>NC_143252.1:100090433-102504600 GCF_984573655.1 Nuphar pumila | reverse complement strand
ATAAAAATTAAGGTTCACACATTAGTTTTAATATTCTAGTGACTCTTTCTTTTAATAATTACTTTTTTACTTTTTAAAAAAGGTAAATTAAGCATTATTTTTTTTTTAAAGGCAAGCTGGGGTTAGGCAGACCCCTACCAGTTATACAACTATACCATTGGGTTTCGAACTCCTACCCGACAAGCAGAGGCCCCGTTGGTGGTAAATTAGGCATTATTATTTTCATGCTAGCCCATGATTTGTTGCACCGGGAAAAAATACTAGCGCAAGATTTAATGTCTTTTTTAGAGTAAGGCAAATGTTTTCATAAGTTTGAAATATTGGAACTTTCAAGAAAAGGAGAAAGTTATTCGGCTCTCAACCATACAATTATCTGTAGCTTGTTTAGCATCAAACTCCTTATGATCAAGTTGTTGGGAACCAGGAGCTGCAACCATTAAAGAGATTAAAGAGATGGGAGCTGCCTGAAGGCGCGGTTTTGAAGCATGACAATTGTTCGTACCCATCCTATTACGATGACGGGTTTAATAAGAATCAACCCTTGGATCATACTCTTTTAACAATAAAAATTTAATTTTTAAATCACAAAATATCGTATTTTATCAATCAATGATTTCAAAAAATCCTGCACACGCCAGATTTCAGAGTTTCAAACTTTGGTTTTCACTAAATGAATGATGTAGATCACATCTATAGCATCTGATTTGACCCAAACAACCTGAATTAATGAAATTTTAAAGAGGGGTACGAAGATAGGGATGACATAGGGGATGAGCGAGACCCGTTTGCAGGTATATAGATCTTATTCTTACCTTTGAAATCCGGCGATTGAGAGAATTGTGTTGCTTTATGCCAACAAACTCTTTGACCGAGAGCGCGCGCGCGAGAGAGAGAGAGAGCACCCCGGATTCTAAGAAGAGGAACCAAAGTCGTTATCCATTAATACTCACCAATCTCGCCATAAAAAAAAGAATATGGATGCTAAAAAGAAGACAAAAAGCAAGGATATCAAGGGGATGGATTGAGAAGCAGATCAGGTCATGCTGAAAATGAGCGTTTTTGCTCATGCTGACATCCTGGCCATCCTATTTGCATTTTAAAAAGTTCAAAAGTCAACAAAACCACGTGGCATTCATCCAAAATACAAACATACTGCCAAACTCTCATTAACTCCAAACCCTAAATCACTCCTTTTTTCCACCTTACTTTCATCATCATCTCTTTCTCTCTCTCTCTCTCTCTCTCTCTCTCTATATATATATATATATATATATATATATATATATATATATATATATACCATCCTTCCTCATTAAAACCTCTCCACCTCCCTACAAATTGACCTCTCGCCATCTTCCACGTCTTCCAATCAAAAACTCATATTCTTCCCTCCACTCTATCCCCTTCTTCTAGATGAGAAGGAGTTGCACCAAACGTGCCAAATGAGGGAATCAACACGTGGGGGAGTCTGGATCGCAGGCATGGGAAGAGGCTTCTTCCTCTTGGTGCACAACACGAGGAAGAGGGAGATCAGAAGAGAGATGAAGCGACCGGCCAATCCTTCGCCTCCTCACGTGCGGGCCAGGACATGTCCCTCATGGTCTCGGGCCTCGCGCATGTGATCGGCACGTGCGAGGCTGCCCCTCCCATCAGCCGACAGCAGCACGCCACAGTGGCCGGCAACGAGCGGGAAGAAGCCGGTAGCCATCCTTTCCTTTATTTCCTTTCATGTCCTCTTTCTCTCATCCTTCTTGCACCAGGCAGTACTTGTGAGCACAAGGTGTTCACGACCATCGTTATATTGTCAATCTCTCCTTCTTAACGTTTTTTTCATCTATATTTATAAACGGATTTCCCATTGCTGACCTTTTTTTTTATATATTTTTGTGCAAAATTTAGTTTCTATTTTTAACCATCTTTTTATTTTATTTTTTCATTTTTTACGGCGAAGAACCCTTGCGGAGAACCCAGTCTACTTGCGAGGTAAACCCCTGGTGGGGTACCCAAGCCCTTACGAAATCCACCAGTTAATGGCACCTACACACCAGGTGGCCTTTTTTATATATTTACATGGAGAAACGGCCTCCGGGATCAGAGACCTCGCCGTGCTGGATTTTCCTGCCGTACTTACAATCACAATCATGATAGAGCATAAAACTCTGTGGGCTTACTCCTTCGCAGAATCAGATGGCCTGAGAATTGAAGCTGTGACAAAGGTGTCAGCGCCTTAATTTTCTCCGGGACTGCTGATACTCAGGCCACCCGGGTGGTGAAAAGATCAGGTGCTATATGATTGAACAAATATTTGTGCATTAGCACCTGATCACCCTCCATCTTGGGGACAGTATCTTTCAGGATGGCGATCGGGTGCTTAATGCATAATTTATGTGCAATCATATTGCACCCGATCCTCTCTCACCATGGAGGGTGTTACTATCTTTTTTAACTGTTTGATGTTTACGTCGGGGGTGAAATGAATATAAAACTTGAAATATACAGTTAAATTCCCGTTTTCTTTAACTGTTTTGTTCACGATGGTTGTGTGAAGGGGGTTCCAGGAGGAAGCACTACAGAGGGGTGCGGCAGCGGTCAGGTCATGGGGAAAGTGGGCAGCCGAGATCCGGGACCCGAAGAAGGCGGCAAGGGTATGGCTGGGCACGTTCGACACTGCAGAGGACGCTGCCCGGGCCTACGACGAGGCCGCACTGAGGTTCAAGGGGAGCAAGGCCAAGCTCAACTTCCCCGAGAGGGTGCAGTCCCAGCCGGACCCAGTCCAGTTGTTGCACCCCGAGCCCACCGCACTCACCTCGTCCTACCCTCACCTCCTGCAATACGCCCAGCTGCTCAACAGTAGAGACGAGGACATCCCGCTGGTCGCATCTGGCCTTTTCATGACCAACCCCAACCCCCCTTCCTCCAAGGGTGGGAATAGCACGTCTCAAGAGGGGAACAGGATGTGAATCATGCATGGGATCTCTTTCTCTTCTTCTTTTTTTATCTTTTTAATATTTTTAGCTTTGCACTGTCTGATTTGTTTAGGCTTTATTGGGACTCTGGAGTGAGGAAATTTTTGTTTGGTCATCAAAGTCGGTGGTGCAGTATTCTCTCGTATGGAAACCTTCAAACGAACTCTTTGATAAGGTAACATGGAGGAGTCTTTGCTTCTTTTTCTTGGTGCTTTGGTCATCGAAGTCGGCGAGGTTTCAGAGTGTTTTGAATGGTGATTGGAAGTGTTCGCCTTTTTCTTTCTTTCTATCTGACAAAACTCTGTGCTGTTCCAGTGTTGGATGTTGACCATCTGGTGTGAACAGGGATGCAGTGTGTCCCCTGTTTTCTACGCCTATATCGGCGCACGTGTAGTGGATGAGATCATACGTGTGGAGGAGCATGCATGGGTGCTTTGGCATCAGTTCATATATGAAATGCGTGCTTGTTCAGAGAAGTGAGTCTGAAACAATATTTGTGGCGAGTTGCACCGAAGTGCTATGGATAATTTTTGTGGCGCACACACACACACACACATATATATAATTAAATAGAGAGATGCAAACGAGTTAAATGGACTTTCTGTTTTTTCGGGTTTTTTTCTTTTGCAATTTCAAACCCATAGATATGTTTGGTATGGTCTATTTACTAGAAATTGACACCCGAATCGTATGTTTTCTATAAAAATAAATAATATTTGAAGCCTCAAAACTTTACAAAGATTTTGCACCGATGAGTTTTCTAACCTTATACAATCTAATACGTTAACCACATCTATACAGTCAAAATTTAAAAAAAAAGACGAAAAAACTCATTTAGAATGTTCGCATCACTTTTATATATATATATATATATATATATATATATATATATATATATATATATATTGAGTTGGAAATCATAAGTTCAAACTATATCAACTTAATGTGACCACATAGATGTATTCAACATTGTTTTAGATTGTGTTTTTTTGTGTAGAAATATGCCATCTTGGGTCGTCAAATTTTGGTACATTATAGGGGTTGATTTTTTGAAGCTCCTTAAAAGACATGCTTAAATATTACAATGACATGATTTCAAACTCATTTTTTATTAAACAAACCATAGATCACAACCATAGGATTCAATATGCAAAAAACATATAAAAAATATAAAAAGAAGATAATTTTTACTCAAGAGTTCCATACTTTATTTTAACAGACCGTGTAAATCATATTTATAAGGTTAGATTCACTTAAAGAACACACTCAATAAGATATTGCTTGTTTCAACTCATTGATTCTGCATCTATTTTATCCATATATATATATATATATATATATATATATATATATATATATATATATATATATATATATATATATATATATATATATATGTCTCTAGAGCAAATATGCATACGGTTGAAACTCATAAGAGCAAGTTGTTTTGACTCAATCTGACCCCTGCAGGATATGTTGACGTGCACTAACAACTCCTAGCAAACAAGCCCCCCATTGGGGGAGGTGGTGTATGTTCTCCCCCGATGATTCACTGAATCCCATGTCTGTGTTCGGGGTCTGAATGAGCACCACGTATACAAGCACATGGGGCTCGTATTCCTGTGTATGTTGACATCACTTAGCATTGGAGTCTGGTGTGGTTGCAAAGACTTAAGTACCCTTTCTTGCTATTCTTCTCATAAAGCGATGGTTTGAGAAAATGACAAAAATACCCTTTATTCAAAAAAGAAAAAACAAACAGTTCAAAACAAAAGACAAACATGTCCTCCATCCAGAAAGTCGAGGATGATGTTGACTCTTTAAAGTCTACACAGCGAAATGAACCTTAATCGTTTCGCCGATGGTGATCCAGCGAAACGATGGTGAGTCGACGATCCGATGGTGAGCCGACGATCCGATGGTCATCCGACGAAATAAACCTGAGCCATAAAAAATGTCTGTTTGAACTTTTCATCGTCATCTTCTTCTTCTTCCTTCTCCGTAAAACACTGTAAAACCCTCTCTCTCTCTAGAGAAGAAATCAAGGGAGGCAAAGAGCTTCCCCTGGAGAAGGCCATGAACATCAACCCTCTCACTCTCTCTCCCTTCTCTCTCTACTTCTGTGCACATCTAACAGACGATCCTACATTGCTCCATCAAACACCGACTGACCTGCACATTGACTGTAGCATCGTTCAACTTGATGAGTTGTGGAGCCTGATTCATAGTTTTTGCCCTTACAGGAGGGGGTTTGGGGGCTCCTCCCAGCGTGGGTAACATCATTCAACTTGATGAGTTGTGGAGCCTGATTTAGAGTTTTTGCCCTTACAAGAGGGGGGTCCGGGGGCTCCCCCCTGACGCGGATCTCGCTGCACGGGGCCTTCCAACAGCGATTTGTAGTATTATCGGGCTTTCCTACAGCGATTTGTAGTATTTTCGGGTCTTCAACGAGCCCCACAAAGATTTATAGTGTTATCTGGCTTTTCAACAACGATTTGTAGTGTCTTCCGCAAATCACTATAGCGATTTATAGTGTTTTGGGGTCTCCAACGAGCCCCACAGCGATTTATAGTGTTGTTGGATCTCACTATAGTGATTTCTAGTGTCTTCCGCAAATCACTATAGCGATTTGTAGTGTTATTTAGTAAACAAATCTCTGTAAATCGCTACCCGAATTAGGACCAACTTGTTAGGGTCATATCTCCCTAGCCGGAGGTCATATTTCAAATCCGTAAAAAGTGGTGTCTTTGTTATTGAGTCTAGTTTATTACTGTAAATTTTCAGCGATTTTTATTGTCATTTCATTCCCCATTTTAACTAAAAACCAGACCCATATTATTTTGTGTTATTTGAGTTGCACAACACCATTCTCGCTTGACATCCACATCTTGATTCTGGCATGCTCCTTGTTGGATTTTCCATTGATTTCTTCCAACCTTTCTTGGAACAAACATATGTCTTTCTCACCACGATACCCTGTGCATTTTTTGACCACGACACCCGGGACCCGTGTCGGGGGTGAGCCCCCGGACCCCCCTCCTGTAAGGGCAAAAACTCTAAATCAAGCTCCACAACGAATCAAGTTGAACGATGCTACCCGCGCTGGGAGGAACCCCCAAACCCCCTTTCTGTAAGGGCAAAAACTCTGAATCAGGCTCCACAACGAATCAAGTTGAACGATGCTATCAATGCTGGGAGGAGCCCTTAAACCCTCCTCCTATAAGGGCAAAAACTCTAAATCAAGCTCCACAACTCATCAAGTTGAATGATGCTACCCACGCTGAGAGGAGCCCTCAGACCCCCCTTCTGTAAGGATAAAAACTCTGAATCAGACTCCACAACTCTTCAAGTTGAATGATGCTACCCACGCTGGGAGGAGCCCCAAGACCCCTCTCCTGTAAGGGTAAAAACTCTGAATCAGGATCTACAACTCATTTAGTTGAATTATGCTACCCCACGCTGGGAGAAGCTTCCAAACCCTCCTCTTGTAAGGGTAAAAACTCTGAATCAGGCTCCACAACAGTCAATGCACAGGTCAGTCGGTGCTTGATGGAGCAATGTAGGATCTTCTGCTGGATGTGCACAGAAGCAGAAAGAGAAGGGAGAGAGAGAGTGAGAGGGTTGATGTTCATGGCCTCCTCTAGGAGAGATTTCTTTCTCGAATAATCCTGCAGTGCAGAGACTAGGTCTTAAATAATCATCTTCGGGGCACTTAAGTCTTTACAATCACTCCTTTTCTAGAATCAATATTTTTTTTGGCACCAATGGAGGAGAGGGTACTTAAGTCTTTGCAATCACATCAAACTCCAATGCTAATTAATACTGACAAACATGGGGATACGAGATGCACAGGCTTAAATACGTGGTGCTTTTTGGGCCCCCCGAGCATGAGATGCCCTGTTCGGGGGGAGAACATATAACCTGCTTCGCCCCATTGGTGGCTCTTTTATTGGCAGCATATCTACAAAGAAAAAGAATTTTAAAAATTAAGATATACTGTGAATAAAAACAAAACTAAGCAAAAGTAAAAAATCACGTTTCTCTCTAAATATCTGAATATAAAAATATTACAGCATATTACATGAAAAATTCCTGTTTTTTTTTTGTGTAAACAACAATCATCATAATATTTTTGGTGGTTTAAAAAAGCCACCAAAAAATATCTTCTTTCTACAAAATTTTCAAAATATCGCCGATATTTGTCACAACATCAACCCAAGCCTGCCTGGGTAGGATAGAAGTTAGATGATTGGCCATGCTCGCCGACAATGGACCAGTAGTTATGAGGAGGCATGCAAGGACCCGAGAACGATAGATGTCTTAACTGATCGCTTATGTGCTCAAGCCGATGACACCATTTTGAGTGGGGCCTACATTCTTAGTGTTGTAGGGGCTCATAGAATGTTGTCAGGTAGTTTGTTGTAGGGATGGAAATGGACTTGGGCGGGGGATAAGGTCTCCACCCCCGCCCCGTCTCAAGATTAGAAGCTCCATCCCTCCATCCCCGCCTTCATCCTTGTTTCATGTCCTCCATCCCCGATACAAATGGGGATGAGGCGGGGCGGGGGCCCATTTCCTCGTAGTCTATTGCCATCCTTTAGAAGGATTGGGGATGGGGCGGGGCGGGGCTAGGCGGGGATGGGGTGGGGCCCGCTTTCCCCCAGTCCACTGCCATCCCTAGTTTGTTGGAGTAATGTTGTCAGTATCTGACATGTATTGTTTGGCTAACAATTCGGGCCTATACCAATTCTCAAGTGAATCATTCTGAATTGGCCAAAAAATAATTAAAAAATATTATGTGTCAATCAGAATATAACACATGTTAAAGCCATTAAAATAATATTAAAATTTAATTTTAAGTTATTTTATATTTATTAAAAATAACCGACGTATCGATTTTCTGACAATACGATATGTATTGTCCGATTAAGTCCGATGCGCACCTGTACTGACGACACTGGGTTGCAGATAAGAGATCTCTGGATCCCTTCTAAGCATGCAAGTTCTAATTTATGACAAAAAGACCAACGCGTGCGCATATGCGTTCACATGTTGGCACGTGTGAGGTGTTCGACACATGGAATAAGATAGCGATGAGAGGGATACATGTGCATGCATGTGGGGATATGTGCGTAGGCATAAAGGTGGTGAGCCTTTTAAGTCAGCACGTTCATGCATGTGCATGCGCGTGACCACGGTGAGTAGTCACGTGCAAATCACATGAATAGCATGTGATGATGTCCATGATGTGAGAGAATATATGCATGTGGGTTCCCCTGCAAACTGACTACACATGCACTAGACATGTTCCAGCTTACGAGGATGGGTTAAGAGTCAAGGCTCATGCTGACCCAAGGTGAATGATTTGTTTTTCCGCATGAACTTTTAAATCTCTCTCTCTCTCTCTCTCTCTCTCTCTCTATCTATCTATCTATCTATATATATATATATATATGTTTCAGGTTTTTATTTTATTTTTAGATTTTAACCGTACATATGTGATCTATGTAATTGATTTTATAGTATCAGTTCTTGAAGTGTTCCATTCTGGGTGAGTTTTTATAAGGTTCAGTCCAAAATCTTTGTAAAGTTTTTAGGCTCCAAATATCATTTTTTTCATGGAAACCACATGATCCAAGTGCCTATTCCTCCTAAATTGACTATGCCCAACACATTTATGGGTTCAAAAATGTAAAAAAACACCCAAAAAAATAGAAAAACCCATGAAACACATACAAGCACCTAATGTTCAAGCATCTACCTACTACTCTACATATGAGGAATGAAAACCTACCCAAATAAAATCCTGTCAAACCTACCTGCCACATGTTTTAATGGATTTTTGGTATTTTTTCAAAATTATGATCATACTTGTGTGATCTATATCCTAGTTTTTATAGGAATTAGTTCTTGGAGCATATGATTCCTATGCATGGATAAGATTTTATAAGTTTTAAAAATCAATGACGTACAAATTTCATAAATTTTGAGGCTTTAAATATCATTTTTTATCCAAAATTTATTATCCAAGTGTTGATGTAACGACCCCAACTCATACCCCTTGAAAATGCAGATTTTTTTTTAAAACCAGTGCGAAAAACTTCTCAGATACCTGGGGTCCTCACAGTTTCAATTCCAACTGGATGACCAATCACCACAAAGGAACTTTCAATCATCATCTATAAGAACCAAAATAACATCTTTATTTATGAATCAAAAATCAATTTTAGAGACAATGTTTTGCTCAACAGAAAGTAACGAAACAACTGGCTGAAACAAAAAAACTGAAAGAAACAGTAGAACTAAAAGACAAAAAGAAAGAGTCACTCTATCCACTAGTGAAGCTGTCAAGAACCAAGTGTGACCCCCGTTCTCTTCCAGTAGCTGCCGACTTCACTCATCATCTGTTCCTATGAAAAACCAATAAAATAGGGTGTCAGAATCAAAATCCTGAGCACAAATACTTTTTAGTGAAACAAGTGAGACAAAGGGTTAATATAAGATATCATACAATATTCTGAGAGAAATGCAACATGACATTTTATAGCATTTAAGAAAATTTTCATGTAACAATTATAAGTGCTAAGTATGCAAAAACATTAAGGCAGTAACAAGTAACAAAATTTCAACATGCAATAAGAAGTAAACATTACACACTCACCATCATGTAATGATTGTGAAAACAATTAAAATATGCATGATCTAATACATAGCAGGAAAATACATGATTTCTGTGCAATGCATAGATCTTTATGTTCTCTTTTATTTAAGTTTTCTTTTTTTCATATGCATGCCCTATTAAATGCATACAACTTTAAATTCCTCTTTTTAATTACAATTGCCTACGGATACACCAAACGACTATAATCTCCGAGGTCAAGTTAGGTTTTCAGGGTAGCTTAACATACAATTTGTATTTTATTACTGGGTTCCAAACTTAACCCTCGACCGAATCACCTTCGAAACATTAGACCTCCACATCTAATGTCGGGAACACAAGAGACACCCCACGCCCACAAGTGCTACTTTCTTGGTACCAAAAACAACAGTTGTGTCGAACACACCACCCCCAGGTCAAGTGGCGCACTCTCCCTAAAACCGTGTTCAGGAGAAGGAACATCAATATCAGGTTCAGGGGACAATATAAGCCCACAGAGTTTTTGTATCCTCACAGTCTCCCCAAGACCGGATCTCTAAGATCCTCATTCTCCATATGGGAGATCCCAGAACGTGTATTACATTGTTCTTAATTATTATATTTTATTAAAAGTCAATTCTTTAAGTTTTGCAACACCATATGCAAAAGTAAAAGTAAAAGTAAAAGCTCGCATTCCACCCCTGCGAAGATCCTTATGGGACTTCAGCCCATAGGGACAATAAGAACAGTGTAGTAGTGTGCAATACCAACCTGTGTGGTTTAAGTGATGGAATTAAATATATATGAAAAGCAACCAAGCTCACGGCTCTCCAGGCCGGTGATGGTCCATTTAGGCCATCGATGCATCACACGCCAAAACCAAAGCAGTAACAAAGAGTTTCATATCACATATGCACATACATACACGCAATGCCTTATCGAGTATGCAAATAGACTATTCGTAAGCATGTGCTTTCTAAAGGTATATGCATCTTTGCTATGTGGAATAATGCATTAACATACATGTATTCGAGCCAAACATACTCCCTTGAGTGTGTGTGCAAGTGAATGAACCCATCCATTATGCATGTCCATGTTAAATGAAGCATCAAACATCTAGCATTTGCATGATAACATATTTTGCATAATATATTACATAATCATAACACTGCTCCTATCAAATTAAAATTTGTGTATAGTGAGTTTGCATTCCACTTGTCTAACCAAGTAATTCATCGTGAGATTGAGCTATTGGCTGGGTGTGTCATCCCCAGACCGAATGGCCTGTTGGCCGGCTAACCAAACCAATCCAACTCACATGAGCATACACATTTTGCAATTACAACAAAAATAAGATTTGGATTTACATGTATACATCTGTATACTAATAAAACTTTTTTTTTAAACAGGTGAAAAACACTGAAGAATATCTATATAACATAGTGGATTCGAAAATCCGCTTTTTCGCCATGAGTTTTCATCAAGCGCACGCATGGAAATCCATCTCTACCCAATCCCTCAACCATTTCACATAGAAGAACCCGTACCTTTGATGAAAAACACAAAGGGAAAAACTCAGGGATGTCGATGGTGAGGGACAACTCAATCAGGCGTTGTCAGAGTGTCTGAAAATCAAAATAATGATAAAGATTATTTAGAGAATTAATATAATCCTTATGATGAAGACTATTCAAGTGACACAATTAGTGCACACGATACAACTCAAGGGCCATTTTCTGAAGTATCTTTAACATGCCTTTAAACTCATCTAATTGAGGACTACTTTATTGTTCTTAATCAACTCAACTTTTTCCTTTAGATAACCCTAAACTTGTCAGTTTGGGCACAAGACAAGGTGTCACGCACTAGCTGCTCGTGCAAGACACGCAGAGCCCCCTTGGTTTCTCCGAAAAGAGGGATCAAGCAAATTCTTGCCAGATATACAACAATACCATTGGGATTTGAAACAACAATGTCCCAATACAAGGTGTCGAGCACCTACTGCTCCTGCTAGGCTTGCGGAGCCCAGCAGGTGCTCCCCGAAAAGGGGAATCAGGCAGGGGCATCGCCCCTGCCCATTGGCCAGAACAAGGGAGAAAAAGCGGCAGGGGCCCACATTCCAGACAACCGTGTGAGGGGGGCGGCAGGGGCATCGCCCTCACCCACCGACCAGACAAGCAAAAATAGGGGTGTCTACCCATTGTCCGATGATCGGAAAAGAAAGCAGGGGGCGTCATCCCCACTGTCCGGTGATAGGAAAAAGGGCAGGGGGCGTCAACCCCTCCCTGCCCTGTCCGAAGACTGAAAAAAAAAGAGCAGGGGGCGTCGGCCCCCTGCCAGGCAAAAATGACAGTGGCAGGAAGGCAACGCCCTCCTGTCGGCCGTATCTATGTGAGGGAGATTGAGAGAGAGAGAGAGAGTAGAGGAGAGAGGAGAAAAGGACAGAGGAAAGGGGAGGCGTACCCAGAAAGAGGGCTGACATCATCGGTCGGCGTCGCTGGTACCGTCGCACATAGGGAGCAAAGAGAAGGAGAGGAGAAGCTGTGAAGAGGGACGAGCGACTGCAGTTAGGGTTCTTCCGTCTGAGAACCCTAACCTGTGCCCTCCCTTTAAAAAAAAATCGGGGGGGGGGGGGTACCCGGTTCGGATCCAGACCCGACCCGGGTCTGAGAACTTGGGTTTTATATCCTACCCTCCTTAAAAGAATTTCATTCACAAAATTAGAACATACCAAACAAGTGTGGGTAGTGTTGATGCATGTCTGCCTCAGGCTCCCAAGTGCATTCATCTAGCCCACGCTGCTGCCAATGCACCTTCATGAACGGAATCATCCTACTGCGTAGCACCTTTTCCTGGCGTTCCATAATCTCTATCGGCTTTTCGTCCGTAGTTAAGTTAGATTGTACCTCGATCACATCATA
This sequence comes from Nuphar pumila, assembly GCF_984573655.1. NCBI lineage: Eukaryota > Viridiplantae > Streptophyta > Magnoliopsida > Nymphaeales > Nymphaeaceae > Nuphar > Nuphar pumila. Next base: position 102,492,076 of record NC_143252.1, on the reverse strand, counting down.
ATGAATCACGCGTAAGGGGTCCAGTACGTACTTTCTTAACATTGAGACATGAAACACATCGTGAATCTGTGAAAACTGAAGAGGAAGTGCTACTCAGTATGTAGTCTCTCTGACCCTTCCAAGGACTTCGAAGGGGCCAACATACCTAGGACTCAACTTTTATTTCTTTTCAAACTGGAAAACACTCTTAGTAGGCAAGATTCGAACAAACACGTGGTCGCCAACCTCAAAATTGAGCTTTCTACGCCGCTAATCAACATAGCTCCTCTGCCTACTCTGAGTTGCAATCAATTTTTGCCGGATTAAATGCACCTGGTCTGCATAATGCTAGATGATTTCTGGAGACTCCACTACTCTCACTCTGACTTCATCCCAGCACACAGGAGATCTTAATGGCCGACCGTACAGAGCTTCATACAGTGCCATACCAATACTAGCATGAAAACTATTATTGTATGAAAACTTCGTAAGCTTCACATGCTTGTCTCACTCACCTGCCCAATCCAAGACACACACACTCAACATATCCTCGAGCATTTGGATCGTACATTCTGATTGCTCGTCTGTCTATGGATGGAAGGTGGTACTGAACTTCAAGGTAGTGTCAAGGGCCTTCTGAAGCTGGCATCAGAATCGAGATGTGAACCGTGAATCTCAATCTGATTCTATCGAATGAGGCACTCTATGAAGCCTAACAATCTCATCCACGTAGAGATCGACCAAGCTTTGACTGATCCTGATCGAAAGAAAATGAGCACTCTTCATCAAGTGATCCACAACCACCTAAATGGCATCTCGCTGTCATCGGGTCTTGGGCAACCCTATGATAAAATCTATTGAGATATCATCCCACTTCCACTCTGAAAACTCGAGTGGCTGCAGAAGTCCACCTGGTCTCTGGTGTTCAATCTTCACCTGCTGACAGGTAAGACACTGGGACACGAACTTCGTGATGTCCCGCTTCATCCCATTCCACCAGTAGGTCCTCTGAAGATCCTTAAACATCTTGATGAAACCAGGGTGAACGGAATAACTAGACCTGTGAGCTTCACACATCAGCTCCTCCCGCAATGCCTTCGAAACCCACCATTTGTCTCTGAACATGATGGTTCCATCCTCCTCTCAACAAAACTACGTTTCTGGCTTCTGGGCACTTTCGCATAACTTCTCAAAATCTAGATCTACTGACTGAAGTTCTTCGATCCAATCTATGATCTCTGGTCTTGCCTGCATCCCTGCACAAAGAATACGTACAGAGTCATCTACAAATGGCTGCCATCTGACAAACTCCTCGACCAGATCCCAACCGTGTCTAATCAAGCTAGCTACTATGATCGATGCCTTTCTACTAAGTGCATACGCCACCACATTCGCCTTACCCGAATGGTAAGCGATGTAAAAGTCATAGTCCTTCAAGAACTCCAACAACCTCTGTTGCCTCAAATTCAAGTCCCTCTTAGTGAAAATATATTTGAGGCTCTTGTGATTGGACATGACCTCAAATTGTTCTCCATAAAAGTAGTGGCACCAAATCTTCAACGTGAAGACCACTGCTGCCAACTCCAAGTCATGTGTGGGGTAATTCTTCTCATGAACTTTCAGCTGTCGAAAAGCATACACTATGACCTTTTTGTGCTGCATAAGAACACAACTCAATCCAGTTCCCAACGCATCACTGTATACCACAAAACCACCCATACCAGAAGGTAATGTCAAAACCAGTATTATGGTCAACCTTTTCTTTAGCTCTTGAAAATTGTCTTTGCATTGAGGGGACCACTCGAACTTCACTTCTTTCTGCAACAACTGAGTCATCGGGGCAGCTATACATGAAAAATCTTGAATGAATCGACGATAGTAACCTGCCAATCCCAAGAAACTTATAATGTCTGTCATCGTCTTTGGTTTGCCCATGACAAAATGGCCTCCACCTTGGCTGGATCAACCTCAACTCCTCTCTCGGATATCACGTGACCGAGAAACATCACCCTATCAATCCAAAACTCGCAATTTGAGAACTTTGCATAAAGTTGATGTTCTCTTAGTGTTTGTAACACAACTCGCAGAAGCACTCAGTGATCTTCCACACTCTCTGAGTAAATCAGAATGTCATCTATGAACACGATGATAAGAATCCAGCCACAACTTGAAAACCCTATTCATCAGATCCATAAATGTTGGAGGAGCATTAGTAAGTCCAAAGGACATTACCAAAAACTCATAATGCACATATCTGGACCTGAATGTTGTCTTCCGTATATCCTCCGTCTTGATCCTGAACTGGTGGTAACCAGAGCGAAGATCGATCTTCGAGAACACATTTGCCTTTCTCAACTGATCGAACAAATCATCGATCCTCGATAGAGGGTATTTGTTCTTCACCGTTACTTGATTCAACATGCGATAGTCAATGCAAAGCCGCATTGAACCATCCTTCTTCTTAACAAAGAGGACCGGTGCACCCCAAGAGAACACACTCGGTCTAATAAATCCTTTGTCAAGAAGCTCCTGCCACTGCTTCTTCAATTTTCCTAACTCAGTAGGTGTCATGCGATACAGAGCGCGAGACATAGGTGTCATCCCAGGCACTAACTCGATCGAGAACTCAATATCCCGATGCAGTAACAAACTCGACAAGTCCTCAAGAAAGACATCTGAGAACTCACAGACAATATCTAACTGATCCAAGGGTGTCGCCTGACTATCTTGAGCGGACACACTAGCCAGGAATACCATGCAACCCTGCTTGTGGTACTTAGAGACCTTCAAAGTTGAGACAATCTTCACCCAGTCGGTTGGTCTCAGCGAATGATACAACAATGCAGACAAATCAAGACGCTCCAAGATGACTTTCTTGCTCCGACACTAGAGGGTCGCATTATGCGTGGACAACCAGTCCATACCCAAAATGCTATCATAAAATGTCATATCCAAAATGAACAAATCAGTAGACAACTCATGGCCTTCTATCACCACGCATATTGTCATAAAATACTTCCCGCAGGAAGAGGATGCACCCATAGGTGAAATCACATCAAGAGCCCTTTCGAGGCTAGATGGAACCAAATCAAGCAACTTTGCAAACGAAGAAGAAATAAAGTTGTTTGTTGCACCCCAATCAAACATCACATATGCAAACTATTCAGCAACTAAAAATATACCTTCGATCATATCAGCCTGATCGCCTTGAGAGGTTATTGTCGCTGCGTAGACTCACTCATCGGTCTTGCGCTGACCCTGCTACTGAGGCCTCTGCTGTTGCGGTTGCGGCTGCTGCTGCAACTGTCCTCCCAGAGCCGCAGGCTTGTTCGGACAGAAAGGAGCAATGTGCCCTGGCTGCTGGCACTGATAGCAGACCCCCATGAACGATGGGCAAAAACCTAGTGGATGGTTCTTGCCGCACCTGCGACAAGCCGACTGGGACTTCCCCTGTTGTCTCTACGGCTGAGGTTGGTCGTGTTGTGTACCCTGTTGTCGCCCATCACGGGTCCACTGCTTCTTTCTGCTTGGCACCTTTCCTCCTGTCGGTGGGTTCTTCCTCGCCCCGCCCGAAGAACCTCCTCCATTGTCGCCTCCCTTCTGGGAGCTGCCTCTAGATCTCTCTCAGTCCTCGGTTTAAACTGTAGCTGACTCGATTGCATCAGCCAGGGTAGAAGAATGACTCACGAGCACATGAGTCTGCAACCCATCCTTCAGTCTACGCACGAACTTGGCCGCCCTTGCCTTCTCACTGGCGAACAAGTTCGAATAATACCTCTCCAAACTTCTGAATTTGGTGGCGTAATCCACCAGGCACATGCTTCCTTGAGCAAAATCCAAGAACTGTTGCTGCATCTGCTCCTAGGCATAGGAAGGGAAGTAGGTGTCTAAAAACTTCTCCCTAAACACTTCTCAAGGGATCACCTCCATGTCTGCGTACTTCACCCTCCGTAGGGTGTCCCACCACTTCTTGGCATTGCCCTTTCGACGGTATGTGCCAAACGGTGTCAACCTGTCCTCAGGCACAGGTAGGACGTTGAACGCCCGCTTAATCTCCTCAACCAAGCTCTATGCAGCCTCTGGGTCAGCCTTGCCTGAAAAGGTAGGTGGGTCCAACTTCAGGAACCTTTCGAAGGAAATGCCTCCCGCATTCGAAACAACATCGACAGGAGGGTCATGTATGGCTGCCTATGCAGCTGCCTGCACCGCCAGTGCCGCCTGCAGAGCCTGAGCTGTTTGTATCGCCTGTGCTGCCATGGTCTCAGTTAGGATGTGGATGACTTGCATCATAAAGTCCCTCTACTCCTGCCAGTTTGCGGGACCAACAGTGGAGGACGAAGCACCTCTGCGTGAATACGACATCTACAACACACATATTTTTCATAAAATTAGACCCTTATTGATCCTACCCCCTTGGGGTTATTCTCGTACAATAATCTTTCAGAAGATCACATGAGATTACTAGTGTATTCTATAATGAAGTTTACCTATGGATACAAGCAAGCATACAAAATATTAATGCTTAAATGAAATTATTTAAATAACCTTACCGGTGAATAAGACTATTCTAGAGGATAAGGTACGACTTGTTGACGCTTTAGAACAATGCTCACATATAAAAAATTAAAAAAGTAACACTAAAAAGATGATAAAAGTGTAAGTCTTTGTGGTGACTCTTATACCAAACTTGTAACGACCCCAACTTATACCCCTTGAAAATACAAATTTTTTTTTAAAACCAGTGCGAAAAACTTCCCAGAAACCTGGGGTCCTCACAGTTCCAATTCCAACTGGATGGCCAATCACCACAAAGAAACTTACAATCATCATCCATAAGAACCAAAATAGCATCTTTAATTATGAATCAAAAATCAATTTCAGAGACAATGTTTTGCTCAACAGAAAGTAACGAAACAACTGACTGAAACAAAAGAACTGAAAGGAACAATATAACTAAAAGACAAAAAGAAAGAGTCACTCTTTCCACTAGTGAAGCTGTTAAGAACTAAGTGTTACCCTCGTTCTTTCACAGTAACTGCCGACTTCACTGATCATCTGTTCTTATTAAAAACCAATAAAGTAGGGTGTTAGAATCGAAATCCTGAGCAGAGCTACTTCTTAATGAAACGGATGAGAGAAAGGGTTAAGATAAGATATCATACAATATTCTGAGAAAAATGCAAAATGACATTTTATAGCATTTAAATTTTTTTTCATGCAACAATTATAAGTTCTAAGTATGCAGAAACATTAAGGCAGCAACAAGTAACAAAACTTCAACATGCAATAAGAAGTAAACATTACACACTCACCATTATGTAATGATTATGAGAATAATTAAAATATGCATGATCTAATGAATAGCAAGAAAATGCATGATTTCTGTGCAATGCATGAATCTTTTTGTTCTCTTTTATTTAAGTTTTACTTTTTCCATATGCATGCCCTATTAAATGCATACAACTTTAAGTTCCTTTTTTTAATAACCATTGCTCGCGAATATATCAAAGGAGTACAATCCCTGAGGTTAAGTTAGATTTTCAGGGTAGCTTAACACACAATTTGTATTTTATTACTGGGTTCCAAACTTAGCCCTCGACCGAATCTCCTTTGGAACATTAGACCTCCACATCTAATGTTGAGAACACAAGGGACACCCCACACCCACAAGTGTCACTTTCTTGGTTCCAAAAACAACAGTAGTGTCTAACATACCACCCTCAGGTAAAGTCGCGGACCCTCCCTAAAACCGTGGCCAGAAGAAAAAACCTCAATATCGAGTTTAGGGGGCAAAATAAGCCCAAGAAGTTTTTGTATCCTCACACTCTCTCCAAGACCGGATCTCTAAGATCCCCATTCTCCAGATGAGAGATCCTAAAACGTGTATTACACTGTTCTTAATTATTATATTTTATTAAAAGTCAATTCTTTAAGTTTTGCAACACCATATGCAAAACTAAAGGTAAAAGCTTGCATTCCACCCGTGTGAGGATCCTTATGGGACTCCAGCCCGTGGGGACAATAAGAACAGTGTAGTAGTGTGCAATACCAACCTGTGTGGTTTAAGTGATGCAATTAAATATATATGAAAAGCAACCAAGCTCAAGGCTCTCCAGGCCGGTGATGGTCCATTTAGGTCATTGATGCATCATATACCAAAACCAAAGCAGTAAGAAAGAGTCTCATATCACATATGCACATACACACATGCAATGCCTTATCGAGTGTGCAAATAGACTATTCATAAACATGTGCTTTCTAAAGGTATATGCATCTTTGCTATGTGGAATCATGCATTAACATACATATATTCGAGCCAAACATACTCCCTTGAGTGTGTGTGCAAGTGAATGAACCCATCCATTATGCATGTTCATGTTAAATGAAGCATCAAACATCTAGCATTTGCATGATAACATATTTTGCATGATTTAATGCATAATCATGAAACTACTCTTGTCAAATTAAAATTTGCATATAGTGAGTTTGCATTCCACCTGCCTAACCCAACAATTCATCATAAGATTAAGCTATTGGTCGGGTGTGTCATCCCCGGACCGAATGGCCTGTTGGTCGTCTAACCAAACCAATCCAACTCACATGAGCATACACATTTTGCAATTACAACAAAAATAAGATTTGGATTTACATGTATACATCTGTATACTAACAAAACTTTTTTTTTTGAAACAGGTGAAAAACACTGAAGAATATCTATATAACATAGTGGATTCAAAAATCCGCTTTTCCGCTTTGAATTTTCATCAAGCGAATGCATGGAAATCCATCTCTACCCAATCCCTCAACCATTTTACATAGAAGAACCCGTACCTTTGATGAAAAACACGAAGGAAAAAAACACAGGGATGTCGATGGTGAGGGATGGCTCAATCAGGCATTGTCGGAGTGTCTGAAAATCAAAATAACGATAAATATTATTTAGAGAATTAATATAATCCTTATGATGAAGACTATTCAAGTGACACAATTAGTGCACATGATACAACTCAAGGGCAATTTTCTGAAGTATCTTTAACATGCCTTTAAACTCATCTAATTGAGGACTACTGCGTTATTCTCAATCAACTCAACTTTTTCCTTTAGATAACTCTAAACTTGCCAGTTTGGGCACAAGACAAGGTGTCACACACTAGCTGCTCGTGCAAGACATGCAACGCCCCCTTGGTTTCTCCGAAAAGAGAGATCATGCAGATCCTTGCCAGATATACAACAATACCATTGGGATTTGAAACAGCAATGTCCCAATACAAGGTGTCGAGCACCTACTGCTCCTGCAAGCTTGCGGAGACCAGTAGGTGCTACCCAAAAAGGGGGATCAGGCAGGGGCATCGCCTCTACTCATTGGACAGAACAAGGGAGAAAAGGCGTCAGAGGACCGCATTCCAGACAACCGCGTGAGGGGAGCGGCAGGGGCATCGCCCCCGCCCACTGACCGGACAAGCAAAAATAGGGGATGTCTATCCCTTGTCCGATGATCGGAAAAGAAAGCAGGGGGTGTCAGCCCCATTGTCCGATGATAGGAAAAAGGGCAGGGGGTGTCGCCCCTCTGCAAGTCGAAAACAATGGTGGCAGGAAGGTAGCGCCCTTCTGCTGAATGTATCTCTGTGAGGGAGATTGAGAGAGAGAGAGAGAGTTGAGGAGAGGGGAGAAAAAACAGTGGAGATGGGAGAAAAAGACAGAGGAGGGGGGAGGCATACCTGGAAAGAGAGCCGACATCATCTACCGACATCGCTGGTACCGTCTCGTGTAGGGAGCGAAGAGAATGAGAGGAGAAGCGGTGAAGAGGGACGAGTGGCTGCAGTTAGGGTTCTTTCGTCTGAGAACCCTAACCCGTGCCCTCCCTTTTAAAAAAAAGATCGAGGGGTGAGGGGGGGTGGGGGGTGGGGGGGGGTACTTGGTTCAGAGTCTGAGAACATGGGTTTTACAATTGATTTCTAGTAAATCAATCGCAACACACCTGTACTGTCAGAATTTTGAAAAAATTCCAAAATTTTTCCATTGATTTCTAGGAAATGTGAGTTCTCATATTCCAGATCGAAGTAACTATTAGGTGGTCAGAGAATATTAGCGATGTCAACGGCTCGAGTTTACCCCAACCAAACCATATAGGGTTCAGGTGTGGTGACAAATAAAAATACTTGATTAAGACCTGGGTCCGGATTCAAAGGTCCTAGTATAGTTTGTGAAATTTTATACCAGACCCTAGCCCGACCCGAGTTTTGAGTACGACCCACAAATTTTCAATATAAAAATGATAAAATTATTGTTTTATTGGGTCTGGTCCGAGTCTGATTCATATAGTTCTTATTGGGCCCGAGTATGGTTTCTCTTATGGTAGACCCGATTAGACCTGGGTCTGGACCGATACCATACCCAAGAATCTGGTTCAAGTCTGGTTTCACCTGGGTCTGAACCAAACCTAACCAGTTGACACTATAGCGAATAGAGAATCCTTGGTTCGCCTGATGCTGACCACTGTCTAAAGAGTCAGTGGGCCGAAGTGATGGAACAGTGAGAAGAATAAGAGTACAAGGGAAGAAACAATGAACTCTTGTCTCTCCATTCACTATTGACAAACATATATATGGATTACAAGAATACAATCCCTTAATTGAAGGCAGCAAATTATACAAAATAGGTATGACACAACAAATGGAAACAATACCAACGAGGCTCCATTTGTCTGGTAGGAGCAGCTAGTGCATGTCACCTTGTGTTGCGACGTTGCAAGTTCGAATCTCAATGGTATCATTGTATAACTGGTAGGGGTCTGCCTAACCCCAGCTTGCCCTTCAAAATAAAAACAAATGGAAACAATAGTAAATGTAAAACCATGGGTGGGAGATTTGCATCCCTAAGTTGGATCATGGAAATTGGTAAAGCCCAACTTGGTTAGGAAAGAATGAAATTGATCTCCATCGCGAATATATTAGTAATCTGCATATTTGTTAAAACATGGGTTGTAGTGATGATTTCAGCTTCTAGTTTTTCACGAAAGAAGTGACAATTGATCTTTATATGCTTGGTACGTTCATGAAAAATAAGATTGACATCAATGTGAAGAGCTGCTTGGCTGTTGTAGTATAGATGCATGAGCCGTGTGTGAACAACTCTGAAATCACTTAAGAGAGCCATTAACCAGACCAATTCACATGTTGTTGCCGCTAATGAATGATATATATGTAAAAATTAAGTGTATACAAATACCCAACAAGGGTATTTCTGACCTTTTATTTAGAATAGTCCACTAGAGACTAAAATGTAATTTTTTATTTTCCGTTCACTTTTTACTTTTGTTTTTTTTATCTGTACCTGTCGGAATTTTTTACTGTTGGGAGACAGTCCAACTAGATGTTGGACTTCCTCCCAACGGTCATAAATATGACTGTTGAAAGGCGGTCCAACGTCTGTTGGACTGCCTCTCATTCATTAGGTAAGGCTATATAAATAGAGCCTCACCTCTCTCTTGTATGCAATGCTTTTCAAAAGCATTTTTGTGTGTTTATAAAGCTCTCCTTTGGATTTAAGCCTTCATGAGATTGTTATTGGTCCATTAGTGATCATTTTATATTAGTGCACTTGTGTAGCTTTTTATTGGCGTTATAATAGTACACTCTGGTTTGATTACATGGTATCAGAGCGAGGTCTTTGAAAAGGGTTCCTTAGTAATCCTTTGTGTTGTTGTTCCCTTCACGCTTGTGCTAGTCGCTCCTCTATTCAAATTTTTGTAATTAGTTATGGGAGAAAGAGATTTTGTCTCCGTCATCACATACAAGCTAAATAAGAACAACTATCTAATGTGGGCGACGACAATGGAGAATCACATCAAAGGAAAAAGCTATGAGGCTTTGTTAGTGGTTTCACGAGTGAACCCCAACTCAAGTTGACTAGAAGAGAAGGAGATCAAGTCAAAGTGTTGTTCAAAGAAGAAGGCTTTACAAGAATACCAAGATAAGTTGGAAGATTGGGAAGCAAGCAACGATCAAATTCTCTCATGGTTTATAAATGCCATAGAATTTAAGATTGCCACCAACATCATCAAGTTTAAGAAAGCATGTGATGCATGGATCTTATTAAAGAACTCCTTCATTCAAAAGGATATGGCTAGACTATATTACCTCCAAGACGAGATACATAATGCTAAACACGAAGACAAAAGTGTGAGAGATTTCTATGAGATTTTGTCTCCCATTTGAGATAAATTAACCATGTTAGAACCTAAATGGGAAGGTTCAGCTATTGAAATGAGAAAAGCTTAAATAGAAAGAGAAAATCTTTTATTTTTCCTTTATGGCCTCCGGCCGAAATTTGAACAAGTTAGGTCCTTTTTACTTCATAGGACCTTAATTCCTTTTATAAGTGATGATCTTGCGCAAATTTGCCAAGAGAAAACAAGACTTGGCATGCACAAGTCAAATGATGAGGTTCTTGCCATGATAAGACCCAAAAACTTTGTAAAAACATATAAACCCCCTCATTTTGAATGAAAAAACAATGGAGAAGAACATCACGGAGGATACAAGGGAAGATACAAGAGCAAAATCATATGTCATCATTTTAAAGAATCGGGACACATAAGACCGGATTGCCCCAAATTCAAGAATGCTCTAAGTGAAAAAACTCAAGATATCAAGAAAGATGGCAATTTCAATGATTTGACAATTGCCCAAATAGCGGAGGTCGTTTCAAATATCCTTAAAGCTACTCCTTTTACATTGGGTGCCGCCAACTCTTCCTCTTTTTCTCCAGGTAAGTCCAATTGGATTTTGGATTCGGGAGCATCTTTTCATATGACATATAATAAATCCATACTATCCGATTGCACCAATTCATACTTTTCATGTGTGTCAACCATCAATAGTACTTTTTTAAAAGTCAAAAGCATCAAAAATCTTAGACACTTCAAAAAAAAATTTGTTTCAAACGTAAGGGTTACTCTAAATTAGATTTAAACTTTTTTTCAGTTTCTCAAATTTTCGATGATGAGTGTAAAGTCTTTTTGTAATGGACTTTTCAGTTTCTCAAACGCAAGGCTATAGAAGAGGAGATCTCTATTATATGGACTTTTTATGTTTACCCAAAAAATCTTTTTGTAATCATGTCAAAGACATGGATTTATATCTTTGGTATAAAAGATTAGAACATTCAAGTATATCCAAATTATCTCATTTTTCATTTTTGGAAAAATTTTGTAAAGATAAACATTTTGTATGTGAAGATTGTATACTTGGTAAAATAAAAATGATACCTTTTGGATTAAGAATTTTCTCATCTAGTAAAATCTTTGAATTGGTGCACTCCGGTGTATGGGGTCCCGCTCCTGTTATGTCAAAAAGGAGGTATTCATATTATGTTACATTCATAGAAGATTTTAGTAGACATACTTGGATTTTCTTCCTTAACTTAAATCAGAAGTTTTTTTGTGTTTTAAAATTTTTTATAACCTTGTTGTAAACCAATTTAAAACAAATATTAAAGTCTTTCGCTCTTACTCAGGAGGAGAGTTTCTTTCAAATGAATTTCAATAATATCTAAAAACTCATAGAATTTTACACCAACGATCTTGTCCAAGGACTCCTCAACAAAATAGAATTTTTGAAAGAAAGCATCATCACATTATTGAGACTGCTAGAACTCTTCTTATCTCAAAGAATATTCCAAAATAATTTTGGGTCGAAGTTGCACTTACCGCAATATACCTAATAAATAGAATGCCATTTCAAGTCTTGGAAAATAACTCTCAAATTGAAACTTTTTAAAATCTCTCCTGACTTGAAAAGACTAAGAGTATTTGGATGTAAGTGTTTTATGCTTCTTGAAAAATATAACAAACTCTCTCTCAAAGCCATAAAATGTGTCTTTTTTGGATATGCCGAGAATAAAAAAAGGCTATCGATGCTATGATCAAATAAATAATAAACTTTATGTGTCCAGAAATGTCACTTTTCTTGAAACATAAAACAGATTTGATTTTAAAACCCCCAAGGAAGAAGTCAAGTATGCTATTTTATTTGATTTACTACCTAAATTAAATAATGAAATTGTTAATGATGTTGAAAATATCGAGTCTATTAATGACTCTAGTGAAGATAAAGAACCACGCCAAAATCTCTAACAGTATTCTAGATGAAGTATTAGAGAGCATCTGTGTGCCTTAGAAAGATATAATCAATTAACAAATATCGAAGAAACTAGTGTTAGGAGATCTGAACGAATCCATAGGCCTTCAGATAGATTTGTATCATATGAATCTTTTACTCCAAATTATAAAGCTTATCTTCTAGCTGTTCATGCATATCATGAACCATCTAACCACAATGAAGCTAAAAACATCGTCGAGTGGGTAGAAGCCATGAAGATAAAGTTAGATGCTCTATATAAAGCCCATACCTGGACTATTCAACCTCTTCCCAAGGGTAAGAAAACTATAGGGTGTAGATGTGTCTTTAAAATCAAAATAAAAAGTGATGGGTCCTTAGAAATGTATAAAGCATTATTAGTTGCAAAAGGATACTCCCAAGAATATGGAATAGATTATGAGGAGACATTTGCTCCAGTAATGTAACACCCCCAATTTTTAAGTCCCCAAAAGCATAATTTTTTTTTATAAAATTGCAACGGGGTAAAATCAATCGGGAGTAAAACTTGGCACGCTACTTTACCTTCACATTTATATTTGGACAGGCATTAAATCTTAAAATTTTGAACATCCATAATAGAAATCATGATTTCACACGTTCTTGATTAATAATAAAATTCAAAAATTTAATCAGAATCCTGAGCAAATAATATGCTCTTATTCATCAACATTGGTGAGCTTGGAAAAGATTTTTCTCGACATCTGTCGCAACCTCCCGCTATCACATGTAAATTCAATCACCTCCTAAAAAATATTGAATATTCATAGGATCAGACAAACATGTTTCAATGGAGTAGAGCTATACTAAGCAAGTAATCTAGAATTCACAAGTAGGAATCTCTTCAAACTTTCATGCACTTATATTTTAATTTTGGCAATATTCAACAAGTATTGCAAGTATATTGAATAAACAGGAACATATAACCATTATTCATCATTTACTTGAGTAAAATGCATGAATAGTTAAATATGTATGAACTTACCAATGCAGAGTCCCTTTTTATGTATGAATACATTTTTATCTTTGATTATCTTTCTTTCTTATATGATACATGTCATGCCTATATGATACACATACAATTAGGTTCCACTTGTTAGCCCTGTTGGTACCACACAGGCAATAACATGATGAAGGACCATGGCTCAGGCATAATTTCATGCAAGGGTCACTTTAACCTAACCAGGTATACTTCCCCAATCTATGTGTTAGATGCCAAAAGCAAGAGAGACTCCAAACACAATAATAATATACCTGATGCATTAGATTTTCCCCATGAGTTCTGTATTCTTTGCGCTGCAAACTATGCAGAGGCTTTACCTCTCTTTGTAGGTGGGGAAAAGAGCAACCTTCTGTGCTCAAACAATATCCACGAAGCCAATATGTACTGCTTACCCTCTCTTAATAAGTCAATGCTTTAGTGTTATGGTTTTATTTATTTGCATTAGTATTTTTCATGCAATACCATAACCACATTTATAAAAGCTAATTTGGCCACTTTATGACCCCAATTTGCAAGTTTGAATAGGCATTAAATAATTCATTCACACATCTTGCTATGTAAGCATGTGCACATATCAATAACTATCTTGATAAGCTTTCATATTTTTGCATGCATAGCAACAATTTCAATACATATCAAAATTCTCAGTTTTGGGATTCCATCAGGCCAATTTTGGAAAATTCATCAAAATTTAAAGATTATGAATCATATTTTCTTAATTTTTTTTTCAAATACATATGTGTTTCAAGAAAATAATCCAAGAAACAGAACTAAAAAAATTTTCATAAATAAATCAAGAAAATTCTGAGACTAAACCCTATTATGGACAAATATAGGACAATCCCTATTTCTGCAAAAGAATTTTTTTTGGTTTGAAAAATTTCTTCAGACTTTCAGATAAATCTTTTCATAAAACCCTTTTTACAGGACTATCTTATATATGTTAGAATTCACCTATATTTTTCTTGATTTATTTTGATCAACCTTGAGTAGGTTTTTAAGGTCCTCAAAATCATAGGTCAAAACAGTCCTGCAGATAGAGTAGAAAATCTATACTCCGTTGCAAGGAACGTTTTGGCTCCAATACGGACCCAAACAAAATAAATTAAAATTTCAAGTTCAAGCTCTGAATGTGTAGAACACTCTAGTATTTTTATTTGAATTTATTAAACTGGTTATTGAAGAGATATCAATTTATTTCTAAAATAAATTAAGATTAAAAATGAGGACAGAAATAACAAGATTCAAGGTCATGCAAGATTCATTAAGAAAGAACAATCTCAAGGTAAAGGTCTATATAAATCATGATTTTTCTGATAGTCTAAACATGTTTTCATCATTATCAAATAAAGATTTGCTCATGTCTAGGCTTAGCTTACTAAAACATTAATTTACATCATCAAAGAATCGTAAATCTATCAAGAAATAACTCGAAAAAGATTTTGTTAAGCAAGAATCATAACAAACCATAAACAATCATGACACATGAATTATTTACACAACAACATAATGTTTAATCATGCTAAATATAAAAGACTCTATCCTAGAGGTTCAGATTATCTTTCTTTATCAAGAACAAGCATCAACCCGATATCAAGAGCCGTTCTTGAACAAACTCTTAGCTTCTGAGAAAACCCCCACTCTATTTGATTGTTATAGAGACTGTAAAAAAAATTTGTATGGTGGACAAATCTGAAATTTTCCTAGAATGTACAAAACTTTGTAGACTTTTCGATGCCCCAAATTGTTCGTTAAAATTTCTCTGGATGAGGGAGATACGAATATTTTGGTGTAGACTTATACTTTTTTATACCGACTATCACAGACTCGTGCTCAGTCAGTGAACAGAACTTAAAATTTTACAATAGATGCAAAATTTTGTTAGCTTTAAAATGCAACAAACTGCTCATTAAATCTTCTCCGAATGAGGGAGATACGAACGATTTATCGGTCAGGTGTCAGACCGGAAAACAAAAAATTTAACATTTTCTGAATAACCCGAATTGCAAAACTTATATTATCTCAGAAAGACGACCATAGAAATTCATAAAAAAATTAAAAAATATTAATATTATTGTAATCTACCAACTCAAAACAAAATATTCAGAAAAACAATCAGCTACCATGGATCTTTTACCGTTTTTAGAATTTTAGTTTCTAAAAGAATTGGTTTGATGAAAACTGATTTTTCTTTCGAAAACCCCTTCCAAATACATGATCCGACAGTCCTATATCAAACTCACATGTGGGAGGCATAATCTAGGGTCTGTACTCATGAAAAATTGAAGGTATTTATACCCACAAATCCCAGTTTACGTGTAGAGTATAGAACTTCCTACCTTAATGATGAAAATCGATTATGAGATAATAGATGACTCTCCTCACACAAACTGGTCATTCTACGCCAACGAATGCCTCACTCAAGACTTTTTCAAGCTTCCTCAATGTGTGTGGAAGCCTCCTATGCTAGACTATGTTGAGAAGACCGAACATTGAAGTGTAGGGAAGAAGAATAAGAGAGATAGGTTTTGGGGAGAGAGAGAAAGAGAGCTAAAAAAATATGACAATAATGGGGGGGGGCGTGCAACCCTCCTTTATATATAGGCATTGCCTTTTATATCAAGGGCTGAAAATAATTCTAGCACTTTGATCTAAAGGTTAAAATAGAGTGCTATTTTTTTTTCTTCCTTCCTTACTTGCCAAATAAGCAAGTTGACTAGTCAACAAGAGAGTTTTATTTTTTTGTTAAATAGCTTATTTGTCTTCTTAATTCAACCCTCAACTCCATTTAGGACTATCTAGCGGTGACACCACCCCTATGGAGCCCTCTAGAAAATCGTCCTCCTCTAAGAAGTTTTAAAAAAATAATAAACTTTTAATTGCACCAAATAACTAGTTTTCGATTTTAATGGTTTTCACTTGTATTTTGGTATCATATTTAAATCTTTATTTTGGAGTGCCACATAGGATGAGACAACCCACCTATATAGACTCCTACCACAATTAATTTTAAATACATTTCTCATTTTATCCTAATAATAATAATAATAAATTCCTCAAAAAAATATGAATGTTATAAGTAGCTCGTATGATCATAGTTAGGATTTTAGTTGCAGTAAAATGACCTATTTATCAATTAGATGTTAAAAATGCATTTCTAAATAAAAATTTAACTGAAGAAGTGTACATGGATCCTCCCCCCAATTTGATTATTGGAAAGGGCATGATTCTTTGACTTTAAAAGGCTTTGTATGGGCTTAAGTAAGCCCCTAAGGCATGGTATGATCAGTTTAGTAATACCATATTGAAATTTGGTTTTAAATCCCATTACACTAACACTGCTTTGTTTATAAGATCTACATGTACCTCTCTCATTATTCTTCTTTTGTATGTTGATGACATAATCATTACTGGCAATGATCAAAAGAAAATTGAAGAAATTAAAGTTATGCTTAAAAAATCTTTTGATATGACTCATCTTGGTTTTTTGAGATCTTTTCTAGGCATTGAAGTGACTTACTCACCAAAGAAATACATTTTATCTCAAATCAAGTTTACAGCAGATATTGTTGCACGTTCGGGAATCACTGATACAAAGTGTGCAGACACACCTAAGATGATAAATGCAAAAATGAGAGCTGAAGATGGAGTACTATTAGATGATTCAACACCTTATAGACAACTTATCATATCACTAATGTACCTTTCTATTTCTGGACATAATATTGCGCATGCTGTACACAATGCCAACCAGTTTCAACATGCGCCCACATCAGTTCACATGAGTGTCGTATTGAAAATAGTTCGTGTAAAACACAAGATTTTTCCTTTATAATTAAAATAAATAAATAATAAATTATTGGTATATTCATAATTATAATCATAAATTCTTGATTTTCTTGGTATTCTTGGTTTTGATTAATTACAAACCTTTGTCTCAAGTTATGAAGATTATTTCAAGAATAATTGAAAAAGCTAAAATATGTAGACTAAACAAGAAAGTAAATGATTTGTACATTTTTAGATTATGAATTTTGGAATTTGAATTTAATAAATATATCTAAAATGTTATAATTAGATTGAGTTTAATTCAAATCTAAATTAAGATTTAATTGAGTATTAAATTAAGGTTAAAAAAATATAATAAAATATATTTTTGTTGAAATTCAATCTATGATTTTAAATTTAGTTCAAAAGTCATACATGTGATTCTTTAGTGTATTTATAATAAATAAATAATAATTTTTACAAGAAAGAAGCTTAAAAATATAAATTAGCCAATGGATTTAACTAATGATATTTAAATCAAACCCAATTAAGTTGAATATAATTCATAACATTTACATCAATTAAAAAATAGATTATATTTCGGCCAATCAGTAGCTCATCTATTAAATCAGAGTTGACCTTGACTTTTCTTATTTTGAGGGCATCAAAATCGACTATTTATATGCCCAAATTGGCATTGATTTGAGAATTTTATCAGTGACCAAAGTTTATGCCTAATTATAGGTCAAAAATTAATATTTTCGATATCGACTAAATTTTCTTGCCAATCCGTATGCGTACGATTAAATCTAAGATAACCACAATGATTTACGTTTCAAGAGCTATCAAATCGACTATTTAAACATCAAATTCTGATGATTCTTTGGGTCTGTAGGCCTCCCGAAAGGTTACCTTATCACTAGAGCCCAAGCCAGGATAAAAAGTTCCTACTTTTCTTTTATAGCTTAAGTGATTTCAAAATTTATTGAATTAGGACTTATAATTTATTGTCTTATTTTATTAATAAAATAAATTAATAAATATTAACTTCTTATATTAGAGATGAGACTTCTGTCTAAGTCCATCTATAAATAGAGGCCCTCGTGAGAAGGGTTAATAAGGTTAGTTTTCTTCTCTTTCTTCCTCTCTTCCCCACGCCCCTTAGGGCTTTTCTTCTCCTTTCTTGGGTTCAAGATCAACCTTCACATGATTTCAGAGGGTGCCTAAGGCCCTCATTTTTCTGGTACAAGGTGATGATAGGTCAGATCACGCAAAAAAAATTGTTGATCCTACGAAAAATGTTTTTTCGACAAGTGGTGGAGTTTTTATGCTTTTCTTGCAACAACAGAGTTCTTAGCCTAGATTTTTATGCTTTTTCATGAGTTTAGACCATGATCAGACCCTCCTAACCATGGGTTTGACTCAAATCTAAAGATCCATGGAGAAAGAACATTTTTCTCAAAGGAAAACCCCTTTTGAAATCGGGTTTTTCATAAAAACTGATTTCTCAAAAAAGAAATTTGTAAAATTTATAAATATTCAATTTATGTCATGATTTTCTTGTAAATATCAATTTGTATTGGTAGAATATGTTATTGTAGACCCTCTGTAAAAAATTTAAGAATTTCTATGGTCAAAATCTTGAGATATTATGATTTTAGCAATACCATGTTTCTCAGAAAAGAAATCTGTAAATTTAGAAAGAAAGTGGATTTCGTGGTTGGATTCATGCAATATTTGATGGTTTTTGATAGATTATGATTTGTTAGATATTCTATGAATTTTATAGATTTTTTTGAATTTTATTTCATGAATATTGCATATTTTAGTTAATTTATTGCATATTCTTCTTAATTAATTATTGAGAAAATAAAGTAAATGTGTATCGGGCATATTTTCTGGCCAAAAGGATGAAAAAAATATGATCTATCTCAGATAAAATATATCAGATTTAACTATATATTTTATTCTAGTTTTTATTTAAAATATACAAGAAAAATCACGGTTATACGGATTCGGGTGGATCGGTTTGACCCGACACAAATGCATAGACTCAAAATTACAGTTTTTTAGCCAAACCTCCGACCAATAAAACATTTGTATCTCCCACGTCCGGAGGAGTTTTGATGAACAGTTTATTGAGTTGAAAAGCTAACAAAATTTCACATCTACTGTGAAATGTTGGACTCTGTTTATAGACTGAGCATGACCCTGTGACAGTCAGAATAGAATATGGCATGTTTGCAATAAAATGTTCATAACTCTCTCATATGGCAATATTTTTATGAATGGTTTGCGGATACAGAAAGCTAACAAAATTTTCTTTATACTATGGAAATATCAGCTCTGTTCACTAAACATAAAATTTCCTGTGAGCTCTATAACAGTCTGACAGAGTTATTGGTTTTGTAAATCAAGACTGGTCTTTGGACTGAGGGTCAACCTATGCATAGTTCGCATATTTTTGTGTAAATTTCTTTGTTTCAAATAGCATGCAATATGTGAATAAGTATGCAGGTCTGATCCTATGCAAAAGCTTATATGAATATGCCTATGACCTGAATAGTTAATAATGCCTATACATTATGATCAATGATCAAAGGGTCCAATGAATGCAAGTTTATGCTTTGAATTCTGAATATGTGTTGGCTGCAAGTATGCCCATGTTATGATATGATATGAATGTTTCACTGAGATGGATGCTCATATTCATATTATTTATTTCATTGGCCATGTACATGCATATGTGTTAGCTGAAGTATGAAAATGAATAAGATTTTTATTTATTCATATGCTCAAATTTATGTTATAAGTATGATTAAGTTAAATTTTCAATGCTTTATAAGAATGCGTCCATGACCCATAAGGTGGCTCAAGTTTTGATGTTGCATAAAAAAAATAATAAGTACGTAATCAAGTAATCATGTGACATTAAAACTCAAGACACTTGCTAGGAGAGTGGCAGGTAGTACAAAACTTTGTAGGGTAAGTTTGTTTTGAGCATGAAGAGTTGCTCATCTTCTCTCACAATTTTATGGGAAAACCTCTGCATTAGACTGCAGCGTAGAGGATATAAGGTACTCATGAGAAAAACTGGTGCATCGGGTTAAAAGGTGTTGGCAATCTCTCTCGTATTAACATCCCTCACTCTGTCCTAATGAATGAACCTGACCAGGCTAAATTCACCCCTGTATGTAAAACATGTTCTGAGCTATGGTTCTAATATGAGAATATAAG
Source organism: Nuphar pumila (assembly GCF_984573655.1). Lineage (NCBI taxonomy): Eukaryota > Viridiplantae > Streptophyta > Magnoliopsida > Nymphaeales > Nymphaeaceae > Nuphar > Nuphar pumila. Next base: position 102,471,931 of record NC_143252.1, on the reverse strand, counting down.
CTTGTGTCATAGCAGCAGGGCTAAGAACTGATAACTTAAGATATATGTGTATTAGTTAGGCATTGCATGCATCATTTAAGAAAAAAATATAATTAAAGATAAGAATTTATGCACGCATTGAAGGGCTTCTGCGTATGTTAAGTCATGCATATTAACTGATCATGCATTTTATTTCTTAAATGTATGAATTGATGCTCTCTTGTTAAATTTATAAATTTTGAACATGCAGGATTAGTTGTGTAATTTTTTGAGTTAATTCCAAAGGCAAAACTATAAAATTTCTATTGAAATTCCTGTTTTGAATTTGTCTTACAAGCTTAGCATATTTCACTCTACTGAGACATGTTTTGTCTCACCCTATATGGTTTATTAATTTTCAGGTAATGAAAAATAGCTTACATGCGAAGGCGGGAGGTTACGACTGGAAACAAGTCTACCTTTCCTTTGCACTTACCAGATTTTCAGACTTTGATTTATTATTTGATTATTATATCAATGGACAAAAGTAATTAATATTTTGCATGATTGTGGACATTGATTTATTTTATACGAGATGAAATCTATTTATTTTAAATTTTTACAATCATATGGTTATGCATGAATACAAAAAGTAGCATGCCAACTTTTAGACCCGATGAGTTTTTCCGTTGTTATATGTTAACATATTTAAAGGTATTAAAAAAAATCACTATTTTGGGGTTATAAAAATTGGGGTATTACAAACTTGGTATCAGAGCTTAAGGAAAGAATGACTCGAAGTTCATGCAACCGACCACCATCATTGTAAGTATGTTCCATTTTAGTTTAATTTGATGACATGTCATGCTTAAAAAATGTTTCCTTTGTTGATGGTTGTAAGATTTACATAGCCGATGTTTTTACACCCTTGAAGCATGTATGATTGTAGTATTTTGATTTCTAGAAACTTTTAATATGTTCTTGATCTGTTCTACTTGTTTTCTTGGTAGAAGAAATCGTTTCTTGAATCAAAAAATACAATTATTATATTTTTCCCAAAAATGATTTTGAGAAACATGCAAAATTAGGGCTTTGTTATTATTTTGTATTAGATCTAATCATAATATGATTTTGTATGATATTATTCATGTATTAACCTGTATTAAGTTAGATTAAACAAAAATAATCAGATCTTAAAGGTTTTATAAACTTAAAAAGGGCTTTTACAAAATCATTTTCTGAGAAACCTAAAGCTATCATGTCCGATAAATTTTTCTCGACCAGTTTTAGAAAAAAAATCATAACTCTTTGAATACCAGTATGAAAAATCCAAATAAAAATACTACGATTATCTACACACCTTGATCTTAAATTTAGAATCTTGTTTCACTTGTTTTGGATCTGTATTAATGTAAATATACTTGTTTTAAAAGAGGCCCAATTTCTAGCTTTATTTACAGGATGATTTTGACCCATCTTTGATAAAACATTATAAACGCCTGTGAAAACAACTCTAAATATTTTATAAAAAAAATTAAGATATTTTGAATACCTAATATCAAACTGTGCAAAAAGGGTTTTGTCAAAAATGTTCTGAAAAAAATTCTAAAAATACATTAATCCAATTAAAATCCTGCAGTTTTCAGATTTTGGACTGAACCTCTATCAGAATAGGGTTTTGTAAATGATTTTTAATTATTTATGTATTTATTTTTTTATAAACTGTTTTTTGTGTTGTATTCTTGACAGGTACAGGTAACCACGAAAAAATATCATGATTTTATCAATGTTATGTTATTCTTGACAGATTTTACAAAATCGAGTTACCAGATATCTGAATTTGCTTTGACAACTTATACTTGTTTTAAATTAGCAACGTGTTAGAAGCTTGTGATTTTGTTATATTTCTGACATGTATTGCATATTATTAATTATTTTATGTCATATTGAATCAATATTAATGAGCTAGCCATGTGAGAAATTTTGATTGAGATGTTTATGTGAACCATATGTGTGATACACGACTTCTTTTATATTGTTTTGCAAATATGTTATTTTGATCGATTCTAAAAGCATATTCCATCGAGATATAAATTGTTGGTAGTTTGTATGGCATGAACTCAGTTTAAGTAATGTGTAAAATGTATGCAATGTTGGTCAATGAGATTTTGACCTACCTTTCTTATGCAATTATATCTAAGGTAATATATCAATTCATGTGGTGAAAAAATATATATGACTTCTATCTTGTGTGCATAACTCGAACAACATAGAAATTACATATGTTGAGGTTTAATTGCTTCGTATTATGAATATGCATGTTCACGTATGCATGCATAGAACTCATATTTTGTTTACGTATGCTTTGAGGTTCAATTTATGAAAATATAGTGTTTCTTGTGGCGATGATTGATGTGTAAGACAATATTCTTCTGTATGATATAATTTAAATGTCACGTGATATGAAATCATGAATGCATGCGATAAATGTTTAAGTTCAATAGTAAACTATGGTTTATTGAACCTTATTTGGTTAAATATGTGATTTTATGATTTTAATATCATATGAAGTGATGTATGATGTGATGCTTATTGATTGTATACATGCTTGTGCTCGTGTTGGTAGCTATAGACCCTGAGAGTGGTTGATGTGAGTTTTGAAAAATGATTTTTATAACAATATTTTTAATGAAAACTAAGTGAAAGTCAGACACCAAATAATAAAAACCGGCTCGCACGAGTGGTGGAATCTTGGTCGATCTCAGGGAACGGGAAATACTTGTATTCAAACACACAAGCTAAACTACTCTTTATTGCCAAAATAAAAAGAATTAATTCAATAATTAACTAACTAAGGGAGTACAACCCTATGCAGAGTGCTTAAACAAAATAAATAAATGGTTTTATTACAGACCCAATAATTGAATTGAATGAAAAATGAAAACCTAATCTAAAACTAAAAGAAAGGTGTCTTCAGTGCTTGAGTCCTTGTTCTGGTGTGTTCCCTTCTTTTGCTTTTCTTATTTGCATATCACTTTGTGGTCCCTCTGAGGGCTCCTTGAGGGTACTTCTGAAGGCTTAAGGGGACCACAAAGGGTACTTTGAGAGCACGAAAAGGGTTCTTCCGCACATCTCCCGCACATCCAAACACTTCCTTGCAAAGCAAAAAAACAAAACACGCAGCAAAAATGAGAAATCTACAAGAAAATTAACAAAAATATGAAGAAAAATCACAACAAATTGAAAGAAAGGCATGAACTAACTATAAAATACTAATACTAAATTTACAAGTAATCTAATGGTAATTAAGAAAAGACGTGCATACACTACGTAGGCTATGTGACTATTCTAAATTAAACTACAGCATATGGCTTATGACTAATGAACTAAAATAACTCAAGCTTATAATTAATGAAATAAACAACTAAGACAATCAGTAACTAATAAAATAACTAAACGTAAATAGCTAGTAACTGATCACATTAACGTCTAATACAATGGGATGAAGCAATGTAACTAATAAATACTAATGCCATTAACTACTAAGGAACTAATTGGATGATGAATCAATATAATGAATCTACTAAACAACTGATGCAACATTTAAACAATGACTAATTAATGCAGCTACGTCAATACAATAAACAAAAACAACCCAACTAATGTATACCCAACAACAAAATCAAACAACGCAAATGTATTAAGAACCGAATAGAACTACAAGTCATTATCACTAAAGATTAAAAAGAAACAGGATGAACCAATTGAAAGGAAAACAGATACAGAGAATAACACGCAGCTTGGCTAAAGGTCAACCGACTAAACAAAATTTAAAATGCAGTGAATGAAAAAGATGTTGTATGCTGGAAAAAAAATGACTCAACGATTTAAATTAAGCGCAAACAACTAATTCTGGAAATAATATTATTATCATCGCAAAAATTTTCCCCTCCCTCTGCGAGAGAGAGAAATGATTCTGCGAGTCAAAATCGACCAAAGTTTTGAAAATGGTTTTTAAAAATTACTCGCCTCCGTTTTGAAAATTTGTGGGAAAATTCTGTGGAATGGGATCCGCCTATCGCTACGAGGTTCAACCGTTCCTAACGCCTTTACCAGGGGTAATTGAAACAAGGATCAAATGTGTGCTTTGACTAAGTTTAATTATTTAAATTATGCTATTTTTTCTAAAATGTACAAAAATTCAGTCATGTGCCATAGAATTTTAAAAATATGCAAGTTTGAGAAATATGATGTTTGCTTGGAATATTGAAATGTGTTTGGAAAAGGAATTCTTGGGAAAATCATAAATTTCATTAAAAATCAGGAATTGCATTGGAAAATGACTTTTGAAATGAAAAATTGATTCTCAGGAAAAGTAGAACTTTGAGAAAATCGATTTTTAGAATTTGATCTGAATGCTCTTTCTGAGAAAATCAATTTATGAAGAAGATTTAGCAATTCTGAGAAAAACCAGTTTCAGAAATAATTCAAAGATTTTGATAAAATTGATTTTTGAAAACTTGGGACTTTAAAATTTGAGAATGTTGAAACATTGGAAAATCATGATTCAAACCTGAAAAATTTTTGAAATATCATTTGAAAACTCAGAATTTTTGAGAAAATCAATTCCTGAGAAAGACTTAGAAAATCTTGAGAAAATTGATTTCTCTGAAATAGAATTGGAATTTGAGTTAGGAAAAAATGATGTAAATTGAATGAAATGAATGAACATGGATTTGAAAGGTATTTTCAGAGGAATTGAGAAAATCCTTTTGAGATTTTTGAGAAATGCAGTGCATTTTTTAAGTTAGCCTAAGAGTGTAGGCTGGATGTGGCTGATACAAAGATCACAAATCAGGGTTTCATTCATATTCTGACTATGGCCATAAATATGAATTTCATCAAGTTTGTCAACTCCCTAAGAGCTTGTGCACGTGTCATTCATGTCAACCATAGTGGATTTGGAAAAATATGCATGAATCATACATCAGATATTGAAATTACGAAAGTAAACTATATGCAATGCATCCTATTCTAAGCAGAAAATGTAACTCTTATTCTATATATTACAACTTGATATTACATTAAATTGAATAAAAGAAAATAAATGAAAAATCTTCTTTCTAAATATCTCTGCAAAACTAGAAAACAAGTTAACACAGAAATGTAGGTTTATCTATATTTATCCAAAAATATTAGGAAATTATCGGATATTATCCAGATGGAAACCCAATTCATACCTCTCTGATATAAACATAAGAAACATATGATAAAAATGAATGAAAAAACCAAAAATAAAGTTTAAAAATTCCAAATTGGGGTCCAAATGACCAAAATGTCCCTAATAGCAAGATTATGGCCTTGAAATTAAGGTTTTCAGAAAGTTATTTTGTAAAAATGAAGATTTTGAAATTCAAATAAAGATAAATCAAACATAATATGATATGACATCATTGAATATATGAAATTTAAAGTTTGAAAATTCAAAATTGAGGTAAAATGACAAAAATACCCCTGATAGCAAGACTATGGCCTTGAAATCGGGGTTTTTAAATATAATTTTTGTAAAAATATGAATTTTGAAATTCCAATTAACGCAAATAGTGTGAAAATCAAATATAATATGATATGAAATGATGATATGCATATTAAAATCTTAAAAATGCAAAAATATCAAGAAAACACTGAATTTCGCTTGAATTTTTCCTTTGATTTTAAAAGTTAACTAACACAAAAGGAAAATGAACTTGAAACTAGCTCAAATTTGGCAGGGACACTTAGACTAACCCTACTAACAGAATGGAATCCAAAAACTAATGTTTTTGATATTTTCTAATGTGAAAATTAATTAAAAAATCTAGGAAAATACATGATTTTACCTAAAACCTTAGATTTAACCTAATGATAACCTGGTTTCGGGTACTAACCTACCATAGAAATGCCCCAAATTTTATGGGGTGACATAGGACGGTTAGGCAAGAATTTTTTCCTTTTACATATTTGAGATTTGACCTATGGTCGGAGCTTTACAACTCCGGCAAGTTCAGTCGGAATCCGGTGACTGTAAAATTTAGGGCAGACTAACAGATTTTTTACAAAAAATCAGGGAAAAATCACAAACAGTAGCCAAAATGGATGAAATTTTAGGGGCATGTCCCTAATACACAGAGGAACAATTCCTCTTTTTATTGTTTTGGCATCTAACTTATGGATTGGGAGGACACAGAACATTATCAAACATCTAATTCTGATAAAATTGAACTACTAGGGAATTAACTAGTGAGTTTGTAAAATCTAAAAATAATGAAATTTGAATCCTAAAAATCTTGAAACTCTGAGAAATGACAGAGGATGTTCTGAGAAACAATTCCTCTTTTTATGGTTTTGGCATTGGACCTACAGATTGGGAAGACACAGCATATTAGGGTCGGTCTAGACCCTGACAAGGATATAACCAGATTTTCACTGAGGTCTGCGAATTCCGATTTTTGAAAGAGATAAAATATCTTTAGAAAAATCCAGAAAAATACTGGAAAATAATAGATTCTACCATGGTTCTACTATATTTTTTTTTGAATGAATTGAATCTTTCATGGGGGAGATCTCGGGTCCACAAGTCTACTAAAGAGGGATTTAAGAGTTTCATAGGGTTTAAAACCCGAACTAGCATTCGATTTGTTAGAGAGGGTTCCAAAACCCAAATTGATCTAAACTTTTGGCAGAAGATCACAGATAAATAATCATAACTATCATGAACTTTTTAAGATTTATAAGTGAAACTACATACATGAAATAACAATTGGACTTTGCATAAAATCAAAGCCTAAGTTAAACACTAATCAAAACAACATTAAATGTTCATGAAGTGACTAAATTATTCTAAATGCATATTAAGAATGAAAGCTACATGAAAAAAATAAAAATAAATAGAAATCAATAGGAGGTATGAGCTATTTTGATATTGCTCTCACAATGAGAGATCTGATCCATCGAATGGATGGATCTCTTCATTTACTTAGCCTACACACACAAAGTGTTTTTTTTTTGTATTTATATATATCCTTTTTATCATTCAAGGCCATAGAAGAGGCTTTCATGTTCTTTTGGATCCATTTTTTTTTGAGATGATTACATATCCTCATGTAATGGAGCTTGGGGTGCTCATATCAAGGAGCGGCAAGAGAGGAAAAATTGCATGACCATAAAAATCAATATTGGAAGATCTAATAGTCCAAAGGGATCTCACCTTGGATCAGCTGAAGAGTTGTACTGGGATGGCTAGATGAAGATGAGTTATGGCTTCGATCCTTGCTGTACCAAAGATGATGGTGGCTAGAGATGATTTGCTACACCAACGGATAGGCTGCAACTTTGATGGCACTGGTACCAAGGGAGGGGGCGAGCTGGAGGTAATGGTGGCGTTGGAGAGGTAGCAGCAACTGTTGAAGAGAAGGCTATGGCATCACCAAGGCTACAGGTAAGCACCGGTTGGGAGCTCCTTTTGTGGTGACTGCTGCAGTGAAAGAGTTGTTGGGGCTGTAGGTGTCGTCAATGTTGAACTGGCTAGAGGTGGAAATGGCAGCCACAGTGGGGGAGCTTGCAATAGTTGAAGGAAGTTGTAGTTGCTGCAGGCAAGAGGGGCTAATGGAGGAAGGTTTCTGCAGGCAAGAGAGCAGAGTTGCTAAGGCTGGGCATGTAATTATTGGAGAATAGAAAGTGAGGAGGAGGTCCTTATGGTGTGGGTTGGATCAAGGAGGGAAAGGAAGGAAGGTGGGAAAGGAAGAAGGAAAGAAAGGGAAGAAGAAGAAAGGAAAGAAGAAGGGGAAAAGGAAAGGAAAGAAAAGAAGAGGGAAGGAGAAGAGAAGAGAAGAAGAAAGTGGGAGAAGGCTGGTCGACCAAGGGGAGGAAGGAAGGAAAGAATAAAAAGAAAAAAAGAAAGGAAAGAAAGAAGAAGAAAGAAGAAGAAAAGAAGAAAGGAAAGAAAAAGAGGGAAAAGGAGAAAGGAAAGAAGGGAAAGGAAAGAAAGAGAAGATGAGGAGAGAGAGGGGGTCGACCCCCTTGTGGGGCCCACCTCTCTAAAAAAATAGAATAAAAAAATAAATAATAAACAAGAAGAAAATGAAAAGAGAGTAAAAGAAATATTTTTTTCTTTTCTTTTTCAATGAAAGAAAATAAAATTCAATGGTGGTGCCACCTTGGAGTGAGATCAGAGTGATTTTAAAATTCATTTTGAAGGTCAGAGGGGTAGAATGGTCTCTCAAAACGTTTTTGGATGAAATGAGCTATTTTTGGCATTTTTTTAAATGAACTTAGAATTTGAAGTTTTGTACCCCGTTGCGAAGCAAATCCAGTTTAGAATTTAAGAAATCAATTTTGAAAAGAATCCAGATTGTTTTCTCAGGAAAATATTTCCAAATTTAGAATCCTGATGGTAAAAATGTCAATTTTGAAAACCTAGGGTTTGAAATTGATTTTGAAAAGCTTTGAAACTCAAATCTGGATTGAAATTTTCAAAACTGAAGTTCTGGATCTCAAAAATGAAATGAAATATGATGAAATGTTATGAAATGATGAGTAATGATATGAAATATCATGCAAAATGCTAACCCTGGATGAAAGATTTTGCATATTAGACCCTGATTGACACTTGTACCAGTTTAGAAAGTTTTAAAATTGATAAAAATAGGCAAAATGGTTCAAGAAATGGTTTTGAGCTGGTTTGAACTGGGTTTGAGCTGGTTTGAACTGAATTGAGCTGGATTCTAGGGTTTCAGAACTCAAATGGACTGACAAGACACTTACTCAACTAAAGTCCTTGACTTAATTATCTAGAAAAACTATCATTTTTAGAGAAATGGTCACTGAAGTGGAGTGAGTTATGAGCCAGAATTGGTTTTGAGCTGGAACAAAGGTTAGTAATACTGAGATGAACTAAAAGTGGAACTCAAAGACTAGCTCAATTGACTGAACTTAGCTCAATTTCAGTTGAATGACCTGAAATGGGCTCTTAGACACTTGAAAGTGGTTTTGAACTAAAACTGAAGTACTTGAACTTCTAGTGAGCTCAAGCTAGACACAGAGGAATATGACAGACTGGGAATGACTAACTTGGAGACAATTGGTTTGGATTTGAGTGAGAAATGAGCTCATTTATGAAGAAATGATCTTATTTTGGCAGAAATGGTCAGAAATGAACAAGGTGAGCTCAAGTGAGCTAGAAACGACTGACATTCTAACTGTTTTGAGCTTGAGAATGAGCTTGGTTGACTCCGATTGACTGAGGGTTTAGGATGACCTAGGAGTAAAATGATAATTTTCCTAATAAAAGTGGGTAACTGGTGATTCTCCTAAGACATACTCGGGGTTAGACTCCTGTACTGACCTACCAGGGTTGACATCCACACGAAGGGGAGTGTCTGAGAATGAATGAGAAAAAATTGGGGTGTTTACAGATGCCCCGCTTTGCTACTAAGCTGGCTTAGGGCTGAGCTTAGTGGAAAAGAAAACACACCAAATTTGGGCTATAAAAATGCCCCAGTTAGAAGGATCTGACTGGTTATGAAGAGATTAGCCCTGATGAAAATGGTACGTATGGAATAGAGAATGACGAAGAAAGATTTACTTCAAAGAAGTGAAGCTCAGGTTTTGCCCTTAACCTGGATGGGACGGAAAATACCTCATGTAAAAACGAGGCTCAGGCTTGACCCTTAACCTGACCGGAAAATGAAATACCTCATCAGAATGAGGCTCAGGTTCAAACCCTTAACCTGATCGGAAACAAAATACCTCATCAAAATGAGGCTCAAGTTTAACCCCTTAACCTGATCAAAAAATAAAATACTCATCAAAATGAGGCTCGGGTTTAACCCCTTAACCTGATCGGGAAGTGAAATACCTCATAAAAGTGAGGCTCAGGTTTAAACCCTTAACCTGATCGGGGAACGAAATACCTCATCAGAATGAGGCTCAGGTTTAACCCCTTAACCTGATCGGGAAACGAAATACCTCATCAGAATGAGATTCAGGTTTAACCCCTTAACCTGATTGGGAAACGAAATACCTCATCAAAATAAGGCTCAGGTTTAAACCCTTAACCTGATCGGGGAACGAAATACCTCATCAGAATGAGGCTCAAGTTTAACCCCTTAACCTGGTCGAAAAATGAAATACCTCATCCGAATGAGGCTCCGGTTTAACCCCTTAACCTGATCGGGAAACAGAATACCTCATCAAAATGAGACTCAGGTTTAACCCCTTAACCTGATCGGAAAACGAAATACCTCATCAAAATGAGACTCAGGTTTAACCCCTTAACCTGACCGGGAAACAAAATACCTCATCAGAATGAGGCTCAGGTTTAACCCCTTAACCTGATCGGAAAACGAAATACCTCATCAAAATGAGGCTTAGGTTTAAACCTTTAACCTGATCGGGGAACGATGGAATCCTTGAAAGAAGATACCATGATGGAACATTTGGATTTTCGCATAATGAATCTGATAGAGGTTTTGCAAAAGAATGAAAATGGGGATCTCTAAAGCTTGAAAAGAGGTTGATTTTAGGCGCCTCATCGCTGAGACTAAATAACTTTTGAAATTGATGACCTTTTGCGAGAAAATGATTGGTGGCTTAACCTCGAGCCGAAATTGGATTGTCTATGGTGGGATAGTAGGGACACAGGGAAGTGTGTGAATCTAAGAGCCCAAGCGCTTAGATTATACCAAAAGAAGGAAATTAATCTTGAAAACTCCCATTATCAAGTCCTAAAAGGGATAACAAATGGTGTCAGGATGTGTCAAAAGCGGACAACAAGCTCTCACTTCATGTCAGGATAATTAGAAAATGTTGTCAAAATGTTGAAATTTGTTGTTGATTCAAAATGTTGAAATTTGTTGTTGATTCAAAATAATTGAAAATGATGCACATTGGTGCAAAAATATTCTCTCTTTTCTACCTGAAGTATTACCTCCAATTGGGCTTAACTCCGTAGAATCTAGATTCGAATTCAAATTGCTTGTAATTGACTTTCTTTTAATGAGGCTATCAATTTCCTTGATATGAACATAAAATGGAGTATTCTTGATATTGTGAAAGCAATTGGTGAAAGAATATTGATAATAAAATTTCACAGAATTAAAAAAGGTTCTTGATAGATTTGGCAGTTTGATATACTGGGATTTTCCTCATGATGATCTTTTTGCACTCTTTTTTTAGACAGAATTGGAGCTCTCTTGGGTTTTTGGGAAGAAGTTTATTGCACATTCTTCATTTTAGTGATGTCTTGACTTTTCTTTTTCTGGAAAGGGTACGTCACAAACTCCTTCAACTTGGAGATGCTTTGATCTTTCTTCTTCTTCTTTTTGAAGGGTACGTCACAAACTCCTTCAACTTGGAGATGTTTCGAGCCTTCTTTGTCTCATGAATTATATTGATGATATTCTCTCTTTGATTGGAAATCTCTTAATGATAGCACAAATCAAATATCTTTTAGGGTTTGTCGGGAGGTTCGTCGCATCCACCTTCAACTTGGAGATGATCTGAACTTTCCCTGGAAGGATCCATTACAAACTCCTTCATCTTGGAGATGATCCAAATATTCTTTGGCCCCGAGGGTCTAACTCATCCACCAGTCTTCAACTTGACGATGATTGAGAGATCTCGTTTATAGATATTTGATTGCAGCTTAAATAATTGAGGAGATATGGGAATTGAGTGGATTTTTTTTATCACTCAGGATATTTTTATTGCATTATTTTTCACAAGAATGGTCTTTAAAAATATGTCATTGACTACGATCAATATCAATCACTTACGACTTTGCAACAACATTGAATTTTCTTTGTTGGCCATGTCGAGGATTTCTTCTTCATCCTTTTGGTTAGCCAATAGAAAGATTTTGAATTATGAATCCTTTTTTGTGAAAGCTTTGCTCTTTCAGAAGTAATGTTGAAGGTATTCTGAGGTAAAGATTTTGTGCAATAAAGATTTTGAAATCAACAAGTATTTGACGACAAATTGGCAAAATATTCTCAAAATCCTGTGTGAAAGCGAGCATTTGAAGCATGACTAAATGCATCCATGACAAAAATTCTCCTCTCCTTTCCCTAAAAGAGAAGACTCAGAATGGGAAATAAAAAATACTCCTCTCTTCCCTGAAGAGGAGGTGTTTGCAAAATGAACTTTCGAAGAGAAATTAAGCTTTCGTCAAAACTCTCTAACATTAGGCTTCTCTTATGAAAAAGGGGTCGGTAATGGTGAGGTCGGTAAATTGGTCATGAAGGAAAAAGTCCATCACACTCTCCCTGAAAAGAGGGTCCTTCATGATAAAATGGCCTAGTATGAAAATTGAGGGGGCACAAAGAAAATGAGCCTCCGTCGAAGCTCTCCCTGAAATAAGGGTTCCTTGCATGAAATTGGAAATTGTTTTGCAAACGGTTCATAAAGACGTGAGTCTTTTTAAACTCTCTCTGAAAAGGGGCTAAGTAAACAAAAGGATAACATGCAAAAAGAACGAGCTCCCTCGAACTCTCCCTGTAATAAGGGTCCTTCGCAAGAGAAAATGAATGAGATTGATATTGGGTGACCAGAAGGTCGAAATTGGAAATTGGATGACCTAAAGGTCGAAATTAGAAATTGGAAATTGGAAAACGGAAATTGGAAATTAGAAATTAGAAATTGGGTGACCCGAAGGTCGAAATTGGAAATTGGATGACCTGAAATTGGAAATTGGGTGACCCGAAAGTCGAAATTGAGAATTGAATGACCTAAAGGTCAAAATTGGAAATTAAAAATTAGAAATTAGAAATTAGAAATTAGAAATTAGAAATTAGAAATTAGAAATTAGAAATTAGAAATTAGAAATTGGGTGACCTGAAGGTCGAAATTGGAAATTGGATGACCTGAAAGTCAAAATTGGAAATTGGAAATTGGAAATTGGGTGACCCGAAGGTCAAAATTGAGAATTGAATGACCTGAAGGTCAAAATTGGAAATTGGTATTGTGTTGGGTGTAGAATTGATATAAAGATTGAATTTGAAAGAATGACCAACACGCATATAGGAGTTGGTAAATTAACCAATACGAGGTTGAATTTGATGGAAGGACCAATGCTAAACTGAGGTTTGGAAGGACCAATTTTGAAAATTTGGATTTAGAAAGGACCAATGCTAAACCGGATTTATAAGGACCGATGCTAAACCAGATTTGGAAGGACCGATGCTAAACCGGATTTGGAAGAACCAATTTGAAAAATTGGATTTGAGAAGGACCAATGCTAAACCGGATTTGTAAGGACCGATGCTAAACCGGATTTGGAAGGACCAATTTGAAAAATTGGATTTGGGAAGGACCAGTGCTAAACTGGGTTTTGGCAGAAAGTTTCGAATCAGAATTCAAATCTTCAAGGAAAAACTAAATGAATTGGGTTTTGAAAGAAAATTTGAGTCAAAACTTGGATCTTCTAGACCAATTACTAAATTTGCTGGAAAGTTTGAGTAGAAGTTCAAACCTTTAAAGGAAAGCTAAGCGAATTGGATTTGGAAGAAAATTTGAGTCGGAACTCTAATTTTCTAGACCAATTCTAGACATTTGAATTAGATTTAGAAGAAAATTTGAGTCGAAACTCTAATTTTCTAGACCAATTCTAGACATTTGAATTAGATTTGGAAGAAAATTCGAGTTGAAACTCTAATTTTCTAGACCAATTCAGAAGGAAAAGAAATTTGGGTCGGAACTCGAATCCTGAAGGAAAATTAAACCGAATTAAGATTTTAAGGAAAGAAGATTTGAATCGAAACTCGAATCCCAAAGAAAAATTAAACCATTTAAAGTTTAAAGGGAAGAGAACTTGAGTCAGAACTCGAATTCCGCAGGAAAACTAGACCAGTGTGGGCCGGGTTTTGATTTGGTGGACTAGCTCGAAATCAGAATTTATTGACCGACGAGCTCGAAAGCAGGATTTGTTGACCGACCAAATCGAAAGCAGGATTTGATTGAAAGACTAATTTGATGGTTTGAGAAATGATTGACATTGACAAAGTTGTAACTCAAAGGCTTGAAAATGATTGTATTGGTAGGATTGTAACCCGAAGGCTTTGACAAGATTGGTCGACCCGGAGGTCTGCTTGTAGAAATTTTGCATTAGGCATGATATTAAACCATTATAGAGGACTGTGTTACTTCTATGAATGGTCTCAGGATTATCCTTTTATCCTGAATGGGAAGCTCAGGTTTATCCCTTAACTTGAAGGAGAAATAAATTTGATGCAAATGAATGCAGATGTATGCAAATATGAATGTAAAATGATATAAATGGGTGCACTTGCATGCAAAATGAGAAATTTTTTTATCATGCCTGCATACAAAATATTTGTAGATAAAAACAAAATTTCAAAAATGCCTCAGTGTAACTGGGAAAGGAGAATTTGACCATTATTGAAGAAAATTTGAGGAATTACAAAGAATATGATAGATTGAAAGTGTACTAGGATCGAGGCAACGAGCACTAGAGGGGGGTGAATAGTGCTTTTAAAAAATAATCCGCAGAATATTAAAGGATTTTGCAATTTGAAAAGCAATCACACAAAGAACACAAGATTTTATCCTCGTTCGGTCTATCCCGACCTACATCCAGTCCCCAAGCGAAACCCGCTTGAGATTTCCACTATTAACCTTGTTAACTACAAGATCACAAAGACCAAAATCGGTCCCATTTTCAGTAACAACCCTACTGAAAGCAAACAACTTCTTTAAACCAAGGAGTCATTCTTTTTACAGAAAATAAGTAACCACTTACAATACAACCTATGAGCCTTTCTTTTGAATGCAAATGAGATGCAATTGGCTTTTGAGGTTGTTGAAATACTCTACTCACGAATTCACTATCTCTCAAAGGGATTTGAGTGAAAAACTGAAGTGAAAATATCAAGTGAGTGAGAAAACAAATACTTGAATGAATAGGAGTGAAAAGCAAGAAGTAAATGATTCAAATCGATTGAATTCTTGTTATTTTGTGTGTAAAATGCACTCATATTTATAGTTGAAAGATTTCATACGTTGAGAGTATGAAAGGGTGTCAAAATAGTCCATTTTGAATGATCAAAATGTTTGAAAAATGAAAAGACACACCTTTTTGAAGTTTCAGGAAAACGGCAAAATTAGTCGACTGAAACAGTAGTTAGTCAACTAATAGTTAGTTATTAGTAGACTGACAGTTATCGTCGGTCGACTGATCTGTTAATCGAGCCGTTTGAAAATCTGAACTTTTGAAACTTAGTCGACTAGAGAAAAATTAGTCGACTGATAATATCAGCAGTAGGCTGAAAAACCTTTCAGTCGACTACTGCTAAAATCTTCTGAAAAACAAACATTTTGTCCGGTCGACTGATAAAAGCATTAGTCAACTACTGCTAAATTTTTCAGAAAACACATGTTCTGTTCAGTCGACTGATAAAACCATTAGTCTACTGCTGCTAATTTTCCAGAAAATAGACATTCTGTCCAGTCGACTGATAAAACCTTCGGTCGACTAATTTGACAAAAATGACTTTTTAGAAAATATGGCGCGAAAGGATTAGTCGACTGGTAAGTCTATTGGTCGACTAATAAACACGAAAATTTAAGAAAAGAGTTTTATAAAAAGATTTTCATGAGGGGTTCTTTTAGAAAAGTTTTTCTAAAGACTTTTAGGTAAAATGCAACCTAAATATGCACTCTAAGTAAGGCTCTTACAAGAATCTAAGACTTTTTAATGAATTAAACATTTGCACACTAGTCTTCAAAGATTCTTCATCGAATTCTTCAATTTCTTCATAGCCTTAGCTGAAATACAGTTGATTCCACTTGCTCATCATCAAAACCTTGTACTTGAAGTATCATGTATGGCTTCATTGTCGTAACAATCTCCCCCTTTTTGATGATGACAAACTTATTCAAAGATGAAGCATTTAGATGCATAGATGGAGATTTTACTCCCCCTATCAATATGCTGCAAAACATTAAAAGTTAGTACTTTCAAAGCACATATATCACATATTGATTGGTTTGCATTTTCATTCATCATTACTTCATGCATTTATAAATGCATTCATTCAAAGCTTACTTTTTCTCTTAATTTCACATTTCTCTTGCAAGATCTTCTTCGATTTCAATTTAATGCTATCTTTTATCTTTTTCTCCCCCTTTGTCAGAATCAAAAAGAGTAAGGGCAGAAATAGCATAAGCAAAATAGAGATACAAGTTTAAAATATTACAACCCATAAAGTATGAAAGTTTAGACAACAAAGATCAGAAAAGTGAGTTTAGCAAATCCTTGATTGAAGTAATCTCTTTCTGAATCGAAGATAGTTGTTGAGTCACATCTTCACGAAAAGTGTGTTGATGCAGCTCCAAAGCTTCCAGTCTCTGCATAATTTCATCATTGTCTTGACTTGTAGAAAATTTCTTTCTTTTTGCATGAGATGAAGGTGTCGCAGAAGATGGTGATGGTTCAGAAATTGATGGTTCAGTAGGATCAGATGGTTCAGTTTGATCAACATTTAAAGGAGGCAGATATTTAATTTTCATTCTTTTAAAAATTGTTTGATCAAAGAACTCTTTTTGCTCAATATATTTTTCATTTGTTAAAAGAACTTTGAAATGTCTGAAAATACGAGTTAGAAGACAACCATAAGGAAGAAATGGTTTTTGTTTCCACAAATTTGTAAAATACAAATTGGCCCAATTTACAGAAATATTTCCAAATAAAACATAAAGAGCTGCAGATAGATCAGTGGAATAATAATCAAAAGAACCAGTTTTAGGTAGAACATTGTGGGCAAGGATTCGTCCAGCAATGCGTGCACGAGTTTGAAGATTAGTATTTTTGAAAGGAGGGCAGTGAGGTGCACCTGGAAGAAGAATTTGTTCAAAAATTCTTTCATCATTTAGTTCAATAGTGTTGAAAAGAGTGTCTGAAGGTAAAATTTCTAGAATTTCTCCAAGCAGTTTAGAATCAAACTCGATTTCAACATCACGAACAAGAGAAGAAAGAACTCCAGTTTCATGATTAATTTGTAAATTCATGTAAAACAAGTGAATCAGAAAAGGGTAGTGAAGGGTATCTGCACAGGCATCAAAAAGATGTGAAATTTCAGGAAATAATTCTCTTATGTTGTAACAAGAAAACAGGTGAAACAGTACATTTCGGCTCGGTAGAATAGGTAGTGCAAAAATTGATCCAAAAGTATCATATAAGAGAGGATTTCAGAGTAATCTGAGTGAAAAAACATGTCTTGAAGAAAGTGTAGGAGGAGGAGAACCTAAATCTTTTGCAGATGCAGACTTCGTACGAGGCATGATTAAAAACAGATTTACCAAAAAAATGTCGGCTTCCAAATGACGTCCGACAAGGAGAAAATGTTGTCTGGCGTTCAGAAACGAAGGAAGATACGGTGGCTGACGACGAGTGTGAAGGCTGCCACAAGGGGATTCCGACAATGGCTGAAGATAGACCGTCACGGCAAGAGTGTTCCGGCGTGTTTTGAAGATGCGCCAGTTACTGGAAGAGGATTCCGGCATTTTAAGATCGCGGCTAGAAGATTCCATCGTCTCTTTGTCACGGCAAGAAAATCCCGGCGAAGATCGAACGACACTCCGAGGGTTTTTTTTCGGAAGAGAGAGAGGAAAGAGACCAAAAAGGGGTTTTCTTTTTAAGGGTTTCGTTCCTTTAAAATAAAAATGAAAAGATGTGAAAATGAAATGATGCCTATTAAAAAAATGGGTGTAAAAAAATTCAAGGGGTATCGGGTCCCTTCATTTAAAATTTAAAAAAAAAATTAGTCGACTAAAACTATATCGGTCGACTATTATAGTGCGATTTTGAGATATTGTTCAAAAATTAGCATTTTTATAAATCCAAAAATGAGCAAATACCTAGTTCTCTCCTAATTCTCATAAAATCTTCATTTTTAAGAAGTTTAGTGAAGATATCGGCATGTTGTTCTTTAGTGAAAATAAAATTTAACGAAATATCTCCTTTTAACACATGATCTCTTAAGAAATGATGTCTAACTTCAATATGCTTAGTTTTTGAGTGATGAACAGGATTTTTTGAAAGATTTATAGCACTAGTGTTATCACAATAAATAGTTGTTGTGGAGTAATTCAAACCAAAATCTTTTAAGGTCTGTTTCATCCATAGTACTTGTGAACATGCTAAACTAGCCGCTATATATTCTGCTTCAGTTGTTGAGAGTGACACTGAATTTTGATTTTTACTAAACCAAGAGACTAAAGAATTTCCTAAGAAATGACAAGTTCCACTAGTACTCTTGAGATCAAATTTACTTCCTGCAAAATCTGCATCACTATATAAACTAAATCAAAGGAAAATGATTTTGGGTAAAACAAATCGAAATCTGAAGTATCTTTCAAATAACGAAGAATTTGTTTTACGACAGTTAAATGAGATTTCTTTGGATTAGCTTGAAATCTTGCACACATACAAACACTAAACATAATATCAGGTCGACTAGCAGTTAAGTATAATAGAGATCCGATCATACCTCTGTAGAGCTTAGTATCTACACTTTTACCATTTTCATCTTTATCAAGAGAAGTAGTTGTACTCATAGGATTCCTTCTTGATTTCAATGAGTCCATCCCAAATCTCTTGAGAAGTTCTTTTGTATACTTAACCAGATTGATGAAGATTCCTTCTTCAGTTTGCTTTATTTGAAGTCCAAGGAAGTAGTTTAATTCGCCCGTCAAGCTCATTTCAAACTCTTCTTGCATAGCTTTAGCAAATTCTTTACAAAGAGAATCATTAGTAGAACCAAATATTATGTCATCAACATAAATTTGCAGAATAAGAATATCCGAATTAAGATTTTTAATAAATAAAGTGGAGTCTACCCGACCAATGGAAAAACCAGATTGTTCTAGAAAATTTCGTAGTCTTTCATACCCCGCTCTTGGTGCTTGTTTGATTCCATACAAAGCTCTTTTCAATTTGTAGACTTTTTCTGGATATTTCTCATTTTCAAAGCCTGGAGGTTGCTCTACATAAACTTCTTCATTGATGTGTCCATTTAAGAATGCACTCTTAACATCAATTTGATATAACTTGAAGTTCATGTAACTAGCAAAAGCAAGCATCATTCGAATTGACTCTAATCGAGCCACTGGTGCATAGGTTTCATCAAATCTATGCCTTCTTCTTGATTATAGCCTTGTGCTACTAGCCTTTCTTTGTTACGAATGACTTCACCATTTTCGTCTAGCTTATTTCGGAAGACCCATCTTGTTTCAATTACTGGATGATCCTTTGGTCTATCAACTAGATCCCAAACATCATTCCTAGTAAATTGGTTAAGTTCTTCAGACATGGCCAAAAGCCAAAATTCATCATCACAAGCCTCATTGATATTCTTTGGTTCTAATTTAGATATGAAAGCAACATTTGCAATATATTTTTCTAATTGCCTTCTAGTTTGGACACCACTCTTTATTTCACCAATAACTTGTTCATATGGATGATTAGGAATTTCTTTCCAAACCGGTTGAAGAGGAATATTTTCTTGAGAAGTGCTCTCTATCAAGGGTTCTTCTTGAAGTATTACTTCTTCTCCTTCGCTTAGAGGTATAATCTGCTCACAATTCTCATCAAATGCAACATGTAAAGATTCTTCAATACAAGATGTTCTTTTATTGAAAATACGATAAGCTTTACTTCTAGAAGAATATCCAAGAAATATTGATTCATCTGATTTTGAATCAAACTTATCAAGATTATCTTTGGTATTTAACAAGAAACATTTACTACCAAAAATTTTGAAATATGAGATCTTTGGTATACGATCATAATACAATTCAAAACATGTTTTATGTAAAATTGGTCGAATAAGAACACGGTTCAAAATATAACATGTTGTATTTATTGCTTCAGCCCAAAAGTATTTTGGTAAATTTTTATCTTGAAGCATGGTTCTAGCACATTCTTGCAAAGTTCTATTCTTTCTTTCAACAACTCCATTTTGTAGAGCCGCTCTAGGAAAAGCAAAGTTGTGAGATATACCATGTAAATCACAAAACTTTAGAAAAGATTTATTTTCAAATTCACCACCATGATCACTACGGATTTTAATTATAGATGTAGATTTTTCATTTGTAATTCTTTTACAAAGTTTAGAAAATTCCGAAAAAAGCATCATTTTTGCTTTTTAAAAAAATCACCCATGTAAACCGAGAATAATCATCTACTATAACAAAAGCATACTTGCTACCATTCAAACTTTGAATTCTAGATGGTTTAAATAGATCTAAATGTAAAAGTTCAAGAGGACGTTTTGTTGAAACTATATCTTTTGCTTTAAAAGAACTCTTGATTTGTTTACCCCTTTGGCAAGCATCACATAAGTGATCTTTCTTATATGGTATTCTAGGTAGGCCTCTTACAAGATCATTCTTGGATAACTTTGAAATAATTTTAAAGTTAACATGTCCAAGTCTCTTGTGCCATAACCATTGAATTTCATTTCAAACAATAAGACATTTTTCATTAAAAGTGGGTAATTCATCTAGATATAGTTCATACACATTGTTCCTTCTTTTACCTTTAAAAATGATCTTTTTAGATTGAAAATCAAAAATTAAGCATAAATCATTTTCAAAAGAAACATGAAAACCTTTATCACATAATTGACTAATAGATAATAAATTATGCATTAAACCATCTACTAAAAGAACATTTTCTATCAAGGGAAATTTTGGATTACCAATATTACCAATACCTATTACTTTTCCCTTGTTATTGTCACCAAAGGTGATGGTTCCTCCATCCTTATTTTGGAGGGTGGAAAATAACTCCGGCCTTCCAGTCATATGTTTGGAACAACCACTGTCCAATATCCATTTGCTCCTTATGTTGTATACCTACAACAAAATTAGAAAACAGAGCATTTGACCCCTTTCTATTTTTGGGTCCATGAGAGTTAGTCTTAGGAACCCATATCCATTTGGATTTTGGTTTCCTTTGATAATAAATATTCTTTCTATAAAAGAATTTATCATGTCTAGAATAATCATGTTTAGACTTATATGCATTATAGTTTTCATGATTAGATGCATTTCTATTAGAACTAGAAAGTTTAGTTCTATGAACAAATGGTTGAGAATAATGTCTTTGATTTTTCACCACATAGTTTGGTCTATTTTGAGTATCAAAAAAGCTATATCCCAATCCGATTTTATTAACCGAGCATCTTTGAGAACCAAGAAGTTTTTCTAGATTCTCTTGGCCATTTGTGAATTTGGTCACTATAGAAAGAAGATCATTTGATTTTTCTTTTAGACTAGATATTTCTTTTTGTAAGAGATTGGTTCTAACTCCAATTTCTTTTATCTCAAATGCTTGGCAAAAGTTTTCCTTCTTGAGATCTTCTATCTCTTGAAGTAACACTTTATTTTGAGAGTCAAGAGTTAAATTTTCAGTTTTTAACTCTTTATTTTTAGAACTTAGACTCTTAAATTTATCATATAAATCATTGAATGCTTCTAACAAGTCAACATAGTCAATTTGACTTAGAAAATCTTCTTGTGCTACAAAGCACATGTTGGCGACTTCTTCATTTGATTCTTCATCGGAAAAGGAGTCACTATCATCCCAACATGCTTGAAATGCCATTTTTTTCTTGAATTGGTCCTTGGGCTTGATTTTGAGAAGAGGACAATCTTTCTCGATATGTCCTGCCTTTTTACAGTTAAAGCACTTGACTTCATTGGGATTGGAAGAATCTGCTTTCTTTACCGTTCTTTGAAATCTTCCCTTTTTGATGAATCTTCTGAATTGCCTTGTGATGAGGGCAATATCTCCATCTTCATCTTCTTCTGAATTTTCTGAGTCAGAAGTAGCCTTAAAAGTAAGAGATTTCTTCTTGGGCTCTTCTTCTTATCTGTCTTGAAGTTGGACTTCATATGTCATAAGGTTACCAACCAAATCTTCAAGAGTGAGAGTGTTAAGATCATTTGCTTCTTCAATAGGAGTGGTTTTTCTCTCCCATTCAGGAGTTAAACACCTTAGAATCTTTCTGACTAAATCCACTTGTGAACATTCTTTTCCAAGGGATTTCAAAGTGTTAGTTATATCGGTCATTCTAGTTATCATGTCCGATATAAATTCATTTTTCTTCATTTTAAACAATTCAAATTTATGAACTAGAGAAGCAATTTTAGATTCCTTTACCTTTGACGTACTTTCGTGAGTCACGAGAAGAGTATGCCAGATTTCATTTGCTGTAGAGCATTGGGAGATGTGATTGAACTCTATCTTGTCAACGACACAATATAATGCATTCATTGCCATGGCATTAAGTGAAGCAGTCTTCTTTTCTTCATCGGTCAATCGGCTGAAATCAGTTGATGGAGTTTGGTACTTATCTGAAACAACTCTCCAAATATCGAGATCCATGGATTGCAAGAATATTGTCATTCTCACTTTCCAGTATCCATAGTTTGTTCCGTCAAAGAGAGGAGGACGAACAGAGGAGCATCCTTCTTTGTGTTGAGATGTTGTAGTTGCCATACTAGATGATGATCAAATTAGAATAAAAGCAAACCTGCTTTGATACCAAATGAAAGTGTACTAGGATCGAGGCAACGAGCACTAAAGGGGGGTGAATAGTGCTTTTAAAAAATAATTGGTGGAATATTAAAGGATTTTGCAATTTGAAAAGCAATCACACAAAGAACACAAAATTTTATCCTGGTTCGGTCTATCCCGACCTACATCCAATCCCCAAGCAAAACCCGCTTGAGATTTCTACTATCAACCTTGTTAACTACAAGATCACACAGACCAAAACCGGTCCCACTTTCAATAACAACCCTACTGAAAGCAAACAACTCCTTTAAACCAAGGAGTCCTTCTTTTTACAGAAAATAAGTAACCACTTACAATACAACCTATGAGCCTTTCTTTTGAATGCAAATGAGATGCAATTGGCATTTAAGGTTGTTGAAATACTCTACTCACGAATTCACTATCTCTCAAAGGGATTTGAGTGAAAAACTGAAGTGAAAATATCAAGTGAGTGAGAAAACAAATACTTGAATGAATAGGAGTGAAAAGCAAGAAGTAAATGATTCAAATCGATTGAATTCTTGTTATTTTGAGTGTAAAATGCACTCATATTTATAGTTGAAAGATTCCATACGTTGAGAGTATGAAAGGGTGTCAAAACAGTCCATTTTGAACGATCAAAACGTTTGAAAAATGAAAAGACATGCCTTTTTGAAGTTTCAGGAAAACGGCAAAATTAGTCGACTGAAACAGTAGTTAGTCGACTAATAGTTAGTTATTAGTAGACTGACAGTTATCGTCGGTCGACTGATCTGTTAATCGAGCCGTTTGAAAATCTGAACTTTTGAAACTTAGTCGACTAGAGAAAAATTAGTCGACTGATAATATCAGCAGTAGGCTGAAAAACCTTTCAGTCGACTACTGCTAAAATCTTCTGAAAAACAAACATTTTGTCCGGTCGACTGATAAAAGCATTAGTCAACTACTGCTAAATTTTTCAGAAAACACATGTTCTGTTCAGTCGACTGATAAAACCATTAGTCTACTGCTGCTAATTTTCCAGAAAATAGACATTCTGTCCAGTCGACTGATAAAACCTTCGGTCGACTAATTTGACAAAAATGACTTTTTAGAAAATATGGCGCGAAAGGATTAGTCGACTGGTAAGTCTATTGGTCGACTAATAAACACGAAAATTTAAGAAAAGAGTTTTATAAAAAGATTTTCATGAGGGGTTCTTTTAGAAAAGTTTTTCTAAAGACTTTTAGGTAAAATGCAACCTAAATATGCACTCTAAGTAAGGCTCTTACAAGAATCTAAGACTTTTTAATGAATTAAACATTTGCACACTAGTCTTCAAAGATTCTTCATCGAATTCTTCAATTTCTTCATAGCCTTAGCTGAAATACAGTTGATTCCACTTGCTCATCATCAAAACCTTGTACTTGAAGTATCATGTATGGCTTCATTGTCGTAACATAGATGATTTAAGTATAGAATTTTTTTAAATGTCAAAAATTAATGGGATCTGGCAGTTCCACTCCGTCGGCATTGATGAGCCGATATGAATTGCGAGGTAATGTCTCCTTGACAACATAGGGACCTTTCCAATTTAGCAACCATTTGCCACCTGGACGGTGCTTGAGGTAAGTCATTGATCTGATCACTAGATCATTGACTCAGAATCTCCTTTCAATGACAGATTTTGCATATTGTCTGGCTATCCTTTGACGATATGATTGAGCGTGCTCCGTTGCTTTAAGTCTTTTCTCATCAAGTAAATCAAGTTGTACCAGTTGCTGATATTGATCAATGGGTAACTCCAGAAGTGATGCGAACTTCAGAGCGAGCTTCTGAACATATAGAGGCAGTACTACCTTGGTTCTATAGACAATTTCTGATGGAGTAGCATTGGTCGGAGTGTGAATGGTGGTTCGATATGCCCACAATGCATCATGAATCTTTTCATGCCAGTCACGACCTGTTTCCACAGTTTGCTCTAGGATTCGAATCAGAATTTTATTGGTGGCCTCTGCCTGACCATTCCCTTGAGGATAATATGGAGCTGAGAAATGATGCTGAATTCTGAACTTTGAGCAGAATGTCTTTATTCTCTTATTCTTGAAATGACTGCCATTGTCTGACACGATATTGTGCAGTATGCCGAAACGACAAAGGATATTCTTGTGGATGAATGAGACCACGTGTCGACCCTCTACTGTGCGTAGAGTGACAACTTCCACTCATTTGGTGAAGTATTCTGTTGCAGCAAGAAAATACTTGTGATCATTCGAAGCAGAAGGAGTGATAGGGCTCACAACATCAAAGCCCCACATAGAAAATGGTCATGGAGAGACGACAGATTGCAAATATGTTGTTGGCGCATGAATAAAAAGTGCATGCATATGGCATTGAACACACTTCTCCACAAAATGGTAGCAGTCTTGCTGCATAGTTTTTCAATAATACCCTGCTCAGATGATTTGCTTCACAAGAGTTTGGTAGCCGACATGACCACTGCAAATGCCTTCGTGTGCCTCTCGCACAACTTCTTGGCTACAACTTTGCCTAAGCATCTGAAATATTCAGAACTGAATCCGCAAAGATAGAGAACATTGGCAAGAATAAAATATCGGGCAGACATGCGCTGAATTGCTCGTTGCTCTTTCTTTGAGAGTTCTGGAGAAAATTTGTCAGTTTCTATGAAATTCTTGACATCATGATACCAGGGTTTCTTCTTTTGCTCAGCCTGGTTTATCTGTTCTGCTGGTATGAAGGCAGATTGGTCAAGTCTGCCAATTTCAAAAGAGCGACATGATTCTCTACTCTTGAAAGACATAATGGAGCCCAAATTGGCTAAACTGTCAACTACTTGATTGAAATCTCTCTTGATATGGAAAAGTTGAAATTCTTCAAAATTATGGACAAGAGCTGAAATGATCTTCTGATAGAGAAGTAATTTTTTATCCTTCACTTGTCATTCGGCCAGGACTTGATTGACGATGAGCAAAGAGTCGCCATAGGCATGCACTCTCCTGACATTGAATTCTTATAGAATTTTCAGACCTTGAATCAGAGCTTCATACTCGACCATGTTATGAGTGCATTAGAAATCCAGTTTGAGAGAAAAGGGGATCATCTCCTTCTCAGGTGTGATTAGCAAGATTCTAATTTTGATGCCTGCCATATTCTTGGAACCATCAAAGAATAAATTCTAAACTGGAGATTGTTGAATATTGCATATCCGCTCATCGGGGAAATCATCTTCGACTTTCACGTCTTTTGCTAGAGAAAAATTTGTCAGTTAATCTGTAATTGCTTGGTTTTTGATAGATTGTTGAGAGACATATTCTAAATCGTATTGCATCAGTAGGACATGCCACTTGGTGATTCGTTCGCTGAGAAAAGGTTGTTCTAAAATATACTTGAGAGGATTTAGCTTTGATAAAATCTTGACTTCAGATGCCAATAGGTAGTGTCACAACTTCTGACACATCCAGACCAGAGCCAGGCATGTCTTCTCTATTTGAGAGTATTTTTTTCATAATCAATGAAGGTCTTGCTCACATAATAGATAGCGTGCTCTATCAGACTGCCTTCTTCATATTACGCCAAGAATCTACCGCAAGCAGCTTGATTAACTAAGACATATAATAAGAGGGGTTTCCCCAATTCTAGCGGCTTTAGGATAGGAGGATTGAGAAGATACTTTTTGATGCGTTCTAATGATTGCTGACACTCTGGTCCCCATTCGAACTACACTCCTTTTTTGAGCAAGTGATTGAAAGGCTTTTAAGCAAGTGATTGAAAGGCTCACATCTCATGACCAAATTGGATATGAATCGTTGGATCGACTGCATACATCCCTTGAAGGCTACGCAATTCTTTGAGATTTGTTGGAGGCGGCATATCAATGATGGCCTTTGCCTTAGCGGGATCCACTTCTATCTCCTTCTTGCTGACCAAAAAGCCTAACAACTTTCCAGACTCAACTTCGAAGACATATTTTTTAGGGTTGAGTCTTAACTTGTAAAGAATGAGCCGCTTGAAAACTTGATCGAGGGCTTCGATATGGTCTTTTTCTTCTTTAGAATTCACCAGAATGTCATCAACATATGCATCCATGATTTTGTGCATCTGATCATGGAAAATGACGGTCATCGCACGCTGATAAGTTGCTTCAGCATTCTTGAGCCCAAATGGCATGACTGTATAACAGAAAGTGCCCCAAAGAGTAGTGAAGGATGTTTTGGATTGGTGGCGAGCGACCAATTCAATCTAATTGTATCCAGAATATTCATCCATAAAAGAGAACATGGCATGCTCTGTCGTGCTGTCGATCAAAAGATTAATATTAGGAAGTGGATAGTCATCCTTGGGAGTCACTTTGTTGAGATCTCTGAAGTCGATGCAAATTCAAACTTTGTCAATCTTTTTTGGAACAACGACAATATTTGCTAACCAATCTGGATAGTCAATAGTCCGAATGAATCCTGCTTTGAGTAGGTCTTCCAGACCTTCCTTAACTTGTTGCTCCACCCGGGGATCAATCTTTCTCAACTTTTGCTTAACTGGCTTGACATCCGGTTTCAGAATGAGGCGATGCTCAACCAATTTGGTATCCAGACCCGGCATGTCTTCATAAGTCCATGCAAACACTTCTTTATGCTGCTTGAGAAAATTGGTAAACCTTTCTTTCTCTTCCGGACTCAAGCTGGTGCCGATCTTGAGAACTTTAGGATTATCTTCTGATCCGATATTGATGTCCTTAGTCGGATCTTGAACTAAGGATGATGGCTCGTCTTGTTTCTGAATTGATGCAAACTCAGGTAATTCTGGGAGAGTTGGATCAAACTCTATGGATTCTTCTGTCTGCCTTGTAGCTTGACTGCATTCTGCTCTTGCCTTAACTCGACAGATCATTGTCGGCTTTGGAGAAGCGTTTGGATTGAGGACGAGCTTCTTGATTGATTGGGAAGACATTTTGAAAATTGTAGAATAAATTTTATTTAGGGAAATCGCCCATCATAAAAAAATTGTTTTTGCTAAAATAATTGAAAAAATAAGAAAGTAAAGTGATGACAAATTTGCGAAGATTTGATAAGAAGACAAATGGCATCCAGATAGATGAAGAAAACTTGCAACTTTATTGAAAAATTGAATTGATTAGATGACAATGATTGAAATGAAACGGGATATCATCCCAGTGCAAAAACAAAAAAATAGAAATGAAAAGACAGCATATGCTCTCAATGCGCTCCTTTGACGAAAACAATGCTCTTTTAAGATCTTTTGCCCGTGAAACCCAATCCTGCTCCGCGAGGATGATGCTTAGGGATTACTGGCTCTAAACGACCATCTTCGTTCTTGCCCAAGCCCCTGAAGGGCTGGTAACCATGCTTCAATAATAGATCAAACCCCTTCTTGACTTTCATAATTAATGGAAATAGGGGATGATCCTTGACAGTGCTATAGTCTAGTCGACCTCCAAACTTGAAGAATTGTGGTCTTTTCCATTGAGTCATTGCTACAGTATGCTTCAATGATTCTGTTATCTGTAGTATGCCCAGACTTTCCCCAAGGTTGACTTCATCAATTTCCCTAATGCTAGGGATGTTGGCAGTGAAAGTGGGTCTGGAAATCATGGGTTGTGAAAGCCTTTGTTCTAGATCTTCTCCCAAAATTGTTGTGATCATACCCACTTTTGACCACTTAACGCACTGATGAAGAGTGGAAGGTACTACATTTGCATTATGGATCCATGTTTGACCCAACAATAGATTGTATGAAGGTGGCACATTAACCACATGAAAGAGAACTGAATGGACTGAATAATCAATGAAGACCTCCAGGAAGATCTTTCCTTTTGCTGTCTCACCATGATTATCGAACCCATAAATGGTGATTGGGTCTGAGATGTATTTCTCTTCTTTGATGCCCAAAGTTTTAGCTATCATTTTTTAGCATATATTGAGGCTACTGCCTCCATCTATCAGCACATTAAGAACCATCATTATTTTGGTTTGAATCACAACATACAGAGCATTGTTGTGAAATGCATGAGGCTTCGGGAGATCCTCATCTGAAAAAGTGATCGGAGCATTAGTCATGGCCTGGTTGACGATCTGGGTCATATCTTCAAGAGTAATACTTGGCTTCACTTTAATCTTTCGTAATAAGTCATCCAGCACTTGTTGATGCTTGGATGAAGCATGTGCTAAGTCCAGAATCGAGACATTAGATAGGGCAGTTATTAGCTTTGGTGCAGATGTCTCGCCTTTCTCTGGAATGGAATTGATGAAGCATTTTGGAAATCCTGGAATTCTTCTGGCAACCTCAGGGGATGCCTTAGCAGGCTTGGCCGATACATTCATCTTACAAAAGGCTGAAATAAGGTCTATCTTTTGAGTTTTAGACTGAGCCTGATGCAGTACGAGAACCTGATGTTGAACTCGGATATCTTTGTCAGAGCATGGTCGGATGTGATCTTGCGGTTGAAATGGTTGCTTAAAGATAACTACCGCAGAATGCTGACGAAATGGTTGTTTTATGATATTCATTTTTTCATCTTTGGCACCCTCCATCAAAATATTTTTTTCAATAAGGTCTTGGACAATGTTCTTAAAAACAAAGCAGTTCTCAGTGTTGTGCCCCATTGTTCTGTGGAACTTGCAAAATTGATCCTTGAATTTTTCTATGGGTACAAAGGGATCGGCTAGCTTGGGCAGCTTGACCATCTCTTTGGTCAACATGTACTCCAGCACAGTCTCGAGTGATTGGTCCAGAGGAGTAAACTTTCTGTCATAGCTCCACTCTTTATGTTTCACCTTCTCACAGGATTTCGGTCCCTGCTCTAGCTGAAGTGGCTTACTGTATTGAGGAGCCAACTTGCCTTTCTGATCATTCTTATGAGGATTTGAACCTCCTGCACCATAACATAAGTCTTTGTTCTGCCCCTTGCGATGATTTCAGTTGTTGTTAATAGAATGGGTGAAATGAGCTTTCTTCTTCTACTCATTTTGACTGCTGCCCTTGGTGAAAGTGAAGCCCTTATAGACTCCATTCTTCATGCTCAATTCGAGCCATTCGACTCTCTTTGTCAATTCGATAAATGTTCTTGATGGTGCAATAGAAATCAAACCTCTCAGAGGCTGCAAAAAGTTGCTTAGGATTAATGACAAAGTGTGTCCCTCTGATATGGGATCCCTCATCTTATTGCAAGTTGACCTCCATCAGTGAATAAAGTCTCTGACCTTCTCATTTTCTTTCTGCTTGAGGTCGCAGAGATGACTGAGGGTTAGAAGTGCCTCAGCATTAAACATAAATTGCTTGATGAACAGATTCATCACTTTGTCAAATTCTTTTAATTCAATCAGATTCACATGATCTGAATACCACTTAGTTGTTGTTCCCTCCATACTGCGAGGAAAACAAAGGAAAAGAGCCTGATTGTCCTGCTTGAATTTTGCACATTCGACGAAAAACATGGCCAGATGTGCCTTTGGGTCACCAGAACCATCAAATTTGATAAACTTTCTGAGGAGATTGTCCATACTGTCATCCCCATCCAAACCATCATAGAAGTCTTCGCTCGTGAAGACTTTCTTGCCCTTGTCGCAGGCCTGCAGATCTTTAACAATTTTAACCACATCTCTGAGTTGTGGTTGGTCAGAATCATTGACAGACTGATCTTTGAACTTGTGGGCCGACCCCTACTCCTGGGTTGACTTGCAAAATACCTGATAGGTCTCAACCTCTTCATCGGTATCATCCACTGATTCTGATTCATCAGATATATCCTCATGTTGGATACTCTTCTTGGACACCTTCACCTGCTTTTTCAGTTTTCGGCCCTTGGCCTTCTTCTTAGGGATGGCAATGGACCGGAGGAAAGCAGGGCCCTGCCTCGCCTCGTTTGGACTGGGGATGGAGGCGAGGATGAAGGTTAAAATTCATCCCCGTGCGAGGATGGACAGACACTTTCCCCCGCCCCATCCCCTCCCCGCCCCTGCCCCATCCTCACCCTTCCCTCTCTCGATAGCACACCTTAACCCCCGATAAACCCTAACGCAAACCCCATTTCCCCATTTTTGTTCACCTCCCCTCTCACGCAGCCCAATTTTTTCTCCCTTCTACCTCCCCACGTAAGCTCCTCCTTCCTTTGGATCCTTCCTCTTTTGCAGATCGGCTGGAGCCGCACCACTGCCATGACCACCACAACCTCCTCCACCGTCGTGCCACCATTGGAAGCCAACCGTTGTTGTGAGCCCGATGTTTTCATGCCACCGTCAAAAGCCAACTGCTGCTATAAGCCCGCGCCACCGTCGGGAACCTCGATTATCGCCAGGTAACCTTCTTTCTCTCTCCCTCCTCTTCTCTGCAACCCCCATTTTTGGGTTGTCGGGGGTGCTAAGAGCCACCATTACCCCTTCTTTCAATGCCAGCCATCAAGGGCGCACCCCCTACTTCTGGTTTCTACCAAGAGCCGCACAGGTGTCCAGGCTCTATCAGAAATAGAACCACCGCCCGGGGGTGACTCTCTCTCTCTCTCTCTCTCTCTCTCTCTCTCTCTCTCTAGGCATTTCCCCTTCCCTCTATTGTTCCAGCCAGGCGGAGATGTGGCAGGGGTGGGGCGGGGATAAGGCAGGGCGGGGAAGGGTCAGAGGTGGAGGTCCAAAGTATCCCCCGCCACGGGGATGGACCAAGGATGAAGGTTAATTTTCTGAGACGGGGCGAGGGTGGAGACCATGTCCCCCACCCCAGTCCACTGCCATCCCTACTTCTTCTTGGTATACATCTTCTCTCAGATGGCTTCAGCTTGCTCGCTCATCATCTTTTTCATCATCTTCTGAAAAAGAGCATACATCTGTGGATCCACATCATCATTATCCTGCTGGCCCTGACCCTTGGAAGATCGTTGAGATGACATCACTTGCTCAGATTCGGAAAAGTGATCAATGGGTGTTGTCTTCTTGCCGGACCTTGTCAGCACCATGAAGAATTGCAAATACTCTCTACAGGGCAAAACTGAGGGTTAGGTCTTGAGAATGATTTTGAATGGAAAGAAAATATTTGCTGAAAATTTGGTAGACAATTGGAAAGATATCCCATTACTAGGGATTGAGTCACCGCTGGAATCACAATAACTGTGTTGCTATTCTTTGCAGAAAGAACGGACAACTGAAAATATGCCTTGTTATATAGGTGAGGTCGTCAAACCATGATAGAATGGAAATTGAAAGAATTTTATTGAAGGAAAAACATGATTTTATCAGTAATAAACTTGACAAAGAGGAGGAGGACAAACAATTTTTTACCACTCCTGATAATCAGCAGATACTCGAGAACCTGGGAAAAGAGTGAGAGTAATAAAAGAATCCCAGACATATTTAGCAGAATGGTATGCTCCAAACCATTGATCTGATGCGAGATCGAATTCTGGCATGATCTCTGATAGTAGACGAGTTTTTACACGCTTCTGCCTCTGGGAAAACTGCCTGATACATCGCTCTGTATGATAGTAGGTGCAGAAGAATGGGCCAAGTAGCCTGAACCGCTTGCCATATGCATAAGTATATCTGGGAGGTGATTCCTGATGATCAAAGTAATCTCACACGACCTCTTCCTCTTGAAGGTTGTCGATCAAGAACCGGTATCGTGCAACTAGAAGAAGCTCTTTGTCATTGTATTTGAACAAGCTGGCTTTGGTTGGCACATGTCGGAGGAACCAAGACTGTAAGGCATAGGTGCACCCTTCGACTAGAATGGATTCTCCGAGTGTGAAGCGGGTCAACCCTCGGTATAAGAAGGAAAATGCGGCCATGGCTATGGAGAGGCGACTGGTCTGTCAATTTTTTCACCTTTGCAGGAGCTGAACTATCTTGATATCCACGTAATTCTGTCCATTTGGGAAGAAAGCCAATCCCACAGTGCATAGGACCATCGCATGCTGAATTCTCTCTCAAGCTATTCTGAATAATAAGCTGACTTCTGTGAATGCCCCATACTGTCGGTAGATTTTGAACAAATCTATGTATTCATTTCCACCTGCTTCAATCAGTGGCCAAGATGTACGTCCTGTCATGCGAGCTAAAGCATTTCGAGAGTCCAGACCCTTGACATTGATTAAGAACTGTTGCTCTAATGGATCTCCAGGATGACCGGCTGGCTCGGGCAATCCCATAATCTCTCAAAATTCATTCATCAGTAGGGTCATCTCGCCCCATGGGAACCAGAAAGTACAAGTGCATGTGTTTCACCGCTGTGCTAGTGCATAGATCAGATTGTCGTTGATCGCCTGTTTTCCCACTGCGGATGCCAGTTCTAACCCACAATCGCTCAAATTGTCCGGAAATATACGAGAGAAATTCTTGAGTCGTGAATATACCACCGGGGAATGAAGGATCTGATGCTGAGGATTTGATGCTCGGGAAGACTTTGCTGCACCTGGTAGGAGATGTGGCCCTTAGAAAAGACAGAATTGAGCTGACTGGATGCCATCTGACTGAAAAACAGGAAAAATTGGAATGAGACTTGGAAAATATAGGAGTTTTGAAAAATTGCAAGCAGGATAAAAATGAAGCTGGAAATCTGAGATCCAGAGGAACGAAAGGATGGAAAATCATCTGAAGTTTTGAAGAAAAGTGGATAATTTGAAAAATCATCCACGGTTTTTGAGAAAAATAAAATATTTCACAAAAGATGGAAAATGAGGTATTTGGGAAAATCGTCCAGTTTTTTGGAAGAATTGGGGAAAATATGGGGAAATAAAGAGAAAAATGACTATAATTCAATCACATCCTGCATAAACAATCATGCACATACAACATTCTCTAAGAAGTTGACTTTAAATGCATCAATTTTGAAATAGTTGTAGGACCCTAATCCTGACTCTAGGCTCAGGTCATCTGTGTCCAACCATGCTATGCCTATAAACTCGAGCTGAGGCTCGATGTACGTGGCATAAAAATTCATCTTCTGTTCTAAGCTTGTGTTTTCGCAACATTCTTGAGCATCTGCCGATATACGTTGAACTATGGCTCGTGGTACGTGGCAGGAGGGCACTAACCCAAATAAGTGGCCCAGTTGTGAGGCTTTGTCTCGAACTATGGTTCTGGAAGAAAGCCTAGCAACGTGACGACCGGGTAGACATAGGTAGGGTGGTTTTTGAAAAATGAGCACATGCAAGCAAACAGAGGGCTCTAAAACCTAAAGAGATAGAGATTTTTTAAAAAATTTGAAGAAGCAAACATTATTTTCATATAATTTTTAGATTGAGGAGTGTTGGATTTCAGACCTAAGTCTAAGTGAACATGAATAATTCTCCTCAATTGGTCCTACTAAACCATGCCCAGTCTACATGCAGTCCATGCCAGCTGGGTTCAAGTCTAGGCTCCCAGGTTCACATGATATCAGAAAGTAAAAGCTGGCATTCCATAGAACAGGATTTTGATAATTGAGCTAAGTCAAGCACACAATTGATCAGGCGAAGACAGGTCCTATCTTGGTCGCCAAACCTGTTATCATCGCAAATTTTTTCTCCTCCCTCTGCGAGAGAGAGAAACGATTCTGCGAGTCAAACTCCACCAAAGTTTTGAAAATGGTTTTTAAAAATTACTCGCCTCTGTTTTGAAAATTTGTGGGAAAATTTTATGGAATGGGATCCGCCTGTCGGTATGAGGTTCAACCGTTTCTGACGCCTTTACAAGGGATAATTGAACCAAAGATCAAATGTGTGCTTTAACTAAGTTTAATTATCTAAATTATGTTCCTTTTCCTAAAATGCACAAAGAATCAGGCATATGCCATAGAATTTTGAAAAGATGCAAGATTGAGAAATATGACGTTTGCTTGGAATATTGAAATGTACTTGGATAAAGAATTCCTGGGAAAATCATGAATTTCATTGGAAATCGGGAATTACATTAGAAAATGACTTTTGAAATGAAAAATTGATTCTTAGGAAAAGTAGAACTTTGAGAAAATTGATTTTTGGAATTTGATCTGAATGCTCTTTCTGAGAAAATCGATTTTTGAAGAAGATTTGGGAATTCTGAGAAAAAACAGTTTCATAAATAATTCAAAGATTTTGAGAAAATCGATTTCTAAAAACTTGGGACTTTAAAATTTGATAATGTTGAAACATTGGAAAATCATGATTTGAACCTGGGAAATATTTGAAATATCATTTGAAAACTCAGAATTTTTTAGAAAATCAATTCCTGAGAAATACGTAGAAAATCTTAAGAAAATTGATTTCTCTGAAATAGAATTGGAATTTGAGTTAGGAAAAAATGATGTAAATTGAATGAAATGAATGAACATGGATTTGAAAGATATTTTCTGAGGAATTGAGAAAATCCTTTTGAGATTTTTGAGAAATGCAGTGCAGTTTTGAAGTTAGCCTAAGAGTGTAGGCTTAATGTGGCTAATATGAAGATCACAAATATGGGTTTCATACATATTCTAACTATGGCCATAAATATGAATTCCACCAAGTTTGTCAACTTCCTAAAAGCTTGTGCACGTGCCATTCGTGTCAACCATAGTGGATTTAGAAAAATATGCATGAATCATACATCAGATATTGAAATTACGAAAGTAAACTATATGCAATGCATCCTATTCTAAGTAGAAAATGTAACTCTTATTCCAAATATTACAACTTGATATTACATTGAAATAAAAGAAAATAAATAAAAAATCTTTCTTCTGAATATTCCTGCCAAACTAGAAAATAAATTAGCACAGAAATGTAGGTTTATCTGAATTTATCCAAAAATATTGGAAAATTATCGAATATTATCTAGAAGGAAACCCAATTCATACCTCCTTGATATAAACATAAGAAAAATATGATAAAAATGAATGGAAAATCCAAAAATAAAGTTTGAAAATTTGAAATTGGATTCTAAATGACCAAAATCCCTTATAGCAAGACTATGACCTTGAAATCAGAGTTTTCAGAAAGATATTTTATAAAAATAAGGATTTTGAAATTCAAATAAAGATAAATCAAATATAATATGATATGACATGATTGAATATATGAAAATTAAAGTTTGGAAATTCAAAATTGAGGTAAAATGACAAAAATGCCTCTGATAGCAAGACTATGGCCTTGAAATCAGGGGTTTTTTACATAATTTTTGTAAAAATATGAATTTTAAAATTTCAATGAACACAAATGATGTAGAAATAAAATATAATATGATATTAAATGATGATATTCATATTAAAACCTTAAAAAAGCAAAAATATCAAGAAAACACTGAATTTTGCCTGAATTTCACATTTGATTTTAAAAGTTAACTAACACAAAAGGCAAATGAACTTTAAACTAGCTCAAATTTGGTATGAACACTTATACTAACCATAATAACAGAATAGAATTCAAAAATTAATGTTTTTAATATTTTATAATAAGAACATTAATTAAAAAATTTAGGAAAATACATGATTTTACCTAAAACCCTAGATTTGACCTAATGATAACCTGATTTTGGGTACTAAACTACCATAGAAATTACCCAAATTTTATGGGGTGGCAGAGAACGATTAGGCAAGAATTTTTGCTTTTTACAGATTTAGAATTCAACCTATGGTCGAAGCTTTACAGCTCCGACAAGTTCGGTCGGAATCCGGTGACTCTAGAATTTAGGGCAGACTGACAGATTTTCACAAAAAATCAAGGACAAATGGCAAACAGTAGCCAAAATGGCTGAAATTTTAGAGGGATTTCCTTCACACACAGAGGAACAATTCCTTTTTTTACTGTTTTGGCATCCGACTTATGGATTGGGAGGACACAAAGTATTATCAGACCTCTAATTCTGATAAAATTTAACTACCAGAGAATTAACTAGTGAGTTTGTAAATTCTAAAAATCCTTAAACTCTGGAAAATAACCGAGGATGTTCTGAAGAACAATTTCTCTTTTGATGGTTTTGGCATTGGACCTACAGATTGGGAAGACACAACAGATTATGGTCGGTCTAGACCCTGACAAAGATATAACCAGATTTTCACAAGGGTCTGCAAAATCCGATTTTTGACAGAGATCAAATCTCTTTAGAAAAATCCAAAAAAATATTGAAAAATAATATATTTTACTATGGTTCTACTGCATTTTTTTTAATGAATTGGATCTTTCATGGGGGAGATCTCGGGTCCACGAGTTTGCTAAAGAGGGATTTAAGAGTTTCACATGGTTTAAAACCCGAACTAGCATCCGATTTGTTAGAGAGGGTTCCAAAACCCAAATCGATCTAAAATTTTGAAAGGAGATCACAGATAAATAATCATAACTATCATGAATTTTCTAAGATTTATAAACAAAACTACATACATGAAATAATAGTTGGACTTTGCATAAAATCAAAGCCTAAGTTAAACACTAATCAAAACAACATTAAATGTTCATGAAGTGACTAAACTATTCTAAATGCATATTAAGAATGAAAGCTACATGAAAAAAATGAAAATAAATACGAATCAATAGGAGGTATGAGCTATTTTGATATTGCTCTCACAATGAGAGATCTAATCCATCAAATGGATGGATCTCTTCATTTACTTAGTCTACACACACAAAGTATTTTTTTTTGTATTTATGTATATCCTTTTTATCATTTAAGGCCATGGAAGAGGCTTTCATGTTATTTTGGATCCATTTTTTTTTAGATGATTACATATCCTTCTCATGTAAATGGAGCTTGGGGTGCTCATATCAAGGCACGACAAGAGAGGAAAATAGCATGACCATAAAAATCAATATTGGAAGATCTAATAGTCTAAAGGGATCTCACCTTGGATCAGCTGAAGTGTTGTAGTGGGATGGCTAGATGAAGATGAGTTATGGCTTCGATCTTTGTTGTACCAAAGATGATGGTGGCTGGAGATGATTTGCTACACCAACAGATAGCCTACAACTTTGATGGCGATGGTACCAAGGGAGGGGGCGAGCTGGAGGTAATGGTGGCATTGGAGAGGTAGCAGCAACTGTTGAAGAGAAGGCTATGGCATCACCAAGGCTGGAGGTAAGAACCGGCTGGGAGCTCCTCTTGTGGTGACTGCTGCAGTAAAAGAGTTGTTGGGGTTGTAGGTGCCGTCAATGTTGAAGTGGCTAGAGGTGGAGATGGCGGCCACAGTGGGGGAGCTTGCAACAGTTGAAGAAAGTTGTAGTTGCTGCAGACAAGAGGGGCTGATGGAGGAAGGTTTTGGAAGAATGAGAGCTACGGTTGAGAGGGAGTGAGAGATGGAATGAGAGATGCTCAATGTGAGAGAGAGAGAGAGGTAGAGAGGAGAGTTGCTAAGGCTGGGCATGTATTTCTTGGAGAATAGAAAGTGAGGAGGAGGTCCTTATGGTGTGGGTTGGATCAAGGATGGAAAGGAAGGAAGGAGGGAAAGGAAGAAGGAAAGAAAGGGAAGAAGAAGAAAGGAAAGAAGAAGAGAAAAAGAAAAGGAAAGGAAAGAAGAGGGAAGGAGAAGAGAAAAGAATAAGAAAGTGAGAGATGGTTGGTCAACCAAGGTGAGGAAGGAAGGAAAGAAGAAAAAGAAAGAAAGAAGAAGGAAAAGAAGAAGAAAGGAAAGAAAAAGAGGAGGGAAAAAGGAGAAGGGAAAGGAGGGGAATAGAAAGAAAGAGAAGGAGAGGAGAGTGAGGGGGTCGACCCCCTTGTGGGGCCCACCTCTCTATAAAAAATGGAATAAAAAATAAATAATAAAAAAAAGAAAATGAAAAGAGAGTAAAATAAATATTTTTTCTTTTCTTTTTCAATGAAAGAAAATAAAATTCAATGGTGGCGCCACCTTGGAGTGAGCCCAGAGTGATTTTGAAATTCATTTCGAAAGTCAGAGGGGTAAAATGGTCTCTCAGAAAGTTTTCGGATGAAATGAGCTATTTTTTGTAGTTTTTAAAATGAACTCAGAATTTGAAGTTTTGTACCTCGTTGCGAAGCAAATCCAGTTTAGAATTTGAGAAATCAAGTTTGAAAAGAATCCAGATTGTTTTCTCAGAAAAATATTTCTAAATTTAGAATCCTGGGGGTAAAAATATCAATTTTGAAAACCCAGGGTTTGAAATTGATTTTGAAAAGGTTTAAAACTCAAATCTGGATTGAAATTTTCAAAACTGGAGTTCTGGATCTCGAAAATGAAACAAAATGTAATGAAATGTTATGAAATGAGGATAAATGATATAAATGTCATGCAAAATGCTAACCCTGGATGAAGGATTTTGGATATTAGACCACGATTGACACTTATACTAGTTCAGAAAGTATTAAAATTGATAAAAATGGGCAAAATGATTCAAGAAATGGTTTTGTCTTTACCAGGCCTAGAGTGACACTAAAAATTAAGGTTTGAGCTAGGTTCTAGGGTTTCGAAACTCAAATGGACTGACAAGACACTGACTCAATTAAACTCCTTGACTTAATTATCAAGAAAAGCTATCATTTTTAAAGAAATGGTCACTGGAGTGGAGTGAGTTATGAGTCAGAACTGGTTTGAGCTGGAACAAAGGTTAGTAATACTGAGATGAACTAAAACTGAAACTCAAACACTAGCTCAACTGATTGGACTCAGCTCAATTTCAGTTGAATGGGCTAAAATGGGCTCCTAGACCCTTGGAAGTGGTTTTGAACTGAAACTGGAGCACTTGAACTCTTGGTGAGCTCAAGCTAGACTCAGAAGAATATGACAGACTGGGAATGACTAACTCAAAGACAATTGGATTGGATTTGAGTAAGAAATGAGCTCATTTCTGAAGAAATGATCTCATTTTTGCAGGAATGGTCAGAAATGAACATGGTCTGCTCATCGTGAGCTAGAAACGACTGACATTCTAACTGTTCTGAGCTTGAGAATGAGCTTGGTTGACTCCGACTGACTGAGGGCTTAGCATGACCTAAAGGTAAAATGGTAATTTTCCTAATAAAAGTGGGTAACTCGTAATCTCCTAAGACAGACCCAGGGTTAGACTCATGTACTGACCTAACAGGGTTGGCATCCACACGAAGGGGAGTGTCTGAGAATGGATGAGGAAAATTTGGGGTGTTTACAAATATGCCTAGCGTTTAATCTACTAAAGAAATTAACTATGTGACTGATAACAGAAACTACGCAGAATAAAATCTAGGTTATTCTAGAAAAAAAAATGATAATGAGATCAATGCAGGCACATCGGCTAAAAATTATTTCTTAAATTAATCTAAAATGAACATTGACTAATAAGACATGAATCATCTATACTATGCCGAATCTAAACTCGACTAATAAAAAAAAAATTAAAACGTTGTTCTACAACTAATAAAGCAATAAAAATGAGAAGACGCTATTCAACTTGCTAATCGGCTAAACTATCAAAACAACATATCTTTTTTTCTCTTTTTTTTATTTTCTCTGTTTTTTTTCGTTTTCAGATGATAAAACTAATCTAACATGCAGATCTAGATACAATATGCAAGTTGCAAAAAAATATGATAATGGAATGCAATGCAATCTAGCTACGATGAAAAGAAGAGGAGAAAAAGAGGCAAACCGTGATCTGCTTCCGATGGAGGGATTGGGAAGAAGAGGGTGGTGATTCCAGCTGTGTGCACATGATCTCGACGAAGAAGAAGAGGCTGCCGATGAAGAGAGGATCCGAAGCTTGATGAAAAGGAGGGAGAAGAAGAAGAAGAGGAGAAGAAGGGAGAAGGAGAAATCAGCTTTCAAAGAGGGGGCAAGAGAGAGAGAGAGAGAAGAGAGAGGCAAGATGGAGGGGGCGTGATTCCCTAGGCTGGAAAAAATGTCTTATCTTTGCTGAACTATACTATTTATAATATAATATTAGGTTAAAACAGATTTTTCAAAACAAGTCCAAAAGTTTTCAATAATTTCTAAAAAAACCCTGTTTAGAAAAACATGTTTTATTTTCTGAAAATCAAACTTTCTAAACTAATTAAAAATTAGCTAATACAAACCTAAGCTAACTAAACTACAATTAAGAAATTCTAAATCTAATAAAAACACTAAAAAATACAGGGAAAGCTTTGAAAAACATGATTTTCTGATAAAATTCAATTCAATACGATTTCTCAAAACTAACGATAAAAATGGTTGTAAAATGCAGGGAAAGCTTAAAAATGGTTTCCTTTGTTGATGGTTGTAAAATTTATATAGTTGATGTTTTTACACCCTTGGAGCATGTATGATTATAGTATATTGATTTTCAACAACTTTTAATATGTTCTTGATTTATTCTATAATTTTTCTTGGTAGAAGAAATCGTTTCTTGAATAAAAAAATATAAATATTACATTTTTTGCAAAAATAATTTTGAGAAACATGCAAAATTAGAGATTTATTATTATTTCGTATTAGATCTAATCATAATATGATTCTTTATGATGTTATTTATGTATTAACCTATATTAAGTTAGATTAAATAAAAAATAATAAGATCCTAAAGGTTTTATAAACTTAAAAAGGGCTTTTACAAAATCATTTTCTGAGAAACGTAAAGCTATGTTGTTTAATAAATTTTTCTTGACTAGTTTCAGAAAATAATCGATAACTCTATGAATACTAGTCTGAAAAATCTAAATAAAAATACTACAATCATCTACACACCTTGATCTTAAATTTAGAATCTTTTTTCGCTCGTTTTGGATCTGTATTGATGCAGATATGCCTAGTTTAAAAGCGCCCCAATTTCTAGCTCTATTTACAGGATGATTTTGACCCATTTTTGATAAAATTATAAACGCATATGAAAAACAACTCTAAATATTTTATAAAAAAAATTGAGAATTTTTTAATACCTAATATCAGAGTATGTAAAAAGGGTTTTGTCAAAAAATGTTCTAAAAAAAATTCAAAAAATACCTTAATCCGATTAAAATACTGCAGATTACAGATTTTGGATCGAACCTCTATCAGAATACGGTTTTGTAAATGATTTTTAATTATTTATGTATTTATTTTTTTGATGAACGGTTTGTTGGGTTGTATTTTTGACAGGTACAGGTAACCACGGTAAAAATGCCATGATTTTATCAATGTTTTGTTATTCTCAACAGATTTTACAAAATCGGGTTACCAAGAATCCGAATTTGCATTGACAACTTATACTTGTTTTAAATAGCAATGTGTTAGAAGCTTATAATTTTGTCATATTTTTGACATGTATTGCATATTATTGATTATTTTATGTCATATTGCATCAATATTAATGAGCTAGCCATGTGAGAAGATTGAATTGGGATGTTTATGTGAACCGTACGTGTGATACACGACTTCTTTAAGATTGCATATTTTTTCACCAACGCTCTTCCTTTACCTAGATTTTTGTATTTTCTTAGCAAACTTTATGTGATTTCACCGTAAGTTTGAGGGGGGGTATAAAAATTAAATATATACAAATACTCGATAAGGGTATTTCTATCCTTTTATTTATTACAGTTCACTTGAGACTGAAATGTAATTTTTTTATTTTTTTGTTCACTTTTTACTTTTTCTGTTTTTCGTTTGTACCTGTCTGAATTTTTGACTGTTGGAAGGCAATGTTGGACTGCCTCCCGACGGTCATAAATAACAGTCCAACGTCTGCTGGACTGCCTCCCATTCACTAGGTGAGGCTCTATAAATAAAACCTCACCTCTCTCTTGTATGAAATGCTTTTCAAAAGCATTTTTTTGTGTTTATAAAACTCTCATTTGGGCTTTAAGTCTTGTGTTATTTTTGTGAGAGTGATTTTTCGGTATCACCTTTGTGAGATTGTTATTAGTCTATTAGTGACCATTTTATATTTGTGCACTTGTGTAGCCTTTCATTGGCGTTGTAATAGTGCACTCTTGTTTGATTATAATATCGAGAAACAATGTTTTGTTTCTTACTTTTTTAAGAAATAGGCTATCTCCTGATAATGTGAAATAACTGGTGGTGGACCTCCGAGTTATAGGGCAGCTTGCCAAATAATATTCACAATATGTATATAGTTGGGTACACGATCGGCCACAATAAAATTCTTTTTCTTAGAGGTAGATTTGAGGTACTTGAGTACATGAAATGGCTGCACCATGATGTGGTATATTGCTGCGTGAATTGACTCAATCTGTGGATTGAGTATGTAATGCCAAGCTAAGCAGCTGTAAGATAAGTGAGGCAACCAACAAGTCTCCAACAGTTAGTAGGATCTTCAAGGACATCTCCTTCGTTCATATAAAGATGAAGCTTTTGGTCCATTGGAAATTCAGCAAACCGTGCTCCAATAATGCCAACATCATAGGTAGGAAATGTCTTTCGCTGACTCAAGAATATATCAAATGAAGATTGAGCAAACCGTAATTTATAGAACCAGTTATGAGAGGACTGTTTGAATTCATAAATAGATTTGTGAAGCTTGCAAACTTTGGTACCATGATATTCTTGAGGGAGGTTTACTTAAAAATGTGACGTCAAGCTGATATACGAACCACTGATTTATAACAGCAAGGGCCAATAAGCTGATATGCAATCCACTGATATATCTTGAACTTATACCTCACGACTATAGATAGTGACAAATATCGCGAGATTTATGAAAATCTTGCGAGAAATTACCTGAAAGTTTAAAACGGCAATTTCTCTCGCGAGATTTATGAAAAAACATAAATACCATGATTTAAATGCGATATTTACGTTTTAAACGGCTATTTATCGTGAAAAAACATGTATTTTTATTTTTAAATATTTTGTATTAATATTTTCTTATAAAAATAAATTTTATATTTTTTAATTTATTTTTTTATTGCCAAGATTTTGCCAAAAATGCGAGATTTATAAAAAAAAATCAATTTGAGAAACTAGAAATTGCCGTTTAAAACATTTGTCATTATGCTCACGACGTGCAGCCAGAAAAGTCGTCCACAATATTTATAAAATACTGTGCACCCATGTGTGATTGCGTCCCCAAATATCACAATGCATCAAAGAGAAAAGTAACAGAAAAAGAAAATCATTTTTGTTTGGAGGCACAAATCACAAACAAGTTCAGAAGACGAAACGATTACATGGTTTTGATTGTCAAACAGAGAGAGGCGTTCCTTGCAAGCCTAATAACTTATATGAGTCATATACAATAGTTATAAGGATCGATCTTACAATGTGGCGAACCCGAATGACTTGGAGCTTACTCGTTTAGAAGGAAAATAAAAAGGCCTTAGAATTAATAATTTTTAAACTTAAATTTAGGCCCAAGCTTACAAAATAAATACATTATTTCCAAGCTTTAAGCAATAAAATTGCAGGCCAAACATTTTCAATATTACACCCTATGAAATAAATTTTAATTATTGCTAGCTAACGTGCCTATATGAACCAAGCCAAGCCTATCTCACGAGTTTGACCAAGCACT
Organism: Nuphar pumila; assembly: GCF_984573655.1. Lineage (NCBI taxonomy): Eukaryota > Viridiplantae > Streptophyta > Magnoliopsida > Nymphaeales > Nymphaeaceae > Nuphar > Nuphar pumila. The sequence continues at coordinate 102,428,042 of NC_143252.1, read as the reverse complement.
TTACATGTGTGGGCAATGGGTCGACCCATCTCAAGCTGAGCCATAAGCCCAATTCGGGCCATCCCATTCCCAAAGTTCAAGCGCCTGCAGATTGGCCCGTGGGCCTATTTGGGCGAGCTGCACTGAACTGGCCCAGTCTTGCCTCTCTATTTCTTCCTTCATGTCTATCTAGAGCTAAAATTGTGGACACTTTACTATCTTTCATGTTACTTCTAACTGCCTCCTTTCAAATCTTCATGAGTCCTATATTCAAATCTAAGTCTGAAATTTCCCGGTAATCCAAATATGATGGATCATAAAAGTATGTCTGATTAGTCTGGCAGATCCTGATTCAGTATCACCCAACTCCTGATCCAACTCCAAATACAATAGGTAATATTTCCAGTCATGTTGGATTCCAAATCCATATCCAACTCTAACACATCCATACCATACCGGGAATCTGAATCCCAACCGCTTACATCCTACTAATATTCATTGTGACAAATATCAGTGATATTTTGAAATTATCATGAAAATTTTAATATTTCTTTCTTGCTGTTTTTCACAACCAAAATATTGTGATATTTTCCTTTATAAAAAAACACGAATTTATCGTTTACATGCTGTATTGGATCTTTAATAAGGGAAAAAATACTTTGCTTTTATATTTTTATTTATCCTCACAAACATAATTTCTGTTTTTATAATTTATTTATTTTGCTGATTAAGACACTGGAAAATGAAGAAAACTTCAATTTTTCAAGAGAAATTCTCTGGTATTATTTTGCCGTTTGAAACGCTTTGCCATTATACAGTTTTATCTCATTTTATTTTCATTCAATTTCCAACGGTAATCCCCGATTTTTGGCGCGTTCCCCTTCAGTGGGAGAGAAGCTCATGCGCGCGGCACTCATGAACGATTACGTGAATTCATCATCCGCGCCACAACCCAGAAGATTTTGCGGGGACCCACATCCGAAGATTTCTTTTGTAACTGTGTCGGATGATGCATGATTCTGCTCACCCAAGATACGTGTCCCCGGCCCTCGTGCACTCACAACTCTTAGAGACTGCTCCGCCCAATCAAAAGTCAGTAGCTTCCCTCGCGCTAAAACGACAAAAAGGGGAAAATTATTCGAACTTCCTTCGCGAGATTTTCCGAAGTCCGTTTGGGGGAATTCCTCCTAGCGCCGATGGCCGTACAGATTTCTTGCTCTCTGATCCCTCGATTCCCTTTTCCTGCGAATTCTCCGCTCTCTCCTTCAAAGAGGGAAACCCTAACCGTTCTTAGAGGGAAATTCGAGAAAGTCTCTGCGAATTTCTCCGGAATCGACCCCAAAAGCGTCCGATCGGTGCCTTCCGATAGGGTTTCCGACGGTATCAGGTCGGCGAGATGTCGAGCCGTCGGAGATGGATCTCGATCTGATGGGGAAGCGGGCGGCGTCTTCTACCAGGGTGTCTACGGGCCATGGTCGATCGATGCTGCAGACATTCGCGAGGTAATTCCTTTTTTTTTTTCCTTTTCCTTCAGTATTTCCTCTGTTATTTCTAATTTTCTAAGTTTAAGATCTGTACGGTAATTTTTTATGTCTCAGTGTTTCTTCTGTTAGTACTCATTTTCTCATTGTTTAAGATGATTTGATTTTCCTTTATTTTTTTTGTGATTTATTATATACTGAAATTCTGAAAATATGGATCCAGGATTTTGCTTTCTCGACCTTATTTAATAGAATAATTTGAATGAATGGGAAAGCTAAGCAAGTCAGGTCAAGTCAAAGGTACCAATCCAAATCAAAGATTATTTCTTATTTAAGACTCTAAAAAATTATTATATAATGAGCAACCAGGGTCGAATATATGAAACAAGATCGTAACTTGTTGTATTGGAACAATGTTAGGAACTCAGTTGCGCTTTTGGTTGCTGGAAGTATCTATGTATCCTAGGAAGCTTGCTTCCTCGGAATCGGAGGGCTCTTAAAAAACTACAAAATAGCACATTCAACTTCTATTGTCCTGGAAGCTCACATCGGCCGCTTCAAAGACTAGAAGGCAAGCAATTTTGAACCTTGATGTTTGACTCCCATGTTATGAGAAGCATGCTTCGAGAGGCATGGGACTTTTTATGCAAGAAGGTAATAAAGCAACACAGAAAATCAAGGAATTGTGAGTTCCGTAGGAAGGAAACTGTGGTCAGCATAATTTAATTGTTGGAGCATAAATCATAGAAATTCACCTTTCTAATTTCTTCAAAACATACAAGGTGTCATGGGCATAGAATTTTTTGCAAACCCGCGATGCTTCAGACTGCCCATCATAACGGCCAAAGGTTGCACACCAACGCTTTTCCATGTGCTGAATCATTTATTGGCCCTGCGCACCATCTCGTGCACAACTGCCTAGCGAAAGTTGATTAAGAGTATCTCCAAATGCGTATTTTATCTGGTTCATGTCACTTATGTTCATAGTCGTCTCATACCGGCTAACAAGCACACGAATGCCTTAGCCTTGTATGTTATGAAGCATATCGCAACTTCATGGGCACGCTCAAGCATAACCTCATCACAGAAGGGACAAGGCCTTGCAACTCCCAGTTCGAAGACCAATTGATGATTGTATGTCATAGCAAAGAACACCACCCAGACTCGTTCGTCGGCTCTTAGGCATTCACTCACCTAACCCTGAGTCACTATACTCGGTTGGAACCACCTAACATGAACCATGAGAGGAATTAGCCCTAACCCATATACACTCTTGTGCGTTCAAACATTATGTGTGAAAACTCATCCAAGTCGAGAGGTTCTTAACCAAATCCCCAAAAGCAACATCCTCTGATCCGTTGGCACTGCTTAACCAGATAACGTTTAACGTCTATGCCGCTACACACCGTCACACCAACGACGATACCGTTGTCTATCACATGTCATGCTACCACCGCATGTCACCAATCAAGCCAACACATACCGCATGTTCCTACACTCCATGCATTTTTCACTCAGTAGAGCTCTGCACTGCACATGCCCCGTTCCGAAGGCTCGGTCCGGGATACAAGAAACTATTAATTTTTTTATTAAGTCAATTGTCCTTTAGGTTATTTGTCTGAAAGACTTAAGCCAAGATGAAAGTGTTGAAGATTTACTTCTCATTTTAACAACAGTGATACTGTTTTGTACTCTTCTACATATAACTTTAACTTTCATATCTCTTTCTTCATATGTCATTAGCTTTTGCTGTTTTCCTCTTTAGGTGTTAACAGTTTTACAGTTTTACCTACAAAACATCAACTGGGGTATTAAACTGATTGTCTTTACGCTTAATAAAACCAACATCTTTTGTCTTTAAACATAATAAGACCACCATCTTTCACCTGTTTATGCGTAATTTGTTCTGAGGATATAAACTATCCATTGACAGGTAGTTCTGTACAGATCTGGATTGGTGACTGCATCAGCATCATTCTTAACTGCTGCTTCAGCTGCTTTTCTACCTGATGGTGTTTTCTTCAAGGATTTCATAAAAGAATATGCAGACATGTTGTATGCACTTGGATCTGGAGGATTGGGGTTATCACTATTGTTGATTCATATCTATGTCACACCAATCAAGCGCACCCTTCAAGCATTTTGGGCACTGGGAGTTATTGGATCGCTTGTTACGTATCTTACTCTTTCTCAGCCAGCTGGTGAGAGCTTGACACAGTACGTCATTGATCACCCAACTGCTGTATGGTTTGTTGGGCCTTTGTTTGCATCCTTAACAGGACTTGTGTTCAAGGAAGGTGATGTTTTCCCTCTTGTTTGCCACTATGTTCATTTTCCTGGACTGTGTACTCATCACATTTATCTGGTGCTCTTTGCAACACCCCTTTATGAAACTAAAAATACTTGACGTGATTGAACTCTTGAAACTGTGAGATTTTACACCTAAAGACTGTAGACATATAATTCATCAACCATGCATCTCGAAATATAAGTCATATCAAATTTGAAAAAACAACGTTCTCAGTTAAAGGCTGTCTATATATAATTCATCAAGCCATGCCTCTCCAAATATAGGTCATATCAAGTTTGAAAATACAATGTTCTTTTTTGAGGAATGGTCAGGGGCGTAGCTAGGATTCATGTGAGGGGGGGGCAAACAGGGGTGTAGAAAAAAGAAATTATTTGTGTGATAGTCGGGGGTTCGGTAGCAGCGCCCCCGAAAAATTTTTTTTTGAGATAAAATAAAAAATGGCTACAATTATTAATAAAAATCTATTTCATATGGACAAATCAAACTATTTGCTGCAGTAAGGGCTGGGCTAAAAAATGGATAAAAATCTATTTCATATGGAATCAGGGCAGGGCTAGGACTGGGCTTTTAAAAAAAAATTTAACTGTTTGGGGAGGCAGGACTGGGCTACAGCCCAGTCCTGCCCCCCCCCTAGCTACGCCCCTGGGAATGGTCATGTATTATTTTTATGCACCTTTTCTTTCTTTCTTTCTTCACTTTATTCGGAACCATGATAAGTGTCACTTATATTAGTACAGGTCACATGAAAAATGCCCATGTTGCGGAAACAAAAACATATTGAAGCCATATGTATTAGTAGATGTCATTTCCTATATTGTGCTTCACAGCTTCAGATAGAAACCAAGCTATGCATTTTTGTTCCTTGCTCATCCATGAGATTGGATGACCGTGAAAGCACATCATTGATCATTAAAATATAAGTGTCAAGAAAAACAACCATCATGAATTTCAAAAGAAAAAAATGATGATAACCGTTCAGTGCATTGTGTGACAGTACCATATGTAGTGTTAAGGTTGTACAAAGAAATAAAGCATTAGATGGTGCCTACTATGACCAGAGATGATCAAATAGTTCAAAGCCAACTTAATCCTATAAGAACAGAATCATCTAAAATCTTCACCTCAAGTTGGTTGGCTTTTATATGTGATTACATAGACATTTTGATACGACATAGCTGGGGCACTTTCCATATTTTTGTATGGTTTCATGCACATTACTGAAAGTAACCCAATCCACAGAAAGCACACAACTTTCCATTGAACCTAACCATGCCCTTGTTCGAATCCAGGTTTGAAATTGTGAAGTTCTTACTATCATTGTAATCATGTTTTTTTGTATTCTTGGGTGTAACAGAATTTAGTTTGGATTGATGTCAAGATCGACCTATCACTTCAAAATGTTAAATCATATTCCACATCATACTTCATTATAGAAGGCATAAGTTTTGGCATCTATTACTTACAGGTCTCTGCTATGGGAAGTTGGAAGCCGGTGTCTTGACATTTCTCATTCCTGTCATTCTTCTTGGACACCTGGTACATTTCTCCCATTTGATTCTACCATTTATTATTTACTAGTACCCAAAATTATTTACATATTTGCACAACTTAAATTGCATACTCACCACAAAGCCTATGCATACAAGACAGTTATTGGTAAAACTATGGCGTTAAAACCACAAATACATGTATTTGTGCATGATGAAAGGTAATTGTATCTCAACATATAATATGAATACATTGCACTTTGTTTTATTTCATCAAAAGAGTTGCAAACTTAGTAACATCAATAGCAACCACTTACTATAAAAAACAGAAAGTGAACATCTTACTTGCACATAAGGCCAGTGAGCAGAACACACACACAGTATGGATGTTTTTGCAACAACATGAAATGGTATAAAGCATGATTAAATGAGGAAAGAAAAAAGTATGTTGTTTTGCGACAAAACTGATTCAAATTGATAATGCTATCATGATATATTGGAAATTGCTGATATGTTCAAAATATTGTAGCAAAATTATTTTTATGCAAATCTCAAAATTGTGGCATGATATATTAGTAATGTTAGAGATGTTTGTCACTTTGTGTGTGTGTGTGTATGTGTACGTGTGGATGTGTGTGAGTGCTTATGTTGAATCCATTATAATGCATGACTCAGACAGGATTAGCTGACGACAATGTGAAGCTTGCACTACTGGCAGTATGGATGCTTTTCTTCGTGATATTTGCGGCAAGGAAATTTACACAACCAATTAAGGTATAAAAAACATCTTGACTTGTCAATGGCAAGATTTGCCATAGTACTGCATCGAAACTATTTACACATGCTACCGTGATACTTTGTTACCCACTCAGTCATTTTGATGTTCTTGTTTTACTTGAAGGATGATATTGGTGACAAGTCTGTGTTCATGTTCAATGCCCTCCCAGAAGAAGAAAAGAAAGCATTAGTTATGAAACTTGAACAATTGAAAGAGAAGCTTAATTAGCTGATTGTTTCCACACAAAGATCTGTAACTAAAGCCCCCATTATAGCCTTCAGTTCAAGAAACTTAGAGGCATATATGGGCTATTATTTTCTGCCCTTTGTAAATATAAACTTGAGCAATATTTATCCATTCCGTGACAGTTCTTGCACGTATACTTGGTACAATCTTACTAGAACCGAAGGAAAGAATCTGTTCAGCGTCTTGATTGTTGCATCCCCATCCTGAATTTTCTATGCAGACCATAATGGTTATAGTGAAGTTGTGTACCTCGATTGGTTTGAATTTTGAACTACTTGAGTCAATATTGCTCAGAAAGGAAAGAGCTTGAATTGCAGTAGATCAATCACCAATCTTCTATACGTAAAGAGTTTTACAGTCAACCTTACAGTGATCTTTTTGTATTATGATCATTAAATGCTCGAGTCATCCACCATGTTTTACTAATATGGAAAGAGTAGCCCTTGTAGGATTGTAAACCAGTACCTCTCAGTTATGATGGTGCAATCTATGTTGCATAGATAGGGCTGCTGCCGATACGGGAATATGATCATTTTTATGAAGATTTCAATTTGACTAGTATATTAGGGGACACAATACCGAGGCCAAAATGTTGTGCAATCTCACCATCCAGTTGCCCATTGGGCCCCCAGAGTGTTGGACTTAGCTCGTTATATTTGCATTTGATTGTAGACTTGTAGTACCTAGTACTATGACAAATTCAGATCAGGTTAGAATATGAAGATTATGATGCAAGTGTAGTACGAACATATAAAAAAAAGGGTTCAACTTGGTCGCAATATCCAAATCCCATCCTTGTTATCAAATTCTCATCTACTTGCAAATTAGACGATTAGGTGGTTTTCCGGAGAGAGATTGCCCCCATCTCCCCAGGTTATAACCTAAAGCAATTGCCAACACTTGAGCACCAAACCACTTAACAATACCCAGTTGGTACCAGTTTCTAGTTCTGTGCACAGACAAAATCTTGTTGATCAAATGCAATTCACTTCCAAAAAATAACTACTCAGAATTCAATAAGGCAATGTATATGAAATTTTTGGGACCAGTTTCGATAAGCATCTGATGTTCAACTAACAGCATAGTGACACTAATTTGGTAAGAAACCAGTGGAACCTTTGACATCACATGTAGGGCTGAGAATGTGATGAGCTGCTCACGACCAGGGGCGTGCTCAACTCTTGAAAAGCTCGCTCAAACTCATAAAATGGGCTCAACAAGCAGAACACAGAAGTGTTTGGATCAAATTTGCTCATTTGGGCTTAAGCAGGGATGAGTATCTTTAAAATTTTACATCACATAACATGGGCGATTATTCAAGTGTTAAAGAGTTGCAAACAGTAAGAGCTCGGAAACGATTTTTCTGTTTTTTTTCTTAAGCCAGCCACCTCAAGCTAAGCTCAATAGATCAAGAGCTCAAACCCTGTTACTTTCATGATCAGCAAACCAATGGATAATCACCGCGAGTCATGACAGTGTGACCTAACCAAAGAAATCTTCGATCATGACAGTGAGACATAACCATCCAACTCATCATGAGCTCAACCTGAACTCACAAGCATGACCAAAGTATTTTTCATGTTTCAAGTGAAGGGAAATATGGTCAAGTGCAGTTGACCACTACGTGGTTTGTTTAGTAAAAAGCTTGTTTTAAATCATGTGATTATGACAAGTAATTAGGTTTTTAAAAGGGTCCAATAATCAACAGCACAATGTGCCAAAATTTCATAACTTAAAAAGATCGCATTTTTACATCAGAAAAGCAAGATCAAGGCCTGATCCTTAGCAAACAAGCCATGCTGAACACAACGGTGTGGGTCAATACAACTTGCATCTATGATTTCTAACTCATTAGTTCCTTACCTTCATATGATTTCTAACTCATTAGCTCCTTGCATTCATTAGTAGATATTTTCGCTTCAAATACCCACAAACTTTTAACCTTGGCTTTTTTTAACCGAACACTCTTAAGTGATACAGTTACATGCATCAGCCAGAAGAGGTTTTCAAAGTCACACTTTGATTTGAACTATTTTAACAACCTTGTGTAAATATTGTCCTAGTATTCAAAAACTGGAAATCAGTAGAAGGAATGTTAATTACTCAAAATCCCATGGACTGAAGAAGCAGAGGGCTTAATGGAGAACGTTCCTCCATTCTTTCTTTCTCTTCAATCTTGCTTTCCTTTTCCCTCTTGTTGTGGGCCCTGGTGCAGTATACACCACGAGATCCCTTTCGTTTGAGCCTACCTTTATCTGCAACTGGCTTTTCCAGAGTTTCAGCAGCAACATCAGCTGTCTCCATTTCTGCCTTTTCCTCAGACTCATCATTTGATCGGGATTCAGAACCTTCTCTAGCATCCATCACCCTTTCTGCTTCTTCACCACCACTTGATTCTACCACATTCTCCCTCATCTCTTCTTTAATTTTCTCAATTACTGTTTGCAGGTCAAGATTAACCTGAAATATTTTAGCCAATAAAAAAGAAAATCAGATCATAAAATAGGTAAGGGTTTACACACGGATCAAAACCCCATCACCTAGAAAGTGCCTTGCAGGACTGAAATCAAGCAGATGTGAAAAGAAAACAAAGTTCACATAGATTGTAGCAGTGGTTAAACTAGTGCAAATGTTCAGTTCTTGTACCTGGGGATCCTGAAAGAATTCTTCAATGCATTGTTTGCATGTAGGGCAGTTCCTGACAACTTTTTGTGTTCTCAGGCACCGCCCACCAACAGAACCCCTCTCTCTAATTGGTGGAAATGCAGCCACCAAACATTCCTTGCAGAAACTATGACCACAAGAAGTTGTAACTGGAAGGATCATAACTTTACTGCAAAGATCGCAGAGAATTTCTGCAAAGTAAAAAGTTAGAAGGTTCAAAATTGCAAAAGCATTCAACATAAAAGAAATATGGAAATGCAACTGCAAAGAACAAAAGACAAGTGGGAGATTTGGGACGAAAATTTTAAAATGTGGAGAAAATAATAGTAGATTACTGTACCTTGTCATCTAAGAGGTCATAGAAAAATATATCAACAAAAAACAGAACTCATTTGAGAGAGAGAGAGAGAGACCATGCTTTACAAACTTGTATTATTAGCCATTTCACATCTAAAGTTCTCCATGAACTACAAAAAAAACCCAGAAGACCAACCTGAAGGGGGCTTGTTACGTTTTTTGCCACAGCTTGCCTTCATCACTTTGTATTTTTTACCATTTCCATCATCAGGGTGTCTCCTGGTCGGAGGTGGAGGTTTCTTCCAAAACCAACCCCTTCCTTCCTAACTTCACAAAAATGATAAAGGAGATCAAACAATGTGTGTAACACAATATGATTATGGTTTATATAGCAGACAGAGAATGAAGGTTATGAGAAACTCAAAGCATCATGAGGGAAAAGGAAAAGGTTAACAGATTGTCAAATAAAGAAAACAACTGTCATTTCTTCCACCGAACCATGCAATGTATTAACATCTGATGTGATTGTCAACAGCTGCGCCAGACAAACACAGGTTATTTTGCGAATTCAAAGAAACCGTGGAGGAACATTCTATAACAATGTGTGAAAACCACTACTACCCATCCAACCCACCTTTAACTCAAAGTGAATGCCAAGTATAAAAAGAGGGACCTATTTTTACATGGCGATAAATAACTTGTTTTCCCAGTTCATGATGGAAGATTTTCCATAAATATGCATACATATCAAAATTGTAAATGTCATAAGTGTACATCATGTGATAATAGTACAGGCCATAAAAGGCCTGGAAAGAAACAAACAAAAAAAGAAAAAATACACCTTTGAAAGTAGTTTCATATGCACATTATGCATGAATTTTTTGCATCATTAGAGCAATACACTTAAGGAAAAATAATAGTAAGGAAAACTAATAGAGCATTAAAAGAAAAAGACCTCCCAATCCCATGAAGGGCTTTCCTTTCTTTCTGTGATGTCAGTTGCTGTCTTAAGCTCTTTGATAGATGGCAGTGGCCTAGGACGATCACCATGATAATCACTGTAAATAAAGAATCAAAGGGTTAGGTTGTTTTTAACACATGAAATAGTATGCAAGACTTGAAAAAAAATAACTAGTGCAAGAAGCATTCAATTCCTCAACAAATTCCCCAAGCCTGGTTCAGCTCCAAGGAAGAATGTACCAACATCAACTTGGTGTCACAAGAGACGGATCCTGCCTGGCTAACGATTGAACGGTACTAGGCCAGGAGAGAACCAGATACAGTCCCAACATAGAAAGGACCCACCTGAGTCTCAGAACAGCTACTCTACACAGGATGAGGAATGAAAGAACAAGATGGAACTGACTTTGACACACCAGTTTTTCAAGTCAAACAAACACCACATGTATTAATAGTTAAAATTGTTTCCACTAGACATACTTAGTAAATTGTCTTGCAGGCTTTAAAATATTGAAAGCCAGGACCCCTAAGTAACCAATGCTTCTATACTTGGAAAAGGAAGCACCCTAGTTTACCTTGTCCTTTAAGGAACTTCATGTACTAGTAATGCTTGGATCTTCAAATGATTATGTCAGTAAACAATTTATGGATAAGATTCAACCACTTGAATAATGTCATCCAGGAAAATCAATCTTACATGAAGATTATTCTGACTAATTAATTAAAAAGCACTAATCAAAGGGAAACCTCAAACATTGAAGAATATATTTGTCAAGATTGAGTCTTGAAATGATTATGTCAGCTTCTGAGCAAGATTCAACTGATTCAGTAAGATCAACAACAGAAAAACAATCCCACACCACCAAATCATGAAGAAAAAAGAAAAAGAGAATGCAAGGTATTAGAGCAGGAGGAAAGTGGAAATAATCAAATACTTCAGACCTAGTCCAAGGTGCGGGTTCATTATCACATCTAACGAACAAGTATCGGCAGACCTTGAAACCCTGGAAGGGGTAAACAAAACAAATTATCAGCTGATGTTCCCTTTCTTTTGCAAAAGATAAGTACAATGATGCAGTTTAGTGAAAAATTTGGGGTGCAGGAATTCATTTGGGAAATTTTAATTCCCCTATGTAATCAGCCAATGGAAATTTGCTAAAGAATTATTAAGAAACCAAGGACCAAAGAAACTTTAAAATGCAAAGCATTTTCGAAAGCATTTGATGCTATTCCTGTCTTAGATGCACCATAAGTTAGCAAAACCATTATGTATAACTACTATTACGCTTAGTCTTAACAAAAAGGTGCAGCCTTAACTCATCAAATACAATAAAAAAACATAAAACTAACAGGGAAGCAAACCTGTATCCCAACTTTCCGCCAACATTTATCAATCCTATAAACACCATCATATCTGACACCACTCTCAGGTGCATATGAAGAGCGCTTCTCTTTATGTGACCTGATTAGACCATAGAAATATGCACATTATAAATATTGGAGAAGAGCACTTCCCTAAATCAAACAACATTTGTGCACTGAACTGTAGAGGAAACATGCAATGTCCTCAGGTTGACAGTTGGCACTGATTCAGTTTTACTAAAAGAAATGCACCATGTCCCTCTAATCCAAACACAATAAAGATAATAGGACCATCAAAAAAACTCGAAATAATATTATCTTAACATTCTTCCAAGAAACTGCCAAACTGGATATCACCTATATAATGCGCTATATGACAACTAAATTCAAATCCTATAAACTTCCAGAAAAAATGCAAAAATTATATAGCATGATATCTCAAGATACATAATCGAGTAGAAACCAGATTTTTAAACTATAAATCTGTCCTTTTGAAATTTTACACTTTAAAATGGCATATATAGGCAAAATACTGCATTTTTGGGGATTCAGTTTAGAGAAGTAACAGTGTACAAAAGTGCAATCACCCACTCAGTTTTCATTTTCACCTGCTATAACAAGTTTTTTTCCTTAAATTCTTATTAATTCTTTCTTATTTTTTCCAACTTTATGTTCATTAGGGGAGGGAAGAGAGATGGCCAAATGGAATGGGAGTTTTCATAATGTTTCCAATCTGATGTGTAACAATCTTTCAACTCCGGCCAAGTTTTCCCTTCATTTCCGCAGATTACAAATCTCTCTCTCTCTCTCTCTCTCTCTCTCTCTCTCTCTCTCTCTCTCTCTCTCTCTCTCTCTCTCTCTCTCTCTCTCTCTCTCTCTCTCTCTCTCTCTCTCTCTCTCTCTCTCTCTCTCTCTCTCTTGAATTTATGCAATCTGATTTTCTTCAAGAACAATCAAAGAGCACAGCCAATGCACTCATTTAGTGCCTAAATTTGATTTTTGATATATAGGCCATTGAATTTATGCAATCTGATTTTCTTCAAGAATAATCAAAGAGCACAGCCAATGCATTCATTTAGTGCCTAAACTTGATTTTTGATATCTAGGCCATATATGGCCGATACACAATATGAGTGGCAAATCATAAGTCGCGAATATGTTAATTTGGGAACCGCCTAACAATCAAACAGCCCACACATGCCGACAATTATCAGGAACAACTAACTTACCAAAACAAATTAATACTCAAAAAGTCAGCCTTTCCAAAAAAAGTCAATCAACAAAAACCAATACACAGGGACATGCTATTTATTGCTCCAGCACCAGAAGCATGTGTACACATTCACGTACTTGCACTCAATCATGCAAGCCTCTTCTAAAAGTTGCCCCAACATTGATTAGGTACAATCAATTCCAAACAGCCATATGCAGATCTCAACCTATGCAAGTGCTATTGAACTTTCAACCAGTTCATAATTAAAGACAGCAACCATCATTACAGACCCCATTAGTTGCATTATTGCGACAACCGCATGAGCACACCATTACCTTTTCAAAGCTAACTAATTGAAGAACTAAAGAGGAATTAATATTTCAAACATTTCATGTCCAATAGATTACCAATTAAATAAGAATAAGGCATGAAAAGGAAGAAACTGTGAGGGCAAGAGACACTCACCTGACGACACGAACAGGGTAACCCTTCTTACAACTAACACGCAATGCCTCATTCAATTTCTCAAATTTCTGATCAAATGATTGTTCTTTGTTCGTCCTCTTGTTACCACTCAAATCTCTCCCCCCACTAAAAATTGCAACAACAAAAAAAACAACGGAATGGCAAACTAGAGTGATCAACCATAGGAACATGATAAAATAATCATCAGACGGATAAAAGAAGATACAGTGAACACGAGAGAGAGAGAGAGACCCAAGTCCTAACCTTCCCGTGTAGAGGAACCATTCGCCATGATCCTCATCATCCAGATATCCACCAGAGAGGGCAACTGACTGCGCACCATAATCTGACTGTCCAGCTATCCCAGCAACATGGGGGAGGTGGGTTCCCCATTGCCTGCACTCCATCCGGTCTTCCCAGCACTCACCTACAAGAATCCCCTGATTCCTTACCGGATCATTCTCTGAAGGGATAGGACCAAAGTGATCAGGAGGGACAGTGACAAAGATCTTCCCACTGCATGCATTGGCCTTTCCTGCCCTTTTTGCCCTCTCTGTTGTGAATGCCTTGTCTGGTCGATCCTTGTTGTGTATTGAATAGTTATAGGTCTTGGTATCAGCAACATCAGAGGACAATTTTGATCTCCTTGATAACCTGATTGCTGCCACTAATGCAGCATTGATCCTTGGTTGTTCCACCATTCTTGCAGGAATAGACCCCCGGCACTTTGCACAAGTCCTCTTCCCCTGACCCACCCATTTCTGGAAGCACCTCAAACAGAAATTGTGCCCACATGGTGTCTGTGAATCAACCGAAATAGAAATGTTAATGGCAGCAGGGTAGCATGGTGACGATAATGAACAGAGCAGTTGTGCATTACCGGAAAAAAGAAAGACATCGACATGTTCTTGACTATTGTGATGTAACAGAAGAGGATAAAACAGAAAGATTTCAGACTGGCAACGAGGGCTTAATGGAGATGACGATGCTAACTACGAAAATTGCCAAAATGGAAACTTTCAGGGCCACGGCATTGATGATGCAGATGTCAATGAAGATGATCCAATGATGTAGCGAAGATGATTTAATGAGAAATGTTGATTGGTCATGACAAGACAATTGCAATGCTGTCCACGAGCCAGCAGATACTGAAATGAGCCATTGCCCGGAACTCTTAAAGACAACCTACGTTACAACACTATACCATTTCACTAATCAAAATGACCCTCTTGCAGATAACCAGAAGGAAAATTCAGTGGAGATGAAATTGGACAACAATATGGTGTCCACGATAGAGATTAATCCCGAAATTACCTAAAACAGAAGATTTAAAAACAATAATAATACCATAACAAAGGAGATCGCAATATCAATTGTGACGACGGTTGGAATGGAAAACCTAAACGGGGAACCCCAATGAGCCTAACGTCTCAATAAGCCAAAGGTGGTCATTTTGATGTTAATACAAACCACCACCCAGACAAATTTAACACCAAAGGCACGGCGATGATAACAGTGTTCGCGGTGGTGAATGGGTTCATTTAGATAATCACATGATGGCGATGATGCAAACTAACAAAATGGTGATGGCGGTGATACAAATCAACCATAAAACCCAAATGAATGAACGATGGCGATGATGGATACGGTGACCAAAACCAAAAAAATGAAGAAGAACAAGACTACAACGTCAATGGAAACAAGGGCGACAATGAGGATGATAATGGTGGTCGTGGTGGACAATAAAGAAAGCGAGAAAAAAACAGCGATGCTGATGAAAGCTCACGGTGACAGGGCGTTCCGGAAGCTGCAGGCAGAAGGCGCACTTGAAAGCCTCCTCGATACCGTCCTCCCCATCTTCGTCCCATCCCTTCTTCTTCTTCTTCTTCCCCTCCTCTTCGCCTGCCCTCACGTTCCTCGTCATGAGCTCCTGCCTCTTCTTCGCCTTGTCCTCTTCCGAGAGCGTCGCGTTGTCCTGGATGGCCCGTATGGCAGCGAGAAGCTCACCGGACGCCCCCTTCGCAGTGGGGGTCGGCGGTGGCGCCGGCAGCGGGGCGGCACCGTCGGCGGGAAGGGAGCAGTCGGGGCACTCCCAGGCAAGAGTGGAGGAGAGGGTTGGGGGAGGGGACGTGAGGCAGGGGGCGTGCCAAGGTGTAGCGCAGGTGGCGCAGAAGAGAGTCTCCGCCTCTCCGGGCGTCGCCTTGCACACCATGCACGCCCCGTCGCTGTCGCAAGGCAGATCCTGACCCCTACCCATCTCTATGGAAGAAACGAACTCTCTCTCTCTCTCTCTCTCTCTCTCTCTCTCTCTCTCTCTCTCTCTCTCTCTCTCTCTCTCTCTCTCTCTCTCTCCTTAGAGGTGACCGGAAAAAATGGTGGGCATGAAATAAGAGGAATCTCTCTCTCCTTCCACCGGGAAGGAGTGGAACCAGAAAACTTGGTGATGGGAGAGGGAAAAAGCAAAGGGATTTCTTATGAGAATAGAAAACATAGAGAGAGGGAAGCAAAGAGAGAGAGAGTTTTAATGAGGCCGAGATTTGATGTGAACTTCAGTCTCTCTCTCTCTTTGCCGCTGAAATTTCGGAATTCTTTCGATATTTTGAATTTCCCGCTCGAGAAAGACGTGTGAGTGCCCACGAGAAAACCCTCTTCTGCCCAATTGCTTCTCTACATATGTCATATGAGTGCAGTCTGGTTTGTAGACATAGGTAGGGATGTCTGTGTTCTGCATTGTTGCCAGTATCGGTGCGTATCTGCCTATACAAAACGATACGTATCGTATCGGTAGAAAATTGATATGACACTGACTTGAATCGGTTACTTTTTGAATAAATGTAAAAAAATTTAAAATTAAATTTTTTTATATTATTTTAATGGCTTTAACATGTGTCATATTTTTATTGACACAATATTTTTGCTGATTCAGAATGATTCACTTGAATATCCTATCCCCGATTCATGGAGTCTGGTTGGCCAAACGATACAGCTGGTGGAACATGGAGCCATGGTATTGACGCTTTGACTTCTGATGGTGAGGTTTGGTCTTTGTTGCCTTTGGCTCATAAGGGATCTAAGGTAGGTGGAGTTTTTATTTTTTGAAAGGCAAGATAGCGTTATGCATACCCCTTACCAGTTATACAACGATGCCATTGGGATTTGAACTTGCAACTTCCAAACACAAGGCGACGTGCGGAGCCCCCAGTTGGTACTAAGGTGGGTGGAGTTGGTCAATTGTAATACTGATGAGCACTCTGCTTGTCTGGCAGGAACAGTTAGTTCACGTTACCTTGTGTTGGGACATTGCAAGATAAAACCCCAAAATGGTATATGGTTGCATAACGGGTAGGGTCTGCCTAAACCCCAGCTTTTTTCTGTAGAAAAAATACTGATGCAAGTGTTTAAACGCGGTTGGCTTATATATCAGAAGGGTATGTTTGATTGCATTCAGACGTTATTTGAAATCTCTTACAAACGGGAGAACGAAGCAAGTTTGCCATGCCCTGTGAATCTTGGATCTTCTCATGATTTTATGATTTTAAATCACAGTTGCAACACTTTCTCAAGGCCAGTGAAATATGAAAAAAGTATAATTTGTGATTGTGATTGTTCTTTTCCCTGAATCCTGTAAAAATTGGTTACAAGATTGACCAGCTTTTACTTACAAAACACTTTCTCAAGATTAGTGAGATATGAGAAAAGTAATTGTGATTGTCCTTGCGGTTGTTATTGCTTCTAACCCTGTGAAAATTGGTCACAAGAGTGACTTTGAGAGCAACAATCACAAGTTTTACTTTCTCATTTCAGTTCCCCGCCTGTGAACCAGGCAAACACTCAATGAATCTCATTTGAAAAGCTAACTAAACATGTGTTTTGCCAAACTTTTTCACCGATACAAACCAGTACACACCGATAATGATGACATTGTTTGAATCAACAGCTTTTACTTACAAACACTTTCTCAAGATTACCTAGGTGGTATTCCATGTGGTGGTAAGGGAGGTCCTGTCTCAAGCTGAAGGCCCAGGATCAATTCCCTCTTCCACATGGGGGGCGGCTGTTCTTCTTGCAGGGGTTCGCCTAACCCCAACTTTGCCTTTTAAAAAAAAAAAAGCTGTTGTTTAGGATGCAAGTATACATAATAGACTTTGGCTTGTCTAAAAAAAAATACAGGAACCTTACAACTCACAAGCACAGCTCTTGCATTTTTTTGGTGATCCTTTTTTTCTCTTTTCTCTGTGCATTTCTGTTTTCTGAATGTTGCTTTCAGTTTGCATCATTTTCTGTATAATATTTTATCATCTTATGTTAAAGGGAACATATTTTCTTTATCACTTTTTTTTTTTTTACTTATGTGTCTATGCATCAACCTTAATAAGCTTATTGGTTTTTAATGTGAGCATAAGCACTGAAAATAATAATTGATAAAAAAAAAATACATGTTACAAATGATTAATCCTCAACTCCCAGGGCCAACCCAAAGAACCATGAATTAAAGGGCAAAAGTGTTTCTTAAATCCTCAAAAAATGAGAATCTAAGATACGTCGTTCGGTAGCCTTGGATTTGGGTGAGGAATATTCTCTACCTTTTTTGGGGTGGCAGATGGTACGTTGCTCGAGTTAGGTGAAACTGGACTTGGATCAGATTTTTGAGTATGGTATCAGATCTGAATTCGGTCTAATCAGGTCTACTATAAGAGAAACCATACATGAACCCGGATAAAAACTGTATAAACCAAACCTGGACCATACCGGGTAAAATAATATTTTTATTAATCTTTACATTAAAAAATTGCTGGTCTTAATTGAAACTCACGTCAGGTCCGGGTCTGGTATAATCAGACCTTCTGGTTTTAATCAGGTTTTCTTATATCTCACCATACCCAGACCCTATAGGGTTTGGTCTGGGTTGGTCACCGGTAAAACCGGCCCGTTGACACCCATACCTGGCTCTACCAAGTTGGGCAGAACACTTATATATAAGTGTTCTGCTTAGAACACTGGATCTGCTTCCAAAACCCGCACTGCAGCTGTGCTTTCCCACAAGGCCACACAACACCATCCTTGATTCTAAGATCTGAGGTCATCAATACCACTCTAAATATACCTAAGGTTTTAAAAAAATATTATGTTTTGGGTAAAAATACCATGATATCGAAAAACAAAAGATGTTTTCTCATTTTGGGCTATTATAATCATAGTGACAAATATTGTGAGATTTATGAAAATCTCGCAACAATATTGAGGGAAATTGCTTGAAAGATTAAAACGATAATTTCTCGCAAGATTTTCAAAATCTCGTGAGATCTATGAAAAAGCATAAATACCACGATTTAAACATGATATTTACGTTTTAAATGGCTATTTATCATGAAATATCATGTATTTTTATTTTTAAATAAATTTTATTAATATTTTCTTATAAAAAAATATTTTTTATTGTCGAGATTTTGCTAAAAAATGCAAAATTTATGAAAAAAAAAATCAATTTCTTGCAAGTTTTTGAAAAATGAGATTTTGTCATTTTTAACGTTTGTCACTATGATTATAATATGTATCAGAACAGTATGTAATACATATCATTAACGTAAGTTTACTTTAATTAAAAGTTGTCGAAATAGGATAGTTTCTTGGATTGCAAGTAGGAAATTTATTTTATTTAAAGTTGTGAGAATTGTGAACTTCTCATCTATATGTAGATGAAAAATCTAGGAGTTTGGGGGTTGAGATTGATTTGAGATAATTTTTTTCTTATTTTCAAATTTTTTTCCTATATAAAGCAAGATATTCGTAGTTTATGTTGGAATAACAGGTAGTTTAATAGAATTTTCTCGTAAACTGGACATCCAATTTACATCAATTGGTTTCAAAGCAAGACCTTGATCTTGCTCATGATATTGCAAAGTTGGCAAAGCAACTCTAAAGAAACCTAAAGAGCACACGTGTTGGCTCCTTGCATTAAGTGACTCTTTGCATTAAGTGAAGAAAGGATATGTACGTGGTCCAAGAGTTTGATTCAATAGTGAAGAAGATCAAATAAGTGGTTCACAGATGTGATTCGCTGGAAAAAGATATTCAAAGAACAAATTCAAACACCCCGATGATATGAGAAACAAAAGTATGCATTCACCACCGGGCCACAATAAGAACCCAAATCAAGTGGGTGATTTGAAGACATCGACGTCTATTGAGTTACATCCTCCAAATCTCAACAGTAGCAACAAAGTTTGGGGTGCAAGTTGTATTGACTCAATCTAACCACGTAGATGTGTTCGGCATTGTTTGTTTGATAAGGATAAAGCATTGGATCTTATTTTTCTAATGTAAAAATATGATCTTTTGAGTTCCAAAATTTTGGCACATTGTGAGTTGTTAATTTCTGTACCCCTTTAAAAAACTAATTACTTGTCATAATCACATGATTCAAAACAAGTTTTCTACTAAACATGTCATGTAGATCACATCGGTGACCTTTGATCTACAAAAAATTAGAAATTTTTGAATAAAAAAGTGATTGACTCAATCTAACCACATAAATGTGATCAACATTGTTTGTTTGATAAGGATGAAGCATTGAATCATGTTTTTTCTAATGTAAAAATATGATCTTTTGAGTTACAAAATTTTGGCACACTGTAGGCTGTTGATTTTTGTACCCATTTAAAAACCTAATTACTTGTCATAATCACATGACTCAAACCACAACATTTGATCTACAAAAAATTAGAAATTTTAGAATAAAAAAGTGTTTGACTCAATTTAATTACATAGATGTGTTGGGCATTGTTTGTTTGATAAGGATAAAACATTGGATCATGTTTTTCTAATGTAAAAATATGATATTTTGAGTTACAAAATTTTGGCACATTGTGAGCCATTGATTTCTGGACCTCTTTAAAAACCTAATTACTTGTCATAATCACATGATTTATAACAAGTTTTCTATTAAGCATATCATGTAGATCATGTCCGGTAACATTTGATCTACAAAAAATTAGAAAGTTTTGAATAAAAAAGTGATTTCTACCGCGAACAGATCCAATGATTTCATATTTCAGTGCTCTTGTCATAGGACCAATAACATCGAACTTCCATTGGGCTGTTAGATCATTTGATCCCTTTAATCATGATTTACTTTAGTCAAAAGGTGATTATGCTAGTATAGTAAAGATTATAGTTTTTAATATTTTTTAAATTTTTCATAGGTTTCCATATTTTTTTGAGTTGTTTTGTAAATTAAACTTTGTTGTTATGATTTATATTCATTGATTAATAGAAAATAAAAGTTCAGCAAATTTCAAACACACCCAAACTTTTAGCAATAATCAAAACACACCTAAGCTTTTAATATCGTTAATACGCACCTAAACTTTTTAATGGTTAATTAAAAAAAGAGAAGGTTTATTTCCATTATAGTTACCATTAAATGTCTCTATATTTTTTTTCCCACAGATAAAGCTGGGGTTAGGTAGACCCTCACCAGTTATACAACCATATACCATTGGTATTCGAACATACAACGTCCCAACACGAGGTGATGTGCACCAACTGCCCCAGCTAGTTAAGCGGAGCCCCCGTTGGTGTATTTTTATATTATCACCAAAACCTTAAGTGTGTGTTTCAATTTTTTTCCAAAAGAAATTGTTTTTTTAAGGTAAATTAGAAATTTTATTCAATTAACAAAACTTAGGTTGGTGATAACCCAAGTTAAATTGACAAGTGTATTTTAATTAACATAGAATAAAATTAGGTATGTTTTTTGAAAATTCTCTTAAAACTTTTAATTATTATTATTATTGATACTTGCATGCAAGTTTCTATGACATCGATTATGAATAAACCCTTAAAGTCTACTTATTTTTAAGTAATTTTAAAAAGGCATCCTGATATATTAGCAATTTACAAAAAACATCTAACATTAAGGATACTACATTTAACTCCTTACTTTATAACAATGCATTTTAGATACCCCAAGGTAGGGGTGTAAACGGGCCTGGTTAACCAGGACTTGACTCGAACCAAACCCAATAGGGTCTGAGAATGGTGATAAGTAAGAAAATCCGATGAAAGCCTGGGTTTGATACAACATCCGAGATTTTTTTTTTTAAATAGGGTTTTGGATCCAGGTTGGATCCGACAGGATCCACATTGGATCCGACAGAATCCAAATCCAATTACCTCCCCCACCCTGTGTCTTATTTAAATACACCCATAGAGGGGTTTTCCTTGAGAAGGAAATGCCACCCTCATTCCCGCCTCTCTCTCTCTCACAGCACTCTCGACCTCCCCCTACACACCCTATCTTATCTAGCGCCTCTTCTCTCTCCTCGGTTCATTCTCTCCCCCTGCGTCAACCCCTTAGCCAGGCCCCCCTGTTCCCCCTCTCTCCCAAGTACCCTCTTTGCCTCCTTCTTCTCCCTGAGTGGCACCAATAGGAGGGCGCCGACCCTCCTGTTTCCCTCTTGCTTTGAGCGGCATCGGCAGGAGGGCGCCACCCCTCCTGCCTTCCTTTTTCTATAAGGAATGGTGTCGGCAGGAGGGTGCCAACCCTCCTGTCTCTTCCTTTCTCTCTTTGTTTGCTCAGGCAGGAGAGGCGGTCCTTCTACCCCCTCTCCTTCCCAAGAGCCCCTTCAGCTACAGCTGAAGGGACCTACCAATCTGGGCTCGGTTTGAACCAAGCCTAGCCCGGTACACCCAGTTGAAGGGGCATATCATGCTCAGCCTATTTTGCTACACTGGAGGACCGAGCCTAGGCTCGGTCCCATCCAGAGGAAGGACCAGGCTCGGCCTGACAACCAAGCCCACCCCTCCCTTCTTTTTTGTTTTCCTCAGGCAACTAGAACTGAGCATGGCTCGGCTGGGGTCCAACCGAGTCTGGCTCAGTTGTGGCCTGCCTAGCCATGCTGGGCAGACTCGATCGATTTAAGCTTAGTCTTTACCGAACCCAACTCGATCTACGTCTATGGATAGTCAAACTCAGTCGAAAAAAGCCTTGCTAACACTGGGTCCCAGCTCGACTTAGCTCGATTCTGGACTCGGCTCAGTTGGTCGGCTCAAATTAGGGTCGGGTTTGACCCCTACGACACAAACCTATCACAAATGCATAATTTTAAAAAGGAATTCCCTTGCTCTTATTTTTTGCAGTACGAAGAATACTTTAGCACACCCCATCGATGCAACAGACTCGTCACACGCACCGAGGCACGAGCAATTTATAACTTACACTCAGAATCGTCAGAGAAGCCGACAATCTTTGAGGTTGAGGAAAGTTGCATACAAGACAATTCTAAAAATATGTATATATATATATATATATATATCTTTTTAACTCAAGAATGCAGTTATGTGAATCCTTGTCCATTTACCTTTATGTCATTTACTTTGCCGCAACACTATTACGTGCACAGGCTACTGCTTACGTATTTATTTAGCTGAGGTACGATTTTATACATCGTGCACTGCTTACACAATTTTATTTAACTCGATGTGTGATTTCACACATCGAGCCTTGCTTTATGTCATTTACTTTGCTGCCATGTTGTTACGTGCATAGGCTACTGCTTATGCATTTATTTAGCCGGTGTACGATTTTGTACCTCATGCACTGCTTACATAATTTATTTAACTCGATGTGTGGTTTCACACATCGAGTCTTGCTTTATGTTATTTACTTTGTCGTCACGCTGTTACGCGCATAGGCTACTACTTGCACATTTATTTAGTTGAGGTACGATTTCGTACTTCATGCACTACTTACATATTTATTTAGTCGAGGTATAGTTTTGTACCTCGTGCATTGCTTATGCATTTATTTAGCTAATGTAAAGTTTCGTACCTCGTGCACTATTTATGCATTTGTTTAGTTGATGTACGATTTTATACCCCATGCACTGCTTACACCATTTATTTAACTCGATATGTGCATGCATGTTCATTTTCTTATATGTACATGTGTGTGTGTATATATATATATATATATATACATGGTAAATATTGGTTTCTAATAAAGATAAGAAACTAATGAGTAAAAATCATTATTTTCTTTAAAAAAAAATCAGTTTTTTTATATAAAATGTTACATATATGATCTACATGGTTTGTTTAGTGAGAAACTTGTTAGGAATCATATGATTCTGACAAGTAATTATGTTTTTAAAGTGGTTTAACAACCAACGGCCCCACAATGTGCCAATTTTTCATACTCAAAAGATCATGATTTTACATTTGAAAAGCACGATCTAAGGTTTGATCCTTATCTAATAAACTATGTTGAACACATCTATGTGGTTAGATTGAGTCGATACTGTGACACCCAAAATTTTGTGAAAGTTTTTTTTTATTATTAAAAGTGATATTGCTTTAAAATGGTAGAAGAAACATGGTTTATGAAAATTGATTTAAGAAAATATTTTTTCAAAATTGAACTAACTCAAGAGTTTAATTCCAATAAGTTTTTCATTTCAATTACAAGAGAATTCTTTTATACATAGTTTAGTTACAAAACAATAATATTCATAACATGTGGAAGTCCCAAAACACATAAGTCCCAATGCTAGAAGGGTCTATGATCCAAGTTTAGAGATACTCTATCTACTCATCCATCACCATCACAACATGCCTACCCGTGGGTATCCGAAAAATAAAAAGTAAGCACTGTTGAGACCAACATTGTCTCAGTTAGAAACTCGACCTTCCGCCTTGTGATAACGAGCACAGTTAAGTCTATAAGCAAACTGACATATCAAAGGTCAATAATACAACTACTAGTCATACTCCCACCTCTACGTGGGATTTGACTCTACATATTCTTAACTCAAGAGAAAGCCCCAACATTAAGTTACACATACCAAAACATACTTAATTATGCATGCATGCACATAGCTTAATTACTTTATTCATTTAAGTTTTTCTCTTTTGTTTTCTATATTATGCAAATGCAAATTACTTGTTTCGATATTAATAAATGTTTCTACGAAAGCACCACCGCTTCGGGCCACTATAGGCAAACTGATATATATGAGGGTGTATTTTCAAACAATGATATTTTACATCTTTTATTTACCCCAAGAGCACACGGTTACACCAACACAAATGTCCATAACCCTTTGTCAAGGCATTTTTTTCTTGAACATAGTTATAGTGTACTACCGCTAGCGTACGTAGCATGAACCTCTTGCTCTCAGAAGTCCTATCCCCTAAGCCACTGTGGTTGGAGACCGGTCCACCTTCAGTGACCAAGACATGACCCATAACAACAACACACCACAGTCATTGGAAAGAAGTTTATCATCAACTCC
This sequence comes from Nuphar pumila, assembly GCF_984573655.1. NCBI lineage: Eukaryota > Viridiplantae > Streptophyta > Magnoliopsida > Nymphaeales > Nymphaeaceae > Nuphar > Nuphar pumila. The sequence continues at coordinate 102,403,505 of NC_143252.1, read as the reverse complement.
GCATCACACGTGGTTGGTGCAAACTCACTCACTAAAAGAGTAAAGAGTCACTCAAGGTGACATGTTACCTTCTCTTTCAAGGCGTAACCACACAACTCTATGTAACTTCTTCCACTTTATTTTTAGTTTATATAAATTAATTCAAATTATCTACATACTCACATGAGTACCTTGGGGCCCATGCCCAACAAGTTACACATGAATTTATTTATGCAATATACATTTTTTTATGCAAAAACTCTTATTGCATATATGAGGTCACTCTTGTGTCCCAATTTGCATCATGCCATACATTCATCTATGTATTGCTCATCCAAAATACATAACCAGAATCATTCTCACATCAACATTGTATTAAATAAGCAATACTAAAAAGAAAAAAGAATGAACATACTTATGTGCATCATTTCATGCATGCGTGCTAACATACTTATGCATCTCAACACAAACTAGGTCTCTCGTTAGACCATCAAACGCATATCAGTGCATAAAGCTCAAAAATATAACAAACATAGGTCTCTGAGCCTGTTCTCGGATAGATTCACAAGAATTTCAGGCTTAACAACCCTTACCTGAGCATAAAACAATAAAACATTGCATTTTGGTGCACATGAGTTGACTCTCGTAAGTAAGAATGTTGACACACTAGCCAAACAAAATATGAATCATACTCGGGTATCAACTCTTGGGTAAAACTGATAATCAACTGACAGAAGTTGACTCTTTCACTGCAGGGGTCAACTCTCTGTCTACAAGAGTTAACTCTGCAGAGAACAAGATTCGACTCTTTTAAAAAGAGTAAGCTCAACAGAAACAGGGGTTGACTCTTAAAAAAAGATAGTCACCTCTTCGAAAATAAAGAGTCAACTCTCAAGAAATAAGAGAACTCTTTCAAAGTAGGGGTCAACCCTATCCAGAGGGAGAAGAGTTTACCCTCAGGAAGCACGGGTCGAACCTTGAGTCTGCCCAAACTTTTGAAAAATAATAAGGATCGATGCCTACCCAATAGGGGTCAACTCCTACACTTTGCAAATTCTGGTAGCTTCACAAAAATTCTATTATGAGCTACGAAAATTCCACCAAACTGCAATACTACCACATCATGCTTTAACCCAACTTTAAGGGGTGAGAAAGAACAACTCAACATACATGGTTCATGAAATCTCAAGCATATTTTAAACACACATAGTCATAAATATAAATTTGGGCTACACAACTAGTGCATATTTCAACTCAAGATTCATCACTAACAAGTTCTCAATCATCGATTTTAATCTCAAAACATTACTCACTCCTTCTAACATAGCTTTTACCCCAAAAAGCCAAAACATTAACACAATTAGAAGCATATAAATCCAAGAAACATGCTCAAACATCCATTCTTCACAAGGAATCTATTGCACCTGCAATTTTTAAAAATACTAGTCTTTGAAACTTGTTTTTCCTAAAAAACTAACAATCTAGATTCCAAAGAAACACATCTAAAAACAGTCCATATACTAAACAAAATTCTAGTTCATATAATAGGTACAAAAAACAAATTACCCTTTCATACCAATGAAGAACTACAATTTTTTTAACTCCTTTAACATGTACAAAAGATCAGATTTTAACACATTCAAAATAGAAACGAATGAAGAGATTTTAGTTTGCATAATCAAGTATAAAAATAAGATATTCAAAACACTTTTATAACATTTAAAAGCTAGAGAATTTCGGTTTGTTTAACATTTACAAAAATTAAAAGTATAAACATTCTTGCAATAGAAAATAATATAGATTTTCATTACCCACGATTTTCAATAACAACAAAAACATATTTTGTTATTAAAGCAAACTTTAGTAAAGACACAGGCAAAAACACATGGTTTAGTTGAACAAAATATGAAAAACATGAGTGAAGATCAAAAGAACATCTGCACTGGTCCAACCAACCAATACATAAGTGCTTCAGACTAGTTTCACCAAAACCCAAGCCAAACAGTCTTTAATTGCACATAATTTCAACATATTCATTTCTTACTATACTCAAGAGTCGACTCTCCTAATCACAAGAGTCAACTCTTGATCTAAATAAAGCATAAACAAAGCCCATGAGTAAACTCTCCTAGTCCAGGTGTCAACTTTCGGGCTTCACAACACTCAAATAATATGTAGGATTCTACTCTCTTGTTCCATAAATCGACTCATCACTAGAAGAGTCAACTCTCAATGTTTAAGAGTCAACTCTTTGACAAGAAGAGTCAACTCTCAAAACTATAGGAGTTGACTCTTAGAACGCAGAGTCGACTCTTCTTCCTCTCTCAATACTAAACAAAATAAAACAAGGAGGAGTCGACCCCTATTATGCAAAAGTCTATTGGGTCAACCAAAACCTAAAATTTTACACGAGTCGACCCCTAAAACGCAGAAGTCGACTCTTCTACCTCTCTTAATACTAAAAAGAATAAAACAAGGAGTCAACCTCTGTTCTGCAGGAGTCGACCATCAGATCAACCAAAACCTGAAATTTCACATGAGTCAAACCATGAAACGCATGAGTCGACCCTAAGGCATTATAGTTCGATTCCACACTTTAAAACTCCAAAATCTCAGAGTTTGAAGCGCCCAACTCACATAAAACTCAACCCCAACACATCTAGGGTGTCTTTAAATGATAAAACACATCAACAACTAAATATATCATAAAAAAAGTTTTTTTGACAACTTAGAACATGCGACACATGATATTTCATAAAAACACACCACAAACTACAAGCACTCCTAGCATACTCACTATCTACGAGATAGAGAATCGAGCACCTACTTTGAATAGCTTATCCGGCTGGAATAGGGCTATAACAACACGCAACACGAACTATCAACGTTCTATACGTGACTCCCACATATGAACTCAAACTTGTGTTGTCCAAAACACAACACTTGAACTAAGGAATCACCTACACCAAGATGAAGCCCAAACACAAATTGGGGGTACCTCCACACATTGCTCCAATTGCAACAAGACTCTAGCAATAGTGCAGCTCATCACGAGACGGGTCGTCCACCAAGGAAGATAAAGGTGTAGGGAGAAGGAGAGGGTGAGTGTGAAAGTGAAGGGAGAGAGCACATGAGAGAGAAAAGGAGGAATACATAAACTCAAAGGGGTTCTTATAAGGTCCCACCAAAAGGATTTGGATCTGACCCCAATCGTGTCTACATTTAGGATTAAAAGATCTGGATTTGGTTGGGTTCCAACCATATCCCAACTCAATAGGGGTGTGGGCTCCTAGTTAGCCCCACTAGTTGGGTTAATTAGGACCCAACCTAATTGGCTTAACCAAACCAAAGTACGCCAAAAAGAAAACCCAAACACTTTGCATGGTTCCAACTGACCCTGGCAGGTTTGACCTGCTGGGGTTGGCAGAGCTGGGTGGCAGTTGCAGCTGTTGCTCCAGCTGAAAAGACCAATCTGCCATAAAAAAACATTGTCAAACAAGTTAAATGAGCCCAATTCTATCCTATTTTCAAAACAAAACTATAAGAATGTCATTCAATCAATTTAAATAATTATGGATATTTCATCTTATACAGTTGATTAACCTAGTCAATTTTGAGTTGGACGTTTATGTCCCGTAGAACGAAAAATGCCCTCAGAACAACCTGTAATTAATCAAAATGCCTCGAAATTGTCAGACGCACTCCGAACTCGTTACAATTATGATTTTGATGAAATAAAGACCGTTCTTCTTGAAAAATCTGTAAGAATGTAACTAGACATGTCAATTGCAAAAAAATTATCTATATTGTTACTTTTTTAAATTATAAAATAAAAAAATTAAATGTTATGGATACAACTTTCACCTGTGATTTCTAACTCATTAGTTCCCTATCTTTAGTAGTAGCAAATATTTTTTTGCATATATATATATATATATGGGTGTGGATTAAGCGTAAATCCAAACTCATAAAAGAAATGGGTTTGGATTGAATAAACCAAACAGATTTGTTTTGGGTAAAAATAGAAGAGGGAGAGGGATGAGGAGCCAAAAGGGTTTAGTCTCCATCGCTCTAAGACAATAAGAAGAAGAATCATTAAAGAAATGGGTTTGGACTGAATAAAACTAAACACATTTAATTTGGGTGAAAAAATAAGAGAGGAAGAACCCATTTCTTTTTCTCTCAGAGGGTGGCTGGGCCGGGTCTGAACACGACTAGGTTCATGCCGCACTGGGTGCTGGGGTAACGGGCCGCCGCAGACGCAACCCATGTGACATAGCTGGCCTAAAAAAAAAATAAAAAAATCTACACGGTCTCACCCAAGCTAAAACACTCGCGTTCTAGCTTGATCCGGCACGAACGTGTTCATGACGAGCTAAACTCTGAGATACGAGCTGCTCGGTCCATTTGCCAGTCATAATCGACGGTCGCTGATTCCGATGATGAATTGTTGCAGCCGATCATCCTCACATTGGATCCTTCTGTGGGATGGGATTGTTCATAGCAACTTCATGCCATCAAGGTGGTTCCTCTCCTCTTATTAGCACATTGCCCATCGCTCTCTCCTTTGCCTTACTATTACCTCCCTATGCACAAGATACCAGAAGTGCATGTTTCCGGGAGCAGCGGTTCGGTTAACACAATGCCGGTTCTCCCACGTTACGAAATTGCAGACCAAGTGTTCGAAGAAATGCCTCGAAGAGGAATCCGGACGCTTGAGAGAAGCTTTCGTGTGGAACACCATCATTCGCGGATGTATGGAAAAGGGAGCATACTCAAGGGCCGTTTCTTTCTACAGCAGAATGCGTCTGCATGGAGTTAGTCCCAATCACTACACGCTTTCCTTCATTTTCAAACTCTGCAGGCTGACTAACGCAACACCAACGTCGCTCAGACTCTGTAAAGATATTCATAACAAAATTATAAAACGTGGGTACGAACCAGATTTGTTCCTTGCGACGTCTCTCGTTGAGATATACTCTGCGTGTTGTTGTATGGAAGATGCACGTAAAGTGTTCGACAAAATGCATCAGAAAGATGTCATTGCATGGAACGTGATGATATATGGGTATGTAAAATCTGGCGATACGGAGTCTGCCATTTCCTTGTTTGATGAGATGCCAGACAGAAACAGTAGCTCGTGGAATACCATTGTTACAGCACTTGCGAGACGTGGAGATTTAGACAGTGCACAAAAACTGTTTGTTAGGATGCCCCAGAGGGATGTTGTTAGTTTTAATGTGATGATTACAGGATATGCGAGTATTGGGGATTTGGACAAGGCAAGACATTTATTTGAGAGTGCAGGTGTGAGAGATTTGGTGACATGGAATTCAATGATCGGGGCCTATGCTGGAAATGGGCAACTAAAAGAAGCCTTGTTTCTCTTTAGGATAATGTGGGATGCAAATGTTGTGCCTGATGGGTTTACGTTGACTACGATTCTTTCTGTGTGCGCACGATTAGGTGCTTTGGATATGGGTGAGTGGATCCAAAAGTATATACATTGGAAAGGAATTGGATTGAATTACATATTAGGAGCTGCTCTTGTGGACATGTACTCAAAATGTGGGAGAATTAATTCTGCCGAGAAAGTATTTGAATTGGCTTCAAAATGTGATGTTTCAGTTTGGAATGCGATGATTGGGGGCCTAGCAATGCATGGGCGTGCTGTGGATGCACTTGGAATGTTTGATCGAATGTTAAATGAGCAAATCGAACCAGATGCAATCACCTTCCTTTCAATTCTAAATGCATGTAGTCATGCTGGTTTAGTTGACAAAGGACGACTTTATTTCGATCGCATGAGAAGTGAATATTTGATTGCACGTCAGATTGAACACTATGGGGCGATGGTTGATCTACTTGGTAGAGCTGGATACATAGACGAGGCTTACAGTCTCATTGTCAACATGGACATTGAACCGGATGCTATAATTTGGAGGTCTCTGCTTGGTGCCTGCAGAATTCATGGTAATGTTAAGTTGGGTGAGCTTGCAACTAAGCAGATACTTATGTTGGAGCATCGTAACAGTGGGGACTACGTGCTGCTTTCAAACATCTACTCCATATCAAGCAAATGGGATGATGCTGAGAATCTATGGAATGTGATGAAGGAGAAGGGAATTCGCAAGAACCCAGGACTGAGCTGGATTGAAGTTAATGGAGTAATTCATGAATTCACTGCCGGTGATAGAACTAATCCTCAGTCTGATGATATCTACAGAGCCATAAGTGAAATGATTAGGCAAATAAAAATGATTGGCTTTGTGCCAGCAATCAATGCAGTAATGCATGATATATCAGAGGAGGAAAAGGAGGATTTGCTGTACTGTCATAGCGAGAAGTTGGCATTAGCTTTGGCGATTCTTAATACCAGCCCAAGAAGCACTATTAGAATTTACAAGAACCTTAGAATATGCCATGATTGTCATTCTGCGATGAAGTTTGTTTCTAAACTCTATGCCCGCTCAATAGTTGTTAGGGACCGTATACTATTTCATCATTTTGAAGGTGGCATCTGTTCTTGTAAAGATTATTGGTAACCTCCTCTTTTTCTTTTTCCCTGATAGGCAAGCTGAGGGATAACCCCCTGCAATTATATATTTGGCCAAACTGACTCTCTTTCATGGCATTTTTTGCATTCAATTAGTTAATGGGCAAGTGAAATTGTGTTATCAAAAGTTAGTTCTTATAGTGAAATTGTGTTATGAAAAGTTAGTTCTAGTCTATGGTTTGACTAATCCTGAATTATGATAATACTCATTGATCATGTTTGGGACATTTCCTATGGGACGAACCTAGGGAGACTGTAATATAGGTATGAATTTAATTTTTGTAGCAGCATATGATTAATATATGGATGTTAACAGCATTTTGTAATCCTGGTGTCTTTAAAAAATATTTAGATTTTTGAAGGTTCTGTTCATTATCAGAATATGCTGATGCAAAATGCAACTATAGGATGATGTAAGATTAGGCTCTGATTTACTAAATTTCATATATAAATAATTGATTGCTGATAAAACCAAGTTAAAGTATGGCATATCATCTGCCCTGACAATCCCATTTTCTTGTTGTCACTTTTATTGTTGTTGAGTGCGCATGTTCACTGGAGACTTTGCCTGGTTTCCTGTTATGATTTACCTAGGACCATAAACAGATGTTTTTGTGCAGTTGATAATTGGGCTTGATTATTTATAAAATATAACCGATTAGATTATCAGATTCAGCTTCAGTATTCCCTTTACCCCATCGGACTCCAAATCTGATTCTGAATCCCATTAGGTCAGATTCAGTAATGCCTAGAAGATACCTAGAGTCTGAATCCACAGTTTCTGAGCCAAACGGCTAGGTGGGGAAGGGGTAGAAGAAGATGTTATGAGCAACAAGCAAAGATGACCATCACCCTGTAGTCTGTTTTTGTTATTATTTGAAAGAATAGGTAAAATTTAAGTTGCCTGTGTAGAACTGTAAGCAGTGAAGTAGAATCCATCAAGAATGAATCACGAAACATGACTTATGAAGCTAGTACCATGTGAATGGGACCACGTTTGATGATGATGATGATTGCATCCATGCATGGGCATGCCATACTTATGTATCATACATGGTTAAATCTTTCTTCATAATATGAAGTCATAATGGAATTGTGGACTGCCACGAGTCGCAAACACAATAATTGGTGTTCTCTCTCTCTCTCTCTATATATATATATATATATGGTTAATATTGGCTACTAATGAAGGTACATAACTAATGATATCCACTCAATCTAATCACATATATGTTGTGTTCAGCATGGTTTGTTTGCCAAGGATCAAACCTTGGATCAGATGTAAAAATGTGATCTTTTGAGTTATAAAATTGTCACATTGTAGGCTGTTGGCTTTTGAACGGCTTTAAAAACATAACTACTGGTCGTAATCACATGATTCAAAAAAGGTTTCTTACTAAACAAATCATGTATATTACATTTGATCTACACAAATTGAATTTTTTTGTAGAAAAAAGTGATTTCTACTCATTAGTTTTGTGCCTACTTCTGCCTAAGGGGGGTGCTTTTGAAGGGTTCTTTTTCATGTTTTTCTTGAATATGAACGAACAGACGAGTTTTACGTGTTTGATTTTCTAAGAATGGATGCTCAGCGGCGTGCACGTTAGTTAAAAAGATGACCTTTAGCGGTGGTTGTGACTGCTGCTAAAGATCATTTTTCTGCCCAGGTCATTACCGGCGGTTGTTCAATCAATATCAGACGCCCCCCCGCATGTCCAACCCGTTCAATGATACTCTCTACACACACTGTACGGTAGCCTATAACTTGAATCAAATATACAATTTTGGCAATGCTAGACCGGGCCAAGGCTTGATTCAGACTAAGTGGTTAAGACCAAGTCCGATTTGACCGAGTAATTACTAATTATCGCATAGATTTTGTAGTTGGTTAGGCATGTTGGTAGGAACAAATGGACTCCAAATCCTGAGATTTCCATAATATGAGCAGAGAATGATGCAAACAAACCATGATGCTGGGCCAAGACTGTATGTACTAAGGAAAGCATGAACTTATACTCCGGATCTGTTTGCAAAATATTGGTCTACTACAGCTGAATGCACCAAGCTACACTTGGTGCAGGTGAGCTGCACTCATGGATGCAGAGGTGGTGCGCTGCTGGTGGCAGAGTTGGCGCAGCTTGGTGGGCACGTACCAGATGCAGAGCTTCTGGTTCGCGTTGAATATGGCATCGATGTCCCACAAATGATGCGCAGCCATGGCCACCAGTGGCTGGTAGCACGCCTGCCTCCACGCCCCAACGTTCTCCCCGCGCTCCTTGAACGCGCGCCTTAGCCGGTCAGATGCGCCCTCGTCCAGGCAATGCAGTGCATAGCAATGGACATAGTGCCTCATCTTGGGCTTGTTGATGTAGCTTGCTCCCATGCTCTTGGCATACCTGAACACCTGGTTCGTTACCTGCACCACAACCATATCGACAACAGGATGGATATCGGGTCCACACTTTATAAACATTGGATTCTAGGAGCACCGGATATGAGAGATCATCCTGGTGACTGCATATAGGATGTGTGTTTTTATTTTTTCCAAAAACATTTGGAAAATCTCTCAGTACTTTTATAAAATAAATTAAAATAAAAAAGTGCATAATATAAGAAAATACTAAAATAGGGAAATGGAAACATACAAAATGCAAAACCTACTAAATGAAATATGTTATTGAATTTTAAGTATTTTTCTTAGAACAGCTTGTTTTGAGTATTTACCAGCCAACCATTTTTATTGCAGCGGAGCTTGGTCACCATATTTTTCAAAAGAATAAATTTTTTTTTTAGTATTGTACGAAATGACTATATTACTCTTATGCTCATTCGAGAGCGAGGGAAATTAATTCGACCGAAGTACAGGGGCGGTTTGGTCAATACCTTAATGGGGCACTTCTCGCCGCGCTCCTTGGCGATGTTCTGGACCTGGATCAAGAAGGCGCGGCACTCCTCGTAGAGGTGGAAGAGGTAGTCGAGCCCGTTCTTCTTGCCCCTAGCCACCTCTCCGGGCTCCGTCACGATGAACGGGTGCTCCCGCTGCCGGTCCCCGCCTACCTCCCCATCGCCGCCCCTCGTCCCCCTCCTCCGCCGCTGCTTCTTTCCCTCCCCCACCACCTCCCACCCTCCCCCTCCGCCACCGTTACCGGCGACGCCACCCACCTTCTCCGCCTGCACTGGCTCCTCAGACAACCCTATTCTCCATAGGTCAACAAGGAAAAAGAAAAATGACCTCAACGTTAGAGAGAGAGTTGTAGTTGTCCAGGAGCATCTTGTCGTATAGATTTGGTTAGAAAGTGACCAACAACAAGAGAGACAGAGATGTGGTATTACTCGTACCTTCTTGAGAGAGGGCGTCGAGGGGGTTGGTGGAATCGGCGGAGGCGAGGAGGTGGCGGCGGCGGGCGTCGTCGTCGAGGAGCCAGCGGCGCTCGGCCCTCACGGCGGCCTTGATCCCGAACCTCTCGCCGACAAGCAGGTCCCAGTGGAAGACGTCGACGAGGGTGGCCATCATTTCGTCCAGCTCCTCGTCCCTCATGTTGAGCAGCGTGCTCACCGTGAACCCCATTTCCGCCATTTTCGCCAACGTGAAGTATCGGATGCCGTAGTTCTGGAACAAGTCCTCGAGTCCCCCCAGCTCCTTGCTCCGGCAGTATGGTGGCGGTGGTGGAGCACCCCCTCCGCCCACTTGGCCGGTGGCCGAGCTTGATACGTCGTGGATCAAGAGTCGGCTCGCAGGAGCAGCCCTGGTGTCCCACTTGAACAACGCCGTAGAGAAGGCGTCTGGGTCCATGTCTCTTTGGTAGACGAAGAATAAGAAGAGAGAAGAAACTACAAACAAGCTGCACCAGAGAGAGAGAGAGATATGGGGTTGTTCGGATATATGTGATGGGGATACCAAATGGTTATAATATATATACATTCGTGTAGGGGTGGGCATCGGGCATTCCCTGCCCGGCCCAGGCCCAGGCCCGTTTAGAGCTGGGTTAGTAAGGTTTTAAGTGCGGCCATCCTGGTTCTTAACGGACTTGGGTTTAAAGAGCGGCCCATGACCCGACTTGAATTGGCCCATTTGGCCAATATTCAGTTGGTTGTCCAGCTAAGTTATTTTTAGATAAAGTTCGTGATAAATTAATTTCTGTAATACTAAAAGCCAACTAATTAGTTAAATAATAATAATACTAAGGTACTATGCAATCCGCTACTAAAAAATTAAGTATATGATGGGTCTAGTTTTGACCAGGTGGCTAACGGGTAAGAGCTTGCAACCTTAACCCATATTCGGCTCATGGTGGGTCAGGTCAGCTTGGCCCATTGAACCGCATGGCCAGTTGCGTGCATGAATATTTTATAAAATATGTGATAACATATATTCCCCTCCCGCCCTAAAGATTGATCACATGGATGCTGTGGATATGACTATGATTGCCGTTTTAGAAAAGGTGAAGGATGAGAAGTGCCATGATGATGCCATCTCCATTCTATTTTGTTTTGATTTGTCCCTGCAGAGTACTACACAAGTCGGCTTTCTCGAGTAAATAGTAAAAAACCTCATCATAAATGAGTGTACACTCCGACCCTTTAAGAGCTCACCTAGCTAAGCTTGATCAAGTCAAGTTGGGTTCAAGACTATACCCAAAAGAGACAAAACAAATTAATTAAAGAATTGACATCTTCACAGAGACATGAATCTTGTTGCACTTAGCTGGTTTTGCATGAGGTCGGCCTAGGCTTACTTGACTCAAACTTACCTGATCAAGATGCGCCAAGTTTTCAGAGATAGCTAGCTGGGTGAGTTGGGCGAGCCATCCCTAGGCCTTGGTGTATATGTGGTTTCCTGACTCTGCCATTCTTGATCTATTAATCTTATTGACCAAGGAGGGAGGGGACATCAGAAGATTCTGGAGTGGCACCTCTTTGAACTTGGGGATGTGGTACGGAGGACTGAGGCGGTCTCATGAAATGTAAGGAGCAGATGGCTTCGGTTTCACTTCATTTCATGAGTGTCGTCTCAGTGAGAGGAGTGCAGAGAGGAGGCAACAGCAGCAGCAGAGCTCCTTTTTTATTGCTTTTATCGACTGTGGTTAATGGCAACCTGACATATTATTTATTGTTTGTATATCTTCTTTCTCGACAATGTGGAATTCAGGCAAGTACCCTGCTCTCTCTCAGATGAGAGAGAGAGAGAGAGAGAGAGAGAGAGAGAGAGAGAGAGAAAGAGCAATCTGGTGTAACCTGAGTTGGTACTATGCTTTTACAAGGGGGGAGAGAGAGAGAGAGAGCAATCTGGTGTAACCTGAGTTGGTACTATGCTTTTACAACAAGAGAGAGAGAGAGAGAGAGAGAGAGAGAGAGAGAGAGAGAGAGAGAGAGAGAGAGAGAGAGAGACTTCAGGCTTTCAGGCTCTCTATATCAGCTATGATCAGCCTGTCCTGTTGCTTACCTGATCTCTCACTCTCTCTTTCTCTGGTTTCTGAACATCATGAAGCCCTGAACAGAATAAGCTTGGAAGACCGCAGACTTAAGGCTGGGAAAGAAGCTCATCTGCTCTTGGCTAGGCTCTCGTAAAGATCCGGTGAAATGCGTAAAATATGCTCGGCAAGCTGAGTATGAACAATAGGTACTCAGCTCGGCCTGACTCGTAGAATTTTGTTAGGTAGTAAAAAGTATGTTTTACACATTTTTACATGTATTTTTTTTTGTAATCTTATTTATCTCAGCTCTAAAACGTTATATTCTTTCTATAAACAACCCAGGACAAACTCGGCTCATTTTACTCAATCTGATTATGAGCTCAAACATGGGTTGGCTTGGCTTGCCACAATAATGAACCAAGCTTGAACACTTCAAGCTCGGCTCGATGAACCGAGCTTGAATCTCGGCTCCATCAGCTCGTTTCCCAGCCCTATACTCAGACTTCGTCTTGGGCATCACGTTAAACCTGACCAAAGTTCATGAAACTCAAGATTTAGATCCAAAATAGTTTGTCACCTTTTGTGTGTTGCCCAAACCTTTTGTGTGCTGCCCAAACAATGACTAGGCTGCAGGTTCAGGTGCAATTACGTGCATGCAGATGTAGAAATTGATGAGATGGTCCAAATTCTGACTACATGGGGGCTTTTGTAAGGAGGCAGATCATAACACTGTGGCTCAAACATGATTCAACTCCTCATGATTTCAAGCCCAACTCCACATGAACACTGAAGTGTCACCTGTAAGCTTACATTGAAACATTTGTTTATTTTATTTGCTGAAAATATTGTGCCAACTTTGAGGAGAAAAAAAATATAAAAGAAAAAGATGGGGAAGGAAGACAGGCCTGGCCTAGTTTCTCAGGGAATCTAGGTGGGGAGATGGGACTCTCTGGGCCTCCACTTGACGTACATGATAGCTGTGTTATTTTTGGTTTCCATGCAACTCGGAAACCGAGACGGTCACGCGGATCGGCAGCAGAACCAAAGAGAACCGGCGGCTGGATTATGACACTTCCTGGTAACGTGGCAATGGCATCATCTGAGCGTCGAATTTGCTCTTCGTATTAGCGGCATGTTGTCAGTATCTGTATCGGCCCTGAAGCTTTTGGCCACCGATTCAGCTTCGATACTCAAGTGAATCGTTTATATGGCCAAAAAATAATTAAAAAATCTTACATGTTAATTGATACGTGTTAAAACTATTTAAAATAATATTTAAAATTCAATTTTTAATAATTTTATATTTATTAAAAATAATCGGTTTAAGGGTAAAGGGTATCGATATTCTGCCGTATCGATGCATATCGGCCGATACTGTTAACATTACTGTAGCCAGAAGGGGTTCAACGAAGAAACCAAAATTTCTAGGTGGCAGCTTCCAACCGGATGGGACCCGTCTCGGTCTGTGTTTGAGGTCTCGTTTTTTCCGAACGGGGGCATTTGGAAATTGGAATCTCTTATTGCTACAACACAATATATACATGAAAATTTTCTCATGAGAATGGGATAGATATATTAGGAGAAAAACTCCAATTAGCGATGGATATTTGCGAGGGATTTTTTTCATCACCCATTTGCAACTGATTAGCGATAGAAAAATATGAGTCGCTAACATTCGAATTATTTATGGAATTAGCGACGAAAAATATGTTGTCGCAAATCCGTCGCGAGTTAGCGACGGTCAAATTTTATCTCAAACTCCATCGCAAATGTGCGACGACTCAGCAACAGAAATTTTTTGTTGCTACTCTGTCGCAAAGTTACAACAGAATTTGGCCGTCGCTAAATTTCCCGTAAATCCCTAATGCGAGCCTCTTTTCCCTTTCCTTTTTTGCTGTCGCCCGCCCGTCGCCCATCGAGCTCCCATCGCCCGCCCGTCGCCCGTCGACCTTTCGTCCGACAACCGCAGGTGACCCCCACCCCTCTATCTTCTTCTTCTTTTTCTTCTTTTCTTTTTCCTTCCGTCAACCCCTGCCACATCTCCCGCCCTCTTCTCTCTCGGTGGTTGTAGGAGGGCCCGCCCCCTCTCTCTCTTTCGGGTTGTCGGAAGGCCGGCAACCCCTGCCGCATCTCCCACCCCCCTCTCTATTTCGGGTTGCCGAAGGGCCGACAACCCCTGTCGTGCCCTCCCCTTTCTCTCTGTGGTTGCCGGGAGGCCGACAAGAGGCCGGTGACCCCTTGTCGCATCTCCCGCCCCCCTCTCTCTGTGTGGTTGTCGGAGGGCCCCATCTCAGAAGAGATTGAGCCCTTTAGCTAAGCGAACCAGGCTGGGCTCGGTTCAAACCGAACTCAGCTCGGTAGGGTGACTCAGGGGACAAGCACGGCCCACGGCAAGTGAGTCTGCCATAAATCAAGGAGGAAGAAAAATGAGAGGGACGAGAGGTGAGGGGCTCCTGTGAGAAGGGACAATGGTGTCCGGCCACTATGTTCACACAAAGTGAAGGGAGGGGAAGAGTCAGACGACGCTTCCTCTTGAGAGAAAAAAATAGGAGAAAGAAGGGGGTGGGCTACAACTTCAGCTGCCGCACCAGGTCAGCAGGGGAAAAAGAGCAGAGGGAAGGGGGGGGGGGGGGGGGGGCTCGACACCCTCCCTCCTTGCAAATTCAAGTCGGTGGCCCCCTGCCTCCTCTATCTTTGTGGTTGTCGGAAGGTCGACAGTAGAATGGTGGACAAGGATCGTACCAGTGTCACTTTCTGTTCTTTAGTATGGCTATAACCTTCTAAGTCTTCACACTTTTACAGTTTTACGTAGCATTCGCCTTTTGACTCTGTGGCCTGAGCCTCGTATCATTTACACTCATAGACAATCGAGTGCGTCGCAACCTCATAAGGTAGAAAAAAACTGCACAAGGACTTTGAAAACTGCAAATCAGGTAAATAGCTGTGGTAAGTAAGTGATGCAAGCACACCACATGTTATTTAATTTATTAGATGCAATACTTTTAAATTCACACACTCACTTAGTTGTCGATATCTAGGGCTGTTTTGATGGAGCTCAGAGATCATGTTGAGCATGATTTTAATGTATGAGAATAGAAGTGTTCTTATTTTTAGAGTTCGGATTCCATGTTAGTCGTGGTAGTAGTTAGCGAGATATTAGAGTGTGTTTGCTGCAGGTAAATGTTTTATATTGTTTTGATATAAATGATTTGAATGTATTGCAATGTTTAAAGTGATTGTATCCATGCTTGCATGAAGTTACTTTCAATTTGTTTATGACTTCCATGTGAAATTGTATCATGAAAATATGCTTCAAATGAATGTATCGTGTTATGAATAGTTTACACATAAAAATATTAAGTTATCAATGCATGCATCATAGTTCTTGTGATTGTATGACATTATATATACATATATATATATATATATATATATATATATATATATATATATATATATATATATATATATATATATATGTGTGTGTGTGTGTGTGTGTGTATCAAATCATTACGTCTACCACGAATGCATGATAAATTTGATATTTTCTTCACCATAGCATTCTGATGATTCTCTTTTAACTGGTTAGGATAATATTCGTAACATCATACGACAAAATGACTGCAAATCGTGAATGAATATACCGTAAGATAGTTGACAATGAGGTATCGCTTGAATATATGGATGGTGTTGAAAGTTTTATTGAATTTGCAATGACAAGTGTCAGTACAGTGGATCCCACAGGGCAGATTAGGTGTCTCTGCAAGATTTGTAAGAATAATCGATTTGTAGAACTTCATGACGTTAGACATCACCTATACAGGAAAGGTTTTGTGAGTGATTATCAGAATTAGACGTTTCATGGTGAAGAATTTATGAACAATTTTGACGCACGGGTGGATGTGGTGCACAATAATCCTTATATGAATTTGATATTTGATGTCATAGGACCAAAACTGAGTTCTGCTATGGGTCCTAGTGATGTAACAATTGGGGTAGAGGAAGAAGCATCAAACGATGCAACTAGCAGATTTTATGATTTACTTAGAGATGTTGACATGCCACTTTGGAATGGTTGTGAGAGTCACACTATCTTGTCTGTTGTTCTTCAACTACTGAATTTGAAGTTTGAGTTTAATTTGTGTCAATCATGTTTTGACCATTTGTACTGTATTGTGAAGAGTATGTTGCCCAAAGATGAGAATTTGCCATAAAATTTCTATCGTGCGAAGGTTATGGTCAACACTCTAGGTATGAGGTATCAAAAGATTGATGCTTGTCCAAATCACTACATGTTGTATTTCAAAGATCAGAAAAATATCAGATCATGCCCGTTATGTGGGCATCCTCAGTTCAAGCCAAATACAAGAGGTAATGGTAGCACAAGGTCAAAAGAAGTGTCATACAAGTCACTCCACTACTTCACTCTCACCCCTAGATTGTAACAATTGTATATGTCTTTGAGGACAGTTAAAGACATGAGATGATATACAAATAAAGTTTGACATGATGAAGACAAGATCACACATCCTGATGACGCGGAAGCTTGAAAGCACTTTGATCGTATTCATTAGAACTTCATAATGAAAGTGAGAAATATTAGGCTCAGTTTATATACAGATGAATTTAATCCATTTGGGGGTAGATCAACTCCATACTTGTTTTGGCTAGTATTTGTAACTCCATACAACCTTCCTCTAAGCTTGTGTATGAAGCATCAAAATCTTTTCTTGTCTCTATTGAGCCCTGGTCTGACCTCTCCGGGGCAAAATCTTGGTGTATATTTAAGGCCATTGATTGATGAACTAAAAATATTGTGGGATGACAGTGTTCTCACGTACGATGCCCAAAAAAATAAAATTTCAATATGATATATTATCTGGTTGGAGCACACATGGGAGGTTGGCATGTTCGTACTGCATAGAGGATACAAAACAATTTCGATTGACGCATGGAAGGAAGCTGTGCTGGTTTTAGTGTCACCGTCGATTTCTACCCAGTGACTATCCGTTCCGACAACAAAGGAATGTGTTTTGAGCAGACACAACTGAAATGGAAGGTTCACCCATAAGATTGTCTGGCATAGAGATTTTAAGAAGATTGAGATACTTTCTATATGGACTGACAGATGCCCGTAGCCTAATGCCCTTCCTTGGATTTGGGAATGATTATAATTGGACAAAGAAATATATATTTTGGGAACTATCATATTGGCCGACTTTATTGATACGACATAATTTGGATGTGATGCATGTGGAAAAAAATGTGTTTAATAATGTGTTCAATACAGTAATGAATGTTAAAAGAAAAACGAAGGATAATTTGAAGGCCCGTATGGATTTAAAAGTAATATGTAAAAGATCAGAATTGGGACTCAAAGAGTACAATAGAAAAGTACTGAAACCAAAGGCAATGTACATGCTTGGACCAGATCAAATAAAGAAGGTATGTCAATGATTGAGACAATTAAGATTTTCAGATGGATATGTCTCTAACATTGCTCGGGCTGTGAAGATAGATGTGGGACAATTATATGGGTTGAAGAATCATGATTGTCATGTATTTATGCAACGATTGATACCCCTAGCATTCCATGATATGCTAGACAAACCTATATGAGATGTCGCTAATCTAACGTAAGTATTTTATTTTCACTTATCCTATATTAATCTTATAAATATTGTATATTGATAGTTAATGTGTACCAATTCATGTGCAGCGCGAGGTTTGAGCTACAACAAGTAATATGAGAGTTTATGAATTCACTAGTTCAACATCTATCAAGACCGATCGCTCAATGGAAAGAGTACCCGAAGGAGGTATTGGACAGATTGTGGTGCTCATTCATGGTATATAATCGCTTCTCATAGTTATTGTGTTTCATATTTAATATTTTCTTATAGTCATGTCTACTAATTTTTTGAAAATATTTGTAGGCTTCGAATCCCTTTGCGACTACGATGAAGGGGCAGGATACGAGAAAGGTGTAGCAGAAGGTGACTGCAAATCGATTTGCAGACATGTTGCACAATATGAAGACTGCAGCAAGAAAACATCTGGCGGGATAGATGATCCACTGCAGTGGAAGGGCGATGAACCTCCTACTATCAGGTCAGATGTTTGGGATGCAATGTGCGACAAGTGGGCAATGAATGAATTTTGAAATCGCGCAACGAAGGCTGCACAAAATCGAGCAAAAATGCCTGATGCCCATCTACACACAGGTGGATCTAGGACTTTTGGGAGCCACCTAAAGAAAATTGTAACTCATCAATCTATACATTATCAATTTTATAAGTATTGTTGCAAACATGTTAAATAATTCTTTTATCATTTAACTTCGCATGAAGCAGAAAAAAAGACATTGTGCCATACAAGGATGTGTTTATTGAAACATATAAACGTAAGACCACAGAAGAGTTCATATCAAAGAAGGTGAGAACGACAATGGTATGTATTTATTGTATTAATAAAAATTATAAAATACAAGTTATTATAAACATTGTAATTCTTAATTATTAATTCATATTGTAATCATTACTTTGTAGGAGTCATATGAATAACAAATGGTAGAGCGATATGGCGATGACTCCACTCAACATCCACCTTTGAATCATGCAGCATGGGTGACTGAAACAGGTGAACACAAAAATGGTCGTGTGTTCAGGTTTGAGAGTAATATGAATACTTCACCAGTCGTTGCTTCCTCCAGTCACTGCTCACAGAGTTCTCCCGTCAGCATCAGCTCCAAGCATCCGACTGACCTACCTAATTCTTGAGATGTTGTACGCCGTCTCCTTAAGGATACAATGCGTAACTATTTACATGAAGCAATTTCTGACGTTGTCTGTAATGAGTTGTGCAGTTTTTTTCAAGACAGAAGAACTTCATCTGCAGGTGCCTCTCAGGTACGAAAGTTTCATGTGATGTATTACATGTCGTTAGATTTTATGTTGCTTTGATTGCCTTAACTTAGGTGCATTACATATAATTTATTTCATTATATTTTGTTTATCAATACTAACCTCACTTTTCTTTTGTAGGTTGCTGGAGATAATCAGCGTAGAGGAGCTGAAGGGGTAGATCGAGACAATGAAGAAGATGTCACACAGAATCTTGTCGATAATTAGATTCATGTATTCAATTTGTTGTACCTTCTTGTTGTTTCAAAAATATAAATGTTCACTTACAAATAATTAGAACTTGGCGAAAATTATACTGGATCGATAAATTATTTTAGTTACTTTATATATATATATATATTTTATTGTACTTTGTTTTTTATACACAGAAAATATAAATTGTATCACGAGATTTTTTTCTCGATATTTATGTTTTAAATAAATTTTTTTCTTGTTTGCAATAGATTAGCGACAAATATTTTCCGTCGCTATTTACTACCGGCATCCAATTTAGCGATGGATTAGGGACGAATATTAATCCGTCATAAATGTGAATTGGCCAATGTTTTTGCGAAGAATTTTAATTCATCGCTAAGTTCGTCGCTACAATAACGACGGAATTAACGACAAATTTTAATCCATCGCAAAACCAAAATCTTTGTATATTAACGACGAGCTTGCGAGGAATCATGGCAGTCGCTAATTCATCACAAATTGGTGATAAAATTTGTGACAGATAGTTTTCGTCGCTAATTCGCGACTATAATTTTGCGATGAAAGCTATCCGTCGCTAAGCCGACGCTAATCCATCGCTAAACCCATCAAACACATATCCCAAGCATCTAATGTTGAAGCACTTATGCTCTCTCTCTCTCTCTCTCTCTATATATATATATATATATATATATATATATATATATAGAGAGAGAGAGAGAGAGAGAGAGAGAGATGATTAGCTCCTAAAAAGTTTATTTTAAACTATCTAAACACTTCTGAAAATATAGTTGCAATGTATTTTTTGCTTAATTCTAACTTATAGACGTGTTCACCATTATTTTTTTTATATTTACTTAGAGAAACTACTCCCAAGATCGGAGACCTAGCCACACTAGCTTTGCCTGTCGTACATACAATCATTGTCCTCACAACGTAAAACACCGTGAGCTCAACACTTGTACTTAAGAAGTCACCATGCTTTGACTTGTATAAGGGGTGGCGCCCATGAGATTTGAACCTAGACCACCTGCTTAGTACCCTAGGTCCCATCTTATTGGGCTGAACCCATTCGGGGTGCATTCATCATTGCTTATTCACTAAAATTCATGCATTGGATCAAATTGATTTGATGAGAAAGCCTTAATTTATATTTCACCCTTTTCATGTTTAGATTCTTAATCTAATACATGTTTTCTGCTAAGTCGTGCCAATGAGTTTGAATTAAGAAACTACTCAAAACTGTCCCTTTGAAGCCGTTTAAGATGATTTGGGAAATAAAACTTTAGAGAAGCTACTTATCTCTTATATATATATATATATATATATATATATATATATATATATATATATATATATATATATATATATATATATATATATATATATTGCCTGCAGAAAAGTGTAAATTAGTAAGGAACAAGGATTTAATTGCCAAGTGTGTATACAAATTTGGGGCCAATAATTCTCTTTCAAAACCATGTAGGCAGAAAGTAAACCCTAATGTAAAAAAACAAAACAGATACCGGTAGCTTCATGGATGAAGGGAGCATTGATGCAGGCGCTCAATGTTCCCCTTAACCTATAACCTATCGATGCCCACGATGAGCATAGGCTGTCAAGTCGATGATGAGCAAGACCCTAAACCCAAACGAGAAAAAGAGAGTACTTTGATTGCACTCATATCTCAATTTATAGTGAGAAGAGAGTGAGGGGTTACATGCATGGCATTCGCGTATGTAAACCCTTCACATTCACGTAACCCCTTCTTCACTAATGCCTTAATGAATGTCATGTCAAATCGTGTCACACACAAAGATGGACACGATCTGAAATGTCCAAGGAACCATTCTTCCCATGAAAACTCTTGCATTTGGACATGTCCTGATATTCCAACTTTATCACGGTATTCTCAACTATGCACTCAAGAAGGAGAGTAGCATGTTTGCAAGTGGGGAAAGTAAAACGCTGCTCCTGAGAGAGTGAGTGAGATTAATTTTTCTTGGTCATTTTTCTCATGCGTGACGATCGTTTTTACCCTTTCCCGGGCTCATTTGTTTTGAAAAAGCAATTCACATGTTTGTAAAGCTCTGAAGGACTTTCTCGGCTGAGAAAGCGTTTCATAGTCTTGCAAACGTGCAGTTTGTAACGTTCTTTCAGAGCGCATACATCTAAACCCAAGTGTCTTTTTCTTTGGAACCAATAGCAAGGCTCTGCTGGACCCAGTGAGTCTTTCAGATCATACTAATCAAAATGATCCATGCCCAAGTTGGTTAGACCATTGGGCTTGGTGCTCTCATTGCCCAGTCGCTTTCTTACTCAAAATGATTAGACATGAGACTGTCACTGTGCCACACTGTTTGACTCAAACACCAACTTGGTCAGATTTTCATTAATTGCCGTGACATTTACAATAATAACAAAATGGATTGCTGTTGTATCCTGCCCGGTACGGAAGAATCCGGTAGGATCCGGGTTTGGTAATCAGGAAAGAGGTCCAACTATCTATTTGGTAAAGATTCGTAGGGTCTCATTAGCAAATGAGAGCAGACATGATTTATGAAATTTCATAGCAGACCTGCGTCTAGGGCCAGGTCTAGGGCTGGTAAACGATCCGAACCAACTGAACAGAGGGTGTTCTAGCTTGGCTCATTTTTTTTGAGCCAAGGAGAGCTTGGGCTCATGAATTGCCCAAGCTAAACGAGCCAAGCATGAGCCTCTGTAACCAATATCGTGAGATTTGCGAAAAATCTCGCAATAATATCGCGAGAAATTGCCTGAAAGTTTAGAATAGCAATTTCTCATAAGATTTTCAAAATATCGCAAGCTTTATGAAAAAACATAAATATTGAGATTTAAATGCGATATATATTTTACGTTTTAAATGGCTATTTATCGTGAAAAACAACGTGTTTTTAAAATTAATTTTTATTAATATTTTCTTATAAAAATTAATTTTTTTTTATATTTTTAATTTATTTTTTATTGACAAGATTTTGCCAAAAAAATGCATGATTTATTAAAAAAATTCAATTTCTTGCGAGTTTTTGACAAACGAGATTTTGCCAAAAAAAACATTTGTCACTGTGGCATGTGAGCAAGCTCATTTGCAAAAACATATATCTTGAAAAGTTGAAAACAATAGAATTTGTACCATAAACTTAATAAGTGAAGCTCAAACTAGTTCATATACAAAATAAATAATTGTTTCAAACTTGTAAGCAATAGGATTTGGACTCTAAACGTATTGCTTGCACGCCAAACACATCAATCATCTTCATTTTACAATATAAAATATTATTTCTTATTACTAAACAATCCTATACTAGCTGAGCTGGTTGTTCATTCTCAAGCTTGTCGGGTTTATTTCACGAGTACGAAACGAGCTCTTTATGAGCCGAATATGATGCGGGGCATGGATGACTGATCTTGTTTCCAAGCCCTATCTGGGTCTCATCAAAGAATAAGGGTGTTAGGAGATTGGATGAGACGGTCAAGCATAACCCAAGAATGATAGCGAATCGGATCGTTTATTTCCCATAAGGAAAATTCAAGTAACGAATCGGATCGTTTATTTCCCATAAGGAAAATTCAAGTAACGAATCGGATCGTTTATTTCCCATAAGGAAAATTCAAGTAACGAATCGGATCGTTGAAAATCCCGACTTTCTTTCCAAGTACTCCTCCATTGTTACTGCATATAACCGGTTTTTTGTGTTTCTTTTTTTTCTTCTAAATTTCTCTTAACATTTCGATGGATGATGGAAAGTCGTCCATGTGTTACACGTGTGATGCGAATCACGATGAACGCAGAGGGGAGTTCACACGCGCGAAGATCGAGGGATACGGCCTTCTTGGGCATGTGAACCAATTACTTTTTAGCTAATTTGTTTTATTTTGTAAAAAAAAAAGGGCAAAAAAATGGCGAAAAGGACGTTGCTTCGCAGAGTCACGGTTAACTGTCACCAAGCTGATCAATGCCTGACACGCGTCAGTCAGGTGAGATCCCAAAGTTGCTCCTCTTGGGACCAGAACCGGATCTAAGTCAACCCACCGATCCGATTCGGGATTCCGTATCGAGACACCGTTGTACCTCTAAGTAAATCGGTTACAGATCCCGAGTTTTTCCTGGCTGGACTTCTGACCCGACCCAACATATCAGATTGGTGAGCAAAGTGGGATCCAAAGTTAACCCAACCAGCAATTTTTGGGAAGGGATCTGCATGGCAGCCTAACCGGCCAATGGTGCTGGACATGTAAACGGGCCGGATTGGAGCAGTACAATTGTCTGAACTAAGTTTAGGTCTCTGATCTTGGGGATGGTTTCTCTGTATATATATATATATATATGTATATATATATATATATATATATAAGAGTTCATCTCTAAAGAATCTATAAATCAGATTGGATCTCTCTGCTCTTGTCCTAAACTGAACATACCCCATCCGGGTCGACCATCCAGGGAAAAATGTCTAGTTTACTAAAGTTTGTTCACGTAAAACTCGGGTCCCTTCTTGCCCACAAGGGAGTACACCCAACTTCAGCCTCGGTTCCGAATTTGTGAAGTACAATCATGTTAACTAATGACAATAAAGAATATATATTTTCAAAGAGGTAAAATAATGCAGGGAAACTTGATTAGTTCTTTCCTCCTCAAAAACAAGCTAAAACATAACTGCTCAAATTGTTGATCAACAGCAGTGTGTGACACTAATTGCAATTAACCAAACTGATTGCTGAATACAAGAAGCAAGCTTGTTCCTAAATAAACCACATACGATATATATATATATATATATATATATATAGAGAGAGAGAGAGAGAGAGAGAGAGAGAGAGAGAGAGAGAGAGAGAGAGCTGATTAGTTTGGGTCCATATATAAGGGCGTGAGTGGCAGTTTGCCTCCATATACATCAGGGAGTTGATGCTCATCGATGTCATCCAACAAGGTTTCTTTTAAGTGCTTGTTTTCAACAAAAACTATCTGTACATGAGAAAGTAGTATCAGAATCCAAAGAAAGAAAGCTCTAGCTATGAGAGTGGATCGGGTGCACTAACATTGCACACTTTGAGCATGCCACTGCACCTGACTGCATGCCCTTTACCTTACGGCCTGTCGGTTGTGGGTCCAACAGAAGATGAAGAGCAAGAATCCAGAGAGTGGCTATAAGTGCCATGACTAGTCAAACACAGGCAATCACATGACAGCATCTCATGTGAGGCCTGACGCTTTGGCACTTAAAGGCTCCTTTGATCTCAACTCTAAGATGAATGGCAGATCAGGTGCAGCAGCGGCACACAAAAGTGTGCAATGTGATTGCACTTGATCTGCGGTCTTCTATATTAAAAAAAGTCTATTTAAACCATTAAAAAAAGAGGGAAAAAATAATTGCCTACTTATTGCTCTCGCAATTAATTGAAGGGTCACCTTCTTCTTGGTGTTGTTGTCAATGAAGGGATAGACAATCTTCCATGCCGTCCAAAAGATGTAGGGGACGTGGATCAAGAACACTTTTCCTAGCCTTTCAGGGTAGCAATCCTGCAATTTTTATCTCATCAAGTTAGCCTCTTATCTTTTTTTTGTTTTTTTGAGAGAAAGAGAGGATGTCACAATGACACGCCATTTCGGTTCGTGTCAAGAGATACGAGTCGCTTGGGCACACGGGCAACACAGTAAGTTTTAATAATACTTTAATACCTTAATATAAAAAAATTGCTTTTATTGATTAAAATTTTAAAAAAATCTGTGTCCTAGTATCTTACTCAGAAAAATCACGAATTTGCATCACCACCATTTCATGCAATGTATCGGAATCAGACCTGTATGATCGTTTGGCCAACTATTCAGGTGAATTGGCCGATATCGATTCTCAAGTGAATCTTTCTGAATCAAAATGTTACAGAGAGAGAGAGAGAGAGAGAGAGAGAGAGAGAGAGAGAGAGAGAGAGAGAGAGAGAGACCTGCAATAATTCTAAAAGAGCAAGATATGCCTTTATGTCACAGCTTGCATAGCCCCAGCCCTGTAGATCGCCAATCAGCACAAATTTTTCTTGTCCACTTGGTATCCTGCAAAAATCCCAGAAAAACAATACTAAATATGTCATCATTCATAGAAAATATCAACCCCACTAGACAACCCCCGTGAGGACCAGGTGCAATGTGATTGCACACTTTTTGTATGCTGCTGCACTTCATCACCCTCCATCCTTGAGATACTACTTGTCAACTGTAGGGTAGGGCTCACAAAAGTTTTTATAGGCAAAATCTTATCTTTCAAAAGCTCACAAGAAATTGAAATTTTTTCATAAATCTCGCATTTTTTTTCGCAAAATCATGGCAATAAAAAATATTTATTATAAGAAAATATTAATAAAAAATATTAAAAAATAAAAATACATGGGTTTTTTCACGATAAATAACCGTTTAAAACATAAATATCACGTTTAAATCACGATATTTATGCTTTTTTCATAAATCTGTGATATTTTGAAAATCTTGCAAGAAATTTTAGTTTTAAACTTTCAGGCAATTTCTCGTGATATTAACCCCAGATTTTCATAAATCTCCCTATATTTGTTACTATGGGCTCAAGCAATGATGAAGGGTGAAAGGGGTAGCAGCACACTAAAAGTATGAAATGGCGTAATACCTGACCCTCCCACACCCCAAACAATGGTGAAAGACAACTTTGCAACTTTTGTTGAACCTAAAAGTCAATCTATCATTCTCTCTCTGCCACATGTACACATGTGTCGAAAAAACGGTTCTTCGGAATATAGTGACAAAAGTAAAAAAAAAAAATGGCAAAATCTCTGCAGCCAAAAATGCACATTTTTTTTGTAAATCTAGCAATTTTGGCAAAATCTTGACAATAAAAATATAAAAAATATATTTTTATAAATAAAAAATATCTAGAAATAAAAGGCACAATTTTCTATGATAAATAGCTGATAAAAACATAAATATCGTGTTTAAAACATGATATTTATATTTTTGATGAAAAATAATGAGAAATTTAAAATATAGCAAGAAATTATTGTTTTTTAACTTTCAAGTAATTTCTCACGATATTGTCATAAATCTCACGAGATTTATCACTATGCTTAAGAATCACACATGCGGTAGCAAGTTTCCAGGATGGGATTTAAAATGCAAAGCGTGAGAAAAAGAGTTCCAAATTAAGAGAATAAACTTTGGCTGCATTTGAAAGCAAGGATCTCATATATGAAGATCTAAGGTGGCATGAAGCACACGGGCCCCATGCCAAGACCCGAGGCAATTCAAAGAGTTGGGATCAGGTGCTATATGATGGCACAAAAAATTATGCCTTACGCACCTTATCACTCTCCATTAGAGATGGCAGTGAATCAGGCCGTCTTAATGTTTTGCCCTCCATCCCAACCTACATCCCCACACGGGTTTTGATTTTAACCTTCATTCCCGAACCATTCTTCGTTTAATGTCCTCCATCCCCGGTCCAAACTTGGCAAGGCAGGGCGGAGTATCGTTTCCCTAGTCCTTTTGGCGTGGTCGCCTTTCATCGTTAAAGAAAGGAAATGAAGGAGAAGAGAGAAATGAGAGCTCTCGCGGCTTGTTAGAGGAAGGAGAGAAGATAAATTCAAGAAAGGGTTTTACTCTAGGGTTAAGATATATATATATATATATATATATATATATATATATATATATATATATATATATATATATATATATATAGGGGTATAATAATAATTTTCTTAACGGGATCGGGACCGGCGTGATGGTAAAGAGGAAAGAGTAAGTCCATCTCCGCACGGGTTTTGATTTTAACCTCCATCCCTGGGCCATTCCCCATTTTATGTCCCTGGTCTAAATGGGGCGGAACTCTGTTTTGCCTCGGTCCATTGCCATCCCTACCCTCCTCCATCAGTTAGGATAGGGCCTGTCAGTTGCAGGGCTCAAGACCTGACGGAGGGTGGTCAGGTGTATAGGGCACAATTTTTTATGCCATCATATGGCACCTGATTTGGACTCCCATTCAAAGGGGCATTGGGGTTTCAATATTATTATATCTTCAGGATCTTAAATCCCACGAGATCCCTCATATTTGAGATCTGGGCTTTTCAAACACAGCCTTAAGATATGGTGCACCCGCATCATCAAGCGACCAATAGATCTGACCTGAACCAGCCCAGATCACGTTCATATAGCCAAGTATAGGCCAAACCTTAGTTGTCAAAGAGGTGAATATGAGAGCCAGAATCTCGGGCATGGGTCTGACCCGACCTAACCCAAACCAGGCCTGTCCTTACCGAATTTTGCTTGATCTTGTTCTGCTGACCTAAGGCTACCGAACCCAGACCCACATATGGTCGGATCCACAAACAGACCAATTCAAGATCTGGATATTCCTGGATCCGAAAGAAGATTTATTTCGTAGAGTATCTTACCTAGCGCACAACTTGTCCATCCCATAAACGGCAAGACCTGCACAGTGAGAAAACAAATCTAACTTAAAATTTTACAAAACATGCTGCATATTGTGAAGATCATGTGCAATATGATTGCACAAATATTTGTGCATTAAGCACCTGATCACCCACCATCTTGGGGACATGGCCTGTCAGTTGTGGGGCCCAAGGCCTGATGGAGGGCAATCAAGTGCTTAATGCACAAATTTTGTGCCATGTGATTGCACCCAATCCGGACTCGTACATACCCGTTCCACACTCACTTTTAAGTAGGGCCATAAATGGGTTGGGTGTTCGACGGATCAGGGTGCGAACCATGTTGGATCAAAATACAACCACATTGCACATTTTTGAGGCACTGTTGCAACTGAGAACCCGTTAGTTTCTCAGTACAACTTGTCAGCTGTAGGGCCCAACAGAAGATGGTTGGTGATTAAGTACAGCAATTCATTTGAAATGTGCAATGTGCTTGATCTTTTTCTT
Organism: Nuphar pumila; assembly: GCF_984573655.1. Taxonomy (NCBI): domain Eukaryota; kingdom Viridiplantae; phylum Streptophyta; class Magnoliopsida; order Nymphaeales; family Nymphaeaceae; genus Nuphar; species Nuphar pumila. Next base: position 102,375,504 of record NC_143252.1, on the reverse strand, counting down.
GGTGCACCCAAACCCACCCAAATAACAAGCACTTGAGTTTGGGTTAGGTAGAGTCAAGAAAATGGAACCCCAATCTCGACCCACATAATTTAGAGAGCATTTAGGATATTATTTTACAAAAATATAAAAAAATATACTTGAGTGAGCTGGGTCAGGATTAGGGGTGTCAACGGGTCGGGTTTGGTTCGAACACAGGTGGAACCAGACCTTGGCCCGACTTGCAGGTATAGTATCGGGTCCAGACCCAGATCTAATTGGATCCACCATAAGAGAAACCATGCCCAGACCCGATAAGAACTACATGAACCAGACCTGGGTGATATATAACCGATAAAATACTATTTTTTTATCATTTTTACATTGAAAATTTGTGGGTCTTATTCATAACTTGGGTCTGGTATAAAATTTCAGAAACTATACCCGGCTCCATGTATTAATCGGACCTTCAGGTCCGGACGCAGGTCTTAATCGGATCCTCTTATTTATCACCATACCTGGAATCTCTAGGGTTTGGTACGGTTCGGGTCTGGGTAAACCCGACAATCCCTAGTGAAGAGAAATATTCATCCGAGTCATAGAACAAACCTGACCCATGTTACTCCGTTCAGGCTTGATCCTGAATAACATTCAGGTCAGCACTTTTAAGTCCATCGCCAGATATCTGGTTATGGGTCAGGTCGGGTATCCGAAACAAACCCGGCCCATTGACAGCCCTAATTGTAGGGCTGCAATCATAAGTAAGAGGCATACGTTTCACTTCATCAAGGTCTCTGTTAGTGTAGGTGTGCCTTCCAACCATGACTACTGCAAGAGGTCTCCCCAGCTTGTCAAAGCCTTGCACAAACAACTTATCCTTTCTGATCTCGTTTGGAATATCTGACTCAGAAATGAAGCCTCTTGGTACAAAGGCCGTTCTCCATTTTAGGAATTTCAGGAACATTGAGGCAGCCTTCTCAATATTCAGATCTCGAGCTCGCAGAAATCTTCTAAGCATAAGGTCATCGTATTCCTGATCAATAATCCATTAGTCAATATGGTTATCTTTAAAGAGGTTGATTTATAGGGGAATGAAAACCTATAAAATACAAAACCTACTAAATGAAACATGATAGTGGATTTTAGTTGTTTCTTTCAAAATTCCGACCCCATAGATGCGTCGGCAAGATTGATTTACTAGAAATCGATACTTGAATCATGCATTTTGAATGAAAAACATGATATTTGGAGCCTTAAAAAAATTATGAAAATTATAGGTTGTTGATTTTTGAAACCTTTTAAAAATTTATCAATGCTTCCAAGAAGTGATTTCTATAAAAAAAAAAACAAGCACATAGATCACACATGAATGGTAAAATTTCAAAAAAACAAAAATCCAATAGCATGTTTCATTTAGTAGTTTTGTAAGTTTTAAGGAAAATGAAAACCTACAAAGTACAAAACCTACTAAATGAAACATGCTATTGGATTTTTGTTACTTTTTTTTTGAAACTTTGAACCCATAGATGTGTTCAGTACAATTGATTTACTAGAAATCGGCACTTGGATCATGTATTTTGGATGAAAAAATGATATTTAGAGCTTAAAAAATGTATGAATATTATAGGCTGTTGATTTTTGAAACCTTATAGAAACCTGTCCATGCATCACAATCAAATGTTCCAAGAAGTGATTCCTATAAAAACAAGCTTATAGACCACATCCTTATGATAAGAATTTCGAAAAAAACATCAAAAATTCATGAAAATCCAATAACATTATATATATATATATATATATATCCCAATCACAAATAACACATCCACAATCTTCGCGCCGACTAGTAAATATAGCTAGCTTCAACCTTACGACAAGGGATGCTTTCCTTAGTTTTGAACTGTGATCATCTCATGTTAGTTGACAAACCAAGGTCGACCCTAACCAGGAAGGCAGAGCCCATACAGGCATTTAACAAGACTTTACTAAAGACAAACATCGATTAAACTAATAGCCAATTAATGCAAACAACTGCCGCTTGGAATAAAAATAAGGAATGTGCTACACCTTAAAGGAAGTAGAGGGATGTCCATAAACAATCGTTTTTATGGGGCTCCTAAAGCCCACCTCATGTAGTTGGGGTAAGGCTTGAAGCTACAGAAAAGTTTCTACAAGAAGATAATGAAACTATTGCTTCTACTACTGTAAAGTTTTTTGATGGACAAGCTGAGCAAAAACATTATAGCACTCACAACTCATCTAAAATCAGTAATATATATTAAAGGGTGTTTAACATTTTGATAGTCAAGCGTAGCCACTTGCTTTCAAGTCTTGTATTTGTCTATCGTGTCTCACATGAACTCAAAGGATCAACGTTGGAGATTTGTGCGGCGAGTTTGGATTCTCTCGGCTTGAAGGTTGATGCAGCAAGAGAGAAATCAACGCATATTCAAGGGTAAGGACAATGATTTGGAGGAGATTTTCAACCAGCGGCGATGGAAAATCAAGGAGAGAGTGCACTGTAAATTAATGGCCCGTTCATCTCACAGACTGGATAGGAAAAACAGGGCAGCGCTTTAACTTGACTGATCTGCTGCAATGCTGGGGGAGTCTTTCTAATGTTCTGTTTCTGCCCTGTTTCAGTTTTTCTCTTTTCTGGTGTATGGAAGATGGTGTGATACAGGAATCTAAACTAGATAGGGTGGGCACAAATTAATAAACCTATCTTCAGGGTGTGCCCACCCAGATCCGATCATACACAGGTTAGGGTACTGGGCACTGCCCATACTGTTGAGCGGGTCAGGGTGGGCACTGCCCCAAAGTCTAGGTGCACCCACCCTGGCTCCAACGAGGCTCCGCCCCGGTTGTGATATCTCATCACCTAATCTTGGAGTTCATTTCTGTGGTTCTTTTACTATTACTATTAATACCATTATTTTTCTCTCAAAAAAAGAACTTGTTTATTCGAAAATAGCAACTAAAATGCCATAAGAAGGCACAAAATAAGTTGTTCTTAGAACAGGACAAAAATGTCATTTAATATCTCAAGTGGGTATTGGAAAGTTGAAATGCTTTCACATAAAGCAGGTGGTTTGAACGTTCTGTGCATACGGTTTATATGTACCTATGGGTGACCAAACCATAAATCCCAACATGGTTAGGTAGAGGTTGGTGGGCTGCCCAAAGATTCCTTTGTTCTTTTACAGTGGAAACCTAAAGTTTAGGTGGAAAATTAAACAGCTTTTTCAATGAACTCACGTGCATGGTTTAAAAACTTTCATTTCAAATGGTCCAAATGAAATGGGAACGAACAAGGTGTCATTACCATCCTGAGATGCAAAGGTGTTAGAATACCATACCCAGATCCAATAACCGGGTCTCAATCTGACACCAAGAAGGGTTTAAGAAAACTCAAGAAGCCTACACTAATCAAGAAGTCTAAGAAAGAAAAACTAACTCAAAATTGTATTGTTGTTCTCACATAAGAAAGCTGTCCAAGTGTTCAGGTTTCTATGAGACTCCTCCAAACCGTGAACTCTTGTAGGCCATGTATCCTGACCATCACCTTGCTCTTATACTGTATTGAGCTTAACCCTGATCAAGAGACAAAAGAACGTTGAGGTGAAGGGTCGTCGTGGACGTAGGATCATTCCGATCCAAACAACTTTAAATCGTGTGCAGTGTGCTTCGTTTATTTTTTCTGTGCTCATTTAAAAGGGTTGCGCCTCCGGATTAAGACAAGAAAATATCAAGGCATCTTTTGAGAAATCAAATAGGAATTCAAGAGAGAACGGAAAAGTTTATTATCATCCCATTGTTGAGAAACTATTACTCAGGAGTGCAGAAAGTATTAGACTTCAAAAGAAAAAAAATTGCAGAAGATTTGACACTGGAATTTTCCATCTCATTGGTGGTAAGCTTTCGAAATGATCTGGTTCAATCACAGTTCTCAACGAATCATTCAAAACCAAAAGTTTTTGACACTATTTGAATCTAATTTTTCTGAAAATCTTCTCGGAAAAGGCACCCCTTTTCGAGAGAGGTCCTAACTTGAAACAGTGAATGAAAATTCATGAAATCTTCCAAAGAGAAAAGGTTGATTGCCTGCAGAGGAAAAGAATCATAAATTTTGATCACAGAAACTCATCTTCCACATGTACCCACTATCAAATACATAAAGCAAAGCCCCCTCCCCTTACAGTTTCCATTAAAACCCCGATAAATTCACGTCTCACCATATATAATAATAATAATAACAAGAAGAAGAAGAAGAAGAAGAAGAAGAAGAAGAAGAAGAAGAAGAAGAAGAAGAAGAAGATTACCTTAGCATCTGGATCCTCTTTGTTGACCATGGATCTGAACAACCCCAACTTGTATTGCTCCACATTCTGATCCGTGCGGATGTTCTCCCCAGCTTCTCCCATTTGCAATATGCTTCAGTATGCCTACCAAAAACTCATATGGAACAATGAAACAAACGGGGGCTATTTAAAGACTAAAAAAAAGGTGGGGGTGGGGGTGGGGGTGGGGGTGACCAGTGATCGTTAATGGTCAACTATCAATATTCAATGCCTACCGTCTAGCAGTAAATAGGTGGACAAGAAGGGGTTTGCTGCAGTAGGATGGGGGGGCCTACTCCGTTTGACGGGTAGCCTTGGTTCAAATCTCATGGGCATCACACTTCTTCATAACCCAAAGCTTGGCAACTCCTTAAGGTCAAGGGGTAAGCCTTCCAAGTTTTTATGCTGACAAGAGAGAGATCTTAAGTAGGCTGAGTCCGCGCCATTAATTAGGTCTCTGCGCCTGAGGTGATTTCTCCATACTAAAAAAAAAAAGGTGGACACAAATTGTACGAGTCTTCCCATCATATCATAGCCACAACCGCGTGTGATGTAGCAAGTCTTTAATGCAAGACCATCTACACGCGCAAATGTTAAATCAATCACTAGAAGGGGATATTATATATTATTAGATAAGTTTGAATGGTGCCATATTCAAAAAAAAAAAATTTATGACAAAGTAAAACCCTTGCCCCAAGAAATGGGTCACTTAATGGAGTCCGAATCGGGGAGAATATGATTGCACAAATGTTTGTGCATTAAACACCTGATTACCGTCCATCAGGCCATGGGCCCCACAATTGACAGGCCCTGCCCCCATGGAGGGTGATCAGGTGCTTAATGCACAAATATTTGTGCAATCATATTGCACCTGATCTTTTCGAGCCCATCTCTCTGCAAGGTAAAACTAGCTGTTGGCTACATTAAGAAGTGGCTAGCCTGTCCTGTTGGTTGAATGTGTAAACTTTTGGTACTAATGAAAGTACAGAACTACTGAGTTGGAAATCATAGGTGTAAATTATATCCGCTCAATCTGACCATACAGATGTGTTCAACAAGAACTGGACCATGAATCATGTTTTTCTTACGTAATAACATATAGTTTCTTGAGTTATGAAATTTTGGTACATTGTCCGAAGTCTTTCAAGAACTTGCTGACATGTCACAATTGCATGAATTTTTTTCCCCAGTAGAAATAATCACACACAATTCAAAACTCTTTTCTTCCTAAACAAAGTGTGTTTATCACATTTGTAAGGTTTGTTCTAAAAAAAGAAGAAGTGATTTTTGCTAAATATTTCTTCACCTTCATTAGTATTAAATATTTACCCTGATTACTTTATGAACCTCACTGCTGCTGGATAGATTTGAAGATGAGGATGGGAAAATCTATCTATGCAAGACAACCTAGAGCTAGGGCTGGTAAATGAGTCGATCAAATCGATCTTGATGCATTCAAGCTTGGCCCATCATTCTGGCGAGCCGAACTCAAGCTCATGACACACCGGAGCTCAGCAAGCTGGCTCATTAAAAGAAAGTTTTCATAGTTTCAAGGCTACAACTATTTGGATTTGAACTCTAGACCTTTTGAGCTGTTCTTAATTTAGCTTGTTGATTTTGAAGCTAAAAATAATAGAATTTTAACTCTAAACCTGTTGCTTACAAACTGAACACTTCAACTATTTGCTCTGCACTATAATTTTGTAATGTAAAACTGGCTAGGGATTAGCTTGTACTACTCAAGTTGAAGAGACGTCATAAGTTCGATACCGGAGGGTTGTGTCCGTTGCCCAACGGGATTCACTCAGTGGGCAGGGTGTCTATCAAAGTTTTCTGTTGAGGTTGTTGTTTGCGAGTAAAGGGCTCAGTCAACATGGTGCCTGATGATAACTAAAAAAATCGCTGATTTTCTCCTTGATTTTCCTAAAAAAAAAAAAATCCATAATTGATCCAGTGTCTTTATGTCAATGGATTCAGAACCACCCCGCTGGCCAAGTCAACCACCCGTGTGGTGGTCCAGCGATTTACTCTTTATGAAACCACCACTATGAAGCGTTTGGCCTTTGGGGAAAGACCAGCCAGGCCAGCTAACCAAGAGGGAATGGTAAGTGGTGAGAAACTTTCTATATAGGAAAATCCTGGAGATCTTTAACTGTCATCTCCTGTGAACTAGTCTTACATCAAAGAAAAATCTCATGTTTTTCCAAATGAGTAAAAATTTGGAATGGGAATTTTTCACAACTTTGTAGATTTTCCAGCCATGGAAAAAATTTCTCCTTGGTTGGAACTTCGTTTTTTGCACCTGTATGGCCTTTCCAGCCTTACATCACAAGCTTTTAAATGAAAGTTCTTAACTTTTTGTCAGATTTTTTATCACTTCCAAACATGGTTCATGAAGTATTTGATCTTTGGAGGAAACAGTAAAAGCGACTTTTGAGGGAAACCCTAAGGGCACGTTTGGAAGTGAGAAAATGAGAAGAAAATTGCAAGTAGGAAAGAAAACGAGAAAATTTTCCAACCATTTCAAAGTAGAAAAAAATTTGAAAGAAAAGTTTTTATAAAAAGTGTGATTTTTTATAAGAAAAATTCCTCCACATAAAGGGGAGGGGGTGGAGAAAAATTTCCTATCAAAATTTTCTTTTTATTAATCATCCACAACACATCTCATCCCATAGGTTGGGACAAGAAAAGCTTCCTTCATCTTCATCTACATCTACATCTACATCCACCCACAATCATTTATACGTCTCTATCTCTTGGGTGTAGTCGACCACCTCTCTCTCTTTGGGAGGGGCTGATCAACCCCCCTCTCTCTCATTTTTCTTATATTTTCTATTCTATTTTTTTTCATGCTACACAAACAAGCGAAAATATTCATTTATAAAAGCTATCACAAGTAAGACCTGACCATGACCCTTGTATATGTCCCACAAACTTAGGGATCAAATTTGTCAGGCACACGGAATTGAATCTGGTTATAGTGACTCTGGACTGCTTCCAGATCTTAGATTGGACCCAGACCCATTTGTACGTATTTCTATGAGTCAGGATTCTTGAACTAGCATTGTCCAGTCAGACTCAACTTAGACCTGGATCTGACATCATTGGGTCAGTTAAAATTAAACGATCCATTTGAGAATCACTGAACCAGGATCCACATCCACATTCTCTTGGGCCTGACCTGTTTGCATCCATCTATGTCATCATTAATTACATAACTGTGGCCGTTGGATGTCACTAGCTATAATCAAAGTAGAATACGATAAATGTTAATTAGAAAGATGAATGTTTGAAAAATGAACATATTTATTCCTTCAAAAGAAAATGAAGATATTTATTTCTGACTTTTTGCAGTTGATTTTAGAAGTGGACATCAGATTAAGCTACACGAGTTTGCCTTAAATTTTACTCATAAAAGAACTTGTTTGACCAAAACTTGTAAAGCTAACATAGTGCAAGCTCAAGTCTACCAGGGATTCGCCCATCTGGTAGGGGCGACTTGTGTATATCATCAAGTTACAGAACATCATGCAAGAGTTCAAAACCCGGGTTTTACACCAATGAACTTGATGAGCAAGATGTTTTTTTCTTTCTTTCTTAATTTCGAAATAAAAAGAAGAAAACAATGCAACCTCAAACACTAATGATACGATTGAAAAGATATTAGGCAAGCTCAAGGAACACCAATTATTGATTTGTTCTCTTACAGCATGTCTGCATGTGTGTGCCTGAGGATGTGTACCTTGGCTTTTACTTATAAAATAAACATAAAAGTTATAAATTTTCATTTTTTAGCATTTTTTTTCTTTACTCAATTATTACCCCTTATTGATTTTAGAAAACATGATAGGTTAGGATACTAAAAATAACCTATAAACTTTATCAATCGAGTCGAGTATAACATATATGCATATGATTGCAATTAAGCATACAATTTTATTACTTTGTTTTATAACAAGTAATTACATTTTTTTTATCTATTTAAAATAATCATACTTATAAGAAAAGTTATACACTTTTATACATGATGCATATGACATGCCAATTTAAATATTCATGATAAAAACACTTATTTTAAATTAATATGTGAAATTGTTTGTAATCAATTAAAATATACAAGCACATATAGATGGATGAAATTTCAAATAATCTATACTTGCAATTAAAAACAAACATTTATAATCAACAATCATTGACATAATTTTAACTAAGATAAATAATAAGATCAAGCTCATTTAAATAAGCAACCAAAACAGTCATAACAGAAATCATTTCATTTTTATGATTTTTTGGACATAAAAGAAGAGTTATTTGTTTCAGCTTAAAAAGACAAAATATAGTGAATTAAATAAATTTTTTAACGTATAAAAATTGTGGACTTTGACATACGGCCATGAAGTTATGACTTCTGCAAGGTGACTATATATAAGTAGCTATCAATATTGGGTTATGATTTGACCCAAATATAAGTATAGGATTTAAGAACAAATTTAAATAAATAATATACATAAATTTATAATTTATAACAACACGAAGAGAGAATACTTTCCATCAGTTAAAGTTTTTCAATTTATGATGATTGAAAAGAAAGAAAAATAAGGCATAAGACTAGATAAATTTAATCTAACTTGAACCACCATCAAAAGAGATTTGGACTCTAGCTTTTATTTTCAACCTAGATTTAGGAGCACACCAAATGAGTTAGACTTAGACTTGCCACTTACTGAGAAGGGCTTATCCATTACTCCTCCTTAGGGTGAATCTAATTTCTCATTAAAAAAATGAGTCTCAATTGATGTCAACTTTCAATTAAGTAATAGTTTTAATTAAAATAAAACTCTAAAAAACATTGTAATTTTTGAGGATACCAAAAACAAAATTTAATAAACACATCAATTATAGTTGTCTTAAAAACAAGATTTATAAAAAAATGTGTTTGAAAATTCATGACTTTGACTCAATATATACAAACTTAGATCACATTGAAAGATGAACCGGATGTCCGGCCTTAATATAATGCGATCACACTTGTCACCGTTACATGCATCAAACAATTTTTACTCACCCAACACATAGACATAGGTTACCAATATAGAAAATATGCATTATTTAAGACCAAAGTTCTTATAGCCAATCTTATCTCGAAGGCTACAAATGAATTCAGTTGTCAACTGTTACCTCTCAATAAGACTACCGTTGTCAACTGTTACCTCAAAATCAAACAATTTTTACTCACCCAACACATAGACATAGGTTACCAATATAGAAAATATGCATTATTTAAGACCAAAGTTCTTATAGCCAATCTTATCTCGTGCATATCAAATTACCTAACTAGCAAAAAAGCAATGTTGGGTCTACTATAAGCATGTGTGTCACATGCTCTATGGTCTTTGTTGGGTCTTTAGATGATTTCCTTATACTAGCTGTTTATCTTCGAGGCATCATCTTCAAGAGACTCTCCTGCATAAAAGAATAAGATACATTCCATGACCATAACTCATTCAAGTTTATACCCTAACTTGATTTGTGAGACATTAAAGATAATATATCCAAAGTTCTGAGGTTAGTTTTTTCTTTCCATGTCCATATGTTGTGTTATGTTTATGGTATTTTTTTGGTATATGTTTTTACCAATTTAAGCATACCTTAGGTCAGGGCTGCCAATGGGTCAGGTCTGTAAGAGGTACCTGACCTGACTTGAACCTGAATTTTTAGGTACGAGCATGGAAAGCACCCACCTGAATAATATTTGGCTCGACCCAAACCCCACTTGGGCTGTATGCAGTCGTGGTTTGGGTCATGGTTTTTGTTGGGTACCTGACCTGATTGACTTTTTGTCGGGTACTAAACCCAATCAGTTTTTTGCTGGGCACTCACCTAGTCGGGTTTTTGCCGGATACCGGAACAGACCTGAGTATTTTATTTATATTTTTAATAAAAATAAATTTCTAAAATTATGTGAATTTAGGTTTGGGATTCCATTTTCATGACCCGGTCAAACCCAAACCCGAATTGGGGGGGTTTCGGGTATACCCTGATTGGTCGGGACAGCCCTACGTACTTTTGCAATCTTCTATCTTAAATAAACGATATAAAAAAATTTATTTTATTAAAATCAATAAAGCTTTTGAACTCAAGTTAAGCTCAAGCTCAACACAAAACTCAAGAGAACTTAACCAAGCCAACTTGACTAGTTAAGCTCAAGACAAGCTTGAGGTTGAGCTAAACATTGATGAGCTGGGCTCTGTTTACACCTCTAGTTTACTTAAGCCCATACATTCAAACTTTAAAAATGAATTCGCCATTGGGATTATGCCTTACTAGAGACTTTGAAATTAAGAAGGAAATTAATTACAAAATAGAAAGGGCATGCCATACTATTTTAGATGTGGTTTAGTGTCAACAGTGGCTTGTTTTAAAGATGCATCGAAGACCTTGAGCCAATAATGTTTTCCTTGTAAATGTGGTTGGTTACTTGAACCGGACAGAAATATGATAACCTACTACCTTGAGAAATTACCCGAAAGTTAAAAACAGTATCTTCTCGTGATATTTTCAATTTCTCACGAGTTTTTTTTGTCAAAACATAAATATCACATTTTAAATGCGACATTTATGTTTTTATCGGCTATTTATCATGAAAAACCATGTGGTTTTTATTTGTAAATATTTTCTTATAAAAACTAATTTTTATATTTTAATTTATATTTTATTGCTGATATGTTGTAAAAAAAACATGAGATTTAAAAAAAGAAAACAAATTCTCGCAAGTTTTATGCTGCCGATACTTGGCTGTTTTTAAATTTTGTCACTATGCACTTAAGCGTCAAGAATCAAATCTCTAAAACTTTTTTATAATAACAGGGTTGTCAATGCAATTCGGTTCCACTCATCCCCAAAGTCTATCTTCATAACCCTCTTTGGGATTTCATTGATGCAAGTTGGTTTGATTAAATCGGACTAGATAGATGTCATCTACATTCTTCATTTAGTAAAGAAAGATATTTAAATCGCCAAAATCTGATGATTCAAACGGTTGACAAAACACAAAATTTGGTGATTTAAAAGAATCACATTTTTTTCATCAAAAAATACAATCCAACGGTGGACTTTTATTAAATCGACCATGTTGAATCCACATATACGGTCAGATTTGATCAAAACAACTTTCATCATAAGATTTAATAGAGTTATGAAGATGGGGAATGAGTGGAACCGACCTATCAGGGTTCATCTGAATCCTTTAATCAGGTTTAGGTTTGGGTTTGGGTTTGGGTTCCAGTTCGAGTTCGGGATAAAAAAATTGTGATGCCAAACCCTACCCTTGTAATTTAAGTTGTGCCTAAAAACATATATTTGCACTTAAAAAAAGCTACATATATAATATACCAAAAAAATGGGCAGGAGGGTATACCTAGGGGTGGCAATCGGGTTGGGTCGGAGGGTCAGAATACCTCAACACGAACACGACCCGTTTATTAAATGGGTCAGATGTGGCAAACACGAACATGACCCATTTATTAAACGGATAACCCGACATGACACAATTAACCCATTTAATAAACAGGTAAGGTCAACACAACAAGATTACCAGTGACCCTTTGGGTGTAAGATTGGATTTAATCATTTTAAACGGGTTGTGGGTTGACGGCCCATTTGCGGGTTTTAAATATTTAAAACGGGTTGCTGGTTTTAAATATTTAAAAGTGTCGTGTATATTTAAAACGGGTCTACACGATTACCAGTTTACAAACGGGTTGCGGATTTAATCATCCCAAAGAACCATTTTAAATATAAACGAGTTGCGGGTTGACAAGTTCGTGTAAACGGGTTGACCCACCTGTCGAACCCGTTTATTAAACGAGTTGGCATACTCCTAACACGAACATGACCCGTTCAATAAACGGGTTAGGCGGGTCGATCCATTTAAGCCAAACCCTAACTCGGCTAAGAAGCGGGTTGGCGGGTCGGGTCAGATTTTGCCACCCCTAGGTATACCCCCGACTCTCTCTCTCTCTCTCTCAGGCTGGTTAGGGTTTGATCGATTAGTGCTTTTTATACTTAAAATTTTCTAAGACTTCGTTGATAAATTATTTAATTTTATTTCCTAAAAATTTTGTCGATAAGAACATAACAAAAATAAAAAAAGTTGAAAATCTCACAGGAAATCGTTTAATGTGTTGAAACGTAGAATGTGATTTTGAATACAAATTTTTTGAATTTTCATTTTATGTAAAAATTACTCAATTTGAAGCATTTTTTTGGTATTTGGATACACTAGAAACCCATATTCCGGGTTAAAATACACTTTTACATATTTAGATCCAATATGATACAAATTAAAGCTTCCTATTTTTTCTCAAATTACCTGCATTTTAAACATTTTTTGGTATTTGGATTCAATTTGAGATTCATATTGGAAACTAAAATCCAATCCAAACATGTTCAAACATTAAAAATGGTGAGGTGGATCGAGTCTTACTATTCAAAACGAAGCTATCCAACTTATTTTCCATGTGTTGGAATTGTCTGCACAATGCAAATCAAACACGGGACACAAGGAACACACGTCCTTATCCAGTCAAAGCAAATGCTGGGCAATTGTTTTTGTTTCGAACAAAATAAGTATTCTGTCCAAAGCTTGGACAAGCGATCAAACAGACCCTGAAGGCCCGTTAGGTACGGTGGTGTTGGTAGGCCACTCAAGACCAAGAAAGCATGTGCACTTAAACTCTAACTGGCCATTGATTGAGAGCTCTGGAATAGAGATCGACTCTTTTCTCTGGTAATGGCTCTAGCCACAGATATGTTCATATTAGAATCTCACACACAAGGGCAGATATATAAATTTAAATTCAAAATAATGAATAATTATGGAATGTTGGAATTGGTATAAATAAATAAATAAAACACATAAACATAATTATAAAAGTGAATAAATATAAATATAAATTTTATGCTAATATTGATACACTAATATATATATATGAGTATATTTGTCTTTATATACTTATGTATTTATTATTACATGTTCATGTATATATAACGTTTAAACCATATATACATAGATATATGAATACCTTAAATTATAAATATATAAATAAAAGTTTAAGTATATATATATATATATGTTACGACAATAAAGTCATACATGATACTTTAAGTACAAGGTTTTGATGATGAGCAAGTGGAATCAACTGCATTTCAGCTAAGGCTATGAAGAAATTGAAGAATTCGATGAAGAATCTTTGAAGACTAGTGTGCAAATGTTTAATTCATTAAAAGTATTAGATTCTTGTAAGAGCCTTATTTAGAGTGCATATTTAGGTTGCATTTCACCTTAAAAGTCTTTAGAAAAACTTTTCTAAAAAAAAAACCCTCTTGAAAATCTTTTTAGAAAACTCTTTTCTTAAATTTTTGTGTTTATTAGTCGACCAATAGACTCACCAGTCGACTAATCCTTTCGCGCCATATTTTCTAAAAAGTCATTTTATCTAATTAGTCAACCGAAGGTTTTATCAGTCGACTGGACAGAATGTCTGTTTTCTGGAAAATTAGCAGCAGTCGACTAATGGTTTTATCAGTCTACTGAACAGAACATGTGTTTTCTGAAAAATTTAGCAGCAGTCGACTAATACTTTTATCAGTCGACCGGACAAAATGTTTGTTTTTTAGAAGATTTTAGCAGCAGTCGACTGAAAGGTTTTTAAGTCTACTGATGATATTATCAGTCGACTAATTTTTCTCTAGTCGACTAAGTTTCAAAAGTTCAGATTTTCAAACGGCTCGATTAACAGATCAGTCGACCGACGATAACTGTCAGTCTACTAATAACTAACTATTAGTCGACTAACTGATGTTTTAGTCGACTAATTTTGCCGTTTTCCTGAAACTTTAAAAAGGCGTGTCTTTTCATTTTTCAAACGTTTTGATCGTTCAAAATAGACTATTTTGACACCCTTTCTAACTCTCAACGTATGAAATCTTTCAACTATAAATATGAGTGCATTTTACACTCAAATCAACAAGAATTCAATTGATTTGAATCATTTACTTCTTGCTTTTCACTCCTATTCATTCAAGTATTTATTTTCTCACTCACTTGATATTTTCACTTCAGTTTTTCACTCAAATCACTTTGAGAGATAGTGAATTCGTGAGTAGAGTATTTCAACAACCTCAAAAGCCAATTGCATCTCATTCGCATTCAAAAGAAAGGCTCGTAGGTTGTATTGTAAGTTGTTACTTATTTTCTGTAAAAAGAAGGACTCCTTGGTGTAAAAGAGTTGTTTGCTTTCAGTAGGGTTGTTACTGAAAGTGGGACCGGTTTTGGTCTGTGTGATATTGTAGTTAACAAGGTTGATAGTGAAAATCTCAAGCTGGTTTTGCTTGGGGACTGGATGTAGGTCGGGATAGACCGAACTAGGATAAAATCTTGTGTTCTTTGTGTGTTTGCTTTTCAAACTACAAAATCCTTCATTATTTCGCAGACAAATTTTTAAAAGCACTATTCACCCCCCCTCTAGTGCTCGTTGCCTCGATCCTAGTGCACTTTCATTTGGTATCAGAGCAAGTTTGCTATTATTTTGATTTGATCATCATCTAGCATGGCAACTACAACATCTCAACACAAAGAAGGATGCTCCTCTGTTCGTCCTCCTCTCTTTGACGGAACAAACTATGGTTACTGGAAAGTAAGAATGACAATATTTTTGCAATCCATGGATCTAGATATTTGGAGAGTTGTTTTAGAAAAGTACCAAACTCCATCAACTGATTTCAGCCGATGGACCGATGAAGAAAAGAAGACTGGTTCACTTAATGCCAAGGCTATGAATGCATTATATTGTGGCCTTGACAAGGTAGAGTTCAATCACATCTCTCAATGCTCTACAACAAATGAAATCTGGCATGCTCTTCTCATGACACACGAAGGTACGTCAAAGGTAAAGGAATCTAAAATTGTTTCTTTAGTTCATAAATTTGAATTGTTCAAAATGAAGCAAAATGAATCTATATCGGACATGGTAACTAGAATAACTGATATAACTAACACTTTGAAATCCTTTGGAAAAGAATATTCACAAGTGGATTTAGTCAGAAAGATCCTAAGGTGTTTAACTTCTGAATGGGAGAGAAAAACCACTGCTATTGAATAAGCAAATGATCTTAACACTCTCACTCTTAAAGATTTGGTTGGTAACCTTATGGCATATGAAGTCCAACTTCAAGACAGACAAGAAGAAGAGCCCAAGAAGAATTCTCTTGCTTTTAAGGCTACTTCTGACTCAGAAAATTCAGAAGAAGATGAAGATGAAGATATTGCCCTCATCACAAGGCAATTCAGAAGATTCATAAAAAAGGGAAGATTTCAAAGAAAGGTAAAGAAAGCAGATTCTTTCAATCCCAATGAAGTCAAGATCTTTAACTTCAAAAAGGCAGGACATATCAAGAAAGATTGTCCTCTTCAAAAAATCAAGCCCAAGGACCAATTCAAGAAGAAAAAGGCATTTCAAGCATGTTGGGATGATAGTGACTCCTCTTCCGATGAAGAATCAAATGAAAAAGTCGCCAACATGTGCTTTGTAGCACAAGAAGATTTGGTAAGTCAATTTGACTATGATGATTTGTTAGAAGCATTCAATAATTTATATGCTAAATTTAAGTGTCTAAGTTCTAAAAATAAAGAGTTAAAAACTGAAAATTTAACTCTTGACTCTCAAAATAAAGTGTTACTTCAAGAGATAGAAGATCTCAAGAAGGAAAACTCTTGCCAAGCATTTGAGATAAAAGAAATTGGAGTTAGAACCAATCTCTTACAAAAAAAAATATCTAGTCTAAAAGAAAAATCAAATGATCTTCTTTCCATAGTGACCAAATTCACAAATGGTCAAGAGAATCTAGAAAAACTTCTTGGTTCTCAAAGATGCTCGGTTAATAAAACTGGATTGGGATATTGCTTCTTTGATACTCAAAATAGACCAAACTATGTGGTGAAAAATTAAAGACATTATTCTCAACCATTTCTTAATAGAACAAAACTTTCTAGTTCTAATAGAAATGCATCTAATCATGAAAACTATAATACTTATAAACCTAGACATGATTATTCTAGACATGATAAATTCTTTTATAGAAAGAATATTTATTATCAAAGGAAACCAAAATCCAAATGGATATGGGTTCCTAAGACTAACTCTCATGGACCTGAAAATAGAAAGGGGGTCAAATGCTCTCTTTTCTAATTTTGTTGTAGGTACACAACATAAGGAGCAAATGGATATTGGACAACGGTTGTTCAAAACATATGACTGGAAGGCCGAAGTTATTTTCCACCCTTCAAAATAAGGATGGAGGAACCATCACCTTTGGTGACAATAACAAAAGAAAAGTAATAGGTATTGGTAATCCAAAATTTTCCTTGATAGAAAATGTTCTTTTAGTAGATGGTTTAATGCATAATTTATTATCTATTAGTCAATTATGTGATAAAGGTTTTCATGTTTCTTTTGAAAATGATTTATGCTTAATTTTTGATTTTCAATCTAAAAAGATCATTTTTAAAGGTAAAAGAAGGAACAATGTGTATGAACTATATCTAGATGAATTACCCACTTTTAATGAAAAATGTCTTATTGTTTGAAATGAAATTCAATGGTTATGGCACAAGAGACTTGGACATGTTAACTTTAAAATTATTTCAAAGTTATCCAAGAATGATCTTGTAAGAGGCCTACCTAGAATACCATATAAGAAAGATCACTTATGTGATGCTTGCCAAAGGGGTAAACAAATCAAGAGTTCTTTTAAAGCAAAAGATATAGTTTCAACAAAACGTCCTCTTGAACTTTTACATTTAGATCTATTTGGACCATCTAGAATTCAAAGTTTGAATGGTAGCAAGTATGCTTTTGTTATAGTAGATGATTATTCTCGGTTTACATGGGTGATTTTTTAAAAAAGCAAAAATGATGTTTTTTTTCGGAATTTTCTAAACTTTGTAAAAGAATTACAAATGAAAAATCTACATCTATAATTAAAATCCGTAGTGATCATGGTGGTGAATTTGAAAATAAATATTTTCTAAAGTTTTGTGATTTACATGGTATATCTCACAACTTTGCTTTTCCTAGAGCGGCTCTACAAAATGGAGTTGTTGAAAGAAAGAATAGAACTTTGCAAGAATGTGCTAGAACCATGCTTCAAGATAAAATTTTACCAAAATACTTTTGGGCTGAAGCAATAAATACAACATGTTATGTTTTGAACCGTGTTCTTATTCGACCAATTTTACATAAAACATGTTTTGAATTGTATTATGATCGTATACCAAAGATCTCATATTTCAAAATTTTTGATAGTAAATGTTTCTTGTTAAATACCAAAGATAATCTTGATAAGTTTGATTCAAAATCAGATGAATCAATATTTCTTGGATATTCTTCTAGAAGTAAAGCTTATCGTATTTTCAATAAAAGAACATCTTGTATTGAAGAATCTTTACATGTTGCATTTGATGAGAATTGTGAGCAGATTATACCTCTAAGCGAAGGAGAAGAAGTAATACTTCAAGAAGAACCCTTGATACAGAGTACTTCTGAAGAAAATATTCCTCTTCAACCGGTTTGGAAAGAAATTCCTAATCATCCACATGAACAAGTTATTGGTGAAATAAAGAGTGGTGTTCAAACTAGAAGGCAATTAGAAAAATATATTGCAAATGTTGCTTTCATATTTTAATTAGAACCAAAGAATATCAATGAGGCTTGTGATGATGAATTTTGGCTTTTGGCCATGTCTGAAGAACTTAACCAATTTACTAGGAATGATGTTTGGGATCTAGTTGATAGACCAAAGGATCATCCAGTAATTGGAACAAGATGGGTCTTCCGAAATAAGCTGGACGAAAATGGTGAAGTCATTCGTAACAAAGCAAGGCTAGTAGCACAAGGCTATAATCAAGAAGAAGACATAGATTTTGATGAAACATATGCACCAGTGGCTCGATTAGAGTCAATTCGAATGATGCTTGCTTTTGCTAGTTACATGAACTTCAAGTTATATCAAATTGATGTTAAGAGTGCATTCTTAAATGGACACATAAATAAAGAAGTTTATGTAGAGCAACCTCCAGGCTTTGAAAATGAGAAACATTCAGAAAAAGTCTACAAATTGAAAAGAGCTTTGTATGGACTCAAACAAGCACCAAGAGCGTGGTATGAAAGACTACGAAATTTTCTAGAACAATCTGGTTTTTCCATTGGTCGGGTAGACTCCACTTTATTTATTAAAAATCTTAATTCAGATATTCTTATTGTGCAAATTTATGTTGATGACATAATATTTGGTTCTACTAATGATTCTCTTTGTAAAGAATTTGATAAAGCTATGCAGAAAGAGTTTGAAATGAGCTTGATGGGCGAATTAAACTACTTCCTTGGACTTCAAATAAAGCAAACTGAAGAAGGAATCTTCATCAATCAGGCTAAGTATACAAAAGAACTTCTCAAGAGATTTGGGATGGACTCATAAAAATCAAGAAGGAATCCTATGAGTACAACTACTTCTCTTGATAAAGATGAAAATGGTAAAAGTGTAGATACTATGCTCTACAGAGGTATGATCGGATCTCTATTATACTTAATTGCTAGTCGACCTGATATTATGTTTAGTGTTTGTATGTGTGCAAGATTTCAAGCTAATCCAAAGGAATCTCATTTAACTGCAGTAAAACAAATTCTTCGTTATTTGAAAGATACTTCAGATTTCGGTTTGTTTTACCCAAAATCATCCTCCTTTGATTTAGTTTCATATAGTGATGCAGATTTTGCAGAAAGTAAATCTGATCGCAAGAGTACTAGTGGAACTTGTCATTTCTTAGGAAATTCCTTAGTCTCTTGGTTTAGTAAAAAGCAAAATTCAGTGTCACTCTCAACAACTAAAGCAGAATATATAGCGGCTAGTTTAGCATGTTCACAAGTACTATGGATGAAAAAGACCTTAAAAGATTTTGGTTTGAATTACTCCAGAACAACTATTTATTGTGATAACACTAGTGCTATAAATCTTTCGAAAAATCCTGTGCAGCACTCAAGAACTAAGCATATTGAAGTTAGACATCATTTCTTAAGAGATCATGTGTTAAAAGGAGATATTTCGTTAAATTTTATTTCCACTAAATAACAACATGCCGATATCTTCACTAAATCTCTTAAAAATAAAGATTTTATGAGAATTAGGAGAGAACTAGGTATTTGCTCATTTTTGGATTTATAAAAATGTTAATTTTTGAACAAAAATCTCAAAATCGCACTATATTAGTCGACCGATAAAAATTTAGTCGACTGATGCTTTAAAATTTTTAGAATGTATCGCACCATATTAGTCGACCGATATATTTCTAGTCGACTGATGTTTTTAGAATGAGTCGCACATTCTTAGTCGACCGATAAAGTTTTAATCGACTATTTTTTTTTTTAAATAGGCAGCGTTTCATTTTCACACCTTTTCGTTTTTATTTTAAAGGAACGAAACCCATAAAACGAAAACCCCTTTTTTGGTTTCTTCCCTCTCTCTCTTCCGAAAAAACCTCGGAGTGCCGTTCGATCCTATCTTCGCCAGTATTTTCTTGCCGTGACAGGGAGACGCCGGAATCTTCTGGCCGTGATCTTAAAACGCCGGAATCCTCTTGCAGTAACTGGCGCATCTTCAAAACACGCCGGAACACTCTTGCCGTGATGGTGTATCTTCAGCCATTGCCGGAATCCCCTTGTGGCAGCCTTCACACTTGTCGTCAGCCACCGTATCTTCCTTCGTTTCTGAACGCTGGACAACATTTTTCTCTTGCCGGACGTCATTTGGAAGCCGACATTTTTTGGTAAATCTGTTTTTAATCATACCTCGTACGAAGTCTGCATCTGCAAAAGGTTTAGGTTCTCCTCCTCCTACACCTTCTTCAAGACATGGTTTTTCACTCAGATTACTCCGAAATCCTCTCTTATATGATACTTTTGGATCAATTTCTGCACTACCTATTTTACCAGGCCGAAATGTATTGTTTCACCTGTTTTCTCGTTACAACATAAGAGAATTATTTCTTGGAATTTCACATCTTTTTGATGCCTGTGCAGATACCCTTCACTATCCTTTTCTGATTCACTTGTTTTACACGAATTTACAAATTAATCATGAAACTGGAGTTCTTTCTTCTCTTGTTCGTGATGTTAAAATCGAGTTTGATTCTAAACTGCTTGGAGAAATTCTAGAAATTCCACCTTTAGACACTCTTTTCAACACTGTTGAACTAAATGATGAAAGAATTTTTGAACAAATTCTTCTTCTAGGTGCACCTCACTGCCCTCCTTTCAAAAATACTAATCTTCAAACTCGTGCACGCATTGCTGGACGAATCCTTGCCCACAATGTTCTACCTAAATCTGGTTCTTTTGATTACTATTCCACAGATCTATCTACTACTCTTTATGTTTTATTTGGAAATATTTCTGTAAATTGGGCCAATGTGTATTTTACAAATTTGTGGAAACAAAAACCATTTCTTCCTTATGGTTGTCTTCTAACTCGTATTTTTAGACATTTCAAAGTTCCCTTAACAAATAAAAAATATATTGAGCAAAAAGAGTTCTTTGATCAAACATTTTTTAAAAGAATGAAAATTAAATATCTGCCTCCTTTAAATGTTGATCAAACTGAACCATCTGATCCTACTGAACCATCAATTTATGAACCTTCACCTTCTACGACACTTTCATCTCATGCAAAAAGAAAGAAATTTTCTACAAGTCAAGACAATGATGAAGTTATGCAGAGACTGGAAGCTTTGGAGCTGCATCAACACACTTTTCGTGAAGATGTGACTCAACAACTATCTTCGATTCAGAAAGAGATTACTTCAATCAAGGATTTGCTAAACTCACTTTTCTGATCTTTGTTGTCTAAACTTTTATACTTTATGGGTTGTAATATTTTAAACTTGTATCTCTATTTTGCTTATGCTATTTCTGCCCTTACTTTTTTTGATTCTGACAAAGGGGGAGAAAAAGATAAAAGATAGCGTTACATTGAAATTGCAGGAGATCTTGCAAGAGAAATGTGAAATTAAGAGAAAAAATAAACTTTGAATGAATGCATTTATAAATGCATGAAGTAATGATGAATGAAAATGCAAACCAATCAATATGTGATATATGTGCTTTGAAAGTACTAACTTTTAATGTTTTGCAACATATTGATAGGGGGAGTAAAATCTCCATCTATGCATCTAAATGCTTCATCTTTGATTAAGTTTGTCATCATAAAAAGGGGGAGATTGTTGCGACAATAAAGCCATACATGATACTTCAAGTACAAGGTTTTGATGATGAGCAAGTGGAATCAACTGCATTTCAGCTAAGGCTATGAAGAAATTGAAGAATTCGATGAAGAATCTTTGAAGACTAGTGTGCAAATGTTTAATTCATTAAAAGTCTTAGATTCTTGTAAGAGCCTTACTTAGAGTGCATATTTAGGTTGCATTTCACCTTAAAAGTCTTTAGAAAAACTTTTCTAAAAAGAACCCTCTTGAAAATCTTTTTAGAAAACTCTTTTCTTAAATTTTTGTGTTTATTAGTCGACCAATAGACTCACCAGTCGACTAATCCTTTCGCACCATATTTTCTAAAAAGTCATTTTTGTCTAATTAGTCAACCGAAGGTTTTATCAGTTGACTGGACAGAATGTTTGTTTTCTGGAAAATTAGCAGCAGTCGACTAATGGTTTTATTAGTCGACTGAACAGAACATGTGTTTTTCTGAAAAATTTAGCAGCAGTCGACTAATGCTTTTATCAGTCGACCAGACAGAATATTTGTTTTTCAGAAGATTTTAGCAACAGTCGACTGAAAGGTTTTTCAGTCTACTGATGATATTATCAGTCGACTAATTTTTCTCTAGTCGACTAAGTTTCAAAAGTTCAGATTTTCAAACCGCTCGATTAACAGATCAGTCGACCGACGATAACTGTCAGTCTACTAATAACTAACTATTAGTCGACTAACTGATGTTTCAGTAGACTAATTTTGCCGTTTTCCTGAAACTTCAAAAAGGCGTGTCTTTTCATTTTTCAAACGTTTTGATCGTTCAAAATGGACTGTTTTGACACCCTTTCTAACTCTCAACGTATGAAATCTTTCAACTATAAATATGAGTGCATTTTACACTCAAATCAACAAGAATTCAATTGATTTGAATAATTTACTTCTTGCTTTTCACTCCTATTCATTCAAGTATTTGTTTTCTCACTCACTTGATATTTTCACTTCAGTTTTTCACTCAAATCACTTTGAGAGATAGTGAATTCGTGAGTAGAGTATTTCAACAACCTCAAAAGCCAATTGCATCTCATTCACATTCAAAAGAAATGCTCGTAGGTTGTATTTTAAGTTGTTACTTATTTTCTGTAAAAAGAAGGACTCCTTGGTGTAAAAGAGTTGTTTGCTTTCAGTAGGGTTGTTACTGAAAGTGGGACCGGTTTTGGTCTGTGTGATATTGTAGTTAGCAAGGTTGATAGTGGAAATCTCAAGCTGGTTTTGCTTGGGGACTGAATGTAGGTCGGGATAGACCGAACTAGGATAAAATCTTGTGTTCTTTGTGTGTTTGCTTTTCAAATTGCAAAATCCTTTATTATTCCGCAGACAAAACTTTAAAAGCACTATTCACCTTCCTCTAGTGCTTGTTGCCTCAATCCTAGTGCACTTTCAATATATATATATATATTGAAGGTGTTGCCACACTGACTTGTGTTTACCCCTTGCCCCCAAGGTGTTGCCACGCTTTGACTTGTGCAAAAGGGTGATGCCCATGGGATTGAAACCTAGATCACCTGCCTACTAGCCTAGGTCCCATCCCACTAGGCAGATGTATCTAACTTGAAGGCCATATATCTATCTAACAGAAAGTTAATGTTCAAAATGTGCCTAATAGTGTTAAGCTTTATTGAAGGACTCAAAGAATGGTCAAGCATCTTGGCGATAGACTCAACCAAGTCGTCAAAGACTCCATCAGCTAGGCTGTGACTATGGCATAGACTTGGCAGAACTTACTGGGTGGTACCAAGTCAACTCCAAGGTTTTAAGTGCGAGTGGTTCCTTATCTTGGCGCAGCCAGTGCTCTTAGTTGACCAGGGTAGACATGGTCTAAACTCGAGCCTCTTGGTCAAGAAAATACTGCTTTTGCAGGTTTTGCCTTTTTTTTATTATTATTATTAGCAAAATAGGGCTAGGTAGATCCTTACCAGTTACAAGGCCTTCAACTTGAATGTCGACCCACTTAGCTAGGTGTGCAGAGCTCTTATGTGCTTTTGATGACGAAGTTCTCTGCCGAAGCAAGTAATCTCCGGGTGGGGTCATCGACACCAAAGCCCTTACCGAGCCCACAAATGAAAGGCACCCGCACACGGTGAAAGTCGAACCTAGGATGAAGGGGTCAGCACCTTCTTCCCAAACCTGCTTCCACTCAGTATGTGTTGAAAAGACTTTTCTACTGTTACTTCATAAAGGTAACGAGGAAGCAAATTGGAGGCCTTGCTGGCTCAACAACCAAACTCGAGCTCACTATGTACAAAGTAAATAATTGATTTCAAAGGTAAAGAGTGATTGCAGACGCTTGTGTTCCAAGGCCCCGTTTGATTGCAGATAAAAGTTTTGGAAGGAGGAAAAACTTCTTCCAAAACATGTGGGGCCCACCATTTCTCTATGATTTTAGAAATCATGAAAAACAAGTTGACTTATTTTTTGTCAGTTTGGCCTGTTTTTATGAACAAAAGTAGGAATTCAGATGTAAGGAGATGGGACTTTTTTTCCCATAAAAACTTTATCATACTTTTTTTCTTCCATTTATTCTCCATATTGCAAACGGGGTTTTGCATTAAGATGCTAATTGGAAGCCAATGATAATAATTACATGATTGGTGCTTCATTACAAGGACACCAAAAGATATAGCAAAAACATGCTTTTCATTAAATCATGCACCCTTACAATCAACAAATGAAACTTGACTTGAGATTTCACAAAATAGGTCCAACTAAAATTTTTCCAAAGTGATCAAGTGATGAAATTTTACACTCAATGGAGCAGGGATTGATAAGAGTTCTAAACGCGGAGAGTCTAAGTTCTTCAAGAGCTAAGAGTCCTGGTCAAATGATGGAGCTTGAGAGTCCTGGTCAAATACAAGGTATACGAGGAGGAGTCCATGATAAGCTCAAGAATCCTGGTCAAATAAAGGATATACCAAGAGGAGTCCACGATAAGCTCAAGAATAAAGAGAATCCAAATACGTCATTTGTTTGTAAAAAAACTATATAAAGGCTCTTAATGAAACCTGCTCAATCATCAAATTGAGTAATGACTTTGCACCATGGATGTAGGTGTTCATAAACAACGGACCACGTAAATCATGTTTCCCTTTCTTCTTAATTTTTCTCGATTTTTGTTTTCATGGTATCAGAGCACGTTGTCTGGTGAGGGATTTTTCTTTGCCTTATTGCTTTCTTCTTTGCCTGGTAAGGGATTTTTTCTTGCCTTATTGCATCCTTCTTGTTTATTATGGCTGCCACTTCAGTTGAGTCGATCCCTTCGATAAAATACCCATATCTTTTTAACCTAAATGTCAATAACCTCGTGAAAATCAAACTCAACCATAACAATTTTTTTGTTATGACAAACCCAGTTCCTTGGTCTTATTGAAAGCCAAGATATGGCAGGCTTCCTTGACAGAGAATACCCCATGCCACCTCAATCCATGCATACTCCTACGGGTGCTGCCATGAATCCTGAATACCTGGCATGGAGAAAATCAGACCGTCTGTTGCGAGGATGAATTACTGGTACTCTTGCAGAAGTTCTTGGCATCGTTGTCGGCCTTCAAACTTTTCGAGATGTGTGAAATGCCTTAATAACTTCCTTCGCTCATGTTTCTAAAGAATGAGAATTTTTACTCGTTCAAAAATTGCAACTTCGTCGAAAGAATGAAGTACCAATGGTTAATTATATCAAAAACTTAAAAAATATAGTGATGAGCGGACTGCCATGGGCAATCCTATTGATGACGATACCAAGGTGTTTTGGTTTTTGAATGGTCTTGAAACTGGTTATGAATCATTTGTTACTACTATGCTCAAACCACAAATTCTGTCTTACAAACAAGTTATCGGGTTGTTGCAAAGCCATCAAACAAGATGTGATTTATATGAAGGAGTAAACAATCACTCATCCTTTTTAATCAAAGGACGGGAAACCAAAAAAAATGTTTCTCCAACAAAATGCAACAGTTTTCTTCAAAAGAGCATGAGTTTACCCAGGCAAGTCAAACTATAAACCATGGAAATAATTTCGTTCAAAAGAAACCTTTCAATGGTCACACAAGAAATCAGGCTCAAGCAAAAAACAAGAAAAAGGGTATGATTTGTCAGATTTATTTAAGACTGAATCATAATGCTATAAATTGTTGGCATCAGTTCAATCATGCATTTCAGGTTGAAGACGTTCCTCAAGCTCTTGCAGCGTTGAAGCTTTCTGATAATCAAGATGATACGTGGTTCCGAGACAAAGGAGCAACTGCTCACGTCACTTCAGATGCAGGTAAACTTAACAATCCTTATAAGTATCATGGGCAAAAAAAAATTATGATTGGTGATGGATCTAAACTTTCTATTACTCACACGAGAACAACCAATTTAAAAGTTGGAAGCAAAAATTTGGTTCTTGAGAATGTTCTTGTTGTTCCTAAAATTAAGAAGAATCTGATCTCTGTTAGTTAGTTAACCTCTGATATGCCTTGTTTATTTGAGTTTTCATCTAATGGTTTCTTAGTGAAGGACAAAACCAACAACAAAGTGCTAGTGACGGGCAATAGGGTCGGCAACCTATATGAAGTCACGCCAGAAAATAAGATCTTCTTCTCTACACGGTTTTGGTCTATTAGCAGGGACGTCTGGCATGCGAGACTCGGTCATCCTAATATGTAGCTAATAGATTTTTTAATAAAAAATAAGTCTATCAAGGTAACTGCACAAAATAAGTTTTTCTCTGTCTGCCCAAGTTGTCAAATGAGCAAAATGTGAAGGTTACCATTTCTTCAAGTTGATGAATATTGCTCTAAGTTGTTTGACAAGGTTCATTATGATATGTGGGTACCAGCCCCCATATCTTTTTTTCAACAGTTTAAATTTTATGCTATTTTTATTGATGAATATTCTAGATTCATGTGGTTTTATCCATTAAAAGTCAAATCTGAACTCATAAAAAAGTTTATTGAATTTCATAATTTGGTGGTGACTCAATTTGAGAAAAAAATTACAATTTTGTAAACTGATAAAGGAGGTGAGTTCCATAGTCATGTGCTAGAAAAGTTTCTGAAAGAAAAATGCATTAAGCATGTGAAAGCTTGTCCTAAGACTCTTGAACAAAACAGTATGGCAGAGCATAAACATCGCTCTATTACTGAACTGGCATTAACTATGATCTTTCATAGTAATATTTCTATATGGTTCTAGGTTGAAGCCTTCTCTACAACAGTATGACTGATTAACATGCTTCTATCCCCAAATCTCCACATGAAGTTACCATTTGAGTTGTTAACTAGAAAACAATCAGACTTTTCTTGTCTCAGATCTTTTGGCTGTAGATGCTTTCCATATATCAGAGAATATAACAAGAATAAGTTTGAACCATGATCTCTATCATGTGTATTCATGGGATACCGTGAGTTTCATAAAGGATACAAGTGCCTCTACCCACCTACTGGTCGTGTGTTTATATCCCGACATGTTGTGTTTGATGAGCTTGTTTTTCTTTACAGATCTCCTGGTAAACTATTTGCATCCATAGCAGACAACAAAGAGTTAGTCAACTTTATTGACTCTAACTACTATCATCAGGATGCTAGTTTCAAGGAAGTGGGTGACAATGATAACTATTCAAACAATACTTTCTCAGACGATACGATTAGCCCTCATGTTGAATATCACAATGACTCTCAAACTCTTGATAATTATGAGACTCTCAAAACCGTGATGCCTCCTGAGCCTGATTCTCAACCAGAAGAAGACTCTATTCAAGTCATGAATCCTGATTCTATAAGCATGAATGTCCAAAACACTCACCCTATGGTTACTTGATCAAAAGAAGGGATAATTAAACCTAATCTTAAATATTTTTTGGCTTTAAGTGTTCCCCTTGAACCAAAAATGTTAATGAAGCCTTGAAAAATCTAGAGTGACGTCAAGCTATGGAAGAAGAGTTGCTTGCCTTGAAACAAAATGGCATGTGGGTCTTAGTTCCTCACAGACCTAGTATGAATGTGATTGGAAGCCAATGGGTGTTTAAAATAAAAATTAAAAGTGATGGAACTGTAGAATGACTTAAGGCACGTCTTGTGGCTAAAGGGTTCAGTCAAATACCAGGAGTCGATTTTGCTGAGACCTATTCTCTTGTCATAAAACATTCATCTATTAGAATAGTTCTGACAATCGCTCTTGCTTATAACTGAGATATTAGACAGTTGGATGTCAAGAATGTGTTTTTGCATGGGTTCTTGACTCAAGATGTCTATATTGATCAACCCCTTGAATACTGTGATAAAGAAAATCTGGGTTTTGTGTGCAAGCTAAATAAAGCCTTGTACAACTTAAAACAAGCCCCACGAGCCTGGTATGACAGGTTTGAAATATTCTTGTTCTCTATGGGTTTTTATTCCAGTGTTGTAGGCTCATCCTTGTTTATCTATCAAAGTCATCATGGAACAATGCTTCTCTTACTCTATATTGATGATATTATTCTCACATGAAGTAATCTCACTATGATAAATGAGTTTGTTGCCAGAGTCAGTCATGAGTTTTCCATGAAAGATCTGAGTTATTTTCACTATTTTCTAGGAGTTGAGATTCATCGTTTCTCTAAGGGATTATTTTTAAATCAGAAAATATATGTGTATGCCTTATTGGATCATGCTCATATGCTTGGTGCCAAACCTGTCTCTACTCTGATGGGGTCTAATCCTCTCCCTACCAAAGGAAGTGAAAAACTATTTTATGATTGCATGTTGTACAGAAGTCTGGTTGGAGGCTTGCAATATTTGATATTTCCTTCAGCGTCAATTATGTTAGTCAATTTATGCAAAATCCAACTGAGTTCCACTTTCAAATGGTGAAAAGAATTCTGTAATATATTTATGGCACTATTGAGTATGGTACTCGTCTATTGGCCAACACTCCAATCTAGTTATATGCTTTCTCTTATGCCGATTGGGAAGGATGTTCGCTTACTAGAAGGTCCACCACTAGTTTTTGCATTTTTCTTGGTGCCAATTGCATATCGTGGAGTGCCAAAAAACAACATACTGTTGCCAGCTCCAGCACTAAGGATGAATATAAGGTGATGGCTTCGACAACAGTTGAACTCACATGATTATCCTTTATTCTTCGAGATATCGAGATATATTTGTTTGAACTGCTTATCATTTTTTATGATAATCTTTCAGTCTTTCATTCTCGCATGAATCATGTTGATATTAACTTTCATTTCGTTCGAGAAAAGGTAGCTCGTGGGAGTCTCGTTACCAAGTTTGTATCATCATCTTAACAGGTTACAAATATCCTAGCTAAAGGCCTTCTTCAGACTATTTTTGATCAACTTAGAAGCAAACTCGGATTCTGGATTCACCCCAACTCAAGTTTGAGGGGGAATGATAAGAGTACTAACGTGAAGAGTCTGAGTTCTTTAGGAGCTAAGAGTCCTGGTCAAATAATGGAGCTTGAGAGGCCTGGTCAAATACAAGATATACCAGGAGGAGTCCACGATAAGCTCAAGAATCTTGATCAAATACAAGATATACCAAGAGGAGTCCACGATAAGCTCAAGAATAGAGAGAATCCAAATACGTCATTTGTTTGTACAAAAACTTGCTCAATCATCGAATTGAGTAGTGACTTTGCACTGTGGATGTAGGTGTTCATAAACACCGAACCAAGTAAATCGTGTTTCCCTTTCTTCTTGCTTCATCTCGATTTTTGTTTTCAGGGGACTTCATTACAAAAATACAACTCATTGGTAGTTCGATGACATTGTCCAAGATGATTGCACAAATATTTGTGCATTAAGCACCTGATCACCCTCCATCTTGGGGACAGGCCTGTCAGTTGTGGGGCTCAAGGCCTGATGGAGGGTCATCAGGTGGTTAATGCACAAATTTTGTGCCATGCGATTGCACCCGATCCGGACTCCCCAGTAGAACCCCTTTACTACCAAGGCTTCAAATCACCAACTGGTCCAGCATTCCAATTCAAGATCTTCTCCCCAGGCTTCAAGTAAACGCTTTTATCATGTGGAAGCTTACGCGCAAGTCCGTTTAATATCTGATGGAAAGCATCCCCTGGCTGAGCTGGTTGTGGGAAAAGCATGGCCTGCTTCATTGCAGGATTCGCGAGCAACCTCTGTTTTCTTAGTATAACCTCTGCTGGTATACTGGTGAGTACGGCATCTAACCTAGGGACATCCTCTTCATTTACAAAGACACCAATTTCTTCCCATGGAATAGCATCTGCAAAAGGCAGTACAATGTCATCGGCAATAATCACTGGTATGCAGCCAAATATCACTCCTTCAACCAATCTTGGACTCCATGGTGCCCATCCCAAAGGACACAAGCAGAAAATTGCACGTTGCATATCTTCATAGTAGGTTGTAGGATGCTCTGTTGATATGTCAAAAAGTGGGTTATCCTTGAAGTTTTCCCATATTGCTGCACGCGCTCCTCTGTGAAGTCAAAGTGGAAATGAGAAGCTGAGCATATGAAAATAATCATAAATGGTTGTATTTGATAAAATTATTACCTTGCATAATAGCCACCTTCTGGGTCATTACCCACATCATAAAACAAACCTCGAAAGTAGACAAAGATAGATCGAGGGGTGTCTGGTGGAATTAAGCGAGCTTGCATTTTCTGTGGAGGAGCATATGGTGGGATAGTGATAGAAGTAGCCTCATTTAAGCATACATGATTCCGCTGTCCAAATGTCTGAACCAAAGTAGCTCTCTGGAGCAATGGAAGAATTCCCCGTTCAATAGCTTTCTCTTCCTGCAATATGGCAAAAGCCCATTATGCAAATACAAATGACATAATTTCAACAAAAAAGGGTTCAAATAGCAAGATATATATCCTGATATGCTCCTATTCCAATGAGCCAAACAAAGCCCCATAAGGTCATAACTTGCAAAGTAGTTGGGTCACCTCTGCATTATCTGACAAGTATCTTGAATGGCCAATATTATGTCATACAAACTTCGAAAAAAATAAAAGCACAATATTCATAGATTTATAGAGCTGAATCTGAGTAATGATACCTACACGAGAAACTGTAGCCTCTGAAAGAATGCAGAGGTTAGAAGAGTGAAAAATGGAAAAATGTTTTAGCCAATTTTACCTGGTAGTGAAAGCAAGCACCAAAGTCATGTGGAACAACAAAGAAATGGTCCGCCCCTTCGGTACGGTTCCAGTATGGCCAGTTTGCAGAAATAAGCTGAATTGCACTCCTCATCATCCTTGGTGATTTGAAAGGCAGAGGAAGCCCATTAGGAGTTAAATCACAAGTGGTGTACACAGGGGTATAAAACCAGTCGGCTTCTTCTGGGTTGAGGGTACGAACTGGACTTGACAGCAGGAACCTATGCATAAATATCTCTGCAGCAAACATATGCATCAAGCACCTAGGATCTTTCCGAAGAATCTTCCTGTTATATTTGCTGGGTAGCTCATAAACAAAAACTTTCAACCTTCCAACTGGATCATCCTCCAAAACATCACCAGCACTTCCTAATGAAATCAAATCCCACAATCAGACGGCAACTCAAAGCAGTTAAACATTGAAACTTAGAGTCAAATCAAGAAAAAAAAGTTCTGATGCAACATGTAGTCGAAAAAAATAAAAAGGGACAAACACAAGAAAGAATGGTTATATATCCTACTCTCAATTAAATTCAATCATTGTCTAGCTAGCTACAGAATACGCAAAACTATGATGAACTGCCTAATATAATATGAAAGACATCCAAAAGCAAATTCTATGATATCAAAAAAATCTGCAACACCCTGCTTCATTCTCTCATTGCCGTGGCTAATATAAACCTAATCCACATACAATAAGTATAGAACAAAATTAAGTTTTAGGTTTTGTTTGGTGCACATTAGACGAAAACGGAAAAATTACATGTCAATTTGCTGAAATTTGAATTCAAGTGATGGAGGATGAAAGCATCATCAAAGCATCAGAGGAAATATTAATGCTGACAATTTTAGGAATAAGACGTGAATAGAAGGATCGGGCTTCTAGGAGTGTAGTATTCAAATAATTATAGCAAAGCACACCTAAGGGTGGAAGCACACTTCATGTAATTACTTTTGAAATCAAATGCTTCATTTTCACAAACCTTGAGAACAGGCATGACTTTAAGACCACGAACATTTTCCAGAATATATATAGGTATACAAATTTTGAACAGAGGGTTTTCGGAGTACATAATGGTCGTACATCACCTTAAAACCGACATGCTGTAAAACTAGAAATCAAACCATTAATGTAGAAAGGTTGTCCTAATTAAGTACAGAGTCGTCAAACCAGAATGCTCTTATGAAATGCTTAAGCGAGAGAGAATGAGATTTCAAATATAAAAGTTTATTCCAAATGCTTGAAAAGAACAGCTCACCATTAAAAAAAAAATCAGTCATCCTAATGTGTTCTCAAATATGCTTGAAGAGCACTTAATATGTTCTCAGATAAAATAACAATTCTGCTCAACATATAGACATCCTATATATGTTACCATTTAGGAAGCCAACGACGTTTTGCCGTATCACAACAGAGGTTACCAGACTGAGAAGTGAAAATAGGAACAATATGGGAAGCTGAAGCGAGGCATTTTAAAATTTATATCGATTTGAAAACAAAATGAGAAACGAAAAGGAAGTGATATGAGAATCGAATGAAAAGAGAAATGGGAATCGATTAAAAACTAAAATAAAAATAACTATTCTTAAATTTCTTGATTTTTTAATGTAAGATTTTTTTTTTTCAAAATCTAAAAATGATGGTTAGCAATTTAGAGAAAGCACATGAAAATTGAGAGGGAGGCATGGGAGAAAGCCCATAGGAAACATGAAAAGAAGAAGAAAAAATGCAAGAAGACATATAAAAAGCATGTAGGAAACACAAATGAAGTGTATGGAAAGCATAAAAGCATGGGAGAGTCAAGATTCCCATCACGTTTTGGAAGCGAGGAGTATCACACTTCTGATAAGAAGCTTCTGTTAAAATCTGCGGCCCATTTTTCTACTTGTTTATGTTAGCAATGAATCCGTTTCCCTTAGCAAATCCCAAATACTAATTGTGTGTTTGCCTTCTATTTCCTTCTACCTCTACCTTTCTTTTGACTGAACTACAACTCAAATCCCCAATAATGAGACTGCAATGATAAAAAACCATGAACACTGTTGCACTGTACCCAAACCTCGTATACCCACCTGCAATTTCCATTGATGAAGTTGCAACCATGATATCAATTCCAAGGACCAATTAACAGACACAAACTAACCACGGTTAATCAAATTTCAATTCAATTGATGAAAGAAAAACCATAACCAGAGTACTGATTGACCGATCCTTGATTGAACCAAAACTTCGGTATCAATGCAATACAGCCAATCAATTCGAAATCAAACATAGAAAAATATAAACGGCTACACTGCAATGAAACGAAAAAACTGATTGGCCACTTCTACATCCGGCGGAATAAAAACTACAGCACCAAGAAAAACAAACAGACAACACCAAATGAGAATAATTGAACCAGAAACTAATCAACCAAATGAGAATAATGGAACCAGAAAACAGTCAATCATAACACCAAATTTGGATAGCTTCCATTACAAAATAAATGATCAATAAATCATTTCCGTCAAAAAACAAGGAAGAAAAAAACTACAAAAACATTGTACCACCCAAAAATAGCACCTGAGATTCGTTCCGGCTGTTGACTTTGGTGAAACTTCTGGGCAGAAACACAGAAACCCACCACCAGAAAGAGGATGATACGAATATGATTAGCACGGGAACGGGAACTACGCCATGGCTCGGTCTTCATCCTCTCCCGGAAGCACTAGGCTCCTGAGTTGCAGGGGAACGGGAGGAGAAGGATGAGAGAGAAAGACAGAAAATAGAGAATCAAGATTTGACAATAAAAAACAGGAAAATGAGTGTGTTGGGACGTCACAGTCTCACAGAGGTAGTGATTGGAAAGTTTGGGAGGTTTTCTTGGGGTGTGGTTTTTCAGGGGAATAAGAAATAGGTTTTTCAACCATCAGAGAGAGAGAGAGAGAGACTTATTATTGCCGGAAGAGAGCATCATGATTAGTCAATGACAAGCATGGTTGGCAAGTTGACTTAGGAATGTTAATGGATTGGGTATTAGATCCATCATGGGTGCACCCAAACCCACTCAACCAAATAACAAACACTCGGGTCCGGGTTTGGGTTATGTTGGGTCAAAAAATGAAATCCCAAGTCCGGCCGGCAAAATTTAGAGAGTATTTAGAACTTTTTTATTTATTTATTTATAACATGAAGAAATTGCACCCAGCAAGAAGACCTGGTAGCACTAGCTCAGCCTGCCATACCTACAGCTGTTGTGCCGGCAGCCTAAAACTCCAAGGCTAGAACTCAGCACCATATTTAGGATATATTTTTCTACATAAAAATGTTTAAGAAAATACTCGGAGCTTTATCTTTACTGGTTTACTGGATCTGTTGGATTCAGGCCCAGATCTGACTCTAAGGTGCTGGCACTGTCTCTAGGTCCCGGCCCAACTACACCTACAAAAGTTAAAACCATACCTGGGTCCAGACATGAGTTCTCACGAACACAAACCGTACCATAAGTAATACTGAATCTGGATCTGGTTAGGTTAATCACATATGTTTTCTCTGTAACTGCCCCAGTTTAGCCATTGAATGCGGATCTGGATTCTAAGGCAAAACGGAATACCAAGCCAAAATTCTGTGATTGGTTGGATACTGAATCCGCCTAATCAGATCCAGAGTCTGTCAAATATCCAACCCAAATCCAAGCCGTTGACATCCCTATAAGCTTTACTTATAAGAGTAATCCATATGATGCTCACAAACAAACAAGTTAAATAATTAGCTACAGTCAACAGGTCTCAACATCTCCAAACATCTAGATTTGGGTCCAAGGGTACATCTAAACAAAGACAGTGAATCCATATCCAAAGGGCTCACTTAGTCCCAAATTTTGAATTTATCCAGAAGACATGACTTGTTGGATGAACTAAGTTTTGAAATGCTGGTTATGTATGCACTTTATCATCATCTAGCCTTATCCCAACTACATGAGGTTTTGACTTTGTGAGCCCTATTTTTCTATAGAGCTATAACCTTAATTCCAGAACACATCTATTAGGCAATTTGTCTTTGAACCCCAAACAATAAACAAGGACACCCATACACAGGATACCACCAGCTACATACTGGCTAGGGTAGTCAAGTGCTCACCCTAACCTTGAAATCCTCAAAAAGGGAGTTTGAGTCAGTGTGGACAGTGCTCATCTTGACTTGAGTATTGTGTCTTCCCCAAACCCGGATCGATAAAACTCGGCTCGAGCTTTACTCATCTCGTAAATGAGCTGAGCTTGAACTAAGTTCTAAAGTTTGGCCGAGCAAACCAGCCGAGCTTGATCGGCCTTCCGAGCTCGATAAAGCTTGGCTCATATTTATACTTTATGTAATATAAAATATATAATAATTATACAAATTTTACAAATATCTTGCCCCACACCACTCGCCTTGAGCTCCGCCCAGCCTGGCTCGAACTCTGCCCCGCCTTGCCTCGATCGATGATCTTCTTTACAAGGGCATCTCTCTATTAGCTCTCTCTCTCCCATCTCTCCCACCCACCATCTCTCTAAGCTCTTTCTCTCTCCCACCGTTGTACGTGCTCCAGTTGGGTCAAGGCCACTGGGCCATGTCATAGACCTTCCACAGACCACCCGGCGTGCCCGAGAGAGGGACGATCTCCTCCAAGTTCTTGCCCAAAATCCCCGTGACACTGATCATAAGCCCCACACTCTCAAATTTCCGCAACTCCTCATCCTCCTCGGCCTTATTCTACAAAATCCAATCGATAAATAGAGAATTTAAAGAGGGGGATGCAAAACAGATAAAAAGGAAAACAAAGAAAAACAATCAGCTTTCTTTCTTTTTCTTGCTTCTCTAGTTCGAAAACCAACAAAAGAAATTGGACAAGGGGAGATCGCAAAGAAAAGGAACATGATGGGTTTCTTTTGTTTTCTTTGCTCTGCGATTCATAAGTGGGAAAACCCACAAAAAATTTTAAAGCAAGGGGGAAAGAATGCAATCGAGAAAACTCGATGGCTTTTTCTTCCTCCTCATTCGCCTTACCCTCACATCACCGATCGCTCCAAACCCTCCTCGACCTCTTGAGCTCGAACCTAGACCATTGGCAGTGCGCCTCCTCCTCCTCCTTGACTGCTCCGTTCGCCACTCATCTAAGGGTGGTGTGTAGCTAGGAAGCTCACTAAGGTTCGGTGCCTCGCCAGATTCTTCTCTCTCTGCCTGCTGATCCCAAACCAAACCCAACTCGAATCAGTGTTCAAGCTTGAATCAAGCTCGAGCCAAGACTTTACATTAGTTTACTTGGGCGAGCCGAGCTTGACAGTGTACATCCCTACCCCCCCCTCTCTCTCTCTCTCTCTATATATATATATATATATATATATATATATATATATATATATATATATATATATATATATATATATCACATCCTTTTTGTGGTTATTGCAAAAAAATCTTTTTTGCACATTATTTTTGTTTCGTTGTTCTCACGCACAATCAACGCCACAAACAGAGTGACGTAACACCCAATTACATAGATAGTCACTAGAATATGAAAACTTAAAATATGAGAACTATTGTCTGAACCGTGATTTCAATGGGTTTTTTTTCTTTTGAATCTAATCCTACGGACGTGATCTACATGTTTGGTTTTATAAGAACCCACTCTGGGATACTTAATTTTGATGCATAAATAAGATTTTTTTAAGGCTTTAAAACCAATGACTCATAATCTTCATAAATATTCAAGCATTAAAAAGCACATTTTTCATCAAATATTTACAATCCAATAGTTTATTCCTATCAAATTCACCATGCCAAGCACATCCACATGGTTGGATTTGCAAAAAAAGTGTTGGAAATGCCCATATTTCTAGTTCTCATATTTCAGTTGTCATATTTTAGTGACTATATATAAAGAACTGAAGTGTTTTATGATAGATATGAACTGTTAGATGTGTTTAACATGCTAGATTCAGTGAAAATCGACTCTTGGATCATGTTTTTTCGATGAAAATATATATTTTTATTAGCCTAGTGAATTGATGCCTTTATAGCTGTTGATTTTGGATTACACATGTCAGATTTCGGTGATCCAAAAGTTGATTTCCACTAAACAAAACCTATGGATCACATCTAGGGTGTTAGATATGAGAAAAAATATCAAAAACTATGCTTTTTGAAGGGGCCTAACCGGGCATAATGAGAAAATGAGAAAGTGGGGCAGAACCAATGCATTACTCTTTCTGCCCCTTTGAAAATCATAGTTTTTTGTATTTTTCTCACATCTAACACCATAAATGTGATCTATAGGTTTTGTTTAGTGGGAACCAGCTTTTGGATTACTAGAATCCAACTTGTATATAGGTTTTTTCAGTGATCCAAAATCAAAGAAAGGCATCAGTTTTTTTCCAGATCTTCAAAATACATTTTTTCATTGAAAAAAATGATCAAAGAGTCAATTCTTACTAAATGCATGCAAAACACATCCAATCGTTCAGATCTATCATAAAACACTTCAAACAATGGCGCCTAACAGTGCAAATTGAGAAAAGAGGGTCCAATATGTTCAGTTCTCTCTCTCTATATATAGTCACAGAAATATGAGAACTAATGTATGAACCACAATTTTCATGATTTTTTTGTTCTTTTCTCTTGAATCTAACAGGATGTGATATGCATGCTTGGTTTTATAAAAACCTGCTCTTGAATCATCTGATTTTGATGCATAAACTAAATTTTTTAAGGCTTTAAAATCAATAGCTCATAATCTTCATAGATATTCAATCATTCAAAAATCACATTTTTCATAAAAAATACATGATCCAATGGTTGATTCCTAGCACTTTCACCATGATAAGCACGTAGACATGGTTGGATTTGTAAAAAAAGTCTTAGAGATGCACATATTTCTAGTTCTCATATTCTAGTGATTATATATATAAAGAGATAACTCAATATATTAGGAGCTTTTTTCTCGTCCAGTCCCGTTAGGCCCCATAGTTTGGTGTTGTATGATATATCTGAACCATTAAATGTGTTTAGCATGCTTGCTTTAGTGGAAATCAACTCTTAGATCATGTTTTTTTGACAAAAAAATGTATTTTTATGAGCTAAAAAAATTGATGCCTTTATAGACATTGATTTAGGATCACCGAAAAAACCTGTATACAGGTCATATTCCGGTTATCCAAAAGCCGGTTCCCACTAAACAAAACCTATAGATCACATCTATTGTGTTAGATGTATAAAAAAATATCGAAAACTACAATTTGAAAAGGAGCCTAACGGGACCGAACTAGAAAACTGGGCAAAACCAGGGCATTACTCTTATATATATATATATATATATATATATATATATATATATATATATATATATATATATATATATATATATATATATATATATATATATATATATATATATATATATA
Organism: Nuphar pumila; assembly: GCF_984573655.1. NCBI lineage: Eukaryota > Viridiplantae > Streptophyta > Magnoliopsida > Nymphaeales > Nymphaeaceae > Nuphar > Nuphar pumila. The sequence continues at coordinate 102,337,276 of NC_143252.1, read as the reverse complement.
TATATGTGTGTGTGTGTGTGTGTGTGTGTACCCTAATTTGGATTTCTGGCTTCCCCTATGCAGGATACGCATGTCTATGTAACAAAACTAGCTTAATATACACGACCATCTTCAAACGATGACCCTAGAAGTACAAAATAGAAGCCAATCCTTATTTTTGTCCAGTGGAATTTTTCAAATCAGATGAAATAATCCTCTGCAGTTTCTTCAATTCCAAGTTGACGTAAATCCAACATGATTTGACATGTCAATTCCCATGGAAAGACAATCACCACCAACATAGTTGTAAGGTAGACGAAACCACGAAGCTCGGTTGGGAAAACTTTTCCATGATCAGCCCTATTGAAAATTCTAGAACGAGGTGATCTATGGGAAGGATGTATGAACCCTTGTTTTTTTTGCATTTATTATCTATGTTTCATCATATATTTTTTACAGATAGACATGTTTGTTTCACCCTTTATAAAAAAGAACATGAAACAAACGCCCCCTTAGAGAGATCTCCAGAAATGAGAGAGAAGGGGGGCACCGCCACTACCACTAAGAATGTCTCTGATTCTCCTCCCATCGCTGCCAGTATTATTGTGCTCACCTCTCTTGACCTCAAGACCCACCTCCTACACCCTCGAAACGCTGCCCATTCAGCCAACACACCACCGACCACCAATACCAACCCGCTCTTTACTTCCTCTCCAATTTCTCTCTCTAACCCTCCCTCAACTCTCTCTCTCTCTCTCTCTCTTCCCCTTCTCCTTCCTCACTTTCTTCTCCACCTCTTCTCGTCCCACCATCATCCATTTGTCTCCCTTCCCCTCCCATTTTCCTCTCCCTCGCTGCCAATGGCACACTCCTCCTTGCTCTTATTCCAATAGCTCTGCGTCGTTTAAGCCAAACCTTTGCAGAAGCAAGAGAAAACCCCTGGTGGGACTCCACGATCACCTGGCAAACTCTGCGGTGCCCCAAACCTGACTTTGGAAAAACTTAAAATTTTCAGTGATTTTTTTTTGAAAGGTTTAACTAGAAAACCAGCGGAAAGCAGGTGTGAGAAAAACAACAAAGCCGCAAGTCTGGGCGGCCACCACAGATGAGTGCAACAAGTAACCAACAGTGTAACAAAGGTGTAGCTACAAAGTAAAAAGGGTAAACACCCCAACAGTATAATGAGTTTACAAAATATAAGTACAAGTCTCAAAATAGGGATTACATCCCGAACAAAATCCCCAAACCCAAAACCACCAGGTACAGGAACTGCAGGTCAAGTGTGGGTCCTCCGAGCCTCCACCGTGTATCATCGCATCCGCACTATACCTATTCGTCACCTACATCCCCATAAAATGGGATCAGTCCTCTTGCGAGGTGGTGAAGAAACAACCACAGCATATACATATATCGAAAGAGAAAAGCAATAACAGAACTGACAAGTGTAAGTGCCGTGTCAGGAAGGTGCGAACGTGACAAGTACTAGTCAACTAGAAAGTAACAAGCTGAAGTAGCAGTAAAGTAAGTACTCAAAGCAATAACAACTGTAACAAGTGTTGAACGACAAAGTAACCAAATAACAGCTGAAGTAAGTAAGATAACTGAAGTAAAGTCCACAAAACAAGTAAAGTAACAACTATTGTAAGTTAGCTGATTGGTTAGTCTTTAAGTTCTTCTAATTACTCCTTCGGGTACGCGAAGGAAACCTCACATTCTGTGAGACATGCACCCGACGTCTGTTATTCAATTTATATTGTGGTAACCGGGGAAGCTACAGACCGAGTCAACCACATACGAGCAACACACGGCTAGGAGAAAATACTCGCATAGGCAAGGATTGCAATCCATACTACTGAAGTAGTGAGGTCCTAGAAGGCAACCTCGACCTCCCTGACTCTGAGTGACTGGAGGCCAAAGGACGCTATAGCTCCTGTTAAACACGTGTCGTAGTAACAACAAGTCACTCAGGGTTGTACCATCCACCCTCTCCCAAGGTGAACCATTTTGTGAATGGGGCGAAGCAGGTTTATCTTTCTTAGGCTCATGTTCATTCATACCTCCCAACAAGGAATTTGCCACGTGGTCCCCGCAGGGTAAGCAAAATGAGGACTTAGCCTGCCCATTCACGTGCTCAGCCTCACGCGGCCAATGAAGCACACTGCTTGTGAAAGCAGTTACAACACAATATTATTTATTTCTGGTTTATGGGTATGTCACACAAGAGTCCATACAACACAAGGGCCACTGCCTGAGGACTCTAACTGAGCCCACATCAAGTCATTTTTGTTTATCCATACCCTATGGTGTTCAATTTTCTATCTTTTCATTTCATATGGTAAGTGCACCTAATGCGCTTATCATTGCCTCAAGCAATGTACCTCCTCAGGGTACGCACTACTCATTAACAGTGTCAGGTTGTGCCAAGTGCAAAGTGTAAAAGTAACATGAGCTTTCTATCATTTATATAATAAAATAATCAAAGGCATTTGCATAATCTGCGATAAACACAAGGGTCCTAATCCATTCAGAACTCTGATGGACTCAAAACCTTCAATTTCAAAACCAACCTCATTCTAAAACCTTTTTGAAAACCTGTATTTTCAAATTTTAAAATCATTTTTGAAAAATCAAGTGGGGCCCACTCTTGGTGGTGCCACATTTGAAGAAGTTGAGGTTAGCTTAGGGTTAGTTAGTGTCCTAGTTAGGTTAGGAGTCAAGAAGAGTCTAAACTTGATTTTAAAAGTTATATTTTTACTTTATATTTTAACATTGATTTTAAAGTTTTAAAAATTAGGGTTTTGAAAAAGCTCAGTTGGCGCCACATTTGGGGTCTCCTAAATCATCTAGAACTTTATTAGGTTAATTAAGATAGTTAGCTAGAGTTAGTTTAGGTTAGGAGTCTTCACCAAAATCGCCCCCATGTAGTCATTTTAGGAAAGTTTTAATTAACCTAATTTTTTTTCTAAATTAGTGTTTTCAAAAAGCTATAAAAAAGGGCAAAAGGGGGGGGGGGGGGGGGGGTCGACCCCTATGCCTCTTTTCTCTCCTCTCCCCAAGTTCAGCAACTTCTCTCCATTGGAGCTACAAACCAAGGTAAGATTTCTTTTAGTTTTTTTTTATTATTTCTATTAATCTTAATATTTTAGTTGATGTTTTAGCCATTAACACCCCTTACATGTCGATTTCAAGTATAATCTACCTTCAAAAACCCTAAAGTAAAATAAAAAACATGATCTAATGATGCTCCATAGCTTATTTTACTTTTTAAATCCATTAGAATAGTTTAGAATAATATTTTTTATGTTTTTGCCAAATAAAAGATGAGATTCACCCGTTTAATGGGTTGAATCCCTCTTTTCGAATGCTAAATCAATTCCAACCATGTATTCCCTGATTTTTTTATTTTCTTATCATATTAATGTTTATTTTATTCATCCAAGTATCAAATCTAAATTCGTGACATTATTTGCATATTTTTCTTATTATTTTTCATGTTTAGATTAGGGTTTTTAATGCTTTATCGATGATCCATGTGTTTCAATCTCGAGCATGCGAAAATCATGTTAGTTCATATTTAAGTTCTCATAAAAAAAAATACAATTTTTTTAGGGTTGGTTTACGGACTTGTCAGTGACTTCTCATAAAAAAATTGAATTATTTTGGGTTCTATAACCTTGTCAAAAAATAAGAAAACAAACCATGAAATTGCTATGGGGATTCAGGAACAACTTGCCGAGGCGATATCTCCCTCGTCAGAGATTTGATTGATGATCCATAAGTTGCAGTGGTTTTGTCTTGATGTCTAGTATTTACTGTAAATTTATAATATTTGTATGCATTTGTTTACTATTTTTCCTCTGTCAGAAAGTAGAATCGATTTTTCAGAGCCTGATATACCTTGATTAAACCCTAGATCGACTTGTATTGATTGTATCTCTATAACCGGAGATCCGATCGACGATCCATAAAAAAAAATCTTACTCTATGTACATTATGTTCACTTCTGAAATTTTATAATTTTTTAATATGATTTGCTATATTTCTATGTACCTGAAACCAGATATACTTTTTTCAACTCGTTATATATTTGTCAGAATTGAGCTCATATTGCCGGAATGATATCTCTCTAATCAGAGATGATTTTTCTAATATGTAAAAAAGATAAATCTCTGTTTTTTTATCTAATATATTTCTGTAAATTTTTATGAATTTCCATGATGATTTGATACCTGATTTGGGTCTGACACTGTGACAGATATGTGCCCGCGGGCAAAATTGCATATTTTAGGATTTTATGCAATTTTCATATTAAATAATATTAGAAATATATTTTTTTAAATGAAGTTTAATTTTAGGGTTATCAAAACTATTCATGTCAATTTTTACTAATTTTTGAGTTTATTTGATATATTATTTGATTAAATCATGAAAATAGGGTGCCCGCAGAGTCTCAGTTTAAGTAAAACACTAGCAAAAATCTCTATTTTTATGATATTTCGATTTTTTTATATAAATTTTTATGTTTTTAATGTTTAATCATGTTTATAATCATGCTAGGGTACTTTATACCCGATTTGGCTTTGATTTGAATCTATTTAAGCCCTAAATTCAAATTTTTACAAAAAACTTTTCTGAAAACCTTGACTTCAAGGCCATAGTCTTGTTTTCAGGGGCATTTTTATCATTTTTCCTAAAATTCTGAATTTCAAAGTTGTCTATTTTTATTATTTTTTCAATTTTATATCATCTTTTATTATGTTTATCTCAGGGAAACATGGAAAAAGACTTATATCCGGATAAATCCAGTAATTTTCAGATATTATTAGATAAATCCAGAAAAGCCAACATATTTTCACTAAAAACTTTTCTAGTTTTGTAGGGACATTCAAGAGTATATTTTCTTTTTTTTTTCCTTTTCTTATGTAAATTGTAATTATAAATTTGGAATAAGAGTTTAAATTCCTGCTTAAATTAAGGTTTGCATGTGCATATAGTTTACTTTTTTTTTAATAAATGTTAATTGTGTAATAGATGATGATTCATGCATATTCAAATTCACCCTGGTCTACATGAATGGCACGTGCACCAGCTTCTAAGGAGTTGATAATCTCGGTGGGTTTTGTATTTGTGGCCATAGTCAGATGCGAACGAAACCCAAATTTATTATCTTTTTCTAAGCCACAAATGGCCTACACTCTTAGGCATTTTCAGAAATCATAGCATGTTTTTCAAATTTTTCTAAGTATTTTCTTTCTTTAGAATCAAATGAGATATATTCAATATATATTCGTGGTCATAGTCAGGGATGTGTAAAGAATCTCTTTCATCTAAGTTCTATAAGGCACAAAAATTCTCTTTTTCAAAGATTTTCCTTAAATTCTTCAAAAAATATTTTTGAAAATTGCATTCATTCATTCATCTAGGTTTAGATTGCATAATGAATAATTTTCACAGGGCTACACGCCCATCCTTTTGATTAATTCAAGAGTTCAAAACTCAGAAAAATCAATTTTCTCAAAAAACTCCAAAGTTTCTTCAAAATTTGATATCCTTTTCATCAGAAATCGATTTTCCTTTCTTCAAAAATATAAATGTGGTTCAGAATAGTACAACTTTTATGAAGATAAAGAAGTTGGCAGACCAACTGTCTCTCAATTGCCATGGCCGTACTTACTTTCTTATACCGTGGATTGACCCATTTTGTGCTTAAAGATTCTATCTTAGAAGAAGGGTGCATCTATGCAGTATAGTCTTGGTTCTCTCGACATGTATCAACTCGAGCTAGCTCATTCAGATATAACAGTAAAAAGCCATTACCCACTTCTCGGTACAGATCCTTGATCGAGAACCTTCATGAAGAGGAAATCGTGTGGGACTACTTCGATCGTCAGAAGTCACCCCCTCGATACACTTATGTATATGGCAAGTGATTCAAGTTACTCAGACCGTTCTTCTCCGTTTATTATCAGCTAGAGCGATGTGTCAGACAGTTCTCGCAAAGACAAAAGCGCATGGAAGCTTGATTATTGTCAAGCATTATGCCAGAATTTGATCTGAAATCTGCCCAGTGGTTCGGAACATACTTTTCTGCCAAGCATAACTGGGATTCTTTTGTTACCCTCACTATTTTTCTTGGTTCTCAAGTGTTTTTTGATTATCATGAGTGGTGGCAAATTGTTTGTTCGCCCCCTCTTTGTCAAGTCTATTATTAATAAAATCATTAATCTTCAATAATTAATCATTTTATTATGGTTTGATGACCTCGCCTAGGTAACAAGACATATTTTAGTTGTTTATCTCCTTTACAAGAATAACAACGCAATTGTCATGTTTTCAACAATGACCCAATCCTTGGTAATGGGATATCCTTCAAATTGTCGACTTAACTCTCATCAAATATTTTTCCCCTATTTATTTTATCCTCAAGTCGTTCTTCCAATCTAATTGCCTATTTTATTCTGCAGAGAGCATTTGCAATCCTACATGGTTCAGACAAGGTCTGACAAGAAGACTGCATTTATCCAGCATATCGATCATTCTTTTGCATCTGAACAAGAAATGACCTCTCCATAATCTCCCAGGGAACAAAGCCAGTAGAACAACGATGATGTAGATCCTTAGATGTATGTGTTGTTCCAAAAGATGATGAAAAAGATGTTGACTGAGCAAACAGAGGCTAGTTCAGGCAAAGCCAAGAAAAAGGCTAAGGGTCGGACAATGAAAAAACATATGAAGATCTCAAAAAAGCAGAGTCATCACAAAGACACTTCTGATGAAGTTGAATCAGTGGGTGACACCGATGAAGAATATAAGATTCAACAGGCACTTTGAAAGTTGACTCAGGGGCAAGGGTCGGCCTATAAATCCAAGGATCAGTCTGTTAACGATCCTGATCAGCCACAACTCAAAGACATGGTCAAAATGGTCAAGGATCTGCAAGCACATGATAAGGGCAAGAAGGTCTTCACGAGTGAAGACTTTTACGATGGATTAGAAGGGGATGACAGTCTTGACAATCTCCCCAGGAAATTTATCAAGTTCGATGGTTCTGGTGATCCTAAAGCACATCTTGCCATGTTTTTCGCTGAGTGTTCCAAGTTCAAAAGGGACAATCGAGCTCTATTCCTTTGTTTTCCCTGTAGTTTTGAGGGTATCACTACCAAATGGTATTTGGAACATATTAATCCTATTGAATTGAAGGAATTTGATAAGGTGGTTAATCTTTTCATTGAGCAGTTTATATTCAATACTGAAGTCTTACCAACCCTCAGTCATCTCTGTAACTTCAAGCAGAAAGAGGACAAAAAGGCTAGAGACGTCATTTGCAGATGGAGATCCACTTGCAATCGAACGAGGGATCCGATATCAGAAAGGCATGCATTGTCAGTGATCCTAAACAATTTCTCTCAACCTCTAAGGGGATTGATTTCTACCTCCTCGACGTGATCCTTTGTCGAATTATAGAATGAGCCAAATGGCTTGAGATGAGGATGGAGAACGGGGTCTATGAGGGCATTACCATCGCAAAAAGTAGTCAAGATGCCAAGAAGAAGACACATTTCACTCTTTCTGCTAATAATAACAAAGACAACAAGAATAATCGCGATAACAATTCAAAGGGATTCAAAGGCCAAAAGGGAAAGCCTTTATAATCTAGTCCCCAGCATAAAGAGAAAGATCAAGAAAAACCAAAGCGCAAGAACTGGAGTACTGACCCCAAGTTCACCCCTCTGAACCAGACAATCGAGAGTGTTCTGGAATATATGCTTGTGAGAGATATGATCTGTTTGCCTAAAGTCGTTGATCCCCCAGCAATTATGGGCTGATTCAAAGAACAAATTTGCAAGTTTCACCTAGCAGTAGGGCACGACACAGAGAACTGCTTCATTCTTAAGAACATCGTGCATGACTGCATTGACAAGAATATTCTGGTGGAAGACGAAGGAGAAGAACAGCCAACCGTCATGACCAAGCCTTTCCTGGACCATTCAAAAGAATGACAACGCCAGAGTTTTCTTGCTTTCTTCCTTTATTTCAGTCATCTTGTAGGGAAGAGACAGTCACAGTCTTTTGCGTCCTTTTGTTAATCCCTAAAAGTACTCAATCATTGTCATCAATTTGACTTAATCAATGAAAGTATCATTTTTCTCACTTTCTCCTTCATTGCAAAATATCTTCTTGTGAGGAGTGACCCCTTTCATAATGCCTCTCGAATCAATCAAGAAGTCGGTTGCCTACATAGAGCACTCTTCAAATATCAATTATTTATTCTTTTTCCAAAATCTTACTCCCCAGTTGCATTAGGGCATTTTTTTTGAAAATTTGTCTTCACTAAAACTTCTATATGCAGGTAGGATCAAACAAAATCTTTCACCATCTATTTGCATGCATTCGCATTTGTCTGCATTCATTTGCATTCATCTGTATTTTGTATTTATTTGTATTCATCCATTTGCATCAAATTCATTACCCATTCAGGATAAGGAATAAATCTTGAGCTTCGACAGTTGTCTGAGTTATCGTGAGGGTGAAGATTGAAAATCTCCCATCATAATCAACAGGCACTTTCAAAACACCAGTTTTTTTTTCAAAGTCAACCTTCGGGTCGAATATTTTGTCAAAACCATTTTTGACAGTCATGTCAAAATTAACCACCGGGTTAATTCTATTCCCAAAATCCAGTTTCACACTGGTCAAACCATTCCAAAATTCAGTCTTCGCACTGATCGAGCTTTCAATATTCAACTTTCAAGCCAATTTTTAAACCCAACTTCCTAATCAGTCTAGTTTTTCCTTCAGGATTCGAGTTCTGACTCAAATTTTCTTTCAAATCCAATTCGTTTAGTTTTCCTATGAAGATTTGAGTTCCTACTCGAACCTTCTTTCTGATTCAAGAATTGGTCTAGAAGATCTGAGTTCCGACTCGAATTTTCTCTCAAATCCAATTTGTCTAGTTTTTCTTTGAAGATTCGAGTCCCTACTCGAACCCTCTTTCAAACTCAAGAATTGGTCTAGAAGATCCAGATTCTGACTCGAATTTTCTTTTAAATTCAATTCGTCTAGTTTTCCTTTGACGATTTGAGTTTTGACTCGAATTTCCTTCCTGCCAAAATTCAGCTTCGTGTTGGTCCTTTTACCAAATTCAGCATGCGAGTTGAATCCTTTACAAAACCAGTCTTTCTTAAATCCAATTTGTGGATCAACCTCATTTCATTGAGGACTATTTTCATTCATCCTGTTTTCTAGTCCTAGTACTGGGACATTTCCAAAATTATCGATCTTAGATCGAACCCATTTTTAAAACTCAGTCCTCGTACTGATTCATTTTCTCAAAATTGTTGTTCCAAGTGAACCTATGTTGTTCTTAATTGAACCTATATCGTTCTTAATTGAACCGATGTCATTCTTAGTTGAACCAATGTTGTTCCAAGCAAACCTATGTTGCTCTCAATTGAACCAATGTTGTTTTAAGCAAACCTATGTTGTTCTTAATTGAATCGCTGGCATTTTTAGTTGAATTAATGTTGTTCTAAGTGAACCTATGTTGTTCTTAACTGAACCTATGTTGTTCTTAATTGAACCGATGCAGTTCTTAGTTGAACCCATGTTGTTCTTAGCTGAACCAATGTTGTTCCAAGCGAACCTATGTTGTTCTTAGTCAAACATATGTCATTCTCAAGTGAACCTATGTGGTTCTTAATTGAACAAATGACATTTTTAATTGAACCTATGTTGTTCCTAAGCAAGTTGATGTTGTTCTCATTTGAACTGATGTTGTTCTTAGTTGAACCGATGTTGTTTCAAGCAAACCTATGTTGTTCCCAAGCGAGCCTATGTTGTTCCCGAGCGAACCTATGTTGTTCTTAAGCAAACCGATGTTGCCTCAATCGAATCGATTTTGTTTCAAGCGAACCTATGTTGTTCTTAAACAAACCTGTGATTATTCTCAAGTGAACCTATGTTGTTCTTAAGTGAACCAATGAGGTTCGTAGTTGAATCGATTTGAGTTTTGACTCAAATTTTCCAGTTCTCCTTCGGAGATCCAAGTTCTGACTCAGACTTTCTTTTCAAAAGTCAACTTTTGAGTTGATCTTTTATCAAATACTGAGTCTTTTCAAGGTTCACTATTTAGTCACGGATGTGTCAATTGGATGTCAAGTGATTTCTTTCACTAAGGATTTCAAGAATATTTTTGCCAATTTGTCATAAAAAATAGTTGTTAATCTCCAAATATTTATTGCACAAAATTTCACCTTATGTTACCTTTAGTATTCTCTTCAAAAGGACAAAGCTTTTACGAAGAAAGAAGAAAATTCAAGCTTTTTGGTTGGTCAACCAAAATGATGAAGAAAAATCCTTGATATGACTAGCAAAGGGAAAATTCAATGATGTTGAGAAGCCATAAGTGAATCGGTATTGATCATAGCTATGGCACATTTTTAAAGATCATTCTTCTGGTAATAAGGCAGTGAAAATATCCTGGGCGATATAAAAGAATTTACTCAATCTCAATTTCAATATATCTTCAATCAATCAAGCTACAATCAACCATTGTCAAGTTGAAGACTGATGGATGAGTTAGATTCCCGGGGCCAAAGGAAACTCAAATAATCTCCAAGTTGAAAGAGCATGTGATGTTTCCTTCCAGAAAAAGTTTAAATCATCGTCAAGTTGAAGGCTGATGCAATGAACCTTCCGCCAATCCCTAAAAGATATTTTGATCACTGTTATCATAAAGAGATTTTCAATCCAATGAGACAATTTTATCAATATAATTCTTAGGACCCAAGAGGACTCAGATCATCTCCAAGTTGAAAGAGTTTGTGACATGTCCTTCCAAGAAAAATCAGAACATCACCAAGTTGAAGGCTGATGTGATGAAATTCTCGCCAAAACCCAAGAGAGTTCACTTTTCATGTCTCAAAAGAGCGTAAAAGATTGTCAAGAGATTTCAATTAAAGAGACACCATCATTAATTCAATTCCTGGAACCAAAAAAGACTCAAATCATCTCCAAGTTGAAGGAGCATGTGACGTGTCCTTTCACAGAAAATCAGAACATTACCGAGTTGAAGGTTGATGTGATAAAATTCTAAATTCTCGTTGAACCCCAAGAAAAGCTCAATCTCTATATCTCAAAAGAGTGCAAAAAGATCATCATGGGTAAACCCTAGATATCAAACTACCAAAACTGCCAAGAATCCTCTTTATTTATGTGAAATTCTTTTATTAATATTCTTTCCATTAATCGCTTTTATGATACTGAGAAGAAATTCCTTTCTTTTCATATCAAGGAAATAGATATCTTTCTTGAAGAAACTCAACAACAATAAATTTGATTTTGATTCTGGATTCTACAGAGCTAGCCCAGTTGGAGGTAATACTCGAGATAGAAGCAAAAATATTTTTTTCACAGATGTGTACATTTCAATTACTTTGAATCAACTGTAAATTTTATCATTTTGATAATATTTTTTAGCTATCCTGATATAAAGCAAGAGCTCGATGTCTATTTTAACACATTCTAGCATCACCTTATGCCTCCTTGAGAGAGTTGCCCTTATCTTTCGCATTGTCAAAAGATTCACCTCACTCCTCTCTGAAAGGATAGCCTTAGTCATTTTTCACGTTATCGAAAGATTCGCCTCACTCCTCTCTGAAATGATAGCCTTAGCCGTCTTTCGTGTTGTAGAAAGATTCTTCTCACTCCTCTCTAAATGGATAGCCTTAGTCATCTTTCACATTGTCGAAAGATTTGCCTCACTCCTCTCTGAAAGGATAGCCTTAGTCGTCTTTCGCATTCTCAAAAGATTCGCCTCATTCCTCTCCGAAAGGATAGCCTTAGTCATCTTTCGCGTTGCTGAAAGATTTGCCTCACTCCTCTCCGAAAGGATAGCCTTAGTCGTCTTTCGCGTTGTTGAAAAATTCACCTCACTCCCCTCTAAAAGGATAGCCTTAGTCATCTTTCGTGTTGCTGAAAGATTTGCCTCATTTCTCTCCAAAAGGATCGCTTTATTTATCTTTCGCGTTGTCGAAAGATTCGCCTCACCTTTTCTCTGAAATGATATCCTTTGTCGTCTTTCGCGTTGTTGAAAGATTTGCCTCACCTTCTCTCCGAAAGGATAGCCTTTGTCGTCTTTCGCGTTGTTGAAAGATTTGCCTCACCTTCTCTCTGAAAGGATAGCCTTAGTCATCTTTTGCGTTGCTAAAAGATTTGCCTCACTCCTCTCTGAAAGGATAGTCTTTTTCGTCTTTCGCGTTATTGAAAGATTTACCTCACTTTTCTTTGAAAGGATAGCCTTTTTCATCTTTCACGTCGTCAAAAGATTTGCCTCACTTTTCTTCAAAAGGATAGCCATTGTTATCTTTTGCGTTGTTGAAAGATTTGCCTCACTTTTTTTCTAAAATGATAGCCTTAGTCGTCTTTCATGTTGTTGAAAGATTTGCCTCACCTTTTCTCCTAAAGGATAGTCTTTTTTGTCTTTCACATTGTTGAAAGATTCGCCTCACTTTTCTCTGAAAGGATAGCCTTATTTGTCTTTCACGTTGTTGAAAGATTCGCCTCACTTTTCTCTGAACGGATAGCCTTTGTCGTCTTTCGCATTGTTGAAAGATTTGCCTCACCTTCTCTCTGAAAGGATAGCCTTTGTCCTCTTTCGTGTTGTTGAAAGATTCGCTCCACTTTTCTCCGAAAGGATAGCCTTAGTCATCTTTCACGTTGTCGAAAGATTCGCCTCACCTTTTCTCCCAAAGAATAGCCTTTGTCGTCTTTCATGTTGTTGAAAGATTTGCCTCACCTTCTCTCTGAAAGGATAGCTTTAGTCGTCTTTCACGTTGTGGAAAGATTTGCCTCATTTCTCTCCGAAAGGATCACCTTATTCATGTTTCACGTTGTCGAAAGATTCACCTCACTTTTTCTTCAAAAAGATAAGCCTTATTCATCTTTCGCGTTATTGAAAGATTCGCCCCACCTTTTCTCCAAAAGGATAGCCTTTGTTGTCTTTTGTATTGTCGAAAAAATTGCCTCATATCACCTTATTCGTATTTTGTGTTATCTAAAGAATTGCCTTATTCCTCTTCAAAAGAATCACCTCATTTGTCTTTCATGTTGTTGAAAGAATCACCCTTGCCCTCTTTGAGAGTGTTGCCTTATTCATCTTTTGCATTAACAAAAAGAAATCGCCTTATATTTCTTCGAAGGACTACCTTATTCATCTACCAAGTTGCCTCTTTCAATCTTATTTCCTTACCTTTTGCAAATCCTTCTCAGATTTACTGTGCAAAATTCAAAGGTCCCATCATGGTTTCTTTATTTGAGGATTCCATTTTTTTTCGTCCCTTTCAGATTAAGGGTCAAACCTGAACCCCATTCTCCTACGAGGTATTTTTCGTCCCATCCAGGTTAAGGGCTAACCCTGAGACTCATTTCGATGAGGTGAATTTTCTTCTTTATTCTACATTCTATACCTACCATAATCACCAGAGCCAATTCTTTCATGCCCAGTCAGATTCTTCTAATTGGGGCATTTTATAGTCCAAATTTGGTGTGTTTTTCTTTGCCACTAAGCTTGGCTTTCGACCGGCTTAGTAGCAAAGATGGGCATCTATAAACACCCCAAATTTTTAATCTTCATTCATAAACCCTTTTCTTTTGCCACTGGGACCCACTCTTTGCAGCCTTCAGCGAACAAGCTGGTTGATATCTGAGCCAGGGTTGTTCATAGCCCAAATTTTATAATAAATTTCAATACTTTATCCTACAATCAAGATCCAATCCTCATTTTGGCTTAATCTCAATTTTTAGTTCTCATCCTCAGATGAGAATTTTCAATTCTTTGTGTCTGCCAGCGGTCTGTATTTCCAAATCTATCATCCAGGGTTTACATTTCATGTGTCATTGCATATCACAGCATGCATTTGGCATATCATTTCATGGCATTGCATCTCATTTTCGAGATCCAGCACTCCTGTTTTCAAAATCTTCAATCCAAATTCGATTTTAAAACTTTTCTTTCAAAATCAATCCCAAATACCTGGGTTTTAAATCGACATTTTGTCATTTGTTAACCCCCAGAATCTTATATTCTTTTATTTCAAAATATTTTCTTTACAAAACAATCTGGATTCATATTAAATCAATTTTTAACTGATCTCAGTTCTCAGATGAAACACATTTAGGTGGTGTCGCTTTTGGATTCCTTCATTCTTCAAATTTCTCAAATTTTCAGAGTCCTAGTCATATCAAGACTCTATCTTTTTACTTTTTAAACCTTTTCTAAAATTCTATTTTGGTTTTAGATCAGAGGTAGTCTTATCCCTTATCCATTTCTCTCATTTTGGCCAAAATCTCAGAGTTTCAGTCGGATTAGGATTTTTTTCCAGAGTTTCAATCGGATCAGGACTCTACTTTTCACTTCTATTTTTATCTCTTTTCGAGAAAATCTTTCAAAACCTTCATTCTGACCAAAATTCTAGAGTTCCAGTTGAATTAGGATTCTGCCACAGAGTCCTAATCGAATCAGAACTCTATCCCGATATCATTTTTTTAGTTCATTTTCACTTGTCTTCAAAAATTCTTTTTAAAATCTCATCATTTGCTTCTCAGAAAATAAAAAATTCTCAGTCCTAGTCGGATCAGAACTCTGAACCTAACTTCAATTTCTATCCTATTTTCACCTGTTTTCTAAAACCCTTTCATTTGTTTTCTAGAAAAGCCTAAATTTTAAGAGTTTTGGTCGAATTAGGACTCTGTCTCAGAGTCCCAGTTCGATCAGCACTCTAATTCTGATTTCACTTTTTGTCTTGTTTTCACCTATTTTTGCGAAAAGCTCTCAAAATCTTCTTGTCTGTTTTCAAAAAAATCAAAATTTTTAGAGTTTTAGTCGAATTAGGACTCTATCTTAGAGTCCTGATCGGATCAGGACTCTGTTATGATTTCTGTTTTAACTTCCATTCTTACTTATTTTTAAAACATTTTCGCTTGTTTTAGAAAAAAATATAATTTTATAGAGTTTTAGTCAATTTAAGAATCTATTTCGAGAGTTTCAATTGAACTAGAACTCTGACTCTAACTTTGTTTTAAGCTCATTTTATCAAATTTTGAAAAAACCTTTTAAAATTCCTTTATTTATCTTTCAAAAATGCCAAAAATCTAGAGTTTCAGTTCGATCAAGACTCAGTCCTAATCTAGTTACGATTGTATTCTGAATTTCTGTTTCTACTTCCATTTTCATTCTCTTCACTTGTTTTTCAAAATTAGTCCATTTCGCAGAGTTTCAGTTGATTCAAGACTCTATTTTAGAGTTTCGGTTGAGTTAGAACACTAACCCTGACTCCATTATCTGAATTATTTATACTAGTTTTGAGAAAATCCTTCAACGACTTCTTCGTTTGGCTTTGAAAAACCCAAATGTCAGAGTTTTAGTTGGTTTAGGACTCTGGTATAGAGTTTCAGTTCGCATAGGACTCCGTTTTCAAAACCTCTGATTTTCATTCAGTGATTTTAACTCTGTTTTTAAACCATTTCTGATCTTTATTCCAACTTTTTCAAAACCTTGGTGTGGGGCCCACTCAGTTAGCGCCACATCTGGAGGAGTCCTGATCCATTCAGAACTTTAATGGACTCAAAATCTTCAATTTCAAAACCAACCTTATTCTAAACCCTTTTTGAAAACCTGTATTTTCAAATTTTAAAATTGTTTTTGAAAAATCAAGTGGGGCTCACTCTGGGTGATGCCACATTTGAAGAAGTTGGCGTTAGCTTAGGGTTAGTCAGTGTCCTAGTTAGGTTAGGAGTCTAAAAGAGTCCAAACTTGATTTTAAAAGTTACATTTTTACTTTATATTTTAACATTGATTTTAAAGTTTTAAAAATTAGGGTTTTGAAAACGCTTAGTTGGCGTCATATTTGGGGTCTCCTAAGTCATCTAGAACTTCATTAGGTTAATTAGAATAGTTAGCTAGAGTTAGTTTAGGTTAGAAGTCTTCACCAAAATCGTCCCCCACGTAGTCATTTTAGGAAAGTTTTAATTAACCTAAAATTCTTTCTAAATTAGTGTTTTCAAAAATCTATAAAAAGGGGCAAAAGGGGGGGGGGGGGTCGACCCCTATGCCTTCTCTCTCCCTTTCTTGTTGCCTCTCTCTCCTCTCCCCAAGTCCAGCAACTTCTTTCCATTGGAGCTTCAGCCCAAGCTAAGATTTCTTTTAGTTTTTTTTTTTATTATTTCTATTAATCTTAATATTTTAGTTGATGTTTTAGCCATTATCACCCCTTACATGTCGATTTGAAGCATGATCTACCTTCAAAAACCTTACAGTAAAATTAAGAACATGATCTAATGCTTCTTCATGGCTTATTTTACATATTTAGTCCATTAGAATAGTTTAGAATAATATTTTTTATGTTTTTGCCAAATAAAAGATGAGATTCACCCGTTTAATGGGTTAAATCCCTCTTTTCGAAGGCTAAATCAAATTCAAAATTGTATTCACTTATTTTTTTTATTTTCTTATCATATTAATATTTATTTTACTCATCCAAGCATCAAATCCAAATTTATGATATTATTTGCATATTTTACTTATTATTTTTCATGTTTAGATTAAGGTTTTTAATGCTTTATCGATAATCCATGTGTTTCACTCCCGGGCATGCGAAAATCATGTTAGTTTATGTTTAAGTTCTTATCAAAAAAATATGATTTTTTTAGAGTTAGTTCACAGGTTTGTCAGTGACTTCTCATAAAAAAATTGGATTATTTTGGGTTCTATAACCCTATCAAAAAAACAAGAAAATGAACCATAAATTTTAAACCGTGAAATCGCTATAGAGATTCAGGAACAACTTGCAGAGGCGATATCTCCCTCGTCAGAGATCTGATTGATGATCCATAAGTTTCAGTGGTTTTGTCTTGATTTCTAGTATTTACTGTAAATTGTTCATATTTTTATGCATCTGTTTACTATTTTTCCTTTGTCCGAAAGTAGAATTTTAGAACCCGATATACCTTGTTTAAACCCTAGATCGACTTGTGTCGATCGTATCTCCCTAACCAAAGATCTGATCGAGGATCCATAAATAGTAAAATCTTCCTCTATGTATTTGATGTTCAATTCAAAAATTTTATAAGTTTTGAATATGATTTGCTATATTTTCCTGTACCTGAAACCGGACGTACTTATTTCAACACATTATATATTCGTCAGAACTGAACCCATATTGTCGGAATGATATCTCCTTAACCAGAGATGATTTTTCCAATCTGAAAAAGGGAAATCTCTATTTTTCTATCTAGTATATATCTGTAAATTGTTATGAAGTTCCATGGTGATTTGATACCTGATTTGGGTCTAACACTATGACAGGTACGTGCCTATGGTCAAAATTGCATATTTTAGGGTTTTATACAGTTTTTATATTAAAATAATATAAACAATATATTTTTTTGAATGAATTTTAGTTTTAGGGTTATCGGAACTATCAATGTCAATTTTTATTGATTTTTGAGTTCATTTGATATATTATTTGATTAAATCATGAAAATAGGGTGCCCATAGAGTCCCGGTTTGAGTAAAACACTAGCAAAAATCTCTATTTTTGTGATATTTCAAATTTTTTATATAAAATCATATGTTCTAATGTTTAATCATGTTTATAATCATGCTAGGGTACTTCATGCCCAATTTGGCTTTGATTTGAATCCATTTGGGCCCTGAATCTAAATTTTTACAAAAATCTTTTCTTAAAACCCTAACTTCAAAGCCATACTCTTGTTTTCAGGGGCATTTTTGTTATTTATCCCAAAAATTTTAATTTCAAAGTTGTTTATTTTTATTATTTCTTCAATTTTATATCATCTTTTATTATGTTTATCTCAGAAAAACATGGAAAAAGGCTTATATCCGGATAAATCCAGTAATTTCTAGATATTATTGGATAAATCCAAAAAAGCCAACATATTTTCACTAACAAGTTTTCTAGTTTTGCAGAGACATTCAAGAGTGTATTTTATTTTTTTTCTTTTCTTTTCTTATGTAAATTGTAATTGTAAATTTGGAATAAGAGTTAAAATTCCTGCTTAGATTAGGGTTTGCATGTGCACATAGTTTAGTTTTCTTTTTTAATAAATGTTAATTGTGTGATGGATGATGATTCATGCATATTCAAATTTATTATGGCCTACATGAATGGCATGTGCACCAAATTCTAAGGAGTTTTTAAACTCGGTGGGTTTCGTATTTGTGGCCATAGTCCGAATACGAACGAAACCCAGATTTGTCATCTTTTTCTAAGCCACAAATGGCCTACACTCTTAGGCACTTTCAGAAATCATAGCATGTTTTCCAAACTTTTCTAAGTATTTTCTTCATTTAGAATCAAATGAGATATATTCAATATATATTCGTGGCCATAGTCAGGGATATGTAAAGAATCTCTTTCATCTAAGTTCTATAAGGCACAAAAATTCTTTTTCAAAGATTTTCCTCAAATTCTTCAGAAAATATTTTTGCAAATTACATTCATTCATTTATTCATCTAGGTTTAGATTGCATAATGAATAATTTTCACAGGGCTACAAGCCCATCCTTTTGATCAATTCAAGAGTTCAAAACTCAAAAAAAATAATTTTCTAAAAAAACTCCAGAGTTTCTTCAGAATTTGATATCCTTTTCTTCAAAAATCAATTTTTCTTTCTTCAAAGATACTTCTTAGATATGGTTCACGATTTTCAAAGTGTTCGCTTTTCTAAGTATTTTTCAATATTTGAAGCATACATCATATTTTCAGTCAAAATATTTCTAAGTCATAGCACATACCTGATTCTTTGTGCATTTAGGAATAGAACATCGATTTAGACAAGTTGAGTAAAACAAAGCACACGATTGATCCTTGGTTCGATTACCCCTGGTTATGGTGCCAGGAACGGTTGAACCTCGTACCGACAGGCAAGTCCCATTCTTCGGAATTATCGTGCATTTTAAAACAGAGTCAAGTTATTTTCAAAAAATTTTCAAATGTCAGTTTGACTTGCAAAAGTAAAATTTTGCAATGATAACAAGCATCCTCAGTATTAAACTGCATTCCTTCTACGGGAATAGAGTCAGGTGTACTATCATGTACATTCCCAGTGCCTGCACCTTTATCAAGTGTATTGTCAGTATCGTCTACCTCATTATCGAATTGCATTTCTTCTGCTGGAAAATTCAAGTCAAGAGTGAATCCAATGTCTGCACCCTTGTTATCATGTGCATCATTAGTGCATGTGTTCACTTCTTCAGGTGCGTCATTAATACATATGTTCACTTCTCCATATCTTTCAAATGATTGAAATGGATCATCTTCATTACAACCAGATGATAAGCTCTCCATTGTTATAAGCAAGATATCAATTTGCGTTAGCAAGCGCATACGTTTACTATGATTTATTCAGGATGCATACAACAACGGATATCGATAAGGTTAAGCAAGTCAAAGAAACGATTTAATGAGTCACAATATAAAAGCAACTGCGGTTTGTTATTTGCTTATACTATGCATCAAGTTATTACTTACCATGCCAATAAAAGAAATGATATGTCGTACATGTGTGTTGACGATAGCGTTTTAATTATATCTACGATGTTGTGAAGCGAGTTTAATAGAAATCGCTAAATAAACAGCGATTTGAATACAAAAATTGCCACCACAAGCGCATAAAAATGTATTTCTGCATGCACATATTTTAAAAATCTTTCTATAAATATCTTACAAATATATACTACAAAACACATAATATCTTGCAAATTGATATACATATCGCATAATATGTTATAAATCGATACAGCAATTTAGCATAATACCTTACAAATCGACACTACAAAACACATAATATCTTACAAATCGATAAATATATTGCAAAATATATTACAAATCGATGCAGAAATTCAACATAATAGCAAACAAATCGATATTAAAAAACAAAACAATATCTCACAAATCCATAGTATGTTACTAAAACTGCGATTTGAGATACAATGCATATACTAAGTGAATGGAGGATACCGGATGGGGTAGAGGCCCTTCCTTGCATTTGTAAACAAGCATTCTTATCAATAGGTCCCAGCGTCTTACAAATATCGATAAGTTTCCAACCATCAAAAGGACAAGATCCACCTGCAATAACAAAACAACAATTTAATGCCACTCAAGACTACATACGTTCTTCAACGATAGCACGATGACATGGAAACGTACTCATGATGCCTTAATGGCACTGGTTGGAATGTTTATGCGTCATTGCTTTCTTCCATAATGCCTAACGACAACGAAAAAGAAGAGAAGACTGTAGAAAGAGATGGCCGACAAATTCACCTATGACGCCCACCAATGATCGAACCAGTCGATCGCAAACACGAGAATGTTTTGTAACACAAGGCAGGAACGAGAAGGCGACAATGTGTTGTAAAACAGGCTAAAAAATAAGGCGGGAACCTCGACTCGAGATGACGGCAAAATTTATGTTGTCAAAGAGAGCTCCTGTTATAGCAGATGGCGCAAAAGTTTACTGCTTAGGGCAAAAATGAAACGTTTCGACTTTGAAGAGTTAACATCATACTTTCTGGATGAAAGACTTTTTTTGTCCTTTTCTCAAACTGTCGTTTCCCTTCTTTTGAATGGAGGATATTTTTGTAATTTTCTTGAACAATCATTTCATGGTGAGCATAGCAAGAAAGGGTACTTAAGTCTTTGCATCCGCACCAGATTCCGATGCTGAGTGATGCCAATGCACACGGGGGTACAAGCTCCATGAGCTTTTATACATGGCGCTCATTGGGACCCCTAAACACGAGATATAGCTAACGATCGTCTTCGAGGGAGAACACACACCACCCTCTCGACTACTACCGCCTCGCCATCACCGACGTCGATGTGATTTCGGCTCTCATTAGTGCCCTTCGAAGCGGAGAACCGTCATTGGGTGAAAGAGGCGACACAAAGTGGGAGTTTGGGGTCAGGGTTAGAAAGAGAGAATGTCACGCTAAGGCTTTTTTAATTATTATTTTTTTTTGCTTTTTTTTTCCTTATCCATGTTTTTTTAGTAATGGCGGGGGGTGGATGGTGTTTAGCCCCTAAAATGGATGCAGCCAATGGCGTTTCGCACATCCAACGTTTGTTAATAAAATCATTCCAAACAACCTTTTCGTCTAAACCATCAAACAAGCACTAAAAGTCAATCAAACTTATTGCCTGCCCATGTAGTACAATTTTCACTTCTATAGAAAGCCTCAACTTGGCCAACAATTGGCATGGCACGACGAAACGTGTGTGATGAGAATCTTGTCTACAGTTTTGATCTCTGTGTGTGTGATTTGAGTCTATCTATAGATTTGCTCCCAACGAGGTCATCCAGGTCTAATCAAAGATGAACTCAAGCTTTAGAGTGGAGCCTTAGCCCGCATAGACCTGTAGGCGAAACCATACATGCTTCTGCTTCATTCGTTCATATGCAGTACTTTTACCTCAAGTTTGACTTGAAATCTCCAAACACCAGATGTTGGACTCTCTTTTGCATAAGGCACAATGAAGGGTGGACAGTAGGCAGGATCAGGCTAGCTCAGTCAGGCAAGTGTTCCAAACCCTAACCTATGGCTCATCCAAATAAGCCAGAGTCCAAACATTCAGCTAGGCTAGGCCACACATAACTTTGACTGGGTGGTCCAACCTGTTGATGAACCAAACTTGGGGTTCCTAAAATATCAGTTTAGGCCCAGCCCAAATGGATTGGACCACAGCCAGCCAGAATCAGTGACCAGCCATCCTGCACAATGCAACTCATAGTTATCAGAGTAGTTAGTAAATTTTTTAAGATGAAGAACCTTTGCCAAGGTGAGGAAAAACCCCAGGTGGGGGCCCATGACTACCCTGCCTTACATGGCCTACCTCTAAAAGCTACGAGCACACCCGTGTGCCAACAGGGTTTGATTCGGGGTCTTCAACTCAACACCTTCACAACCACCCCACTGGACACAGAGGAAGCATAAGGGAAGAGGGCAAATCGAGTACTCGATGGAGTGAGTGGATGCCACACATTCCCCTCAATCCCTTCCTTTTAAATAGGAGAATGCATGGCATCAAGTGATTGGAATGAGTACCTTGCACCATACTCATCCTGATCACTGAATCCCCTCTCATAAGAGAAAATAAATAGGAAGCTATAAAGAGTGGAAAGCAGATCAGGTCATGTTGAACATGAGCGTTTTTGCTCATGCCGACATCGTGGCCATCTGATTTGCATTTTAAAAAACTCAAAAGTCAACAAAACCACGTGGCATACATCCAAAATGCAAACAGACGGCCACGATGTCGGCATGAGCAAAAACACTCATGTTCAGCATGACCTGATCTGCTTCCTAAAGAGTGGGAAGTGATTGAAAAGTAAATAACACTCATATATTTAAGTGCATTTTAAAACTTTTTACCCAAAATATCCACCATATATGGATGTTTTATAATAAATGCAAAATTTTAATATAAAAACTTCATTTCCAATATCAAAGATGGTTGATCTCAAATTAAAAAAATGAGCTTTTTTTAGGCTAGCTAAGACAAGGGAAAAACCTCCCTTCACCGACCGCATATTGGCAAGCCTCCAGTTTGTAAAACTCAAGAAAATATACACAATTTTAAACTTTTGGTGCCCTGACAACTTTGGTCCCTATTAAATGAGCAAAGACCTAGCCCCAAAGGGGTTGGCATGGTGGGGTTGGGCTTTGGATACCAGACATGATTCATATGAGTGTCACTCCTTTGCGCAAACTGATGCCCAATATAAGCCATAAAGGGTGAGGGTGCTACACTTGGACTTTTACGCCTTTGGGACAATGACTGTAGGTATGGCATGCAAATCAGAAAAAAAGAATGGAGACATTGTCGGCAAAAAGAAGCAAGCTTTGCATTAAGGGAGTGTTTGATTGTTTGTCCAAGATTAGACAGAACAGTACAACAGAACAGAGAGCACATGTTATGTCTATTTTCTAACAATTGTTATTCGTTTAGCATTTGTTTCGACTTAAATAGGAAATCATATTTTTTTATTTGAAAATAAAATAACTGCTAGAAAATAAAACACAAATAAACCCTAAACTGGAAACCAATAAACCTTAGGATACAAGAAAAATAAACCATAAACTCAAAGAAAACATAAAAATCCCTAATGAAAGAAAAAATCCCTACTCAAACTAAAATAAAAAACCCTAATTAAAATTTTTTGATTCAAAGCCCTAATCAAAGAAATTTTTATTTTTTATATTTAATTCAAACTATAATTCAAAAAATCTAAATTTGAAACCCCAAATCAAAAGGTCCTAGTTTGAAACCCTAATTAAAAAATCTTTAATTCACAACCTAATGAGAAGAATAAGAAAAAGAAAGAGATAGAGAGAAAAATGAATGAAGGGGGAGTAGGGGTATACCCTGCCCGATCTTTTATTTTCTTTTTTTAAAGTTGTGGTACCTCCGTTTCCCCCATTTTAGGCGAAGCAGGTCATATGTTCCCCCCCTCCCCCTAGAACACGCAGGTGCATGTTCTCGGTTTGAATGAGTGCCACATATGTAAGTACGTGGGGCTCATTTCCCTGTGTGTGTCTGCATCGCTTAGCATCAAAGTTCGGTGCATTTGCAAAGACTTAAGTACCCTTTCCCGCCATTAGCACCATGAAATGATGTTTTGAGTAAAAGACAAAAATGTCCTCCCGCCAGAGTTTGTAAATACTTAAGTACCCTTTCCTGCCATTGGTGCCATAAATCGATGTTTTGAGTAAAGGACAAAAATGTCCTTTCGCCAAAAAGGGTTAAAATCATCATCATTTTCGCCCTAAGGATTTAACTCATCTGCTTTAACATGATCTTCTCACAATATGTTGCCCTAAACGTTCTGGATCACCCTTTGACGATGCACCATCTACTGTAACAAGAGCTCCCTTTGACAATGCAACCTTTGCCATCGTCTACTACCGCTGGAGCACCCTTTGTCGTCGTCTGCTGCCGCAGGAGCATCGTTGCCACCATCGACTGTATCTACCTTCTAGGTGTGTGTGTGTGCGTGTCCGGGCTGGGGTTCAGTTTGACCTCAGCCTCGTTTCAGTTGTACTTATGACCGTGAACCTGTCTGACCCAATTGTCGACTTCCTCCGGGCCTGTTGTTGGTTAGCCCACGACATCTTGTTAATCAACATCAACCACGCAACATGTTGCAAGTCTTGGATTGATGGAAGCAATGAGCACTGACAATGGTTAGTGCATTTCGTTGATGGCGTTACTTGGGGGTGGCAGCCACTACGCCATGACCCGAGAGGGCTCAAGGCAGCCCGACTTGGTGCGATAAATCGTTGTGACCTTAATAAGAGTACACAAAAAAAAATGTATTAAGCAAGTGGACCATGCCACGTGAATGGTATGATTCATGGGTACGAACCCGTACACCATAGCTCATAAAACAAATATGAAATTTTGGGCTCCGAGTCGAGCCATGTTCCGAGAAATACTATATGGATGGTGCTTATGGTACCCGGGCTCGAAATTTGCATACAAGGTATGCAAACCCAATAGTAGATTCAAGATTTTTGGAAATCCCTTGTGGTGCGACGTCTTGCACAGGAAAAACAAACAAAGGCTGAAATGAATGCAAAATCATAAAATTGTGTGGTTTTGGGTATACCTGAGAGACGGTATATGTTATCAGACCCCTCGTGGTGCGATAGATCGCGCATGGTTATAAAGAAAAGGTTAAATAAAAACATAAATATAAAACTATCGAGATTCGGGGTACATCTGAAAGATGGTGTATGTTACCAGATTCTCTGGGCTTTGGGTACACCTGAAAGATGGTGTATGGTACTGGACCCATGGTCTACCTTGAAGAGAGTAGGTGGTACAAGCTTCGTGGACATTCTTGTTTTCGTGAGAGCTAGGTGTCTCACCGGGTCCCCAGTCCACGAAGTTAGGGGGCCAGGACTACCAATGCGTCCTAGGTGGTAGATCCAAGTTTTCTGCAGAAGTGTCAAGGGTGCATCCTAATACTTGTTCTAGCCATTGGGGAGTTCTCTCTCGGTCACTGACCGTCCCCTTTAGATATCCGTACGGCTAGTCATATGGGTTATTAAATAATAGACCCCCGTATGGTCTCGGTCTGCTACGAGGTCTATGCCTGTGTTTACCCACAGGGTAAGAGTAAGATAAACATTAAATAATTTAAGTTAAATGAAATACTCATCCTTGAAGAATGGTGTACTGTTGATATGACTTCGTAAAACTTGTAGAATCTACAGATTTTGCTAATGTGAATAATTGTATCTTTAATTCAGTTATCTTTTGTACAGTATCATGAATTAGAAAGCATAATCTTTTCCTTAGAATTATATAAATTTTCATGTTAGTTATATCTACAGTTGTTGCACATATTTGTACACAAGACACTGAGCACCACATATGAATATAATGCTTCTTACGCAGACAGAGGAGTCTGACCCTTCTGTTTTAAATATTTTTCAGGAAGCAACTAAATCGGAGTATCATGGGCGTCGCGTATGGAAGTAGTCAAGAGATCTCAGTTATTCAGTGTTTTCTGTTTGAACTCTGATTAGTAGATTTACATTTTTGTCATGGGATGTAATTAATGACATTAATGATTTAATTAATGAATGTTATGCTTTTATTACTTCTCTGTTTTACCCTGTAATGCACCTGACTTGTGTTTTTCGTACTTCCGCTATTTCAAAAAAAAAAAATTACTCCAAAATTTTTACTATAAAAAGTTGGGGCGTTACAACTTTGGTATCAGAGCAGGACTGAATGATTTGAGATCTTGGTTCTTCCAGCGACCGCGATGACTCTGTAAGTATGTAGGAATGTTGTTTCTGTAATATAAAGACAAAAAAAACCATATAAGTATGTACGATCCTTTCACAAAATTATAACTAAGGTTATAATGTATTTTCATTGCTCAAATAGATGGCTTGGGCAAACCGCTGCAACGACATTATGGAGACGCTACATAACCTGGCCGAAGTAGTAGCCCAGCAACCTACGACAATGCAGAAGATGGGCAACAATTTACACCAGGTGGCCCACGAGAAGAGTACAAACGGTGGGACTATGTCCTACAAGAAATTCATGGACATGGATCCTCCTGCTTTCTCCGGAAAGACTGATCCAGAAGCTGTTGAGAGTTGGATCCGGGAGATTAAACGTATCTTTCGTGCAGTGGAGGTGCCTGAGGCGCGTCGGGTGGACTTTGGGACTTATCGTCTCAAGGATCATGCTGAAAAGTGGTGGGAAACCACCAGGGCAGTCAAGTTCCAAGACGGCTCAGTATCTTGGACTGAATTCGTAGAAGTCTTCAATGTCACCTATTTTCCGAAGCACGAGAGGGCAAAGAAGATGCAGGAGTTCTTGGATCTCCAGCAGAGCGAGATGCCCCTCGCCGATTACATCACTAAGTTCCATAGTCTGGAACGATATTGTCCGAATGTGTACACATCGAACGAGGATCGAGCAATGAAGTTTGCTCAAGGCTTGAAGACCGGCCTGAGGAACCGTCTATACACTCGAGGGCCTAAGAACCTCGAGGAGGCTATTCAGGTAAAAGATCATTTCTCTTCGTGTTATAAGTTGCATCAAAGTTTATAAGGTACCGTTAACCCTTAGATTGTAATGGATTGTTCCTATCTGTCCCGGACACACAGGTGGCGACTCTCCTAGATGATGACTGGAAGGAGGGACAAAAGTCGCAAAAGAACAGAACGGGGGTTCAGAAACCCGAGTTCAAGAAGAGGTTTGGTGGAAAACGTTTCAACCATCAAACCAAGAAACCAAGGCATGACGGAGGTACCCGACCCATGCCAGGGCAGAATCAAAGGTGCCAGAAGTCCAACCGCTTTCACCCCGGACAACAATGTCCCCATGAGACAGGAGGTTGTCTCTACTCATGAAAGATGGAGCACTACATCAATGAGTGTCGGAAGAAGCAGGCCGAGATGATGCACGGCGCGGCACTGGAGGACAGCAGCCTCAGCAGCACCGTGCACCGCCACCACAGCCTCAGGCGGCCCCACAGCGCGTAGCAGGACGCGTGTATGCCACTACAGCTGACCAACTAGAGAAGAGGGACCTTGTACAAGGTACCGTGCTTGTTTCGAGTCAAGCTGCCCTTGTTTTATTTTATTGTGGAGCTTCACATTCCTTTATATCTATTAATTTTGCAAAACAACTTAGTAATCCCACAGAATCACTGAACCATGAATTAGTGGTTTACAACCCCATAGGGATCAATGAAATCTGTGTGAACTATATGCCAGAAGTAGAGATCATATTAGGGAATCACAACCTACCTGCTAATTTAGTATTACTCGATATGACTGAGTATGACGTCATATTAGGTATGGGCTGGCTGTTTGAACATTATGCCAGGATCTTCTGTAGAGAAGGCAAGGTTGTCCTGTCTCAACCTAATATGCCAGAGGTTGTATTTCGCCTGACAAGGCCAGGTATTCAAAAAAAGGTTGTTTCAACTCTCAAGGCCCAGAAGTACCTCCGTCGGGGAGACATGGCTTTTCTAGTTAGTATGATTGGAGGTGAAACAGAACTAACTCCACTTGAGGATTTGAAAATTGTCCACGATTTTGCTGATGTATTTTCAGAGGAACTTCCAGGACATCCTCCTCAGCGGGAAATCGAGTTCGGGATCAAACTAATGTCAGGTACAAAGCCAATATCAAGAGCACCTTATCGGATGGCACCAGCGGAGTTGGAAGAACTAAAGAAGCAGTTGCAGGAGTTGATAGAGCGTGGTTTTGTACGACCGAGCACGTCTCCATGGGGAGCACTGGTCTTGTTCGTGAAAAAGAATGACGGGTCTATGAGACTATGCATAGACTATAGAATGCTGAACCAAGCAACTGTGAAGAACAAATATCCTCTACCCCGTATTGAGGATCTATTTGATCAACTGAAAAGAGCAAAAGTCTTTTCTAAGATTGATTTGAGGTCAGGTTATCACCAGTTGAGAATAAAAGATGAAGATATCCCAAAATCAGCGTTTCGAACCAGATATGGGCATTTTGAGTTTGTGGTAATGTCATTTGGACTCACTAATGCCCCAGCGACATTCATGGACCTGATGAATCAAGTATTTAGGTCATACTTAGACTCCTTTGTCATCATCTTCATCGATGACATACTGATATATTCAGAAAATGTGGAGGAACACAAAGAACATTTGAAAATCATCTTAGAAACCCTCCGAACACATCAGTTATACGCCAAGTTCTCGAAATGTGAATTTTGGCTTGAAGAAGTCATGTTCCTTGGACATGTGATCTCGAAAGATGGAGTTTCAGTAGATCCTGCCAAAGTTGAAGCTATGATGAATTGGTCACAACCAAAGAATGTCAGTGAAATCCGAAGCTTCCTAGGATTAGCTGACTACTATAGGCGATTCATTCAAGACTTCTCTCGAATCGCAATGCCAATGACAAAGCTTCTACGAAAAGGGGTAAAGTTCAAATGGAATAAGAAGAGCGAAAAAAGCTTTCACACTCTTAAAGCTAAACTTACCACAGCTCCAGTGTTAGCTTTACCATCTGGAAGCAGAGGATTCGTGGTGTACACAGATGCTTCTGGTACTGGACTAGGGTGTGTACTCATGCAGCATGGCAATGTCATTGCCTATGCATCACGACAACTGAAGATTCATGAGCGGAATTACCCCACTCACGACTTAGAGTTGGCGGCCGTGGTTTTTGCTTTGAAGGTTTGGAGACATTATCTATATGGGAAGCAATTCGAAGTCTTCGCTGATCACAAGAGCTTGAAGTATCTGTTTTCTCAGAAGGAACTTAATATGCAACAAAGAAGGTGGCTTGAGTTCATCAAGGACTATGAGTTTACAATCTCGTACCATCCCGGGAAAGCAAATGTTGTTGCTGATGCCCTTAGCCGCAAGGCTGGGGGAAATCTTTCTAGCCTGGTTAGTCTTGGATGGAAGATGATTTCTGAGTTCACAGAATGGAGACCTTTCTCCGACGATTAAGGCATACTTAGGTTGTCTAGCCTGACGGTACGATCGGAACTGCAAGAGCGAATCATGATTAAGCAAAAGGAAGACTCACGGTACGAGAAGATGGAAGCATTGGCGTTGCAAGAAGACATTGTTTTCTAGCGCAAAGAGGATGGAAGTATATGGTTTAAGGATCGGCTATGGGTGTCGAGCGACCTAGAGACCAGAGAAGAGTTATTTGCAGAGGCACATAAGAGCAAGTATACTATTCACCCGGGCAGTACCAAGATGTTTAAATATCTACAACTCAGGTACTGGTGGAATGGTATGAAGCACGATGTTGCAAGGTAACCAATTCACGAGAAAATTTTATGTGTTCTAATTAGGTTGTTCTTTCTATGATATAAGATCGGAATTATGCTAAGTTTTGCTATCATTCTAGATACGTCGCAAAGTGCTTGACATGTCAACAAATCAAAATCGAGCATCAAAGGCCAGGAGGAACGATGCAACTGATGGAAATTCCTCAATAGAAATGGGAACATATCACGATGGATTTCGTAATGGGGTTACCACGAACCCGAAAGAACCATGACTCTATTTGGGTAGTGGTTGACCGACTTACCAAGTCAGCACACTTCCTACCGATGAGGAACAGTTAGTCACTGGAGAGCCTGACTGATCTGTATATTCAGAAGATAATGCGACTACATGGGGTGTCAGTCTCGATTATTTCTGATAGAGACCCTCGGTTTACCTCACGACTGTGGGGGCAGTTACAAAAGGCATTGGGAACTAAGTTGAAGTTTAGCACTGCCTTTCATCCACAAACCGACGGACAGTCAGAAAGGACCATATAGACATTGGAGGATATGCTACGTGCCTGTATGCTGGATTGGAAAGGCGAATGGGACTTTCACGTGGTACTAGCAGAATTTGCTTACAATAATAGCTACCATGCGAGTATTGGCATGGCGCCCTTCGAAGCATTGTATGGGTGGCCTTGTAGGTCACCAGTATATTGGGATGAAGTTGGCAAAAGAGCAGTTGAGCCGCCAATGGTACTTCAACATTACACTGATAAAATACAGAAGATACGAGATCGACTTAGAGCAGCACAGAGTCGACAGAAAAGTTATGCGGATCAGAGACGCAGAGAGCTTAGTTTCGAAGTGGGAGATGCAGTGTTTGTCAAGGTATCGCCGACCAAGAGCATTTTCAGATTCGGAAAGAAGGAAAAGTTGAGTTCTAGATACGTCAGACCTTTCCCAATATTAGAGCGGATCGGCGAAACTGCTTATCGAGTTGAGCTATCATCTCAACTTGCCAAGATTCATAATGTATTTCATGTATCGATGTTGAGAAAATACATTCAAGATCCGTCACACGTGATTCAGTTTGAGGACATCAGTGTATAAGAAGATCTGACCGTAGAAGAGAGACCGATCGAAGTCGTAGATCGCAGTGAGCGGGTGATGAGAAACAAGATCATCCCACTAGTCAAAGTGAGATGGAGACATCATGGCTTAGAAGAATGCACGTGGGAACCGAAAGCAGCAATGAAGGACAAATATCCTCAATTGTTTTGATTGATATGTACTACAAATTTCGCGGACCAAATTTCTATTTAGAGGGGAAGGATGTAAAACCAGTGAAATTTAAAAAATTCTAAATGAATAAAAGTGAAGCATTTATGTGAAATAGTGAGATTTTATGCGAAGCAATACAATTTTTGATGATTTGAGGTTTATAGAACGAAACTGGTAACAAACTCTCAAAAGTAATATTTGGATCTGGATCTTGGCAGGATTCGATAATCCAACCCGGTTCATGAGACCCGATGGTAAATTAAATGGTTTCGGGATAATAGCGTGAGATCCGAAACACATTTAAGGTAAGAGAGGACAAGTTTAGAACCAATGGGTAAAAAATCCACTTGAAAATGGAAGAAATCCATCAACAAGGAAAAACGTCCAAATATGACATAAATAGAATTTTCTTGCAAAAGAAAACACCAAGTGATAGTGTGGTGTAGTGGTAGGATGCACGGTTGTGTGGAGCCACAACCCAAGTTCAAAACCCCGGAGTGCCTACATAGAAAAAAAAAACATTGCTTTTTTCATGAAATCTGGAACAAAACTGAAAGGGTTAAATACAATTTAATCCACATACTTTGCAATGAAAAGCAATGTAGCACAACTGGTGGGGCTCGTTACCCCTTAAGTTGAAGACCTCGGTTCAAAACCCCGTGGCATGAATTTTTCCTTTTTGCACAAAAAAGAGGATGATGGGGATTAAAAAAATAAATAAATAAATAAAAGAATAGTAAAAACATGGGAGTTGGGTTAAGCCTACATTTTGGCTACTTTTTTCCCCTTTTCCAAAAAATAAGGGGAATCCCATGTGACATGGAAGAGGGGTACCCATAAAGTAAACTCAAAATGGAAGTTAGAGAGATTCTAGTCATGGGAGAAAGAGGGCAAATGTGGAAGCATGACCACCCACAAAAAAATCGTGGATGTTGGTGGGGTTTGAAAGTTTAAAAAAAATTGTAACTCCCCTAATTAAGAGGAGTCATATGAGGGGCTCAAGAATAAAAAAAAAACATGCAACCACTATAGACGTCTCTCTCTCTCTCTCTCTCTCTCTCTCTCTCTCTCTCTCTCTCTCTCTCTCTCTCTCTCTCTTAACGTTTGGCCATCCATCCTTCTCTCCCACCGTGAGTGTGGACCTCACTTGCTGGACGAGTAGACTTCCGTTTTCGTGGTGGTGGGTCGCTCCAACGTGAAGAAACAAGAACCACCATTATCACCGACAAAAACTTCGAAAAAAAGGTAAAGAGCGTTATTTTTCTATGTAGTGGTTGTTGTCTTGTGGTACAAGTATGCTACCACCCCATCAAGGTTACTCTTGCGGCTTTGCCCAACCGTGTGAGTGTTTGGGGTTCTGAGGTCGTACATGTATTGGCTACACTGGTTATCATTTACATGGAAATGTTGAGAGTCTAACATGTAGTTTTCACCATGACAACTACACAGTCCGGCGGGCTGCGATCCCCTTCCTCTTTGACGGTCATGGTGGGAATACACTGAGTATTTCATACAAAAAAAAATTGTATTTTGATGGCAAGATCGAAAGTTGATGCTCAGCTGCTTGCTCACGTATTCCATGACCCTGATCATCTGGGGAAGGTATGGGTATGTCTGGTTTTGCAGACAATATCTGTAGGTCATTACAAAACCGTCTCACGGCACCGTGGCTGAACGGCTGGACTTGTTGGTTCTGTTTTGATATTACGTTGTAGGCCGTTCCATTTGCTGGTACTGGGTGCATAGGATTTCAGCAAGGCATACATATGCATTGTTGCTTAGTAGATATTCTAATGGGGGTACTATGCAATATGCTACAGTTGAATATTAATGATGGACCTTGATTGTAACTTAGCACACCATGATTGACCCTAAGTCATGTACCATACATAAGAACCATGCTAAAGTAACCCTGAGTCTATATGTGTGAATAGCCATATGCGTGTTACTTAATACACCAAAATATTAATGGCTAATTGAATATATATATATATATATATATATAGTTTTGTTCACAAGCATGACATTATTAATTTGATTGACAACCCCTTATGCATGCTTCTGGAAATACATAACAATGCTATTAACTGTTTGAAAATTTTGGCTCTAAGATGGTGGGACATGGAAAGTCAAATTATTGTTTGGAAATTTCACTTTCATGAGTTAATAAACCGTTCATGTCATATACGGATCTGTTTTAACATGAATTCAAAACTAGAGATATATGTGATTTCTAATTCCTGTTAGTGTAAAATACTTATACACTGTTCCAGTTGTGTACATAGAATAGTACTGATATGAGTTAAAATGGTGCATATAAATATGTGCATTATTTCAAGTTAAGGTGTATTGATTTCTTGTTAAGTGGGTTATATATGTGATTTCTAATTTCTGTTAGTGTAAAATATTTATACATTGTTCCAGTTGTGTACACAGAATAGTACTGATATGAGTTAAAATGGTGCATATAAATATGTGCATTATTTCAAGTTAAGGTGTCTTGATTTCTTGTTAAGTGGGTTATGAAGCTATTGTTACAATGTTCATCAATGAGAAATGAATTGCAACTGTATTCTGGCACTATAATATATATATATATATATATGGGTGTGTGTGTGTGTGTCCGGGCTGGGGTTCAGTTTGACCTCAGCCTCGTTCCACTTGTACTCATGACCGTGAACCTGTCTGACCCAATTGTCGACTTCCTCCGGGCCTGCTGTTGGTTATCCCACGACATCCTGTTGATCAACATCAACCACACAACATGTTGCAAGTCTTGGATCGATAGAAGAAATGAGCACTGACAATGGTTAGCGCCTTTCGTTGATGGCGTTACTTGGGGGTGGCAGCCACTACGCCATGACCTGAGAGGGCTCAAGGCAGCCCGACTTGGTGTGATAAGCCGTTGTGACCTTAATAAGAGTACACAAAAAAATGTATTAAGAAAGTGGACCATGCCACGTGAATGGTATGATTCATGGGTACGAACCCGTACACCATAGCTCATAAAACAAATATAAAATTTTGGGCTCCGAGTCGAGCCATGTTCCGAGAAATACTATATAGATGGTGCTTATGGTACCCGGGCTCGAAATTTACATACAAGGTATGCAAACCCAATAGTAGATTCGGGATATTTGGAAATCCCTTGTGGTGCGACGTCTTGCACAGGAAAAACAAACAAAGGCTGAAATGAATGCAAAATCATAAAATTGTGTGGTTTTGGGTATACATGAGAGACGGTATATGTTACCAGACCCCTCGTGGTGCGATAGGTCGTGCATGGTTATAAAGAAAAGATTAAATAAAAACATAAATATAAAACTATCAAGATTCGGGGTACATCTGAAAGATGGTGTATGTTACTAGATTCTCTGGGCTCTGGGTACACCTGAAAGATGGTGTATGTTACTAGACACATGGTCTACCTTGGAGAGGGTAGGTGGTATAAGCTTCGTGGACATTCTTGTTTTCGTGAGAGCTAGGCGTCTCACCGGGTCCCCAGTCCACGAAGTTAGGGGGCCAGGACTACCAATGCGTCCTAGGTGGTAAATCCAAGTCTTCTGCAGAAGTGTCAATGGTGCATCCTAATACTTGTTCTAGCCATTGGGGAGTTCTCTCTCAGTCACTGACTGTCCCCTTTGGATATCCGTACGGCTAGTCATACGGGTTATTAAATAATAGACCCCCGTATGGTCTCGGTCCGCTATGAGGTCTATGTCTGTGTCTACCCACAGGGTAAGAGTAAGATAAACATTAAATAATTTAAGTTAAATGAAATACTCATCCTTGAAGAATGGTGTATTGTTGATATGACTTTCGTAAAACTTGTAGAATCTACAGATTTTGCTAATGTGAATAATTGTATCTTTAATTCAGTTATCTTTTATACAGTATCATGAATTAGAAAGCATAATCTTTTCCTTAGAATGATATAAATTTCCATGCTAGTTATATCTACAATTGTTGCACATATTTGTACACAGGACACTGAGCACCACATATGAATATAATGCTTCTTACGCAGACAGGGGAGTCTGACCCTTCTGCTTTAAATATTTTTCAAAAAGCAACTAAATCGGAGTATCATGGGTGTCGCGTATGGAAGTAGTCAAGAGATCTCAGTTATTCAGTGTTTTCTGTTTGAACTCTGATTAGTAGATTTACATTTTTGTCATGGGATGTAATTAATGACATTAATGCTTTAATTAATGAATGTTATGCATTTATTACTTCTCTGTTTTACCCTGTAATGCACTCGACTTGTGTTTTTCGCACTTCCGCTATTTCAAAAAAAAAAATTTACTCCAAAATTTTTACTATAAAAAGTTGGGGCGTTACAGTCAGATTAGCAAAACTTGTGTCCTAAAAGGTGAGTTTTGTGTAAGTTTTCGTTATGTAAACAAATCGATTTGTAAATCTGAATGATAAAGCTTACAAGTGATTGTACTATACATGCTAAATAACACCTATTTTCATACTTAAACAAGAGTCGTGAAAGGCAACGATATGTACTTATGAAGGCTAAATTTCTACAACGATTTGTAAGTTTAAAATTAACAAAGAGTTATACATTTAATACAGTAGCGATTTGTTCGATGCAACAACAATTTATATGTTTGAAGCAGTAGCGATTTATGATTTATGATTCATGATTTATACATTTAAACCAGCAACAATTTATACATTTAATGCAATAGTAATTTATGATTTACAACGATATGTACTTATGAAGGGTTCGATTTCTACAACGATTTGTACGTTTGAAGAAGTTCTTTGTATGTTTGATGCAGCAACAATTTATATGTTTGAAGCAGTAGTCATGTGTATTTATGATTTATGAAGTTACCACGATTTGTACTTAAGTTTGCTAAATTGTACTACGATGTTTACTTAGGAAGCAAAAATGTTACAATGATATGTACTTATGAAGGGTGTGGTTTGTACAACGATTTATATGTTTAAAGCAACAACAATTTATACGTTTGATGCAGTAGCGATGTGTAATTATGAAGTTACCTCGATTTGTACTTAATTTTGCTAAATCATACTACGATGTTTATTTATGAAGCCAAATATTACGATGGCTTGTAATGTTGGTGATTGTGTAACGAATGTGATAATTTGTAATAATATATACTTGGGAAAGTGGTTGTAACATACAATGATATAGTTAAATTTATATGTTGTGCAGGTTAGCAATGACTACAATTCATAAGACAAGAAAGCCTTCACCGTTTGAGGGGATGACTCTTGGAGAAATCATCCGCCAATCCGAGATATATGAGGGTTATGTAAAGAACATTGAGAATGAAAAAGATAGGAACAAATTATTGGATATTTATTATGCGGAGCTTGATCCATCAGATATTGAAGATGAAAAGCAAATGAAGAAAGATGATGAAGAACTAAAGATGAAGAAGAAGAAGGATGACGAAGAGAAGGAAAAGCAAAGAAAGAAGGAGGAGGAGAATGAAAACTACACGCACTTATGAGGCAAAAGGATTTCTTCCTGCCGACCATGCAAAATTAAATCTATATGCACATCATTCTTCATGTAATGTCATGATCGTCAGTTGCATCGCACTATACTATGCATCGAGTTGTTATTTACTGTGCCAATAAAAGAAACGACTTATCGTATATGTGTGTTGACAATAGCGATTCAAGAGACAACAATTTAATGACATGTATGACGCTGTGAAGCAATTTCAATTTTAATCGCTAAATGAACAGTGATTTGAATACGCACATCGCCACCGCAATCGTGCAATAATGTAAATGTCACACGCACATGTTTCAATATCATAATACAAATATCATACAAATCAACACTAGAAAACACATAATATGTTACAAATCAATATACATATCGCATAATATATTACAAATCGATACAGAAATTTAGCATAATAGCTTACAAATCGATATTAACAAACAAAACAATATCTCGCAAATCAATAGTATGTTACTACAACCGTGATTTACGTTATACTATTCCAATATTTTCTATATAAAGGCAAATCATTGTTGCTTACATAGATGTCATTGCTTAAATCACAAACATCACAACCGGAATCCAGGTCTCACAAGGCACATCGATTTTTGACAACGAATGGGATGTGAAACAACGTTTCATTTATAAATGAATGACACATATTTTCGTAACAAAGGCAAATCATTGTGGCGATTTATGATTCATGATTTACACATTTAAAGCAGCAACAATTTATACATTTGATACAGTAGAGATTTATGATTTATAAAGTTGCCAAGATTTGTAATCAAGTTTGGTAAATTGTACAACGATGTTTAATGTTGAAGTCCAAACGTTACAACTATATGTACTTATGAATGGTGCAATTTCTACATTGATTTGTATGTTTGAAGCATTGATTTGTACGTTTAAAGCAGGAACTCTAAAACCCTTAATACCTAAACCCTAACCCTAAAACCTAAAACCTAAACCCTAAACCCTAAAACCCGAAACCTAAACCCTAAACCCTAACCCTAAACCCTAAACCCTTAACCTAAACCCTAAACCCTTAATATCTTACTAAACTCTAACCCTAAACCCTAAACCCTTAACTTAAACCCTAAACCCTTAATATCTTACTAAACCCTAAACCCTAACCCTAAACCCTTAACCTAAACCCTAAACCCTTAATATCTTACTAAACCCTAACCCTAAACCTTTAATATTTTACTAAACCATAATGCTAAACTATAAACCCTTAATATAACCTTAAACCCTTAATTTCTTACTAAACCCTAACCCTAAACCCTTAATATCTTACTAAATCGTAATGTTAAACCATAAACCCTTAATATATTACTAAACCCTAAACCTTAAACCCTTAACCTAAACCCTTAATATCTTACTAAACCATAACCCTAGACCCTAAACCCTAACCCTAACCCTAACCCTAAACCCTTAATATCTTACTAAACCCTAAACCCTAAACCTAAATCCTAAACCCTTAACCCTTAACCTAAACCCTAAACCCTTAATATCTTACTAAACCCTAACCATAAACCCTAAACCCTTAATATCTTACTAAACCGTAATGCTAAACCATAAACCCTTAATATATTACTAAACCCTAAACCCTAACCGTAAAACCTATAAACTAAACCCTATACCTAAACCCTCGATTATGAAGATGATTCGTTATATCGATTTATAAGCTATAAACAGAAATTTCCATATTGATTTATATGATATTTGATCATCGATTTGTGTTATACTATGATAATATTTTCATAACAAAGGCAAATCGACTAAACATTACAATGATTTTTATGATATCAATAGGATTTTCCATATCGATTTAAGAAAATGTTTTGATTCTTAATATCGATTTAAAATATTGTTTTGATTCTAAATATCGATTTTTAAGATATCAAAACGAATTTCCAAATCGATTTAAGATATTGTTCTGAATCTTAATGTCGATTTTTTTTGTTGATTCTTGATATTGATTTAAGATATTGTTCTGAATCTTAATATTGATTTTTGTGTTGATTCTTGATATTGATTTAAGTTATTGTTTTGATTCTTAATATTGATTTATATGTTATTGTTATGATTCTAAATATCGAGTTATATGCTCATTTTGTATATCGATTTATAAGCTATCAACAGGAATTTCCATATCGATTTGTATGATGCTATGACAATATTTTCGTAACAAAGGCAAATGGACTAAACCGTTATCACTGAACAAATCATTGTAATGATTGGGGTTCGTAAATAAAAATCAAACAATCGTTTAGCGCTGGGTACAGTAAAAATGCCACTGATTTACAAACAATATTAACAATTCTATTTTTGTGGCTCACGATTCATGAAAATGGATTCATCCCAAAACTCTTTCTTTGTGAACAAAATCAATACAAAAGTTCGGCCTAATAGCTTACAAATCTACACTACAAAACACATGAAATCTTACAAATCGATGTACATATGGCAAAATATATTACAAATTGTGTCATATCTTACTAAACCCTAACACTAAACCCTAAACCTAAATCCTAAACATTATACCTAAACCCTAAACCCTAAACGACGTGTATAACGATGTGTAAATTTGAAGGCTATATGAGACAACGATTTGTCTGTGCAATTGTATCAAGATTTGTACTCATGAAAATTGCGATTTTCATCCAGTTGTGGCTGACATAGACATCATTGTGTAGATCGCGATAGAACAATACATGGTATAACATCTTACAAATCGATACTAGAAAATACCTAATATCTTACACATCAATATACATATCGCATAATATATTAATCATCGATACGACAATTAAGCATAATATTCTTAATATCAATTTAAGATATTGTTTTGATTCATAATATCGATTTCTATCATGATTGTGTATATCGATTTATAAGCTATCATCAGGAATTTTCGTATCGCTTTGTGGCTGACAAAGATGTCATTGCGTAAACCGCCTAAAACATGAACCGCTAAAAGGTATATGTTATTTTATTATAAATTCTTTGGCAGGTCCCATAAGCATTGAACTCCTCTACTATAAAAGGAGATCCTCGCAATATTACCCCATAAACGATCCACAAAAAATCTAACGCTTTGTCTTCTTCCCTGGAGCTCCCTTTGCCATCTCGGTGAGTTTTTGTGTTGTGCAGGTTACCAATGGCTTACATTCGTAAGAGAAGAAACACTTCGTCGTTCAGGGAAAAATCTATAACCGAAATTGTTGAACTATATGCTTTGTATGAGCAATTAGAAGCATACTACAAAATATTGACGATTGAGAATGACAAAGAATGTAACGCCCCAAAATCCCAACTTGGAAAATCCTTAAATTTTTAGGGTAAAATTTTTTTTTAAAAGCATTGCGCAAAGCGGAAAAACTCACAAGGGAAAATAGTTGGAAATTTGGGGCGGGTTACACGGTGAACAACATAAAAAAACATGTTATTTATTACAAATTGATACATGAGGAATATACATTATTTCCCTTTTCAAAAGACTAGAGTGTGGGTTCAGTCCTCCGCCGCACATCGAGCTCCATCGCACCACTAGAAGCCCAACACTTGTATCCCCATAAAACGAGGTCAGTACTCTTGCGACTTGGTGAGATAAACCATCCAAATATTATCATTTTTAAGGAAAAGCATATAGTATAAAGCATGAAGCAGGAGACAGATATGTCATACTTGAAAACTACAAGTAACTGGCTATAACTATCATGATGGAACAGTTAGAAACATTTAATCATAGTACATGTGCATGTAGCCAGTGAGTGCACGTGCTACAAGTCTAAACAACAGTGAAATTAGCAAGTACAATGAGGTAACTAGCAAAAACAAAGAACTAAGCTAAACAACTGCTGACCAATAAGCAACTAAGGACCACGAGCAAGACAAGTACAAGAACAGTACTAACACCAACAATGACGTAATGATAATGTTAAGTGATAAACGACAATATCAAGCATTAATACACTTAGACAATAATATCCAGTATCTAAGCAAGTGAGTCAGGTAGATATAACTCTAGCATCATGCTCCAAGGTAAGCAATACTATCGTGATCAAATGATTAGCAGGATTATGGAATTAGCATTTGCATTCAAGGGCAACGATGAATGTTTCATCAATTATATATCCCAAGCACACAGGATATACTACAAAGGAAGATACGTGTAACCACACGTTTTCAGCACAGGTGAGCTCAACTCACGAAATGGGTCTATAGCCCACACAAACTCGCCACGGAGTTTCTAGCATTCAATCCAGTCTTAGAGACAAGCATGCATTTCTGCAAGGTGCTTCAAGTCGCCCTTTTGTACTTACGGGATGGATCGAGTATCAAGGGTAAATCGTGTGCCCAATGCAAACGTACACGAAAATAATC
The DNA here is from genome assembly GCF_984573655.1 of Nuphar pumila. NCBI lineage: Eukaryota > Viridiplantae > Streptophyta > Magnoliopsida > Nymphaeales > Nymphaeaceae > Nuphar > Nuphar pumila. Next base: position 102,296,788 of record NC_143252.1, on the reverse strand, counting down.
AGGCATATAAGCAGTAAAGCAAATTAATAATGGAGCAATTATGATGATGGGAATCATCGCACTCATTAATCGACAATTAACTTTAATTAGGCATATCTAGTCACAATTCCTCCTTCAGAGGTACTTAGGCCCATCCGGCCTTGTGTTCCCCACAGGGCAACACGAACAAAAATGTTGAGGTCACACTCGAACATTTATGTTCTCCAGCACAACAAGCATAAAGAAGAACCTTGCTGATGAAGGTGATAACAATATGTTAACCATCAGGGATGCGACATACTTAAAGACGTGAGCTTGACTCATGAGCATGGGGCAATCGCTCAACGCAACTCGTATGGAGTTCAACAATATCGATTGAAAAAATATGCCAATATCTTAACATAGTGTTTGATCCCAAACCATTGTTGGGACATGTCAGATACGAAATGTGTAACTTGCATTTATGTAATGCCAAGAGGTGAATTACCGCATATATATATATATATATATATATATATATATATATATATATATATATATATATATATATATATATATATATATATATATATATATGTGTGTGTGTGTGTGTGTGTGTGTGTGTGTGTGTGTGTGTGCGTGTGTGTGTGTGTGTACCGATGTCGCATACAATCCATAGGACGTTCGTGTCAATAGGTGTAAGAGCAAAGTATAATTGCTCAACCATCAAACGTAAATGTTAATATTTACGTATCTCATTTCTATTCATGTGTGAACACGTGCAAGTGCTAAGTGAGATCGGTCAACCATATCAATAACAAGTGCTCGTGCCCTTTTTACGATACTTGCAATTATGATAGTTTAAGCATATTAACACGTGCCTCTTTGCACGAGCCAAAACTTTGCATAGATCTTTAGATATAAATGCCTTGTGGTCCCTACGGGTACGCAATGAGGTCTTAGCCATTTCATTTGTGTGCTCGGCCTCACACGACCCAAGAAAGAGCACATTGCCGATAAAGGCAATCTAACACCATTTCCAATTTCATTTCTAGGGTATCACAATACATGAGCTCTCTCTCACGAACATGGGGCCATCGCCCAAAGACTCCAGCCGAGTTGCAACCCTCAACAGGGGTTCTGTGCCAATACCCATATGGTGTTCAGTTTTCAAGTGTATGTCACATCGAGTGTGTAGCACGCCTTTGGTGCATAATACAATCATCAATATACGAACATGAGCCAACAACAAGTAACACTCGATAAACCAAAACCAGTGACATATGTATCAAGATGTGCCAACGTGTACGTGCGAAACAAGGAAAGCCACAAAGTCTCAACATTCGCACAAGTATCGAGCAAGAGCAACGATACAAACATATATTTATAAAATGACACAATTCACTATTTTTGAGCGATACAAGACTTAATATACATATTCAAATCATGATTGAGTGTCCAAGGCTTTGAATATGAATTTCCCAAGTACGTGTATTCCAAACATCGTACCGCGACAAGTTTCGCATAGCAAAACCATTTGCGAAGGGACTTCACGAAATCAACATTCACGAGTGTCGAGAATGAGACATAACTTATTCCCATTCTTATACGAATTACATTAGCATTCCCAAATGCGTGGCCGCACTCTGCCAACACTATCGGGACAAGAACGAAACCCTCTACTGGTAAGTCCAACGAAGTTGGGAAAGTACACGTATGTGGATAGCATGACATACGTTATAAGCTCAACACATCGCTGCCACGATGGGACAGTGGGGCACGGGCATCTGATGCCCAAGATCGCAACTATCTCGTGGTCCACTATTACTTTTCCTCATTTTATAACTAGTTACTTCGCTTTGTTGGTTGGCGGCAACGAGAGAGAAGTTGCAGCAGCCCGGTGAGCTCCCAATGGACGCCCAGGTAGGTCTGGTTTCAGTGGGATCAGACCCAGCTAGGCTCATGAACCCACCTTGGTCTGAACCCAAGGTGGTTCGGACCAAACGAGTGCCACAAGGGGAACCGGTTGGTGGTGTCCCAACCGACCCAACGGCAAGACCGTAGGGTCTGGTCCCTCGAACCAGACCTCGCGTGGTAAAAAAGACACAGGTTTGAGCCCGAGAATGGCTCAGACCATGGGCTGCTAGGGGAAAAACCCAGCCCCGCTGGTTGCTAAAGGGGGGCAGCAAGGTTGCTCGGGGCCCTTAGCACCCGGTGCCATCTTGGCACCAAGAGGGAGGTTAAGGCCCAAAATGGGGCCTACCACAAGGCTGGGTCACAAGGCCCAAATCCACCCTGGTCTGCACCCTAGGTGCAGACCAGGTGCTGCCATGCTGCAGCACCAGCCATGGGGCTGAATCCCTAGCTCACCCGGGTGCACTAGCACCCGGCTAAGCATAGGCGAGCCCAAGGTAAGCTCAGTTGGGGCAAATGCCCAAGTGGGCATGGCTAAAAACCACACCAGCATGGTCTGGTCCGGGAGTGACTAGACCTATCTGGGTCACAAGAAGAGCCCCTGGTCTGAACCCAAGGGGTTCGGACCAGGGTAGCAGGCCTAGCCTACTCCCAAAGGGGGGGTGCATCCCAAAGACCCCCACTATGGTGGGTCGAACCATGACAGCACGATCTAGACCCTATGGGTCCAGACCCTGCTGTGTCAAAAGAGGTGGGGAGTGGCACTAGGGTCTATACCCCTGGTTTGATCCGGGAAAGGGGTCCAAACCAAGGCCACGAGCTGTGGCCAGCACCCCAAAAGTGGGTGTGCCAAAGACATGTGCACCCAGTTCAGTGTTGCTGCATAGCCACCAAAGGGGAAGGGTCCCCAACGGTGACTCCACTCAGTGAGTGGGTCACCCAAGTAGGTCTGGGTCCCGTAATGGCCCAGACCAGCCTGCTACAACCAAGAGGCCGCAGCAACCCAGCTGGGGTTGCTGCAATCACATGCTCAAAACGCAGAAGGAGGCATTAAGGAGGAGCCCGGACTGACTAACTCTTGGTCAGTCTGTGGGCTTGCTACAGAGGTTGCAGCAGCCTCCAATAGGGTCATGGGGCCCAAAATGAAGTAATACAAAGGCCCAGGCTGGCTGCTAACAAAGTCAACCAAAATTCATCTCCAAATGCGAATATCCGGAAAAAAGAAAATGAACCATCAAGAATGAAAAAAGGCAAAAATGCTAAAGTATGGAAATCATATTCTAGAGAAAATACAAACTCTTAGTGGGTCTAGGTCCACCACATAAATCCATTTTTCATCATGTGTGTTGTCTGATTTTCTTTTGAGAAAAACATGTCATATGCTAAATCCAAAGAAATCAAATGTGGGATGATATCTCATCTTGGGAGAATGAAGTTGGAGTCCTTCAGCTGGGGGAGTTGATGCTACACTCAGCTACACACACACAACACAAAATGTAAAAAGGAAAAGAGAAGAGAAGATGGGGGAGAAGAGAGAGGGGAGGAGAAAGAATCAGTTTTCTTTCTCTCTCCTCTCCTTCTCTTAGTCTTATAGAGGGAGACCAAAGAGAGATAAGATGGAGGGTTGGGAGGCATGGAGGGTTCTACATCTCCATGAACCCCCCCCCCCCCCTCTCAAGCCTACGGTCAAAGGCTGGCCCCAACCACTCCCACCAACCCTCCCCTAAATCACTCCTTGATTTAGGGGGGGGGGGGGGGGTTGTCTTTTGACTTGTCAAAGGCAAGCCTCTCTCAAAAAAATTTACTTCTTCTTTTGAATTGATTCTTTTTATTTTTATTATTATTATTTTTTTAATCTCATTAAATGCAGCTTGGGATACCCCCTAAGGGGCACCTAAGCTCCCTTAGAAGTCGGTGGCCGATGCCAACCACTTCTAAAAATGCCAAAACAAACCCCCAAAATTTGTTTTTTCATACTTTTCAAAAACCTTTTAAGAAATGCATTTTTTTGAATTTTGTTTTTAATTTAAATCAAGGTATCATGGGCTGGTGTGGGCTCCATGCTAACCACTTTCTAAATATTCTAAAAACAAACTCTCTTTTTGAAACTTTTGAAAAAACCTCACTTAGGTTTTGTAAAAATTATAATTTACTTATTTAAAAACCCTGTTTGCTTTTTATTTTAAAAGCTAGGTTTTAAATGGTTTAAATGCTTTATTTTAAACTTACATTTTATGAAATACAATCTAAGTTTTAGAATCATTTACTTAGATTTTCAATTCTGATGAAATTCATTCTCGTTACTACTCGTACCTTGTCGTTATTCATTTTTCGCCAATTCACATACGATAATGAGGTATTTTCCTTGTTTAGGTTGTAAATTCGAGGAGTGACTAATTAGATTTATTATAAATCTAATCTAGGAATATCGAAATTTAATTTATCATGGTTTGCCCTTAATCGCTTCGTACATTAAAATTTATGCAATTTAGGACCTCGTATAATTATATAGGCATAATTACGAAAAAATCTCTCAATAATATAAGACATTATTAACACTAAAATACATTACATAAAAAAATTATCTCAAAAATATTGTGGGCCTTACAAAGAAAGGGAGCAATTGTTGCTAAAGTATAGAGCAGAGCCTAATTATATTGAAGATGATGATCCAATGAAGAATGTTGAGGAAAAAGTACAAATGGAAAAGAAGAAGAATGATGACGAAGATAAGCAAAAAGAAAGGAAGGAGGAAGATAAAGAAAAAAAGCAAAGGAAATCGAGGTGAAAGAAGGAGGAGGTGAACGATAGGGAAAAGCAAAGGAAGAATAATAAGGAGGAAGAGAAGCGAAGGCAAAAGGAGGAGGAGGAGGAGAGGGAAAGACAAAGAAAGAATAAAGAGAAGGAGAAAGAGAAGTGAAGGTAGGAGGAGGATGAGAGAAAAAAACAACGAAAGAATAAAGAGGAGAAAGAAAAGCGAAGGCAGAAGAAGGAGGAGGAGGAGAGGAGAAAACAAAGGAAGGATAATGAGGAGGAAGAAAAGTGAAGGAATTTGAAGAAGAGGAAGGAGGAGGAAGATAAGTAAAGACAGTTTAAAAATGAGGAGGTGGAAGAGAAGCAAAGACAATTGAAGAAGAAGGAAGATGAAAGGCAAAGGAAGAAGATTCAGGATGAGGAAGAGAAGGAAAGGCAAAGGAAGGAGAAGGAGGACGAGAAAGAGAAGGAAAGACAAAGGAAGGAGAAAGAGGACGAGGAAGAGAAGAAAAGGCAAAGGAAGGAAAAGGAGGACGAGGAAGAGAAGAAAAGATGAAGGAAAGAGATGGAGGACGAAAAAGAGAAGGAAAGAGAAAGAAAGAAGGAGGATGAGGAAGAGAAGGGAAGACAAAGGAAGGATAAGGAGGATGAGGAAGAGAAGGAAAGAGAAAGAAAGAAGCAGGAGGAGGAAGAGAGAGAAAGAAAAAGAAAAAGAAAAAAGAAGAGGATGGATGTGAAAGAGTGAAGGAAGGAAGAAGTACAAAAGCTATGGAAGGGAGGGGATGAAGAGGAGACAACTGTGACCAAGGTACGTTAATCACTACTGGATATAGTGATGTACTATTATAGGTATTATTATGTATAGTGATGACTCTATATAGTGATTACTCTGTATATCGATTACTCTTATAGTGATTACTATGTGTGGTGATTACTATGTATAGCGATTACTGCGATAGCGATTACTGTGATGGTGATTACTATGTATAGTGATTAATTATGATTTGATATTTTGTATTACAGGTTGGTCAGAAGAGAAACAGAGCAGTAGGTAAAAAATTGAAAAGGCGGTGTCAATGTCCTGTAGTTCTGTCGTGGTACAGAAAGCTGAGTGAATATCAGAAGGATCGATTACGAATGATGCACTTTGGTAGCCTTCTGGACCAACATTATTTCAAAAATTGTTGGAACACCATGACCCACCTTGTCAATAAGTGGAACCATATGACAAACATGTTCTAGTTTGGGGGTTTTGAGATGACCATGACCCTAGAAGATGTGAAACAGATTACGGGTCTCAGGTACCATGGAAGTGTTGTCCTAACAAGGGATTCAAACTATAATCCAAGAAACAATTGCATGGCCCTTCAAGGAATGTCGATATAGGAATGGTGTGAGTGTATTTCTGGTGGAGGCAATTCCTCAACGATGAAAGTTTATTTTTTACGTAATTAATGGGAAGGTCGGTCCGCTGTGCATCTGAAGCAGTTGACCAAGAGTTGTGCAACTTCCTTCTTTATTTTTTTGGACTTACTTTATTTTTCGATTGTTCTGGTTCGAGAATAAGTTACTTATGGTTGCAGTTCCTAGAAGACTTAGATGAAGTCTACAACTGGGCATGGGGTACTGCTATGCTCACACACTTGTACAGTCAACTTTACCGTGTGAGTAATGGTACGAAAACCATCAACAGGTTTTGGCCATTTGTTCAGGTATTTGTTTATTAAATATTTAGTACTTGTGGAGTAAGCTCATTGAAGGTCGCAGTCTTACTAATATATTGATTTTGTAGGCCTACATGTGGGAGCATATTGTCGCCTTGCGTCCTTTATGTGGCCTTGCAGTTTGTGGTTTTCCTAGGATCGGCCAGTGGGCTTCAATAAATGTTGAGGAAAATGCTCAGTTCATTTTAGATGGACTACAATTAAATGAGGTAAATGGTTTAAAATCTTTATAATGTTTAGCATTCTTAAGTAATAATCGTTTTAGAATTTTGTCTTCCTCTATACAAATCGTTATCTCCTTAGCATCTAACTTTTATCAGCATAAATCGTTATAATGTTTAGCATTCTTAAGTAATAATCGCTTTAGGATTTTTTCTTCTTTTGTACAAATCGTTATCTCCTTAGCATCTAACTTTCATCAGCGTAAATCATTATAATGTTTAGTATTCTTAAGTAATAATCGCCTTAGGATTTTGTCTTAGTACAAATCGTTATATCCTTAACATCTAACTTTCATTAGCATAAATCGTTATAATGTTTAGTATTCTTTAGTAATAATTGCTTTAGGATTTTGTCTTCCTTAGTACAAATTGTTATCGCATTCAGCATTTTGCAAGAATAATTATGTCTATATCTAAATATTAATCTCGAATGCACAGGTTGTTTGGAGACCCTATATAGATGTGGAGGACGAGGACAAAGAGGTTGTTGTTGTGGCTGCGAGACTGTCTATCTGCGATATTTTGCTCTTTAGCAAATGTGAAGTCGAGTTGCATCATGGCAGTCAAATACACCTACAAGCTGGCTTGGGACAGTCGGTACCAAAAGAGCCTGTGCTATGTAGAAGGAAAATGAATAGTGGTGGGGGCAGGAACGTGAATTGGTACAAATGCTTCAGGAAACAATTAGATAAATGGAACAAAGGAGGTGTTTGTGCCATACCATATGATTATAAAAAACGATAATATGACCACAACTATTTCAAACAATATTGGCAACCCATGCATCCAAATCGACAAATTAAGAAGCAACAACCTGAAAGTAAGGACGCTCTTGTCCCCGATCATGTCGTCTTCCAGCATAGACATAACATCTCTCGTGTCCCTTTGGCACTTCTTGTGATTTCATCTGTTGCAGTACACGATAGGGAGCAAACACTGCTTCGAAAGGAGAATATATTGTCTGACAGAAGGTTCACGATGCTGGAGAGGGAGAATAAGGAGTTACGGGAGGACATGCAGAATTTGGGAAGACAAATTGGGTCGCTGGTTGAGATGATTACCAGTGGGTTTAATGAGATCAAGGGAACGAAGAGGGCGCCGAATAAAGAGACTCCATCAAGAGAAAGAAAGAGATGATTTGTAGGTCCATCTGAGTCGTCAAGTGCCACTGAATAAACATATTATGTGATTTGTGTATCCCAATAATTCTATATTGTAATTCATTCATTCTTTGTTATAATTATATAATTCTTTCCTTAATAAGTGTGACACAGATAGCGATTAATAAGTGTAATTATTTAATTCTTTCCTGATGTTTGTTGTGATAGTGATTACTCTGTAGCGATTCTTGTGATAGTGACTACTCTGTATAGCGATTATTGTGTATAGTGATTATGAAGTTACCATGATTTGTACTTACGTTTGGTCAATCGTATAACGATTACTAGTTTTGAGTTTATTATGTATATTGAATCTTGTAATAACGATTATGAAGTTAGTGATTACCACTTACAAGTAGCTAATTCGTATAGTGATTACTGGTTTAGGATTTATTATTTATAGTGATTCTTGTAATAGCGATAAGTCAGTATAGCGATTCTGAAGTTAGCATGATTTATACTTACGTTTGCGAAATCGTATAGCGATTACTAGTTTATGGTTTATTATTTATAGTGTTTCCTGCGATAGTGATTAATAAGTATAGAGATTATGAAGCTACCACGAATTATACTTGTGTTTAATAACTCATATAGCGATTACTAGTTTTGAGTTTATTATGTATAGTGATTCCTGTAACAGCGACTACTAGGTAGAGCGATTATGAAGTTACCACGATTTGTACGTAAGTTTACTCAATCGTTAAGCAATTTCTGGTTTTGGGTTTATTATTTGTAGTGTTTCCTTTAAGTGCAAGGAACGTCGCATAAGATTAGTTTTGGGTTTAGGGTCTAGAGTTTAGGTAAACATCATCTGACAAACTACTGATGTTAAGCGATGTGTCATTCATTTACATGTACTAATGTCGTTGCGATGATACTAGCAAATAAAATGATGCCTTTTATTTAATGCTCAATTTAATTAATTTATTTAATATAATCTTTGGAGGCGGTATTTTTGAAAATGGGCAGGACATGAAACGATGTGAAATGATTAACTTCTGCAGTGTGTTCCGCAAGGAATAGGCGACGTTTCATTTTCCTGATTCATGAACAACGAATAGAAAACCCAACGTATCAGTTAACCACCGTTGTCACAAAAACTGTATCGATATCAAAGAAGGAAGTTGTGATTCAGTCGACCGTCCATAAAAAAAGGTACCTTCGATTGCTTTATCCTACTTCATCTTTTTATATAGTTTACATTCCGCTTACTGAATACAATGCAACAACTCCTTTACTGAATATTCAGCTAATTTCAATACAACATCCACAAAACAAGGTGCCTGAAAACTCAACAAAATGATCGAAGAGAACATCGACCGGATGCGATATGAATTTATAGGACACACTATCAGTAATTTTGTACGTATAAAAGCACTATTCGTTATACATTTACGTATGTTGTGGTCATGTATATTAACAAGTGCATATTTGTTGTAAACAGACTATACACGATTTCGTCATGTATATTCAAAGCAAGGGATTATCCATGCCGGTACGCGTCGTCACCCTTTATTTTACGGTATATTGGTTATCTTATATGTTCATTTTCTGTTTTGATTTACTAATGTACCTGCATGTTTTAAACTTACTATTATTACTGTTTCGTTCAACAGAGTATCGTTCGCCGACTGCCATACGCGGTTGAATTTCTAGATGGACTATAATACTGGGGTGACGATGACCAAATGGCAGACTTCCCATCAAGTGAAAAGGCTTATGACCATATCGATTTGCAAGATGTTAAATCAATTTAAGATATTGTTTTAATTCATAATATCGATTTCTATGTTGATTCTTAATATCTATTTTAATCTATCAATAGGAATGTATATATCCATTTAAGATATTGTTCTGATTCTTAATATCGATTTATATATTGGATCCTAATATCAATTTAAGATATTGTCTTGATTCATAATATCGATTTTTATGTTGATTCTTAATATCTATTTTAAGCTATCAATAGAAATTTACATATCCATTTAAGATATTGTTTTGATTCTTAATATTGATTTATATGTTGGATCCTAATATCGATTTAAGATATTGTTTTGATTATTAATATTGATTTATATGTTGATTCTTAATATCTATTTTAAGCTATCAATAGAAATTTGCATATTGATTTAAGATGTTCTGATTCTTAATATTGATTTATATGTTGAATCTTAATATCGATGTAAGATATTGTTTTGATTTTTAATATCGATTTATATGTTGATTCTTAATATCAATTTTCATATATTGATTCCTACATTGTGGCAATCAAAAAAGCATTGGGTCTTATACGTGTTGGATGTATGAAAACAAAAAATATGGTTATACAACTTTTTGGACTATAACATTGGTGTAGACCGTGACATTGTGCATTTGGTATTTTTTTATCTATAAGATTATTGTATCTTCTACTGTGACCCAAAATTTACTTGCTTTTGCATAAACCACAAGTTAAATTTTTCAGAGACATGTTGGGTGTCGACATTGGCCCGTGGAGGATTCATGTCGCCGAGGATGCTCCTTTACAAAATAATGGCATCGATTGTAGCATCTTTGTATTGAAGTATATTGAAGCAATATACTATGGACGAGTACCAGAATTCACTATTGTATGTCATACACTTAAACATGTTTTATTATCTTATATTATTGCTGACTACATGTCTATATTGGTCTGACTATCAGTTTGTATTTTTTCAGGATGATATTTCTGGATTCTGCACTGAACTATGCAAAAAAATTATGGATTTTCTAATTGCGATGGATACAAAACCCCAAACTGCAGGAATACCTAGAAAGCAATGAAGAACGTGAGGCCCCCAAAAGTAAGAGAAAGTCATTTTAAACGTCTACCTGTTCTCAAGGATAACGTGAAGAGGGTTATGTTCTACTGCTGAGAGAGAGAGAGAGCAATTTTTGGTTCAACGTTCAATTTCCCGAACAGGAGAAATTTTTTGTGTACCGACATTTGTAACAGATTTTTTAGACTGTGTATACAAATTTTGTAAGACTATTCAAAATTCACATTGATCCATAAACCAACATTATGAACTGGCACATGTGTGTTGAATACACAAATCGCTACTTCAAGAGTGCAAATCGCAACAATGTCAATTGTGCATGCACACGTTTCAAAATCATAATACAAATATCTTAAAAATTAAAACATCTTACAAAATTACGCAACTGGCACTTGTTAATATCAATTAGTAAGCTATTATGCTGATATAGTGTTGATTTGTGAGATATTGTTTTGTTTGTTAATATCGATTAGTAAGCCATTATGGTGAATTGTCGTACATCGATCTGTAAGATATTATATGTTTTCTAGTATCGATTTGTGAGATATTGTTATGTTTGTTAATATCGATTTGTATGCTATTACGCTGAATTGTGGTATATCGATTTGTAATATATTATGTTGATTTGCCGTACATCGATTTAAAAGATATTATGTTGAATTGTTGTAAATTAATTTATAAGATATCAAGCCAAAAAGAAGTGAAAATTCTTACAAGCTTTCTTAGAAATGGTCACTTTTAGGTCATTAATTGATGAAATAGGGAAAGATTTATCAACGAGTTCAATCTTTGGCTTCTTAATGTCAGTCTGTTTATTGTTTTTGTCAGTATACCCTCTCTTTTCTCGAGAAAATTAATGAGGCAAAACCGCATCCGCAACCCGCCTTTTTGAGAATGAAGCTTCCCAATATAGTGTCAATTTGTGAGATATTGTTTTGTTTGTTAATATCAATTTGTAAGCTATTATTGGTGAATTGTCGTATATCAATTTGTAAGATGTTATGTGTTTTCTAGTATCGATTGTTGAGATATTGCTCTGTTTGTTAATATCGATTAGTAGGCTATTATGTTGAATTGTCGTATATCGATTTATAAGATATTATGCATAATTATTGTTTATTGATTTATGAGATATTATGTATTTTCTAGGGACGAGTTTTATGATATTTGTAGTATCATTTCTATTATAAAATTACAACAAAGAATTATAACATTACAACAAAGAATTTTAGATTTACAACAAAGAATTATACAATTACAAGAAAGAATTATCGATTTACAACAAAGAATTATAGAATTACAACAAAGAATTATAGAATGCTAAACATTACAATGATTTACACTAATGAAAGTTAAATGCTACAAGTATTTTGTAGCTAAAGAATCTACACACGATTTCTGTGTTGTGTTGCTCACTTTTGAATTGAACTGAGCTTGTCATTAAACAGAACAATATCAGGCACTACAATAAGTTCAACAAGAAATGCAAACATCATCTCAAAATTATTATATACCAAAAGACTTGTCAAACTCATGCCATCGTTTCACTGAAACAGGTCGGGGGGATTGCAGGTTCTAACGTTGTAATGCACGTTTGTAGAGTATTGCTGCATGTTGAAAATTACACAAATTAGATATTGATAAGTTGCACGTAATACAATTTATATGGGAAGCAATATACTGTATTACATATTTGTTTATGTGAAGGGCTTGGTTGCTTAAGGGTTGGTTATTTCTTACACATTTTCTTGCAAACCAATTCCAGTAAACCCTTTGTCCTCCGACGACTGCGATCAGAGGCAGGTTTCATTTTAATACCCTTCGCTAGGTGAATATTTCCATCATAATCTACTAGGTTTACTCTTGACTTGTTGAAGATGATGTTGATGCTTCAGTGCAACTTGTTATAAGAGTCAGGGAAAATGTGAATTTCACCTATGTTGTTCGATTATGTTTTCTTAGATTGGTCTTCATGAGCTACAACGAACTCACGGTGAATTAATTGTATTTTTTCAAGTAATTCTCTTGACACTTTTTTCATACATACATAGGCTTCTTCGTTTTTCGATGCCAAATCTGCAACATATATAAGTGAACTACATAGTTGTTGGTAACGGGAGGCTATGTGGCACTTCTCATCAACACCAGATGGACTGACATTATTTCTATCCAGCAATTCAATTTTTGTTTGTCTTGTCCATCTTCACATTATATATGACTCAAGTATTTCTTGTATCTTCTCTTGATTAAGTGTCTTTAATGCATGACGACATAAAATACCTTTGAATTCAAATATTTTTCACGTACATTCAATTATTCTGTTGTCAACATTGTACGTAACATGTGCTTATTTCTTTTGTGATTGCATTTCGCCCTCCCATACAACATGGTATTTGTGCATATTCACATATTGCACACGTCCTTCCATATTGTAATTCATGACCTATATAACCTCTTTCTTAGTCCTTTCAAATACAGTTAGTGCATACAGATCAGCAGGTAGCGTCAATATTTTCATGCCCACAGTTACAGGGCAGGTGTTGAAGCATTGCACATCTTGTTCAAGCTCATTTTGTCTAAGACTGTCTACAAATAATTCATATTATTTCATGAAGCAAAACATTGTTAAATATGAATACAAGGTTTTTTTCAGTGTAGCATGCATAGATTCAGCTCTTTGTATGCTTATCATACCTGCTCAAAAGTATTGTCTTACATATGCCAATGCCCACTTCTCTTTGTCTACATATAAATTTTGTAACCACACACAGTCTTTAAGGTCGTACGTCTGAATCATTTGCTCTCAATCAGACAGAAAAGTGACCTCGTCCATGCTCTCAAGTACACACTTTCTAAACATTTTATCAAACCATGTCTTCTGATTAAAATTATGCCATATGTTCTTTGTTGTATTTTGAAAGATATGCCACAAACATAGGCGATGATGTGCATATGGTCATATATGAGACACTACAACCGCAATTGCATGATCACCATCTGTAAGTAGAGCTCCAGAGTGTTTCTCATTCATTGCCTGTGTAAATACTCTCAACAACTACTCAAAGGTTTTCTTGGTCTGGTTATACAAAAAAACGTCGCCTAATATGCAACTCCATGAGTGATGGTTCACTCCGACAAACTGCGCAAATGGTCATTGTTTTGTATTAATCTTCACTGTCGTATCAAAAACAAGCACATCATTGAAGCATTCATAATCTACTCTTGACTTTGAATCTGCCCAAAATATTTTCACAGCATACCCATCTTCATCTAGTTACATTGCACTAAAAAAATCAGGGTCATTGCATGAATTCTTCTGTAGGTAATCAACCAAAGAACATATCCCTTCATTCTTCATGTTGTCTAACATCTTCCTTCTCAAATGGTTTCTTAGATCCATAGGTGTGAATTATACATTCTCGCGACCATCATCTATACACGCACACAAATTATATGTCTTTCTTGGTGCAATGTCAGTGCTATCAGCTATTTCAGCAACTGCAGCATGCACTTCGGTTACTTTACGATGTGACCTTAACATAGGAGTCATAAAAGAAGGGGCTAATTCATGGTTATGATCATTGATTAAAGTATGAACTACATATTTCCCATTTGGAAGTCTTCTTAACACCATTCGCGTTGGACAGCCACATCTTGAATCTGGCTTGCTCCTTGTTGGATTTTCACTTGACTTATTTCAACCTTGCTTAGAACAAACATATGCCTTTCTCACTACGACACCCTATGCATTTTTTGCCCAAGAATACCTTCTAACATTGAAGCCAAGTTTTAAGGCATAATCATTGTAAAATTGGTATGCAGCTTCCTCATTATTAAACTGCATTCCCTCTACGGAAACAGAGTCAAGTGTACTATCATGTAGACTTGAGGTGCATGCACCTTTGTCAAGTGCACTGTCATGATCGTCTACCTCATTATTGAATTGTATTTCGTCTGCTAGAATATCATTATCGAATTGCATTTCGTCTGCTGGAATATTTAAGTCTAGAGTGAATCCAATGCTTGCACCCTTATTATCATGTGCATTATTAGTGCACATATTCACTTCTTCAGGTGCGTCAATAGTACGGATGTCCGTTGCTCCATGACTTTCCAGTGATTGAGACACATCATCTTCACTGCAACCAGTTGATATGCTCAACAATGTCATGAGCAAAACATCAATTTGTGTTAGCTAACGCATACGTTTACAGCAATTCAGCAAAATATATTACAAATCGATAATAACAATCAAAACAATATCTCAAAAATCGACACTGAAAAACAAATAACATCTTACAAATCGATTTACAAAAATTCAACATAATATATTACAAATCGAGATTAACAAACAAAACAATATCTCACAAATCGACACTAGAAAACACATAATATCTTATAGATCGATATACGACAATTCAACATAATATATTACAAATCGATATTAACAAACAAAACAATATCTCACAAATCGACACTGGAAAACACATAACATCTTACAAATCGATATACGGAAATTCAACAAAATATATTACAAATCAAGAATTTTAGCCGAAACAATATCTCATAAATGAATCTAGAAAATACATAATATCTTACAAATCTATATACGGCAATTCAGCATAATATATTATAAATCGATATTATCAAGCAAAACAATATCTCACAAATCGACACTAGAAAACACATAATATATTACAAATTGATATATGGCATTTTAGCATAATATATTACAAATCAATATTAATAAAAAAAATCTCACAAATCGATATATGTGTTACTACAACCGCGATTTGTGTTACATTGAATATATTGAGTGAATGGACGATGCAGGATGGGGTAGAGGCCCTTGCCCAGTGTCTTACAAATGTCTTCAAGTTTTCAACCGTTGAAATGATAAAATCTACCTGCAATATCAAAACAACGCCTTAATGACACTCACGATGATATACGTTCTTCAACAATAGCATGATGACATAGAAAGATACTCGCAATGTGACCTTAATGACACTTGTTGAAATGTTTGTGCGTCATTGTTTTTTTTCATACTACCTAACGAAAATGAAGAAGAAGAGAAGACTGTAAAAAGAGATGGCTGACAAATCTCCCTATGACGCCCACCAATGATCGAACCAGTCGTTCGATTTATAGTTATCTCCACGAGGTAAGAACGAACCCAAAAAAAATTCTAACACAAGGCAGGAATGAGAAGGCGGCCATGTGTTGTAACACAAGTTAAAAATAAAGGTGGAACGTGTAAATCTATATACGGGGAGCGGGAGGACATTTTCGTCCAACGCATATCTATCTTACGGGAAGACATTTCCGTCAAAAGCATATCTACTTTTTTATATGTTATTTTATTATAAAATCATCCTGGGCAACATTGGCATATGAATTATCGTGGATCCCAAGATATTCTTCCGTACACACCGGAACACGCGAATTTGTGTTCTGGGGAGAACACACAACATTGTCCTCGTTCCAGGGGAATGGAACAGTATCTCACCATTCTCGAAATGCCGTGGATGCACATCTGCTGCGTCCAAGTGGATCGCACAATCAAACCTACCCTAAGGAACATCGCATAAAGTTTGGAACATGCAAAATAAGGTCGTGGTTTAACATTTTTGAAGCAAGCTTTTATCTCAAAGGCTTTCAGGTCTCTAGTCCATTCCCCGATGCACTTTTTTTTTTGAACTCATAATGCCAACAAATGAATGAGCCAGGTTCCATGTCTATAACCTGCCGTATGAGAAGTAATTGAACACATTTATGTAACTAAAATGTGGTGCATATAGATACCTGAAAGGTCCATTTCATATAGATCCAACCCCAACTTAGTACAAGTAGAGTGCATTTCTGAAGCTTACATAATGAACATACTGTATGTTGCTCACATATAAGTTTTGCTTGGATTCAGATCGGTGGTAGCTGGGGTCGGGCATGGATCTGCACCTGATCCAAGTAGGTCCGATTGTTGGGACCCTGATCTTTGATCAAACTCCATTGACCTCATGCTGGAGACGAAACTGCATTGACCCATTTGGCCTGAACCACATAGCTGGATGTGAATAAAAATGAGGATTCCAAAAACATTTGGTTTGTATTTATTGGTTTGAAAACTACTCAGATTGGTCTTGAATTGCAACTTATGTGGGATATCCAACCAGACTCCATGTCTATTTTAAATGCGTTCTTTTAGGGGGCGTTTGTGTCGCCATCCCTGCCTGTCCATGGGATGCCGAGTCGCGTGGGGCCCACACATGTCTCCATGACCACACAAACATGGGACGTGCGGACAGTGCGTCCTGCTGATGCTTTTTGGGAATCCATTCTGCCGCACTAAGAGAGAGAGAGAGAGAGAGAGAGAGAGAAGCCTTCAGATCCACGGATTTAGCCAAGTTCAGATCTAAGGGATTAAAACACACCCTATGCATTTTGATCAGGACCCAGGTTTTATATGGTGTGGCGTCTACACTAGATCCTTAGATATTCAAACAGAAGATTACATATCCTCCATTCTAAGATCCTGAAAAGGAACCCCCAAGGGCAGGGTTGGCATAGTGGGGTTGGGCCTTGGCTGCTAAATAGGCAGTCAAGGTTCGATTCTCATGGGTGTCGCCCCTCTGCACAAGCCAATGCGTAGCATAGGCCCCGGGTGTAGGGGTCCTAGCCTCGGACTTTTACTTAGCTGACACAGCTACTGTAGGTATGGCAGACTGAGTCAGCTCGACCAGTTTCTTCAGGTTATAAATTCAAAAAAAAATCCTGAAAAGGTCTTAAACACATAATTGTTTGGGAGGGGGTTGGACCAGAAAACTGTGAACATAAGAGTTTAGGAGGCTCTTAGACCACCTTCAATCTTAAATTCAAGGAAATCAAATGCATCCTTATAAATATTTTCTACAAGATTTGTTTTTTAAAACACACTTAAAGTTTTGGCAATAATAAAAGATCCACCTGAATTTTCAGTATTGTTAAAAAAACACCTGAATCCGTTCTCCATTAATAAAAACATATTTATGTTTATATAACTTGTGCTATCACTAACCCCAAATTGAGTTAACAGGACAAAGATATGGATTTAGGCTCAAAACAATCTTAGAAAAAATTTCAAAAACACACCTAAAGTTTTGTCAATACTCAAAGGCACACTTAAGTTATAATTATTATAGCACACATTTAAAGACAACTTTGATGGAAGTAAATCTTGGGTTTTTCTTTAATTATCAAAATTGACATAGATGGCATTAGCTTTTGAGTACAATACCAAGATTGGCCGCAAACTAGGGAACATGACAAATCTGGCCAATTGTCTTGTTTTCTTGATGGCTTTGCCCTTTTATTGCTTCAAAAATTAGGCACCGTAATTAAAATCACTTTTCTATTTTTTTTGCTTGAAAAATCATGCACCTCTGTGCTTTTAGGTGTCAAAAGGGCAAAACTATCAAGAAAAAATTGTTTGGATAGATGTGTCATATTTTCTAGTTCGCAACCAGTTCTGGCATTGTGCCAAAAGTTAATGTATGTTTTTAATAAAATTGTAAAGTTGGGTGCCTTTTTTATAATAGCACAATGTTTAAGTGAATTTTTAGAAATTTTCACTTTTCTAAATTATAACGGTCAAGTTCAAGATCTCATATCTAGGTCTGAAGTCATTGGAGCTTAAACTCGAGGTCTATTACTACTCTCCAGTTGGATCGAGCACGCATTCAATTAGGTCCGATACACAACCTGATGATCGGAAGGGGCACTTATTCTCCTGATAGGGTTGAGGAGCAAGATATGCCAGTCGTGAATCGGCTCATTTGGGTAACAATCAATTTTCATCTTGGCTCGGCTTGTATAAGCTCGTTAAGTAATAATACATATATTTCACATATATTTTATATCATAGAGTATAGATGGTTGAAGTGTTAGCAATAAGTTTAGAGTTAAACTCTTATTATTTACAAGTTTGATACAGTTATTTATTTTGTAAACTAACCTGTTTGAGCTTATCTTAGCAGGTTAGAGTAGGGGTGTCAACAGGTTGGATTTAGTTCAGACTCAGGTGGAACCAGATTTTCGGGTATAGTATAGGGTCCGAACCCGAGTTTAATCGGATCCATTATAAGAAAAACCATACCCAGACCCCATAAGAACTACATGAACCAAACCCAGACCATACCCATTAAAACCATATTTTTTTATCATTTTTACATTGAAAATTGCAGGTCTTAATCGAAAGTCGGGTCAGGTCCGGGTCTGGTATAAAATTTCACAAACTATACCCGAGTCCATGTATTAATTGAGTCTTAATCGGGTCTTTTTATTTTATCACCATACCCGGAACCTATAGGGTTTGGTTCGGGTCGGGTTTGGTTCGAACCCCGGTGAAACCAGCCTGACCCCCATTTTCGAGTATGGTATCGGGTCCGGACCTGGGTCTAATCAGTCCCACCATAAGCGAAACCATACTTGGACCCAATAAGAATTACATGAACCAGACCCAGGTCATACCCAGAAAAATATTATTTTTGATTATTTTTACATTGAAAATTTGTTGGTCTTAATCAGAACTCAGGTCAGGCAGGGGTCTGATATAAAATTTCACAAGCAATACTTGGATCCATATATTAATCAGACCTTCAAGTCCCGGACTCAGGTCTTAACTGGGTCTTATTATTTATCACCATACCCGGACCCTATAGGCTTTGGTACAGGTCGGGTCTGGGTATACCCGATCCATTGACACCCCTTAGGTTCAAGGACCAAATTCTATAATTTTTAACTATAAAAAATTAGTTTTTTTTTTTAAATGAGCTAACTTGTGCACCTGTCTGGCATTGCATCATATTAGGCGTTTCAAATCTGCACCTTGACAGCAGTGTCTCTGTAAACGCATAGACATTCCAAAGGATCTGATGGATTCATGTTGAAACTTGAGCATTATGATGCCTTTTTGGAACTCAGATGCTAATATATTGTCACTGTGCTAGGGATGTCAAGGAGTCGGATTTTATCAGATATCTCTGACCGAATTCAATTCTGTTTAGATGCATTTGGTAAGCCAAAACCACATTCGATCATAATGGTTTTGATTTTTTGCTACCAAATCAGACAGATATCCAAATCCGTTTACATGTAAAAAGGTGGATCTGGTGACATCCTTTCGCCATTTGAATCCAAATCCGTTTAGCCAACATTCAATTAATCGAATATGGTATTGGCCACCTTGAAAAGTGCTCAAGGCCACCAAATTGCAACACAAGCAAGAAATGGGAATGATCTACTCGAAATCCTAGCAACAAACCAAAGTGGGTTCAAGACACCCATGCAACCAACCAACAGGTCAAGTTTGTGAATCTTAGATTGCCCACTGAGGCCTGCATCAACAAAGTGATTTTATGGTTGGTGACCCTCAGAAATCAGTGTTTTCAACACTAACCAAGAAGGGTAGAGCGGAGCCAGGACTTTAATCTAGGGTGGGCACTAGGGGCGTCAATGGGTCGGATCTAATTCAGACCCAGGTGAGTTCAAATTCAGATCTGTTATTGAGGTGCTGGTACCAGGTCCAGGCAAACTATACTAAAGTCCTGTAAGGATTACATAAACTAGATCAGACCAATACTTGACAAAATAACAATTTTTTATATTAAAAAATCACGGGTCTTAATCGAAAACTCAGGTCTGGTATGAAATTTCACAAACCATACCAGGCTGCATATACTAATCAGACCCTTTGGGTGTGACCCAGTTTCTAATTGGACCTCTCTTTTTTTATCATGAAACCCTGACCTTATAGGGAATTGGTAAGGGTAAAGCCTGAGTCAAACCTGATCCATTGACGATCCATTGACACAGTTGGTGGGCACAGACACACAGTAAAAAGACAATATAATTACTAATAAACTATATCAATAATATATTTTGAACAAAAATGAAGCATTCATTATTTATGGATTCATGCCTAATGATAACTGAAAAAATACTAAAAACCCTAAAACTATACTCAATAATATTTGTGTCATTTAAAAAACTCAAATCAAAACCCTAAATCTTAACAAACATCTTTCATAGCTATGCCTAATAAAAGAAAAAACCAAAACTCATAAATTTCTAACCAAAATCAAACGACATGAATATAATGAGATCCGGAACTGAAATTGGTTCTAATGATCTGGTCAGAACTAAGGCCATATAAGTTTGAAAGGATTTGGATATATATATATATATATATATATATATATATAAGAAAAAACAGACCATGACATAGATGGCCCTCACTTTTATTGAAAATACCGTTAATAATAGCAAGCTACATTTTTACCCTTTGACACCTAAAAAGTTAAGCATCTGATTTGGTAGGAGACAACTTACATGACACCGGCCAACAGGGGCTCCACTTGTTTGGTACATCACCTTGTGTTGGGACATTGCAAATTCAAAACCCCATGGTACGTTGTAAAACTGGTGGGGGTCTACCTAAACCCAGCTTGCCTATCTAAAAAAAAAATTACATGGCACCAAACTTTTTCAAGTGACAACTTGCAACTTACAAGCCGCCTTATTTTTTCATTTTGTCCGACACTTACATCACACATGATTTTTTCAGGCCACGCCTTAGACACCAAGGCGTCTAATTTTTTAGGTGATAAAAGGTTAAAACCGTTAACAAAAAATTAAGTGGCCATATTTGACATATTTTGGAACCAGGTTTGGAGTTGAGCTCTAAACCGAATTGCAAAAAAGAGCTATAGTGGGCACTAGTAGGGGTGGGCAACGGGCGCCTGATGAGCCAAAGTTTTAGGCCCAACCCTGTTAGGGGTCAGGTCAAAGCCCAGCCCGTTATATACGTGGGCCGGGCCTAAGCCAGCATGATGGGCCCAAGTTATTTATTAATTTGTAATAATAGAAAAATTAAACAAATAACTATTGCATGATGACTATTACTATTTACCTAATTAGTAACATTAATTCTATGAAAACTAGAAAGATAATTAATTGGGTACAGAAGTTAAAAACTTGTTAATTATTACTATTTACAAATGGATTTGGTTCAGGCTGGGCCAGGCCAGACTCGGCCTGGTTCACATTGGCCCAACCACCATGGGCTGCTCTTCAAACCCGAGCCCGTTAAGAACCAGGCCCTGCCACACTTAAAGCCCGGCAGGCCGAGCTTTAAACCGGCCCAGGCCGGGCCAGCCCACCCCTAGACGCTAGTAAGGGCAACCCGGAAAACCCAGCATGCTCATCTTTCACTTCACTCATTTTTCTAGGCGTCGGTTTGGATATTATCCAACAAAAAGAAATTTCACTTAAATATATTTAATAGTTTTCTAGGAATGCCTCGTAGAGTAGGTAAAGTACACCCTGGTGTTATTAAAAATGTGCCTCAAGGCGCACAAAGCGCGCATCACCTTAAGGCAAGGGGTGTCATGCCTTGAGGCGCATGTGTAAAGCGTAAAACCCTCGAGGTGTGCGCCGCATAGGCCTTAAGGCGCACACCTCGAGGTGAGGCGCGCCTCAGCATGAGGCGTATACGCCTCAATTAATTTGGTCAAATGAGGGTCAAAACACTCATTAGACCAAATTTTAGAACTTAAATGAAGCACCCCCGACCCTAATTAGGGTTGGGGGGGCTTTATTTTTTATGCTCGTTTTTTCTCTCTGTTTTTTTTGCCCACAGTCGTCTCTCTCTCATCTTTCACAACAGTCTCTCTCGTGGTGGAGCCCCAAAATAGGTATGCTCTCTTTCGTCTCTGGTTTTTTTTTTTCCACTTAGTCTCTTTCTCCCTCATTTTTTTCTCACGCAGTCTCTCTCATTTTTTCTCACGCAGCCGCTCTCTCTGTTTTTTTTTTCTCACAACCTCTCTCTCTCTCTCTCTCTCTCTCTCTCTCTCTCTCTTGTCTCTCACAAGAGTCTCTCTCTCGTGGTGGAGCCCGAAAACAGGTACTCTCTCATTTCAACAAAATATCGTTTGGGTTTGTAAGTTTGCAGAGGTGCTAAGCATAGTTTATTCTTTCCTCTTTCATTTTGGTTTCCACTTAATACCTTCAAGTCACTGGAATTGTGTAAACCAGGTTGAACTGGATCAGAACCATGTGTTTTCAGTTTTTGAGTGAAATTTTTTAAACATGACAGGGTGTCATTGACACCTCAATCTTTGGATCCTTGCTACCAGCTAACTGTTCTACTCCTGAAAAGTCGGCTTGCACCCTCTTAGTACTTTGAGATCCACCCTCTGAGTCACTGAACCCTTGGTTTCTAGTGCATGGATGAGCAAGGAGGGTATGAAACACACTCACAAACAAAAAAAGAGAAAAAAAAAAGAAAGAGAAGAAACAGTCATGTAACTGTTATTAGCTAAAGAGCATCAAAAGAGCTGTTCCTTTGACTTCATATAGTTTCAATTTTTTACTATCTAAAATTTCTATTTTGTAACTCCAAGGATCGTACGTTAATGCAAGATACCATGATAAAGCTAAAGTGGTTCAATAACTTAATACGTCATGCCACCAGGTTCTTCTTTTCATGAATCTGCCAAATGTAGAATGATCCCCCCTTGTTAATACAGTCAGTTTTGAATGCTATCTTGTCTTCATCATCGAGGCAAGGCCGACAACCCTAAACCTAAACAAGTTGGGTCTGATCCATAAGAAACTGGGTCTCAAACATAAGCCCAAGAAAAAAAATCTTCTAAGGGGGGGGGGGGGGGGGGGCGCTGCCCCCTATAAGGCGGACCCCCAAGACCCTCGCCCGTTGACCGCACAGCGAGACCCGCGCCGGGGGAACCCCCGGACCCCCCCTTCTGTAAGGGAAAAAACTATGAATCAGGCTCCACAACTCATCATGAATACCACTATGTATATCCACAACTTGGTTAATGGAAAATAAAAGAATATAAAAGAAAATATTACCTCAGATCTCTATGTGTAAGTGTTTGTTTTATTTCATATTTTGGTTATTTGTTAACTCTCGATTCATCCATTTTTGTTTGAATATGAATCCAAACTTTTGTGTTAATATATGTTTTCTTATATGCATTTTTGCAATTGAATAATGGAAAAAGATGTAAGATGGGATCATGGAGTTAAAGTTTCAAATCCTACTAAAGATCCCAAACTCGCAGGAAATGTAATTTGCAATTACTGTCATAAAAAAACTACAGGAGGCATCTATATGTTAAAGCATCACTTAGCTGGCACAAAACATGGTGTTAGCATGTGTGAAGCGGTTTCACCTGATGTGAAAAGATTTTTTCAGAAACATCTAAGAGATCAGAAGCAAAAGAAACAAGAGCAAGAACAAAACAAGTTGAAAATCGGAATGAGTGTTTATTTTGGATCATCAACCGGCGATAATGTGAACAAAAAAACCAGTGGATCATGTAGTGATGCAAACAAAAGCACAGGTGGTCCCATGAACCTCTTTGTGAACAAAGAAGCACGACAAACCATAATAAATACTGCTTTTAAAATGAATGAAAGAAAAAACGTATGTCGTGTCATTGGTAGATTCTTTTATTCAAATGCCATCATTTAATCTTTGTAACAGTCCATATTTCGGTGCAATGGTAGAAGTTATTGCAAATTATGGGCGAGGGTTCAAACTGTCTTCTTATCATGATATCAAAACGTGGATTTTGAAGGATGAGGTAGATTGTACTCATGAAATTTTAAAAGAATTAAAAAAAGAATGGCCAAAGGTTGGTTGTAGTATTATGACAGATGGTTGGACAGATGAAAAAAGAAGAAAATTAATTAATTTTCTTGTAAACAGCTCACCTGGGATAATATTTTTGAAGTCCATTGACATCAGCGACATGAAAAAAAGTGGAGCAAATTTGTGTAAGTTGTTTGAAGAAGTTGTTAAAGAAGTTGGTGAAAGTAATGTGGTGCAATTCATTACAGATAATGCATCAAATTATGTGGCAGCTGAGAATATATTAACAGCAGGAAAAACATATTTTTGGATACTATGTGTTGCGCATTGCTTGGATCTTATGTTAGAAGATATTGAAAAGATATCAATTTTTAAAGATATAGTGGAAAAGGCAAAAAAAATATAAGATATATCTATAGTCATGCATGGGTATTAAATTTGATGAGAAAGTTCACAAACAAGAAAGAACTTCTACATCCAGTCGTCACTCATTTTGCTACAACATATCGCATGCTTCATATTATTGGATGTCATAAGAAAGAGTTAAGTCAATATTCTTGTCTTCAAATTTTAGATCATCTAATTACTATAAGAAATCTGATGCTAAGAACACTTCTTATATTATTCTTAATTATCATAAGATTTGAGTTGTCATATCATATGCAATTAAAGCTACACTGCCGCTCGTGAAAGTACTGCGATTAGTGGATGCAGATGAGCCTGCTATGGGATTTCTGTACGAGGCAAAGAAGTAAATTGGTTCAAACCTTTACAAGGTTGAAAAAATATATAAACCTATTTGGGATGGGACTTGCAACTTCATAAGCATTTGAATGCAGCTGCCTATTATTTAAATCCTCATTTTCATTATGCTGACAACTTCAACCTGGATGGAGAAGTTATGAGTGACTTTTATGATTGTGTTGAAAAATTAGTTTATGATGCAAATGTTCGGTTGAAAATTACAATACAAATCGATGCATTTAAAAAGGCAAAAGAGTTGTTTGGTAGAGAGACAACTATTACAAGAAAATTAAAAAGTTCTGGTAAGTTTGCAATTATATTGTTATTTGTTAATTATGTGTTTGTTAATTATGATATTCTTAATGTTTTATCAAATTTTTATTGTTTTATTTGAATGCAACTGACTGATGGAGTTCATTTGTGCACGAAAATCCTTAGTTAATGAATTTTGCAATTCAAATTCTAAGTTTGGCGTGCAGTGCATCGGGCTGTGAGAGAAATTGGAGTATTTTCTCATTGGTTTGTGACTTTATATTTTATTTTTGAAAAATATTTTTATAAGTGTAATTATCTTATAATTGATTATTAATGATTTGAAATTATAGGTGCATACAAAACAGAGGAATAGACTTGAACAAAAGAAGATGAATGCATTGGTTTCTGTAATGTACAATATGAAATTAAGAGAAAAAAATGCAAGGAGAAGGGCTATCAAAGACCCTATATGTCTAGATCATATAGACTCAAACGATGAGTGAATTGTGGAGAAGGAACGATCCAGTGTTGCCTAGTGAATTTTGCAATTCGAATTCTAAGTTTGGCGTGTAGTGCATCGGGCTGTGAGAGGAATTGAAGTACTTTCTCATTGGTTTGTGACTTTGTATTTTATTTTTAAAAAATATTTTTATAAGTGTAATTATCTTATAATTGATTATCAATGATTTGAAATTATAGGTGCATACAAAACAGAGGAATAGACTTGAACAAGAGAAGATGAATGCATTGGTTTTTGTAATGTACAATATAAAATTAAGAGAGAAAAATATGAGGAGAAGGGCTATCAAAGACCCTATATGTCTAAATCATATAGACTCAGAGGATGAGTGGATTGTGGAGAAAGAAGATCCAGTGTTGCCTAGTGATTTCAATTGGTTGAAGGATTTATTATTGGATCTGAACTTCGACATAAATGTCATTGAACATGTGCCTATTGAAAAAGTCACTTCACCTCATGATTCACAAGTGATTTTAGGCAAGCCAGGTCTTCAAGAGATCGAGGTAAAGGTATATTCCTTTTACCTTGCTATGAATATAAATATATTTTTTTAATTACATAACATAAGTATTTAATACATAATTTTTTATTGAAGGAAAAAGAAAAGCAAAAGAAGTAAATGAGGACGTGAACGAAGAAAGTACAGATGATGAAGAGTCAAATAATGAAGATGAAGAAGAACCTATTTATATGGATTCCTCAGATAATGACATTGAAAACTTAAATATTAATGATGACGAGACACAAGAAGAGCCTAAGTCTTAATTCATATCATAGAGCTATAATCATTTATATGTTTTGTTGGTCTTTCAGTTGTAATTATGAATGTTACCACTCTTGTTTGGAAGAGTTTTGAACAAATATATTAACACTTGATCATTAATGTTAACATGCATTTTCTAATTATGCCATGATGTTGTTAGTGCTAATATGCATTTTGTTGTTAATGTTAATTTTTTATTGAATAAATGCTCATATTTTATTTCTTAGATACTTAGGTAGATCAAGTTGTTGCATTAATGTTAGTTTTACATGTTAATCTCATATTTTTCTATATTTATTTGAGATTTTTTATTTCTTGTTGGTTGTTGCTTCATCAATAAAGCATTTCTTATTTATTTATAATTTTAGATATTTTTTATAGTTTTTTAAGTTAAAAAAAATTTAAGGCTTACGCTTTGCACCTCGAGGCTTACGCCTCCGAATTTGGTGGAGCGCCTCGCTAGGCCTCAACGCTTTTCACAACACTAGTACACCCCTTGCATCGAAGACAATTAATGAGAAAGATCATAATGTTTCTATGCTTCAATTTTAATTATTTTGCTCACGTCTTGTGGCTTTTCTAGGAATGCCTCGTAGAGTGGCTTCCTAGTTCAAAGTTAGCCCTCTTATCCACAGCTCCGTACATGCCATGGTTTTCACATTCTAACACAGATGACCCCTGATCTGTATTTTCAACGTGTGTGTATGTGATATCAAAGAAAAATTCCAAGCAGTAATTAGTAGAATAACTCACATTTGTAAGGCCAGGTTTCTGATTCAAGAAAGAAAAGGAACCTGAAAATCATTAGCAGGTTAAAGGATAAAACTAGATCTAGAACCACAGAAAATGCATAGAAAGACAAAAATTAACCTCATAAAGGAGAAAACCAGACAAAGTAAACGGTAATCATTAGCAGGTTAAAGGATAAAACTACGTCTAGAACCACAGAAAATGCATAGAAAGACAGAAAAATTAACTTCATAAAGGAGAAAAACAGACAAAGTAAACAGTTCAACACCCAGAAACCAAGTGATCGTTTGCCTGATGCGCATCTGCAACCCAAGACTCAGTCAACAGAGAGCCTTCGCCGCTTATACCGCACCATCACCTTCCCCTTCACTCCCACAACCATGGCATTCCAGTCGGTCTCCGGGAAAGGAGATAGCAGCTCCAGCTCAAAATTCCTCAGCAGATGACTCCATATAGCTTTTATCTGCAGGTATGCAAATGGCTCCCCAAGGCAACCATGCCTACCACCTCCGAACGATATATACGAGAATGCACCGGCCACCTTATCTTCTTCCCTTCCGATGGCAAACCTGCCTGGGTCATAATGGTCAGGATTCTTGTAGATATATGGTAACCTGTTAGCAAATGCAGGCGATGTAGCTACAATGTGGCCCTTCGGAATATCATACTCCTTGCCTTCGAGTGTCGTCACTGAGAAGTTGATGTGCGAGCTTCGCAGAAGCATGATCAATGGCGGATGCAGTCTCAATGCTTCTTTTATGCACCGGTAAAGCATGTCCATTTCGGAGAGTATGTCATGATCAATCTGATCGCCGTGCTCCTTCATCAAGATCTTCTGCTCGTCCACGACGGCATTGAGGTATTCCTTATGGCGGAGAAGGTATGCGCCAGTCCAGGTAGAGGTGATAGAGCTGGTGTGCTGGCCGGCAAAAAGAGCAGCGATTAGAAGGCCTGTTATCTCAACATCAGTGGTTGGCCTGCCATCTTTGTACTTGGAGTCTATGAAACTCTGCAACATGTCGTTCTCAGTTCTGCCTGAAACTTTGCGTCCAGAAATGATGTTGGCAAAGATCTCAGCGAGCCTCGTCCTTGCACGGTCTCTGCGGCGGTGAGCAGGAATTGGGAGGTAAGGCAGGATCACACTGATGGGGAGCATGCCATTGTCGAGGTCATGGAAGAGAGCAGAGACATCATCAAACAACTTATCCCTCACTTCTCTACCGAGAAGGCACCTGCTTGCAGTCAGGATAATGAGGTGTTCGAGCTCATATTTTAGATCAACCACACCTTCATTACCCCATTTTGAGAAGTAATCCTGCTCAAGTGAGATGAAAAAATTTATTTTCACAAGTAAAACGCCAGAACTAATTAAGGAGAGAAAAACAGGAAGGACAGAAAAGAAGGAATTATGGGACATGAAAAGTGTGAAAAGATAACGTCAGTTTATTTTGTATGTATCTTGGACCGGATCCTTAAGATCCAGATCCAATCATTTATGCTTAATATTCCAGACGTCACTTGTAGGTGGACATGTAATTTTTAATTATTGTTAAGGGTAAACTTGTACCCTAATATGTCTTGTAATACCTATATATTCAATGAGAAAAGACGCCCAAGGTGCGTGTTCCCTCTCTGTTTCGGGTACCCCCCTTTTCCTACTGTCTTTCTGCCTTCTAAAGGAAGGTGACAAAGGTTGAGAGTTACTTTTATAGACTTCATTAAAATGGTGAAGTGAGCTAACGGCTTCAAGGTGAAAACTAGCAAAAAGCCTAGGGCCCCGCTGAAAGGTCTAGCAAAATTTTAACTACAGGCCTCCTACATCAGCTTTTCCTTCCAGAATTGCAACTTTCAATGGACTAGGGCATGTTTTTAAGCAAGAAAAATTCTCATAAAAAAAGAAACTTTTTCCTATGAGAAGTTTTGATACAATAACTTTTCTAAATGAAAATTTCACTTGTTTGTGTAGCATGAGAAAAACTAAAAAGAAAATGT
Organism: Nuphar pumila; assembly: GCF_984573655.1. NCBI lineage: Eukaryota > Viridiplantae > Streptophyta > Magnoliopsida > Nymphaeales > Nymphaeaceae > Nuphar > Nuphar pumila. Next base: position 102,267,581 of record NC_143252.1, on the reverse strand, counting down.
GAGAAAAATTGGGGGGGGGGGGGGGGGGGGTCGATCAGCCCCCTCTCGGAGAGATAGAAGGGTGGTTGAACACATACAAGAGAGAGGGACAATCAGCCCTGAGAAAGAGAGAGAGAGAGAGAGAGAGCTAGAAATGGTGATAGCTAGGATGAAGATGAAGACAGAGGAAGCTCTTCTTATGGTAGCCCATGGGATGATATGTGTTGTAGGTGAATGGTTGCCCTAATTTTTTCTATCAAAAATAATACTTTTTAGAAAAACATTCCTTTCAAAAAATTTCTCGCTTGGAATGATTGGAAAATTTGTCATTTTTTCTTTCTTACTTGCATTTTTCCTACCATTTTCTCGCTTACAAACATGCCCTTAGTATTGGCTTTTTTTTTGGCAAGTGGTTTGGCAGACCTTTACCAGTGAAATCAATAAAGAGAGGAAAGTAGTAGAAGTACACAAGCCATAGCAACTAGAGCAGAGGTTTATCCTTCCATGTCTCCACAAGTTCATATGTTTAAAGTATGGAAACGGATCCAAGAGAGCAATGACCTAAAAGCATCTTTGGGAAAGAAGCCAACTACCAAAGCAGAATATGATCCAAGCAAATCCACAAATTTCAACAAGCTTTAAATGACTCCCAACCTATGTCACACGGACTCGGCTAGGGGGTCGACGCACCCCAACACGGGTGCGGCTTCAGACACAGGGCAGACACGGTCAACCAAGTGTCGGACTCGATCAACGCACCAGGGCCGAGTCCGTCCATATTTTGGACTCGGTCAACTTTAACCGAGTGTATTTTTGTCCATTTTTTAGGGCAAAAAACTATATATATATATATATAGCCTTGTCCCCGTGTCCAAAATTTTTGAAATTGCACCGCACCCATGTCGCACCCACACCCATGTGACAGCTCCCAACATTCTCTTTTCCAATAATGTGACATTAAGGAGCAGAAATCGAAAAGCATTGCTTATTTCACTGGAAAATGACTTATTTAAGAAGATTTCACCTACTTTTGCCACATCATCTAAAGCCCAAAGGGCATCGAACTGAAACTAGGTCATCCAGAAGGAAAGAATTTGACCAGCTGGCTAAGTGTTTGTTATGCTTTCAAGAGGGTCGCTTTCAGTATACAAATTCAGCTAGCAGGTAAACCCATAGAAAGGTAATAAGCATATCTTTACTAAGAAATTAAATAAGATATATTTAAACGTATTCATCTGTAAAGAGTACAAGTACCCATACTCAGACCAAACACCGAAAAAGACACGCAATGAAGCTTAACATGTATTCAACTAATACATGACTAACTACACCATGAAGAAGAAATACATTTGTGAAGGCAATTTGGTTAGAACTTAGAACTGAAGGAATGCATATCACTCAGCACGTCCGGGGAAGAGTCAATTGCATGCATACAAAGAATCATCTTGCGTCTGGTGCACGTCCCCCAGAAAAAACAAGAGCAGATCAAATGATCTGCCAAAGTCTAATCCTCACCGTCCACAATGTACACAAGGACCATGAGGCCCTTGACAGATCACCTGATCTGCTCTCGAAAAAACAGCTTCTACTACTCAAACTATTGGGTCATATAAAAAAGGCAGCATGCATAAGATTTTCCTAATCAAGCAATCCAACATGAAAAATGCAGGACCATAAGTTCAGAGCCACAAAACAAGAACTCCCGATATGTGGATTTTTCAGCACAATAGACCAACCAAATAGAATCTAAATTGCTATGCAATTAACAAATGCAGACACAACAAAAAAAACCATCTACAACATATCAAAGAAGAGGAAGGAGAAGAAGAAAGTAGACTGCAAAAAGGAAAGACAAGATGCAGCAAACAAATTCAAGATAATACCTCTGCTTCCACGACCATCTGATCCACGTAGCCTTTAAGCTTAGTCACCCTCAATGATTCAGTGAAGAATCTAAACTGTTCCTGCCTCACCGAGTAATCCACATCAAAGACCACGCCGGGGCCGAATGTAGGCACATTGAACTGATACACCTCTTGCTGGCTAAGATCTGACTCTGACGCCTTGAAGAAATGCGCAGAGACTTCAGGACCAATAAGAAACGTGACCTTCTTGTTCAAGAGATTCACAGTGAACACACTTCCGAGCTTCTTATACTCTTCCCTGATCATCACAATCGGACCTTTCATGAATCTGAGTAATCCTCCAAAGATAGGAAACGCCTTAACCGTAGGAGGAATCCTCTTATTAGATCCGGAGAATAGCAAAGCAGAAAGAAGTTTTGCGACAACTACCGTTGCTAAAACCAGCAATCCGACGTAGTAGTAGTTAGCCTCTTTCAAATCCATCTCGTATAGTAGGCAAACTCTAGGTATCCGATGGAAATTAGGGCAAACAGAACAGAGGACGATGAGATACAGAACTAAGAGGGCGAGATCCTCAAAAGTTTATGAGATTTAACATCAAAACTAGACAAGTTGAAAGAAAAATATCTTAAAAAGGAGATTTTTTCCACGGATCTGGACACGGTAACAGATGACAGCTTGGAAACAGCTATAAGCGGGAAATATTTAAAGAAGAAACGACCGATTCTCTGTTCTGTCAACTCTTAAACAAAGAAAAGAGAAGGAACCGTTCAAAAGGAGCGACGATTTCGTAGAAGACGAGAGCTTACCTGCACAAAACACAGAAAAGAGTTACTTGGAGAAGTTTCAACCAGAATAACAAGGAAAAAGACAAACTCACAGCAGATCCGGTTTACACAATAAAAAACAGCAGAAAAGGGCGCATTTCGGCCCATTTCCTCAGGTATTTCGTGCAAAAAAAGAAAAAAACACGAACTAAACGCAAAATCAGAAGCAGAAGCCAAATATTCGGGAAAACTTCATCTGGAAAACGAAATAAGAAAAAATAAGACGAGAAAAGAAAAAGAAGAATAACGACGATACGATAAAAGAAAGGAGAAGAAGAAGATGATGATGATGATGATGACGACGATGACAATGATGATGAAAGAAGAGATCTTACCGGACGGAGCCTCTCCCGATCGGAAAAGCTTCGACGAGGAGATGAAGCGCGAGCGGCGGGACTGGTCAAAGCGCGTGGCCGGGGACTCGGGAATATGCTCTCTGAGGTCTGAGGCCTTCTACTCACGAGGTCGCGCGTGGCAAGAATCTCTTACTCCCCTCTGCGGCTCTGCCTCTCGCCAACGCACAGGGGACTGAAATATTTATACAAGTGGGAAGCGCTCACTCTGACGTCTCCCCCTCTGCTGTCTGCATCAGTCTGTCTCTCCCAGTTGTTTGCATGATGAATAAAAAGGCAGGTAAATAAAAAGGGAGAGAACGGTGGGCGGGACGACGGAAATGGGGAAATTACCGCTTCAGAATCTCTGGCCAAACGTCTCCAGCAGATATGGCCAAACTCTTGGAACGCTGCCGAACCCAATATGTATCATCCCATCCCTATCTGCGGAACCCAGCAGATAGTGAGGGTGGTGTACGTTCACTATTGATGATTCACCGAATCCCATACGTCTGGGTTGAGGTTTCACGTATACAAGCACATGGGGCTCCTATTCCCGTATATGTTGACATCACTTAGCATTGAAGTATGATGTGATTGCAAAGACTTAAGTATATTTTTTTGTTATTTTTCTCATAAAATGATGGTTCGAGAAAATAACAAAAATGTTTTTCATTAATGACAAATATGTCTTTCATCCAGAAAGTCGAGAATGATGTTGACTCTTCAAAGTTTACACAGCAAAACGATAGTGATTCGACGATTTGATGGTGAGTCAGCGATCCGATGGTCATCCGACGAAATGAACCTAAGCCATCAAAAATGTATGTTTGAACTTTTCATCGTCATTTTCTTTTTCTTTTTTCTCCGTAAAACACTGTAAAACTCTCTCTCTATATAAAGAAGAAATCAAGGGAGTCAAAGAGTTCCTCCTATAGAAGGCTATGAACATCAACTCTCTCACTCTCTCTCCCTTCTTTTTCTACTTCTATGCGCATCCAGCAGACAATCCTACATTGCTCCATCAAACACTGACTGATCTGCACACTGACTGTAGCATCATTCAACTTGATGAGTTGTGGAGCCTGATTCATAGTTTTTGCCCTTACAGGAGGGAGTTTCACCACAACAAAGCAGTGGATTAGCGACGACCACATTTCGTCGCTAACCGGCTTAGCGATGGATTAGCGACGACGAGGCGACGGAAAGCTTACGTCGCGAATTTTTTGATGCTAACTGGCGACAGAATACATTCATCGTCAGTTTTGTCGCTAGTTGTGACGGAATAACGAACGATGTATTCCGTCGCCAATCCGTCGATATTAAACGGCGACCTCGGTTGGAGACGGATTTATATTCGTCGCTAAGCCATCGCTAGATTTATATGCATAACGACGGAAAAATCCATCGTCAATCCGTCGCAAACACGAAAAAAAATAAAAAAATTTATTTGAAAATTAAATATCGAGAACGGTATAATTTATATTTCCTATACAATTTATATTTCCTATAAATAAAAAACAAAGTACACATAAAATTTCATATAAAAGGAATCTACAACAATTAATCGTTCCACCTTAAAATTAACAAGTTTAATTATTTACAATTCAACAATTACAATTTCGAAACAAAAAAAAATAGAACTTCTTCAACACAATTCTCTAATCATCGCCAAGATTTTGTGCGTCTTCTTGATCATTGCCTTGATTTGTCCCTTCAGCTCCGCTACGCTGATTATCGCTAGCAACCTACACAAGAAAAGAACAGTCAGTATTGATGAACAAAATATTATGAAATAAATTATACACTATATGTGATTCTATCATGTACTCATATGTGTTCTGAGGCAGTAAAAAAACTTTATATGTGATTCTATCATGCTCATATGTGCGTTAAGGCAGACAAAAAACTCTATATGTGATTCTATCATGAATGATATCTGTTTTAAGGTAGTAAAAAATTTTTATATGTGATTATATCATGCTCATATGTACTCTAAGGCAGCTAGAAAAACTCTATATGTGATTCTACAATGCTCATATGTGCTCTAAGGCAGGTAAAAAGCTATATATGTGATTCGATCACGCTCATATGTGTGCTAAGGCAACCAAAAAACTGAATGTGTGATTATAGCATGCTCATATGTGTTCTAAAGCAGTCAAAAAAACTTTATATGTGATTCTATCATGCTCATATGTGCTCTAAGGCAGGCAAAAAACTTTATATATGATTATAGCATGCTCATATATACTCTAAAGCAGGCAAAAAGTTATATATGTGATTCGATTATGCTCATATGTGTTCTAAGACAGTCAAAAAACTGAATATGTGATTATACCTAAGAGGGACCTGCAATCGAAGATCCCCTGTTCAGCAAAAAACTGTTGAACTCATCTCGGAGAACGTCGACGACGGTTTCATGGAAGTAGTCATGCAGTGTGTCCTTAACGATCTGGCATACATCTTCACCGGAAAGAATAGCCTGCTGCTTGGAGTTTATGTCGGCGGAAAAAGTCTGTGAGCCATAACTGGAAGAAACATTAACAGGTGAAGTGTTCATATTACTCCCAAACCCGAACACGCGACCTTTTTTGGGTTCACCTGTTGCAATCACCCATGCTTCAGGATCAAATGATGGATGTTGAGTAGCGTCATCGTCATATCGCTCTACCATCTGTTGCTCATATGCCTCCTACAAAATAATGTTTAAAGTATGCATTAATAATTAATGATAACATTATGATAACTTGCATATTGCAATGATTATTAATAGAATAAATACATACCGTTGTCGTTCTTGCCTTCTTTGATACGAAGTCTCCCGTGGTCTTCCGTTTATGTGTTTCAACAAACGTATCCTTATATGGTACAATGTCTCATTTTTTTGCTTCCTGCGAAGTTAAATGATAAAAGATTTAGTTAACAAATTTGCAACAATACTTATAAAATTAATATTATATATTGATGAGTTACCATTTTCTTCAAGTGGCTCTCAAATGTCTTAGATCCACCTGTGTGTAGATGGGCTTCGGGCATTTTCGCTCAATTTTGTGCAGCCTTCGCAGAGCGATTTTGAAATGCATCTCCCGCCCACTTATCGCACATTTCATCTCAATAATCTCTCATGATAGTAATAGGGTCATGGCCCTTCTACTGTAGTGGATCATCTATTTCGTCAGATGCTTTTTTTTGCTGCAGTCTTCATATTGTGCAGCATGTCTGCAAATCGATTGGTAGCCACATTCTGCCACACTTTCCTTGCATCATTTTCTTCCACCGTAGTTGCGAAGCGATTCGAAGCCTATAAATATTTTCAAAAAGTTAGTAGACATAACTAAAAAAATTTAAATATGAAACATATTAACTATGAGAAACAACTGTATACCGTGAATGAGGACCACAATCTGTCTAACACCTCCTTTGGATACTCTTTTCATTGAGCAACCGGTCCTGGTAGATGTTGAAGAAGTGAATTCCTAATCTCGCGTACTACTTGTGGCTTAAACCTCGTGCTGCACATGAATTGGTACACAGTAAATATCAATATAAAATATTTATAAGATATGCAATAATTGAAAATGAAATACTTACGGTCGATTATCGATATACATTATTCGAATGAGTCTTCTTGTGCTAGACTGAGAAGACTTTGCTTCCTGTGTTGGCTCCTGACTTGTGTGATCAACTGGTGTGATCAACTGGTGTAGGTGGGTCGTGTACAGGCGAAACATCATCTGTAAAAAAATACGTTAGAAATTCTCAGAATACGCATTTAAACTAATCAAGCATCCAATTAGTTAAATGATATACCTATCACAGGAGCCTGTGAAGATGAAGGTTGGGCCTGGCTACTACTGGATGAGCGACCACTGTAACCTCCACGAACCATATTCTAACAAATAACATACGTCATACAATACATTCAAATAATTCGCATCAAGTATTACAATACATTTAAGTCATTCGCATCAAGTATTACAATAATTCAAATCATTCGCATCAAGTATTGCAATACATTCAAATGATTCGCAACAAGTATTACAATACATTCAAATCATTCATATCAGGTACTGCAATGCATTCAAATCATTCACATCAAGCATTGCAATGCATTCAAATCATTCGCATCAAGTATTACAATGCATTCAAATAATTCAAATCATTCACATCAAGTATTGCAATGCATTAAAATAATTCAAATCATTCGCATTAAGTATTGCAATGCATTCAAATCATTTATATCAAGTATTACAATACATTCAAATAATTCAAATCATTCACATCAAGTATTGCAATACAACTCATTCATTCTCATCAAGTATTACAATGCATTCAAATAATTCAAATCATTCACATCAAGTATTGCAATGCATTCAAATCATTTGTACCAAGTATTACAATACATTCAAATAATTCAAATCATTCACATCAAGTATTGCAATGCATTCGTATCAAGTATTACAATACATTCAAATCATTCACATCAAGTATTGTAATAGAACTTATTCATTCGCATCAAGTATTACAATACATTCAAATAATTCAAATCATTCACATCAAGTATTACAATGCATTCAAATCATTTGTATCAAGTATTACAATACATTCAAATAATTTAAATCATTCACATTAAATTTTACAATACAACTCATTCATTCGCATCAAGTATTACAAAGTATTACAATAATTCAAATAATTCACATCATTCATTGCAATGCATTCAAATCATTCGTGTCAAGTATTACAATAAACAACAACAACAACAACAACTACGCCTTCATCCCAAAACAATTGGGGTCAGCGATATGAACCAAAAAAGAAATTCATTTTGGGTCTTCCACATGAATCCTTTTCCTCCAATCATTTCTATCCAATGCCATGTCCTCGGTGAGGTTCAAAGCATTCATATCCTTTCCTATCATCTCCATCCAAGTCTTCCTAGGCCTACCCCGACCTCTTTTAACTAATATATTTTCCCATTTCTCCAACCTTCTAACTGGAGCATCATTAGTCCTTCGCCGAATATGTCCAAACCACCGTAAACGATTCTCTCTCATCTTATTTTCAATGGGTGCAACACCTACCTTCTTACGTATCTCCTCGTTCCGAATCTTATCTTTTATTGTATTTCCACACATCCATCTAAGCATCCGCATCTCAGCTACACTCATTTTTTGAATATGATGTCTCTTGGCAGCCCAACATTCCGTACCATATAGTAAAGCGGGTCTAATAGTCGTCCTATAAAACTTTCCCTTCAACCGCAATGGCATTCTACGATCGCACAGCACTCCAGTTGCACTTTTCCATTTCATCCACCCAACCTTTATCCTATGATTTACATCTCCATCAATTTCTCCATACTTTTGAATGATGGATCCCAAATATTTGAAATAATCATTCACCGGTATTTCTTGCTCACCAAGCTTCACTACACTCCCATCACAACTTCGTTGCTTACTAAACCGACATTCCATATATTCAGTCTTACTCTTACTCAACTTAAAACCTCTAGCTTCCAATGTCTGTCTCCATAATTCTAACTTAGCATTAACCCCAGCTCTAGACTCATCAATCAAAACAATATCATCAGCAAACAACATACACCACGGTACATTTTCTTGAATTGAACTCGTAAGCTCATCCATCACTATCGCAAATAGGAAAGGGCTTAAAGCAGATCCTTGATGTAACCCAACCGTTATCGGAAAATTGGTTGTCACCCCTCCACAAGTGCGGACATTGGTTACAACTCCTTCATACATATCTTTAATTATACTAATGTACTTGAGAGAAACACCTTTCTTCATCATTGTCCACCACAGAACGTCCCTAGGTACTCTATCGTATGCCTTCTCTAAATCAATAAAAACCATATGCAAATCTTTGTTCCTCTCTCTATATCTTTCAATAAGTTGTCTAAGAAGATGTATAGCTTCCATAGTTGATCTTCCAGGCATAAAACCAAATTGATTCTCCGATATCATGACAACCTTCCTCAACCTAGACTCAATCACCCTCTCCCAAAGTTTCATAGTATGACTCATGAGTTTTATACCACGATAGTTTGTGCAATCTTGTATATCACCCTTATTCTTATATAAAGGCACCAAAGTACTCTTCCTCCACTCATTAGGCATCTTATTTGTTCGCCAAATCAAGTTAAAAAGATTTGTCAACCATTCTAAACCTTTCTCTCCCAAGCATTTCCAAGCCTCGATAGGTATACCATCTGGGCCAACTGCCCTTCTTGATTTCATTTTCTTCAAAGCCTCTGCAATTTCTTTCTTTTGAATCTTGCGCATGAAGTCACGATTTATCTCATGAAAAGGAATGGAGAAGTCTCCAAGATCTTGAGCATGACTATCATTAAATAGCTTATCAAAATAATCTTTCCATCTCTCCTTAATCTCCTCATCTTTGACTAAAACCCTTTGCGTTTCATCTTTGATACATCTAACCATACCCAAATCCTTCGATTTCCTATCTCTCATCTTTGCAAGCCTATAAATATCCTTCTCGCCTTCTTTGGTATCCAACTTGTCATAAACCTCCTTATATACGTTAGCCCTCGCGTTTCGAACAACTTTTTTAGCTTCCTTCTTTGCTATCATATACTTCTCCAAATTCTCATTATCACGACTCTTACTTAGATTTCTATAACACTCTCTTTTAACCTTAATAGCTAATTTGACATCCTCGTTCCACCATGATGTATCCTTACCTAGTGGTGCACCGCCTTTAGACTCACCCAATACCTCCTTAGCTACTTTTCTCATGCCATTCGCTATCTTATTCCACATTGATTCTGAATTCTCCTCGAGACACCAATCAACTTCCTTAACTACCTGCTCTACAAACATTCCTTGTCTAGCTCCTTTCAGTGCCCACCACTTAATTCTAGGATCTATCCTATGTCTATCCCTTTTGCGGCATTGTCTAATTCTAAGATCTAAAATTAAGACTCTATGTTGTGTAGCTACACTTTCTCCTGGTATAACCTTACAATCGATGCAACAACCCCTATCTCTCTTTCTAAGTAGGAAAAAATCTATCTGACTAGTATTAACCCCACTTTTAAATGTTACTAGGTGAGACTCCCTCTTCCTAAACCAAGTGTTTGCTAAGATCATATCATAAGACAAACAAAAATCTAAAATTCTTTCTCCACTTTCATTTCTTTCTCCTATACCATAGCCTCCATGGATACTCTCAAATCCATCCCTACTAATGCCTACATGTCCATTAAGGTCACCGCCGATGAAAAGCTTTTCTCCATAGGATATCCCTTGTACTACTCCATCTAAATCTTCCCAAAATTGATGCTTAATAGAATCATCTAAACCTACTTGAGGTGCATAAACACTAATAATATTAATAATATCCGTACCTAATACTAATTTAATAAGTAAAATTCTATCACCCTTCCTACGGACCTCAACTACATTATCTATAAACTTATGACTCATAACAATCCCTACTCCATTCCTATTCCTATTTATTCCTGTATACCAAATCTTATATCCCCAAGGTTCTATCACTTTAGCTTTCTCACCTACCCATTTGGTCTCTTGAAGACATAAAATATCAATCTTTCTCCTACACATAACATCTACTAACTCTACCAACTTACCAGTTAAAGACCCTATGTTCCAAGTGGCTAACCTAATTTTATGGTCTTGGACTAACTTCTTTACCCCCACCCGTCCAACAAAGTGAGGGAACCCTTGCCTATTTGACACCACACCCGGGCGCCGGTGTGACGCGTCGCTTCTGGGCGACGACCTAGCAACCCTTGCCCATTTATCACTGTCTCCGGGCCTAGAGAGTACAGCGCGTCGCTCAGTAGGGAACGCCCCAACGAAATTCTCATATTGGTTCATTTTCATAGGATATGACAAAGTTTTTATGATGGCTGTCACAGGCCTACCGCAACCCTCCTCCTTTATCCGGGCTTGGGACCGACAGTGTATAACTAAACAGTTATACACAGGCGGAGTTGTGTCAAGTATTACAATACATTCAAATAATTCAAATCATTCACAACAAGTATTGCAATACAACTCATTCATTCGCATCAAGTATTACAATACATTCCAATATTTCAAATCATTAACATCAAATATTGCAATGCATTCAAATAGAGGTTTGTATTACAAGATTTTGCTCACTTAGAGGTTTGTATTACAAGATTTTGCTCACTAGCTTGAGAATTTTAGCTCGTCACTTGTTTGACTTTCATATTCTTCTTCTTCTTCTTCTTCTTCTTCTTCTTCTTCTTCTTCATTGTTTACCCATCCACTTAGTATATCATTTGAATCACATTCTTCTATGAATGTTTCATCGGCCAATGGAGATATGACATGCATATCATGCGCAACATTGTGACCATAAGCGAAGTCATAGATATCATCTGATTGATAGTAATCGCTGTCTTCAGCTAACTTATCTTCCTATAACTGATCATACTCAGGGTATAGTGTGGACTTCACCTTTCAAACTGCCCACCATTCATTTCTATCTGACTTTTTTATACTCGGATATGAAGTATAATAAACTTGTTGAGCTTGCGAGGCTAATATGAATGGTTCATATGTTCCAAACCTGGATTTATGATTCACCTCCACAATGCTTGAAGCTTTGTCGAGTCTTGTTGCAGTTGGATCAAACCAATGACACTTGAATAAAGTTACCCTGTTATTTATGCCTAAGTAAGTCAACTCCATTATTTTCTCTATAACACCGTAGTAATCATGTTCATTTTCACCGTAGCTGCTACTCTTGACATGCACGCCACTATTCATCGTTGATTTGTTTATACCGTAATTTTTTGTATGAAATCGATAGCCATTTACGATGTACCCATTGTAGCATTGCACAACTTTGGTCGGACCATTTTCTAAATCACATATTCCTTGATTTTTAACATCACCATGGCGGACCTATGCACAGACATAAACAATGATTGTGATCACGATTAATTAAGTAACTTAGTGTCGTTTACAAGTACAAAATTTATGTTAGCTTCTTTACCAACTATTTCAACCACTCCACAAACTTAGTTTCACGTTCTTTTTGTACTTCTGCATCAGTGAGATGTGAAACTTCTCTTTGCAACTCCAGATCAAATCGTTTGCAAACTACAAATACTTATATTATCGAGCCATGTATCCACGTATAGAACATAAAAGGATTTATAATTGTGTTGCGTCTACATATACTTACTCGATGTATGGGTCGATCGCTGAGCAATTAAAAAGAATATAGATGTGTGTTGCGTCTTGCTCTCGATCTGTCAAGAGCCTTGATCGGCAACTACCAAATGCATGCCCAAGTGGTTGAAATATCGACAGCTTGTCAGCTACAGTTACTTGTTCTCCATCATCATTACGGGGCGGGCATGTGTAACATGTTGGAATATGAGGTTTGAAGTACATAGATGAGAAATTTGAAATCTCTTCTAAAGTGTACGCCTCACAAATAGAGCCTTCTACTCTTGATTTATTACGAACCTTTTTTTTGAGGTCGAACATGCATCTGGCAAAAATATACATTTCAAATTTTAAATATCTGTCATTAAAGAGACAAATATAAAAAAACACATACCTTTCAAATGGGTACATCCATCAATATTGCACAGGACCATCAACCCTTAGTTCATATGGCAAATGTATGATCAAATGTTTCATAACATCAAAAAATGTTGGTGAAAATATCTTTTCTAGCAGAAAAACAGTGGTGATGACAGAGTCCTCGAGATTCTTTACATCTGATACTACGACCTCCGATGCGCACAATGTTCTGAAAAATCCACTCAACTCAGACAATACCCCCCATATAGGTTTGTCTAACATATTATGGAATGCTAGGGGTATCAACCGTTGCATAAAGATATGACAATCATGACTCTTCAACCCATATATTTGTCTATCGTCAATCTTCACAGCCAGAGCAATGTTAGAGACATATTCATCTGGAAATCTCAATTGTTTCAACCATTAACATACATGTTTTATTTGATCAGGTTCAAGCACGTACTTTGCCTTTGGTTTCAGTACTTTGTCATTATACTCTTTGAGCTCCAATTCTGGTCTTTTACATATTACTTTTAAATTCATACGGGCCTTCGAATTATCCTTCGTTTTCCCTTTAACATTCATTAATGTATTGAACACATTATCAAGCACATTTTTCTCTACATGCATCACATCCAAATTATGTCGTATCAATAGGGTCGGCCAATACGATAGTTCCCAAAAAATAGATTTCTTCGTCCAATTGTGATCCTTCCCAAATCCACAGAAGGGTGTAGGACTGCGGGCATTTGTTAATACATCTAGAAAGTATTGCAATCTTCTTAGAATCTCTATGCCAAGCAATCTTGAGGATGAACCTTCTATTTCAGTTGTGCCTGCTTTAAACGTATTCTTTTGTCGTCGGAACAGATGGTCGCTGGGTAGAAATCGACGATGGCACTCAAACCAGCAAGGCTCCCTTCCATGCGTCAATCTAAAAGCTTTGGAATCCTCCATGCAGTACGGATATGCCAACCTCCCATGTGTGCTCCAACCAGATAGCATACCATATGCAGGGAAGTCGTTGATTGTCCATAGAACAACGACCTTCATATTGAAATTTTGTTTTTTGTGGGCATCATACGTGGTAACACCGTCATCCCACAGTACTTTTAGTTCATCAATCAATGGCCTTAAATATACATCAAGATTTTGGCCAGGTGAGGTCGGACCAGGGATCAACAAAAACAAGAAAAGATTTGGATGTTTCATACACAAGCTTGGTGGAAGGTTGTATGGAGTTACAAATACTGGCTAACATGAGTATGAAATTTATCTACCCCCAAATGGATTAAATTCATTTGTACATAGACTGAGTCTAACATTTCGGACTTCCATTGCGAAGTTCTAATAAGTACGATCAAAGTGCTTTCAAGCTTCAGCGTCAACAGGATGCATGATTTTGTTTTCATCGTGTCGAACTTTATTTGCATGTCATCTCATGTGTTTAGCTGTCCTTGAAGACATATACAATCGCTGCAATCTAGGAGTGATAGGAAAGTAGCGGAGCGACTTGTATGAAACTTCCTTTGATCTCGTGCTACCATTGCTTTTTGTCTTTGACTTGAACCGAAGATGCCCACATGATGGGCATGATATGTTGTTTTCCTGCTCCTTGAAATACAACATGCAGTGATTTGGACAAGCATCAATCTTTTTGTAACTCATACCTAGAGCGTTGACCATAACTTTCGCACGATAGAAATTTTGTGGCAATTTCTCATCTTTGGGCAACATACTCTTCACAATCATGCACAAACGGTCAAAACATGATTGACTCAAATTATACTCGGACTTCAAATTCATTAGTTGAAGAACTGCAGACAAGGTAGTGTAACTCTCGCAACCGTTCCAAAGTGGCTCATCAGCATCTTTAAGTAAATCATAAAATCTGCTAGCTGCATCGTTTGGTGATTATTTATCTACGGCAGTTCTTACATCACTAGAACTCATGGCAGAACCCAGTTTTGTTCATGCGACATCAAATATCAAATCCATATATGGATTATCGTGCATCACATTCACCCGTGCATCAAAATTGTTTCTAAATTCTTCTCCATGAAACATTCAGTTCTGATAATCACTCACAAAACCCTTCTTGTATAGGTGATGTCTAACGTCATGAGGTTCTACAAATCGATTATTCTTACAAATCTTGTAGGGACACCTAATCCGACCTATGGAATCCACTGTACTGACACTTGCCGTTGCAAATTCAATAAAACTTTCAACACCATCCATATATTCATGCGATAACTCATTGTCCACTATCCTACGGTATATCCATTCACGGTTTGCAGTCATTTTCTTATGATGTTACGAATAATAACCTAACGAATTAAAAGAGAACAATCAGAATGCTATGATGAAGAAAATATCAAATTTATCATGCAATATATGATGTCATACAATAACAAGAATTTTGATGCATGCATTGATAACTTAATATTTTTATGTTGAAACTATTAATGACACAATATAATCATTTGAAGCATGCTTTCATTATACAATTTCACATGGAAGTCATAATCAAATTGAAAGTAACTACATGCAAGCATGGATACAATTACATCAAACATTGCAATACATCGTAATCATTCATATCAAACAAATGACAAACATTTACCTGCAGCAAACACACTTCAATATTTCACTAACTACTACCATGCCTAGCATGGACTCCGTACTCAAAAAATAAGAACACTGTCATATTCATACATTAAAATCATGCTCAGCATGATCTCTGAACTCCAACAAAGCAACCATAAATATCAACAACTAAGTGAGTGTGTGAACAATAAAGTGTTACATCTAATAAATTAAATAACATGTGATACACTTGTATCACTTACTCACCACGGGTATTTACCCGATTTGTATTATTTTTGTCATTTACTTACCACAGGTGGCTGAGCACAAGTTGGTTCCGTTGAAAAATCTGCACAAAAAAACATTGTTTTAAAATAAAGTCACAAAAAAAAAATGAGGTTGTTTCGGCAGAGGGTCGACTCCCCTGTTGTTCCGACAGAGGGTCGACCCCCTTACGGAACATAGGGGGTTAACCAACCCCCTGTTCCGGCAGAGGGTCGACCCCCAGCCTTTTTGGCAGTGAGTCGACCCCCTGCTGGAACAGCACGGGGTCGACCCCCTGCCTGAACAGGCAGAGGGTCGACCCCCTACCGAAACCCCCTGCCTGTTCCTGCAGGGGGTCGACCCCAGCCGGAAAACGCATGGGGGCCGACCCCTTCATTTACCTGTCTTCGGGCGGCGGCGAACGGTGGGGCCTGCGGACGGCGGACGGTGGGACCAGTGAACGATGAACGGCGGGAGCGGGCAAACGGCGGGAGCGGGAGCAGCGAAAGAAGAAAAGAAAAAGTTGTCTGGGATTAGGGTTATTCAAAAATTCGTGATGGCTTAGCGACGAATTAATTTTGTCGCTATGCCGATGTAAATCAAATTTATGAAACTAGCGACCAAAATATATTTCGTCGCCCTTTCCGTCGCTAAGTAGCGACGAAAAATATTCTGTCGCCAAGGCTGTAGCCAAATGTTGCGTCCGTTACGACAAAACACTATGTCGCAAAATTCGTCGTTAAGTAGCGACGGATTGTGCGACGGGATAATTTTCATCGCTATTTTCGTAAATTTTATTCATTATAGCGACGGATGGTTTTCGCTTGTTAATCTATCACTAACTAGCGACAGAAGTATTTCGTCGCTAACAATGTATTTTCTTGTAGTGTTTGGGGACTCCTCCCAGCGTGGGTAGCATCATTCAACTTGATGAGTTGTGGAGCCTGATTTAGAGTTTTTGCCCTTACAGAAAGGGGGTCTAGGGGCTCTCTTCCGATGCGGGTCCAGATTTTTAGTTAAAATGGGGAATGAAAGGATAATAAGAATCACTGAAAAATTACAATAATAAACTAGACTCAATAACCAAGATACCATTTTTTACGGATTTGGAATATGACCTCCGGTTAGGGAGATATGGCTCTAACAAGTTGGTCCTAATTCGGGTAGCGATTTGCTTACGAAATAACACTACAAATCGCTATAGTGATTTGCGAAAGACACTACAAATCGCTATAGTGAGATCCAACAACACTATAAATCGCTGTGGGCTCGATGGAGACCCCAAAACACTACAAATCGCTATAGTGATTTGCGGAAGACACTACAAATCGTTGTTGGAAGACTGAATAACACTATAAATCGTTGTGAGGCTCGTTGGAGACCCGAAAATACTACAAATCATTGTAGGAAGACTCGACAATACTATAAATTGTTGTTAAAAGATCGGACAACACTATAAATCGTTGTGGGGCTCGTTGGAGACCCAAAAACACTACAAATCATTGTAGAAAAGTCTGACAATACTATAAATCGTTGTTGAAAGACCAGACAATACTATAAATCGTTGTGGGGCTCGTTGAAGACCCGACAACACTAAAAATCATTGTAGTGGAGTCATTGAAAAAATTGTGGGAAAGAAAAAGAAAAATAGAAAAATCGTGAAAAGGGGTGTTACGAAAACCTCGAGCAAGAAACAACCGAAGGAAACATGAGCCCCAGGATTAAACAAAACGCTTTATTATTTTTTCGATAGTTAAAAGAGAGAAAGAAAAAAAAATTATACAAGGCCCCAAAAAAATTGAATGACTCGCGCCGGGGGAGAGCCCCCGGACCCCTCTCCTATAAGGGCAAAAACTCTAAATTAGGCTTCACAACTCATCAAGTTGAATGATGCTACCCACGCTGGGAGGAGCCCCCAAACCCCCTCCTGTAAGGGCAAAAACTATGAATCAGGCTTTACAACTCATCAAGTTGAATGATGCTACTCACGCAGGGAGGAGCCCTTAAACCCTCCTCCAGTAAAGGCAAAAACTCTGAATCAAACTTCACAACTCATCAAGTTGAATGATGCTATCCACGCTGGGAGGAGCTCTCAGACCCCCCTTCTATAATGGTAAAAACTTTAAATTAGGATCCACAACTCTTCAAGTTGAATGATGCTACCCACGTTAGGAGGAACCCTTAGACCCCTCTCTTGTAAGGGTAAAAACTCTGAATTAGGATCCACAACTTATTTAGTTGAATGATCCTACCCACGCTGGGAGGGGCCCTCAGACCCCCCTTTTGTAAGGGTAAAAACTCTGAATCAAACTCCACAACTCTTCAAGTTGAATGATGCTACCCACGCTGGGAGGATCTCCCAGACCCCTCTTCTGTAAGGGTAAAAACTCTGAATCAGGATCCACAACTCATTTAGTTGAATGATGCTACCAATGTTGGGAGAAGCCCCCAAACCCTCCTCTTGTAAGGGTAAAAACTCTGAATCAGGCTCCACAACAATCAATGTGCAGGTCAGTCGGTGTTTGATGGAGCAATGTAGGATCTTCTGCTGGATGTGCACAGAAGCAGAAAGAGAAGGGAGAGAGAGAGTGAGAGGGTTGATGTTCATGGCCTCCTTCAGAGGAGATTTCTTTCTCGAATAATCCTGCAGTGCAAAGACTGGGTCTTAAATAATCATCTTTGGGGCACTTAAGTCTTTACAACCACTCCTTTTCTAGAATCGTCATTTTTTTTTGCACCAATGGAGGAGAGGGTACTTAAGTCTTTGCAATCGCATCAAACTCCAACGCTAATTAATGCTGACAAACATGGGGATATGAGATGCACATGCTTAAATATGTGGTGCTCATTGGGACCCCGAACACAAGATGTAGCTAACTGCCCTCTTCAGGGGAGAACATATAACCTGCTTCGCATTAAACTAATAAAAAGATTTTTCTAATGACCTCTCATTCCGTGGAATAACTTCTCAAAAGCCCTCCTCCAAGTGCCAATTTTACACTAAAAATGGCTTAAGTATGATAAAAATGACACATTTCTCGACATGCTTTCAAAATTATTAAACTAGTCTGCTGCTTAAAATCGTAAATATTGATACTTTTATGACATTTTTAGCCCTTGCACCTATCGTTTATATGAGAAGTGCTCGCTCTTGTGTCTCCCCTTCTGCTGTTTGCATCAATTTGTCTCTCCCATCCCAGTTGTGTATGATAAATAAAGGCATGGAATAGTGTAAATAAAGAGAGAGAGAGAGAGAGAACGGTGGGCGGTATGACGGAAATAGGAAAATTATCGCTTGCCAAACTCTCTAGAAGGCTCCAGAACCCAATATGTATCCTCTCCATTTACACTAATAAAAAGATTTTTCTAATGGTCACTTCTCAAAAACCCTGGTCAAGAGTGCCAATTTTAAACTAAATGTATCTTACTTATCACAAAAATGACACGTTTCTTGAAATTCTCTTAAAATTGTTAAAATTAGCTTGTTGTTTAAAATCATAAATATTGTTTTTTTTATAATATTTTTAGCTCTTGAACCTATCATTTTTTGTGTGAATTTTCGTCATATATGAATTTCCTCCATCTCCACCGAAAACTCCAACCTCGCAACCTAAGTTACTACACATTAAAAATTTACCAAATTTTTTATAAAATAAGTATGAGCAAACTTTTTTTAAACTAGAACCGACAAACATCGTAAATACTTGAGTTACTTTGCATAAACAATTCTTAAATTCGCATAAAAAAATTTACACATTTTTTTTAACTCGAACCGACAAACATCGCAAATACTTGAGTTACCTCATATAAAAAATATAATAATATCGCATGAAATATTTATAAATTTTTTTAACTCGAACTGGCAAACATCACAAATACTTGAGTTACCTCGTATAAAAAAACATCGCATAAAAAATATGCAATTTTTTTTTAATTGGAATTGATAAACATCACAAATACTTAAATTGCCTACATAAAAAAATTTTGGTGCTCAAGTTGTTTTTTAATATCAATTTATTTTGCCGTTCTTATTTTCTACCAACTGAAACAACAATCATTGGGGTCTTTGGTAAATGGATCTAAAGGCAAAAGACTTTATGTTGTACAATCCACTTCGCACCATAATGTGCACAATTGATAATGTCATCAACATAGTAAGTTACCATTACGTAGTTAACATTGTTAAGATTGCTTTCTCGTACTTTGTAGATTTAACGTGTTTAATGTTTTATTGAATGGTCATTTTTTTACAGGATGCATGGATTACGATTGTTTTACCTATTAGATGGTCACATTTGCGAATGATATCCATCGGCAAGATAATGAGTAAGTACTTTGCTTATATGTTTGTTAATTCAATTAATTTTTTTACATGTTGACATGGATTATGATTGTTACAAAAATGACTGTGGTCTTTTTATGATCGCCTACATGTCACTCTTAAGGCAGAGAGCATGGAAGAATTTCACCAATGTACTTGTTTAAATGTTCTTGTTTGTCATGAGCATCAGAAGGTTGATGGTTGTTTTTATAACGAACATAACCCCTTTTATCAGATTGATATCATGGATGTACGACAAACAAGTTAGAAAATTTGAGATGGTAGCTCAAGCAAAAAAGGCAACGACAACCACAATACCACAAACAGAGGGATTGAGTACTATTGCGCTATACAAAACCACAATAGCACAACTAGCGAAAAAAGTAGGATTATTGGCATCACTAAAAGAACACACTCCGCTAGTGGCAAAGATAGTGCAAACAAAAGTTTTGCGGTCGAAAAAGGCAAAGGAAGTGCAAATCGAAGCTCCGATAGTAACATTAACACAAAAGGGAGCGACAACATTCGAAACAAAAAAATTTGATGACTAAGGAGAAGGATAATGACGAATTATGGGGTGAATTTGATAATATTTTCAGATAGAGATATTCAGATGAAGTAAGCAGTGAATGTATGGATGTTATTTAATTTTTGGATGATATTTTAAATTTAAATTTGATAAATTTTATGATATTTTTTAAATTCTCATGCAATGCACATAAAACTCGAACCTCATATAAAAATTTCATAAATATACATAAAAAATCTATGAAATTTCTTTCAAACTCGATCTGACAAATTGCGTAAATACCTGAGTTATTTCGCATAAAAAACATAATAACTTCGTATAAAAAAACTATGTTTTTTTTTTTAAACTTGAACCTCAAAACCTCATAAATACTTAAGTTACTTTACATAAAAAAATATAATAACTTCGCATAAACAAACTGCAAAATTTCTTTTAGATTTGAACCTTAAGCCTCGCAAATACTTGAGTTACTTCGCATAAAAAATAAAATCAATTTACATCATAAATCGGTGAACTTTCTTTTAAATTCGAACTGACAAACTACGCAAATATCTGAGTTACTTCACATAAAAAATATAATAATTTTGCATAAAAAATATGTAAAAAAAAAAATTAACTCGAACATCAAAACCTCGTAAATACTTGGGTTATTTCACATAAAAAATATAATAAGTTTGCATAAACAAACTATAAAAAAAAAATAAACTTGAACCTCAAAATGATTGGTGCGAGGGCTAAAACCTTGGTATACAAACTAGTTAAACTGTTAAACACAAAATCAATTACAACTTCATTTCAATGATTTACAAAATAATCAAAAACAAAAATTACATTTCTAGATCCCTCAGTCATGCTTATAGCTGCTCGTTCACCTTAGTGTAGTTTTCTATGATCCAGCTTAATGTTGTATAATGCCTGAAGACATTATAGCAAATGTTTCCTTCAATACATTGATTTCGGCCTCCTTAGCAGCAAGTGTATCCTTCAATTGCCTGATCTCTATCGTCACAAGAGTCAACTAAGTATCTACTTCACTTGTATTTTTTTTGTGCTTTTGACCATGCTTCTCCTCCTCGTCGGCTCTTCTTTCAGAGGGATCACCTTCTCCTCCTCCTCCTTCAACACACATTTTTTATACAAATTTAGTAAATTTTTTATATGAGGTAACTCAACTATTTGCGAGGTTTAGAGGTTCAAGTTTAAAAGAAATTTTATAGTTTTTTATGCATATTTCTAAATTTTATATACGAAGTAACTCAAGTATTTGTGCAAATTGTTGGTTCGAATTTAAAAGAAAGTTCACATGTTTATTATACGAATTTCGTAAAATTTTTATATAAAGTAACATAGGTATTTGTGATGTTTCAAGGTTTGAGTTTAAAAGAAAGTTCGCAGATTGATTATGCAAATTTAATAATTTTTTTATGCGAAGTGACTCAAGTAATTGCAAAGTTTTGAGGTTCAAGTTTAAAAGAAAGTTTGCTATTTTTTAATGCAAGTGTTTACATTTTTTATGCGAAGGTTCGAGTTTAAAAGACGGTTCACACATTTTTTATGCAAATTTCATAAATTTTATTCGCGAAGTAAATCACGTATTTGTGCAGTTTATGCGAACTTCATAGGTTTGTAATTTCTACCTTTTAATAGTTTATGCAAATAAAAAATGGCAGTGAATCCAATTTACAAATGTATTGAATTAACAGTGAAACAAATTTACAATGAATCAAAAAATGATAGTGAATCAAAATTACAATGAATCAAAAAATCATAGTGAATCAAATTTACAATTAATCAAATTAATTCCATTCATTAACAAATGAACCAGCTCATACAATCATTTCTTCTATTAATTTATCAATGAATCAAATTGATTACATTCATTTACAAATGAACATGCTTATACAATTATTCATTCCTAGGACCCAGTGAGGTGATGTTGCCTCCTTTAAACTTGCATTGACAAGTTTAAGGAAAGTTAATCTTTCGTTGTCCTGTGACTCTTCTCATACACAGTCTGATTTTCACAGTGCGTTAGAGCAAATACTCCAATTTTCAGAGTGAGTACTTTGAATTGTATAAACAGTTTGCGATAAAAAAAGAAGTTTACCAAAAGGCACCAACACATTTCAGGCAAGGGCCTAGTTTGAGAATAGTTGTAATAAACTGGCTGCTCAAATCAGCCATTTGCCTGTAACGTGTTGGTGTTTTTTTGTTAACTTTTTTTTTCACCGTAGATGGTTTACACGGTTCAAACCAACTCAATCTGAATATTAAGGGGGTATCTGCTTTAACGCACTTTTAAAATATGATTGTGTATGAGAAGAGTTACAAAACAACGCCAGCTCAACTTTCTCTAAATTTGTCAATGCAAGTTCAAAGGTTACAACAACACCTCACATGGGCATCACTCTAAGTATTTGACTATTGCCCTTCACTTCAACATATTGGAGTCTCCCCTTCATCCTCCTCACAAACTTATATACAGGTGACGTCCAACTAAAGAGAGAGTGATGAGGATTCCAATCGTTTTGATTTCTTATCTTATGCTAACAATGAGAGCCCGCTTTTATAGGCCAAGGGAGGCTCCATAAAAGCTTCACAAATTATAAAATATTTTATAAATAGAATTGCAAAGTTTCAAGAGACTCAACCTTAATTTTGGTTAGGGCACTAAATAGGAGAGGTCGACCTTATCTCTTTGTACATGTTTGTAAACACCCCAAATTTTCCTCGTTCATTTTTAAACGCCCCTTTTCAACAGATGTCAATCCCCTTAGGTCAGTCTATCCCTAGGTCCATTCTAGTTTAGGTGTCATTTTGACACTTCTGTTAGTAAAATTACCATTTTACTTCTAGGTAACCCTAGACCCCTGTCAGTTAGACCCAGTTAAGCTCCTTTTAAGTTCAGAAAAGTTAGAATATCAGTCATTTCTAGCTCCTCTGAGCTCACAATGAGTGAATCCTATTTATTGTTGACCATTTCAATTGAATATGGTTCATTTATTAAGAAATGAGCTCATTTCCAGCTCGAATTCTAGCTAATTGTTCTTGAGTCGATCAATTCCAATCAATCTTGTTCCTCTGTGTTTAACTTGAGCTCACCAGGAGTTCAAGTGGTCTAGTTTCAGTTCAAATCTGTTTCCCATACTGTTAGAGTTCACTTTAGCCCATTTCAGCTTAGTTCAGCTCATTTCAATTGAAATTAAGCTAAGTCTTGTCAGTCTAGCTAGTGTTTGAGCTCAAGATTTAGTTTACCTCAGTATAACTGGCCTTCATTTCAGCTCACCCTCAGTACATTTTCGTGATCTACCTCACTCTAGTGTTCATTTCTCACCATTTCACTGAGAATAATGTCATTTCTGGATCATCCAGTCTAGGAATTTAATTGTGTCAGTGTCTTTTTAGTTCATCTGAGTTTAGAAACCCTAGAATCTAGTTCAAACCTCATTTTTCAGTATCACTCTTTGCCCTGCAGGGGCAAAATCATTTTTTAGGTCATTTTTATTCAAAAAATCAATTATATCATTTTCCAAGCTGGTACAATTGCCAATCTGGATTTGGATCAATTTCTTTTCTAAAATTTCAGCTACATCCGAGATCCAATTCACATTTGGATCA
Organism: Nuphar pumila; assembly: GCF_984573655.1. Taxonomy (NCBI): domain Eukaryota; kingdom Viridiplantae; phylum Streptophyta; class Magnoliopsida; order Nymphaeales; family Nymphaeaceae; genus Nuphar; species Nuphar pumila. The sequence continues at coordinate 102,243,682 of NC_143252.1, read as the reverse complement.
GATGTGATATCCAATACTCAATTTTCGCTCTCAGATAGGAATCTCCAATTCCTTGTCTCTGTTAGGGGTCTGGGACTTCAAATCCCTCATCCAGGGTTTGCATTTCGCATGTTATCGCCTATCATTGCATGTCATTTCATTACATTTCATGTCATTGCATATCATCTTCAAGATCCAAAAGTCTTATTTTCAAAATATCAAATCTTGACTCAAATTTAAAACTTTTTTTTCGAAATCAATTTCAAAAACCTGGGTTTTAAAACCAATTTTCGTCGTTTGGCCAACCTCCAGGGCTTTACATTCCTTATTTCAAAGCATTTCTCTTAGAAAAACGATCTCGATTCATTTTAAACTTGATCCCTAAATTGATCTCCAATTTTCTTAATTTTCTTCAAGTGGGGCCCACCCTGTAGGGCGCCAAACCCTAATTTTCTATCTTTCTCCAATTTCATTTTATTTTCATATTTTGCTTATTTCAAAAATAAAAAAAATTCAGTAATATAAGTGTCTTTTAAATCTTTTGAAAACCTTGCTTTTAACTCCTTTATTTTACCTCTTAAAAATCATTTTTGAAAAACCAAATGGGGCCCACACAGGTGGCGCCACATTTGAGAGTTTTTTTATTCATTTAGGTTTAGTTAGTGTTTTAAACAAGTTCAAGTTTGAAAAGTCAAAACCAAAACCATTAAGACTCTCTAGAGAAATCCACCCCCCCCCCCCTTTGGCTTATCTCTTTTAATTAAGAGAGTTTCGGCTAGATTAAAACTCTCTAATTAACAAAGCAAAAAAAAATCGTATAAATAACTACCTCTAGGGGTCGACCCCCTCATGCATTTTTATGCTCTCTCTCCTCTTTTTTCTTTAAGTCCCAACAACATCCTCCATTGAAGCAACCCAATATGAGTTTCTTCTTCCTTTTTCATTTATTAGTTTTTATTTTTTCTATCGATTTCCCTTGAATCCACCATAGTCGCCCCTCTTTCCTCTGCTTTTTCTTCATTGTTTGCATCAATGAATCATGTGAGAGCTTCAAGAAGATGATCAGATGAATGTTCTATGCTATTTATATGTTTTAATCCATTAACAATAGTTAAATTAGGTTTGTTTTGTTAATGGCCAAACAAAGAAGGTGATTTGACCCCTCTATGGATTGAATCCCTCTTTTAATGGAAAAAACAAGTTCTTAATCATGCTTCCCTGTGTTTTTATTTTTGTTTTACCATGCTAATCCATATTTTCATTATTTCATACATTTAATATTGATTCGTAGCCTTAGTTACATGTTTTATAGTTTCATCATGCTTAATTAAATTTCTTTTTGTTCTAGAGTTTCAGATTCTATAGTCTTGGATTCTGACTGTTTGTTAATGCTAATATTTTACCTGCTTATATTAATTGTTTAAATCTAAATTTTTTATGGTAGAATCATGCATCTGTCTACTAATTTCAGTAAAAAAATTAGTTTTTTTTGAGTTCTGCAACTCTGTTTATAAATTCAAGAATTGAAACCTGATTTCTGCACCGTTAAAACGTTGTGCAAAATCAGGAGCATCTTTCCAGGGTCATATATCCCTCATCGAAGATCGTATTTTAGATACATAAAAAGTGATATGCTTGTCTATGTGTCTAGTTTATTATGTGAATGTTTTAGTATTTTTCACAGTAATTTACTATTTTTCTTTAAACTGAAACCAAAACCTATTTCTCTGGAAGTGTTAGGTATTGTTTAAACCCTCGGTCATCTGGTCGAAGCAATTTCTCCCTAACAGAAGATGATCTCTCTGATCCGTAAAAAGTGTTGTGTTCATTTGCATGACTAGTTTTTTCAATGTGATTTTGGTGATTTTTAAAGTTTGTTTGCTATTTTTCTTTAACCCAAAATCATAACATGCTTTTCTTTAACTGTTATACATTGGCCAAAATCAAGCGCAACTTGTTGGAATTGTATCTCCCTAACAAGAGATGCTTTTTTTATTTATAAAAAGGGTTATTTTTATTGAGATGTCTAGTTTATCCCTGACAAATTTCATAAATTTTTATTATTGTTTGATATCTCATTCCGGTCTGACACCGTGATAGGTACAGAATAGCAAGTAATACAACATATTTTCTCCTTTTTATTTAATATTTATATCCAAAATAATTTCAAAATTTTATTTTTAGATTGCATATTATTTTTAGGGTTATTAGAAGTGTTCATGTCGATTTTTATGATTTTTAGAGGTCATTTGATATGTTATTCAGTTATTTCATAAAAACAAGATGCCCATAGAGTCCTGATTCAACCGAAATATGGGCAAAAAACAATATTTTTCTATTATTTCATCCTTTTCATGAAAAGTTTCAGATTTTTAGGATTTGATCATCTTTATAATAATATCAGGGTGCTCTCCACCCGATTTGTCATCGTTTTGAATCAGTTTGATCCTTGGATTAAGCATATTACAAAAATATTTTCTAAAAAACCTTATTTTTAACCTTATTTTACAAATAACATAAGTTTTTAAGGGTATTTTGGTTATTTTTTCCTCAATTTAAAATTTTAAATTTATTTATTTTTATTATTTATTTAGTCATGCATCATCCCTTATTTTATTTATTTTACAGAAGTATGAGAAAAGGCTTATATCTGGATAAATCCCTTAATTTATAGATATTGTTGGATAAATCCAGAAAAGCCTGCATTTGTCTACTAACTTATTCACTAATTTTGCAGAAAAGCTCAAGATTAGATCTTATTTTATTTCTTATTTTTTTTAATTATTGATATAAATTGTAATTATAATATTAGAATAAAAGCATTTTACTTTTATGCTTAGCTTAGGAGGCATTTTGCATACAGTTTGATTTTGATATATAATTGTTATTTGGGTGTTTACAATGTCCACTTAGGGTATTGAAGATTCTTATGAAAATACTTAATCCAAATCCGTTTGATAAACTTTCTTTTAAACTTGAACCTCTAAACATCGCAAATACATGAGTTACTTTGCATAAAAAATTTCTCAAATTCACAAAAAAATCTGCAATTTTTTTTTAAACTCGAATTGAGAAACTACACAAATTCCTAAGTTACTTCGCATAAAAAAATTTGTGATTTTTTTAAACTCAAACCTCAAAACCTGAGATATCTGAGTTACTTCGCAAAATATACAAAAAAAAATATGCAAAAATTATTTCAAACTCAAACTGATAAACTATGTTGATACCTGGGTTACTTCGCATAAAAACTATAATAACTCCATATAAAAAAACTACAAAAAATTTTGTAAACTCGGACAGTAAAACATTGCATATGAAGGAAATTTGCACAAAAAGTGATAGGTGCGAGGGCTAAAAAGGTTATAAAAATAAAAGTATTTACGATTTTGGACAACAAACAAATTTGAAACAAAATTAAGACCATTCAAGAAACATGTCATTTTGTCGCATAGTACAATCATTTTTTGAATTTTAAATAGATCGTATACTTGTAATAAAAGTAAACCCAAAGAGGTTTGGTGCAGTTGTTCAAGACATATGCCACTAGGCGGGTTATCTAAGTTCAAATTTCATGGGTGTTAGTTTTGTGCAAGTGAAAGCGTAGTGACTCTCTCAGGGTCAAGGGGTAAGATCACAAAATTGTACACTTTTGAGACAATGACTATAAGTACAGCAGGCAGAGTCGACACGACTAGGTCTCTGAACCTAAGGATGGTTTCTTCGTGTAAATATAAAAAAAGAGTAATAAAAGTAGTAAAAAGTAATAAGGTGTAACTGATTATGGTAGATGACTCTCAAAATGAAGGTTGAAGGTTCAAATCTCATTGATTTATTTTCTAGTTTGGCTTGTTTGACTCAAGATCGAGCCGACCTAGACATGTGCGCAATTTAGAGAATCGAAAAATCGAGTTGAAGCAGCCTTTTTTAGTAATTTTTAATATAAAAACATTAAAATTAAGAAAACTTAAATATTATAATATTATAAAAAGTATTAAAAGATTTTAAAATATTAAGAATTGGCTGAGGATCAAATCGATTTTGGGCTATGTCACATGGATACACTATTTTGACGGCGTGCCTCTCATGACACTAGTGGACACACTGAGACACGTGGACAATGACATGTACGACCAATATTTTAATATTTGCAATGATTTTAGGTATTATTTTAATAAAACATTGATTTTTAATATTAAAATATAAAAATTTATAAAAATTATGTGTCCTGTCCTATTTTTCAAAAATAAAAACCAAACTTTCAAGTAGAATCCGTGTCACACATCCTTGTGTTGATGTGTCCTTGATACAAAACGATACTGACAACATTGGTTGGTCTCATCTACCAGCCCTAGGTATGTATGTAGGGCTGAATTTGGACCATAAATGTGATAGAGACACCTGTGATCGGAGAATATGAAGGACCATGAATCCTCATAACGTCTCCCACACAATCTTGAAAATGGAAAAGTTATGTGTTTTTAGTGAGCTACATTCATCTTTCATTCAAGATCTACCGCAATCAGTCTATGTCTTGGTAGTCTATATTTTATGAGCTAGACAGATTGAGTTAATTATAGAATATATATATATATATATATATATATTATAGAATATATATTTTGAAAGGCAAGCTGGGCTTGCTTGACACAGGACCCCGCTTACTAGATGGGTCTTTTTATTACGAGAAACCCTCACCCAAGTGAGGAAAAGCTCAGGCGGGGCTTTATGACTAGGGGTGTCAATACGTCGGGTTTGGTTCCGACCCAGGTGGTACCAGACTTGAATCTAGTTTTGGGGTATGACATCGGGTCTTGACCAAGGTCTAATCGGGCCCACTATAAGAAAAATGATACCCGGACCTGATAAGAACTACCTGAACAAGACCCGGTAAAACCATATTTTTTTATTATTTTTACATTGAAAATTTATGGCTCTTAATTGAAACTCGGACTGGGTTCGGATCTGGTATAAAATTTCACAAACTATACCCGGGTCCATGTATTAATCGGACCTTCAAATCCGAACCCGAGTTTTAATCAGGTCTTATTATTTATCACCATACCCAGACCCTATAGGTAGGGGGTGTCAATGTATCGGTTTACCCAGACCCGACCTGGACCAAGCCCTATGGGGTCCGAGTATGGTGATAAATAAGAAGACCCAATTATGACTCGCATCCGGACCCGTAAGGTCTGATTAATGCATGAATCTGGGTGTAGTTTGTGAAATTTTATACCAGACCCGAGCTCAATCTGAGTTTCAATTAAGACCCACAGTTTTTCAATGTAAAAATGATAAAAAAATATTATTTTACTGGGTATGGTTCATGTAGTTCTTATCAAGTTCAGGTATAGTTTCTTTTATATTGGACCCGATTAGACTCGGATTTGGACCTAATACTATACCCAAAAATCAATACCCGTACCTACAAGGTTTGGTTTGGTTCGGGTCTGGGTAAACTCGACCCATCTATGACCACCCTACCAACTTTATGTTGCCCACCTTTAAAAGCTAAAAGCTATGGACACACTCATACACCAATAAAGTTTATTTTGGTGCCTTCATCTCAACACTCACAACCACCTCACCAATGAAGAGTTAAGACACAAATATACATGTGATACAAGCACACATGATCTGGGTTCCCTTTATAAAAACTAAATTTTAATATTAAAATAACATTAAAAATAATAAAATAATATTAAATTGTTGATCACGTGTATCGGTGTCTATGTCCACGTGTCTGAGCGTATCCGCGTGTGTCACTGTAGACACCAAAATTGACTCTACCATGTAGACGAAGAGAGTAAGGATTGGCTACTCTTCAAACAATGAGACCGTTTAGTTCTTGATTCACGCCTCTTAAAAGGATACGTGACTTCTTTAGGAACCGCCCCTAAAGTCAGTTTTTTCGCCCTAGACATTTAGTGGTGGTCACGACAGCCCCTAAAGGTCAAAACAGTGAAAAAAAAGGATCGGACGATATTGGACGAGAAGGGCGTCGGATGTTACACCCTTTTCTCTCTCTCTCTCTCTCTCTCTCTCTCTCTCTCTATATATATATATATATATATATATATATATATATATATATATATAACATTTTGTAATAACAAAATCAGTACAAATGATATTTTTTAAATTTTTTGTGGTTGTTTTTCATAAAAAACAAAATTTCTACGCGTTTGGTTTAGAGGGAATCAGCTCTTCAATCATCCTTTTTTAAGGTTTCAAATGAACAAAATCATTGGAAGCTCATCTTAGTTTACATGGACACTAACCATATACTTGAAAACAGACATGGATAAATTGGGATCCCGACCCGCACTCTACAAATATTGGAAGTTCAAGTGAGTTTCATGAATAAAGATCATGAAAGTAGGGTATATGAAAATTTTGTAAAATTGATTACGTTATTACTTTTCTTGTCGCCTTTGACTCTTTGACTGAAAGTAGACTGCCGATGATGAGTTGTTGTAGCGTGAGCGCGGTGCCCATGCACCAAATGTGATCCAAACATCGTCGATCAATTTCTTTAATTTTGACAGGATGCACACGTGACCTTCTTAGTCTTTTTTTTATGATAATCTATAAAACAGATGTTATTTACAAAAACATACCTAGTTGGTTTTTATAATTCAAATTCATATAAAAAAACATTTATAATTCAAATGCATCCTTTAAGTTTAAGTTTATGTTCAGTTATACAAATGCATATCTAGGGTAACTAACATTCTTTTAACCATAGTTAATAGTAAGTAAATTATAAAAAACAGCAATTTTACCCTCATTAAATATTCTTGCTTTACCCATTTTAATGTCGTTACCATCTCTCTCTGCCGTAGGAGTGGGATATGGACAGGGCACATGTGATCTCTCTCTTTCTCTCTTTTTATAGGCTGGGCACATGTGATCTCTCTCCCATTGAGATGGGCAATGAGCTGGGCGGCTTCACGGGTCAAGCCGACCTAGCTTACCATGAGCCAACGGGTCAAGCCGACCTAGCTTAATTACCATGAGTCAAGGTTTTAAGCTCGACCCATTATATACATAGGTGGTGCCGGGACGATAAACTATTGTGCCAACATGATGGACTTGAGCTATCTAATTAATTTTTTAAGTAACCGGTTGCATGAGAACTGGGCAACTATTATTATTTATCTAATTAGTTGCATTGATTATATGTACATTAGAAAAGATAATTAGTTGGGTGCATTAATCTTTCATTTAATTCATTACTTTTAGTATTATAGGAATCGATTTATGAACTTTATTTGAAAATAGCCTACAAATGAGTTGGACTGTGCTGGCCTGACCCCACTGAACATTGGCTTATTGAGCCAATGGACCGGCCCATGGGCTGCTCTTTAAGCCCGAGTCTATAAAAAACAGGATAAAAACCCGGCCCATTAATAAATGGGTTGAGCCATCTTCAGGCTGGGCCATACTTAAAACCAGATAGGCCGAGCTTTAAACCCGGCCCATTAATATATGCTTGACATGATAAATTTGTTAGGAATCAACCATTGGATTGAATAGTGTATTTTTGATGAAAAATACATTTTTTAATGCTTGAATGTATGAAGATTATGAGCCACTGATTTTAAAGCCTTAAAAAAATGCATCAAAATGGGTTGATTCAAGTGCAATTTCATATAAAACCAGGTATATCATAATGGTTAGATTCAAGAGAAAAAAAAAATCCATGAAAATCACATTCCACACATTAATTCTCATATTTTAGTGACTCACTATATATATATATATATATAAAGGTAGGTGCCTCATACTTTTTTGTGCCTACCGCATGCTTACCTAGCTGTGAAAAGATTGTTTCTATTTTTTCTAAAATCTGACCATACAAATGTGATCTACGTGCTTGATTTTTCTACGTGCTTGATTTTGTTGGAATCTACTTTTGGATCGTCGGATTCTAACACCAAGTTAGGTTTTTACAAGATTAAAAAATCAACAGTCTGTAGTTTTAAAAAATAATCAATGCTTAAAAATTTATTTTTTCTCAAAAAACATGATTCAAGTGTGATTTCTTAGTAAATCAATCATGCATAACACATCTCTAAGGTCAGATTTTTAAAAATCAACCTCGCACACAATAGGCAAAAAAAGGATCAAGCACCTACCTTTTTTCTTTTATATATATATATATATATATATATATATATATATATATATATATATATATATATATATATATATATATATATATATATATATATATATATATGAACTTTTTCAGTCCAAACAAATTCCAGTAGGCCTGATCTGCTTTACACCTGTATGGTTTAAGTTGCAAAGATGCGTTTTCTTTTTTTTTAATGACGAATGTGCCTGCAAGGTACAACTCTTGTTTGAGAACACTACCACTCAGTCTTACCTGCCGCAACCGTGATAAAGCAACGGCACCCCCCGTGCACAAATGTATGACATGTTGAGTGGGCCTAACTTTGACAGATTTCAGTCTTGCAAAAGCCAACACATCAACTTCATGACAGCAAGTGAGAGTGAAAATTTTTACATACAGGGGGCGGCCCACCGTGGACATGGTGCACGTGGATTGTTAGATTTTTCCTGGGTCCCACCTCTGAAACTTATCCAGTACGCGGGAAACTATTGACCGTATGATCATGGTAATTATTTTTAAAAAAATCTCATTTTCCTATTTTTATTGGACAAGAATAACATATGGTGGTTGCCTAGCAAATGGCAATCAGGGATGACAGTGGACTGGGGCGGGTTTTGGGGACAAGGTCTCCACTCCTGCTCTGTCTTAAAATTTTGCCGTCCATTCTCGTCTCAAAATAGTTGTCCCCGTCCCTGCCCTGTCCCTATCCCTATCTCCACCTCATCCTCATGGCTCTCCTCATCCCTGTCTCAAAATATCTTTATTATTATTTTAAGAAAATGAGAAGGAAATAAGGAGAGAAATGATTTAGGGTTAGGAATATATATATATATATATATATATATATATATATATAAAGATTTTATAATATAAAAATATATTAATAGTCTCATTAACGAGGATTGGAGACAGAGATGGAGCGAGACAGGGGAAGATTTAGTTCATTCATCTTCATACAAGTTTTGATTTTCACCTTCATCTCCGGTCCATTCCTCATTTTATGTCCTCCATTCCCGGCCTAAACGAGGCGAATTCAAATGGATCTCTGTTTTTCTCCAGTTCATTGTCATCCCACCTGACAATCTCATAAAGAGAGTGGATAAGGTCAGGGGTGCCCCTGGCAGGTAATACCATCATGAAATTTGGTTGTCGTTTATCTTGAGATGATTGGCATTGAGGGCACCTCTGATGGTAACAATATCAGGCACCGGCATTCGGGGCGGATGGCATTCAGAAAAACTGAGATCTCTTGACTACTTCCAAATGCAACATCACGATGCTCCATTTACTCGTTACTTAAAAAAGTTTTAAAGCAGAAGGGTCAGACTCCCCTGTCTGCGTAAGAAGTATTATATTCATATGTTGTGCTCAGTGTCCTGTGTACAAATATGTGTCATAATTTAAATTTTGGAATATCATGTAGTGTAACATATTAATAAGGAAATTCTATTGAAACATCATGCTTTCTATATTGCTATGCAATAAGGAATCAATGCTAGATCTAAGTCCATTCATACAGATATGTCTTGTTTCTATCACTTCTACAATTCCATAGTACAATTTACAGTATTTACTCAGAGACTAGTACTTGAAAAAATTCAATACATTTTTATGTTTATCTTTCACTTACCTTGTGGGTACACACATGCATTTGACATCGTATCCGACCCTCTCTAAGGTAGACCATGAGTTCGGTAACATAAACCGTTCTCTAAGGTGTACCCAAAGCCCGGAGAATTCAGTAACATACACCGTCTTTCAGGTGTACCCAGAATCTCAAAAAAATTTACATTTATGCATACATTTATATTTTCCATTTATGTTTTTGTGCAAACCATAGCACCATGAGAGATTTAAAAAAATCCCGAACCCGTCATTGGGTTCACGCACATAGTATGCATCTTACCATTTGGGTGCTTATGTGTATTTTGTAAGTGCTTATTTTAAAACATTATTTTATTATTGAAAACATTTTGGAAAATCACCCATCAAGTTCCACGAATGTGGCGAGTACGGGTCGAATCCACAGGGAACGTGATACATTCACATTAAAATTTAAAACTTCAATTTATTAATATCACAATTGTTTACAACTATGTTAATATTACAATTCTAATTAAATGACAATCTAAAAATGAAAATGAACTTAAATAGCTTGCTAAGTCTTCTCCAAATTGCCAGGGGTAATTCTGTCTTTTTACCACACGTGCACCTGCACTTCGCATTGTAAATACACTTGTAGATCTGTTTCTAACTTAACAACCTACAACAATGAAAATAAAAGTCAGTACCTCATCACTAATTAAATCTAAGTCACACTCTAACTATTTCTGAACTAATTACTAAATTAAACTACGATTAAAAACAAAGAAAACTAAAACTATAATTTTTAACTAAACTAACTAAGTAAATCAACCCTAACTAGTCTAACTATTGTTAATTCACTAACTATCTGCTAGAAAATATGAAAACTACCAAAAATCAACTAAGTAAGCAAATGACTTTTTTTTCCCTGAACAGTGCAAAATTGGATTCAAATAGGTTTTCGCAAACATGATATATGAAGGGGCAGACTAAGCTTGATTCTAAGTATTTCTCTTTTGTTCCCTTTTTGATAGAGTCAAGAGTCTGTCGGACTTTATGGAATTGAAAAACTCATCCGGGAACTCTGGATACAAGCGTTTCAAGTTCGATCAAAATTATAGAACCGTTTGACCCGAAATCTAAAATCGCGAAAAAACCTAGTTTTGCAGAACGCTTAAACGGCAAACCAAATCAACTCTGAACGAGTTGATTTTTGGTTTGCACATAGTTAACACACTAATGAATATCGTACAACAATAATATCAGAAGAACTCAAAAGATTATCACTTAACATTACGAGTGGAAATCAGTGTAAAAATCGGGTTTCTATCTCAATGCACTATTCACTTGAATGTATGCAATACTTGCACTATTGCTTATAACCATGTAATTACAGTCATATACAGTTCTAAAACCACTTACCTAATCAGTAAACATACTTATTGTGCTAAGGAATAGAAATATAAAATCACTACTGAAGTCATTCACGCAAGATATGAAATAATTCTAAGCTAAAATTCTAGACGACATGCACATGCTAATTAGAGTATAGCTATCATACAATCAACAATTCATATATTAAACTAATGAACTTGACTAAACTGAATTAGTTGAACTAACATCAACTAACTAATCATGAAGACTACAAACATTGAGTCTAAATCTAACGCTAAATTAACACGAACTCAATTCTAACTATGATTAAATCTACTTAGCTAAAGTTAGTGCTAAACTCGATTTTGGAAACCTATGGCATAGTAAAACTTACTAAATCACAAGTATAGCATTTGCTTCTAATTTTAACACAGAAAATAAGTAACTAAAACACTACTTACATTCTACACATAAATTAAAGTACATCTAAAATCTATCAAAATTGAAATCAATAAATTATAGTTTGAACTATGTTATTACAACCTAATTAAACTCAATAATTAACTATTAACCAACTACCTAAATGCAGTTAACACAGAAAATGACAGTTACGACTACTTGCACTATGAGGCTTAAATCGGGTGGAGGAGGTCCACCCGATTTTAGGCGTTTTGCATTTTTTTCTAACACACACAACATACGATAATTAAACAACACTAAAACTAATTAAACGCCTAATAAAACATGCCTAATCTCTGCTGTTTTATTGGATTGAACTCTACACTCCACGGTTTCAGCCGGCTGGAAGTAACCCAGCCGATTTAGATGCCATAGAGAGAAATACACATCCAAATATGAAAACGTAAACAAAATTATACTAAATACCTAAATACAAATTGCAGTGTTGGTTTGGGCACTAACACGCTAATACTAAGGCTGGAAAACAAAGGAAAACACATGAAACAAAAAGAAAAACATGCACAGGGGTTTTATTTAGAAGAATTGGGGAAAGAGGAAGACATACCTTATTCTTCACGTCCGATGAATGGAGGGGTAGATGGGGAGCGGACTTTGCCTCAAATTTGCGCCAAAGAGGACCTCGTTGATGATGTGCTATACCCTCTTTGCTGCAGATTCGCTAGAAGGGGCAGGATGAAGACTCTGAAGGTGACATGAAACTTCCATGGTTGGGATGATACAAAGAGCCGCCGGGGAAAGGGTCGGCTAGCCATGGAAGGGCAGACGGCGCCCTTGCCATAGCTGGAGTGCTCCATTGCTGCCTCAACCTGCAAAAATGCAGCATGGGGTATTAGTCACAGCAAAGGGAAAAGCATGGGAAGTTCTGAAAAAAAAGGAGAATGAAGGGAAGGAGGGCAGCGGCTCCAATGGAGCTACGTTTTGCTGCAACTCCCACGGATGGGGAAGAAGATGGCTGCAAGGGGCGGCTGGGGAAGACAATGGTTGAAGAAGAATTAGGCCCCTTGGGCACAAAATCCCAGACAAAGACCCCTTTCCTTGGGCGTCTCTTGAGCTTTTAACGCATAGACCCTCTTTTTGGCAATTCCAGAAAGAGGATTAAAAAGAAAATATTTTCTAGGTGCCTAGCATGGAGAGGTTTTTAGCAAAGATTTTCTAAAAATCGTGAATGGGTTGAGGTGCGTTGGATCATGGAAATTTGGCATTGATCCAGGGCCTAGATGGGCCAATTGGATCCATTTTTGACCTGGTTCACCCGAGTTCTGACCTGCTACATTGTAAATGCGATAACTTTCTCGTTTTAAGTCTGATTTGAACGAAATTCGAACCGTAGCTCAATGACATCCAAATGCACCTAAGTGTGGGTTCTAAACCTATGAATGATGCCTTTATGCAGTGAAAATATGTTATAATTATGCGTATTTAATGCATCATCAAATACCCCCATGCTAGAATAATTGCTAGTCCCTAGCAATACACCCTACCTTTGTAATGAGGATACGAGCTACCTGAATAAAATGCAAGCTCTTATTAAATAACTAACTCACTTTTGTAAGAATCACGGTTGCATTTAGCACATGCAACAAGCCCTTTAAACCCTTGGGTTACCCTAGTGGACGAGCAAGGTCTCGTGAGAGTTGGCAGAGATGCTACCCACAAACATCAGAAATCATGCAGAACTTCAAAATTTTCTTTGAAAATGCTAGTCAATTCCAGGAATCAAATTTAGCAGATATTTCATGTAATTTTTCACTTCTCAGAACATAATTAGAGATTTTATGCCTCCACGATAAAATTTTTTCTTCACTCTTCTAAAAATCGCATTTATCTATGATTGTTTCTCAAAAAATCATTTATTATCATGTTATTATTCATTTTTCATCACTTGCATATTTTTCTGCAGTCTTTCATTCTACTTCTAAGTAATGACTTTTTATTTTCATTTAAGCTCTTATTTTCTTTTTCATTGAATTTTCAATTTTTCCTTTTTTTCAATTCTTTTCTTAGCTTGCGTGTGGTCTGTTTTTGTACCCTGTGTAATGCTAATGCCTTCTTATACCACTATCTATATGTCGAGGGCATTAACTAAGCACAAAAGTGACTTCCTTCATTTACCTTTTCGACACGAGATTCAGACACTTCAACTTCTATCTGGTCTCAGCTTTCGAGGCTCACAAAGTTTTCATTCTCCTTTTCAGGTAGAATTCAAACGCTTTAACTAGCGTCTGAACTCATCTTATTTGGGATTGTGAAATCATCCAAACAACCTAATGCAGACTCTTTTCTTTTGAGCTCGAGCTTTTTCTAATATTTTTTATTTACTTAGTAGCTTATTTCAAACTGTGGTTACTTATACTTTGTGATTCAAAATTAACTTTTAAAATTCAAATGCAGTCTTTTCTTTGAACTTCACATAAATACTCACTCTTTTTAGCTTTGTTCAGAAAAATTTTTCCTCATGGGGCTTCTAAAAATTTCTAACATGTCAGATTATGTCAAAAATATTCATATATGCTAAATTTTTTTTTTCTGAAATGCCTAATTTATGAGTTTTAGTTACCGGAACATGATAAACAAGACAAAATAGTGTGTATCTACTGAACCACCCCCCATGCTTGAATGACACTGTCCCTAGTGGTATGCAAAGATATAAAAATGAATGTAGATGCACACTAAAATAACATGAAATCAAGATAGGAGAACAGATAGATACGACCTGATATGCGGAGCCTCTTGAGCTGATTCTTGACTGGATCATGCTCCACCACTAAGCACACGCCGATGCTCAGTTTTCAACTGACCTAATCGATTGTCCGCTCTAAAAGCCGTGCTCTATGTCTGGTAACTTGGACTCATGCATTAAAGCATCAGATGAAACATTGTTCATGCATGACAACAATGAAATCCAAAACAAAAATCAAAACAAACCACATAAACAACTAGCAATTTTATTTCTAATATACATATGATATATTCTAAATAACAGTTAACAAAATAAAAACACTAACACTTAAAGCAACTAAACTATGTCAGAATTACTCTATGTGATGAAAATAGCAAACCTAAATCTAGATCTAAATCAGTAAATTTAGCAAATATAGAAAATCACAAGCTATGTTCTCTAAACGCACCTGCCTAATCGCACCTTGAATCATGAAATTCATTGAATCCTAGGAAACAACATGCGAATCTTATATCTGCTAACTATGTTAAATCCTACTGACTAAAACAAACAGCTAACTAAACACATATTAATAAACTGAAATCTCAGAAATAACAGAATATAATCGTCGTTCCCCGACAACGGTGCCAAGAACTTGATGTGTATTTTGTAAGTGCTTATTTTAAAACATTATTTTATCGTTGAAAACGTTTTGGAAAATCACCCATCAAGTAATAATAAACCGACTTTCCACGAATGTGGCGAGTACGGGTCGAATCCACAGGGAACGTGATACATTCACATTAAAATCTAAAACTTCAATTTATTAATATCACAACTATTTACAACTATGTTAATATTACAATTCTAATTAAATGAAAATGTAAAAATGAAAATGAACTTAAACAGCTTGCTAAGTCTTCTCCAGATCGCCAGGGGTAATTCTATCTTTTCACCACACGTGCACCTGCACTTTGCATTGTAAATACACCTGTAGATATGTTTCTAACTTAACAACCTACAACAACGAAAATAAAAGTCAGTACCTTATCACTAATTAAATCTAAGTCACACTCTAACTATTTCTGAACTAATTACTAAATTAAACTACGATTAAAAACAAAGAAAACTAAAACTATAATTTCTAACTAAACAAACTAAGTAAATCAACCCTAACTAGTCTAACTATTGTTAATTTACTAACTATCTGCTAGAAAATATGAAAAACTACCAAAAATCAACTAAGTAAGCGAATGGCTGTTTTGTCCCTGAACAGTGCAAAATCGGATTCAAATAGGTTTTCGCAACTAGGACGTATAAAGAGGCAGACTAAGCTCTATTCTAATTATTTCTCTTTTGTTCTTTTTCTGACAGACTCAAGAGTCTATCAGACTTTACGGAATTGAAAAACTCATCTGGGAACTCCGGATACAAGCGTTTCAAGTTTGATCAAAATTATAGAACTGTTTGACCCGAAATCTAAAATCGCGAAAAACCTAGTTTTGCAGAACGCTTAAACGGCAAACCAAATCAACTCTGAACGAGTTGATTTTTGGTTTGCACATAGTTAACACACTAATGAATAGCGTAGAACAATAATATCAGAAGAACTCAGAAGATTATCACTTAACATTACGAGTGGAAATCAGTGTAAAAATTGGGTTTCTATCTCAATGCACTATTCACTTGAATGTATGCAATACTTGCACTATTGCTTATAACCTTGTAATTACAGTCATATATAGTTCTAAAACCGCTTACCTAATCAGTAAACAAACTTATTGTGCTAAGGAATAGAAATATAAAATCACTACTGAAGTCATTCACGCAAGATATGAAATAATTCTAAGCTAAAATTCTAGACGACATGCACATGCTAATTAGAGTATAGCTATCATACAATCAACAATTCATATATTAAACTAATGAACTTGACTAAACTGAATGAGTTGAACTAACATCAACTAACTAATCATGAAGACTACAAACATTGAGTCTAAATCTAACGCTAAATTAACACGAACTCAATTCTAACTATGATTAAATCTACTTAGCTAAAGTTAGTGCTAAACTCGATTTTGAAACCTAAGGCATAGTAAAACTTACTAAATCACAAGTATAGCATTTGCTTCTAATTTTAACACAGAAAATAAGTAACTAAGGCACTACTTACATTCTACACATAAATCAAAGTACATCTAAAATCTATCAAAATTGAAATCAATCAGTTATAGTTTGAACTATGTTATTACAACCTAATTAAACTCACTAATTAACTATTAACCAACTACCTAAATGCAATTAACACAGAAAATGACAGTTAGGACTACTTGCACTATGAGGCTTAAATCGGGTGGAGGAGGTCCACCCGATTTTGGGCGTTTTGTATTTATTTTCTAACACACACAACATACGATAATTAAACAACACTAAAACTAATTAAACATTTAATAAAACATGCCTAATCTCTGCTATTTTATTGAATTGAACTCTACACTCCACGCTTTCAGCCGGCTGGAAGTAACCCAGCCGATTTAGATGCCATAGAAGGAAATACACATCCAAATATGAAAACATAAACAAAAATTAAACTAAATACCTAAATACAAATTGCAGTGCTGGTTTGGGCACTAACACACTAATACTAAGGCTGGAAAACAGAGGAAAACGCAGGCAACAAACAGAAAAACATGCACAGGGGTTTTATCTAGAAGAATTGGGGAAAGAGAAAGACGTACCTTATTCCGAATGTCCGACGAATGGAGGGGTAGATGGGGAGCAGACTTTGCCTCAAATTTTCTTCAAAGGGGACCTCGTTGATGTTGTGCTATACCCTCTTTGCTGCAGATTCGCTGGAAGGGGCAGGATGAAGACTCTGAAGGTGGCGCGAAACTTTCATGGTTGGGATGATACAAAGAGCCGTCGGGGAAAGGGGCGGCTAGCCATGGAAGGGCAGACGACGCCCTTGCCATAGCTGGAGTGCTCCATTGCTGCCTCAACCTGCAAAAATGCAGCATGGGGTATTAGTCACAGCAAAGGGAAAAGCATGGGAAGTTCTGAAAAAAAAGGAGAATGAAGGGAAGGAGGGCGGCGGCTCCAATGAAGTTGCATTTTACTGCAACTCCCACGGATGGGGAAGAAGATGGCTGCAAGGGGCGGCTGGGGAAGACAATGGTTGAAGAAGAATCGGGCCCCTAGGGCATGAAATCCCAGGCAAAGACCCCTTTCCTTGGGCATCTCTTGAGCTTTTAACGCATAGACCCTCTTTTTGGCAATTCCAGAAAGAGGATTAAAAAGAAAATATTTTCTAGGCGCCTAGCATGGAGGGGTTTTTAGCAAAGATTTTCTAAAAATCGTGAATGGGTTGAGGTGGGTTGGATCATGGAAATTTGGCATTGATCCATAGTTCAGATGGGCCAATTGGATCCATTTTTGACCTGGTCCACCCGAGTTCTGACCCGCTACACTGTAAATGCGATAACTTTCTCTTTTTAAGTCCGATTTGAATGAAATTCGAACCGTAGCTCAATGACATCTAAATGCACCTAAGTGTGAGTTCTAAACTTATAAATGATGCATTTATGTAGTGAAATATATTATGATTATGTGTATTTAATGCATTATCAGGTGCCTAATATGCACCGACAAGAAAATTTCCAGATTTTGGCTCAACCTTCAATCGAGCACTTCCAGCAATGAACTTTCATTCTGAAATTTAGGTGTATGCTTTCGTACCCCCACTAACATTGCCACGACAGGGCAAGTACAATGCTTACAAGTTCTCACATGGCACTATAAGGGTCCTGCATTTTTTTTTGGGGTTCAAATTTCGTCATATTCATGTGTGAACCAATTATACAATCTACGTATAACCCACTTTACATGTGTTATCAGGTTATGCATACCTGTAGTATTTGCGTCCAGTACATGGCCTGCCTACCTCGGTCACACCGAGTCCACCCAGATTAGGCTGAGAGCAGGTCGACCAACTGGGTGGTCAGCATGTCTATGGTCGTGAAGGCACCGAGAAACATGGCTGGGGTCAATCCCACCCCTGTCCATTCTCCATTTCCATCTCATCTCCCAATAGATATTCACATTTTTTTACAACAGAAAATGCTACCAATTACATGCTTTCCAACATGATCGCATTGGATCATATAGACCTAGCATGTTCAACCCGCATGTTGAGGTTGTGTGTCTGCTTGTTGACCCGCCGATGGTGTAATAACCATGATTTTTTTTAAACTTAAGTGATTTGGGCCTGGGATCCAAGTCGCGGATCCGGGACCTATAAAGGGGTCTTTATATATATATATATATATATTTATTTCGTAAAACCTATATGAACTTACATAAGTGCAAAATTTTTTATTAGGCAAATTATTTAAGAGATAACTACGTATATAATGTATATATGAGCTTGGGATCCACATTTCGGATCCAATACTCAGATAGGATCCATATGGATATAGGTAAAATACCCTATAGATTCGTATACCCTGATTTAAATATATATAAAAATCTATATTATATGAGTATTTTTAGGGGATCCACGATTGGATCCATTTGGATCCAATCCGTGGATCCATACCAAGTGGGAGGCAAGGGTCCGGTCGGGTTTGGATCCTGAGCCGCAGGTCGCAGACCCGGACCCAGCCTTCTCGTTAAAAGAAAAAAAAAGTTTAAAATTTAATTTAAAGGAAGGAAAGCTTTTGGACCCGGGTCGGACCCGACCCGGATCCATAACCCGATAGGGTTTTTAAACCCTATATCGGGCTGCTCTTGTTTTAAAATGAGGAAGGAGCGAGAATCGTGCCTAGGGCACGATTCCTGTTATTTCCAGAAAGGAAGGGGGGGCTCGGCTGGCGTAACCAATCCCCACCCATCTCGGTGGAAGGGGGGGGGATCAAACGATAAAAGGGTGTGGCGAGGGGGGGTCTCTTCCCTCGTCTCCCTTGTGTATCTCTCTCCACTCAGTCCCTTATCTCTCTCTCTATCTCTCTTCCCTCGTTTTTCTCTCTCTCTCGTGTGGGCGAGCTTTGGGGAGGAGGAGGTCGCCGAAAAACAGCACCCACCGCAGCCACGGTGGGTACCCCTGTCACAGCAGCCGCAAGGGACGCGCCTACAGTTTCCGATCGCCGGTAAAATCGCCGGAAAACCAGCAAAAAAAAAGGTATGGGTTTTTCTTTTGGGTTAAGTGAGGAAAACGAACATGGATTCGATTTCCATGGAGTATTTTAGTGTAGAACCATGTGGGTGAGTAAATCTAAGCATTTACTCTACAATCCGTGGATGAAATCCATGTGTTTCATGGTCTTTTTATTTGGTTATTTGAAACATTGTAGGTATGGATGCATTCTTGTAGTAAAACAGAACTTTTATCTATGAAAAATATGGATTGTCATGTGTGTGGGTGTGTGTGTAGACGACAGGTCCAGCAGCCCTGAAAAATTAGCCTATGTTGATTGTTGCTAAATCAGTCGGTAGGTATTTTACAAATTGATATGTCACACGGTCTGGTGTATGTGGGTAGTTATGTTTGGGTGAAACTGCCACAGTCTTGAATCATGGTAAAAGAAAAGTAAAACAGTGTGGTTCTCTTGTTAAGAAACTGTTTTTCTGCTGTGGTAGAATTTTTGTTGGAGGCATAAACAGAACCCCACAAAATCCAGATTTGATGGCCTGTACAGTTGCTGCTGATATGGTGGACAGCATGTTAAAAGATTTAGGTGGTTAAATTAGTGAACAAACTCAGACCTATTTACATGTGCAGATTTCCTTTTTAGTATATTTAAGTATAAAAGACCTTGAATTCTTTGGGTTTAGCATGTTGGACATGGATTTAAAGAACCCCTTATGTAGTTTCTGTATCTGTACTGATTTAAAGTTCTCTTACTAAATTTGTTTATGGTACATGTCCAGCTGAGCACAAGAGTCGGTGTGAACCGAGCTCTTGTTGGGTATGTCGGAACCAAGGGTATGACTGAAATTCAAAGGAAAATGGGTTTGGATTTCGGGTTGGTCTGTGGAAGGGGGCTCCTCAATGAGTCTACTGCCCTGTCCTCAATCCTGTTTTACATTAGGATGGGTAGATCACAAGCAGTGTATATATATATATATATATATATATATATATATATATATATATATATTCAGGATTTCAATTAATGTCTTATGAAGATTTTGGTTATCTGATTTCTCTAGTGATCTGATTATTCATAAGTTGCCTATGTTTCTATACATGCAATGATTTAGTTTATGTTTAATATACAAATTTAGTTACGTGTTGATTATGTTGTTAATTTGGTTTCAATATATTGGCTGGGTCATTTCTTCTCAAATAAGACTACATTATACCTGTGTTAGTCCAGTTTTGCATGGTTATAAAATTTGTATATACTCATGTGTAAGTGGTCAATTGCTTGTTTGCTTAGTAGTATGATTGATCTATGTCATGCATTCTGTCATACCTATTTATAAGGTGATTAAGAGGCATATGGACATGTAAAGATTGTTAGGCATACACCCATGTAATCTGTATGACACAAACATCATGGGTGTTCTCATAATTTAGCTAAACATGTAATCGTACATGCTGTTTTCCACGGCTTAAACTAAATATTATAGGCTGAGTTAAATTAGCTTGTGTAAGGTTCAGTTCTTCTTGAAATTTTCATATTTATGTTTACCTAATATTCAGACCTATGGGTGTAAGAGCATGATATGTTTTGTTTTTCTGCATTGCACACATTAAGCCAAAATCAAAGTATTTGCTGCAAAGCTACATCTTATGCATATTGTACACTAACTTGATGTATTGACACGTGCACCACCACTTGAAGGTTCACATGCTGATTTAAGTGTGTAATTTCATCAAAGTGGGTATGTGACATGAGCATGTATGTTAAAGCATGCATTGACAGGCTAAATAAAATCATACATTGGATATGAGCATGTGTATGGAATGAAAGCATGAAATTAAAATTAAAATTGTGAACTCATGCATATGTATATGTATGTTATTGTTTCATGTACACCTTTAAATTGTCCTAAATGAATGTGCATTGAAAAACATGTGAAAAGAATGCATAAGTGGCATACTCTTTATGATTTTTGCTTATGCATGTGGTAATGATCAAATTGGATCATTTGTGGCTGGATGAGCCGCGAGAACTAGTTGTTCTCCGTTTTAATTGTTTTTGATGCATTGCAACAAATCAAATGTGATATTGTTGTTTTACCGCACTGTTCTATGTTGTCACGGGCTGTGATCCCGTGAAAAGCTTAGCATGCTGATGTGCAAGCTTATGTCATTAATTCTGCATGTAAATTTGCAAATGTAAAAGAAATGAATTAATAACCAGATAAAAAAAAGTAAAAAACAGTGTAATTCACTTTCTCCTTGATGTCCCTGCTTTAGCATGGGAATCTTGGATATTGCGGTTTGGGGGAAACCGTGAGGATACAAAAACTCCGTGTGCGTTTTGTTGCCCCTGAACCCGATATTGAGGTTCTTCTCTTGGCCACGGTTTTAGGGAGAGTCCGCCACTTTACCCGGGAGTGGTGTGTTAGTCACAGCTGTGAGTTTGTTTGGTATACCAAGAAAGTGGCGCCAGTGGATGCTGTTTTCCATGGTGTCCCCGACTTTGGATGCTGTTTTCCAAGGTTCTGATGGATGGTGTTGTTTCCTGATATCGGTCGAGGGCTAAGTTTGGAACCCGGTAATAAAATACAAATTGTGTGTGAAGCTACCCCGGGAACCCTACTTGACCTCGAGGATTGTACCCGTTTGGTGTATCCGCGGGCAATGATAAATTAAAAAGAGGAACTTAAGGATTGTGTGCATTTAATAGGACATGCATATGGAAAGAGGAAAACTTAAATGGAAGATAATAAATGGTTCATGCATTGCACATAAATCATGCATATTCTTGCTATGCATTAGTTCATGCATGTTTACCTGTTCACTTGGTTGTTTATGTCGATCATTGTATGATTTTGAACTCTTTTGCATTTAATTGCCTTATTGATTAAGTTGTGATCAATGTTACATATTTCGTGTTTTCTCCTGTTAAATGTTAATTATGCATGAATGGTTAATTGACTTAGGAATTGATTATAATCGTATTCCTCAAAATATTACATGGATCTTATTTATGCTCTTTTTCTTATTTGATTCATTAGGGAAACCTGTACGCAGAATTCTTCGGATTTCTGACCCTCTTATTTTATTGGTTTTTCCCAGGCACAGGTGAGCAGTGAAGTCGACTAGCTTCTGAGGGATACGAGGGTCACATTTGTTTCAGACGGCTTCACTTACGGACAGAGTGGCCCTACTGTTATTTTCTTTTAGTTCTTCTGATTTCCTGCAATTTGATATTTCACTTTTGACATGGAACATATTACTCTTATTGATTCATTAATAAAAGAATTCAGTGGATTGGTTATGATTGATAAATGTAAGTTGCTTTGTGGTGTGTGGTTATCCAACTGAAATTAGAACTGTAGGTACCCCAGGTCTCTAGGAAGTTTTCCGCGACTCTTCTTTCAAAAAAAAAAAAATATTCCGCATTTTTCAAAGGTAGGAGTTGGGGTCGTTACAGATGGCATGCTACCATGAGGTGCAACAGTGCCCAGTTTGGGGTTGGTGAAACCCCAACTTTTCTGATCATGTTTGACCCACCAGGTCTGAATGGACAAATCAAGAATTTTAACGTTCTGTAGGAACCAGTATGCATATGGATCTGATAAAAAAACTCTAATGGGGTTCACATGAATGTGTATTCTTTATAACCAAAGAAAATTTAACGTACTTCCTAATGTGAGCACACTTTAATATTTTTTTCTTAAACTCGTGGCCCTAGCCCTGTTGGACAGGCTGACCATCATGGTTGTCTACGATGGAACCCTGCCCTGAACTGGGCATCAAACAGGGATCCTGCTACGAATATAGAGTCTTAATCTACACCAAAAAAAAAACAAAGGCATACGTATATGCAATGAAAATTTTGAATTTTACCCTAATATGCAGGTTCTCGGTTAATGACATGGGTCTATGCAAGGCAAGTATCGTCTCAGTTTGATATACATTTTCATGTTCAATGACCTACGTGGGTGAACTCCATGTTTAACAGCATATGTAAAGGTAGATAAAAACAAAGATCTGTTTAACGACACGAGTAAAGATAGACAACAAAAATATCTATTTTCCTTAACATCCAGGAAATAACACCTAATATTAATAACCCCTATCGGTTTGAGGTTCAGTCCAAACTGAACCCATCACTCCCTATTTGGGTTCCATCATTCTAGGTCTTTTACAGAGGTTTGAGAAGAAACCGTCTATGTGCAGTTAGCAGGTTAACCATGCTACCTAAATAAAGTATTTCAATTTGTAACCTTAATGTAAACAACCCATTCGTGCATGCACCATGTAAAAGTGTCATTCACCAAAGTTTTCAGATAAAATGCAACAGTCATATCCAAATGCCTAAATTTAAATAAAGGTGTATTAAGTCCTCGGTAAGATATCAAGGCATTATTTCACACTGTAACGTAGCTATGCAATATATATATTTCATTCTGAGAACTCCTGAAGACATAGCCATGATGCATTTGTTCAAAAGAGATCTGATGTTAAATGATTGTTGCACCATGGTCACGTTTTTTTCTTTATATATATATATATATATATATTGCCACTTAGCACAAGATCGTGTGCATGCTTGTCACACCCGACCCCTGCATCAATCACGGCGAGAGTTGGTGATCAAACCTTCATTGGTCTTCATTAGAGCTAATGGAGGTTCAGTACAAGCCCAAGCATGTCTTATGACGTCGATCATTTCCCGTGTCAACGGCGTTGTCCACGCTCAACATCGACCTACTATAATATATCCGTATTGCAGGCCATCACACACGTATATATAGAATAGAATACTCCTTACTTCTTGTTGGAGCGTCAAGCAAGTGAGGCAATGTTTCTTCTTCGCAAAGGAGTTGCACGCCATTGCGAGGAGAAGTAGCTACACCTTCCAGCAATGGTAGCTGATCACCAGAGAGAGAGAGAGAGAGAGAGAGAGAGAGAGAGAGAGAGAGAGAGACGTCCAAAGTGGGTTGTAGCCTCCCACTTGGATCCCTATTTAAACTCCCCCAACTTAGGGGAGTTTCAAAATTCAAGCTCCACCCTCAACTCACATTTTTGGTAGGTACACTTCCATTTCCATTAACACCTTTTCCTTCTATTGGCTATAATCACTCCAACTTCCCTTTTTTTTTTTGCTTTATTGGTACCCTTCATTTCATTTTTGGTAAAGTGAGATGAAAAAGCCACAGAAATAGGCTTGGACAAGATCCCACGTTTTTACCTTTTTTTTTCTTCTTCTTCTTTTTTTTCCCACCAAAGTAAAAATTATCACTTTTCTTATGCAAAAAGGAAAAATCCATTCACAAGTGGTTTTGAACCGTGGTCCTCCACCAAAGGGGCAACAAACCCCATTACTTGTGCTATCATTCATTTTGTTGCAAAGTATGTGAATAAAATTGTATTTAACCATTTTTTGTCAGATCCAAGTTTTATGCAAAAAGCAACATTTTACCTTTTTATGCAGGCGCACTGTGGGTTTTGAACTAGGGATGTGGCTCCACACAACCATACATCCTACCACAACACTACATCACCACTTATTATTTACTTTTGCAAAAAAAATCCCTTTATGTCTTATTGAGACGTTTTCCCCCGTTGGTGGATCTCTCCTTTTACTACGTAGATTTTTCTTCCATTTGTTTCAACCTTGCACTCTCTCACCTTAAATGTGCTTCGGATCTCATGCTATTATCTCGAAACCATCGGATTTCTCCACTTGGCCTCGTGAACCAGGTTGGATCATCGGATCTCGCTAAAGTCCGGATCCAAGTACTCTTTCTAGTATTTGTTACCGGTTTCGCTCTACTGGCCCACAAGAATCAAAATCACATTGAATATTACGTAAACCATATTATTTCACACAAACACACATTTTTATTTCTTTGAAAATTCCGTAAAATTCATGGGGTTTTACAAGACTTGGCCTGGTTTCGTCCATATTGAGTCATTCTGCGAATAAGCTGAGACAAAGAGTATTGCTTTCTATCTCGACCTACTTTTAACCAAATTTTATCTTGCTGAACCTAGACCGAGTTGGTATGTCAACGCACTGAGACAGAGCTATCTGTCCCATCCAAGCCTTGAGCAGACTCAGTCTGGTTCTTCACTTAGATCGAGTTAGTCAGTAAACAGGCTAATCTAGGTTTGTTATGCAGACCAAGACAAAGAAGTTGGTTTCTCTATCTCACCGTGTGCCAGCGGCCGAGCTCAATCTGGGTGAACCCAAATCGAGTCAGTCTGAAAATTTATAGCAGGGCTGAGACAGAGAGAGAAATCTCATTGTCCCGTCCTACCAGACCCGACTTGGTTTGGTTCTATTGTCTACATCGAGATAGTCAGCTCTTTGTCTTGTTTTTCTTTCTATTCCCAACCGAGCTCGGTTTGGGTTCATCCAGACTGAGTCGGCTTGATGTTGGCTAGCCAAGCCGAGACAAAGAGCCTCATCTATCTATCCTAGCCTTAACTAGACTAAGCTCGACCTGAACTCACCTAGATTGGGTCGGCCTGATGGTCAACCCACCATAGACCGCGACATAGAGGGATGCCTCTCTATCTCGCCCTTCTTTGGCTTGACTTGGTCTGAGTTTGCCCAAACTAAGTTGGCCTGGTGGCCAGTTTGTGAATGACCAAGACAAAGAGAAATATCTCTCGGTCTTGCCTCCAACTTGGCCAAACTCAGTCTGGTTTAACCTAGACTGAGTCAGTCAAGCTATTGGCACCATGGTCGAGATAGAGAGCTTGACTCTTTGTGTCCTTGTTTCTCTCTTGTACCACAAATAAATAAGAACCAGAAAAGAAAAAGAGGAAGAGAGGCAACTTATCGAAGTTGCTTTTCATGGTCGGCATGAACCTTATCTCTTACTCCCACTCTCCTTTCCTCTCTCCCTCTTTCTCTTTCGCTGAAATTGAAGGGGATGAGAGAGGGGACCCATGAACTTTTATAGGCTCATGGGTATTCAGGGTTTCACCCCCCATAACCCTCCTCATTAGCAAGGGATCCTTCCCTCTTCCCCACTAATTCCATGCGTGAAGGGTCCCTTCATTAATGTATTTAATGTGATGGACCGTTTTTTTCCCCACCATCCTTTTAATGTAGGGGAGGGGTAGGGACTCCCCTCCTTGACCCAGCCGAGCTAGGTGGGATCAAGCCCACTTGGCAGGCTAGGTCAGGAATTACATTACAAAATCATGTCTTATTTCACCCAAAACGTTTTGCTTTATATATATATATATATATATATATATATATATATATATATATATATATATATATATATATTTACACAGAAACCACCCATAAGATCAGAGACATAACCAAGCTCACTTTGCCAAACAAATTATTGTTATTTGTTTATGTTTACATTGAGAAACCACCCCCAAGATCAGAGACATAGCCAAGCTGACTTTGCCTGGCTTACGGCCTGGTAGATAAAACCTAGCTTCCTGGAAAAAAAAATAAAGTTATAGTGAAGACAAAATTATACTCATTTTTAAAGTGTTCAAGTAACAAATTTCAACATAAGCACATCATGCAGTCATGCATCAGGATGATGGACCAAATTGAGCTTTTAGGATATTATATGTTCTTCAACAATTTGATATTTTTTTTTCTTTTACAAATCCTTTTTGGGTTAAAAAAATGCAACGTGAACATGCTCTCACTTTAAATGAAAGTTTGAAACAAGATTTTCTTATTTAAAATGAAACTCTATAGCAGAATCTTTCCATTAAATCAAAGCAAGTAAATCATTGTTGTGTTATTAACACTACAAGAAAATAGGTTATTAGCGACAGAATTTAGCGACGACATTATTACGTCGCTAGTTAGTGACAGATTAACGAGCGAAACACATTCGTCGCTATAATTAATGAAATTTACAAAAATAGCGACGAAATATATCCCGTCACAAAAGTCATCGCTAATTAGCGACGTATTTTGCGAAGGAATATTTTGTCATCACGGACATAGCATTTAGCGACGACGGTTGCGACAGAAAATCTTCTGTGGCTAATTAGCGACAAAATATATTTCGTCGCCATTTACGTGTTTTGATTTACGGCGGCTTAGCAACGGAATTAATACGTCGCTAAGCCGTCACAAATTGTCGCATAACCCTAATCCCAGCCCTTTTTTTCTTTTCTTCTTTCGTTGCTCCCGCCAGCCTTCCGCCATTTGCCATTCATCATTCACCGTTCGCCGGCCCCACCGTCCATCGTTCGGTGTTTGCCGCCGCCCGGAGACAGGTATTCTAAAATACCTTAAGGGGGTCGCCCCCCCCCCCCCCCCCCCCCGCACATTTTTTGGTAGGGAGTCGACCCCCTGCTGTTCCGGCAAGGGGTTAACCCCCTATGTTCCGGCAGGGGGTCGACCCCCCTGCCAGAACGTAGGGGGTTGACCCCCTGCCTTTCGACAGTGGGGTTGACCCTTGATGTTCCGGCAGGGGGTCGACCCCCTGCGGTTTTGATAGGTCATTGGGTACTGGGCTTCTCAAGGCCTATGCAAGATGTTTTCATTTGCCTCAGTTTTTTTTTTGTGGTGACTTTATTTTAAAACATTATTTTTTGCAGATTTCTCAACAGAACCCACTTGTGCTCAGTCACCCATGGTAAGTAAGTGACAAAAACAATGCAAATCGGGTAAATACTCGTGCTGAGTAAGTGATGCAAGCGTATCACATGTTATTTAATTTATTAGATGTAACACTTTATTGTTCACACACTCACTTAGTTGTTGATATCTAGGGTTGCTTTGTTGGAGTTCGGAGATCATGCTGAGCATGATTTTAATGTATGAATATAGAAGTGTTCTTATTTTTGGAGTACGGATTCCATGCTAGGCATGGTAGTAGTCAGTGGAATATTGAAGTGTGTTTGTTGCAGGTACATGTTTGCCATTTGTTTGATATAAATGATTACGATGTATTGCAATGTTTGATGTAATTGTATTCATGCTTGCATATAGTTACTTTCAATTTGATTATGGCTTCCATGTGAAATTATATAATGAAAGCATGCTTCAAATGATTGTATCGTGTCATTAATAGTTTGCACATGAAAATATTAAGTTATCAATGCATGCATTATAATTTTTGTTATTGTATGACATCATATATTGCATGATAAATTTGATATTTTCTTCATCATAGCATTCTCATGGTTTTCTTTTAACTGATTAGGTTATTATTCGTAACATCATAAGAAAATGACTGCAAACCGTGAATGGATATACCGTAGGATAGTGCACAATGAGTTATCACATGAATATATGAATGGTGTTGAAAGTTTTATTGAATTTGCAACGGCAAGTGTCAGTACAGTGGATCCCAGAGGTCGGATTAGGTGTCCCTACAAGATTTGTAAGAATAATCGATTTATAGAACCTCATGGCGTTAGACATCACCTATACAGAAAGAGTTTTATGAGTGATTATCAGAATTGGATGTTTCATAGAGAAGAATTTAAAAATCTATTTTTTGGGAACTACCATATTGGCCGACCCTATTGATACGACATAATTTGGATGTAATGCATATAGAGAAAAATGTGTTTAATAATGTGTTCAATACAATAATGAATGTTAAAGGGAAAACGAAGGATAATCCGAAGGCCCGTATGGATTTAAAAGTAATATGTAAAAGACCAGAATTGGAACTCAAAGAGTATAATGACAAAGTACTGAAACCAAAGGCAAAGTACGTGCTTGGACCTGATCAAATAAAGCATGTATGTCAATGGTTGAGACAATTGAGATTTTCAGATGGATATGTCTCTAACATTGCTTGGGCTGTGAAGATTGACGATGGACAGATATATGGGTTGAAGAGTCATGATTGTCATATCTTTATGCAATGATTGATACCCCTAGCATTCCATTATATGTTAGACAAACCTATATGGGGGGTATTGTCTGAGTTGAGTGGATTTTTTAGAATATTATGCGCATCAGAAGTCGTAGTATCTGATGTAAAGAATCTTGAGGACTCTGTCATCACCACTGTTTGTCTGCTAGAAAAGATATTTTCGCCAACATTTTTCGATGTTATGGAATATTTGATCATACATTTGCCAAATGAACTAAGGGTTTGTTGCCCTGTGCAATATCGATGGATGTACCCATTTGAAAGGTATATTTTTTTTATATTTGTCTCTTTAATGACAAATATTTCAAATTTGAAATATATATTTTTGCCAAATGCATGTTTGACCTCAAAAAAAGGTTCATAATAAAACAAAAGTAGAAGGCTCTATTTGTGAGGCGTACACTTTAGAAGAGATTTCAAATTTCTCATCTATGTACTTTGAACCTCACATTCCAACACGTTACACATGCCCGCCCTGTAACGATGATGGAGAACAAGCAACTGTAGCTGACAAGTTATCGATATTTCAACCACTTGGGCATGCATTTGGTAGTTGTCGATCAAGACTCTTGACAGATCAAGAGCAAGACGCAACACACATCTATATTCTTTTTAATTGCTTAGTGATCAACCCATACATCGAGTAAGTATATGTAGACGCAATACAATTATAAATCATTTTATGTTCTATACGTGTATACATGGT
This sequence comes from Nuphar pumila, assembly GCF_984573655.1. NCBI lineage: Eukaryota > Viridiplantae > Streptophyta > Magnoliopsida > Nymphaeales > Nymphaeaceae > Nuphar > Nuphar pumila. Next base: position 102,213,745 of record NC_143252.1, on the reverse strand, counting down.
TCGGTAATATAAGTATTTGTGGTTTGCAGACGATTTGATTTGTAGTTGCAAAGAGAAGTTTCACATCTCACTGATGCAGAAGTACAAAAAGAATGTGAAACTAAGTTTGTGGAGTGGTTGAAACAGTTGGTAAGGACGCTAACATAAATTTTGTACTTGTAAACAACACTAAGTTACTTAATTGGTCGTGATCACAATCATTGTTTATGTTTGTGCGTAGGTCCGCTATGGTGATGTTAAAGATCAAGGAATATGTGATTTAGAAAATGGTTCAACCAAAGTTGTGCAATGCTACAACAGGTACATTGTAAGAGGTTATCGATTCCATACGAAAGATTATGGTATAAACAAATCAATGATGAATAGTGGCGTGTGTGTCAAGGGTAGCAGCTATGGTGAAAATGAACATGATTACTATAGTGTTATAGAGGAAATAATGGAGTTGACTTACTTAGGCATAAATAATAGGGTAACTTTATTCAAGTGTCATTGGTTTGATCCAACTGCAACAAGACTCGACAAAGCTTCAAGCATTGTGGAGGTGAATCATAAATCAATGTTTGGAATATATGAACCATTCATATTAGCCTCGCAAGCTCAACAGGTTTATTATACTTCATATTCGAGTATAAAAAAGTCAGATAGAAATGAATGGTGGGCAGTTTGCAAGGTGAAGTCCAAACTATACCTTGAGTATGATCAGTTACAGGAAGACACGTTAGCTGAAGACAATGATTACTATCAATCAGATGATATCTATGACTTCGCTTATGGTCACGATGTTGCGCATGATATGAATGTCATATCTCCATTGGCCGATGAAACATTCATAGAAGAATGTGATCCAAATGATATACCAAGTGGATGGGTAAACAATGAAGAATATGAAAGTCAAACAAGTGACGAGGAAGAATTCTCAAGCTAGTGAGCAAAATCTTGTAATACAAACCTCTATTTGAATGCATTATAATACTTGAGGTGAATGATTTGAATTATTTGAATGTATTGTAATACTTGATGCGAATGAATGAGTTGTATTGCAATACTTGATGTGAATGATTTGAATGATTTGAATGTATTATAATACTTGATACGAATGATTTGAATGTATTGCAATACTTGATGTGAATGATTTGAATTATTTGAATGTATTGTAATACTTGATGATAATGATTTGAATTATTTGAATGTATTGTAATACTTGATGTGAATGATTTGAATGCATTGCAATACTTAATGTGAATGATTTGAATGCATTGTAATATTTGATGTGAATGACTTGAATGCATTGTAATACTTGATGTGAATGATTTGAATGCATTGTAATACTTGATGTGAATGACTTGAATGTACTGTAATACTTGATGCGAATGAATGGGTTGTATTGCAATACTTGATGTGAATGATTCGAATTATTTGAATGCATTGCAATACCTAATGTGAATGATTTGAATGCATTGCAATACCTGATGTGAATTATTTGAATGCATTGCAGTACCTGATGTGAATGATTTGAATGCATTGCAATACTTGGTGTGAATGACTTGAATGTATTGTAATACTTGATGTGAATGACTTGAATGTATTGTAATACTTGATGCGAATGAATGAGTTGTATTGTACTTGATGTGAATGATTTGAATTATTTGAATGTATTGTAATACTTGTTTCGAATCATTTGAATGTATTACAATACTTGATGCGAATGATTTGAATGTATTGTAATACTTGATGCGAATTATTTGAATATATTGTATGACATTTGTTATTTGTTAGAATATGGTTCATGGAGGTTATAATGATCGTTCATCCAGTAGTAGCCAAGCCCAACCTTCATCTTCACGGGATCCTGTGATAGGTATATCATTTAACTAATTGGATGCTTGATTAGTTGAAATGCGCATTCTGAGAATTTCTAATATATTTTTTTACAGATGATGTTTCGCCTGTACACGACCCACCTACACCAGTTGATCACACAAGTCAGGAGCCAACACAAGATGCAAGGTCTTCTCAGTCTGGCACAAGAAGACTCATTTGAATAATGTATATCGATAATCGACCGTAAGTATTTCGTTTTCAATTATTGCATATCTTATAAATATTTTATATTGATATTTACCGTGTACCAATTCATACACAGCACGAGGTTTGAGCCACAAGAAGTAGTACGCGAGATTAGAAATTTACTTCTTCAACATCTACTAGGACCAGTTACTCAATGGAAAGAGTATCTAAAAGAGGTGATAGATAGATTGTTGTCATCATTCACGGTATACAGTTGTTTCTCATAGTTAATGTGTTTCATATTTTTTTTTAGTCATGTCTATTAACTTTCTGAAAATATTTGTAGGCTTCGAATTGCTTCGTAACTACGGTGAAGGAAAATGATGCAAGGAAGGTGTGGCAGAAGATGGCTGCCAATCGATTTGCAGGCATGTTGCACAATATGAAGACTGCAACAAAAAAAACATCTGGCGAAATAGATGATCCACTACAGTGGAAGGGCCATGGTCCTATTACTATGAGGAGAGATTATTAGGATGGAATGTGCGATAAGTGGGTGATGGATGCATTTCGAAATCGCTATGCAAAGGCTGCACAAAATCGAACAAAAATGCCCGAAGCCCATTTACACACAGGTGGATCTAAGACATTTGGGAGCCACATGAAGAAAATGGTAACTCATCAATATATAATATTAATTTTATAATTGCAAACTTGTTAACTAAATCTTTTATCATTTAACTTCGCAGGAAGCAGAAAAAGGAGACATTGTACCATATAAGAATGTGTTTGTCGAAACACATAAACGGAAGACCACGAGAGACTTCATATCAGAGAAGGCGAGAACGACAACAGTATGTATTTATTCTATTAATAATCATTGCAATATGCAAGTTATTATAATGTTATCATTAATTATTAATGCATACTTTAAACATTATTTTGTAGGAGAAAGATGAGCAACATATGGTAGAGCGATATGGCGATGACGCTACTCAGCATCCATCATTTGATCCTGCAGCATAGGTGACTGCAGCAGGAAAACCCAAAAAGGATCGTGTGTTCGGGTTTGGGAGTAATATGAACACTTCACCTGTTATTGCTTCTTCCAGTTACGACTCACAGACTTCTTCCGTCGATATAAGCTCCAAGCAACAGCCTATTCTTTCCGGTGATGATGTACGTCAGATCGTTAAGGACACAATGCGTGAATGCTTCTATGAAATCGTCGTTGACGTTCTCCGAGCTGAGTTCAACAGTTTTTTGCTGAACATGGGAACTTCTATTGCAGGTCCCTCTCAGGTATGAAAGTTTCATGCAATATATTGCATGTCGTTAGATTTCATGTAACTTTGATTGCCTTAATATATTCAGTTTTTTTAACTGCCTTAGAACACATATGAGAATGCTATAACTACATATTCAGTTTTTTGACTGCCATAGAATACATATGAGCATGCTAGAATCACATATACAACTTTTTAACTGCCTTAGAACAAATATGAGCATGATAGAATCACATATAGAGTTTTTCTGACTGCCTTAGAACACATATGAGCATGCTATAATCACATATTCAGTTTTTTGACTGCCTTAGAACACATATGAGCATGATTGAATCACATATATAACTTTTTGGTTGCCTTAGAGCACATATGAGCATAGTAGAATCACATATAGAGTTTTTTGCCTGCCTTAGAGCACATATGAGCATGCTATAATCACATATAAAGTTTTTTGCCTGCCTTAGAGCATATATGAGCATGATAGAATCACATATAAAGTTTTTTTGACTGCCTTAGAATACATATGAGCATGCTATAATCACATATTCAGTTTTTTAACTGCCTTAGAACACATATGAGCATGCTATAATCACATATTCAATTTTTTGTCTGCCTTAAAACACATATGAGCATGCTAGAATCACATATAGAGTTTTTTTACTGCCTTAGAACACATATCATTCATGATAGAATCACATATAAAGTTTTTTGCTTTGCCTGCCTTAGAGCACATATGAGTATGATAGAATCACATATTGAGTTTTTCTGACTGCCTTAAAACACATATGAGCATGCTATAATCACATATTCAATTTTTTGACTGCCTTAGAACACATATGAGCATAATCGCATCACATATATAGCTTTTTGCTTGTCTTAGAGCACATATGAGCATGGTAGAATCACATATAGAGTTTTTCTGGCTGCCTTAGAACACATATGAGCATGATATAATCACATATAGAGTTTTTTTACTGCCTTAGAACACATATCATTCATGATAGAATTACATATAGAGTTTTTTGTCTGCCTTAGAGCACATATGAGCATGATAGAATCACATATAGAGTTTTTTTATTGCCTTAGAACACATATGAGCACATGATAGAATCACATATAGTGTATAATTTATTTCAATATATTTTGTTTATCAATACTGACTGTTCTTTTCTTGTGTAGGTTGCTAGCGATAATCAGCGCAACAGAGCTGAAGGGACAAATCAAGGCAATGAACAAGAAGATGCACAAAATCTTAGCGATGATTAGATTAACGTGTTGAATTTGTTTTATTTTTTTTTGTTTCGAAAATATAATTTTTTAAATTGTAAATAATTAAACTGGAATGATTAATTGTTTTAATTAGTTTCCTTTTATATGAAATTTTATGTGTACTTTGTTTTTTATTTATAGGAAATATAAATTATACAGGAAATATAAATTGTAGTGTTCTCGATATTTAATTTTTAAATAATTTTTTGTATTTTTTTTCTTGTTTGCGACGGATTAGTGACGGATATATCCGTCGCTATACATATAATTTAACGATGGCTGTAAATCCGTCGCTAAGCCGATGTTGCCGTTTAGTACCGCCGGATTTGCGACAGAATACGTCATTCGTTATTCTGTCGCAATTAGCGATGAAACTGGTGATGGATTTATTCCATCGCCAGTTAGCGTCGAAAATTTCACGACGTAAGCTATCCGTCGCTACTTTGTCTCTAATCCATCGCTAAAACTTTTAGCGACGGAATCTCGACAGAATGAGGTCGCTAATCTAATGCTTTGTTGTAGTGTAAGCCTCAAGTTTCCTTGATTTTAATCAGCCAATAGATCGGGTACTATCACAATGAGAACAACAATAATAACTGAGGATGAGGAAAAGCTCCCTTAATATTTTGAGCATACCCCTTGTGACGAGAGGGTGTTGCGTGTGCACCCTCAGAACACGCACTGTAGCTACAGTGCATGTTTTGGGGTCCTCATTAAGCGCTGTGTGGTGCTCAATGGGGTGTATGGGGAAGTCGTACATCAGTCTGCAGGGTGTACGACTCCCCTGTACACCCCACTGAGCGCCACACGACGCTCGGTGGAGACCCAGGAACACGCACTGTAGCTACAGTGCGTGTTCTTGAGGGGAACATATAACTTGCCCGCTCTTGTGACTCCCTGAAGGTAAGGGGTAAGCTCACGGGGTTTTAGACTTTCAGGATAGTGATGGTAAGTACAACAGACAGAGTCAGTGTGGCTAGATCTCTCATCTTGAGGACGGTTTTTTCGCATAAATATAAAAAACATGAGCAGAGGGATCATAAGTTGCACATCCTTGTAAACAAAGGAAAACATCTGCCAATGGAGATAGCAACCCACATTTCTGTCCGATAAAGTGATAGCCACAAAATCTAAGATGCATATATCTGTACATATTCCTACCACCAATACCAAAAGCCAGAGACTACCCAATCTCATCATACAATACACCCAGGAAACTCAGCCTAGAAGCACCGACTAAGCTCTAAGGGAACGTTTGGAAGCAAGAAAGATGTAAGAAAAGTGATGCAAAATAGAAAATTAGTAAAAAAATTCTGACCCTTTCATATGAGAGACTTTTTAGTTGAGAGAGTTTTTCTAAAAAGTATACTTTTTAATAGAAAACATTCCTTTGTAAGAGGAGTGGAGGAATGTTTTCTATCAAGAGAAATTTTATTTTTATACTCCCCACCACCCATCTCATCACCACCACCACCCACGGTCTCACCATCACCACCACTCTCCTCTTCTTCTCTCTCATTTTTTTTACATTTTCTCATTTTGTTTTTCTCATGCTATACGAACAAGCGAAAAATTATCTTTTAAAACACTTTTCATATCAAAAACTCTCAGACAACTTTTTTTTTCCTATGAGAGTTTTTATCTCTCTTCCAGCCAACCTCTCTACGTGTCAGAAAAGGCAAAGCCTTAAACTTTGTTTAATCCTTTATTTCGAGAGGGTTGTGTATGTTCGCCCCCGATGATTCACTGAATCCCACGTCTGTGTTCGGAGCTTTGAATGAGCACCACGTATACAAGCACATGGGGCTCGTATTCCCGTGTATGTTGACATAACTTTGCATCGGACTCTGGTGTTGTTGCAAAGACTTAAGTACCCTTTCTTGCTATTCTTCTCATAAAGTGATGGTTTGAGAAAATGACAAAAATGCCCTTCATTCAAAAAACAAAAAACAAACAGTTCAAAAAAAGGACAAACATGTCCTCCATCCAGAAAGTCGAGGATGATGTTGACTCTTCAAAGTCTTCTTCTTTTTCTGTTCAAAAAAAGGACAAACATGTCTTCTTCTTCTTTCTCCGTAAAACACTGTAAAACCCTCTCTCTCTCTAGAGAAAAAATCAAGGGAAACATAGAGTTCTTCCTGGAGAAGGCCATGAACAACAACCCTCTCACTCTCTCTCTTCTCTCTCTACTTCTGTGCACATCCAACAGACGATCCTACATTGCTCCATCATCATCTTCTTCTTCTTCCTTCTTCGTAAAACACTGTAAAACCCTCTCTCTCTCTAGAGAAGAAATCAAGGGAGGTAAAGGGTTCCTCCTGGAGAAGGCCATGAACACCAACCCTCTCACTCTCTCTCCCTTCTCTCTCTACTTATGTGCCTGATTTAGAGTTTTTGCCCTTACAGGAGGGGGGTTCGGGGGTTCATCCCAGCGTGGGTAGCATCATTCAACTAAATGAGTTGTAGATCCTGATTCAGAGTTTTTACCCTTATAGGAGAGGGGTCTGGGGGCTCCTCCCAACGTGGATAGCATCATTCAACTTGAAGAGTTGTGAGTCTGATTCAAAGTTTTTACCCATTCATATTTTAAGGCATTAGATCTCATGTTTGAACATCCACGCATGTGCAGTTTGCTTTCATCATGTTCACTTGCTTTCTAGATTATACTTTGAATTCTTGTGCATTTTAGATCTATCGATTTGTATGTAACCAGAGCTCATTTTAATTTTAAATTTTTACTGCAACTTCATGCATATGTCTTCATGCTCTACACCAAAAATCAGATCATTCTGAGTTTGTTTGACCCACTTTAAAAATCGAGATTCAAAACCTGTTATTTTGCACCGTCAGGATTTTAGCAGAATCAGGACCAACTTGCGGAAGTGATTTCTCCCTAACCAGAGATGATCTTTCCAATCCGTAAAAAGGGTTGTTTTCTAAATTGAATCTAGTTTGTTCATACCAAATTTCAGTGATTTCTATGGTGTTTTCGTACCAGTTTTGGGTCAAAAACCATAACCCTGTCACCCTGTGTCATTTTAACGGCTCAGATTTTGATCCATTTTGTTTGAATTTTATTTTCCTAATGGAAGATCATTTTTCAATTCTGTAAAACGGGTTTTCTTCGTTTATGTGTCTAGTTCATCCCTGTAAATTTTTAGAATTTTTCATGGTCAATTACTATTTTATTTTGATTAAATACCAGAACCTTGTATCCAGATTTTATAAATGTTCTGATTTTGGCCCCCATATCATGACTGTTGTAGCACTTCTTCAACAAATCGTTATTTGATTGGCAATATTCTTCAGCAAATTATTGTTATAATTTTTTTGAGTCTCTAATGAGTCTCTACTATGATTTGTAGTATTTTTGGATCTCTAACGAGCCTCACAATGATTTATAGTGTTGTTCGATCTTTTAACTATGATTTATAGTGTTTTGGGGTCTCCAACGAGCCCCACAACGATTTTTAGTGTTTTCGGTCTTTTAACTATGATTTATAGTGTTTTCGGATCTCTAACGAGACCCACAGCGATTTATAGTGTTGTTGGACCTCGCTATAGCGATTTATAGTGTTTCTCGCTAAACACTACAGCGATTTGTGATACAAATCGCTATCCGAATCAGGACCAACTTGTCAGGGTCATATCTCCCTAACCAAAGATTGGATTTCAAATCCGTAAAAAGTGGTGTCTTCGTTATAAAGTCTAGTTTATTCCTGTAAATTTTCAGCGATTTCTATGGTAATTTGATACCTCATTTGGATCTAAAACCAGACCCCTATCAGTCTGCCTTATTTGAGTGACATAGGTTTTTATTTCATTTTGTAAGAGTCATATCTCCCCAACGGAAGATCATTTTTCAAATCCGTAAAACGGGTTTTCTTCCTCTATGTGTCTAGTTTATATCTAGAAAGTTTTATAACTTTTTATGCTCATTTGATAATTCGAACCTGTTAAAAACCGAGACATGTTATAAAATGTTATAAAACTTAAAAAGTTTGAAACTTCCTCTATGTGTCTCGATTTTTAACAGGTTTGAAATATCAAATGAGCACAAAAAGTTATAAAACTTTTCAGATATAAACTAGACACATAGAGGAAGAAAACCTTTTTTACGGATTTAAAAAATGATCTTCCGTTGGGGAGATATGACTCTTACAAAATGAAATAAAAACCTATGTCACTCAAATAAGACAGACTGATAGGGGTCTGATTTTAGATCCAAATGAGGTATCAAATGACCATAGAAATCGCTGAAAATTTACAAGAATAAACTAGACTTCATAACGAAGATACCACTTTTTACGGATTTGAAATCTGATCTCTGGTTGGGGAGATATGACCCTGACAAGTTGGTCCTGATTCGGATAGCGATTTGTATCACAAATCGCTGTAGTGTTTAGCGAGAAACACTACAAATCGCTAAACACTACAGCGATTTGTGATACAAATCGCTATCCGAATCAGGACCAACTTGTCAGGGCCATATCTCCCTAACCAGAGATCGGATTTCAAATCCGTAAAAAGTGGTATCTTTGTTATGAAGTCTAGTTTATTCCTGTAAATTTTCAGCGATTTCTATAGTCATTTGATACCCCATTTGGATTTAAAACCAGACCCCTATCAGTCTGTCTTATTTGAGTGACATAGGTTTTTATTTCATTTTGTAAGAGTCATATCTCCCCAACGGAAGATCATTTTTCAAATCCGTAAAAAGGGTTTTCTTCCTCTATGTGTCTAGTTTATATCTGGAAAGTTTTATAACTTTTTATGCTCATTTGATATTTCAAACCTGTTAAAAATCGAGACATATAGAGGAAGTTTCAAACTTTTTAAGTTTTATAACATTTTATAACATGTCTCGGTTTTTAACAGGTTCAAAATATCAAATGAGCATAAAAAGTTATAAAACTTTTCATATATAAACTAGACATATAGAGGAAGAAAACCCTTTTTACGGATTTGAAAAATGATCTTCCGTTGGGGAGATATGACTCTTACAAAATGAAATAAAAACCTATGTCACTCAAATAAGGCAGACTGATAGGGGTCTGGTTTTAAATCCAAATGAGGTATCAAATGACCATAGAAATCATTGAAAATTTACAAGAATAAACTAGACTTCATAACGAAGACACCATTTTTTACGGATTTGAAATCCGATCTCTGGTTAGGGAGATATGACCCTGACAAGTTGGTCCTGATTCGGATAGCGATTTGTATCACAAATCGCTGTAGTGTTTAGCGAGAAACACTACAAATCGCTAAACACTACAACGATTTGTGATACAAATCGCTATCCGAATCAGGACCAACTTGTCAGGGCCATATCTCCCTAACCAGAGATCGAATTTCAAATCCGTAAAAAGTGGTATCTTTGTTATGAAGTTTAGTTTATTCTTGTAAATTTTCAGCGATTTCTATGGTCATTTGATACCCTATTTGGATCTAAAACCAGACCCCTATCAGCCTGTCTTGTTTGAGTGACATGTTTTTATTTCATTTTGTAAGAGTCATATCTCCTCAACGGAAGATCATTTTCCAAATCCGTAAAAAGGGTTTTCTTCCTCTATGTGTTTAGTTTATATCTGAAATTTTTTATAACTTTTTATGCTCATTTGATATTTCAAACCTGTTAAAAATCGAGACACATAGAGGAAGTTTCAAACTTTTTAAGTTTTATAACATTTTATAACATGTCTCGGTTTTTAACAGGTTCGAATTATCAAATGAGCATAAAAAGTTATAAAACTTTCTAGATATAAACTAGACACATAGAGGAAGAAAACCCGTTTTACGGATTTGAAAAATGATCTTCCGTTGGGGAGATATGACTCTTACAAAATGAAATAAAAACCTATGTCACTCAAATAAGGCAGACTGATAGGGGTCTGGTTTTAGATCCAAATGAGGTATCAAATTACCATAGAAATCGCTGAAAATTTACAGGAATAAACTAGACTTTATAACGAAGACACCACTTTTTACGGATTTGAAATCCAATCTTTGGTTAGGGAGATATGACCCTGACAAGTTGGTCCTGATTCGGATAGCGATTTGTATCACAAATCGCTGTAGTGTTTAGCGAGAAACACTATAAATCGCTATAGCGAGGTCCAACAACACTATAAATCGCTGTGGGTCTCGTTAGAGATCCGAAAACACTATAAATCATAGTTAAAAGACCGAAAACACTAAAAATCGTTGTGGGGCTCGTTGGAGACCCCAAAACACTATAAATCATAGTTAAAAGATCGAACAACACTATAAATCATTGTGAGGCTCGTTAGAGATCCAAAAATACTACAAATCATAGTAGAGACTCATTAGAGACTCAAAAAAATTATAACAATAATTTGCTGAAGAATATTGCCAATCAAATAACGATTTGTTGAAGAAGTGCTACAACAGTCATGATATGGGGGCCAAAATCAGAACATTTATAAAATCTGGATACAAGGTTCTGGTATTTAATCAAAATAAAATAGTAATTGACCATGAAAAATTCTGAAAATTTACAGGGATGAACTAGACACATAAACAAAGAAAACCCGTTTTACAGAATTGAAAAATGATCTTCCATTAGGAAAATAAAATTCAAACAAAATGGATCAAAATCTGAGCCGTTAAAATGACACAGGGTGACAGGGTTATGGTTTTTGACCCGAAACTGGTATGAAAACACCATAGAAATCACTGAAATTTGATATGAACAAACTAGATTCAATTTAGAAAACAACCCTTTTTACGGATCGGAAAGATCATCTCTGGTTAGGGAGAAATCACTTCCGCAAGTTGGTCCTGATTCTGCTAAAATCCAGACGGTGCAAAATAATAGGTTTTGAATCTCGATTTTTAAAGTGGGTCAAACAAACTCAGAATGGTCTGATTTTTGGTGGAGAGCATGAAGACATATGCATGAAGTTGCAGTAAAAAATTCAAGTTAAAATGAGCTCTGGTTACATACAAATCGATAGATCTAAAATGCACAAGAATTCAAAGTATAATCTAGAAAGCAACTGAATATGATGAAAGCAAACTGCACATGCGTGGATGTTCAAAAATGAGATCTAATGCCTTAAAATATGAATGGATAAAAACTTTGAATCAGACTCCACAACTCTTCAAGTTGAATGATGCTATCCACGCTAGGAGGAGCCCCCAAACCCCCCTCCTATAAGGGCAAAAACTCTAAATCAGGTTCCACAACTCATCAAGTTGAATGATGCTACAATTAGTGTGCAGGTCAGTCGGTGTTTGATGGAGAAATGTTGGATCGTTTGTTGGATGTGCACAGAAGTAGAGAGAAAAGGGAGAGAGAGTGAGATGAGGTTTTACCCCTCTCTTGTAAGGGTAAAAACTCTGAATCAGGATCTACAACTCATTTAGTTGAATGATGATACCCACGCTGGGAGGAGCCCCCAAACCTTCCTCCTGTAAGGGTAAAAACTCTGAATCAGGCTTCACAAGAGTCAATGTATAGGTCAGTCGGTGCTTGATGGAGCAATGTATGATCTTCTAATGGATGTGCACAGAAGCATAAATAAAATGGGAGAGAGAGAGTGAGAGGGTTGATGTTCATGGCCTCCTCCAGGGGAGATTTCTTTCTCGGATAATCCTGCAGTGCAGAGACTGGGTCTTAAATAATCATCTTCGGGGCACTTAAGTCTTTACAACCACTCCTTTTCAAGAACCGTCATTTTTTTTTGCACCAATGGAGGAGAGGGTACTTAAGTCTTTGCAATCTTATCAAACTCCAACGCTAATTAATGCTGACAAACATGGGGATACGAGACGCACATGCTTACATACGTGGTGCTCTTTGGGACCCCCGATCATGAGATGTAGCTAACTGCCCTGTTCGGGGTGGGGGGGGAACATATAACCTGCTTCGCTTTATTTCAGTTTTAGTAGTATTGTTAGTTTAGACTATGTATTTGGGATTCAGATTCAACCTTAACTCATTGAAACTGATATAGATCTGAATCTGGATACAGATTTTGAAAAAAATCTCTCCTAATCCAACCCATTTTCAACTAGGGATGCACAATGAGCTGAGCTAGCATGGGATCGGCTTGAACAAGTTGGAAAAAATAAATAAGCCGAGCTTGAACATAAGTCCAGGCTCGGTGATGAGTTTGAATCTATAACTTTTTTCTGGACGATAATCTAGCGAGCTTTTAGCATAAATATTTTTTTTGGGTCATAATAATTACAACACAGTGTGGCGCATTTGTGCACTGTTTTGAGAGATCCGGATAGAATCTCACTTTTTGAGGACCCTTGACTGGTGAAAATTAATTAGAACAATAGTCAAGCTCTTCTGGGCTCGAGCTCCAAACCGAGCCGAGTCTGAACAATGTTGTTCAAGCTCGGCTTCGACCGAGCTTGAACACAGGCATTTTGAAGTGAGCCGAGAACTCGGGTGGTGTGCACGCCTATTTGCAACCCCCAATTTGGATCCTTTAAGTAAAATCCCGTTGTGCATTTGGATCAAAATCGGATCTACTATTCAATCTGATTACTTTCAGATCTGGGTCCGATACAAATCAACATTTTAAGTCTAATCTATAATTGATCCGAATGACCCAATTGTATTTTTTTTACATGTAAATAGCTTGTTTTTTGTTCTATTTTTTTTCGAAGCCAGTATTATTTATCATAAGTTCGGATTCAACCTTACCTCATCGGATCTGAATCTGGATTCTTATCTAGAATGTTCTGTTCCGGATCCGACCCGTTTGCAATCGCACCCCTACTTCAAGCGCCTCACTATGTTTTACGATTCGAAGGGTTTCTGGGGAGGCACCGCCGTCGGTCTCCGAACGATCCCTCCGTTGTCTGGGGGTTTCTCTAGGGTTTTTCTTGAGGGATTCTGGGACTTATGTAGGGTTTCTCTAGGGCTTTTCTAGGGTTTTGTGGGGGCGTCTGGGTTCCTCTAGGGGTTTTTGTGGGGGTTCTAAGGTTTTTTTTTTTATAGCGTTTTCGTTTGGGGATCTACGGTTCCTGGCCATCGAATCGAAGATGCAGAACGATGAGGTCATATGGCAAGTTATTCGCCACAAGCACTGCAGTTTCATGGCCAAGTAAGACTCCAGATCCTTCCCCTTCGTTTCTTTCTCAAGTTTGCGGGGGTTTTTCTAGGGTTTGATGCTTGCCCTCGGTTTCAATCTTCTTGCAGAACGACGACGCAGAATTTCTGCAGGAACCAGTACAATGTCACTGGACTCTGCAATCGGAGCTCGTGCCCCCTCGCCAATAGTCGCTACGCCACGATCCTCGAGCACGAAGGTACGGTCCTTAACTCCTGAGTCTAATCTCCTTGCCTCTCGTATACGCCATTCTTTCTTTTCTCCTGTTGGAATAGAGATTCCTGAGAATTGGTGTTGATTCAAGCTCGGAGTGAGAAATTGGCTTCTGGTAAAGGAAAATGATAATAGAATAGAAGACTAATTCTATGAGTTTGATATAGTGTTGAGTAAAGAGAAAGGATCCTAAATTGGTGGATTTCTTCCTGTAGTCGTGTGCATTGGTATTTTTTAAATGAATTAATGATATTCTTTTTAATGGTTGCTTCGCCGGCGATCTGATTATTCACCAGAATCACGTTTTGAATTCGAGGGTTGTTTCATTTGATTCATTATTCGTTTGATTGCATTTTGATATTGAGGGTTGTTTAATAGTCACGTAAATAGATTCTCTTTCGAGTAACCTGATCTTTAACTTGAAATTTTGATTTTTCTTTATCTTAATTTTGGATATTAAATTCATTTCATTGAATATCAGCTTCGAATATAAGCAATTCCTTGAACTAAGAAGTGTATTGTTGCTAATATAATAGATCTATAAGTTGTTGTTTTTGCTGCTTCGTTGAAACTTTAATTTCTTAATGAGCCTGTCGTTGCGTATATTACTTGTTCTTAATCTATTTTTAGTGAAAAGGTATTGTTTCTCTGTCTTCCTTTTTTTATGGTTGGATTCTCTGTTTCTCAGTAGGTGCTGCTAACTTATTAAAGGACAAATGAAGATTCTTATCTTTTTTTGAACAAGAATCTCTCTTTTGAGGTGCTAATTGTTATCAGCGTTGATGCAAATCAATCATTTGGCAGATTACATGTTTTTGACTCTCAAAAAACCGTCGTTGGTCTATGTCAACTTTGTGTTGCTGTTTGAATTTTTTTTGACTCCTTGTGTAGGAGTATTGTACTTGTACATGAAAACAATTGAGAGGGCACACATGCCAAACAGATTATGGGAGAGAGTGAAACTACCCAGGAACTATGAGAAAGCACTTGAAACCATTGACAAATACCTGGTAAATTTTATTTGTGCCACTATAATGGTTCAGTTTGGACTTAAATTTCAAATTTCTGGTTGGATATTTGTTGATGTGAATTACATTTTCTCATTCTATTTGGCAGCAATTCTGGCCAAAGTTTCTTGTGCACAAAAATAAGCAGCGCCTCACGAAGCTAACACAATATCTTATTCGTCGAAGGAAGCTTGCACTTAAAGTGAGGTACTGGCTTAATCCTTGAATTTTGTAGTATGATACCCGGACTGCAATCTTGTGCTCTTCTTCTCATTGGCAACTGCAACCCTTCATCTTTTGTTCCAACAGCCATGGTTTCTCTTATCATCCTCTTCAGTTTTGATTTTGGTCCTTTTCCACACACACACACACATATAGGAGAAGATACAGTAACGATTTGGATGGTTCCCAAGGTCCAAAATCTACAACTGATGATGATTGACAGCATTCCTTCTCCAATGATCGAGTTTTTTATCGATCAGACTTTACATATTGGATTTTTATCATTTATTTAGTAAGAGACATGTTTAAGATTATGAATTTTCGATATTTAGATGCATTTTTTAAAGCGCTAAAATCAACGGCCCACAATACTGAGCCATAGATCTTTCACGTTTCGAAAAATATGTCAGATGTTGTAAAGTCTTCGTGTATAGCATACTTCTTACTAAATAAATTATAAAGAACAAATATATAAGGTCCGATCAATGAAACACTCAAACATTGGAGAAGGGGAGCCGTCCGATCGACATTGGTTGTAAATTTTAGATCTTCCTTTGGTTGGATGGTCCCTATATATATAATTGTAATGAAATGGATTGAATCCAATAAACATGCAAGAACACACTTTCAATCAAGTAGAATACTTGATTGAATCATCAAACCACCCACACAAGGGTCTAACAAATTTGTTATTGCATAGTCACTCAAAAAGAGTTAAAAATACAAGGCCACAAAGGGCCTATTTATAATACAAATGGACCACTAGGGAGCAGCCCCAATATGGCTGTTGGGCTGCTCACAACAGTCATATTTATGACAGTTGGGAGCAGCTCCAACAGCTATATTGGAGCTGTCCTAAAAGCACAAAAAATGAAAAACAAAAAAATACAAAATAAAATAAAAGTAAAAGATAAAAATAAAAGTAAAAGATTGTCAGCCCTTAATGGGCTGACGCCTATTACAATAAAAGATCGAAATACCCTTGTTGGGTATTTCGGTTTACAACATACATATATATATATATATATATATATATATATATATATATATATATATATATATATATATATATCTTAACAGCCCCCTCAAACTCATGGGGGAACAACCGAGAGTTTGCCAAGTAGGAAGTGAAATACAGAAGACGAACGCGCTTTGGTGAAGAAGTCCGCTAGTTGATACTCAGACGGAACGTAGGACAATGTGATGGCCTTTCTCAGAAATTTTTCACAAACGTAGTGACAATCTATTTCAATATGTTTTGTCCTCTCATGAAATGTATGATTGCTTGCAATGTATACATCGCTCTTGTTGTCACAGCATAACCTTAAAGGTTTCACAATATGAACTCCCAAGTTTTCGAGAAGTTGTCTCAACCATACCAACTCCGACGTAGTTGCCATGACACAATATTCAACTTCAGTGGATGAGAGAGACACCTTTTGTTGCTTTTTGCATCGCCATGAAATTAGGGAATCACCTATAAACACACATAAACCAGCGGTTGCTTGTCTATCATTTACATTCCCTCCCCAGTCAGAATCAGAATATGCAATGACTTCTAATGAGGAGGACGATAAAAATAGACCATGATTAATGGATTTCTTAATATATCTAACAATTCTTGTTATAACACTCATATGTACTGTAGTTGGAGCATGCTGAAATTGACTAACAGAATGAATAACATGAGATATGTCAGGACGAGTAATAGAAAGATAAGATAAAGCCTCAATCATTTTGTCTGTAGGGAGTTGAATATTGCAAAGGCTCTTTATCATCTTTCTTCATTTTTGCATTTATAACCTCCGGAGTATTAACCAGTTTTTCATCTGAGAGTCCTGATCACTCAATGATCTCTCTTGCGTACTTAGTCTGTGACAAAAAATAACCACGAGGTAAGTAAGCCACTTCTATTCCAAGCTATGTCACATGGGTGCGGGGATTCGACACTTTTAAAAAACCCGGATGCGGGGGTGCGACAGGGGCAAAAATGTAAAAATAAATAATATATATATATATATATATATATATATATATATATATATATATATATATATATATATATATATATATATATATATATATATATAAGGGGGGTCCGGGGGTTCCCCCCAGCGCGGGTCCCGTTGCGCGGTCAGCGGGCGGGGGTCCAAGGGGGCCGCCCCTGGTGGGGGGTTATAGGGGGGGCAGCGCCCCCCCCCCCCCTCCCCCAGATTTTTTTTTTAAATTCCGCAGCCCATTTCATAGGGCAATTTAAAAAAAAACAAAAAAAAAACGGACCAAAATGACCCTGGGTGCGGTCACTTGCACCCGCGTCGACGCGGGTGCGACACCCTGCTAGCCGAGTCCCTGTGACATAGATTCCAAGAAAATATCATAAAAAACCAAGATCTGTCATATCAAAGTTGGCTTTAAGCACATCTTTGATAATCAACTCCTTGCCTATCACTTTCTGTGATTATCATATCATCTACGTAAAGTAATAAGATCACCATCCATGCATTGAAAGACTTAACAAACAACGCAGTGTCAGTAAAACAAGATTTAAAATTAAGCTGCTTCATTACATTACTAAACCTATCGTACCAAGCTTTGGGAGCCTGTTTTAAGCCATAGAAAGCTTTGCGCAACCGAAAAGTTTTTCCATGCGCTAATTCCAAGCCTGGCGGAGGATCCATGTAAACTTCCTCATCTAGATTATCATTCAAAAACACATTTTTTGCTTCCATTTGAAAGATAGGTCATTTTTTAATTGATGCTATGAAAATGAAAGTTCTCACGGTAGTCATTCGAGCAACTGGAGTAAATGTCTCATCGTAGTCTATTCCATATTCTTGACTGTATCTCTTAGCTACTAACCTAGCTTTGTATCTTTCTAATGTTTCATCCCATTTAGTTTTTACCTTATAGACCCATCTACCGCTCCCAAACTCCGCCTGTGTATAACTGTTTAGTTATGCACTGTCGGTCCCAAGCCCAGATAAAGGGGGAGGGTTGCGGTAGGCCTGTGATAGCCAACATAAAAACTTAGTCATACCCTATGAATATGAACCAATATGAGAATTTCGTTGGGGCGTTCCCTACTGAGCGACGCGCTGTACTCTATAGGCCCGGAGGCAGTGATAAATGGGCAAGGGTTGCTAGGTCGTCGTCCGGAAGAGACGCGTCACACCGGCGCCCGGGTGTGGTGTCAAATAGGCAAGAGTTCCCTCACTTTGTTGGACGGGTGGGGGTAAAGAAGTTAGTCCAAGACCATAAAATTAGGTTAGCCACTTGGAACATAGGGTCTTTAACTGGTAAGTTGGTAGAGTTAGTAGATGTTATGTGTAGGAGAAAGATTTATATTTTATGTCTACAAGAGACCAAATGGGTAGGTGAGAAAGCAAAAGTGATAGAACCTTGGGGATATAAGATTTGGTATACATGAATAAATAGGAATATGAATGGAGTAGGGATTGTTATGAGTCGTGAGTTTATAGATAATGTAGTTGAAGTCCGTAGGAAGGGTGACAGGATTTTACTTATTAAATTAGTATTAGGTACAAATATTATTAATATTATTAGTGTTTATGCACCTCAAGTAGGTTTAGATGATTCCATTAAGCGTCAATTTTGGGAAGATTTAGATAGAGTAGTACAAGGGATATCTTATGGAGAAAGGCTTTTCATTGACGGTGACCTTAATGGGCATGTAGGCATTAGTAGGGATGGATTTGAGAGTATTCATGGAGGCTATGGTATAGGAGAAAGAAACGAAAGTGGAGAAAGAATTTTAGATTTTGGTTTGTCCTATGATATGATCTTAGCAAACACTTGGTTTAGGAAGAGGAAGTTTCACCTAGTAACATTTAAAAGTGGGGTTAATACGAGTCAGATAGATTTTTTCCTACTTAGAAAGAGAGATAGGGGTTGTTGCATCGATTGTAAGGTTATACCGGGAGAAAGTGTAGCTACACAACATAGAGCCTTAATTTTAGATCTTAGAATTAGACAATGCCGCAAAAGGGATAGACATAGGATAGATCCTAGAATTAAGTGGTGGGCACTGAAAGGAGCTAAACAAGGAATGTTTGTAGAGCGGGTAGTTAAGGAAGTTGATTGGTGTCTCGAGGAGGATTCAGAATCAATGTGGAATAAGATAGCGGGTGGCATGAGAAAGGTGACTATGGAGGTATTGGGTGAGTCTAAAGGCGGTGCACCGCTAGGTAAGGATACATTGTGGTGGAACGAGGATGTCAAATTAACTATTAAGGTTAAAAGAGAGTTATAGAAATCTAAGAGTCGTGATAATGAGAATTTGGAGAAGTATATGATAACAAAGAAGGAAGTTAAAAAAGTAGTTCGGAACACGAGGGATAAAGTATATAAGGAGGTTTATGACAAGTTGGATACCAAAGAGGGCGAGAAGGATATTTATAGGCTTGCAAAGATGAGAGATAAGAAATCGAGAGATCTAGGTATGGTTAGATGTATCAAAGATGAAATAGAAAGGGTTTTAGTCAAAGATGAGGAGATTAAGGAGAGATGAAAAGATTATTTTAATAAGCTATTTAATGAAAGTCATGCTCAGGATCTGGGAGACTTCTCCATTCCTTTTCATGAGATGAATCGTGACTTCATGTTCAAAAGAAAGAAATTGCAGAGGCTTTGAAGAAAATGAAATCAAGAAGGGCAGTTGGCCCAGATGGTATTCTTATCGAGGCTTGGAAATGCTTGGGAGAGAAAGGTTTAAAATGGGTGACAAATCTTTTTAACAAGATTTGACGGACAAATAAGATGCCTAATGAGTGGAGGAAGAGTACTTTGGTGCCTCTATATAAGAATAAGGGTGATATACAAGATTGCACGAACTATCGTGGTATAAAACTCATGAGTCATACTATGAAACTTTGGGAGAGGGTGATTGAGTCTAGGTTGATGAAGGTTGTCATGATATCGGAGAATCAATTTGGTTTTATGCCTGGAAGATCAACTATGGAAGCTATACATCTTCTTAGACAACTTATTGAGAGAAATAGAGAGAAGAACAAAGATTTGCATATGGTTTTTATTGATTTGGAGAAGGCATATGATAGAATACCTAGGGACGTTCTTTGGTAGACAATGATGAAGAAAGGTGTTTCTCTCAAGTACATTAGTATAATTAAAGATATGTATGAAGGAGTAGTAACCAATGTCCGCACTTGTGGAGATGTGACAACCAATTTTCCTATAACGGTTGGGTTACATCAAGGATCTGCTTTAAGCCCTTTCCTATTTGCTATAGTGATGGATGAGCTTACGAGACCAATTCAAGAAAATGTGTCGTGGTGTATGTTGTTTTTGCTGATGATATTGTTTTGATTGATGAGTCTAGAGCTGGGGTTAATGCTAAGTTAGAATTATGGAGACAGACATTGGAAGCAAAAGGTTTTAAGTTGAGTAAGAGTAAGACAAAATACATGGAATGTCGATTTAGTAAGCAACGAAGTAGTGATGGGAGTGTAGTGAAGCTTGGTGAGCAAGAAATACCGGTGGATGATTGTTTCAAATATTTGGGATCTATCATTCAAAAGTATGGAGAAATTGATGGAGATGTAAATCATAGGATAAAGGTTGGGTGGATGAAATGGAAGAGTGCAACTGGAGTGTTGTGCGATCGTAGAATGTCATTGCGGTTGAAGGGAAAGTTTTATAGGACGACTATTAGGCCCGCTTTACTATATGGTACGGAATGTTGGGCTGCCAAGAGACATCATATTCAAAAAATGAGTGTAGCTGAGATGCGTATGCTGAGATGGATGTGTGGAAATACAATAAAAAATAAGATTCAGAACGAGGAGATACGTAAGAAGGTAGGCGTTGCACCCATTGAAAATAAGATGAGAGAGAATCGTTTACGGTGGTTTGGACATATTCGGCGAAGGCCTAATGATGCTCCAGTTAGAAGGATGGAGAAATGGAAAAATATATTAGTTAAAAGAGGTCGGGGTAGGCCTAGGAAGATATGGATGAAGGTGATAGGAAAGGATATGAATGCTTTGAACCTCACCGAGGACATGGCATTGGATAAAAATGATTGGAGGAGAAGGATTCATGTGGAAGACCTAGAATGATTTTCTTTTTTGGTTCATATCGCCGACCCCAATTGTTTTGGGATGAAGGCGTAGTTGTTGTTGTTGTAGACCCATCTACATCCTATGGTTTTTCTTTTTTTAGGCAGTGTTTGGATTTCCCAGGTTTTTGCTTTCTCCAAAGGTTTCTAATTCATCATTCATCGCTTTAATCCATTCTTGATAATTTTTAGCCTCACGTTAAGATTTTGGTACTGAATATGAGTGTATGACCATGATGTATGATCTATACCTTGGTTCAAAGGAATCATAAGATACAAATCCACTGGAAGCTTTATAAATTTTTATGGATTTTCTAAGACTAGACGAATCTATATCTTGGTTTTGAGAATACCTTTCTAAAGCACATGGTGGATGATCTTCGGTACGTTGAGCATAGGTTTGTATATCATTGTGAGATAGGTCTATATCATTAAGACCCCCCATTCACACTCTCACTTGCACTATGCATGTCTTCATTTCTACTCTCATGTGTGTCATGAATATTTTCACACTTTTCATGTTCATTGACAAGGTAAAAAAGAAACGAATAGTCACAACTTTCTTGGATTTTTTTCTTTGCAAAACCCAATTTCATTTTCAAGAAAAGTAACATTTCTAGAAACATACAATTTGTCTCTCTCAATGTCATAACATCTATATCCTTTTTGGCTTTTGCCATAGTCTAGAAAAATGCAAGAGATTGCTTTTGGAGAAAGTTTGTGATTCTTATTGGTAAAGCCAAAGCATTTGCATCCAAAGACCCTTAACCTTTTATAATCGAGAGTTTTAAAAAGTTTTTCAATAGGAGAGATATTTTCAATGTTTTTGGAAGGCATTATATTTATCAAATAGACTGTCGTAAGGGCGGCTTTGGCCCAAAAAGCTTTTGAAACATTTTTAGATACAAGAAGTGTTCTATTGGTTTCAATAATGTTTATATGTTTTCTCTCGACTAGTCCATTTTGTTGAGGAGTGTGAACATGATTTTTGGTGAATAATCTCATTTAGGTCAAGATAATTTTTGAATTCTTTTGACACAAATTCTCCCCCGTTATCGGTTCTAAAGATTTGAATATTAGTTTTAAATTGATTCTTAATATAACAATGAAATTTTTTAAAACACTTAAATACTTCTGGTTTTTGTTTTAGAAAAAATATCCAAGAATGCTTACTATAGTCGTCTACAAACACAACATAATAGGGGACAACATAATAGGATACCCCTCTTTTGGATACGACTGAAGTCGGTCCCTGTACATTCAAATGTATTAACTCAAATGGGTTCTTAGTTATAAAATGTCTTGGTCCAAAGGGCAAAGACTTCATTTTGGAATGCAATCTTCACACACAAAATCTCTTTATTTATAATTTGAAAGAAATGGAAACAAGTTTAATTTGGTTACACTAAGATGTCTTAGTCTTTTTTACTAAATTTTTATATCTTTCTTTTCCACAAAATTACAAAACGGTTGTTTTGGTAACTCAAGATTGTCCACAACATTGCGATATCTTTTTCTATGGCTTCACCCAATCGGCTTTCCGGACTGGAGATCCTGTATTAGACAATCTTTAGATGAAAATAATACTTTGCAACCATGGTCTGTAATTTGAGAAATTGATAAAAGATTTAAATTTAATTTTGGGATTACTCTAATATTTGGTATGTGAAAGATTGGATGCTTTTGAAAAATTTCAAAACTTTTGATTTTCAAAGATGTTCCATCGGCAGTTGAAACATAAGAGTTATTTGGGTTAAACTTACATTCAGACAATATGGATTCATTTGGTGTCATATCATAGTAAGCACCAGAGTCAAGGATCCAAGAGGTCTTACCATGGTCACCACTTGTAGATATAGCCGCTCCCGAAAAGGACATAGCTTGAGCTTTAAGCATAGGTTGTAGCGCCTCCATTAGTTGAGTCAATGAGAGCGAATCAATGCACTTGGAGTCGTCTATCTCACTCCTTTCAACCGAAACAACTTTTTTTATGATCATCCTTCTTTCTTTTGGGACAAAAAAGCTTGATATGTCCCGGTTCGTAATAATGATAACAAATTATCTTTCCACCTTTTTTGTATTCATGATCATCCCTCTTTTCATTTCTCTCATAGTTGTTGGGGTTCCTTCCATTCTCATTATTAACAAAATGAGGAGGTTTGTAGCTTATAGTATGATTTTTGAGCTTTAACATGGCAAGCACAAATTCTTCATCTTTTAAAACGGAAGGCTTTTTTAATTTGTTCTCTTCCATAGTCAATTCTTCAAGAGTTTCCACTATGGAATGTATACCTTCTTCATGAAGGAGGGCCGACTTGGTTCCCTCAAATTCGGGTTTAAGTCCGTTAATAAATTTGTAGAAATACTCTGTTTTAATTTGCTTTTCATGGAGTTCTACGTCTTGTGGACAATGTCACTTTGGCTCAAGAAGAGCCAACTCATCCCAAAGAAGAGAGAGTGCATTGTAGTATTCTCTAATGTTCCTTCTTGAGTCATGGTTCTCACCTTGTTTTGAACATTGCGTATGTGTGCAATATCTTTAAGACTATATATGTCTTTAAGATATTTCTATACATCACTAGCGAAATCAAATTTGACCAAACTAGAACATTTGTGGATGTCCACACTATTGATGAGCCATCCAATTATTTTGGAATGGCCCATCCTCCACTCTTTCCATTTCTTTTCATAGTTGGAAACGACTTTACCCATTTTCTCTCCTTGAAGTGCAACCTCCTTCCCATTCTCAATTTTCGTAAGAATGAGCTTAGGCTCTTTTTCAGTACCGTCCACCAAACCCCATAGTTATTTTTCTCATATTTTGTGTTTTACCATGGATGCCCACATCACATAGTTAGTATGGTTTAGGCGTACGGGAATGGAGACCATTACCTCCCCTCTCATTCTCCATTTCTTTACAATTCGAAGAGAAAGGGTAGAGAAAGGGAGTGGGGAAGAAAAAAAGAAAGAGAAAGAAAAAGTTCGAAGAGAAAGGGTAGAGAAAGAGAGTGGGGAAGAAAAAAAGAAAGAGAAAGAAAAATAAAAAGTAATACAAAACTTTCTTGAGATGTGGCACGCTTCCTAATGCAACAAACTAAGATTTGTTGTATCCGCTAAGCTCATGATCCTCTTGATATTGTCACAAAATTTCCTCTAAAAATTGCTTTTGGACCACCAAAGCTCTGATATTATGTAATGAAATGGATTGAACCCAATAAACATGCAAGAACACACTTTCAATAAGTATTAATCATCTAACCACCCACACAAGGGTCTAACAAATTTGTTATTGCATAGAGTCACTCAAAAAGAGTTAAAAATACAAGGCCACAAAGGGCCTATTTATAATACAAATGGACCACTAGGGAGCAGCCCTGGTATGGCTGTTGGGCTGCTCCCAACAGTCATATTTATGACCGTTGGGTACAGCTCCAACAGCTATATTGGAGCTGCCCCAAAAACACAAAAAACAAAAAATACAAAATAAAATAAAAGTAAAAAATTGTCAGCCTCTAATGGGCTGATGGCTATTACAATAAAAGACGGAAATACCCTTGCCGGGTATTTCGGTTTACAACATATATATATATATATATATATATATATATATAATGTGTAAATACTGTAATTCTAGAAAGAAGCCCTTCAAATTGTTTTCAGAATGCTACTGTTCTCTCCTTTTCAACACGCCCTCTCCCCCATTTTAGGTTACAGTTTTTTCTTCTAAAGTTGAATATTTTGCATAAATCGACTTAAACCCTTTTGGGGGTTTTGATATATGCTTTGGTCTCAGCTCCCCTTACGTATCCTGGAATTTTCCTTGTATTTTGAGACCTTGAAGTTAACAAAAGCATCACAATAATTCTTGATGCATTTGAAGATCTAGTACCATTTCAAAATCCTGGTATTCCTCTTCTCAATTCAAAATTTTAAAAATGCTAGAAATATGAAAAGCCTCTAGGAAATCTTGGAGAATTGTATAGTTGTACAGTCAAGACAACAAATTGAACCTAGGAT
The DNA here is from genome assembly GCF_984573655.1 of Nuphar pumila. Taxonomy (NCBI): domain Eukaryota; kingdom Viridiplantae; phylum Streptophyta; class Magnoliopsida; order Nymphaeales; family Nymphaeaceae; genus Nuphar; species Nuphar pumila. Next base: position 102,188,535 of record NC_143252.1, on the reverse strand, counting down.
TATTTGGTTTATTTATCTTGTGCATGCAATGAAAATGGTTTGTCATCTGTCATTGTTTTTGGATTATGCATTTGTCCTGTCTTATAAAGGGTGATGATATGGATCCTCTTAAATTTATGAAAGCCTTTCCCAGGAAAAATCATTAGTTTAGTGTAGTCTATGTTTCTTGGTATCCCTCAATATGATTTAACTTGATTGGTAAGTTCATTTTTTCTCCCTCTGAATTTATATAGTAAATGATAGTGTTCTATTGTTATTTTCCCTATTGTGTGCTTCTGGTAATCTGTTGTCATCTGAAGTGCTTCATTATCTTTCAGCATATTAGTGATTTATTGAAAAAAAAATTGATCCAGTTTCCTTTTTTCACCTTGTGCAGGGAAAAGATAATGACAATGCCTACAAAACAGAAAAAGAGGGAGGCCAGAAGAGAGGCAAAAGCTGAAATTGCTGCGGTTCTAGACAAGGTGTGTGATTTGGAGCCACATAGGCATTTGTAGAATGTTATGTACCTATCTTGTAGCATCCAGTTTCGGATCTCAATGTGTTCTGATGTTTTCAGGCAATTGAAAAAGAATTGCTGCAACGTATTAAGAGTGGAACATATGGTGACATATACAATTACCCTGTCAAAGAATATGAGAAGGTTCTGGAAATGGAAGAGTTAGAGGCTGCTGATGATGTTGATGATGAAGACGGTGAGGTGAGTGTAGTGTGTTCTTATTCTTCACACAGGTTGAGGTTAGGTTGACTATTACGAAGGGATTTGCTTGATGATTATATTTTGCTTGTGCCCGATGGAAAACAGAAAGATGGAGTAGAGTATGTTGAGGCCGATATAGATGAACTAGAAGATATTGAAGATTTTGAAACTTCTCCCTGGAGTGGTGCTGACATGGATGATGAAAATGCTGCTGGTAAAACTTCTGTTAAACCTATGATAATGCACCTTATTAAATTAAATAGCTGGATTTTAATATTCTTAGTTCATGATACAGGTGGGTCTGATGAAGATGATGCTGACATGGCTTCTGATGATGAAGCACTTGCGAAGAGATTACGGAAAGATTTGGGCTTTGATTCAAAGAAGGCCCAGGCGGATGATGGTAAAAGGAAAATCAAAAGAAAGTCAAGGATACACGTTGAGGTAAGTTATCCTTAGAATCTCTGCTTTTTGGGAGTTTCAATATGTGAAAGGGGAGACCCAATCAGAAATCCTATTACTGGGCTGCGCCTCACCCTGTAGTTGAGCAACTTGATGCAGCTCGGTTGATTCATCGTGTGGTTGGTTGACTATAATAATCTGGGGTGACTTGTTTATCTGTTGACCAAGTTAATCAGGTTGGGGCTTGATATTGGTTAGGTGTGTGTTTGGATTGACAGGATTAGGTGGCATTGCAATCTTATTTCCAACAACAATTCTTCATCTGAAAAACAGGGAAAACAGAATTTTGATGGAATTTGATTCCAGTTATGACCAATTCCATGAATTCAAAATACTTTTTCTTTTATTTTTACTCGGAGAGACCGCCCCATGTTCAAAGACCTAGCTGTGCTGGCTCAGCCTGCCGTACTTACGGTTGCTGTCCTGTCAGCGTAAAACTCCGAGGGCTTACCCTTCGTCTCCAGGGAGTTGCCAAGCTTTGGCTTGCACAGGGGGGGGGTGACACCCACGGGATTTGAACCTAGGCTGCCTGTCAAACGGCCTAGGCCCCATCCCACTATGCCAAACCCCTTGGGTCTCAAAACACCTTCTTTTTACTTGTAAATGAGGAATTGATTTTCGTGGTTGAGATTATCTGGTTATTTGAAATCTCAACAGTTGAACAGTTACTTCAAGAAACTTTTTGGGGTAAATGGGGGTGATGCCAAGGAATGTATACCATGAAGACTTGATAGCCTTTTGAAAGTGATTAGGATGAAACACCATGAGAGTTGTAGTGGTGATTGGAGGCTAACCTACCGGTATTGTCGTGTGGCCTGTTAACAGGACACTTGAGATGTTTGGTGGGTGCACTAGATCAGTGTATATGTTATTCTTTTGTGTGTGAATTTAATTACTGTTCTATATTTTAAATCACAATCATTCCTGTAGGATGTTTTTCAAACGTTCTTAGTAATCTTAATCTGGTTGTGCCAAGCATGAGTGAGTTCATGTTGTTTTGTTCGAGCAGCAGTTTTGAACATTTTTTTCTGTGCTTTTCACTGGAATTGTCCATTAAGAGTTTGCTTTTTCTGTGTACTTAAATGAGGTTTACCCTTCTCGTGTACTCTTGACAGGTTGAGTATGAAGGGGATGCTGAAGGTCAACGTCAATTGGTCCAATGAGGTCTCGGATGAGTGCAGCTTCAAGGTTTCTGTCGCAGCCTGCGTTTTTTATTCGTGCACAGTATGTTGGCCAGTACCAAGGGTAGTGCGGGAAAGGTTTGCAAGATATCTTTGGCTGATGCATGACTTGGGGAGGCTCCTTCTTGTGTTCTCTCGGTTGGAAGAGTGGGTGATGGATGTTCTAGATCATCTCAAGCTCTTTCTATCGAGGGTGAGACTAATGAAAAGAAAGTAGTGAAAATGTTAAATTCTTAACCTCAGGTTATCGCTTTTCTTTCCCTCTTAAGTTGATGAGGAACTCAAGAGAGAGTGTGAGTAGGGCGCTCAATTTTCTTTTACTATAAAATGTTGCAAGAAAATGAAGTTACTTCATTATGCATGCGATTTTGGTCTTTTATAACCTAGAACAGTAGAAATAATTGCACTAGAATTCCAAGTAATGATGGTTAATTTATAGTTGGTGAGTAGGGAGCTCAATTTTCTTTTATTATAAAATCTAAGAAGATGAAGTTACTTCATTAATCTTGCGATTTTGGTCTTTTATAACCTAGAACATTAGAAATAATTGTACTAGAATACAAAAGTAATGATGGTTAATTTATAGGTCTAACAGGTATACTGGTTTCAGTTTCAATATGCTGATCAATTAACACTATTTTTGTCGTGTGAGTGTTTCTTTTTTTTATATGCATGCCTTTAATTTCTGAAGTTCCCTTTGCCAGAAGGCTATCTCAGCTTGTTTGCTAGATTTATAATCATTTGGATATTTTTCTTCTGTATTTTTTTCCTGTCAGGCCCCATTTGATTGCAGGAAAACTTTTGTAAACAGAGAAGATTCTCCCAGAATTAGTGGTATCCTTGCATTTTGTTAAAGGAAATTTTCAAATACTCCCGAAACCTATCAGCTGCACACCAAAGGTTTCAGACTTTTTAAATGCCCACCAAAGTTTTTACTTGAGTTAATTAAATGATTTCAATCATAAGCTAATGTTAGTTTGTTCTTGGGTTTACTTAACTCATGTTGTAGAGTTACCATTTTACCCCTGTAACTAGGGAAATAAAACCCGTAGGGCTGTCATCTAAATGCATTTAGCAAAAAATTTATTACCTACAATCGTTGACCCCTTCTACATAAACCAGAACACTAACACTACGTCATGAACCTTGTTGTTGATTATTTTTTGTAAAGAAAATATATATTTAGATTGTGATAAGCCAATCAATTTAATAATTACTCGATCTACTAAAATCTGATCATATAGATGTGATCTAGATGCTTAATTTTATAGGAATAGTTTCTTGAATCTTTCGATTATGACATAGGTTTTTATAAGAATTGAAAATCATGGGTCTATAATTTTCAAAAATAGTAAATGCTTAAAAAATAATGTTTTTTTATCAAAAAAATGATCCAGGTATCATTTTTTAGTAAATCAACCATGCCGAACATATTTGCAAGGTTAAATTTGCATAAAACCCTTATTTGATTGGCTCACGATAGGCTCAAAAAGTCTTATGCAGTTACCACTTTTTTAAAATCTATATAGGCTCAAAATTAAGTGGATTAAAATTAGTAAAACTTTTGTCAACTGGAAATAACCACATCGGCTTTTGGGTCAAATGAAAATGCATTTAGTTTGTGTTCATATATTTATTGGATCAATTAATGAGAAATCAAACAAACCCAATTGCAGGATTGGCTTATCACAATCTAAATATTTTATTTTATTTTTAAAAATAATAGATAAGCTTTGTGTTATAGTGGTTACGGTTGTGGTTTATGTTAGCGTGGTCAATGGTTAAAGTAGCATTGTAGGCAATAATTTTTTTGCTAAAATACATCCGGTTGACCGTCTTGTATTTTTTTATTTAGAGGGGTTATATGATAATTTTATAGTATGAGTTAGGTTAACCCACGAACAACCCAACGTTAGTTTATGATTTGGGTCATTTGATTAACTGAAGTAAAAACTTTGGTTGGCATTTGCAAAGTAGGAAAAGTTTGGTGTGCTGATGAATTAGGTTGAAACATTTTGGGGGTATATGAAAATTTCTCTTTTCTCAAGTGCAAAACAAACATGAGAAAAGTCTTCCATTAGAAAACTTGTCTTGTTGGACTTTAATAACAATTCAACTGGGCTTTGGTGACAAATTCAAGGATGTTTGCATGTTGATGGCCTCATGTCAAATCCGAGCTCATTTTAAACCGAGGTTCTTGGATCCTTTAATCTAAGTATCTTTAAAACTATAGTCGCAAATATCGTTCTGAATATTTTTTTGGCGAGAAAACCTCTTAGATGATTTAAAAAAAATTTGTAGACCTCAGAAGGTTTAAAAAAAAAATGCACACTATATTTTACACTTCTAACCATTATATTCTGTTGCTACCACTACCACGAGTCCCATTCAAGCGAAGCCTATTTCCTTTGAAAGGTTCCTTCCGAGACTCATGGTTCTCTGGCCAGAAATGCCTGACCTCTCACCCCCAACCCAATTTTCACGTCAAAGATTCATGAATTTGAAGGGGTTTTAAACGGTCACAAATCTCGGGGAAATTTTCATTCTTTTGTGAAAAACATGAAAAATACAACTCTTGCACTTTGACAATTTGAAACACGGTATTTAAAAAAAGAAAATGCTTGTATTTAAATTCTTGCTTCTTCTTTTTTGGCAAAATTTTGAATGAAACACGGTAAATCCACCTCAACAAATTTCAAAAACATGAAATGTTTCTTACAGGGTTTTTTACTATCTCGCTTTACACCAAGGGTTTTATATAAAGGTGTAGAGGTAGGAGCATTCTTTACACATGGGCGTCACATGGGTTCATTCATAAACCCACACGCCCTTGAACGTGGTTCCTTTCCTCAAAGGCAAAAAACTTCAAATAAGTTATAATTTTGATGACCACCCTGGGGTGTGGCCAGCAGGGGGATTTGTGAAGGTGTTGAGATGAAGATCCCGGATCAAACCCCGATGGTGCAAAAACTCCCTCACTCTCTCTCTCTTCTCTCTCCAAACCTCCTCTCTTCTCTCTAGCTTCCTCCCTCCAAACCGTGGGAGTCTCCTTGACGTGGAGAAGCTGCAGCACATCACCATCTCCTTCTTCAATACAAGCTAAGGTGAAGACTCACCTTATTCGTTATGATTCCGGATTGGCATGAATCCAATGGTGCTTTGCATCAATGCATGCAAGCCCAAATGGCGGATTAGTTAGAAATGTAGTTTTAAATCTCAAATCTTCATAGTTTTGCATGAGCTTTGCATTGCATACATTTGCAATCCAGATGTGGTGCCAACTGAGTGGGACCCACACCAAAGTTTTGAAAAAGTTGGAATAAAGATTAGAAATAGTTTAAAAACAAAGTTAAAATCACTGAATGAAAATCAAAGGTTTTGAAAATAGAGTCCTAAGCAAACTGAAACTCTAGACCAGAGTCCTAAACCAACTAAAACTCTGACATTTAGGTTTTTGAAAGCCAAATGAAGAAGTCTTTGAAGGATTTTCTCAAAACTAGTGAAAATAATTCAGAAAATAGAGTCAGGGTTAGAGTTCTAACTCAACCGAAACTCTGAAATAGAGTCTTGAATCAACTGGAACTCTGCGAAATGGACTAATTTTTGAAAAACAGGTGAAGAGAATGAAAATAAAAATAGAAATAGAAACAAAATTTCAGAATAGAGTCCTAACTAGATTAAGACTCTGGGATAGAGTCCTAATCGGACTGAAACTCTAGATTTTTAGCATTTTTGAAAGATAAATAAAGAAATTTTAAAAGGTTTTCTTAGAATTTGATAAAATGAGCTGAAAATGAAGTTAGAGTTAGAGTCCTAGTTCAACTGAAACTCTTGAAATAGAGTCTTAAGTTGACTAAAACTCTACAAAATTAGATTTTTTCGAAAACAAGCGAAAAGGTTTTAAAAATAAGTAAGAATGGAAGTTAAAACAGAAATCATAATAGAGTCTTGATCCAATCAGGACTCTGAGATAGAGTCCTAATTCGACTAAAACTCTAAAAATTTTGATTTTTTTGAAAACAGACAAGAAGATTTTGAGAGCTTTTCGCGAAAATAGGTGAAAACAAGACAAAAACTGAAATCAGAATTAGAGTGTTGATCCAACTGGGACTCTGAGACAGAGTCCTAATTCGACCAAAACTCTTAAAATTTAGGCTTTTCTAGAAAACAAATGAGAGGGTTTTAGAATACATGTGAAAATATGATAGAAATTGAAGTTAGGTTCGGAGTTCTGATCCGACTAGGACTGAGAAATTTTTATTTTCTGAGAAGCAAATGATGAGATTTTAAAAAGAATTTTTGAAGACAAGTGAAAATGAAATAAAAAAATGATATGAGGATAGAGTTTTAATTCGATTAGGACTCTAAGGCAGAATCCTAATTTGACTGAAACTCTAGAATTTTGGCTAGAATGAAAGGTTTTGAAAGGTTTTCTCGAAAAGAGATAAAAATAGAAGTGAAAAGTAGAGTCCTAATCCGACTGAAACTCTGAAAAAGAGTCCTAATTCGACTGAAACTTTGAGATTTTGGCCAAAATGACAAGAATGGACAAGGGATAAGACTACCTCTGATCTAAAACCAAAATAAAGTTTTACAAAAGGTTTAAAAAGTAAAAAGATAGAGTCTTGATTCGACTAGGACTTTGAAAATTTAAGAAATTTGAAGAATGAAGGAATCCAAAAGCGATACCACCTAGATGTGTCTCATCTGAGAACTGAGAGCACTTAAAAATTGATTTTAAAATGAATCCAGATCGTTTTGTAAAGAAAATATTTTGAAATAAAAGAATATAAGATCCTGGGGGTTAAAAAATGGCAAAATGTCGATTTAAAACCCATGTATTTGAGATTGATTTTGAAAGAAAAGTTTAAAAATTGAATCTGGATTGAAGATTTTGAAAACAGGAGTGTTGGATCTCGAAAATGCGATCCAATGCCATGAAATGATATGAGATGATATGCCAAATGCATGTTGTGATATGCAATAACACATGAAATGTAAAACCTGGATGAGGGACTTGGAATCCCAGGCCCCTGGCAGACATAAAGGATTGAAAATTCTCATCTGAGGATGAGAACTAAAAATTGAGATTGAGCCAAAATGAGGATTGAATCTTGATTGTAGGATGAAGTATTGAAATTTATTATAAAATTTGGGCTATGAATAACCCTAGCTCAGATATCGACCAGTTGGTTCCCTGAAGGCTGTAGAGAGTGGGTCCCAGTGGCAGGAGGAAAGGGTTTATGAGCAAAGGTTAAAAATTTGAGGTGTTTACAATGCTGCATATAAATGTTACAATGATTATGCTTTAAAATTTGGCTTCAGTGTTAGAAGTTTTCTTGGTCAAAAAATGCATAGGGTGTCGTGGTGAGAAAGACATATGTTTGTTCTAAAGAAGGTTGGAAGAAATCAATTGGAAATCCAACAAGGAGCATGCCAGAATCAAGATGTGGATGTCCAGCGAGAATGGTGTTAAGAAGACTTCCGAATGAGAAATATGTAGTTCGTATTTTAATCAGTGATCATAATCATGATTTATCTGCTTCATTTATGACTCCTATGTTAAGGTCACATCGTAAAGTAACTGTAGTGCATGCTGCAATGGCTGAAATAGTTGATAGCATCGGCATTGCACCAAGGAAGACATATAATTTATTTGCGCACATAGATGGTGGTCGCGATAACATGAAGAATGAAGAAATATGTTCTTTGGTTGATTACTTACAAAAGAAATCAAACATTGACCCTAGTTTCTTTAGTACAATGCAACTGGATAAAGATGGATATGCTGTGAATATGTTTTGGGCAGATTCAAAGTCAAGAGTAGATTATGAATGCTTCAATGATGTGCTTATTTTTTATACAACAATGAAGATTAATACTGAACAATGGCCATTTGCACAGTTTGTCAGAGTGAACTATCACTTATAGAGTTATATATTAGGTAACACTTTTTTGTATGACCAAACCAAGGAAAGCTTTGAGTGGTTGTTCAGAGTATTTACACAGGCAATAAATGAGAAGGAACTTGAAGCTGTACTTACAGATGGTGATCACGCAATTGCAACTGCAATGTTTCAAGTGTGGCCAGATGCACATCATTGCCTATGTTTATGGCATATCTTTCAAAATGCAGCAAAGAAGATAGGACACATATTTAATCAGAAGACGGGGTTTGACAAAAAGTTTATAAGGTGTGTACTTGAGAGCGTAGACAAGGTCACCTTTATGTCAGATTGGAAGGAAATGATTCAGATATACGACCTTGAAGACTGTCTGCGGTTACAAAATTTATATGCAGAAAAAGAGAAGTGGTCATTGGCATATGAAAGACAATACTTTTGTGCATGTATGATAAGCACACAAAGAGCTGAATCTATGTATGCCACGTTGAAGAAAACCCTGTATTCATATTTAACAATGTTTCACTTCATGGAACAATATGAATTATTTGTAGACGGTCTAAGACAAAATGAGCTTAAACAGGATGTAAAATGCTTCAATACACGCCCTATAACTTTGGGCATGAAAATATTGATGTGACCTGCAGATCTGTATACACTAGCTGTATTTGAATAGATTAAGAAAGATGTTATACATGTCATGAATTGCAACATAGAAGGACTCGTGCAAATCGATAATATGCATAAATATCATATTTTATGGGAGGGCGAAGAGCATCAGAAAAGGCAAGAAGCACATGTCACGTACAATGTTGACAACGAAAAAGTTAAATGTATGTGCAAAATATATGAATTCAAACGTATTTTATGTCGTCATGCATTAAAGACACTTAATCAAGAGAAGATACAAGAAATTTTTAAGTCATATTTAATACGAAGATGGAGGAGACAAGCAAAGATTGAACTGCTGGATATGGATAATGTTAGTCAATCTGGTGTTGATGAGAAGTGCCACATAGCTTCCCGTTACCAACAACTGTGTAGGTCATTTATGCATGTTGCAGATTTGGCATCGAAACGTGAAGAAGCCTATGTATGTATGAGAAAAGTGTCAATAGAGTTACTTGAAAACGTGCAGTTAATTCACCATCAATCTGTTGTAGCTCATGAATACCAGACCAAGCTAATGGGATCGAATCGTGTAGGTAAAAATCATGCTTCCCTTGACACTCCTGAGAAGTTGCGCCGAAGCATAAACATCATCTTCAATAAGTCAGGAGTGAACGTTGTTGATTGTGATAAAAATATTCACCAAGTGAAGGGTATCAAAAGAAAACATGCCTCTGATCGCAGTCGTCGGAGGGTACAAAGTGAACTAGAATTGGTTGGCAAGAAAAAGTCTAAGAAACAACCAACCTCTAATCAAAAGCAACAAATCCCTTTCGCATGAACAGGTATGTAAGACATTATATTGCTTCCCATGTAAATTGCATTACGTGAAGCTTATCAACATCTAACTTGTGTAATTTTCAACATGCAACATTACCCTACAGACATAATTTCCAATATTGTAACCTTCAATCCTCCCGACCAGATTTCTCAGAATGATAGCTTCAGTTTTATAAGTCTTTTGGTATGTAATCAATGTTGGGAGGATGCTTGCATTTCTTGTGAAACTTAATGTGGTGTCTTATATTTTCTGTTTCATGACCGACTCAGATCAATTCTAAAGTGAGCTATGGAACACAAGAATCACGTGTGAACTATTTTTAAGTATTACTATCAAGTTAGTTGTCATGCCTCTTTGCATGACCCAATTTCCATATTGTTGAATTTGTTAAGAGTTTAACAAAACAATAGAGCTCTTTTACTGAGAAATAAGGTACAGCGGGATGTCATTACTATTGAGCTCGTTTACTTGGAGCGGATGTATCCTCAGCTGCTCATAGACATTGTAACCAACTACTAATATTTTTTATATACGAATATGATTATAAATCATGTAATTCATGTAAATCATGTGGATGTGTAGTTACAAAGTTACGAAGACAACAATATGTCTTTGTTTTTATTTTTGAACGAATTCGTTTATATTCAAGAATCTAACTCATTTTTTATCGTTGAAGCAAAACCCGAAATCCTTAAACCATCTTTCTCAATCGCCCGTAAAAGCGATTAGGAAAATTTGATGACATAGACATTGCTCGTAATAGCAAATCGCTATACCATGCAGCCTTCATAGGTCATGTAAATCACGATGGTACATATTATTCACTTAGACAAAGCTCATTGTTTAAAAGACAAACGTCATAATCACGATGGTATAACTATTTACGGATTGATGTCTATGTCAGTCACAACTAGATGGCAATCACTCCGTTCATGAGCAAAAATCATGGTAAAGGTGCACTGTCATTGCTTGTGCAAATCGATTTCACCATTTATTAATATTTTTGCAATAAATGATATTGAAATTAGCAGAATATTCAATAAATGATATTGAAATTCCATTATACAGTACATAACACAAATCACATAAATGACATAAAAGAGATGAATTTTAAAGAAAATGGACACAATGTTTAGACAATATATGCCTCAATTGCCATTGCTGGTCATGTAGATGTCATCATCTCCTTCATTGTCTCCTTCATTGATATCAATACCCCATTTGCGATTAAGCAGGTTATATGTTCGATTCACGAACATGAGGTTTATAAAGAAATCTTCAGTTTGTCTGTTACTCATTCATGAAGCAGAGGATAATCACACCATTCAGTACTTGTGCGACGTGTCATTTATATATAAAGGAAACATCATTTCACAGACCTCCAGTATTCAAACAAATAATGCCAGTTACCAAAAAATGAGAGTCAATAAATTACATTACGCAGTAATAAAGTTAATAAATGTCATTTCATCTTCCTTATACAAAACTAATCAAAGCGATAGGACAAGTCAGTCAAATTATGATAGCAAGTCTCATTTGGATTTATTTTTCATCATCTTTTGCATCTTTTATATGTGATTGTGTAAATCGTGATAGGAAAATCGTTAACTAGACAAAGCTCATCAACACAAATCACTATCAGACAAATCGTAGCAGCGAAATTGATTTTCAACTGACTTAAATTGACATAAAATTATAAATTGTGATAAGCTATATCGTTCACATAGACAAAGATCGTGACCCAAAACCCTAAATCTAATTTTCTCCACCAAAAATCCATAAACCTAAAACACAAAGCTCATCAATCGCGGTATTAAATATCACTATCATTAACAAAGACAAACAAAGATATATTGTTGTCTCGGTAGCTTCTTAAACCCTAAACCCTAAACACAAAACCCTAAACCCTAAACCCTAAACCCTAAACCCTAAAGCCTAAACAGTAAGCCCTAAACCCTAAACACTAAACAGTAAGCACTAAACACTAAACACTAAACACTAAACAAAGACATGTCTTTGCTTGTCTATGTGAACGATATCAATATGTAATATAGTGATTTACTCATAACGTTTTGCAACTGTTAATTGGATTTGTACTTTACCAAGACTGCATGTTGTGTCGATGCCTATACACGTGCCTAAAACCCTATAAAATGTAAAACCCTAATATAGATCTATATATAAAATCGTACCTGACCCGACCCGACCCGACCTGACCCGTTGTCCAGATCTAAAACCCTAATCTATTTAACCTCTCTTCCTCTTTCTTTTCTGCGCCAGCGCAACTTCTTCTGTCTTTTTTCTCCTTCGCCTTCTTCTTCTTCTCTTTCTTCTTCTTCTTCCTTGTATTTTTCTTTCTTCTTTGTTCTTCTGTGTTCTTTCTACCTGTGCTTGATAGACAAGGGGGTGATGCAAATGTTCATCTATTTGATCCTACTACCAGACCCTACATTGTTCGCAAACCATACTTCACAGTTGAAAAAATATCTGCCAAATCTTCGATATACTTCATGACAAATACGTAGGGTGAGCGATCTATCATGTAGCCCCTCGGCTCCTTCAAGGGAACGGTTCCTGACCTTTGAAGCTTATTGTCAAGAGTGCACCAATGCTAGAGTCTCTAAGAATTGGCCTCAGTCCGAGGAAAATAGTGTAGTGGGCTGCCATTTTTCTCGAGCTTATTTACTTGCAGAGAATGTATCCTCAACATAGAAGGACACAACGATGAACGATACAGATGTTTTAGTGATTTCTTTTGTAAAAAATTGAGTCTCTAAAAGATAGATATGCGTTCGACGAAATTGTCCTCCCATTAATATTGTAACTAAATATTAATATTTTTTCTATATGAATATGGTTGTAAATCATGTGGATTTGTAGTTACGAAGTTACGACGAGAACGATATGTCTTTGTTTGTATTTGCGAACAAAATCGATTTGTATTTAAGAATTTAACTCATTTTATATCGTTAAAGTAAAACCCAAAATCCTTAAACCCTGAACCCCAATCGCCCGTAAAAGCGATTAGGAAATTGCGTTGACATAGACACTGCCGCCCGTAAAAACAAATTGCGATAGCACGTAGCCTTCATACGCCATTGTGTAAATCGCGATGGTACTTATGGTTCACTTAGACAACGCTCATTGTCTTAAAGACAGACCTCATTGCAAATCATGATCGTCGTTTATAAATGTTTGTGAAAATCGTTTAAGCCTTATATAAACGCTTGTGTGATATTAATTTACGAAGGCCGATCATTACAACTATTTGTTTAGTGACATTTATGTGCTACACTGATTAAAATAGGTTTATACACTTATAGAAAGTCACGTTAAAGAAAACAACTCGTTTCTACTTTACACAATGCTAATCGCTTTTATGATTTTCAATTACGAAGGTCGAACATAACAACGATTTGCTTTTACTATATAACAATCCAACTTATTTGTCGTTTTTAGTGAAATTGAAATTTTATTTATTTGAACTTAGTGATATTTACATAATTTGTATACATAGTCTACAAGAATTGTTTATACAAAATTTGGTTGTACAGTCTATAAAATCTACTGGAACTCGATGCACATTAAATTACTCCTGTGTGGGGGGGGGGGGGTTCGTTGCCTTTTAGGTATTCTTGCCAGCTGAGTTTTTTTCTCTTCCACAATTAGATACTCTGTCAAATTTTTACATAGTTCTGTGCAGAATCCAGACATATCAACTTGCAACAAAAATGTAATCTAACACCAATTTATACATTGAGTCCCCAATAATAGAGGGTAATATTGCTCGAAATCAGCATACAACATCGAAATCAGGTTCTCATCCATTGTATATTGCTTCAACATACTTCATTACAAATATGTCATAATCGACGCCATTATTTTGTAAAGGAGCATCTTCTGCTGAGCGAAAGATCCACTCGCCAATGTTGACACTGAAAGCGTCTTTGACGAATCCTACCTATGGTTCATGCAGAAGAAAGTAAATTCTTGACCTCCGTGCATGATATGATATCCTTATAGATAGAAACTTACGAAATCCAAAACGTCAAGACGTACACCACTGTGTAACTCCAATGAATTATAGCATCATAGTTGTTTTTCTTTTAAATTCATCATGTATAAGACCCAATGCGATTTAGTTTGCCAGAGTGTAGGAATTAATCTCTGCAAATCGATCATACAAATGGTGTTAGGACTGTTATGCTGTAACCTTGCACAAGAGGTTTGTTCACTTACTTTTTCACTTGACCAAAAGTCTCCGCAATGATCATCGTTAACCCAGTATGGTAGTCCATCTTGAAATCCAATGGAGTATGGTAATCAACGTACAATACTCTGTTGACCAAAACAATGATAATAACAATGTTAAAATACGAAGCAACAAGAGTAAATAAAAAAACAAAATAAACATAAAATATAACCGATATACCATGAAATAAGGGCTGACGATGCGTCTAGTATTGGTTATTGTGTTGCTTTGAATATACTTGACGAAATCAGATATAGTCTATTTTTAATAAATATGAACTTGTTAACATACATACCATGACATACGTAAATATATTACTGATAGTGCTTTCATACATACAAAATTACTGATAGTGTTCCCTTCTACATCCGTTTGATGTTATCTTGGAGCTCTTTGTTGAGTTTTCAGGCACCGCCTTTTGTGGATGTTCCACTGACATTAGCAAAATATTCAAGAAACGATATTGAAATTTTGTTATACAGTACACAACAAAAATCACATAAACGCTATAAAAGAGACAATTTTTAAAGAAAATCGACACAATATTTAAACAATATATGTCTGAATCACCATCACTGGTCGTGTAGCTATCGTCTTCTCCTTTGTCATCTCCATCATCGATATCAATACCCCATTTGCGATGAAGCAGGTTATATGTTCAATTCATGATCATGTCATTTATAAAGGAACTGTCGGTTTGTCTGTTCCTTGTTCATGAAGCAAAGCGAAGCCACACCATCCAGAACTTGTACAATGTGCCATTCATATATACAGGAAATGTCATTTCACAGATCGTCAGTTTTTAAAAAATAATGCCAGTTTTCAAAAAGCGCGAGCAAATAAATTGCATTGCGCATTAATTAAATTAAAAAATGTCATTTAATCTACCTTCTACAAAACTAATCAACGCAATAGGACGTAACAATCAAATCACGATAGCACATCCTGTGTGGATTTGTTTTTCAACCTCTTTTTTGGTCTTTTATATGTCATTGTGTAAATCGTGATAGGAAAATCGTTAACTTAGACAAAGCTCATCAAAACAAATCGTGATAGGACAAATCATTGCAGCGATATCAATTTGCAACTATGACTTAAATTGGCATGAAGTTGTAAATTGTGATAGGATATATCGTTCACATAGACAAAACTCATCACCCTAAACACTAAACCCTAATACCTAAACCCAAAACCTAAAACACAAAGCTCGTCAAATCGTGATATTATATATCACCATCATTCGCAAAGACAATAATTGATATATCGTTTTCGCGGTCGCTTCTTAAAACCTAAAACCCTATACCCTAAACACTAAACCTTGAACCTTAATCATAAACCCTAATTCCAAAAGCCTAGACACTAAACCCTAAACCCTAAACCCTAAACCCTAAACCCTAAACCCTAAACCCTACACCCTACTATCTAAACCCTAAACACTAAACCCTACTACCTAAACCCTAAATCCACACTATCTAAACCCTAAACCCAAAACCCTAAACACTAAATCCTACTACCTAAACCCTAAATCCACACTATCTAAACCCTAAACCCAAAACCCTAAATCCTAAACCTAAACCTGAACCCTAAACCCTAAACACTAAACGCTACTACCTAAACCCTAAACCCTACTATCTAAACCCTAAACCCTAAATCTTACACCCTAAACCCTACACCATAAACCCTAAGGCATAACGATGATGTCTGTTTTCTTCAATGATGATGATGGTCATGTATTGTATCTAATCCAAACCATTGGTCATGATGTATTGTAACTAAATACTCATGTAAATGAATGTGGTTGTAATGTATCGTTCAAATTATTTATAATAACGAGTGCTAAATATCTTACGACGGTTACTAAAAATGCTAACTGTTACAACGACTTACACTAATGAAAGTTAAATGCTAAAGCGATAACGATATGTACTAAGGAATACAAAATCTTGCAACGATCATTACTTATGAATGCAAACGATTACTACGATTTACAGTACTGAAAGTTAAATGACTAAGCAATAACGATTTGTACTAAGGAATACAAAATCCTGCAACGATCATTACTTATTAATGCAAACGATTGCAACGATTTACAGTACTGAAAGTTAAATGCTAAAGGCATAACGATATGTACTAAGGAATACAAAATCCTGCAAAGATCATTACTTAAGAATGCAAACGTCTACTACGTTTTACAGTATTGAAAGTTATATGCGTAAGCGATAACGCTTTGTACTAAGGAATACAAAATTCTGCAACGATCATTACTTAAGAATAAAAATGATTACAATGATTTACAATATTGAAAGATAAATGCTAAAGCGATAACGATTTGTACGAACGAAGACAAAATCCTGCAGCGATGATTACTTAAGAATGCTAGACATTTCAACGATTTATACTACTGTATGATAAATGCTAAAATGATTGTAAACGATTTTAAGCCATTTACCTCATTTAATTGTAAACCATCTAAAATGACCTTAGCATTATCTTGCTTTACATTAATTCTGGACCACCAGCCGATCTTTGGAAAACCAGAAATTGCAGGGCCACACTTATGCCGCAACGCCACAATATGCTCCCACGCCCAGGTCTACAAAATCAATATATTAGTAAGACTATAACCTTCAACAATTTTTTCTTTACTATTTTCCCACACCTAGAGCGATATACACAATGACGTCTGTATCAGTCAAGTTAACTTGATTTGTTCTTTACTAAGTCTAAATATCATGTCGATTTGTTTATTTTTTCTTTTCCACCATTTTCGAATGTTATTGTGTAAATCGCGATGGAAGGTATCATTCCCTAGGACAAAGCTTGTGAAGAAAAATCACAATAGGTTATTCAAACAGATTTGACTCGATTATTTGATGGGTTTAGGTGGGATGACTATACAGATCGTGATAGAACACCTTCTATAAAAAATAAATTGCGATCTCTTATATATAACTGATTGCAAGCCAATCATGGTCTCTTATAAAAAACAAATGCAATCACTTTTATTTATGAAGGTCAAACATTGCAACAATCTGTTCAGTGGCACTTGTGTGTTACACTTATTAAAAAAAGAATTAAACAATTAAAGAATGTCATGTTACAAAAAAGAATTATAGAATTACAATAAATAATTATGGAATTACAATAAATAATTATCGAGATAAAAAGAATCGCTATCGTTTATTCAGTGGCACTTGACGACTCAGATGGGCTATGATGACATACAAATCGTCTCTTTCTTTTTCGTGGTGAACTCTCTATCCTCGGTGGCCTTTTGGTTCCCTTGATCTTATTACAAACACTGGTCATCATCTCTACCAGTGACTGCATTTATCTCCCCAAATTGCTCACCTCCTTCTGTAAGTCCTTATTCTCCCTCTCCAACATCTGGAACCTTATGTCGGAGACTACGTTCTCTTTTGTGAGCTCTGTTCGCTCCTTATCGTGTATTGTTACTGAGGTAATCGTTGTTGTAGCCAAAGAGAGACGATGGATGAGTTTTTTATGCTAGGATGTGTCATGATGGGGGACAGGAGGGAAGCATGGGTTCCCAAATTTTCAATCTCCAGATTTTGATGCATGGGTTCCCAATATTTTTAAAAATAGTCGGAATCATATTGTCGTTCTTTATAATCATAAGCTATGGCACAAACACCTCCTTTATTTCAGCTATCCAATTGTTTCATGTAGCGTTCGTGCCAATTCACGTTCTTGGCCCCACCACTATTCATCTTCCATCTTACTTCCACAGGCTTCTTTGGGATAGATTGTCCCAAGCCAGATTGTAAGAGAACTTGACTACCATGCTGCAACTCAACTTCATAATTGCTAAACAATCAAATATCGCGGTCAAACAATCTCACACCCTCAACAACAAGCTCTTGGTCCTCGTCCCCCCCATCTCCATATGGTCTCCACACAACTTATATATTGGAGATTATGGTTTAGGTACAGACAATCATTCATGCTAATAAATGCTAAATATTAAAATTATTTTTAATAACGAGTGCTAAATATATTACAACGACTGTTACTAAGAATGCAAACGATTACTACGATTTACAATACTAAAAGATAAATACTAAAGCGATAACGATTTGTATTAACGAAGATAAAATCCTGCAGCGATGATTACTTAAGAATGCTAAACATTTCAACGATTTATACTATTGAATGATAAATGTCGAACCAATTATAAATGATTTTAAACCATTTACCTCATTTAGTTGCAGCCTATCTAAAATGAACTTAGTATTATCCTCTTTGACATTTAGTCTAGCCCACCGACCGATCTTTGAAAAACCATAAATCGCAGGGTCACACTGAGGACGCAACGCGACAATATGCTTCCACGCCCAGGCCTACAAAAATAATATATTAGTAATACTACAACCTTCAACGAGCTTAGTCTACAAGTACTAAATATGTAATAAACAAATACCTGAACAAATGGCCACCCCCCCTCCCGACGGTTTTTGTACCCTTACCCGCAGAGTAAAATTGACTATACAAGTGTGCGAGCATAGCAGCACCCTATGCATAGTTGTCAACTTCGTCTAAGTCTTCCAGGTATTGCAGCCACAAGTAACTTATTCTCGAACAAGAATAATCAGAAAATAAATTAAGACCAAAAAAATAAAGAAGGAAGTCGCACAACTCTTGGTCAACTCTTTCATATGCACATGTAGCAGACCGACCTTCCCATTTATTATCGAAAGAAAAAACTTTCTTCGATGTGGAATTGCTTTCACCAGAAATACATTGACTCCAATCATCCATCGACATTCCTAGAAGGGTCATGTACTTTCCTTTTGCGTTATAGTTTGAATCCCGTAGTAGAACAATACTGCCATGACACTTAAGGCTAGTAATTTGCGCTACATCTTCTAGGGTCATGGTGATCTCAAAAGAATCAAACTGGAATGTGTTCATCTGATGATTCCACTTATTTACCAGGTGGGTCATGGTGTTCCAGCACGTTTCAAAATAATGTTGGTCCAGAAGGCCACTAAAGTGCATATTTCGTAATCGATCCTTCTGATATGCACTCAGCTGATCATACCACGACAGAACTATAGGCCACTGACACCGTTCTCTGAGCTTTTCACCTGGTGCTCTACTTCTCTTCTGACCTTCCTGTAATATAAAATAGCATATTATTCGTATAAATTATAAATTAGTCCCATTTGTACTTATACACCTAGTTGTAGACAGTAATCGCTATAAATAATAATTGTTGTACACACACTATCACAATAATCGCTAACACAGTAATTTCTATACATAGTAATCACTATATATAGTAATCGATATCACAATAATCGCTATACATAGTAATAGCTATCACAATAAATCATTCATAGTAATCGCTATACATGAATTTTTATCACAATAATCACTATACATAGTAATCGCCATCACAACAATACCTATTACAGTAAATCATGACAAATAAGATTGATTTACGTACCTTGGTCACAATTTTCTTCTCTTCATCCCCTCCCTCCATCCTCTACCTTTCTTGTTGCTCCGCCACATCCCACTGCTTTTCTACTTTTTCCGTCCTTCGCTTCATCGACTTCCTCCTCTGCTTTTTAATTTCTTCCTTCCTTTCCCTTTCCTTCTCTTCCTCCTCCTGTTTTTTTCTTTCCCTTACCTTCTCTTCCTCCTTCTGCTTCTTCATTTCTCTTTCCTTATCTTCCTTGTCCGTCTTCTCCTTCTTTTGCCTTTCATTCTCTTTCTCATCCTCTTCCTTCTTTACTTCTTTATTCCTTTTTCTTTTATTCTCTTCCTCCTCTTGCTTTTTCCTTTCAAGGTCCTTCTCTTCCTCTTCCTGCTTTTTCCTTTTCCTTTCATTCTCTTCCTCCTCTTGCTTCTTCCTTTGCCTTTCCTTCTCTTCCTCGTCCTCTTTCTCCTTTATTTGCCTTTCATTCTCTTCCTCGTCTTCCTTCTCCTTCCTTTGCATTTCCTTCTCTTCGTCATCCTGATGCTTCTTCCTTTGCCTTTCATCTTTCATCTTCATCATTTGCCTTTCCTTCTCTTCTTCCTCCTTCTTCTTCACTTGCCTTTCCCTCTCCTCCTCCTCCTCTTCCTTATTATTTTTTGCCTTTCTCTCTCCTCCGCCTCCTTATTCATTTGCCTTATCATTCTTTGCTTTTCAAAATATTCCTGCTTCCTTTCCTTCTCTTCCTCCTCCTTCTTCTTCTTCTTCAATTGCCTTTCTCTCTCCTCCTCCTCCTTATTCTTTTTTTGCCTTTCATTCTCCTCCTCCTCCTTCTTTCTTTGCCTTTACCTCTCCTCCACCTTCTTCATTTGCCTTTGCTTTTCGTTCTCCTCCTCCTTCCTTTGTTTTTCCTTATATTCATCATCCTTCTTCTTCTTCTTCATCTTTAGTTCTTATTCTTCCATTGGTCTTCAACCTCAATATCTGATGGATAATCCTCCGCATAATATAATTCTAACACTTTCTCCCTGTCTTTATCATTCTCAATCTTTATTATATTGTGGTACCTTTCATAACGCTCATATAGATAGGATTGGAAGATAACTTCTCTAATATTCATCCCATAGAACGAAGGGTTATTTCTTGTCTGATGAGCTTTAGACATTGCTAACCTATACAACACATAAATTTAACTGCATCATTATACGTTACAACTGCCTCCCCAAGTATATAATAATACAAATTATCCTATTTATTAAACAATCACCAACCTTATAAATCGTCGTAATATTTGGCTTCATAAGTAAACATCGTTGTAAGATTTAGCAAACTTAAGTACAAATCGAGGTAACTTCATAAATACACATCGCTAGTGCTTTAAATGTATAAATAGTTGCTGCTTTAAACTTACAAATCGTTGTATAAATCGCAACCTTCGTACATATCGTTGTAACGTTTGGCTTCATACGTATACATTATTGTACGATTTATTAAAATCAAGTGCAAATTATGGTAATTTCATTAAATCATTACTGCTTCAAACGTATAAATCGTTCATGCTTCAAACATACAAATCATTGTAGAAAATTAGCCTTCATAAGTACATATCATTGAAATGTTTGGCCTTCATAAGAACAAATTATGCTAACTATTTTTCGATGCTCAGAAGGTGGATAGGTATAAATCGATTTGTTTCAGTATGAAAATATGTGTTATTTAGCATGAAGACAGCCACCTAGTTGTAAGATTTAGCATTCAGATTTACAAATCGATTTGTTTGCATAATGAAACCTTACACGAAACTCAGAGAAATGATAAGAGTTTTGGTAATCCGACAGTGGAGGAGAAACACCCAGAAGGGAGACGCAGCCGTTGGTGGCAACGATGCTGCCACTGCGCAGATGACAGCAAAGGATGCTCTGATGGCAGTAGACGACGTCAAAGGGTGCTCTGGTGGCAGTAGACGAAGGCAAAGGTTGCTTCGACGGTAGTAGACAACGACAAAGGGTGCTCTAGTGAAAGCAGATGACGGTAAAGGAGGGTCCGATGGCAGTAGACGACGGCAAAAGAGGGTCCGGTGGCAACATACGACGACAAAGGGTGTGTCATTAAAGGAAGCTCCTGTTATAGTAGAAGTTGCAAAAGTTTATTGTGTCGGGCAAAAACGAAACGTTTGGACTATTTTAAGAGTTAAGATCATCCTCCCTTTTCTGAATCGAGGATAATTTGGTCTTTTTCTCGAACCGGCATTTCACTTTTCTAGATAGAGGGCATTTTTGTCCTTTTCTCAAAACAATGCTTCACTTTTCTAGATGAAGGACATTTTTGTTCTTTTCTCAAACCATCGTTTCATGGCGAGCATAGCAGAAAAGGGTACTTAAGTCTTTGCAACCACACCAGATTCCGATGTTAAGTGATGCCGTCACACGAGGATACAATCCCCACATGCTTATATACGCGACGCTCATTCGGACCTCCGAACACGAGATGTAGCTAACGGCCGTCTTCGGGGGGGGGGGGGGGGGGGACATATAACCTGCTTCAGTAGTACTCGTCACCACTGACGTCATCCTTCGAGAGTACCCTGAGCTCGGCCACAACCTTAGCCTAGGCAAGCTCAGAGGTGGTGTGGGTTAGTTTGGCTATCAGAGACCACACCGCCCTGCGCTTGGCTTCCATGGGTTGCGATGGGGGGGGGGGGTGTGAAGGGCTGACCATAAGAGGGAGAGAAGAAGAACACCACCCGTTGCACACCCTAGTCAACGACCTTGTCCATTAGGGTTTGTCAAGGCTATTATTTGGAGGATTATATACATCATCAGAAACGGCTTGGACTCACAACACGTCGATTTCGTGGTTCTTCACCTTTGATCACATTTTTTTTTTGGGATTTTCATGGAATTTTTATAGTTTTTCATTTGTGTTCATGTTGTCCGCACAACATAAAACAACGTTGGACATAAGGAACACAATACAGTCGAAACAAACATTGGATGAATACAGTTGTTATAGAACAGACATAACACGTGTTTTGTCTATTATGTTTGTTTATTCCGTTCAACCTTGGACGAGGCATCAAACAAGCCCTTAAGCACCACCAAAAAAATTTAGGTTATGTTTGTAATGTACCTTCGATCTCAAAGTTGCGAAACAATCTCTACGTTATCCTACTCCTACATAAAGGAATCAAAGCAAACATGAAAATATTAAAAATTGCATAAAATTTAGAGAAAAGTAATAAATTTCATCATCTATCTCTAACTTAAAAACCCCTATAACGAGTACTTACAGTGAAACATGAGAAACCCTAAGTTTATTTTGGATCTAAGATGGATCTATTAAATGAAAAATATCCAAATATAAATAATAAAGCCTAAACTGAAATAAGATTCAAATGGATCTCTTGAACCAGAGTTGCACGCTGCTCCGCTCTTACAACAGTTTGAGAGCTTCTAATCACAGGTGTCTTGCAGTTTCCTTAGTGCTCTCATACCTTGTGACTGTGTGGGAGCAGTGGTGTTGGCAATACACTACCATGGAATAGAGTTGGTAGTTGCAACACCACAGGTATGTTAGCTTTAGTCACAACTTGAAAAGCTGTGAAATTTTTTACCCTGAGAATATGTATCACATGATGAACATTTTCAAGAACAAGTTCCTCATGTTTACTTTTGAGTTGTATTTTTAGGTTGTGTGAGAATGTGTCATGTATGACGTCATTTCACTGTTTCTGTAGATTCTCTGCTGAGCATCTAATGCTTGTTAAAGTTTAGTCACATGTTGAGATTGATGACCAACTTTTGCAAGTCGAATGCCTTAAGATTCATAGTGAGAATCACTGCCATAGGGCAAAACTCCCACGATTTCAATGTCTTGTGATTCTTATGTGATTATGATAAAAATTACAAGAGGCTGTGAAAGTTCCAGAATCATAGTGCGATGCAAACACGCCCGCACATTTCAACACCATTCACAAGTAGGGGTGTCAAGGGATCGGGTTTGGTTTGGATCCAGGTGAAACCAGACTTGGACCAGATTTCCAGGTATGTTATTGAGTCCAGACCCAGGTCTAATCGGGTCCACTATAAGAAAAACCATACCCGGACCCGATAAGTACTACATGAACTAAACCCGGACCATACCTGATAAAGCCATATTTTTTATTATTTTTACATTGAAAAATCACGGGTCTTAATTGAAACTCAGGTTCGGTCCGAGTATGATATAAAATTTCACAAACTATACCCGAGTCCATAAATTAATCGGACCTTCGGGTCTCTACCCGGGTCTTAATCAGGTCTTATTTATCACCATACCCGGACCCTAGGTTCAGGTCGTGTCCGGGGTAAACCAGGCCCGTTTGACACCCCTATTCACAAGAGAATCTTTTTGACAACTCAATTCTAAATACCACGCTTTGGTAAAACCATATTTTTAACAACACATGGAAATGGTGTTTCCATCCGGGTGCAAGGCTCCCAAACATAGCCTTACAAGCTCTCACAAAGCACCCATAAAGGTCAATTTGTCATATTTACACAGCCATCCTACTTGTTAAATTTGAAGGCCCTTCTTTATGGCACACTGCCATCGGCCCGGACCTAGTTCACACTGACCAATCACTCTATGGAAAGTTGCTGTTTGATTTTTTGGAAAACATGTGGTTCCAGTTTATTTTTCAACCATCAATTCCCAATATATCAGGACATGACAGTTGCTTGAAGCAAAGGTCAGAGGTTATTCATCACCAAAATGGTTGAGAGAGGGAACATGAGGGTCTTGCTTCCATTGATCTCATTAAAGTTGACAAATTGACAAGGTGATCCTTATCTATTATTGTGGACCATTAAGATCAGTGGGCATCTTAACCTACCTCACTTGAAAATTTAATTCTATCAGGGTGCATTTGAATGCCCAAAGATCTCCATGGAGATTCAGAGATACGCGAATCAAAGTGTGAGCCCTAAGCAATGATAAACACATCTAATGGTTCAGATCTAACATAAAACATTTAAAACTATGATTTTTGGAAGATCCTAAAAGAAAGCACCATAATCCTCTCTCTCTCTCTCTATATATATATATATATATATATTCCTCTCTTTCTATATATATATATATATATATATATATATATTCCTCTCTTTCTATATATATATATATATATTCCTCTCTTTCTATATATATATATAGAGAGAGAGAGAGATGCAATGGTGCTCCCGGAGTACTTACTCCTAAGTACTAGAAATCGTGGTTGTAAGTTGTATCTTCTCAAGTAAACCTTATAGATGTACTCAACATAGTTTATTTGATAGGAATCATGCTTTGGATCATGTTTTTTGAACATAAAAGTAGGATTTTTTAAGTCATGAAATTTTGATACATTGTGAGCCATTTATTTTTAAAGGTCTTAAAAAACATACACGTATTCTATAATCACATGATCCCAAACTTTTTTTTACTAAATGATGCTTGTAGACCATATCTAAAGGGTCTGATCAACTAAAATGCTTAAGAGATTTGACAATCTAAAGCTTTTAGGTGAGAGTAGGTATATATATATATATATATATATATATATATATATATATATATATATATATATATATATATATATATATAAGAAAAGTAATATCTGCCTACCATTTTTTTGGCCTATCACCAACTTATCAGTGAAAGGGTGTTTTCAGGTTGGTTTTCGTAAATCTGACCTTGCAGATGCGTTTAGAATAGTTGATTTGCTAGAAAATGACACATAGATCATGTTTCCTTATAAAAACATGAATTTTAATCATTGAATATTTTTGAAGATTTTAGATCATCGATTTTTAAACCTTATAAAAACCAATTTGCATGTTGAAATCTGGTGATTTAAGAGTCAATTCTTATAAAATCAATCATGTAGATCACATCTGGACTGCCAGGTTTAAAGAAAATTTAAAAGAAAACCTTCAAAGGCCTAGTAGGCTAGTGGTATGCTAGAAAAGTGATAGGCAGCTACTACCTAATGTATATATGCTTTATAAAAATAAAGCCCTACACTTTTTGCAAGCCATATACCTCAACCAACTTTTAATGTCATACCATGTAAGGGTGCTAGAGACTGGTCAGCTACTTGTAGCCTTATTGAAACTCTTAATTAATGAAATTCAGAGGACTTCCACCGAGTGCTTTTTGGAGAATAAAAATATGTCCCCTTTTAGAAATTCAATTGGCTGTCAAAATGAATGTTGGCGAAAATATCTCCACCAGCTTAAAAGCACAGACTTGTCTTGTCTTGTTCACTTCAGTTACTGGTCCATCACAATAGTGTCACTTTCACTCTATTACTACTAAATCTACCCCAGCTGAAAAAATATCTGCCTGCTTTATATATATAACATATTAGGCATCATTTCTTGTTTTGCCCCATAGGTTTTAGGTATTTTATGATAGATCTGAACCGTTAAATATGTTTAGCATTATCGATTTAGTGGCAATCGACTCTGATCATGTTTTTTCGATGAAAAGATATGTTTTTATGAGATGGGAAAAATTGGTACATTCATAGCCATTGATTTTGGATCACCGAAAAAACCTGCATACAGGTCAGATTCCATCGATCCAAAAGTCAGTTCCCACTAAACAAAACATATAAATCACATCTACGGTGTTAAACGTGAGATAAAAATACTTAAAACTTTATTTTTGGAAGGGGACCTAACGAGACCTAACAAAAAAAACAAAAAAAAGGAGACTAAGGAACACATTACTCAAATATATATGAGAACAATATATATATATATATATATATATATATATATATATATATATATATATATATATATATATATATATATATACCACATCATCGTTTTGTTTTCATGTGCTTTTTTTTCCTTTTTAATATTTCAAAGTTTTATTGTACTTTTTTGTAGGTAAAGTTTAACTGTACTTACCAAATACATTTTTAATGTATAATTGATAAGTTGCAATTTGCAGCTTACAAATATTTATGTGTAACTGGCAGTGTTAGCTAACTGAACTTGTTTTGCTCCCTACACGGAAAAACAGAAAACTGGGAAAAATAACAGCGAAATCATTTTCCAAAAGGCACTGTTTGATTGCAATGGAGAAAAGCTAGAAAAGGAAAAGTTCTCTCAAGCGCATAACAAACGTGGAGAAAGCTTTCTACAAAAAAACTCGTTGTTTTAAATAAAAATTTCCGATCACAAAAGAAAAATCTGTAGTGGAGACATCTGACTTTAACAAGATAAACTTTATACATTTTTTTTCCACTGCAATCAAACGGGTTCTAAAGGCATGTCCTTGCCAACCTTTTTCTTGTTATTTTTTTTTCAACACATAATTGCTTTTGATATATCTATAGTAGCATATAGTATGCAAATTAAACTATACCCTATATACATGTAAGATATGCATATTGAAGTCACATGCACACATATATGAACATGAATCCTACACAATTTGGAATATGGGTCTAATTGGTGTTGATTTCAATGTGATTTGTCCTTTTTAGTTGAGGTGAACATGGATACAGTTGGGTATTTGGTTGGGACAGTCAGGCTTGTCCTGCAACCAAATCCCAACTAAAATCAACCATATTAGATCCATTTGCATTGAATGGTACCCTCTTAAAATTGCAGGAGTTAAATGCAATGTTGAGTTTGATACTAGATGCTAAACTAATATGGAGCTAGGACCTAATCAAGCTCATCTGATCTAGGTCCACATCTGTTCAAGCAATGAATGATGCACCAAACGAAAAGGCCAACCACCTTCCACCACATAATAGGAACTACCATAAAAGGTTGTTTCAAGTTTCCACTCAAAGGGACCCGAGGGGTTAGCATAGTTGGAACGGGCCTCGGCTTTCAAACGGGCAATTGAGGTTCGATTCCCACTAGCGTTATTCCACTTTGCATAAGCCGAAGCTGGTGGCGCCCTGAGGTCAAAGGGTGCGCTGGGTTTTACACTTCTCTGGGGTGGTTTCCCCATCGGCATGGAAAACAAAATCATTCAAAAGGATAGAGAAAATAAGGGTAAAAGTGGAGCTGCATCCGGCCTGATATCCAGCCTGACCAAAGATGTTTCAGGCAAATAGTCCATAAAATAGTGTCTGTTTTATATGTCATGTTGTTTCGTATCCAGTTCAGAATCAGATAAATAAATAGGTTCTGAACCCTATCAGTCCCAGTAAGCTAAACCTTTTTATCTAGCGAGACTTGACCTTCGGATAGAGTTATTTCAATGAAGTATAAATGCAATTCCTTTTACCAACAGGGTCTGCTTGTCTGGTAGGAGCAGCTAGTGCACGTCATTTGTCTTGGGACGTTGCAGGTTCAAAACCCAATGGTATGATTGTATAACTGGTAGGGGTCTGCCTAACCCCAGCTTGCCTTTAAAAAAACAATGCAATTCTTGTACTAGTAAAAATTTTGTATAATATAACCGATTGATTTTGTAACACTGAAAAAACCCATATACATGTAAAAAAAAAAACATGATATAGGAAAGACTTAAAAAATCTTATGATATTATTATTTTTATTTTTGGAGTAAAAATCTTATATATTATTAGGGGCGTGTTTGCTTTGGTCACACGTGGAGATGAACAATCACAATTGAGAAAGTAGAAGCTAGTCACAAGGTTAATCTTGAGACCAACTTTCACAAGAACAATCACAGCTAACAATCACTAGTTGTACTTTTATTTCATTTCACTAACTTTGAGAAAATATTATGATTGTCACATGATTCAGAGAAAATCCAAGAATCACAAGGTATTGCAAACATGCCCTAAGATATATTCACAAGCACAGAATATGTGCACAATTTTAAATCATAATTGCATTTGAGAATTCTCTAGTATTTTACTAGAAAACAAAGTTTTTCATTTATCAACAGTTTTTCGATTGTCACTAACCAATCCATGTCATTGTCATTTTGACCATGGAAGTAAGTGCCCCAAAGGGGTTGGCTTAGTGCGGTGGCGTCTTTGTTGTTAGAAGGGGCAGTCAAGGTTCGATTCCCATGGGTGTCACCCCTCTGCTGGCCTAACATATGCCTGGGGGCAGGGGTCCTAGCCTTGGAATTTTGCTGCCGTCAGCCACCACGACTAGGTCTACGGGTGCAGTTTCTTAGGGTTATAAATCCCCCCCCCAAAAAAAAACGGTCCTGGAAAGAGCAAAGCTCCTTGTCAATACTAATGCATGATAAGAGGACAATGAAAGAGAGTCTCTCCAACTCAACGCCAAGTGTTTTTTTTTTAATGACCTCAACGTCAAGCTATTGAATGCATTCAAGGGGCTCTTTTCAAGTAGCAGTCATGGTTGTCCATACTCAATCCAGTCAACTTAAGCATTAATACATTGCCTAGCTGTTCACACTGAGCAAGCCATGGTTACTTGGCTTTTTCCTCTGAATTTATAACCGAAGAAACAGCACCTGGCCGCACTGGCTCAGCCTTCTATACATACGGTCATCATGCCGACAGCGTAAAACTCCGAGGCTAGAACCCTTGCCCCGTGACCTATGCTACGCGTTCACTTGCACAAAAGGGCAACACCCATGAGAATCAAAACTTGACTGTCCATCTAGCAGTCAAGATCCCACCCCACTACGCCAACCCCCCTTGGGGCTATGGTTACTTGGCTTGCTATTGAGAGTAGTGTCCACGGTCCACTATTTAAGGGGTGTTTGATTATCTCACATTTTTTTTGTGGGGGTGGGGGTAGACCAAGGAAAACTCTCTGATCAACTAGTGCACATTGGCAGGCCTCCATATGGTAAAACCCTTGATATTGAGTTTTGCATCCAAATCTGAATCCAAATCCAACTAAAATCTGGAGTAATTAAACGTGATGCTAGTGATTTAGTCCACATTGTGTGAAACACAAAATGAGAAAAAAAAAACCTTAATGGGATTTGAATCAGTGTCACATTATCTAAATATCAAATATTTGTGTGCATGCATGTAAAAGTGCAAAATAAGACAATAAAAAATCTTGTAAGGGATTTGAATTAGTATCGCAATTTTTGGCAATAAGACAAGAAAAAAGTTTTGGGTGTTGCTTAATATGAACTTATAGATGTATTTTCTATAGCTTATTAGAAAACATGAATTAGATGAGACATTTTTCATGTTTAGACTTGTATTTAGAATGATAAAGAAACAACTGCTCTTACTAAAACTTTTTTAGTTAAATTGATTCGATCCAAAACATGTTTTTTAATTAATAATCAATGACACACACATTTATAGGTTTGAATTACTTGAAAAAAAGACATAAAATTATATATTTTAGATATGTTAAACACCATTCAAAACAAAACTTTTAGGAGGAACTGTTAGAAAAGTTTTAAAATATAAAATCCTTTTAAGTTTTGTTTCCCACCAAAAGTGCTTTGAAAATGTTTAGTCCCATATCTAAGAGAGAAAAGTTTTTCAAGTGGTTTAAATAGAGGGTTTGTTGTCTATTCTTTACTTTGGTAAGCCTTGAGTCTTTAGGTGGCTTGCGGATGTTGTTGCGCATCGTGCAGCAATGAACACGCCATTCGTGCATGCACGTGTGTGCGCAAGGGTGCTTGAGGCACAATGTGGCATTTTGATGGTGTACTTCGCACGCTCGCAGTAGTGTGAGGTGCATATGAGGCGCAAATGTCCATTTTGTCTTTTCGGTTTTGAAATATCTGACAGTTTGAAAGGTTTTAATTGCATTTATATTGAGTTTATCGTGCATTGTGGCTGTTGGACGGTTTTGAAGGCCTTTAATCTACAGTTAAAGGTGGGTGACCGTTCAGGGACCTTTTCAAATCGTCAGATATATGACATTTAATCTCATTTATGGCAAAACATTTTGGCCTTACTAAAAGTCTATAAATCTCTTCATTTTCTCATCTTTTGAGACACGAATTTCTGACTCTCCAGTTTTCTTTTTTCTTTCTTCCTGATTTGGCTTGCAGAGTACAAGTGTGGGAAGAGGTCATTTGTTCTTGTGAAGCAGTGACTCTCTGAGGTTCAAGCCTAGTTGTATCCTGAGAACTTAATCACAAAAAATCCATTTTTCGCATCTTCAGAATTCTCGGAGTGGGGCGATTGAAGTTCTAAAGATAGCAATTTTAAGAACGTGCCTCTAGACTTAAGCTCTCCATTTCCTTAAATCATTTTTTTGTCACCTGTTTGCACTAACAATTTTAGAACTTCAATATGGCCTCTAGTTTGACATCCAACTCTATCAATCTGCTTAGCCATGACCTTGAAAAACTCAATCGATTTGATGGGTCAAACTTCAAGTGGTGGCAATCAAAGGTCTCTTTCCTGTTGTCTGAGCTGCATATCGACTATGTCCTCAAAAAGCTTGTCCCACTGTTGTTGCTGGAGAAGTTGAGATAGAAGAACAAAAGAAAGAGCGAAAGAAGTGGCATACTGACAACTACCGATGCAAAGGGCATATCCTGAACACTTTAGTTGATTCTCTCTTTGACTTGTATTCACCATTGGAGTTAGCTAAAGAGTTGTGGAATGCTCTCGAGATCAAGTACAATACAGAAGATGCTAGTAACAAAATGTTTATCGCTGATCAGTATGTTAATTTTTCTGTTGTTGATGATAAGCCTATACTTGCTCAAATTCATGAGATGCAAATATTGGCCTATAAAATCAAAGGAGAAGGTATATATCTTAATGATGACTTTTAAGTTGCTGTCATCATTGGGAAACTACTGGATTTCTGGAAAGAATATAGGAATCACCTAAAACATAAAAATGAGAAAATCACTTTAGATGGTCTTCTTAAGGACATCCAAATTGAGGAGAAAAATCATCTTCGTGACAAAAAAAATTCAAGTCTTAAAGAGGGTTATTCTAAAGTGAATTTTGTTAGTAACAAGGATAGCAAAATCATGAAAACCCAGAAAATCAAAAAGAATTTCGTGAAAGGGAAAAAGCCAACTGGTAAAAAGAAAATAAGTTGCTATGTTTGTGGTAAGTTTGGTCATTTTGCTAGAGAGTGCAGAGAAAAGAAGATGACTGGTCCTAAGCCAAATGAGTTAGAGGAGAGGCTTGTTGTTGTAATCTCTGAAACCTTCATGGTGGCATCAAATAAAGACTGATACCTAGATACTGGAAGCATTGTTCATGTGGTAAACAACAGAAACTTGTTCAAGTTATATAAAGTAGTGGGGGAGGGATGTAATCTCTTTATGGGAAACTCTTTCTCAAATAAAGTGCTGAGAAAAGGGAGTGTGAAAATTAATTTCACCTCCAGAAAAATCCTAACACTTGAGAATGTTCACTATGCTCCAGAAGTTTGAAAAAATTTAATCTCTGCAGATCTACTATCACGAAATGGTTTTAAGATTGTTATTGAGTCTGAGATTATAACAGTGACCAAAGGAAAAATCTTTGTAGGAAAAGGGTTTGCCACTGGTGGTATGTTCAAGATAAGCATAAATGAAGCTATTACTTATGTTTATATGGTTGACTCCTATTTTCTTTGAGATTCACGATTAAGACATATATATTTCCGTTGCATTCATAATATGAATAACTTTGGTCTTCTTTCTTGTCATGTTAGAATAGAACATAATCATAAGTGTGAGACATGCATTCAAACTAAGCTAACTAGACAATCATTTCCCAGTGTAGAAAAGAATTATAAATTGCTTGAATTAGTGCATTCTGATGTGTGTACGATGGATAATGTTTTGAGTCGTGGAAGCAATAAGTATTTTATTACCTTTATAGATGATTATTCAAAATTCTATTATGTTTATTTGATGAAAGATAAATCTGAAGCATTTTCAAAATTTCTCTTTTATTTTGTTGAAGTACAAAATAGATTTAAAAAAAAGATTATACATTTAAGAACAAATAGAGGAGGTGAATACTTAGGTGGAGAATTTAATAAATTCTGTGGAGATAATGGTATTATTCATCAAACATCAGCACCTAGAACTCCTGAACAAAATGGAGTAGCAGAAAGGAAAAACAGAATACTTATAGAAATGATGAATGTTATTCTTTTTAATAAAGGTTTGCATTCCAACTTATGGGGAGAGACTATACTTTCTGCTTGTTATATTCTTAACCGAGTTCCTTATTCCAAATCTGAAAAATCACCTTATGAATTGTGTTTTGGTAAGAAACCTATTCTTAGTTATTTTCGTGTTTGAGGTTATTTAGCATATGTTAAAATTCCAGAAAATAAAAGAAAGAAGGTTGGACCTAAAACATTTAAATATGCATTTGTTGGGTATGCTAAACATAGTAAAACATATAGATTTCTGGACATTGTTAATGATGTTATTGTAGAATCTAGAGATGCATCTTTCATAAAACATAAAAATGCATTTGATTCTCTTCTTGATGTCAGTCATATTATAGTAGATGAACATCTTGTAAATGATATGATTGAATACTCTGATGATTGTACTGCTGAACCAGAAACTGAAGTTAGACACAATAAATGCATTAGAAAACCAACTAATTTTGGTTCTGACTTTTATACATTTCTAATTGAGAATGATCTTGTGTCCTTTCGAGAGGCAATGTCTTCTCAAGATGTTGCCTTTTGGAGAAAAGCTATAAATGATGAAATTGAATCAATTATGTCTAATAATGTTTGAAAATTAGTCGATTTACCTGTTGGTTGTAAAACTATTGGCTGCAAATGAATTTTTAAAAAGAAATTAAAAGTTGATGGTACAATCGATAAATTTAAAGCTCGTTTGGTTGCAAAAGGTTTTAAACAAAAAGAAAGTATTGATTATTTTGATATTTTTTCTCTTGTAACCAGAATATCTACTATTAGAATTTTAATTGTCATGATTGCTATATATAAGCTTCAAATTCATCAAATGGACGTGAAAACAACCTTTTTGAATGAAGAATTAGATGAAGAGATATATATGAAGCAACCTGAAGGTTTTGCAGTGCTAGGGCAACAACGCAAAGTTTGCAAACTTGAAAAATCCTTATATGGATTAAAGCAAGCCCCTAAGCAATGGCATAAAAATTTTGATAGTTCTCTGGTATATAATGGTTTTAAAATACATGATGCTGATAAGTGTGTCTACAGTAAAGTAGATTGTAACTCAATTATTATTATTTATTTATATGTTGATAATATGCTTATTTTGGGTTTCAATAGTGAATGCATAAATCAAACAAAAAGATTTTTATCTTCCATATTTTGTATGAAAGATTTGGGTGTTGCAGATGTTATTTTAGGAATCAAAATTATAAGAAATGATAATGGCTTTGCATTATGTCAATCACATTATATTGAGAAAATTCTTACAAAATATGGATATATTAATAGTTCACTGGCATGCACACCATATGATCCAAATATGAAATTGACTTCAAATGTTGGTGCAAGTATTCAATAATTAAAATATGCCAGTGTTGTAGGTAGTCTTATGTATGCAATGAATTGCACAAAGCCTGATATTGCCTATGCAATGAGTAAAGTGTGTAGATATACTAATAATCCTGGCCATCAACATTGAAATGCAATGAACAAGATTCTTTAATATCTTAAGCATACTTTAGACTACGGAATCCACTATACCGAGTTTCCTGCTATTATTGAAGGGTATAGTGATGCAAGTTGAAATACCGACTTTGAAGATTCCAAGTGTACAAGTGGTTGAGTTTTTACCCTTGGTGGAGGAGCAGTTGCATGGGGGTCAAAGAAACAAACCTGCATAACTTATTCTATAATGGAATCTGAGTTTATTACTTTAGCATCTGCTTGTAGAGAAGCAGGATGGCTTAAGAATATGCTAGTGGATATTTCACTAGGTGAGAAGCATATACCTGCTATTTTAATGTTTTGTGATAGCTAATTAGCTATATGTAAAGCAGGTAATATGAAATACAATGGGAAGTCTAGACATATTAGTCTAAGACATAGTTTTATAAGACAAATGATTGATGCCAATATTATATCATTGAAATATGTGAAGTCATATCAAAATTTAGCAGACCCATTTACGAAAGGCCTTTCGAGAAATGTCATTAATAAAACATCGAGGGGAATGAGAATTAAGCCAATTAAGTCATCACCTAAGGATACCCAACCTAGAGCGTTGGAGATCCCACATGCCTAGGTTCAATGGAAAACGAATTAGTGAATGACAGATATTGAGCATATTTATGTGATCTCGTTACTGATGTTTGCTCATGAGCTGTAACTAATGTGAGGGTTGAGCTAATAGCTCTTAATGAGTTTGTAGGCCTTAAGACTAGGGTGTGTGTTACAGTACACCTAGACAAACTCACCTATGTGAGTGTAGAAGTGCGAGTCGATTCTTATGAGATTTAGCAATTTTTTAGAGCACTCATGAATCCAGGGAAGCACAAGGCTCAAAATGTGCCAACATGAAATCCACACAATTGAACTTTTTAGAAACCTATGTATGATTGAAAACTCGTTAACAATATAAGGAGCTAAGTTCAAGGTAAGTCCACTTAGCACCTTGGTTAATTTAGGTTTTTTTTCAATAAGTGGGGGTTCAAGTCTTACAAACACTCTCACTGATGCATAAGTTTCTATGCAAGCTAAGTACATTTTAAAACTAGTGGGGGATTGTTAGAAAAGTTTTAAAATATAAAATCCTTTTAAGTTTTGTTTCCCACCAAAAGTGCTTTGAAAATGTTTAGTCCCATATCTAAGAGAGAAAAGTTTTTCAAGCGGTTTAAATAGAGGGTTTGTTGTCTATTCTTTACTTTGGTAAGCCTTGAGTCTTTAGGTAGCTTGCGGATGTTGCTGCACATCGTGCAGCGACAGACGCGTCGTTCGCGCACAAGCGCGTGCGTGCGTGTGTGCACGCGTGTGCGCAAGGGCGCTTGAAGAGCAATGTGGCATTTTGATGGTGCACTTCGCATGCTCGCAGTGGTGTGAGGTGCATATGAGGCGCAAATGTCCATTTTGTCTTTTCAGTTTTAAAATGTCTGACAGTTTGAAAGGTTTTAATTGCATTTATATTGAGTTTATGGTGCATTGTGGTTGTTGGACGGTTTTGAAGACCTTTAATCTACAGTTAAAGGTAGGTGACCGTTCAGGGACCTTTTCAAATCATCAGATTTATGGCATTTAATCTCATTTATGGCAAAATGTTTTAGCCTTACTAGAAGTCTATAAATCTCTTCATTTTCTCATTTTTTGAGACACGAATTTCTGACTCTCCAGTTTTCTTCTTTCTTTCTTCCTGATTTGGCTTGCAGAGTTCAAGTGTGGGAAGAGGTCATCTGTTCTTGCGAAGCAGTGACTCTCTGAAGTTCAAGCCTAGTTGTATCTTGGGAACTCAGTCACAACAAACCCCTTTTTCGCATCTTCGAAATTCTCAGAGTGGGGCAATTGAAGTTCTAAAGATAACGATCTTAAGAACGTGCCTCTAGGTTTGAGCTCTTTTTTTTTTTAAATCCTTTTTTGTCACCTATTTGCACTAACAGCAACGCATATATATATATATATATATATATATATATATATATATATAAGGCTAAAGTTTACTACAATTATTTGTATGTACAAACCACAACTAATTTTTTTTAGTCTAAATGACCCCATAGACGTGATCCACATATTGTTTTTAGTGAGGACCAACTTTTGAATAGTCTGAATCTAACTTGTGTACCATTTTTCCCAACGATGCAAAAATAAATGGTTGTAAATGTATTGATTTTTTCCAACTAAAAAACACATTTTTTTTCATTGAAAAAACATAATCCAAGGGTTTCTTCCCACTAAATTAAGCATATTGAACATATCTAGTGTTGTATTTTGAGGTTTTAATTAGATTGTATATATTTATATATATATATATATATATATATATATATAGTCACAGATATAGGTGATATTTTGAAAATATAGAAATAATATAGGTATAAATTTATAAAAGTAAAATATCATGATGTTTTGAAAATATCATAAATTTATGTCACCATAATATCATGATATTATGTGTTTCCTTGTACTTTTTTACTTCTTTTGTATATCTTAACAATGCTTTTTCTTTCTTTTATTTTTCATGCTTTGTGACTAATTTCTTTTATTATATGTGTATTTTATTATTTCAATATATTTTCTTATTTATTATTTTATTTTTATATTTAATTTTTTCTTAGCCTATGAGTTTTTTCTAAAATTTATCAATTGAACTTATATTAACATGGGAAATTGCCTTGACGAGATATAGCTAACACTGATATATATATATATATATATATATATATATATATATATATATATATATATATATATATATATATATATATATATATATGGGTTAATATTGACTATTAATGAAGCTACGAAACTAATGACTAGAAATCACTCTTTTCTTCAAAAGTTTTCAATTTTTTGTAGATCAAATGTTATGGGTGTGATTTACATGGTTTGTTTATTAGGAAACTTGTCTTTAATTATGTGATTATAACAAGTAATTAGGTTTTTAAAAAAAATAAAAAATCAGTGACCCTCGGTGTGACAAAATTTTATAACTGAAA
Organism: Nuphar pumila; assembly: GCF_984573655.1. Classification (NCBI taxonomy): domain Eukaryota; kingdom Viridiplantae; phylum Streptophyta; class Magnoliopsida; order Nymphaeales; family Nymphaeaceae; genus Nuphar; species Nuphar pumila. Next base: position 102,151,624 of record NC_143252.1, on the reverse strand, counting down.
AGATCATATTTTTACATTAAAAAAGCACAATCTAAGGCTTATCCTTAGCAAACAAACTATGTTGAACACATCTATATGGTTAGATTGAGTTGATAGAACTTGCTTCTATGATATGTAACTCATTAGTTTCGTACCTTCATTAGTAGTCAATATTTACCCTATATATATATATATGTGTGTGTGTGTGTGTGTGTGTGTGTGGTAATGACAGGGGTGCTCCCAAAGTACCTACGCCCACTTAATAGAAGCTTTAGATTTTCAAAAAATTTAAACTTTTTTTTGTAGATCAGACCCTTTAGATATGATTTACAATCATTATTTAGTAAAAAAAAGTTTGGGATCATGTGATTATAACATGTGTATGTTTTGTAAGACCTTTAAAAATCAACAGCTCACGTATCAAAATTTTATGGCATAAATTTTTCTTATTTTTATATCTAAAAAGCATGATTCCAATCAAATAAGCTTTGTTGAGTGCATCCATAAGGTTTAATTGAGAAGAACCATGATTTCTATAATGTTCATTCATAAAGTTTAAAGGTGCAAGTGTGGCCCCTTTTCTAGTTCTACCCCGTTAAGCTCCTTAAAAATCATAGGTTTTTAATATTTTTTTTCATATATAACATTATAGATGTGATCTATAGGTTTTGTTTAGTGAGAATCGACTTTTGGATCATCGAAATCTGACCCGGGCTTTCAGATAATCCAAAATCAATGGCTTTGAAGGCATCAATTTTTCTTAGCTCATAAAAATATATATTTTTATATAAAAAACATGATCCAAGATTCGATTCTCACTAAATAGAGCATGCTAAACACATCCAATGGTTCAGTTCTGTCATAAAACACTTCAAACTATGAGCATAACGGGGTAGCACTAGAAAAAAGGGCTTAATATGTTCATTTCTCATATATATATATATATATATATGAATAATGCACTGGTTATATTTTTTTTGTCAAAAAAAAACGATCCAACGATTCCCACTAAATCAAGCATGATAAGCACATCTAACGATTCATATATGTCATAAAACACTTTAAACTATGGGACAAAACGAGAAATGTCGGCCTAATAGGCCTAATATGTTCAGTTCTCTCTCTCTCTCTCTCTCTCTCTCTCTCTCTCTCTCTCTCTCTATATATATATATATATATATATATAGAGAGAGAGAGAGAGAGAGAGAGAGAGAGAGAAAGAGTGTGTAATGTATGGTACTTGAAGTCCAAATTCAGGACAATAATAACTTGCCTTTCAAATCAACAGCAATTGGCAATGCCATTTGGCCGAAACTGATTGAAAAATTGTTTGTGCCATCGGCAGCCAGCTGATACCCATCTGTATTAATTTATTATGAGGTAGGCTTGGATAAGCGTCCCAATTGAGTATGATCCATGTTTCACGTAGTTATCAATTATAATCTCCATCATGTCGGTTTTTAGAGGACTTAAAAGCGGGTCTACCTGCAGGTTTTGACCCGCACCCTCATAAAGTCAAGACTCCAGCCTCAAGATGCATACTGCCCAATGAATGTCAGATGCAAGTAGGTCTGACCCATATCTGGGTCCAAATCTTATTGGACACATGCATACAATATGTTTATATTCAGCATTTTTTATTTTGTATAACTGTTGCAAATAGAAACCTCAATTCATGAAGAAACACTAAGTATGCACGAAAACTTTTCGTGAGAAAAACAAGAAATACTACAAAGAAATTGCATAAACCCAACTAAAATTAGATTTTTTATTCTGAACTTTCTTCCTACATAACAAGTTTTTATAGAAAAATAAAGCTTTACTTTTGGATCTTGAATAGATTCAATATCTCAATATAAAAATCCAAAAACTCTAAAATATAAAAGGGATTCAAATGGATCCTTATGAACCCGTGTCTTTGGATCTGCTCCTGCATCAATAACCATCCAAAACATTTTCAACATGAGGTGTTCAAGTTTAGTTCATTTTTTGTAGTTAGTTGAGTCGAGCTTGAGCTAAATGAGATAAATACCACCTGTTTTTCTTTTCCAAAAATGAAGAGAGACCACTATTTTTGTTTCAAAACTGAAAGTAATAGCATTTGAACTCTGGACCTATTGACCCAAATCCAAGCTAACTCGTTTACAGAAAAATTACAGCATTTTAATACTGCAAACAATATTTAAACTCTAAACCTATTTTGCAAGCCAAAAAAATCACTGCACGCATAATGATTTTCTATGTTTGTGTTTCAAGCATAAAAATCACTGCACACATTAGCTATTTTATGTCTTTTGCGCAGCCTGCCTGAGTACTTTGTAAAGTAGATGGCTCGTCGCTCAGGCTATGTTTTGGGAGCCTTACAATGGGATGGAAACATGGTTTCAGTTTGTTGCCAAAATATCGTTTTGCCAATGTGTGATGTTGAGAAATGTTGTCAAAAAACATGATATGATGAAAGATGTTGAAATGTGGTGTTGGGCCACACAATACCGGTCCTAACTCATTGTTTAAGAAACGCCATTTCTCGCAAACAACAAGAGAGTAGGAAGGCAAAGCACAACCAAAACCACCAGGGGCGTAGCTAGGATTCATGTGGGGGGGGGGGGGGGGGGCAAACAGGGGTGTAGCAAAAAAAAAATTATTTGTGCGATAGTCGGGGGCAGTGCCCCCGATTTTTTTTGAGATAAAATAAAAAATGGCTACAATTATTAATAAAAATCTATTTCATATGGACAAATCAAACTATTTGCTGCAGTCAGGGCTGAGCTAGGACTGGACTGGGCTACAAAAATGGATAAAAATCTATTTCATATGGAATCAGGGCTGGGCTAGGACTGGGCTTTAAAAAAAAACAAAAAAAATTAACTGTTTCGGGAGGCAGGACTGGGCTACAACCCAGTCCTGCCCCCCCCCCCCCCTAGCTACGCCCTTGAAAACCACAACACAACCTCCAATTCAATGCTCCCAAACATAGCCTTAACCACGCCCGAGTTTTGTTTAGCTCACTGAGTACGAGAAAGGATCAGCAAAAGAAAGCTGAAGAGGTGTTCTTGGACTCTCGATGGAACATGTTGCCCACAGATACATGTCCCCATGGGAATGTTAGTCATGCACTCAGGTGTTGGACTAATCACTTGATCCACTTCCCTACATATCCAAATGCAATCCAAATCCCAACCGTTAACCGGCCTACACCCTCAAGGCTTGAAAATGGAACCCTAACTTCCCTCGAATCAAGACCTGATGGTCCTATACCAGATTATGCTGGATCCTATAACAGTCATGACTCTTAGTCTTAGCTTATTAAAAAGAAAAGGAAAAAAAAAAGTAAAACCAGATATCCGTAAGAGCGTTGTGTTGGCGCTTCCTGCAATATCATACATAGAAAGCGTACCTAAAGACGCCATAGAGTGTGTGTGCGGGTGTTCGGCGTTCTCCTCATCCGATTGACGACCATGGTGAGTCGAGGCCTTAGGTCGACGGTGAGCAGTACCCTGAACCCAATGAACCGAATGTGGGCTAGGCTAAGGTTGTTACTGCATCGCAATGGTTTTTCATCATCCATTGCAGCCATCCACCCATTTATATAGTGCAGAAGAGAGATGAGGTACAGTGAATGTGGATAATTTACATTCACGTAACCTCCTCCCTTATGACATTAACTGTTCTCCACTATCATGCCCACTAACCCACTGTGCTTTTAATGTTAAATCGGGTCACCCATTGGGTTGGACCCGATCCATATGTCCAATATTGTCTTACTTGACCCATAGATATTAAAAGTATGCTAAATCGAGGTTTGAACCGTTATCTCGATTTAATTCTTTATGTGGGTTTACATGCTACCATTTATCACAAGAATGAATCATATGAGTCATGGAGATGAACACTCCTTTATGAAATGTCATATTCTCATGTACTACACTATAATTCATCTTCAGTGCTTTAGCATGTTGAAATTACCTTTATGAATAGGTTGGTCTTACCTATTCTATTGGTCTTTTAATAGTATTATTTTGTTATTCTCTCTAACCCATATGAGAGATCCTTTATGCAAAATCAACAATACACAAAGCCGTATAGAATCAAATTCATATACACAAATGTGATCACATAATATATTGTCATACATCAAAAGGAATAAAAATGATCCATCCCCTTTATATGTTGGGAATACAATCTCGGTGCTAGCCCTTTAATAAGGGGATCCACAGTAATTTTCTTTGTTCTAATTATATCAATACATACCAGATGATTCTCAGTCCTTTCTTTAACAATAAAATATTTTAACTTTATATGTCGACACGATGTTGAGCTCTTATTATTTGAAAAGGACATAATTGCTTCATTATCACAAAAGATCTTTAGTGGTCTCTCAATAGAATTCACAATCCCAAGATCCATAATGAAGCAAGCAGGCGTCGTGTGTAGCCGGCAGGTGACGCCGCCTACCAGCGTCATTATGGATCTTGTGATTGAGGATTCTATTGAGAGACCACTAAAGATCTTTTGTGATAATGAAGCAGTCATGTCATTTTCAAATAACAACAAGAGCTCAATATCGTGTCGACACATGAAGTTAAAATATTTTATTGTTAAAGAAAAGACTGAGAATCATCTGGTATGTATTGATACAATTGGGACGAAGGAAATGACTGTGGATCCCCTTACTAAAGGGCTAGCACCGGGATCGTATTCTCAACATGTAAAAGGGATTAATCTTTTTTATTCCTTCTGATGTATGACAATACATTATGTGATCATATTTTTGTATATGAATTTGATTCTCTATGGCTTTGTATATTATTGATTTTGCATAAAGGATCTCTCATATGGGTTAGAGAGAATAACAAAATAACAATATTAAAGGATCAATAGAATAGGTAAGAGACCAACTTATTCATAAAGGTAATTTCAACATGCAAAAACTATGAAGGTGAATTATAGTGTAGTACATGAGAATATGACATCTCATAAATGAGTGTTCATCTCCATGACTCATATGATTCATTCTTATGATGAAGGGTAGCATGTGAATCCACATAAAGAATTAAATAAAGATAACGATTTAAACCTCGATTTAGTACACTTTTAATGTCAATGGGTCAAGTGGGAGAATGTTGGACATATGGATCGGGTTCAACCCATTGGTTGACACAATTTGACATTAAAAACACAGTGGGTTAGTGGGCATGATAGTTGAGGGCAGTTAATGTCATAAGGGAGGAGGTTACGTGAATGTGGATTGTCCACATTCACGTAACCTTCTCTCCCTCAACTATATAAAGGGGTGGCTGACTGCAATGGATGATGAGAAACCATTGTGATACAGTAACAACCTTAGACTAGCCCACATTCGGCTCATTGGATTCAGGGTCCAGCTCACCGTCGACCTAAGGCCTAGGCTCATCGTGGACGTCGATCGGATAAAGAGAACGTCGAGCACCCGCACGCACACTCTATGACATCTTCAGGTATGCTTTCTATGTATGATATTGCAAGAAGCGCCAACATTGAGTTATGGGCCCATGACGAAAAATGACATAAGTAAGCTCACATGGGTAAAACCTAGGGTCCGACAACTTAATAGTCTATAAAATAGTGTCCATTTTATATGTCATGTTGCTTCGTATCCAGTTCAGAATCAGATAAATAAATAGGTACTGAACCCTATCAGTCCCAGTGAGATAAACCTTTTTATCTAGCGAGAATTAACCTTCGGATAGAGTTGTTTCAATGATGTATAAATGCAATTCTTTTTACCAATGGGGTCTGCTTGTCTGGTAGGAACAACTAGTGCACGTCATTTTGTGTTGGGACGTTGCAGGTTCAAAACCTAATGGTATGGTTGTATAATTGATAGGGGTCTGCCTAACCCGAGCTTGCCTTTAAAAAAAATAATGCAATTCTTGTATTTGACACACTGAAAAAACCCATATACATGTAAAAAAAACATGATATAGGAAAGACTTAAAAATCTTATGATATTATTATTTTTAATTTTGGAGTAAAAATCTTATATATTATTAGGGGCGTGTTTGCTTTGGTCACACGTTGAGATGAACAATCACAATTGAGAAATTAGAAGTTATGAATATTGGTCACAAGGTTAATCTTGAGATCAACTTTCACAAGAACAATCACAGCTGACAACCAATCACAAGTTGTACTTTTATTATATTTCACTAACTTTGAGAAAATATTATGATTGTCACATGATTCAGAGAAAATCCAAAAATCACAAGGCATTGCAAACATGCCCCAAGATATATTCACAAGCACAAAATATGTGCACATTTTTAAATCATAATTGCATTTGAGAATTCACTAGTATTTTACTGGAAAACAAAGTTTTTCATTTATCAACAGTTTTTCGATTGTGAAAAAAAATCCAAGAACAAGATTTGTGACTGTCACTAACCAATCCATGTCATTGTCATTTTGACCATGGAAATAAGTGCCCCAATGGAGTTGGCTTAGTGGGGTGGCATCTTTGTTGTTAGAAGGGCAGTCAAGGTTCGATTCCCATGGGTGTCACTCCTCTGCTGGCGTAACATAGGCCTGGGGCAGGGGTCCTAGCCTTGGAATTTCGCTGCCGTCAGCCACCACGACTAGGTCTACGGGTGCAGTTTCTTAGGGTTATAAATCCCCCCCCCAAAAAAAAACGGTCCTGGAAAGAGCAAAGCTCCTTGTCAATACTAATGCATGATAAGAGGACAATGAAAGAGAGTCTCTCCAACTCAACGCCAAGTGTTTTTTTTTTAATGACCTCAACGTCAAGCTATTGAATGCATTCAAGGGGCTCTTTTCAAGTAGCAGTCATGGTTGTCCATACTCAATCCAGTCAACTTAAGCATTAATACATTGCCTAGCTGTTCACACTGAGCAAGCCATGGTTACTTGGCTTTTTCCTCTGAATTTATAACCGAAGAAACAGTACCTGGCCGCACTGGCTCAGCCTTCTATACATACGGTCATCATGCCGACAGCGTAAAACTCCGAGGCTAGAACCCTTGCCCCGTGACCTATGCTACGCTTTCACTTGCACAAAAGGGCAACACCCATGAGAATCAAAACTTGACTGTCCAGTCAAGATCCCACCCCACTACGCCAACCCCCCTTGGGGCTATGGTTACTTGTCTTGCTATTGAGAGTAGTGTCCACGGTCCACTATTTAAGGGGTGTTTGATTATCACACATTTTTTTTGTGGGGGTGGGGGTAGACCAAGGAAAACTCTCTGACCAACGAGTGCACATTGGCAGGCCTCCATATGGTAAAACCCTTGATATTGAGTTTTGCATCCAAATCTGAATCCAAATCCAACTAAAATCTGGAGTAATTAAACGTGATGCTAGTGATTTAGTCCACATTGTGTGAAACACAAAATGAGAAAAAAAAAACCTTAATGGGATTTGAATCAGTGTCACATTATCTAAATATCAAATATTTGTGTGCATGCATGTAAAAGTGCAAAATAAGACAAGAAAAAATCTTGTAAGGGATTTGAATTAGTATCGCAATTTTTGGCAATAAGACAAGAAAAAAGTTTTGGGTGTTGCTTAATATGAACTTATAGATGTATTTTCTATAGCTTATTAGAAAACATGAATTAGATGAGACATTTTTCATGTTTAGACTTGTATTTAGAATGATAAAGAAACAACTGCTCTTACTAAAACTTTTTTAGTTAAATTGATTCGATCCAAAACATGTTTTTTAATTAATAATCAATGACACACACATTTATAGGTTTGAATTACTTGAAAAAAAAACATAAAATTATATATTTTAGATATGTTAAACACCATTCAAGACAAAACTTTTAGGAGCAACTCATATATATATATATATATATATATATATATATATATATAAGGCTAAAGTTTACTACAATTGTTTGTATGTACAAACCACAGCTAATTTTTTTTAGTCTAAATGACCCCATAGACGTGATCTACATGCTGTTTTTAGTGAGGACAACTTTTGAATAGTCTGAATCTAACTTGTGTACAATTTTTCCCAGCGATGCAAAAATAAATGGTTGTAAATGTATTGATTTTTTCCAACTAAAAAAACACATTTTTTCATTGAAAAAACATAATCCAAGGGTTTCTTCCCACTATATTAAGCATGTTGAACATATCTAGTGTTGTATTTTGAGGTTTCAATTAGATTGTGTATATATATAGTCACAGATATGGGTGATATTTTGAAAATATAGAAATAATATAGGTATAAATTTATAAAAGCAAAATATCATGATGTTTTGAAAATATCATAAATTTATGTCACCATAATATCATGATATTATGTGTTTCCTTGTACTTTTTTACTTCTTTTCTATATCTTAACAATGCTTTTTCTTTCTTTTATGTTGTTTAGTACTGCAATTTTTCATGCTTTGTGACTAATTTCTTTTATTGTATGTGTATTTTATTATTTAAATATATCTCCTTATTTATTATTTTATTTTTATATTTATTTTTTTCTTAGCCTATGAGTTTTTTCCAAGATTTATCAATTGAACTTATATTAACATGGGAAATTGCCTTGACGAGATATAGCTGACACTGATATATATATATATATATATATATATATATATATATATATATATATATATATATATATATATATATATATATATATAATGGGTTAATATTGACTATTAATGAAGGTACAAAACTAATGAGTAGAAATCACTCTTTTCTTCAAAAGTTTTCAATTTTTTCTAGATCAAATGTTATGGATGTGATTTACACAGTTTTGTTTATTAGGAAACTTGTCTTTAATTATGTGATTATAACAAGTAATTTGGTTTTTAAAAAAATTCAAAAATCTATGACCCTCAGTGTGACAAAATTTTATAACTCAAAAGATCATATTTTACATTAAAAAAACACAATTCAAGGCTTGATCCTTAGCAAACATGTTGAACACATCTATATGGTTAGATTGAGTTGATACAACTTGCACCTATGACATGTTACTCATTAGTTTTGTACATTCATTAGTAGTCAATATTTACCCTATATATATGGTAATGACAGGGGTGCTCCCAAAGTACCTACTCCCACTTAATAGAAGCTTTAGATTTTCAAAAAATTTAAAGTTTTTTTTGTAGATCAGACCCTTTACATATGATCTACAAGCATCATTTAGTAAAAGAAAAGTTCGGGATCATGTGATTATAGCATGTGTATGTTTTTTAAGACCTTTAAAAATCAACAACTCACAATGTATCAAAATTTTATGACATAAAAAAATCTTATTTTTATATCTAAAAAGCATGATCCAAAGCATGACACTAAAAGAAAAACATTAATTAGTGACGGAAATTTGTGACAGAAATAATTCATCGCAAATTTATGACGGATTAGCTAGAGAAAATGAACTGTCCCTAAAATTGGAATTAAGAGCGGACTTAGCGGCGTAACAATTGTGTCTCAAAATTCGTCGCTACTTAGTGATGAAAAAATTCTGTCTTAAACTATGTCTTAGCTTCGTGACGGATAAGGGACAATTTTTCTGTCTCGACTTAGTTTCTAATTGACGATGGATTTTGAGACAGAATTTTTTCGTTGCTAATTATGTCGCTAATTTCTCTTGTAAAACCCTAATGTGAGTCCCTTTCTATTTTATCCGCCGACCGTCGTGTGCATCCACCGACCATCGTTGCCCGTCGCCTATCGCTCGTCGCTCGTCGCCCGTCGTCGTGTGCCATCGCCGCCCGCTGACCTCCTCTTCTTCTGCCTCCTGTCACCGCGCTGCTTGCCATCTCCGCCCCCGCTCTTCGACAACCCACCAATGATGCTCTTCGAAGACCTCATCCCCCGCGTCCGACCCACCCTCTCTGCCTCGCCAGCAGCCCCATCTCCCTCTCCGCCCTCTCTCCTCTCCTATCCGACCTCAAGCCTCCGGCAACCCCACCTCTCTCTCCGCTCTTGTCCCTCTTCACCCTCTCTCCTGTCTCGTCTGACCTCCAGCCCCCCACCTGCGACCCTCCATCGCCGACCTCCTCTTCTTCCTCCCCCTCTCATCTTCCTTTCTCTCTAGCAACCTCGTCGTGCACTTAATAGGCCACAAAGGGTTGAACCTGTCTTCCTCCTCTCTCTCTCCTCGACTGCCCCTCCCTTCTCATCGCCACCCTCATCCCTCTTCTCCCTCTATCCTCTCCCGTCTGACCTCCAGCCTCCGGTCGACAGCCATCGGAGTCCCCCCCCCCCTCCCACACACACACAGACTTGCCACCCTCCCTCGCCGACCTCCTCTTCTTTCTCCCCCTCTTGTCTTCCTCCCTCTCTGGCAGCCTTGATCGCTCTCTTCTCTCTTGACCCACGCTGGTGTCCTTGTCGTCGATCGGCCTCCTATTTCGGTAGCCTTGCTTTGTAGCCGACCCATGGCCGGATACCCTTCGCTGGTGAGTCTGTAGGTATACCGCCTCTCTCTCTCTGTCAGGCGGTGGTGGAGCGTTGCCCCTGCCGTATATAAATGTGCATTGTAGGTACGTAGCTGAGCTAATTGCGCGATGCTTAGTGCTAAGCATCACATGCGGCTAAAAATGCAATGCAAAAAGAAATAAGAAAAAAATGCAAAGGTAAAAGCAATACAAATCGGGGAAATACCCGTGGTGAGTGAGTGATGCAAGTGCATCACATATTATTTACTTTCTTGGATGCAACACTTTTATGTTCACACATTTACTTAGTTGTGGATATCTAGGACTACTTTGCTGGAGTTCGAAGATCATGCTGAGCATGATTTGAATATATGGAAATAGAAGTGCTCTTGTTTTTGTAGTTCGGAGTCTATGCTAGTCATGGTAGTAGTTAGTGAGATATTAGAGTGTGTTTACTGTAGGTACATGTTTGACATTATTGAGATATAAATGATTTGATATATTGCAATATTTGATGTGACTATATCCATGTTTGCATGAAGTTATTTTCGAATTAATTATGCCCTCCATGTGAAATTGTATTATGAAAATATGCTTAAATTGAATGCATCATGTTTATGAATGTGATTTCATCTTTCTAAATATCTTTGTGATACATATATATATATGTGTGTGTGTGTGTGTGTGTGTCGTGTATCCATGCTTGCATAAAGTTATTTTCTAATTAATTATGCCCTCCATATAAAATTATATTATGAAAATATACTTAAATTGAATGTATCGTATTTATGAATACGATTTCATCTTTCTAAATATCTTTATGATATATATATATATATATATATATATGTGTGTGTGTGTGTGTGTGTGTGTGTGCGTGTGTGTGTGTGGTGTGTGTATCGTGTATCCATGCTTGCATGAAGTTATTTTCAAATTAATTATGCCCTCTATATGAAATTGTATTATGAAAACATGCTTAAATTGAATGTATCATGTTTATGAATGCGATTTTATCTTTCTGAATATCTTTGTGATATATATATCCAACAATGCATGATAAATTTGATATTTTTTTTATCGACGCATTATTATGATTCTCTTTTAACTGGTGAAGATAATATCTGTAACATTATAGGATAAAATGGCTGCAAACCGTGAATGGATGTACTGTAGGATAGTTGATAATAAGGTGTCGCTTGAATATATGGATGGTGTTGACAGTTTTATTGAATTTGCAACAACAAGTGTCAGTATAGTGGATATCATCGGTCGGATCAGGTGCCCCTACACGATGTGTAAGAACAATCTATTTGTAGAACCTCATGGCATTAAACATCACCTATATAGGAAGGGTTTTGTGAGTGTTTATCAGAATTGGATGCTTCATGGTGAAGAATTTTAGAATAATTTTGATGTACGGGTGGATGTGGTGCACGATAATCTATATGTGGATTTGATATTTGATGTTGCAGAACCATAACTGGGTTCTGCTATGGGTCCTACTGATGTACAAACTGAGGTAGAGGAAGAAGTAGCAAATGATGCAGCTAGTAGATTTTATGACTTACTTAGAGATGTTGATGAGCCACTGTGAAATGGTTGTGAGAGTCATACTATCTTATATATAGTTCTTCAACTACTGAATTTAAAGTCAGAGTATAATTTGTGTCAATCATGTTTTGATCGTATGTACTCTACTGTGAAGACTATGTTGCCCAAAGATGAGAAATTACCATAAAATTTCTATCATGTGAAGGTTATGGTCAACGCTCTAGGTATGAGGTATCAAAAGATAGATGCTTATCCAAATCACTGCTTGGTGTATTTCAAAGATCAAGAAAATAACAAATCATGTCCGTCATGTGGTCATCCTCGGTTCAAGCCAAAAACAAGGGGCAATGGTAGCACGAGGTTAAAAGAAGTGTCATGCAAGTCATTCCGCTACTTCTCGCTCACCTCTAAATTGCAACGATTGTATATGTCTTCGAAGATAGCTAAACACATGAGATGGCATGCAAATAAAGTTTGACATGATGAAAACAAGATCATACATCCTGTTGACGCGGAAGCTTGGAAGCACTTTGATTGTACTCATCAGACCTTCGTAATAGAAGTGAGAAATGTTAGGCTAGGTTTATGTACAGATGGATTTAAACTATGTGGGGGTAGATCAACCTCATACTCGTGTTGGTCAGTATTATTCACCCCATACAACCTTTCTCCAAGCTTGTGTATAAAGCATCAAAATCTTTTCTTGTCTCTATTGATCCCTGGTTCGACCTCTCCGGGCCAAAATCTTGCAATATATTTAATGTCATTGATTGATGAGCTAAAAATACTGTGAAATGACGATGTTCTCACGTACGATGCCCAAAAAAAATAAAACTTCAATATGAAGGTTGGTGTTCTATGGACAATTAGTGGCTTTTTTGCATATGGTATGTTATCTAGTTGGAGCACACATGAGAGGTTGGCATGTTCGTACTGCATGGAGGATACAAAATCTTTTAGATTGACGCATGGAAGGAAGTCGTGCTGGTTTGATTGTCACCGTCAATTTCTACCTAGCGACCATCCGTTTTGACGATAAAAAAATACATTCCGAACATGCATAACTGAAATAGAAGGTCCACCTACACGGTTATCTGACATAGAGATTTTAAGATGATTGTGATACTTTCCATATAGACTGACAGATGTCCGTAGCCCAATGCCCTTCCTTGGATTTGGGAAGGATCACAATTAGACAAAGAAATCTATATTTTGGGAACTATCATATTAGTCGACCTTATTGATACGACATAATTTGGATGTGATGCATATGAAAAAAATGTATTTGATAATGTGTTCAATACGGTAATGAATGTCAAAAGAAAAATAAAGGATAATCTGAAGTCTCGTATGGATTTAAAAGTAATATGTAAAAGACCAGAATTGAAACTTTAAGAGTACAATGACAAAGTACTCAAACTAAAGGCAAGGTATGTGCTTGGACCAGATCAAGTAAAGCAGATATGTCAGTGGTTTAGACAGTTGAGATTTCCAGATGGATATGTCTCTAACATTGCTTAGGCTGTGAAGATAGATGAGAGACAATTATATGGGTTGAAGAGCCATGATTGTCATGTCATTATACAACGGTTGATTCCCCTACCATTTCATGATATGTTAGACAAACCTATATGAAGGGTATTATCCGAGTTGAGTAGATTTTTAGAATATTGTGTACATCGGAAGTTGTAGTAACTGAGGTAAAGAATCTCGAGGATTCTGTTGTCACTACTATTTGTTAGCTAGAGAAGATATTTCTGCCAGCATTTTTCAATGTTATGGAACATGTGGTCATACATTTGCCATATGAACTTAGGGTTGGTAGTCCTGTGAAATATCAGTAGATGTACCCATTTGAAAGGTATATTTTTATTTATACTTTTCTCTCTAATGCTATTGGGAATTTATTGTATTACGAGATGTATATTATTGACAGATGCGTGTTTGACGTAAAAAAAGGTTCAGAATAAAGCAAGAGTGGAGGGTTCAATTTGTGAGGCATACACTTTAGAAGAGATTTCAAATTTCTCATCTATATACTTTGAACCTCACATTTCAACATGTTATACTTGCCCACCTCGTAATGATGATGAAGAGCAATTTACTATGGCTAACAAACTATCGATATTTCAACCACTTGGGCATGCCTTTGGCAGTTGCTGGTCAAGACTCTTGGAAGATCGAGAGCAAGACGCAGCACAGATCTATATCTTTTTTAATTGCTCATCGATCAACCCCTACATCGAGTAAGTATACTTAATATGTAACATTAAGTTCTATACGTGCATACATGGTTCAGTAATATAAATATTTGTTAAGTACAAACGATTTGATTTGGAGTTGTGAAGAGAACTTTCACATCTCACTGATTGAGAAGTACAGAAAGAACGTAAAAATAAGTTTGGGGCATGGTTGAAAGAGTTAGTAAGGATGATGCCATACATTTTTTTTGTATAAACAACAATATGTTACTTAATGGGTCATGATTACAGTCATTATTTATGCTTGTAGGTCTGCCATGGTGATGTTAATGATCAAGGAATATGTGTTTTACAAAATGGTCCGACCAAAGTTGTGCAATGTTACAACGGGTACATCATAAATGGTTACGATTCCATACAAAAAGTATGGTGTAAACAAGTCAATGATGAATAGTAGTGCGTGTGTTAAGGGTAGCAGCTATGGTGAAAATGAACTTGACTACTACAATGTTATTGAAAAAATAATAGAGTTGACTTACTTAGGCATAAATAACATGATAACTTTATTCAAGTGTCATTGGTTTGATCCCACAACAACAAGAGTCGACAAAGCCTCAGGCATTATAGAGGTGAATCATAAATCAAGGTTTGGGACATATGAACCATTCATATTAACCTCGCAAGCTCAACATGTTTACTATACTTCATATCCGAATACAAGGAAGTCAAATAGAAATGAATGGTGGGCGGTTTGCAAGATGAAGTCTAAATTATACCCCGAGTATGATCAGTTACAGGAAGACAAGATTGCTGAAGAGGGTGATTACTATCAATCAGATGATATGTATGACTTCTCTTATGGTCACGATGTCACACATGGTTTGCATGTCACATCTCCATTGTTCGATGATACACGTATGGAAGAATGTGATCCAAATGATATACCAAGTGGATGGGTGCCTAATGAAGAAGATGACGAAGAGGACAAAGAGGAGGAGGAGGAAGAAGAAGAATATAAAAGTCAAACAAGTGATGAGGAAGCATACTCGAGCTAATAAAGTACATCTTGTAATACATACCACATCAGTTTCTCATATGCTCTTATTTTTGTAGTTCAGAGTCCATGCTAGTCATGGTTGTAGTTAGTGAGATATTGGAGTGTGTTTGCTGCAGGTACATGTTTGATGTGACTGTATTCATGCTTGCATGAAGTTATTTTCGATTTGATTATGTATCCATGTTCATGGAATTTCATATCATGTTACATTCAATGCATACTTAGCATGTATATGCATAGTTATAAAACTGATTCATGTAGGACCTTTAAATCTTTACATTTCATGCATATATCATATCCATGCTAAGATCAAGATTTATGTAACTGATCCAAATAATATTTTTATTTGTTAGAATATGGTTCATGGAGGTCACAGTGGTCGAGGACCAAGTGAAGGTTGTGGGACATCATTAGGTAGACGTCTTTGTGTTATATTTAAATATAGGAATTCATTATGTTTTTTCTTATATGTTGATATAAAAATTATTACTTGTTAATTATCTTTATAGAATCCCAACTCAGTGATAGCCAGTATCAGCCTTCATTTTCACGTAGTCCTTCAATAGGTATATCATTTAAATAAATATATAGTTGATTAGTTTATATGTGCATTGTGTAAATTTCTAACTCATTATTTTGTAGATAATGTTTCGCTTGCACATGACCCACCTACACTAGTTACTCATACACATCACGAGACAATGCCGGATGCAGGGTCTTCTCAGTCTGATACACGACGACTCATTCAAATAGTGTATATCGATAGTCGACCGTAAGTATTACATTGTCACTTGTCCAATACTTATTTTATAAATAGTGTATATCGATAGTCAAGTGTTAATGTGTACCAATTCATATGCAGTGTGAGGTTTGAGCCACAAGAAATAATACAAGAAATTAGAAAGTCATTACTTTAGCATCTACCAAGACTGGTCACTCAATGAAAAGAGTACCCGAA
The DNA here is from genome assembly GCF_984573655.1 of Nuphar pumila. Lineage (NCBI taxonomy): Eukaryota > Viridiplantae > Streptophyta > Magnoliopsida > Nymphaeales > Nymphaeaceae > Nuphar > Nuphar pumila. Next base: position 102,135,475 of record NC_143252.1, on the reverse strand, counting down.
GGTGGTGTTGGAAAGATTATGGTCCTCATTCATGGTATACAATCGTTTATCATAGCTAATATGTTTTATATATAATTTTTTATTATAGTCATGTGCACTAACTTTCTGAAATTATTTGTAGGCTTCGAATCGCTTCGCGACCGCAAAAGAGGAGCATGATGCGAGGATAATGTGGCAGAAGGTGATTGTCAATCGATTTGCTGACATGTTGCACAATATAAAGACTGCAGTAATACAAGCAGTTGGTGGGATAGATGATCCACTGCAATGGAAGGGCCATGACCCTTCTACTATCAGGATAGATTATTGGGATGCAATATGCGACAAGTGGGTGAGCCATGAATTTCGAAATCGCTCAGCAAACGCTGCACATAACCGAGTGAAGATGATCGATGCCCATCTACACACAGGTGGTTGTAGGACTTTTGGAAGCCACCAGAAGAAAATGGCAACTCATCAATATATATATTGTCAAATTTATAAGTATTTATGCATACTTTCTAATTATTTTTTTTAGCATTTAACCTTGCAGGTAGCCGAAAAAGGAGGCATTGTGCCTTACAAGGATTCGTTTGTTGAAACATATAAACGTAAGAGCACGGAAGAGTTTGTATCAGAAAAGGCGAGAGCGACAACGATATGTATTTATTGTATTAATAAATATTGTAATATACAAGTTACCATGATTTACATTATCATAAACATTATAATTCTTAATTATTAATTTCTACTGTAATCATTACTTTATAGGAGTCATACGAGCAGCAAATGGTAGATCGATATGGCGATGACTCCACTCAGCATCTGCCTTTTTATCCTGCAGCATGGGTGACTGCAATCGGTGAACCCAAAAAGGGTTGTGTGTTCGGTTTTGGGAGTAACATTAACACCACACCACTCGTTGTCTTCTGCAGTCAGGGCTCTCAGAGTTCTCCCACCAGCATCAACTTCCACCGTTCGATTGACCCTGTTGTTTCATGGGATGATGTCTGCCAGCTTCTTCAAGACACAATGCGTGACTTTTTATATGAAGTCATTCTCAACCTTGTCCATAATGAGTTGTGCAACTTTTTTCGAGACATGAAAACTTCGTCTTCATTCAACATGGGTTTTGGTGCCCGTCAAGTATGAATGATTGAATCACTATGAATTTTTATTGCTAGCATTAGAACACATGTATGCATGATTGAATTACTATAAATTTTTTGACAACCTTATAATACATATATGTACGATTGAATCACTATGAAATATTTTTGGACAACCTTAGAACACATATAAGCATGATTTCATCACTATAAAAGTTTTTTAACTGCCTTATAACATATATATGCATGATTGAATTACTATAAAAGTTTTTTGACAACCTTAGAACACATATAAGCATGATTTCATCACTATGAAAGTTTTTTTACTACCTTACAACACATATATGCATGATTGAATTACTATAAAAGTTTTATGACAACCTTAGAACACATATAAGAATGATTTCATCATTATGAAAGTTTTTTGACTGCCTTATAACACATATATGCATGATTAAATTACTATGAAAGTTTTTTTACAACCTTAGAATACATATAAGGATGATTTCATCACTATAAAAGTTTTTTTACTATCATAGAACACATATAAGCATGATTTCATCACTATAAAAGTTTTTTGATTGCCTTATAACAGATATGAGCATGATTTCATCACCATGAAAGTTTTTTGACTGCCTTATAACACATATATACATGATTGAATTACTATAAAAGTTTTTTGACAACCTTAGAACACATATATGAATGGTTTCATCACTATGAAAGTTTTTTTACTGTCTTAGAATATATATATGCATGTTTGTGATACATAACACATTTATTTGACAACCTTATAAACCATATATGCATGCTTGAATCACTATGACATTTTTTTGACAACCTTAGAACACATATCTACATGATTGAATCACTATGAATTTTTTTTGTCATCTAAATGTTGTTAATGTTATTTACTTTATTGCTAGTCTATGTGTCACTCAACTATATTACTTTGATTTTCTTAGATTAGGAGCATTGCATATAATTTATATCATTATATTTTATTTATCAATACTAACAATTCGATTCTCTTATAGGATGCTGGAGATGATCAACGCAGAGGAGCTGATGCAGGCATGGATGAAGGGGCAAATCGAAACAATGAAGAAGATGATGCTCCAAATCTTGGCGGTGATTAGATTCATGTATTGAATTTGTTGCAAGTACTTGTTGTTTCAAATGAAACTCTTTGTATATGTTCACTTGTAACTAATTACTACTTTATGAGGATTATAGTGATCTGTTAAATTTGTTTCACTTATAGCTTATGCTAAATTTGTTTCCCCTGCTTTGTATATGTCTTTTTTATGTGTACTTTGTTTTTCATACACAGGTTATATAAATTGTATAACGAGAATTTTTTTCTCGATATTTCTATTTCAAATAAATTTTATTTTATTTTATTTTTAAATTTTCGACGGATTAAAGATGGATATTTTTCATCGCTAATATCTGTCGCAAATATAGCAATGGATTAGGGACGAATATTCATCTGTCTCAAAAACTGAATCAGTCGATATTTTGTGACGGAATGTAATCTATCGCTACACCGTCATTAATTGGGTGACGAAATTTAGCGACGAAAGCGTATCCATCGTGAAATTTTAACGACGGCTTAGCGACGGATATGTATCTATCGCAAAACCAAATCAATTCTTATTTAATGACGGATCATGACAATGGCTAATCCGTTGCGAATTAGCGACGAAAATAATGACATATCAGTTTTGTCGCTAATTAGTGACCAAAAAATTATGACGAACGCTATTCATCGCTAAGCCATTGCCAATCCGTCGCCAAACGGATTAGCGACAGATTTGCGATGGATTATCGATGAATAACGTCCGTCGTTAATCTGCAAATTTCTTTTAGTGTGATTCCTATCAAATAAGCTATGTTGAGTGCATCCATAAGGTTTAATTGAGAAGTTACAACTTACAACCATGATTTCTATATTGTTCATCCATAAAGTTTAAAGGTGCTGGTGCTGCCCCTTTTCTAGTTCTACCCCTTAAGCTCCTTAAAATTCATAGGTTTTTTAATATTTTTTCTCATATATAACATTATAGATGTGATTCATAGGTTTTGTTTAGTGAGAATCAACTTTTAGATCATCAGAATCTGACCTGGGCTTTCAGGTAATCCAAAATCAATGGCTATGAAGGCATCAATTTTTCTTAGCTCATAAAAATATATTTTTTTATATAAAAAACATGATCCAAGATTCTATTCTCACTAAATAGAGCATGCTAAACACATCCAATGGTTCAGTTCTATCGTAAAACACTTCAAACTATGGGCATAACCGGGTAGAACTAGAAAAAAGGGTCGAATATGTTCATTTCTCATATATATATATATATATATATATATATATATATATATATATATATATATATATATATGAGCAATGCATATATTTTTTTTGTCAAAAAAAAATGATCCACCGATTCCCACTAAATCAACCATGATAAACACATCTAACTATTCGTATCTATCATAAAACACTTTAAACTAAACACTTTAAACTATGGGACAGAACGAGAAATGTCGGCCTAATATGTTCATTATATATATATATATATATATATAGAGAGAGAGAGAGAGAGAGAGAGAGAGAGAGAGTAATGTATGGTATTTGAAGTCCAAATTCAGGACAATAATAACTTGCCTTTCAAATCAACAGCAATTGGCAATGCCATTTGGCTGAAACTGATTGAAAATTTGTTTGTGCCGTCGGCAGCCAGCTGATACCCATCTGTATAAATTTATTATGAGGTAGGCTTGGATAAGCGTCCCAATTGAATGTGATCCATGTTTCACGTAGTTATCAATTATAATCTCCATCATGTCGGTTTTCAGAGGACTTAAAAGCGGGTCTACCTGCAGGTTTTGACTGGCACCCTCATAAAGTCAAGACTCCAGCCTCAAGATGCATACTGCCCAATGAATGTCAGATGCAAGTAGGTCTGACCCATATCTGGGTCCAAATCTTATTGGACACATGCATACAATATGTTTATATTCAGCATTTTTTATTTTGTATAATTGTTGCAAATAGAAACCTCAATTCATGAAGAAACACTAAGTATGCACGAAAACTGAGAAAAACAAGAAATACTACAAAGAAATTGCATAAACCCAACTAAAATAAGAATTTTTATTCATCAACTCTGAACTTTCTTCCTACGTAACAAGTTTTTATAGAAAAATAAAGGTTTACTTTTGGATCTTGAATAGATTCAATATCCGAATATAAATATCCAAAAACTCTAAAATATAAAAGGGATTCAAAGGGATCCTTATGAACCCGTGTCTTTTCTCCTGCATCAATAACCATCCAAAACATTTTCAACATGAGGTGTTCAAGTTTAGTTCATTTTTTTGTAGTTAGTTGAGTTGAGCTTGAGCTAAATGAGATAAATACCACCTGTTTTTCTTTTCCAAAAATGAAAAGAGACCACTATTTTTGTTTCAAAACTGAAAGTAATAGCATTTAAACTCTGAACCTATTGAGCCAAATTCAAGCTAACTCGTTTACAGAAAAATTACATCATTTTAATACTGCAAACAATATTTAAACTCTAAACCTATCTTGCAAGCCAAAAAAATCTCTGCACGCATAATGATTTTCTATGTTTGTGTTTCAAGCATAAAAATCACTGCACGCATTAGCTATTTTATGTCTTTTGCGCAGCCTGATGACTTTGTAAAGTACCCGGCTCACTCAGGCTATGTTTTGGGAGCCTTACAATGGGATGGAAACATGGTTTCAGTTTGTTGCCAAAATATCGTTTTGCCAATGTGTGATGTTGAGAAATGTTGTCAAAAAACATGATATGATGAAAGGTGTTGAAATGTGGTGTTGGGCCACACAATACCGGTCCTAACTCATTGTTTAAGAAACGCCATTTCTCGCAAACAACAAGAGAGTAGGAAGGCAAAGCACGACCAAAAACACAACACAACCTCCAATTCAACGCTCCCAAACATAGCCTTAACCACGCCCGAGTTTTGTTTAGCTCACTGAGTACAAGAAAAGATCAGCAAAAGAAAGCTGAAGAGGTGTTCTTGGACTCTCGATGGAACATGTTGCCCACGGATACACATCCCCATGGGATTGTTAGTCATGCACTCAGGTGTTGGACTAATCACCTGATCCGGGTGGTGTATGTTCTCCCCCGATGATTCACTGAATCCCACATCTGTGTTCGGGGGGGCGAATGAGCACCACGTATTTATGCACATGGGGCTCGTATTCCCTTGTATGTTGACATAACTTTGCATATGACTCTGGTGTTGTTGCAAAGACTTAATCACCCTTACTTGCTTTTTTTGCTCTGAAATGACGGTTCGATAAAATGACAAAAATATCCTCCATTCAAAAGTTGTGAAACTACGGTTTGAGAAAAGGACAAAAAAGTCCTCCATCCAAAAAGTTTGATGTTAACTATTTAAAGTGTAGACGTTCGCTATTCATTAAGCTCTTGCACCATCTGCTGTAACAGTAGCTCCCATTGTCAACGAAGCTTTGCCTTCGTCTCCAGTCGAGGTTTCCGCCTTGTTTTGTATCCTGTTTTACAATACATTGTCGCCTTCTCGTGCATGCCTTGTGTTAGAAAACATTTTTGTGTCTTCTCTTCATTTTCGTTGTCATTAGGCATTATGGAAGAAATCAATGATGCACAAACATTCCAACCAGTGCCATTAATGCGTCGTGAGTAGCTTTTCATCTCATCATGCTATAGATGAAGAACGCATGTCGTCTTGTGTGCCATTAAGGCATTGTTTTGTTACTGCAGGTAGATCTTGTTCTTACGATGGTTGGAAACTTATCGATATTTGTAAGACGCTGGGACCTGTTGACAAGAATACTTGTTTACAAATGCTAGGTAGGGCTTCCAACCCATCAGGTATCCTACATTCACTCATTATATGCATTGTATCTCAAACCGCTGTATTAGTAACATACTACAGATTTGTGAGATATTGTGTTGTTAGTTAATATCGATTTGTTTGCTATTATGCCCAATTTCTTCCGTATCGATTTGTAATTTATTGTGCAATATATTTATCGACCTTTTAGATATTATGGTTTTGTATTGTCGATTTGTAAGTTATTATGTTGAACTGTCGTGTCGATTTTCAATATATTATTTGATATGTATATCGATTTGTAAGATATTGTATGTTTTGTAATATGTATTCATAAGATATTTGTACACACTTTGAAAACATGTGTGTGCAGAAACACATCGTTACACGCATTCAAATCGCTGCTCTGTCAGCGTTTTATATTGAACTTGTTTCACAGCCTCTTGGATCTACTGACAGCATTATCGTCAACACACATGTACGACATTTCGTGTCTTTTATTGGCATGGTAAGTGACAACTCGATGCTCAGTATAAGCAGATATCAAACCGTAATTGCTTTTATATTGTCATTCTTTAAATCGATTCTTTGACTTGCTAACCCTTATCGGTATCCGTTGTTATATGCATCCTGATTAAATCGTAGTAAATGTATGTGCTTGCTAACGCAACATGATATATTGCTTACAAAACATTCTTGTGTCTTCTCTTCTTTTGTGTTGTCGTTAGGCATTACGGAAGAAAGCAATGACGCACAAACATTCCGACCAGTGCCATTAAAGCGTCGTGAGTAGCTTTCCATCTCATCATGTTGTCGATGAAGAACGCATGTCGTCTTGTGTGCCATTAAGGCATTGTTTTGTTACTGTAGGTAGATCTTGTTCTTACGATGGTTGGAAACTTATCGATATTTGTAAGACGCCAGGACCTGTTGACAAGAATGCTTGTTTACAAATGCTAGGAAGGGCATCTACCCCATCAGGTATCCTACATTCACTCATTATATGCATTGTATCTCAAACCGTTGTATTAGTAACATACTACCGATTTGTGAGATATTATTTTGTTAGTTAATATCGATTTGTTTGCTATTTTGCTGGCAACACAAACTGATATATTGCTTATAACATTGTTGAGCTTATCATCAGGTTGTAATGAAGACAATGTTTTTCAATCAATTGAAAGTTATGGAGAATTGAACATCTATAGTAATGACGCAACTGAAGAATTGAACATCTGCACTAATGATGCACATGATAAGAAGGGTGCAGACATTAGACTCACTCTTAACTTGAATGTTCCAGTAGAAGAAATGCAATTCAATGATGAGGTAGATTATCATGACAGTACACATAATAAAGTGTAGGCACTGCGAATGAACATGAAAGTACACTTGACTATGTTTCGATAGAAGGAATGCAGTTTAATAATGAGGAAGTTGCATATAAATTTTACAATGATTATGCCCTAAAAGTTGGCTTCAGTGTGAGAAGGTTTTCTTGGTCAAAAAATGCACAAGGTGTCGTGGTGAGAAAGACATATGTTTGTTCCAAGCAAGGTTGAAAGAAATCAATGGGAAATTCAACAAGGAGCATGCCAGAATCAAGATGTGGATGTCAAGCGAGAATGGTTTTGAGAAGACATCCGAATGGGAAAATTCTAGTTTGTACTTTAATCAGTGATCATAATCATGATTTATCTGCATCATTTATGACTCCTATGTTAAGGTCACGTCGTAAAGTAACTGTAGTGCATGCTGCAATGGCTGAAATAGCCGATAGCGCCGGCATTGCACCAAGGAAAACATACAATTTGTTTGCCTAAATAGACGGTGGTCGCGATAATGTGTCATTCACACCTTTGGATCTAAGAAACCACTTGAGAAGAAAGAGGACAGATAACATGAAGAATGGAGAAATATGTTCTTTGGTTGATTACTTATAGAAGAAATCAAGCAATGACTCTGGGTTTTTTAGTGCAATGCAACTGGATGAAGATGGATATGTTGTGAATATGTTTTGGGCCGATTCAAAGTCAAGAGTAGATTATGAATGCTTCAATGATGTGCTTGTATTTGATACTATAGTAAAGATTAATACTGAACAGTGGTCATTTGCGCAGTTTGTCGGAGTGAATCATCACTCACAGAGTTGTATATTAGGCGGCGCGTTTTTGTATGACCAGACCAAGGAAAGTTTTGAGTGGTTATTTAGAGTATTTACACAGGCAATTAACGAGAAGCAACCTGGAGCTGTACTTACAGATGGTGATCGCGCAATTGCGGTTGCAGTGCTTCATGTGTAGCCAGATGCACATCATCGGCTATGTTTGTGGTATATCTTTCAAAATGCAGCAAAGAACATAGGACACATATTTAATCAGAAGACAGGTTTGATAAAAAGTTTACTAGGTATGTGCTTGAGAGCGTAGACAAGATCACATTTATGTCTGATTGGGAGGAAATGATTCAGACATACGACCTTGAAGATTGTCTGTGGTTACAAAATTTATATGCAGAAAAAGAGAAGTGGGCATTGGCATATGGAAGACAATACTTTTGTGCTGGTATGATAAGCACACAAAGAGCTGAATCTATGCATGTCACTTTGAAGAAAACCATGTATTCATGTTTAACAATGTTTCGCTTCATGGAACAATATGAATTATTTATAGACGGTCTAAGACAGAATGAGCTTGAACAAGACGTTAAATGCTTCAATACACTACCTCCAACTTTTGGCATGAAAATATTGATGCAACCTGCAGATCTGTATACACTAACTGTATTTGAATGGATCAAAAAAGAGGTGTTTCATGTCATGAATTGCAATATTGAAGGACCTGTGCAAACCGAGAATATGCGCAAATACCGTATTTTATGGGAGGGCGAAAAGCATCACAAAAGGCAATAAGCACATGTCACGTACAATGTGGACAATGGAAGAGTTGAATGTTCGTGCAAAATGTATGAATTCAAATGTATTTTATATTGTCATGCATTAAAGGCACTTAATCAAGAGAAGATACAAGAAATATCGGAGTCTTATGTAATGCGAAGATGGAGAAGACAAGCAAAGATTGAAATGCTTGATATGGACAATGTGAGTAAATCTGGTGTCGACGAGAAGTGACACATAGCCTTCTGTTACCAACAACTGTGTAGGTCATTTATGCATGTTGCTGATTTGGCATCGAGAAGTGAAGAAGGCTATATATGCATGAGAAAAGCGTCAAGGGAGTTACTTGAAAACGTGCAGTTAATTAACCTTCAGTCCGTTGCAGCGAATGAATATCAGTCGAAGATAATGGGATCGAATAGTGTAGGTGAAAATCATGCTTCGCTTGACACTTCTGAGAAGTTGCATCGTAGCCTAAACATCATCTTCAACAAGTCGGTAGTGAACGTTGTTGATTATGATGGACATATTCATTAAGCGAAGGGTATCAAAAGAAAACCTGTCTCTGATCACAGTCGTCGGAGGATAAAGGGTGCACTAAAATTGGTTGGCAAGAAAAGGTCTAATAAACAGCCAACCTCTAATCAAAAGCAAAAAAGCCCTTCTCATGAACAGGTATGTAAGACATTATAGTGCTTCCCATTACGTGAAGCTTGTCAATATTTAACTCGTGTAATGTCCAACATGCAGCAATACCCTAAAGACGTAATACCCAACGTGCTAACCTTCATTCCTCCCGACCAGATTTCCAGCAACGATAGCTTCAGTTTTACAAGTCTTTTGGTATGTAATCAATGTTGGGATGAGGTTTGCATTTCTTGCAAAACTTAAGGCAGTGTTTTATATTTTGTGTTTCATGACAGACTCTAATGAATTCGCAAGAGAAAACTTGTACACAGGAATCTCGTTTGGGCTATTAATTAAGTTGTCATGCCTCTTTGCATGACCCGATTACCACATTGACGGATTTGTTAAGAGTTTAGGGTTTCCAGCAGAGCTCGTTTACTGAGAAATTGTTGGGTTTCCCTTCTTATTCGGACAGTAGCAGAACTCCTAGGACGTCCACTGATCTTGCCGAGGAAGTCTTTCGTAATCGCTAGATTTTGATTTGTCGGTGACAATTTGTGGTCCGTGGTTGGTGGTGCGTGAATCGATTTCGTATTCGCTATATAGCGATTTGTGCAGTCATCCGGTTGTGATTTGTATGAGTAATCTATAACAGTCATTCATATACGCTTAATACATATTTACAACGATTCGTAGTTCAAATCATGTGCATCGATTTTATGAGAAATTTATAATAAAGTAATGATTTCAACACAGAAATTGATGTACGTACAACATAATGCAGTACAAATTGAGACGAAAATTGAACATGAAGCCTATAGCATAAACCCTATACCCTAAACTGAGTGAACATCGAAGAACACATTTGTGATTTATGCGGTCAACACAGGCATGTAATCGATGTTCGAAAATGCTAAAAGTAAATATCTATAAGAAATGATTGACGTTCACAAATCGTTGTAATTCTCTACCTCCTGTACTAAAAATTGCAAAATAGATTTGCGTTGTATGCTGTCAAAAAAATATGGTAATGTTCCCCGTTGAATGATAATAGTCAACAGCGATAAAGTATGTTTGTCGTTCAGAAATCGCAATTTTCCTCGTCGTCATTAAATGTAAATCGCAGGACACATATGTGATTCGTACGTACAGCAAAGGATGTATTGAAAAAATTTTCATTGATCGTACATTATTCATTGATCACGGTGGTTGAGCAGTAGATCTTTTGGCTCATAAATAGTCGTACAAGTACTGGACGATGTGATTATCTTCTACTTCGTGAACTAGCAACAGTCAAACCGACGGTTTCTTTATAAACCTGGAGTTCCTCACTTGAACATGTAACCAGCTACATAGCAAATTGTGGTCGACGAGGCAGACAAAGACAGCTACACGACCAACAATGGCGAATCATGCGTATATTGTCTACACATCGTCTCTATTTTCATCAAAATCCGTCTCTTTCATGCCGTTTTTGTGATTTGTGTTGTGTACTGTATAATGTAATTTCAATATTGTTCATTGCAAATTCTTTATTCATTTCAGTAGAACATCCACCGACGAAGTTGGGTGAAAACTTAGTCAATCACTCCTGGAGGACATCAAACGAATGCATGATGAATTCGCACAATGCAACATGATTAGTAATTTTGTTCGTATGAAACTAGTAGGAGTTGTCTATATACGTAAGTCATGTGTACGTATGTTAACAATATCATATTTGCTGCAAACAGACTATATCCGATTTCGTCAGTTATATTAAAAGTCACGCAACAAGCAAAACTATAAGCATCGTCAGCCCGTATTTCATGGTATATCGGTTGTATTTTATGTTGTTTTTGGTAATTGATTTAGTCCAGTTGATTTGTATTTTAACATTGTTGTTAACAATGTTTTGGTTTGCAAACTATCTTACGTCGTTTGCCATACTCCAGTGAATTTAAAGACGGCCTACCTTACTGGGTTAACGGTAATCATTGCAGAGACCTTTTGTCAAGTGAAAAAGTAAGTAAACAAACCTACAGTGCCAGGTTACAACATAACAGTGTTAACAGCATTTTTACGATCCATTTGCAGATATTGATTCCTACACTCTGGCAATCTGAAAAGCATTGGGTCTTATACGTGATGGATTTACATGAAAAACAACTATGGTGTTACAATTTGTTGGAAGTTGACAGTGGATTAAGGCTTGACATTTCCCATCTCGTAAGATTCCATCTATATGAGTATCGTGTCGTGTACTGGGGTCATGAATTTACTTTCGGTCGCATTATTCTCAGATCGGTTTCGTCAAATGCATTTTGGGAGTTGACGTTAGCGAGTGGATCTATCGCACGGCATACCATGCTCCTTTACAAAATAATGGCGTTGATTGCGGCGTATTTGTAATAAAGTACATTGAAGCGATATACAATGGTGCAGAACCCTGTTTCGACGTTGTATGCCATTTCTTGGCCTTTGTTATTGGGGATTAAATGCATGTCTATTGGTTCCACATTACAAATTTTTTTTGCAGGTTGATATACCAGAATTCCGCGAAGAACTCTGCAAAAAATTGACGGCCTTTCTAATTGCGGAGGAAAAACTAACGGAGCCACCACGAGGATCTAAAAGACAACGAACAACGGTGCCCACCACGCTAGAGTAATTTCATGTTCGGCTATTTCAAGTAGATTTTAGAGACGGTACAACCAACTTGTGTGTAATCTATCCTATTTCGACCGAATATTACAAGTCGTTGTTGACTGCATGAATCGCAATCCTATTTCGCGGTTTGCATTTAAAGTGTCTCAGCAAATGAGCGATTCCTAGTCAGCAAACAAATCTTACCGCTATTGACCTTTATCATGAGCGCATATCTTACAGCAAACATGATTTATGCACGCTCTAAAAAAACATGTATATGTTCGCCCAAAAATAATGATACTCAACAGCGATAAGGAACGGTTGTTGTTCGAAAATCGCAATATTCTTCATCGTCATTGAATGCAAATCGCAAGAAAAACATGGGATTTATACGGTAAGCATGCACAAGTAATGAAAGCTTGTAATTGATAAAAGATGTGCGCTCAATCCGCAGGATTGACAGTCGTAGAATTAGATTGCGATGTATGCAATCAACAAAGGAGATGTTTGATGTTTACACATCGCTTTGTTGCTGACACTCACAGAATGAAAATCGCAAAAGAAATTCGCGATGAATGCGGTAAACAAGAGGCATTAATGTCGCTTTCGTAATTAGAAATAGTACACAGCGATAAGACATTCAGAAATGGTGGTCTAACGTCATCTTCACTGCTACTACCATGAAATCTTGTGTAATAATTTGAAAAATTTTGGACTGTGAAACGACGTTTCCTTTAATTATGATTTTGCAGACATATGAAATAAGTCTAGATGGATACCTCAATTGCATCGAAGCCGCCTATACACTCGATTCAAGAACAAGTCATTTATGCAAGAATTGTCGGTTTGTCGGTTCCTTATTCACGAAGCAAAGTGGAACACATCCTTAATCTGTGTGATGTGTCATTCATATATAAATGAAATGTCCTATCACCCTCCGCTAGTTTTCAAATAAATATGACAGTTTTAATAAACACAGAGCAAATCTCAAATAAAATACACTCCACATTAATGAAATTAAACAATGTCATTTCATACAGCTGTATACAAAACTAATCAATGTGATTAGACATAGCAGTTCAAATCACGCTAGCACGTATTGTGTGGGTTTGATTTTAGAAATATTTTTTGGTCTTATATAAATCCACAACTTCATCCACCCTCGTCCCAACAAATCGCCTTAGGTGTAGATTATGGACTTACATCTCGACAATGGGTCGGCCTGAGTCACTCTCCCAACTAATCCCTTCACAGAAAACGAGACATTTTTCAGACTGGTTAACCATTTGCGATTTTAATTCAATGACATTGAGCAATAGAACGATTTCTAAGCATCAAGCATCTCTTACAATTATGCATTATTTTCGTTCACGATGGGGCATATATATTACGATTTTTATTTTCGTAAGTTCATCAATACAACGAATTCTGAGGAACAAACCTTTCTTATCGATAATTACTTCGTCATTTGTTAAGGGCGAACATTACGTGCCTTTGTGGACCACAAATCGCGGAAATCTATTTCCGCGATTTTCGTTCACGGAGTGTGAGTTATACAAAGATTTCGGAACATCAACAAAATAGTTTTCGTTGTGCAGTATTTTTAATTACTGAAGAGCAGCATTACTAGCATTGGTTCACCGTATACAACATAAAACTATTTCTCGTTACGATTTAATTTTCGTAAATGAAGCAGTACAACGATTTACAAGCGTGTTTTGTAAAGTTCAAATTATATTTCAACGGAGACAGATTTACAAAATTTGTAGTCTTACAAAATTTGCCTACGGAAATTGGTTTAGACAGTCTCCAAAATCTGTTACAAATCTATTTACATCCTTGTAAACTTTTCTGGATCGTGATGTCTGTTTCCTTTGTAAGTAGTCTTGTTGGTTGATTATTTATGGCTGCAGACTTTTTAAACTCAATCAATTTTTGACATAGTTCGTCGTGTACTTTCGGTATATCTTTCTGCAACAAAATATGTAATGTGAAATCAATATATAACAGAAATCCCCAATAACAGCGGATACAAAGCTCATACAACGTTGAAACAAGGTTTTTCTCTATTGTATATTGCTTCAATATGCTTCATTACGAATATGCCACAATCGACTTCATTACTTTGTAAAGGAACATCGTCAACACAGAGCAACATTCACTCGGCAATGTCGACACCCACAAGGTCGTTTAAGAATCCCGCCTGTGATAAATGGAGAATATAGTAAAATCCGGTCCACCTTAAATAGCTACGATTCACCTATGAACAGAAGCTTACCAAATGCATAGTGTCACGTTCTACACCACTGTGGCAGTCCAATGAGTTGTAGCACCATAGTTGTTTTTCCCGTAAATTCATCTCGTATAAGACCCAATGTTCAGGATTTTGCCAAAGTATAGGAAGTAAAATCTGCGAATCGATACAATAATTTATAAATCCATAGACATATCGTGATGGGGATGTTAGGACTAAACCTTGGAGAAGAGGTTTGTTCACTTACCTTTTCAAAATTTGAAAAGTCTACGCAGTGATCATCGCTATTCCAACAAGGTAGTGCATCTACGAATCCACTGGTGTATGGCTTTCGCCGGATGTACATCTGTTGCACAAAATAGTAAGGTTTAACCACCAAGAAACGTGAGTAAGTCGTAAAAGCAAATAAAACAATAGCAGAACAGACATACCATGAAATAAGGGGTGATGATGCGTACAGTATTGCTCGTTGCGTTGCTTTGAATATAATTGACAAAATCACACATTGTCTGGTTGCACAAATTTACGAACTTCAAAAAATACAAACCGATGACCTAGAAAATGATAGTGGTTACATACGTACAAAATTACTGATAGTGTTTCCGTCTACAAATTCATCTTGCATCTGCTTGAAGTTATCTTCGAACTCTTTAGGGCGTTGTCGCCCACTCTTGTCTGTGGATGTTGCATTGAGTGCACCATAAGCATAGTATTTAGAATTCGACATTGAAATTTTTTTCTACAATAAACAACATAAATCAAATATACGACATAAAAAGGCAAATGTTGCCTAAACCGGTCAGGAGGTTCAAAAAATATACGTCTTAAGCGCTAATGTTGGTCCTGTGGATGTGGTTGTCTTCTTCTTCGACGCCATGCCTGGTCGTACTACTTCCATCGTCCTCTCCTTCGGCGCTATGCCTAGCCGTATTGCTCCCATCATCCTCTTCTTTGGTGCCATGCTTGGACGAAGATATCGATGACACATTTGCAACGCAGCTACGGAATCGACGTCGTCAGTCAAATATAAAGGAAATGTCGTATCACATGCCACCCTTTTTCGAAAACCGCCCATAAATTAAATGATTACGTTTTAAATAAATAAAAAAATGTCGTTTCGACTGCATATTATAACAATAGTTGAGTGGGAGATTGACCCGACCCGACCAAACCCGGTTTCCAGGTATGTATAATCTTTGACGATTATTGTATTGATTATCATATATGGATACATCGATATATTCATGCCACATACTTTCCTTATCATTTTTTTAACAACAAACGTTCATTATCGCTTTAGACTAGTCTCATTTAACACCGGCAAAATTGTTTCGTCTTGTTGTCCGCATACGTCGCAAATCGATGTTGACTTACACCGTTTATAAAGGGCGATTATTACAAGCCATTAGCGGTTGCGTTGTTGACCTCATGAATTGCAATCCTATTTCGCGATTTGCATTTATGGTGTCCCTGCGAATGAGCGATTTCTGAGCGAGAATCATAACGTACCGATTTTGGCCGGCCGGCAACCTATTGCACGATTTGAATTTACTGATGATCATCAATAGCAATTTTTGAGCATCAAACTTTTCTTATCGTTGTTGACTGTTATCATTTACGATGTCAGAACTCGTTCAATTATTGTTCACGGCATATATCGCAAATTCTTTTTGCGATTTTCTATCAAGGCGACGACAAATACAGCGATTGCTGAACAGAAATGATTTATCATATCGATGCTGACCTTAATCATTTCCTAACGTCGATTACGGGACCATGTTGACTGCATAAATCACAATTTTTCATGCGATTTTCATTAAAAAATGATGAGTTATATTGCAATTTGTGAACAATATTACTCGTGCCAATCAGACATCTATTGTCATTTTCATTGCGATTTTCATTAAAAAACGATGAGTTATATTGCGAATTTCATTCAATCAAGGAGGTTAGGCAATGCCACGATTTTTGAACAACAGACATTTTTTTTCCGATTACAATTTATTTATTTACGAGATCCATAGACAAAACATGTTTATTAGATGTAATAAAAAAATTTAAACAATAAAAGAATGTCACGTTACGACAATTACTTATACAATTACAACAAATACCTATCATGAAAAAAAAGAATACCTAGGGTTTATTCCGTGGCACTTGACGAATCAGATGAAATATGATAGACTCGTCTCTTTCTTTTTCTTGGTGGACTGTCTATCTTGGGTGACCTCTTGGTTGCGTCCATCTTATTAAAAAAAATGGTCATCATCTCTACCACTGAGTTCAATTGTATCCCCCATATTGCTTACATCTGTCCTTAATTTCTTATTCTCCCTCTCCATCAGTTCGAACCTTGCGTCGGAGACAATGTTCTCTTTTGTAGCAAGTGTTCGTCCTTCATCGCGATTTGTTACTGAAGAAATCGTTGTTGTAACCGAAGAGAGACGACGAATGGGTTGTAGATGCTGGGCTGCAACATGAAAGGGGGCAGTTGGGAGGCATGGGTACCCAATTTTCTCAATCTCCAGATTTCGCCGTATAGGTTCACAATACCTTTGAAAATAGAAGGGATCAAATTATCGTCCTTCATAATCATACGATATGACAAAGACACCACCTGTGTTCCAAATTAATAATTCGTCTCTGTAGCGTTCGCGCCAATTCACGTTCCTGCCCCCACCACTATTCATCTTCTGTCCCAAGCCAGATTGTAGGAGAACTCGACTACCATGCTGCAACTCGGCTTCGTAATTGCAAAACAACCACAAATCGCGGTCAGACAATCTAGCAGCCTCCGCAACAACGTCTTGGTCATCGTCCTCCCCATCTCCATACGGTCTCCACAAAACCTGCACATTGGTAATTCTTTTTAATAACGAGTGACAAATATATTACAATTTACTTAAGAATGATATGGCGACAATGATATATACTAAGGAAGACAAAATCCTGCAGCAATGATTACTTAAGAATGCTAAACATTACAAAGATTTATAATATTGAATGATAAATGTTGAACCGATTATAAACAATTTTAGAACGTTTACCTCATTTAGTTGCAGCTCATCTAAACTGGACTTAGCATTATGAACTGTGGCGTTTATTCTAGCCCAGCGACCGATCTTTAGAAAACCACAGATCGCAGGGCCACAATGTGGACGCAATGGGATAATATGTTCTTACACCCAAGCCTAACAAAAACAATATATTAGTAACACTACAACTTTCAATGAGCTTAATCTACAATTACAAAGTATGTAATAAACAAATACCTGAATAAATGACCAAAATCCCCCAACTGTTTTCGTACACTTACTCGCACGGTAGAGTTGACTGTACAAGTGTGCGAGCATAGCGGCACCCATGCATAGTTGTCAACTTTGTCTAAGTCTTCCAGGTACTGCAGCCACATGTAACTTATTCTCGAACCAGAACAATCAGAAAATAAAGTAAGACCAAAAAAATAAAGAAAGAAGTCGCACAACTCTTGGTCAGCTATTTCAGATGCACAAGTAGCGAATCAGCCTTTCCATTTATTACGAAAAGATGAGACTTTTATTGATGTAGAATTGATTCCACCAGAAATACATTGACTTCATTCGTCCATCGACATTCCTAGAAGGGCCGTGCATTTTTCCCTTGCGTTATAGTTTGAATGCCGTAATAGGACAGCACTGTCATCGCACTTAAGGCCAGTGATCCTCGCTACATCATCTATAGTCATGGTGATCTCAAAAGAATCAAACTGGAATGTGTTCGTCTTATCATTCAACTTATTTACCAGGTGGGTCATGGTATTCCAGCAAGTTTCAAAATATTGTTGGTCCAAAAGGCCACCGAAGTGCATATTTTGTAATCGGTCATTCTGCTATGCACTCAACTGACCATACCACGACAGAACTACAGGCCATTGACACTGACCTCCGAGCTTTTCACTTAGTGCTCTACTTCTCCTGTGACCTCCCTGTAACACACAATAATATATTATTCCTACCAATTATAAATTAGTATCATTTGTACTTATAAATAATATTCTACTAATTGCTATAAATAATATTGGTTGCACACACACTATCATAGTAATCGCTATACATATTAATACCTAACATAGTAATCGCTATACCAAGATCGCTAAACATATTATTAAATCTTCACAGACAGGACGGATTTATTTACCTTGGTCGCTCTTTTCTCATGTTCTTCCTTCAACCTAGGCCTTTCTGGTTGGTCCACTGCCTCCCATTGCCTTTCCCTTTCCTTCTCTTCCGCCTCCACCTTCTCCTTTCTTTCTCTCTCCTTCTTTTTCTCGTCCTCCTTTTCCTTCTGCCGCCTTTCTTTCTCTTCTTCATGTTGTTTTCTTCTTTCCCCCACTTTCTCCTCCTGCTTCTTCCTTTATCTTTCCTTTTGTTCCTCCTCCTTCTTTTTCTGTTGCCTTTCCTTCTTTTCCTCATCCTCCTTCTCCTTCCTTTGCATTTCTTTCCCTTCCTCAAACTCCTTCTCCCTCCTTCGCCTTTTCTTTTCTTCCTCATCCTGAAGCTTATTCTGTTCCTTCTCTTCCTCCTCCTTACTCAATTGCCTTCGCCTCTCCTCCGCCTCTTTCAGTAGCTTTACCCTGTTTCACATTGCTATATGCTCCAACAACAGCTTGTGCGTTTTCGTCTTAGCATCCTCCACTAGATTGTTAAATTCTCTTTCACTTTCCTCTTCATTCTTTTTTTGCCTTTCTCTCTCCTCTGCCTTCTTCCTTTGCCTTTTCTTTTTATTCTTCTCATTATTTCTTTGTTTTGTCTTCTCTTGGTCATCCTTCTTCTGCATCTTTAGTTCTTCAGCATTTTTCCTTTGGTCTGCAACCTCGATATCTGATGGATAATCCTCCGCATAATACAATTCCAACGCTTTTTCTCTGTCTTTATCATTCTCAATCTTAAGTATATTTTGGTACCTTTCAAAAACCTTAGATAGATGGGACTAGCGAATCACTTCTCTAATACACAACCCATAAAACGACGGGGTATCTCTTCTCTGATGAGCCACAGACATTGCTAACCTGCACAACACATTAAACGATCATCATGATTACAAATCGAGGTATCTTAATAAACACACATTTCTATTGCTTTGAATGTATAAATTGTCACCAATTCAAACTTACAAATCGTTGTATAAGAAACAACCTTCAGATTGAATAACGACACCTTACACGAAACTCATCAAAATGATAGGATTTTGGATATTCCAACTGTAGAGTAAGAAACAGTAAGAACGTATACGCAACAGATGGTGGCAACGATGCTGCGACTGTGCGTAAGACGAAAACAAATGCTCTGACGGTAGCAGAGCAAAGGAATGGATGCTCTGGCGGCAAAAGAAGAAGGCAACGGATGATCCGACGACAACAGATGAAGGCAAAGTATGCTTCGGTAGAGTTTTCTGCTTAGGGTGAGAATGGATTGTTTTGAACTATTTAAATCCTACAACATACAGCTTGCTACATACGCAAACTTTGCTGAAAATTTTGGCACGATAATGATGGAGGGCAGTTTTGTCCTTTTCACGAACCGCCGACTCAGTTTCCTAGATGGAGGGCATTTATGCCCGTTCCAGGAAGAGGAAGTGAATGACGGTAAAAGGTACTTAAGTCTTTGCGACAGCACCAAATTACGATGCAATGTGATGCAGACACACATGAGGATACATGTTGGTCTGCATCTTATACATGGCGCTCTTTGGGAACCCCCGAACATGAGATGGAGCTACCGGCTCTGTTCGGGGGGGGGGTAACATATAACCTGCTTCGCTTCCCTACATATCCAAATCCCAACAATTAAGAGACCTACACCCTCAAGGCTTGAAAATGGAACCCTAACTTCCCTCGAATCAAGACCCGATGGTCCTATACCAGATTATGCTAGATCCTATAACACTCATGTCTCTTAGTCTTAGCTTATTAAAAAAAAAAAAAGAGTAAAACCAGATATCCGTAAGAGCTTCAGTCATCCTGACTTGTGGACATCACCAAGTTGATGAGACATCATGAGTTAGAATTTAAAAACCCATAAGAGTTCGTTTGGTTCGATCACATGAGATTTACTTTCTCATAAATTTTAAAAAGTGAATCGCAATTGCTTTTTTTGCAAAAGCAACCAAACTTAAAATGTACCCTTACGAGAAAGTGGATCTCATTTGCCTTTGCAAATTAGAGTTGCCTTAGAAAGTAAATCTCATTTGCGTAGTACCTCACAAGCAATCAAACGTGCTCCTTTAAATAATGATTCTGAATCAATGTGATTGAGGATCCCATGGGTGAAAATGTGATTCTGAATCTTACAAAAAATAGAAAGTGACCGTTTCTTACAGGTTACCTTTTTATGTTTAGTTGAGACCCCATGTGATTCTGAATCACATGGGTAAAATTATAATTCTAAATCTCACACAAATTAGAAAGTGACATTTTTATGTTTGGTTGAAACCTCTTGATTCTGAATCACATTGATTTAGAATCATTCTTAAAAGAGCATGTTTGGTAGAGAGAAAAACTCTCATAGGAAAATAAAGTTTTGCCTATAAGAGTTCTTGATATCAGTTCTCCAAAAAAAAGTTTTTTTGCTTGTTTGTGTAACATGAGAAAATATAAAAAAATGGAGGGTGGTGGTGGTGATGGTAGGTGGGTGGGTGGTGGTGGTGAGATGGGTGGTGGGGAGTGTAAAAATAAAATTTTTCTTGGTAGGAAACATTCCTCCACCACTCCTTACATATAAATGTTTCCTATCAAAAAGTATACTTTATAGAGAAAAAGTCTCTCTCATTTGGAAGGGTTTTCAATTTGCATGACTTTTTCTAAATCTTTTTCTCTTCAAAACGTGCCCTAAGCGTAATCCTTTCCAACTACGCCTAAGTTGGGTGAAATTTCTGATCGGCAAAGAGATGATGTTTCACGTCGATAAATCTCTGTCACCAAGATAGCGGTATGACCCAATACGTTATGGATGAATATTTTAATCAATAAAAATATTTTTTGATGTTTTAAAATATAAAGATACATTTTTTACTTAAATATCATTAAAAAGTAATAAAATAATACTTAAAAATATTAAATAAATGTGTATACGTGCCATGGTCATCCCAACGTGTCATAGAGTGTCTGAGTCATGTCTTTATGACACGCCTCCTAAATGGCGTGTCATTGTCACAGCGATGTACTTAGTGAGCAAAGCGGTTTTCTTTGGGTTATCTGAAAAAAAAATGATGAAAAAAAAGGGCTAGGTTAGATAGAGCACTTGCCCATTTTGCATCCCTAACTATATTAGAGTTTCGGATGTGGATACCAACCAAATCCAACCTTTGAATTGGACTTATACATCGGGTCAAACTTAGCCAGACCCATATCGGATTCATTTGCACGCTAAGACTGCAGTAGTAGACTACTGCTAGTCAGCAGTCACCCTCCTCTCCCGGGAGACCCATCATCTGTCTACATTGAACATTAAAAAAGAGCATCAGCGTTGGTCCTACTCTTAAGTCCGGCGGTCCCACCGACCGCCTTTTAATTAGTGGCATAGTGGGATGGAAGCCTAGCAAAGCTCACGGAATTTTACACTGTAGTCAAGAGGTTCGCAACAGTAATTGTAAGTACGGCAGGCAAAGCTAGCGCCATTAGGTATCTGATCCTTAGATGGATTTTTTTTAGCCAAAAAAAAAAATCCTACGGTTCCATCCACCTCTCAACGTCAACGTCAACGTCAACGTCAAAAAATCTCCCTCCCTCCCACCGGTCATCAATTCACGGTGAGAAAAACGTCAAGGGATCGAAATCGACGAATTCCCGAAAATTCTCGCAAAAAAAAAAAAAAAAAGATCCCTCCCAAGAAGGACCCCCTATCCCCAGCAGGTGCGCATTCAATGCTTCGCCTTCTCGCATTCATTTCGCGTCGCTGGTTGAGTAGTTGCGAGATCTCCCCGGTTGGTTGAGCTCTTAATTGTTGTAATTCTCTCCCTACGTCGCAATTGCCAACGAGTAGAGTGGGGGACTCTCGGCTTTTTTAAGTACCACCACCGTCGGATCTGTCTCTCTGGAGACAGAGGATGGGGAGTATGGAATTGGGGTGCTCATCTTCTTCCGATTCCAGGCCGGCGGGTGGTTTTCAGGCGACGCCGACGGCGGCGGAGGAGGAGGAGGCCAGGAGGATGAAGCTCGGCGTGTGCTTCAAGCAGAGCGATGAGCGGCAGTACTTCGACGGGTTCGTCGGCGGGACCACGCCGGTGGACGTCCACGGCAGGCCCATCGCCGACCTATCCAAGACCGGCGGATGGATCGCCGCGTTCTTCATCTTCGGTACCCACCGTCGATTTTTTTATTTTTCTCGATGGAATTTGACAAGTGTTTGATTCAGTGGTGGGTGTGTTTCTTGTTTTTGTGCTTTTCAGGTAATGAGATGACGGAGAGGATGGCATACTTCGGGCTTGCGGTGAACATGGTGTTGTTCATGTTCAAGGTGATGCACCGGCCCTTCGCGAGCTCGGCGAACATCGTGAACAACTTCCTGGGGATCTCGCAGGCGTCGTCGATCGTCGGCGGGTTCGTCGCCGACGCGTATTTGGGCCGATACTGGACGATCGCCATCTTCACCACCCTGTACCTTGCTGTAGGTTCTTTCAAGTTGATTTTCTGCCTATGGTTCTTTACTAGAGTTCACTATAGTTCTTCTTCACTAATATTTCTTTACTGTTTAGTACGTGGCTATGTTTTTCGGTAATCTTGAGTCATTCATATGAATGGGTAGCTCAGTAAACTAGTAAAATGTAAGGCTTATCTCCATGGAGGTTTTCATTGAGGATTAGTATATATGTGGGGATACGTGTTTTAGGAACGTAACTGTTTTTGTGTAATTTTTGTTAAGGGAGAATACGTGGTTTGTTAGATTTCGGGACTTCTCATACTTGAATTATGGTGTTGTTTGTCTTGGGTAGTCCAGAATTCTGAGTTTTCATGGGATTTAAAAGTTGGAATTTGGACTAATAACAATGGAAAATTATTCAGAAGCCTAAATTCTGGGGGATCCAAACGCATCCCAAGAATAGTACGTGGGTTGTAATTTTCCATCCTGAGTACTGAATAGTACTCATATTATATGTGGATGTACGGCACAATAGTGTAAATGAAGTGTCGGTAGTTAATAGATGTACTTGAAGTAAAGTTTTCTGGTGTTGATATTACATGCTATTATTATACGGTTAATGCAGTGTTGGCTGTAGCCTGTATGAGTCTTCACATTGCTTCTCCCTCTCCATCGTTCTGTTGCATTGGTCGTGTTTATCGTGATTCTTAAAGAATTTTAATCACGTGTTGGATTACATATACCCACTTATCTGGATAAATAGGATTAATGGGGATACTCTGCTCTTTCTGTCAATATAGTGTCTCAACTTGTTTCGTTTATCTGGATAAAAATAGGCACATCTCGACACCTCCTGAGCTTACTCAAATGGATTTTAAATTTTAGCTCCGAACTTCAGAGTATTTATTTTACAGGGGCACCATCGCAAGGATAAACTCTGGAAATACAAAAGGAAAATAAAAGAGACATGTCCTTGAAATATTGGGAACACACAGGAGTTTTTCTATGTATTATTATTTTACTTCAGGAGTATGCTTTTGTACATTGCTTTAGGCCAACTTAGAAGCTCCAATTTGTGACAAGAAGCTTGCAGTAGGATTCAAAGAAATTGCATGGAAGAATACCTCTACATGATGTAATAATTTTTGTTTGAACCTTAGCTACCACACTCTGCTTCTTTACACCCCAAAGACACCAAACATCATGTGTTACCCTGCTTTTCACCCTCTGAAAGAGTTTCAAAAGTTAAATATGTTTATCCAAACATAATGAATTAATGATAAGTTGCTAACCAAATTAACAAAGAGGCTTTTTTTCCATGGTTTATTTTTGTCATTCTCCCTAGTCTTCATCACTTGGATGTTGGGCTTTTGCTGGAGTGGCAGTTTTTTAGTGGCACGCAACATGGTTTATATGCTGGCATAAAGTGGAATGGGCCTAAACGAATCTCTCAAGTTTCAGGAGGGCATCCTGGTAAAGGTGGTTTCAGAGATTAGTTGAGAATTGTTTCACTTGTGAATGACTTTGTTTAGAGCAAGCATACTATATGATTTTCCAGAAGGCCCTCTCATTTCCGGAGGATCTACTGAAGGGAATGGGGCTAGGCTTCTTTGACTAACAAAAACAGCTAGTCTCTGCTGTACAATTCCATACATTCAAACACATCTCTTGGGAACCGGATTTTCTGTAGAAGATGGGCCGGAGTTTCCATCTCAAATATTTGAACAAGGTCTTATTTTGAACTGTGGTCCTTTTAGGGATATCAAAGGCTTCTCTTTTTCTTGCTTTTTTCATGTTTGAAGTGCAAATGATTGGTGGAGTAGGGGTTCTTGCCAAATGTGAACTGATGTTGAATGGATGAAATTGGTTTTCTTTGTTGATCGACTAAACTTCTTGTCATCAGTGAGTAATGGCATATTAGAATCTGTAAAAATTGGATTTTGATTAAAAGTAGGCACCTACCTGCCTCCACTCGATTTCTTTAGATAGTATCCAAAAAATAAGTCCTCCCTTTTCCCCAAAATCTGTCCAGAAACTTTCTTCACCATATCTTTCCCTCTTCTTTTCCCAAATTACTCATATATATATATGGTATTGTCACAATAAATAAATGATGCAATATATGCTTTGTCATCACCATATTGAATTATGAATATAATCATATATCCTTGCTTTACGAAACCTGAAAGGCATCCTAAATTTTGTTTGTTATCCTATATTTTTAACAACACATGGAACATGAGAAAGCAAGAGCTCTGGTATACAATCATTCTGATATGAAACCTTGAGAAAGGAAGTAGCTTGTTTGTTCTGTTGAATAATGAAGTATTTCAGACAGCTCTATACTGGTACTTGATGGTTGTGAGATTTTCCCATGGTCAACAACTGGATCATCTCTCTCTCTCTCTCTCTCTCTCTCTCTCTCTCTCTCTCTCTCTCTCTCTCTCTCTCTCTCTCTCTCTCTCTCTCTCTCACACACACACACACACACACACACACACAAAAAAAAAAAAAATAAAGGCTTCTGGTAGCAATTGGCATTATTGAATTCTGCAAACTTTTATGGTTAAGCTTTGTTCTGTGACTTTGGAACTTGTTCTGAAGACATTGTAATATTAGTGTGAAATGATAGCATACTACTGGTTTTATTAATGTCAGCTTATGTATGATATCCATAATACCATATTTTTCACCGTAAAATGAAACATCTGCTTCCATCTGTTAGTTCGGATAATTAAGACTCTCTCACTGGAATCATTGTTGCACATGCAGGGCCTGACTGGAATAACTTTGTGTGCCACAATGAGTATATTTGTGCCCAGCCAGGCTGATTGTGATCAATTATCTCAAATTTTGGGCGCCTGCACACCTGCAAAGCACTGGCAGATGGTGTACCTTTGCACAATACTATATATAACTGCCTTTGGAGCAGCAGGCATAAGGCCATGTGTTTCGTCTTTTGGAGCTGATCAGTTTGATGAAAGGAGTAAGAATTACAAGAAACACCTGGATAGATTCTTCAACTTCTTCTACCTTGCTGTTACAGTTGGAGCAGTTGCTGCTTTCACTATGGTTGTCTATACCCAGATTCACCATGGCTGGGGAGCTGCATTTGGCTTGCTTGCAATAGCTATGGGCATTTCGAATGTGATTTTCTTCATAGGCACACCTCTATACAGACACAGGCTAGCAGGAGGCAGCCCTTTGACACGTGTTGCTCAAGTGCTAGTTGCTGCCTTTCACAAAAGAAATGTTCCATTCTCCAGTAGTGAATCAGTTGGCCTTTATGAAATTCCTGGCAAACGATCCACTATCAAGGGCAGTTGCAAGGTACCTCATACCGATGATTTCAGGTAACTACTTGGCTTGACAAATAACATTTTAAACCTCTCTTTCTCTAGTTGGATTTGGTCACTATTCCTTCTGCTTATAGCACAGAATGTGTGCTTGCTTTATAAAACTTTCTGTGCCCATGCTTTTCATATCAGTGGCTCCAATCACCATTTCCTGATTACGGCTCATTTTTGTTTTCTTTTGTATTGTTTGTAATTATTATGCCCGATTAACATGGTGCTTATTATTACCTTGCATTTGGCATGCCTCAGTTCAATCTTTGTTTCTCTTGGATGCTAGGTTTCTGGACAAGGCAGCCCTCAAAACAAAGGAAGATGGAACAGATCCGAGTCCCTGGAGGCTTTGCACTGTTACCCAAGTGGAAGAGGTCAAGATACTAATTAAAATCATCCCAGTACCATCCTGCACCATAATGCTTAGTGCAGTCCTAACAGAGTTCCTTACATTATCAGTCCAGCAAGCATACACCATGAATACAGACTTGGGAGGTCTGAAGCTCCCGGTCACTTGCATGCCTGTTTTTCCTGGTCTAAGCATATTTGCTCTTTTGTCTCTATACTATTCTGTCATTGTGCCCCTATCACGCAGAATCACAGGTCACCCACATGGCGTCTCACAGCTCCAAAGGGTTGGAATAGGTTTGTTTCTATCAATTTTATCTGTTGCATTGGGTGGATTTTTCGAGAGCTACAGGAGGAACTATGCTATCAAGAACGGTTATGAGTTTAATTTCTTGACCCCAATGCCTCATCTAAGTGCGTACTGGTTGTTGATCCAGTATTGCTTGATAGGCTTTGCCGAAGTGTTTTGCATTGTCGGTCTTCTTGAATTTCTTTATCAGGAGGCTCCTGATGCCATGAGGAGCGTAGCTTCTGCATATGCTGCTGTAGCTGGGGGCTTGGGCTGTTTCTTAGCCACTATAATAAACAACATCATTGAGTCTGTTACTCCAAAGATAGGGTCTCATCAGCAGTGGATATCTCAGAACATAAACATGGGAAGATTTGACTACTTTTACTGGTTCCTTGCTGTTCTGAGCTTCATTAATTTTGTTATTTTCGTATATGTGTCACGGAGATACAAATACCGGGATCGACCAGAGCTAGAGGTGGAAAGATTTGGAACGAACGGACAGTAGAAGATTCCAAAGATGTTGAATGTGAGCATAGTAGATGTGGATCATCTGTAGACGAGGAGATATTTGATAAGTGTTTGATCATTTCAAGGTTGTTGGTCACTTGGGAATTGATTGAATTTGGTCTTGTATGTAAATCTCACGAGAGCATATGTTATATCTTTCAATGGGGAGGCCAATGCATTGATTTATTGAATCATTGTGATGTTTACAATTGAATTTACAATATGTGGTAGTGCTAGACAGGATGCCACCATGTAATGCAGCTAACCCTCTTGTCACTGGGCAATGATATGTTTGTTTGTGGAAAGAACTACTGTTGGTGGGAGCTGGCTTTGGATACTGTCATCCTGCCTAAATGCCTTTTTTTTTAATGTCAAAGTTCCCTGCTGAAGCAGGTAATCTCCGGATGGGGTCACTGATACTCGAGCTCCTTACGGAGCCCACCAGTTATCGGTGGGAGTCAAACCTGGGAAGAAGGGGTCAGCACCTTCTCCCCAGGCCTGCTACCACTGGGGTGACCCGGATGGGTGGCAAGTGCTGGCAACTATTTTGACATCCTGTTGCCACAACCCTGTTTGCAATCCAGGTTGCCTGTCTCATGTTGATTGATTTCATTAGCGGACAGGGCATGACGTTTGTGTTGAGATCAGGTGCAATCACAATGCACAAATGCAATGTGCCGCTGCACTTGATCACCATCCATCTTCTGCTGGTTTCCACTCTGACAGGCTGTATGACAGAAGATAGAGGGTGATCAGGTGCAATGGCACATTGCATTTGTGCAATGTGATTGCACCTGATCCTGCCTCAACGTCTATGGCGCTAACTTTCTTGAGCACCCACTCACTAGATGGTTTCACTCTAGCTATAAGTTGCTGCTCCTCAGTTCTGCTGAGCCAGGCCTCTGTTGGGTAGTTTGACATTATTTTCTCTCTGACCTTTGGGTGTTGGCCTTTGTCTAAGCTCAAGGGCCTGATTGTTTCATGCAATTTTCATAAAGAAGTTGCTAAGCTGACATCCCTTTCTCACCATAACCGAAACAAACATCAAATCATCATGGCAGGAAAGTGTCATGTCAGTACAACTGAGCCTTAGTTTTTTTACACCACCTATCACTTTTAGGATATGTTTGGTTGCATTTCATGTAGTTTGGAGTTATATGATTCCAAATCATAAGGTGGAATATGTGATTTAAAATCATATGAGATGTGAGAAATTTCACCCCAAATGTGATTTTCTCGTAACTCGTTTTCTGATGTTTAACTAGCTGTGCAAAATGAGATTCGTCCGCTTATTTGCATGAGTCTGAATCTCATGAGGATGTTACCAAACATGCCAAATCCTTCCATACCTCTCCCCTATGAAAGCATTTTCATGGAAAGGCTGATTTAACAAGATTTGTTAGATCTTTGTGTCCTTCCCCACGAAAGCCCCTTTCCATCCATGAGATTGAAACAAGCTAGCCCTACAAAGTTTGTAGGGAAGGATACCTTAAACAAAACCTACTCTCCCACAGATTTCTTGCGTGCCAGTGTTAATGGAGTCTGACACCCCCAATCTAAAGAAAAAGGACTAATGGCTTTATAACATAAACAACTTTTAATGTAAATCACTAAATTTGAAAGCGGGACATTGCTGTTAATTTTTAATAATTAAATAAAAATCTTAATGAACTTAATTGAGCTGAACTTGAGTCTGCCCTTGATGAATTGAAAATGAACTCAAGCCTAGGTTAGGGGTTAACAGACCAAACCTAAAGTAATAGAAGTCCAATACATGTCAGATATAGTTTTTTTTTTAAAGAGTAGTTTGGTTTGAGATTAGTAAGACCATTTAGCAAACATGGATATGTCAGATTTAGTTGGATACATCATGCTCAATCATTATTTTATTTGAATCCATATCCAACCAAATCATTTTTTTGCTTAAGTATTCATTTGAAATATATGAATTTTATGTTACCTGTATCCACAATAATCCAGATATGGGTTGACCAATAACATGAGTGAATTTGATAATTACAAGTCATATAGAGTTCAAATCAATAGTTTAATAAACAACCGACAAGGGCTTCGCTCATCTGGTAGGGGCGACTTGTGGGAGTCATAAAGTTGTCAGGACATCACAAGTTCGAAACCCACAGTTGGTGTTTCTTGCCCCAAGGTTGAAGTTGGGTATTACTTCCAGGTGGGCAGGAAGGACCTCAAGGGTTTTACCAACCAGAGGCCATCCAATATGCGGTCAATGATGAGGGTTTTTCCATGGATTATAAAAAACAACTTGATAAAATCATAAGGTTCTAGGGCTTTTTGGTCTTTACCTATGGTTTTTTTGAATAATCCGACTAGGAGTTTAAGGAAGCAGATCAGGTCATGCTGAACATGAGCGTTTTTGCTCACGAGGACATCGTGGCCGTCTGCCACGTGGTTTTGTTGACTTTTTGAGCTTTTTAAAATGCAAATCGGATGGCCACGATGTCAGCATGAGCAAAAACGCTCATGTTCAGCATGACCTGATCTGCTTCCGGAGTTTAAGGGGTTAGTAACATAGAAAGCAACATTTTCGTTTTCTTAATCGGACACCAGACAAAGTGATAAATAAATTAGGTGAGACTAAACGGTTTTTAGGAATTATGTGTCAGGATGGACTCTCTCTCTCTCTCTCTCTCTCTCTCTCTCTCTCTATATATATATATATATATATATATATATATATATATATATATATATATATATATATATATGAAAATAAAAATCTACCCAATAGAAAACCTCCCAATAAGAAACATTTATGGGATTTTCAGTATTTTTTTTAAAATTCTAACCTTACAAATGTGTTTAGCATGATTGATTTACTAAATCAACACTTGGATCATGCATTTTGAATGTAAAAAATGATATTTGGAGCCTCTAAAATTTATGAAATTGTACGTTGTTGATTTTTGAAACCTTATAAAAACATATCCATGCATTTGAATCAAATGCTCTAAAAACCGATCGCTATAAAAACAAGAACATAGATCATCACATATGTAAGGTTAAAATTTTGAAAAAACATCGAAAATATGATAAATGTTGTAAAAGTAAATATGTGAAAGTAAATGGTAGGAGTTATCCAATTTACCTCCAGCAAGTAAATACGGTAAATTAGGGATACGATTAAGAGCAAAGAGATTTGAAGATTAGCTATATTTGAAAACTCATTGTATCTTTTTGAATTTGTTATTCCCTTTAATGTTGTATATACATCATGTACATTCTAATGCAAAGTATTACCTTTAGATCATTTATTCTCATCTTCACGTCTGTCGTTTTACATGGTATCAAAGCAGGAGCATACATTTTTGTTTGGCATCCTTCTCACTGAGCATTCCGTCTTGGCATCCTTCTCATTGAGCATTCCGTCTGCAGTTCATTTCTGGT
Organism: Nuphar pumila; assembly: GCF_984573655.1. Lineage (NCBI taxonomy): Eukaryota > Viridiplantae > Streptophyta > Magnoliopsida > Nymphaeales > Nymphaeaceae > Nuphar > Nuphar pumila. The sequence goes on along the minus strand of NC_143252.1, from coordinate 102,104,578 downwards.
TATCGCAGAAATTGCTCACTGAGCTCTTTTTTGTTTTTTTTATTTTGTCGTCGGGCTACTAGTAAGATCATAGGCAAGTTTGGTCTGTTTGTTCCTATTACCTTGTGTGTATGTCCATCCAGTGCTTCAGTTTGTGTAGATCAAGATCATACTTGATTCCTGTTGGGTCTTCTAATTTGTTGCTACATCTGCATTTTTTTTTACAGAATTTTTTTGTTGATCACGACTTATATTCTGCATAAAATAATTGCAGCACAAGTAGTCGACGATCTCTGCATCTCATTTGTAGTTGGTTGACAACAACATTGTTGTCTTTATTTTTCGTTTTGCATTTGCCGAACAAGAACGGAATTTGCTTTTTTCGTTTGTTGTCACCATGAGCAGCGACTCGGCGTCATCTTCTCAAATGAACCAAATGCCCAGTAATGTCATGTCTGTTGATAATACCAACAATTCCTACTATCTCCATCATTCTGACAACCCAAGACAAATTTTGGTTTCAAGCTTCCTCACAGGCGATAACCACACATCTTAGACTCAGGCCATGACTGTCACCTTGACAGCAAAAAATAATATGTGCTTCGTTGATGGTAGCCTACCTGAACCAGATATATCTCCTCTAAATGCTCTGGCAGGGATTAGATGTAATAATATGGTTCTCTCATGGCTCTTCAACTTTCTCACCAAAGAAGTTGTATAAAGTGTGTTGTATGCCAAAACCGCAGCAAAAGTATGGTGCGACCTTCGTGAACGTTTTGCTCAAATAAATAGACCTCGTATGTTTCAATTACAAAGGTCCATTGTTACCTTTCATGAGGATAATTTGTCCATTTTTGGCCTATTATATAAGGCCAAAACATATTGGGATGAGCTTAGTACTCAACTCACTTTGCCGACTTGTGCATGCAGAGCCGCAAAAGCCTTGTCTAATTATAGGAAAAATGAGAACTTAATTCAATTTTTCATGGGATTAAATGAGTCATATGATGGGGTTCGAAGTAATATCTTTGTTATGGATCCCATGTCGACTGTTAATAGAGCATGTAACCTTCTTCTTCAAGAAGAGCGTCAAAGGGATATTCATATTCATTCACTCATTGAAGGAAATGTAGTCGCAGTTGCTGAGAAAAATGTTTGATTTCCAAAGAATAACATGATTCCATTCAAAGGAAAAGAACGACTTGCATGTGATCACTGTGAAAAAATAGGCCACATAAAAGAGAAATGTAATGCCCCCAAATCCCAACTTGGAAAATCCTTAGATTTTTAGAGTAAACTTTTTTTTAAAGCATTAAAAATGTTGTGCAAAGCGAAAAAACATAAGGAAATCGATTGGAAATTCTGAGTGGGTTACAGAAGGAATCAATAAAAGGAAAACAACACATTGCCATTATTTTACAAAATGAGATAGAAAATCTATAATTTATTTCTTTACAAAATGTCTCTAGAAAGGATGGGACATTTCTCCAAATAACTGTCAGAATCATGAGAGGTTTAGAAGTGTGGGATTCAATCCTTGCAGCACATCGAGCCCCATCGCACAACCTGTCAATCACCTGTATCCCCATAAAACGAGGTTAGTACTCTTGCGAGTTGGTGAGAGAATATCCACAATATTTATTTATATAAAAAAATAGAAACAACGTTAACATAATGCAACTATCATTATCATTAATTCAAAATGATTAAATAAGTACAATTATAAGCAAGTACAAAGGCAATAAGCAGAATGAATACTGAGCAATAAGTGATAACAAGTAATAGCATACTTTTGACAGTGAAATTGGGTATGTAAGCATTCTCATAACATATATGCAGTCAAGAGTCACAACTAAGCAGGAATGATACAACTCAAGCAACATGATCGAAGATAAGCAGTAAGAGTCCTTATCAAGCGACTAGCATGATTATGTAATTAACATTAGCATTCAATGGCAACAATGAGCATTTCATTAATTATCACTAAGAGCAGGGACATACAACCTTAAATCACAAAGTTAATACTAAATAATGAATAACATCATTGTGCATCTAGATACATAACTCAGTGTGCTTAAGCATTTAAGCAGTTAAACAATTTAACTATTAAACAATCAAATAACTAATCAATTGAGCAAGTAAGCCATTAAACAATTACTATGATGAAAATCATCAAATTCATAAGTCAACGGTTAATCTTAATTGGGCATATCTAGCAACATTCCCTCCTTCTGAGGTACTTAGGCTCATCCGGCCTTGTGTTTTCCGTAGGGCAACACGATCAACATGTCAAGGTCATGCTCGTACATTTACATGCTTTAGCACAACAAGCCAATATGAGTACTTCGCCGGTGAAGGCGATAACAATCAATTAACATTCAGGGGTGTATGACATACTTAAACAAGTGAGCTTGACTCACGAGGTGGGTCTGTCGACTATGCTTTACTCACCACAGTTTTTAACATTCAACCAAGTCTCAAAGACAAGTATACCCCTATAATGTGCATCGAGTCTCCTTTGTACTTACGGGACGAATCAAGTGTCAAGAATGAATCGTGTGTCCAATGTAAACGTACACGAAAACATTCAAGCATTCATTAAATGCTAAGAAAGGTTATTGAATATAAGACACTTGAATTATAAACATAATTCATTCAATTCATCTAAGCTTGGTGACATGATGTGCAAGTGAAAAGTATTCATTTGTGCCATAACATTGATATTTTCATGTTACATCATGTTTATTTATATACTTGCAATCGTGTCGGAATGTGCGACAAGTGATATGGCATAATCACGTGCGATGCAAAAAGCGCATTAATTCCATTCACACCATTCATGAACCAAGTGCTCGCGTAAGTCTCTTGATTCCATAGACATGCTTTTGACCATCTCTTAAATGTATTCAACATGAATTGTGTCAACTAAGCATGCCATAAGTGTTTCGCATCCAGATCGTACCACAATGTGGAGCGTAACTTAGCAACCACCTTGTTGCACGAATAACTATAAAATTTCCTTGAATAAGATCTTTGACACATATTACAATGCATATCTCACATGCTAAAGTGAGATGCCAAAGTATGGGAGCACGCAAGGTGCTACCACGACGATTGGAAGGAGGGTCAACCGAATCCTTCACCTACGTAGCTCGCACTAGGACAGTTTGGTACCACATAACCTAATGGTTGCAACAAGTAGGGGTAGACCTCCACTTGGTCTAAGCTCACCCGCTCAGCAACACAATCAAAATACCAAGAGTTGAACACTACAAATCGGTTTGCATGCAACCAATTTGCCTAAGCCTACCCGATTCTCCCTTGTCACTGCATTTCATAATAATATACATCTATTTTTTTTTTTAACTTCGATTTCAGTCTATACTTACAGGTAGACCTAAGGACTGAGCACATCCCGTAGGTGTTGAACTGCCCTAGGGACAACATGTTGGTGCACCCAACTCGGCCCAGCCGAGTGGTGCACCTGCCATGCGACAGCTGCCCAAACTGGTTGTCAAAACGCCCTGGTCTTAACCGAATGGGTTCAGACTAGTCCTGTGCTGGTCCAATGGACTGACCAGGTCTGAACCACATGGTTCAGACCCTGGTCTGAGTCTCCCAGCTAAGACTCAAGGTATGGGAACGCGAGAAGAATGACACACCAAATGCATATGGGTCCCTTTCTATTTTTTTTGAGTAGCGATTCAGGACATGCTGACTATATGTTATTTTTTTTTTGAAACAATAGGTTACAACCTACTACACTGGTAGACCTACGTACTAAGCTCGTTCTCAGACTATTGGGCTAGCCTAGGACCAGCATGTTGGTGCACCCAACTCAGCCCAGCCGAGTGGTGCATCTGCCATGCGATAACCACCTAAATCAAAACCACTAAGTGCCCTGGTCTGAAATGAATGGATTCAGACCAGGATTAGGCTAGTTCAAACCAACTGACTGGGTTTGAACCACATGGTTTAGACCCTGGTCTGAACATCCCAATTGAATCCTATGGTCTGGAAACAATGGGAAAGAAACAACCGAAAGCGTAAGCCCATCTCTATTTTTTTTAAATACAATATGATTCGAGCATGTTGTGCATTATTATGTATTTATTTTTATTATTTTTTTGTGTGCAGGTACCTCCGCATCTGAGCCAACCCTAGAGTGCTAGGCAGCTAGGGACCTCAACTAGTCTACACCCAACTCGGTCCAGCCGATTGGGCGCACCCACTAGGCGCCAGCCGTCTGGCAGCTATGTGAGGTGCGATTGGGCAAAAAAAAATACCCAGGTCTGATCTGACTGGACCAGACCAAGGTTTCTCTGATCTGAGCAAAGAATCTAGGTCTAAACCACATGGTTCAGACTCTGGTCCAAGCCCTCTAACAACAACTGAAACTGTGGGCAAAAAAAGAAGAAAGGCTAAACAAAAAAAGAAAGCTTGCTCGGTCATGCATGGCAGCAGGATGGGGATGTTGGAACCGACCTCTCCTGCACCCAAGGCTGCAAGGACATTGCCAAAACCCAGCCAGCCTACTCCCCATGTTGCTAGACTTCATCACATGGCCAAACGGCCAGAACAAGATTTTATTGAGCTTGAGCTAAACGAAAAATGAAGAACCAGTTTGAAGGCACACAAAAATATAACGTGAACGTGTGTGAGTCAAAATTGTGAGATAGTAAACCACGAAAATAACTGATATCGTTCTCCTAGTCCACCGAAATCCATTATGCATGTCATAACATGCATAGTAGGAAATCGGTTACATGCTTGGTCAAAACAAATAAGAACATACATTTCTCTTTTAATTCAAACAAAAATGGAAGTAAAAGGTATATACTCACATTGATTCTTCCAAAAAAGAGGAGGAACATGTTCTTCACTTGACTGGTAGTGTAGGGGAGAGTCTCTTTCGGTACCACACCCTACACTAGAGCACAAGGAATCTTTAATGGAGGCCACGACTGGGAGAGAGAGAAGAGAGTAGAGAGAGAGGGAAGAGAAAATCGCCTTTTTCTCTCTCTTTCTTCTCAAAACCTTAAGTAGGTAGGGTTAGATCAATGAGTGACTGTGATTAATTCTAAAAAAAGGAAGGGCTGAGATGAGTTGCACACCCATCTAGGACATGGCATAATTGTGGTTTCTCAAACACACCTCCCATGCTCCCTATGAGATTCAAGTAGTCAAATTTTCTTAAAACTCTTTTAAAAAATCCATTGCATTTGGTCTTTAATGCCCTCTTGGCTTTTAAAAAACTTCAAAAGGTGCCCCAGGGTTGTCGCCCTCTTGTGGTCAATGAAAATGCATCCTTTATGCTACTTTTAATTCCTTTCAAGAGTGCCATGGGCTTTCGCCCCTATGGCCAATGAGTATTAATTCTTCTTAAAATCCTTGTGTTATTTACAACTGAGCCACCGCCCAGCTGGTCAAACCTTCTAGTTGGTCAAACATGCCCAACTAGGTCCATGTTTGAGCTCCCTAAGTCGAGCCCAAACATTCCACAAACCAATTTTTGGTTTATCACAATTTGACACTTTGAAAAATATTGTATAGATAATTTTTTTTTTGAATTGCTCATGTTTCATTCCGGTAAAACCCATAATCTTTTAAAAACACCTTCCTTGCCAAATTACGTAAAATGGAAGGGTTTTAAATCATTTAGAGGTCTCGTTGATGAAATTCAATTAATTAAATGCTTTTAAACAAAACTTAGGTATAATTATGAATTATATATATATACGAATGCACACACCTACATATGCATATACATATGTATATATGAATACATCGATAATTGAAATTATGAAATTCTATCTTATATTGAATAATTTCTCAAAAAGTTTGCAGGTCTTACAAGATATGTTATAATTTGCATAGTTTTCCACCATGCTCCAATACTCAATTCGCTGCAAATGCATCACTTGCCGATTTGTTTCAAAGGAATCCATTGGTCCTTATTTGACTATGGATCAGTACAACAAACTTTTATCTCTTCTTGCAGCAGGTAAAGATAGTCTGATGGTAAACATGTCACGTAATAAAAGTTCTTATTTTTATTCTTCTAGTTGGATTTTGGATACTAGAGCCACAAATTACATGAGTTGCTCTTTGTCATTAATGACCAATGTCAAACAGTATACTAATCTTAAACCTATCCAACTTCCAAATAGATAGACTACTCCAGTGTCTCACATTGGTCAAGTCATTTAGTCTCCAAAACTTATTCTTTATAATGTTTTACATGTTCCCTCCTTCAAGTTAAATCTCCTATCCACATCGCAACTTTGTCAATCCTATAATTATAATGTTATTTTTTCTTCTTCCTCTTGCAAAATTCAGGACCTATAGACGAAGCAGACGATTGGATCAGATAGAAAATGTTTGGGACTTTATATTCTTGACGATGGTGGAAGTCTGGTAGCCGCCACTTCAGTAAATAAAGATCATATGAACATATGGCACATGTGTTTAGGGCATGTTTCTGATTTACATTTAAAACATTTGTTTAAATATTATGATTTGATGCAAAATAACCAAGTCAGGTGTAAAATTTGCCCTCTAGCTAAATTCATACGACTGCCTTTTCTCATCAGTGAAAGTCGTTCTCAAGGTATTTTTGAACTTGTCCATTTTGACATTTGGGGTGCTTATAATATGGTGTCGTTCATGGGAGCCCAATTTTTTTTATCTATTGTTGATGAATTTAGCAAAGCTACGTGGGTTTATTTGATGACACAAATCTCAAACGCAAGAAATTTTAAGAAATTTCATTCAAATGATAAAAGTTCAATTCAACAAACATGTGAACATGAAATACAAACTTTTCTGCGTAAAAATGGGATTTTGCACCAACATTCTTGTGTCGAAACTCCCCCAAAAAATGGCATTGTCGAAAGGAAACATCGTCACTTGTTAGAAATCGCCTGAGCAATTAAATTTCAAGCCCATATGCCGACAAAATTTTAGAGTGAATATATTCTTACCACTGCATAAATGGCTAATCGCACTCCCACTATTACTTTATCAACTAATCATATACCTTATGAGCTTCTTTATGGCACCAAGACAAAACATGACCATCTCAAAATTTTTGGTTGTTTGTGTTTTGCCCGTCATAGCTCTAAAATAAATTTGATTCTCGAGCCATGAAATGCGTGTTTGTCGGATATCCTTTTGGCCAAAAAGGGTATAAGGTATATGATCTAGAAACAAATACCATTTTTGTTAGTCGAGATGTTATTTTTCATGAACGTGTTTTTCCTTTCCAGGAGACACATTTTTTGAAAAAAAAAATAACTTTTATAATGATATTATTTTACCAAATGTCATTGCGGACACGTCTCATTTCAATTGTCTTCTTGAACATATTCTTCCATATCAGAATCCATGTCCAAAGTCTAGTGACAACTATCCTCCAGGTCTTAACACTAATTTTGAGGTTCGACGCTCTACACGACAATGATTCAGACCCACTTATCTATCAAATTATAAATGTAATCAAGCTCTTCTCTATGGCCATTCGTTGCCTATCTCCACCAACTCTACCATTTATCCCATATCCTCTTTCCTAGATTTTTCAAACTCTCTCGCTCCTACCATGTTTTTTTAGCCGCTATTTCTACTTATGAAGAACCTAAGGACTATCTCACTACTCTGAAGGATGAAGGATGAAAATCTGCCATGGAGACAGAGCTACAAGCCTTTAGAGACAATAACACGTGGACATTTATGCCTTTGCCACCAGGGAAGTGTGCGATTGGATCAAAATAGGTATATAAAATTAAATACAAATCCGATGAAAGCATAGAATGATACAAGGCTCTACTCGTCGCACAAGGCTATACTCAACAGAAAGGTTTGGATTATCATGACATGCTTGCCCCAGTTGCCAAGTTAGCCACCATGTGATGCTCATTATCCATTGTTGTCAAACGCCATTGGTCTCTTCATCAATTGGACATTAATAGTGCATTTTTGCATGGGGATCTTGATGAAGAGATTTACATGCAATTACCACCCGGATATCGTTGACAGGGGAAAAATCGAGTATGTCGACTCAATAAATCCTTATACAGGCTGAAACAAGCATCCAGACAATGGTTCGCCAAGTTTTCAAAAACTCTTATTAAGTTTGATTTCACTCAATCTCGTGCAGATTATTCTTTATTTTTCAAGAAACATGGTGAACATGAAATATTTATTTTGGTTTATGTAGATGACGTGATTATAACAGGAAGTGATAATAGGGCTATTGAAAAATTGAAAGATCACCTTGACAAAACCTTCCACATTAAAAACCTAAAAAAATTAAGATATTTTCTAGGCATCAAAGTAGCATGATCATGAGAGGGGATATTCCTCAATCAAAGAAAATATATGCTTGATTTGTTAAAGGAAGCAGGTGTTCTAGAAACAAAGCCTTCAGAAATACCAATGGAACCTCAAAAGAAGTTTGATTATAGTGGAAATTTAATCACAAATGCAGCTACTTTTAAGAGGTTAGTTGGTCGACTCATCTATCTTGTATATACTGAGTCAATTCATGCATGAGCCACAAGTGCAACATTGGGAAGCAACTATTAAATTATTACGATATCTAAAGAGAACGCCTGGGCAAGAGTTCATGCTAAAAGCAGAAAATGATCTCAAATTAAGCTATTACGTAAACTCAAACTGGGCAAGCTATCCGATATCAAGGAAGTCAACATCAAGATATTGCACCTTCTTAGGTGACAACATCATATCTTGAAAAACAAAGAAACATGCCATCGTTTTTAGATCCTCGGTAGAAGCGGAATTCAAAAGTATGACAGCAGGAACAAGTGAAGTTGTATGGTTGACATATCTTTTTGAAGATCTTGGTTGTAAACAAGAAAGTCCAACAATCTTATATTGTGACAATCAAGACGCAATGGATATAGCGGTCAATCTAGTATTCCACAAACGAACAAAACATATAGAATTAGATTGTTACTTCGTTCAAGAAAAATAGAGGCTGTCAGTACCTCGTATGTTCCAAGCAAAGATCAAAGAGCAGACATTCTGACCAAGGCACTAAGTAAAGAAAGCTTCAAGCACCTTGTTAGCAAGTTGGGTCTGCTAAGTATAGAGGCGCCAACTTGAGGGGGTAATGTAAAAGTAAATATGTAAAAGTAAATGGTAGGAGTTATTCGATTTACCTCTGGCAAGTAAATACGATAAATTAGGGATAACATTGACAACAAAGAGATTTGAAGATTAGCTACATTTGGAAAGTCATTGTATTTTTTAAAATTCCTTATTCCCTTTAATATTGTCTATACTAATACAAAGTATTACCTTTTGATCATTCATTCTCATCTTCACGTTTGTCACTTTACAAATGTTTCTTATTGGATAAGTTTGAGAGGTTTTCTATTGAGCAGGTTTTCATATATGTTGCTACCATACACTTAAATCGTGTGTAGAGGTGGCCATATGTTCGGGTGCCTAATGCGCTGTTGGGTATTAGGCCCGTTACGAAGTCAGACTCGGGCTGATTGAGCCTGTGTAACAGCACCCGGTAGGCCCCACGTGCTAACTGAGCGGGGTCTAAAGGGCCTGGCCTGGCCTGACATATTAGTTTAGTAGAACCAAACAATACCCAACCAAGAGGTTGGGCATTGTTTCTTTAACGACTCTTATACACTGACATCAAAGTATTATCCATTTGTAGATGAAGATAGTGTACTGTATGTGATCCACTATTATTTGATTGTAGAGAAAATAACTGGGTATTGACCACGCCCATGGATTGGTCATCTGCCAATTGGAGAACAAAGTCATTGTGAGAAAATGAGAAGTGTCAAAGCCAACATTAACACATGAATGTAGTAAAAGCTTGTTAATCATGATTCAAAGTTTAAATTTTGGCTTTGGAGGTTAAATCTGCTTGAATGTAGAATGTACCTCCATAACCTAGTGCCTCATATATATATATATTAGAGAATGAGAAAACAACATAAAACTAAAGGAAAAATCCATTTAAGGGCCAACCTTTTGATTCTAATTTCAAATATAGGGCAAACTTTTCCTGAAAACAATCAAATAGGACCCCAGGTCAACATCTATCATCTTGTAAAATGTGGATCATTTTTGTTTCTTGTATTGTCCTTTGAAAATTTGAAAAGTATTCATTCATCCTCATGAAAAAGAGAAAAGGTAAACCATTTGAACTTTTAATGAAGTTGGTTTAGTAAATAAATAATACGTTGGAATTTTTTTATTTTTTTTTATAATTTTAATTTCAATTTCAATTGTGAACTTTAAATCTACCTGAAGATGACAAGCTTGTCCTTCTAGCTGATGAGGTTGGTCATCCCAGCTTTATTTTACCTCTCACTGGCTGCATTATTGTACCTTTTTTTTTTTTATTTACACAGAGAAACCATCCTGGAGATCTGAGACCTAGCAGCACTGGCTTTGCCTGCCCGACTTAGGGTCGCTGTTCTGACAATGTAGGAAGTTGTCACCCTTCGACTTGCCAATGTGATTGCATGATTGTACTTGGATTTCGAAAAATCCCATTTTTGCTTCACGTTTTGCACATTGCATCTCCTGCCCAATTATTAACTTTTTTTTTTTTTTTTGAGGAATGTACCTTGGTCAAATTCGGGTTTTCCCCCCCAACCCTATTCAAGCCCTAGCTCAGATCCATGAACTTTATAAGGCTGCAAATGGATAAGGTCAGGGTTGAACTGAACCAAATCCGACTATCAATGTGCAAGTCTCGTTTCAGATCAACATCTGAACCAAATTCGATTTTGTCCCACCACATTGCAACCTCGATTAAATTTGACACTCTGAGAGCGTTTGATTCGAGAACAGGGGAGGACAAGGACACCATGTCATGTCATGTTTGCAGACCGCCCTGTAAAAGGACACTCAAAACATAGTTTTTGGAAAGGTGTTCAGGGGTGTCCTGTCCTCCCCTGTTTCATGGGGGAGGGAAGAACTGTCCCTGACAGTAGAATGCATCCCATTGAGATGCGCAGGATGGAGTGTCCCGTCCTGTCTGCCATCCATGCAATCAAACGCTCCCTGTTTTTTTGAATCTGATCTGTATATAAAACACTATTATTCTATCTAACATATCCATTGGAAATAGCTTCGGTCGGTGTCGGGTCAGATACCTGATCCAGACCCAACCCCCAACCCTAGCCTTGCAGTGGGGGCCAAGTAAAGAACTAAGCCAACTAACTCAAAACTGGTCCCAGCCAAAGGGCGGCTAGGTCCGTCCACCCACCAACCTTACCAACCCAACCTTGGTCCGTATCGAGTGGGCCCCATCTATTCGGAGCCTTAACTTTTTGAGGTACAAGATTAGCAACTTGGGTGCGTGGGGGCCCAGCGAAAAGGCCCTGAGTGCCAATACAAGATAACTTCAAGGGCATTTCAGATATTTACATGACGCTCTTCTCGCTCATATATGCAATTGTTGTCAATCCCGAGGGTGTAATCGAAATTTGGGACCGAGCATAACGGTTCTGCGAAGACAAGCGTCTCGCTCTATGATTTTCCTTTTTTTTTTCTTTTATGGTTTATTTGATGGCTCGGATAAACAGATTTCTTTATCGGGAAAATATCGGGAACCAAAATATCACGATAGATCTAAAAAGCTTTTTTTTCCCAAAATATCTGAAAAACATCGTCATATATAAAAACACATATATATATATATATATATATATACAAAATACTATAAAAATGATAACAAAATGAAAAATAACAAAGATGACTTATCGGTGCTTCCAAAAAGGGTGATATTTTGAAAATATCGCAGTTTTTTAAACTATTAACAATACATAACGGAAAAAGGAAGGTGAAAATTTTACAAAATATAAAAATTAACTATCGCAGATTTTTAAAACAACTGGATATAATGATATATTGAAGAATATCGCGTTTATGAAATATCGCATTCTAAAAATATCATGACAAAAACTCGATATTTTCTAATGAATACGATATTATTCGCTGCCTGCGATAAAAGGAATCCCCTGCTCGACGACCCATAAATTGCTTCTGAGGACTCCTTCTTCCCCCCGAGGTAAAGAATTGTGGAAACCCTAATCTCTCGCCTTCTTCTGGGAAGGCCTCGCTTTTTTCCTTCGCCGCCAAGGACGACGGAGATGCCGGTGAGTGTTCTTCACGATTCCTTCTTGACCCAGTTTTAGCGCTCCCAACTCTTCTCGATTCGTTTTTCTATTCCTTTTGATCGAGTTTCGGTTGAAATCTATCGTTTTTTTTTATGGATTTTGGGTCCTGTTTGCATGGAAGGGATTGGTGGTTTCGAGGGAGCTCTTTTTCGGGTTGAAGGTCTCGTTTTTAAATCGACTGTGATGGAGGGGATCCGCGGTTTCTGTGGAAATTGAGATTCAGTATCGTTGGGATTGTTGGTTTGAGTTTTCTTGTGGAATATTTGGATTAATTCGAAGTTTTCTGTTTGGTTCATGTTGTTTTCTTTACGGCGTGGAGTTTTTTCGTTGCGCTGGTTTGGGATTGCTGGATCGAATAATTGGCGGCATTCAGGGGAGTAGGTTATGTTTCGAAAAGACTGTTTTTTCGTTCGGCTTTTATGCAGGTTTTGAGGCGAATGAGCTATAGAGCGTCATCATGGTTTCGTTGTCGTCTTTTGTTTTAATAGTTTTAGGCATTCTATCTAGACCCAATTGGGAAGTTAATGAATCATGCTAGATGGAAAAGGATAACCGGAAGGGGTTCTTTCAGTGGGCGGATTTAGTTGTGCCGAGTAGGTCGACTTCAACTAACTTAAGAATATTGAAACTTGGAAGAGTGTACAGTGAAGGCCAATCCTGGTCATGGTGTTCGCCTCAGAATTGAGCCATTGCCCTCGATAATGTTTTCAGTTATCGTGTCTTCTAAAGCTGTTAACTAGTTTTGATTGGACCCGTTCTATTATTGGATGTTGAGTTGTCCGTGTTCGGAATATTGCTCCATGCAGCCTAATTGAGGCTTTAAATTTTGTTGGTAATTCAGTAATGCATTCTAATCCGAGAAAAAGTTCTTAGTTCTGTTAGTTCTGGACGTGTGCATTCTTGAAGGTTATAGAAGGAGTCTTGATTTAGAATTAGCAGCGTTATATGGGGCTGCACTTTGGGGAACTTCATCAGTTAAATTCTGAGTATGGAAGATGTCAACGTGGTTTTACCTCCAAAAGCCATATAAAAAGCAATGCTCTAAGAATGTCTTTGAGGCTAAAGGATCCAGAATTTCTGGTTTCTAGGACCTGAAAATTCACTACATGACCAATCTCTGTTCCTTTTACTAACTCTCATCGATTAGACTTCTGGCAACCTTTTCATGTAAACCTTTCCCTTAGTTCCTTTATATGCTTAATCTTTAGAAAGGAATCTGTAGAATTGTTATGTCAATTACTCTTCCCACATTGAATTTCTCACAGAAAGTATATCTTGCCCCTCTTTATTAGTAACACATAATGGATACGGGAAAGAAATGGAGTCTATCTCTATGTGTCCATTCTGCTTCTGTTTATTCTATAAGCAACTTATACCAGCCTCATCTCTGGGTAAGCATTGAAAAGACAACTACCTTTCTTATGAAAAGCACTCCAAAGCTTTCAGAACTGTCCTTATGTTGTTGCTATTGAATATTTTAAGGGGCTGTTTGGTTGGGCAGGATTCCATTATGTACTTTCATCATTTCATACAAGGAATTGCATGGAAGGTAAGGAATGCCTTGAATGTCTTTTCTGTTGTTTGTCTTGTGAGAAATGTCACTACTCATAGCCTTTGTGGAAAATTTATGGACAAAATCCAAAATAATGCTAAATAGCTAAGCTTTTCCTTTCATTGTTCATTTTTTTTTCATAGCTTTCCTGACATGAGAGCAGAGAGAACCGACATTGATGGATTGCCTGCCTGACTGACTGGCAAATTTCGACTTCTATTTCTGGTCATCTCATGTTCGGAAAGTGATCACTAGATATAAGTTGAGCTGATAAATATTTCTTGGACAATTTATTTCCCATTCATTTCTTTGTGGTGTTCCTTGATGGAGGTCACCCACCTAACTCCTCTCATCTTCCTAACTGCATCAGTGGAAATGATCAGTGAGGTTGTGAATGTTGAACAAAACATTTGGGGGTGGGGGATCGAGAGAGGTATATTAAGACAATGGATTGGTAAGTCAACAATTGGTTATCTAAATATAGACTAAGCATAATTAACCTGAAATGAAGTTCCTATATCACCTGGTTGTGTTGTTTCTTTCCACTACTTTTATTGGATAGTACCACCCTTGGATGGATATATGGTAGTTATGTCAGAAAAGGTTACTCTGAATCTTCATGCAAGAAAAATGATTTTTTTTTTAATATCATGAGTAATTGGTTGCACTTGTCAAAAGACATTGATGGATTTTTTTTAAATGAATAATAGAAAACTAATATGCAAAAGGTGAGCTGATCAGGTACCATTTGCCTCATGGATGCAGCTTGTTGCCTCAAAGAAAAGCTACACGCAGAGGCAGTCAAAGTATCTGCTTCAAGATATGCTGAGTTTGTTTGAGTGAACTTTGTATTAGCTGCAGAATGGCAGCTGGTCACCCAAAAAGGCGCCTGAATGCAGTAAATCTTGCAAGTTGCAATATACCAGAGCAACATAGAGAAAAAAGGAGGCGGGATGTGGAGTTATCTCCCTCCATATTGAGATTGAATCCTCACATTTCCCTTGAGTGGAAAGAGAATAAAAAAAGAGTTGTTGCAAGGAAGGATCAGATTGGAATTTCACGAAGACACTTATCTCCTTTTATTGAGGCAGCCTCCTTGTCTCTTTCTAGCACTGGGTTGGCTGATGTTTTCACCATTCCTCATGAAATCGTTGGGTTGGACAATCTGAAAGGCCTACTTTCTTATGAGGTAATTACTCGATGATCTGTTGTGTCATCCTTTCAGTATATTTTAAGTTTATGTGCTTGTAGAGCATTTGGTAATTCGCATCCATTGTGCATATTTTACTCGGTCCTCTATAAAATTACAGGGTTGGAGAACCTTCCTTTCCGAGTCAGAGAGGACGCTTCTGTCTCAGTTTCTTCCTAAAGGAATTGATGTAGATCAAACAGTGGAATTATTGCTTGAGGGGGAAAATTTTCACTTTGGTAATCCTTTCCTTGAATGGTTAGTATAATTCTCTTCAATAACTATATCTTTTTACCATCATTTGTGGTAAATATAATTTGCTAGCTTTTCTTATAGTTCAGTAAATTGAGACATGGTGCCTAAACATGAAGTCTTTCAGTCCAAACTTGGGCATTGTGCATTTCTTGGTGTTTGTTACTGTAAGGTGCAGTGGGAAAAATGGTTAATATATCCAGAAAAGTGTGAAATAGATTGAATGAATTTATATGTCTACCAAGGAAGATGTGCTTTGTAATTTTGTCTAGGTTTCCATTTTTTCATATATTAGTTTGTACATCACTGTGTAATGCACCATATGCGGCAATATGCCTGAGTACTTTGTGCAGCTCTGCATGTTGTGATGCTTAATCATATACTCATTCTTATTTGAGAAATCTTAACCTTACTGTTCTTTGGTTTCAACTGTTCGCTGTTCTTTGAGTGCAGTCAATTTCTCTGTGGATTATATTTTTCTTCGCTTCATAATAGCTTTTCTTATTTACTTCATTGTTTAAGAAAACTTCACCCTTCTGTCAGCTGTCAACATGCTAAAATTATATCTTTCTTGCCTTTGCAAAGTAAACAGAGTTACAAATTCACTATATTTTCCATTTAGCCATGGTTATGCTGAAAACACATTGTTTTCTTACAAATCCTGTTGTATAGCTTTACAATTTCTCCTTGTCACACTGAATCCTGAAATATGAAATTATGAATGCTTACACCTGGCATGACAAACCTTTAAAAGATAAATAATTTTCTAATTTCTTCTGTGTTTCTTTTGTGTGTGTGAAGTTATTAATAGAAAGAAAGATTGCTGTTTGCAGGGGTTCTTTGCTTTGTTCTGGTAGTGTTCATCCAGATGCTGTGGTTCAGAGAGAGCTAAGCTTCAAGGCCAACAAGAAGGGTTACTATTCAGAGTTGCAGAAATATCACAATGAGTAGGTGCCTAATTATCCATATTATATTGCTATAATTTTGTCCTTATCTGATGCAGTGGTGGTGCAGTTTGTGATTTTAAATTGTTTGATTTTTTTTTCAATTCAGTATGTTATCAGAATTGCAGAGGTTGAAGGAGAGATGGATAAGTTGCAATGATCCAACAAATATCCAGAAGATACTAAGGTTTTTTATTTTACCATGAAAGGCATTTTTCTTTATGTTTCTAAATGTCTGGTTTGATCTGTAAGATATGCTCCTCTGGAGAAGGGAAGTTTTGAATATTAGAAAACAATTAAACCTCATGTGAAGTTCATGATGAACATAAAAAGTTTTCTTTCTCAAGTTCCAAGTAACATGCTGCTTGATTGTTTAACAACTTTTATTTTCCATCTGTAGCATGTCTTTGGTCTGTAAGACCTGTTCCTTTGGAGAAAGGGGGTTTTTGAATATCAGAAAACAATTAAACCTCATGTGAACTTCATGATGAACATAAAAAGTTTTCTTTTTCAAGTAACATGATGATTGATTGTGCTCACAACTATTATGTTTCCATCTGTTGCATGTCTGATTTTGTCAGTAAGACCTGTTCCTCTGGACAAGGGCAGCTTTTGAGTATCAGAAAACAATTAAACCTCATGTGAAGTTCTTGGCGAACATAAAAAAAATTCTTTTTCAACTTGCAAGTAACATGATGTTTGATTGTTTTTACATCTTTTGCCCAAAAAGGATACAAATGGTCAAAATGATTGATGTTTTCATCTTCTTGGCCATGTTTTCTATTTTTTGTTATTATAATGCCACACTATCATAATTACAATTTCTTTTCTACAAAACCAGATGTGGGAGGAAACGTCCGGAGAACAGTGCATCATCTCATGCAAAAGAATCAACACAGTTGAACATGAGAGAGAATCTTGGAGGGACTAGTGATTCCTGTTCCTCAATTGGAGATGAAGAAAATGATGTTTTGGATAAAAAATGTGAATATTCTCAAGAAAGGTAGTTATACTTCTATGAACTGAATTAATTTTTTATTCTTCAATTTTCAAGTCATTATACCTTTTATGAATTGAAGATCATCAGGAAATGTGTTATGGATGTTCATGCACCTGTTTGAGCTGGAGAGCATAATAGATTCTTCTGTGTAGCATCTTTGTGCTATTTATTGAATAGAGCAATCTTAATATTTTAGTATATCTTCATATGCATTATGTAGTTTGCATGTGTGTGTGTGCATGCATGTGTGTGTGTGATTCTTGCCAGGAGTGACTTTATTCTTGTGATTGTTATGACCCAGCTTGCCCCTATAAATGAAAGATGCTAAATTCAAATGAGCTGTGTCAGAGAATTTTAAGATTATTCAGTTAGAAACTTGGGTAACAATGTGTAATTAACTTGATTGCCAATGTGTTTTTGATTTGGTGACTCACAGATGGTCCATGTATAGCAAAAATTACTACAGATGGAACTTCAGAAATCCATTGTTTTACTTGTTGATTTAGTTTTGATTTGTATTTAAACATTTCCTCTCATAATTTGTGGACTTATTGGTTCCATCCAGGGACTGCTTCCATGCAATCAAAGAGGCTAAAAACAGATTTAGTTCAAATAACTCCCATTTATGTGCATGTACTTCTTTGATGTATTGAGCTTTTTTATATTTTTGCAGGGCTTTGTTTATATTTATTTTGAAATTTTGTCAGTTCTTGTTCTTGAGTTTGGTTTAAGCACAATCCTAGTTTTGGCAAGTCAATGCCAGCAACAATTTCCATCATGGTATTGTTGATATCACATCGTAATTCTAATACCATTGACTTGTAGGATGTGATTTTCATAGTTGATACTTGATACATATAATTCACTCATCTTATTCAAAAATGTGTAATTCAGTTATGCAGGAACACTAAAATTCACCTTCAATAAGTTGCAACTCTCATATTGAATTCAAATATGAAATATCTAAGATCTTCTCAATTAGATAAATATTGCTATACACTAGTGTAGGAGAGCCAAGAAAGATAACGGTGTTTGTTCACGTACTTCCATGGCCGGCTGGCCTCTGTGATTTGAGGGGGGCTCCAAATTTTGGAATCCAGTGATAAGATGCAAACAGAGAACCTTCATATGTTATTCAGCCAACGACACCAAAACTTGATAATAGCAGGCGTCTCACAAATTTCTATGTAATGAAATGGTGGTCGTCCATGATCGCCCTTGGAATACTCAAAAGAAGTGTCTAAAAGACACTTTAAGCAAAGCCCTTAAAAAGGGTAAAATAGGAACAATACACACATAAATAAATAATTTTATTTATGTAAAGGGATGCTTGAAAAGCATTACAAGAAGTGATTATACAAGAGGGGGCTGCACCCCTATTTATACAAGAGCAAAGGGGAGAACTCATAAGAAGCTCTCCCTTCTAGTCGTTGGACTAGTCCGACGACTAGAAATCTAGCCGTTGGACTAGTTTCAACGACTAGACAGTTTGGTTAAGTTTCGGTTGGAACTTAACCAAACTATATTATCTAGTTCAATATGAACTAGATAATATATATTACATAAAAAATGAAAGAAAAATAAAAATAAAAATAAAAAATAGAAAAAATATATAATATATATAATATTATTATATATATGTTACATTTTAACACTTCCCCTCAAACTTACTGTACAATGAGCGAAAGTTTGTCTAAAAGGAAGTGGAATCTGGGAGCTCCAAGAGGTTTGGTGAAGAAATCTGCTAATTGGTATTTTGATGTAACATATGGCATATCAATGGTGTCATGCAGGAACTCCTCTCGGACATAGTGACAATCCATCTCTATGTGTTTGGTGCGTTCATGAAAGGTTTGGTTGCTTGCGATGTAGATTGCACTCTTATTGTCACAACACATGCCCGAGACTTGTGTTGCTTCAACTCCCATGTTAGCTAAGAGTCTTCAGAGCCAAACAACCTCTATTGTGGTAGTTGCCATGACTCTATATTTGGCTTCAGTGGAGGAAAGAGAAACCTTTTGCTGCTTCTTGCACCTCCATGATATGAGAGATTCACCTAAAAACAGTGTTTTAAAACTCGTCGAGTCAACTCGTTGACTCGGCTGACTCGGCTTGGCTCGACCCTCCAACGAGTCAACCCGGCAAGGCAAACTCGGTTTGCCAAAACTCGGGCTTGACTCGGGCTGACTCAGCCTGACTCGAGCGAGTTCTGGGATGTTTGAAATTTGATTTTTTTGGGTATTTCAGAATAAAAAAAATTTGTTTCTTGCATCAATAGGGAATAATTAATTGGCTTGTATAATTTGATCAATTGTCTTGAGAATTTCTTCTTTGATTTTGTTATGGATTTTCTCACACATAGTATGTAACCCATACTTTCAAATATCTTTCTATTTTTCAAATTACTGAAATGGCTATAATGTTAATTTATTTTTTATGACTGAATAGGATCATGACTTTGAAAAGAACTTGTCTTTAGCTATGTGTAGTTGGAAGTGTACACTACATGAGCAAGTTTCATGTGCTTGTTATGACTGTGATTCTTGAGCCTATAGTATGGCTGAATTTCTCTTACAAAGCACATTGGATATCCTTCATAGTTTCATCTCAAAAACTATAAGCCTCGGCCCCTCATTCTGCTGTTCAATATTGTCTTTTATTAGATGATTTCCTTGTGAGTCTATTCTGTATAATCAGATACTGTGGCTAATTTTTTCTGGCAGTCATCCTAGTGTAGCTTAAAAGTGTAATTCTATATTGTACATGGTTACTTTTGATATGTGGGCATGTTTCATAAAGCACAAGTCCAATATTTTATGAGCCGGGATCAAACTCTGATTTTAAAGTGGATTGGGCCTACAAAAGGTAGAACCTGGTGAACTTGCCATTACAACATTTATGAGTTGGTCAAGTCTCATCAACTTCAGTACAAACCATGCATGGACCATTTTAAAAAGTCCCAACTACAAACATATTTTGCTTAACATGAGTTTAAAAAGTCCCAACTACAGACATATTTTGCTTAACATGAGCCCCTGTATATGAGTTTATCATCTCTTGTTTACTGAAAAACATGGTTTGAGACAAATTATATATTATTTTCTTTTAAAATCAAAAGTTAACAAAACCCGGTCCGAGTCACCGAGTTGACCCGCCGAGTCACGAGTCAATAAAGAACGAGTCGAGTCCTGAGTCACGAGTTTTAAAACCTTGCTAAAAACACTCAAAACCCAGTGGTTGAGTGTCTATTATTAGGATCACCCCTCAATCAGCATCAGTATAAGCAATTAAATTTAAAGAGGATGATGCAGACAAGAAGAGTCCTCGTGAAATAGAACTCGTTAAATATCTAATAATGCGTAAGACTGCTCCCATGTGAACAGAGTTGGGGGCATGTTGAAATTGACTAGCCGTGTGGATGACATGTGCAACGTCTGACCAAGTGATAGAAAGGTAGGAAAGAGCTCCAACAAGTTGTCTAAATGGAGTAGGATCTTCAAGTCGTTCTCCATCATCAATTTTCATCTTAAGATTAACTATTTTTGGAGTATCTACTTTCTTTTCATCTGAGATGTCAGACCTGAAAACAATGTCAGAAGCAAATTTAGATTGAGATATCAAATACCCTCTGGGGGAATAAGAAACTTCTATTCTTAGGAAATATTGTAATAGTCCTAGATCAGGCATTTCAAAATGAGTTTTAAGAAGAGTTTTGATATTAGCAACTCCCTGTTTGTCACCTCCAGTGATGATCATATCATCCACATAAAGAAGAAGAATGATGATATCTGCATCAGATTGCTTAATAAACAAAGCAGTGTCAGTCAAACAAGAACGAAAACCAATATCAATCGTAACATGACTTCACCTATCATACCAGGCTTTTGGTGTCTGTTTAAGACCATAAAGAGCTTTCTCAAGACGAAGAATTTTACCCTTAGGAAGACTAATACCAGGAGGAGCTTCACTTCTTCAACACGACTCCCATTTAAGAAAGCATTTTTAACGTCCATTTGAAATATAGGTCATTTCTTAATAGAGGCTAAGGCAATTAAAGTTTGAACTGTGTTCATTCGAGCCACAGGAGCAAAGGTTTCTTCGTAATCAATGTCATACTCTTGAGCTATAGGTTTCTTTCCAAGAGGTAGATCTTGGATGGACCAAGTATTGGCCTTTTCTAAAGCATCTAGCTCTAATTTCATAGCTTCAATCCATTCTGCATGATTTTTGGCTTCAAGATACGAGGAAGGTTCAACATAGGATTGAATTAAAGCAAGAGCTGCCCTATATGAGGGTGAAAAGGACTCATAAGACAAACTTCCCTGGGGGTCTAGCGATTCTAGAAGTCCTACGAGGAGGAGCTTCAGAAAAATCTTTCTAACACATGGAGGGCGTTGCTCTCCAATTTTTCGTCTTGAATACTGAAGACTAACATCCCTACTAGTTTGATCTTCGATATCATTTTCATAGCTAGTAGGGATTTGATCATTGTCAAAAATACATTCAAAATCCTCTTCATCGGATTTGGAGGTTAAGTCAATTAAAAAGGAATATTCAGTAATATCCTTGGGTTTTTTACTTTTAAAAAAAAAATCTTTTTTAAGGAAGGTCACATTCCTTGACATATATAGCTTATTATTTTGAACATCGTAACATTTGTACCTTTTTTTATTTTCGGCATATCCTAAAAAGGCACATTGAATAGCACGAGGAGTGAACTTATCATTTTGTCTGTAAATACAAAACATTTGCAACCAAATACTCTTAACTTGGAGTAGTCTGGAGCCGAGGTATAAAGTTTTTCAATCGGAGATATGTTTTCTAAAGAAGAAGATGGCATTCGACTTATAAGATAAGTAGCAGTTAAATCTGCTTCAGCCCAAAATCTTTTTGGCACTTGACTTGCTATTAGCAAGGTCCGAGTGGTCTCCATAATGTGACGATGTTTGCGTTCTGCAAGATCATTCTGTTGCGGGGTATTTGGGCAAGATCGTTGATGAATAATGCCATATAAATTAAGATAGTTTTTAAACTCTCTAGACATAAATTGTTTCCCTGAATCAATGCGAAAAATGGAGACATTACTTTGAAATTTGTTTGTGACCATTTTAGGAAATATTTGAAAGTGAGTAAAAACTTTGGATTTATGTTTAAGAAAATAAATTCAAGTATGTCTAGTAAAATCATCTATAAAAATGACATAATATGAGAAACCACCTTTAGAAATCACTGGTGCGGGTCCCTAAATGTCCGAATGTATTAACTCAAGAGGTTTTGAAGAGACAAAAATTCTACTAGAGAAATGTAATCTTTTCATTTTTCCCAGAATGCAGTCTTTACAAGCAAAATTTTCAGATTTACAAAACTTTCCCAAACTTGGAAAATATTGGATTTTAGACATATGAGGATGGCCAAGTCTTTTGTGACATAAGCATGTTTCCAATTTCTGAGCATTTAAACAAAAAACATTCTTGGGTAGTTCTAAAAAGTCCATGTAATACAATCCTCTTTCTCTATGGCCTTCCCCAATCAGCTTCCTTGACTGACGATCCTGTATCCAGCAACCATTAGAGGAGAAGGATATATTACATCCATAATCAGAAATTTGAAAAACAGATAAGAGATTCAAATTAAGTTTTGGGATATATCTAACTTCTGGAACACAAAAAGTTTTGGTTTTTTCAAAACACCCAATTCCCTTTATTTCAAGAGATGTTTCATCTGCTGTAAAAACTTTTGAAATACTTGAGTTATTTTTAAAACATTCAGATAAGCATTTATAATGCAGGGTCATATGAAATGAGGCACCAGAATCTAAAAGCCAAGGAAAATTACCTGGATCGGAAACAGATGTAACTGCCGCTCCAGTTGAGGCTTCAGCGGAAGAAGAGGCCTTTTGAAGAAGAGGCTGAAGAATCTTCAAGAGTTGAGTCATAGAAACAGGTGGATCTTGGTCTTTTGATTCTTCAAATGATGCGACCTTTTCATCTCTTTTCTTTAATTTTGGACATTGAGGCCTATAGTGCCCCAGTTCATGACAATGATGACAAATCACTTTTCTTTTATCAAACTCGTCATTTTGCCTCCCAAAATGAGGTGGCCTGTAAGTGCGAGTATGATTCCCAAGCCTAGACACAACTAGGATAGAATCATCACCAACTTTAGAGGAACCTTTCCTGAGACGATTTTCCTCCATTGTTAATTCTTCAATAGTTTCAACAATGGACGGAATTTTTCCCCGGTGAAAAAGGGCCGATTTGGTGGTTTCAAATTCCGGCGTTAATCCAGTTATAAACTGGTAAAAGTGTTCAGCATCTAGTTGCTTTTGACGAATCTCAATGTCTTCGACACAATGCCACTTTGGTTCTAAGAGAGAAAGTTCCTCTCAAAGTTCCGACAACCCGTTGTAGTATTCACGAATCGTTTTATCTCCTTGGGTCATTATTCGAACCTTTTCTTGGAGGTTGCACACATGTGCAATATCTTTGAGGGAATACATATTTTTAAGGTATTCTCATGCCTTATCGGCATGATCAAACTTGGCAAGACTTCAACACTTTTTAATGTCAACGCTATTGATAAGCTATGACATTATTTTTGCATGAGCCATTCTCCACTTCTTCCATTTTTTCTCATAAGAGGCTAGGGCCTTGATTTTCTCCTCTTCCAGTAGAGGAATCTCTTTATCTCCCTCTTTTTTGGTAAGCGATAGTTTAGGTTCCGACTCGGAACCATCCACAATTTCCCAAAGACCTTTTCCCCATATATGGTGCTTCATGATTGAAGCCCATGTTACATAGTTCGTATCACTTAGTTTCATGGGAATGATGGTGACTTTATCATTGTCATCCATCAATTACAAAGGAAGAGAAAGAATAGGGATAGAAGAGAACAATAAAAGAACAAAAAAGAAAGAGATACAAGATGTAGAGACTTCCAATGAAGTGATAAAACACTTCTCTTCAAGTGGCGAAATGCTTTTGCAAAGGGCATGGAAACGGATACAACTTTTCTCCAAGATCTAATATTCCTGTAGCTCTGATACCATGTAATGAAATGGTAGTTGTCCACGATCGCCCTTGGAATATTCAAAAGAAGTGTTTAAAAGACACTTTAAGCAAAGCCCTTAAAAAGGGTAAAATAGGAACAACACACACATAAATAAATATTTTTATTTATGTAAGGGGATGCTTGAAAAGCATTACAAGAAGTGATTATACAAGAGGGGGTTGTACCCCTATTTATACAAGAGCAAAGGGGAGCCCTTCTAGTCGTTGGACTAGTCCAACGGTAGAAATCTAGCTGTTGGACTAGTTCCAACGACTAGACAGTTTGGTTAAGTTCCGGTTGGAACTTAACCAAACTGTATTATCTAGTTCAATATGAACTAGATAATATATATTACATAAAAAATGAAATAAAAATAAAAATAAAAACAGAAAAAATATATAATATATATAATATTATTATTATTATAATATTATTATATTTTAACACACATTAGTGAGGGGTTTGGACCAACATTGCAACAAAACAACCAACAATGAAGCACAAAAAGAATGTGAAGAAACAAAATAAAATAATATTGTACTAGGAAGAACAACACCATGATCCCTTGGCTCTAGGTTCATTCTCGTTTCCTTGTAAGACCACAGTCTTCCCATTTCTTAGCCTATTATCTAGCTTCTTCAGCTCTTGCGACTGGAAAACTTTCCTATTCAATATGCTATAGATCTCTTTGACGACAGTCCAAAATGCAGCATATGTGAAAATCTCTCTAAAAAGAGATTTTGTGTATAAACACAATGCTCAAAACACGAAGTATGCACAAAGGAGAACTCTCACAAGTGCACAAAGCACAGATACAAATGCTCAAGAGCATAAAAAATATCAACTTCAATATATGGGGTCCCAAGAGGGGCTTTACAAAAGGATAGAAAAACCTAAAGGGGATCACCCCTATTTATAAGAGAATGAAGCAATGGGGGGGCTCCAATACACATGTTGGAGCCCCTCCAACGGTTAGAATTCTAACCGTTGGAGGGGGCTCCAACATGTGCATTGAGAGCCCCCATGTCACATCAAACCAAAAAGAAGAAAAAGTAAAAAAGAAAAAAGAGAAAAGAGAAAAAATACAATAAAAGAAAAAGGGGAAATGTACAATCATATTTTCAAGTGAGAATATGCATAAAAGCTGTAAAATTACATAAATACCCTTATCGGGTTTGATATATATATATATATATATATATATAAGAGATTACATTTTAACACCCTCCTCCAACTTAGGGTGTTACAACCGAAAGTTTGCCAAGAAGGAAGTTAAATCTTGGAGAGCACAGCGCCTTGGTGAAGAAGTCTGTCAGTTGATATTTCGATGTAACATAAGGAAGGTCAATGGTTCTTCTTAAATATTCTTCACGAACATAGTGGCAGTCCATCTCGATATGCTTCGTGAACTCATGAAATGTGTAATTTTTGGCAATATAGATTGCACTTTTATTATCACAACATAATTTTGTGGGCCCTAGAACTTGAATATTCATATCTTCCAACAAGCTGCGAATCTAAACAACCTCCATGGTAGTAGATGTCATGGCTTTATACTCAACTTCGGTGGATGAAATCGATACTTTTTGTTGCTTCTTGCATCTCCAAGAAATTAATAATTTTCTTAAAAAAATACAAAAACCAGTGATGGGGTGATGGTTATTTGGATCACCTCTCCAATCAAAGTCAGTATAAGCAATTAAATTCAATTAAGAAGAAAAAGATAGAAATACCCCCTTGTTTATTGTACCCTTTATGTATTTGATGATGCGGAGAATGACGCTCATATGAACTGTAGTAGGTGCATGTTGAAACTGACTAGCAACATGCACTGCATGAGAAATATCAGACCTTGTAATGCTGAGATACGTTAACGATTCAACCAGTTGCCGGTAAGGTGTCAGATCTTTTAGGAGAATCCCATCATCAATCTTCATCTTTGAACTTACTATTTCAGGAGTTTCACAGACCTTGTCATTTGTGATTTCTGATCTGTCAATAATCTCACAAGCAAGCTTAGTTTGAGATAAAAAATAGCCTCTGTGAGAATAGACAACCTCAATTCCCCAAAAATATATCAGAAATCCTAAGTCTGACATTTCAAATCTTGAGGTCAAGATAGATTTAATGTTTTTGATTCCTTTGACATCATCACCTGTTATTAACATATCATCAACATATAATAGTAATATAACAATCTCTGCATCCGATTTATTAACAAACAATGCAGTGTCAGTATAGCATGAAGTGAAACCATTTTCAGTCATTACATTGTTAAACCTATCGTGCCAAGCCTTGGGAGCTTGTTTCAAGCCATAAAGAGCCTTACGAAGACGAATGACTTTATTTTTAGGAATTTCCATACCAGGTGGAGCATCCATGTAGACTTCTTCATTAAGATCACTATTTAGAAAGGCATTTTTGACATCCATTTGATAAATATTCATTTTTTAATTGAAGCAATGATGATGAGACATCTGACAGTAATCATACGAGCTATTGGAGCAAATGTCTCTTCATAGTCAATCCCGTATTCTTGACTATACCCTTTAGCAACTAGACGAGCTTTATATCTATCAAGAGATCCATCACTCTTGGTTTTGACTTTGAACACCCATCGACATCCTATAGTTTTATTTCCACTGGGAAACATTTGAAATTCTCAATTGTTGGCTTTCCTAAGCGCTTTGAGTTCACTTTCCATGGCTTCTCTCCATTCAACATATCGTTTGACATCTTAAAAAAAATTTGGTTCAAAATATGAGTAAATGACACTTAAGCAAGCCCGATATTTAGGAAAGAAAGAATCAAAAGATACAAATCTAGAGGGAGTTCTAGTTCTTTCGGTTCTTCTAGGGTTTGAATCATGTGGGGAGATAGATTCACTAGGTTCACTATATTGTTCAATAGCACTTCTAAAGGTGCGTCTATCTCTATGAGTATAGGTGATAGGATCTTAGTTATATTTTCTTCTTGAGAGGTAGAAGGGTTAGAGTTATTGTTGATTTCAACCACTTCATTGTCACTGTTATATGTTGATTCATCATCACTAAAGAAATCATCTTTAGATAATAGATCAAAAAGAAAGGAATAATCGACATTTTCTAAGTGAAATTTATTTTTTTCAAAACCATTATCATTTTTCAAAAAGGTTACATTCCTTGAGACATATAACTTATCATTTTTAGTATCATAACATCGAAACCCTTTTTGGGTTTCGGAGTGGCCAAGAAAAGCACAAAGAATGGCTTTTGGTGAGAGTTTATAGGACAAAACACTTACAACAAAAAACTCTCAATCTATTATAATCGGGTTCTTTTTCATATAGAGTTTTGAAAGGAAAGATTTTATCTAAATTTTTGGATAGAAGACGATTAATAAGATAAACTGAAGCAAGAGCCGCTTCGGCCCAAAAAAAATTTGGAATACTTTGGGAAATAAGAAGGGTTCTAGTGGTTTCAACGATATGCCTATGCTTCCTTTCGGCTAACCCATTTTATTGTGGGGTCTTAGGACACGATCTTTGATGGACAATACCATATTTATCAAGCTATTTTTTAAAATCATTGGAAAGATATTTGCCTCCGGAATCGGTCCTAAATATTTTCAAATTACTATTAAATTGATTCTTAATTATCATATGATATATTTTAAAACATGAAAACACTTCATGCTTATGTTTAAGAAAATATATCCAACAACATTTAGAATAATCATCCACAAAAATCATATAATAGACAAACCCTCCCTTGGATATGACGGGTGTTGGTCCCCAAACATCCGAATGAACAATTTCAAAAGGTTTTATGGTAAACATAGATCTTTGTTCAAAAGACATACTTCTCATTTTTTCCAAGAATACAATTATTACAAAAAAAGTACTTTTACAAGGATTTTTAATAAAATGCAAATAGGATAATTTGGTGATGTTGGGATGACCAAGTCTTTTGTGCCAAACATTTGTCTTTATGTTGGGCCACATTACAAAAAGGGGTTTTAGGAATTTGAAGGGAATCTACATAGTATAAGTCTCCCTTCTTAGAGCCTTCCCTAATCAACTTCTTGGACCAGTGATCATGTATTAAACATTTATTAGATAAAAATTGAATGTCACATCCAAGGTCTGAGAGTTGAGAGACAAAAAGTAAGTTCAAATTCAATTTAGGTATAAATCTAATTTGGGGAATAAAGAAATTTTGAGTTTCAAAGTTTTCAATCTCCTTAATTTCAAGAGAAGTGCTATCCGCGATTGAAACAAAAGATGGTGACAAACTTTTAGAATATTCAAAAAGAAAAGAAATGTTTAGAGACATATGAAATGAAACACTCGAGTCTAGAAGCCAATAAGTTTCCCCTGGAGGGGAAGGAGTAGATACGGCAGCACTGGAAATGGCTCTCTTAAGAAGTAGTTGAAGAGCTTCCATAATTTGATTTAGAGAGAGAGAGCTTCATTTATGGAAGTAGATGTACCTTCTTCCTTTTGTGGTTGGGATGTGGTTGTCATAACCAATAATTTCTTCCATTTGGGACAAACCAGTTTGATGTGTTCCAGTTTCTTGCAAAAGTGACACAAGATTTTGCTATAGTCCCTTCTTCCGCCTTGTCCTCCATTGGATCCTTGATTTTGATTTTTAAACTGAGGAGGCTTATATGTTTTCGAGTTGTTCCCGGGCCTAGAAACGACATTCACTTCATCACATTCTTCTTTATTTATGGGCATTGCAAGAACACTTGGACTTTGCTTGCAAATGCCTATACGAGTTTCCTCTCCACTTAACTTTGTAATGACGTCTTCTAGAGATGGAGAGGTGAAGGAGGATAAATGGAGAGGATCTAATTTGCTCAAACTCGGGCCTTAGCCCATTCAAAAAATAAAAAATTTGATCTTGTTCTAATTGGTTATGACGAAGTTCTATGGCTTATCCACTCCACTTTGGTTCGAGCATAGCATGCTTATCCCAAACAGAAGAGAGTTTGACAAAATACTTCCTTATAGTCATTTCCCCTTGGAGGAGAGTTAATGCCCTCTTTTGAAGATAATACTTATGGGACAAGTCCCTAGAGGTGTACATCTTTTCAAGATACTCTCATGCTTGAGATGCCTTTTTGAACTTTATGATATTGACATTGATTGTTGTCTCAACGAAAGAGAAAATTCATGACAAGATTTTAAAGTTCTTCATTTTCCACCCCTCGTGTTTTTTGCTATATTCTTCATCTCTCTCAAGAATTTTTATTTCCCCTCTTTCAACCAAAGTGATTTTAGGCTCCGGTTCTGGAATCGAGCCTTGAACGTAACCCCAAAGCCCTTTTCCTTTAATGTGAGCTTTCATATTTCCGACCCACACGTGATAATTAGAGCCATTTAACTTGAAACCAAGAGAAAAATGGGAATCTTTTTCACCCATTAGAGAGGAAAGATGAAAGAAGAAATGCGTACCACAACAAGACTTATAAGTCTTACTTGATGAAAAACCCTTGTAAAATATTGAATGAAGAGAAGTATTCATGCCAATTTCGAAAATGTTGAAGGCATGCTTTTTGAGGCACTCAATATTTGTTAAGAACCGCACCACTTTCTTCCTCCGAGCGACCTTGCTTTGATACCTTGTGAAAATCTCTCTAAAAAGAGATTTTGTGTATAAACACAATGCTTAAAACACGAAGTGTGCACAAAGGCATGAATACAAATGCTCAAGAGCATAAAAAATATCAACTTTAATATATTGGGTCCCAAGAGGGGCTTTACAAAAGGATAGAAAAACCTAAAGGGGATCACCCCTATTTATAAGAGAATGAAGCAAATGCGGGAGGGGGGGGGGGGTTCCAATACACATGTTGGAGCCCCTCCAATGGTTAGAATTCTAACCGTTGGAGGGGGCTCCAACATGTGCATTGAGAGCCCCCCATGTCACATCAAACCAAAAAGAAGAAAAAGAAAAAAGAGAAAAAATACAACAAAAGAAAAAGGGAAAATGTACAATCATATTCTCAAGTGAGAATATGCGTAAAAGCTGTAAAATTACATAAATACCCTTATCGGGTTTGATATATATATATATATATATATATATATATATATATTAGAGATTACATTTTAACAGCCTCTGCATTGGATGAATCAAGTGCCGATGTTTCAATAAAGAACATACCTTGAGCCTCTGCTACAGCCCTACTTTCCTCTGTACTTACCTCTCTTGTATCCTTGAGATCAGACTTGTTCCCAACAAGTATTGTAACAACATTCATATCTGAATGAGCTGTTCAAATTATAAAAGAAATAATGAGTGCATTTCTTGCTATAAAATGCAACACACAACAGAAGAGAGAGACTCACTTTGAAGTTCATTCAGCCATCTACCATGCTGTCGAAAGTCTGCCGTCTACTAATGTCATATACAACTAAAGCACCAACAGCACCTCGATAGTATACCGAGGTGACTGCCCTGAAACGTTCTTGGCCTGCAGTGTCCCATATATTAAGAATTTAAGAAAAAAAAGGTGCAACCCTTTTAATAAATAATAGAATTTTTATGTACAATGAAAAAACAATTTAGGGCCTCATTTGGAAGCTTGGCCTAGGGCCTCAACTTCTCTTGAGCCGCCCCTGCGTACTTCACCAACCTAGGATGTGTCATTCAGCACCTGTGGCTTCCATGCCGCCCCTGCGTACTTCACCAACCTAGGATGTGTCATTCAGCACCTGTGGCTTCCTCTCCCTCTGGACAATGCGTGTGGATATTACTCGATGCCTTTGTTTGCAGCATGAACATCATACTTGGATATGTATGAGGAGTCATTCTAATTGGATGCCTCACATTTTTGGAATAAAGCATAACCAGATGGTCTCTTTTGGTTGTGTTGGAATAGGTTATTAAAGCCTAAAGGTGGGAGATCCATAAGCATTTCGGCAAAGAAGAAACTGGATAGCAATCTGGGAAAAGAGGATAGACGGGTTAAAATGTCATTTGATTCCCGTGATCCTGATTCATATAAGGTATGACCTAATTTCTCATATTTTATTTGGGTCAGAACTCAGAAGCCTGAAACCTGTCACCCCGCCTTTGCTGGCTAAGTTGTCTCGGTCGGTTTTTGTTATAATTGTGTTCTTTTTAGAACACACACACACACACACAACATGCATGCACGCTGAACCACAACAATTGGGTGTGTGTGCAGAGACAAAGTTTAACAGCATTGCTAGATGAAACTGAATTTTGGTTTTTGTAAAGCAAGTTTTTTTTCCCAATAGCGTTGTAGATTTTAAAATCCACCAATCTTACCATGTATAAGCTGATAAATGCTTTGTGTTTTTTCCGTCAGTGGTCATTCATTAGCTGTACTTTTTTGTCAGGGTGTGTTTCCTTAAAGTGCACACACTTGTTAAAAGCTAAGTTTCTGCTGAAAAACATACGTTTCATTTCCTTTTTCTTCTTTAAGGATATAAGGAAATGTGGGCAGGTGTTGCTTGTTTGGAGCTTATAACCATGTTCCTTGTTTATCCTTAGAAAATTTATAATTGTACTTGATTGGTTAGTCCTTGGTTATATCATTGGAGGTTCTAACTGATTACAGCTGCCTTGGGGAATGCAGATCAGCAAGACACATCATCAAATGGACGAAAAACTAAAGCAGACAGGTGGATCACTTAAGTTCAAATCTCTTAACCATGTGTTGGGTGACATCAAAAAGCTTGAAGTACAACCACATGGTGCTTTTGAGGAGGAGAAAAAGAAGTTGCATGACCATTGGTCAGTGAAGATTTGCATTTGTAATATTGAACTATTATTACCTGTGTTTTTTTGTTAATCTTACTGCTGCAAACCTGTTTACATAGGTTGCAAATTGCCTGCACTGAAATACTGAAGGCTCATGTGGCTCGCATAGAAAAACAGTTGCTGAAAAAACAATTGATGATGTTGCTGTGTCAAGAAATCGCAGATTATAGGCCTACAGTCAATGAGGTTTGTTGATATCCTGTTAAGAAGTTGTGGAATTCTTTATGATTGCTCGACTTGCCAGTGGTTCTTTAGAAAGGCTATTATCTGCTTAGCACTTTGAAATTGCCAAGTTGGGTAAATTCTTTTGAATGCTTTCTGGGATTCTGCTTGCTGTTGGCTAGTTCTGAAAATAAATGCTATCCATGTCAATGAAAGCCATAAGAAATACTATTTCAAAATATGGTACTTGAATAATTGTTCAACGGTTCTATGTTCAGGATGAGGAGAGAGAGAGTAACAAGTGTGTGTCAGAAGACTATACTTCAGATGCTGAGGAGCCGGATGTTGTTATCCATAAAATGTGTGTGTCAGAAGACTATGCTTCAGATACTGAGGAGCCTGATGTTGCTATCCAGAAAGAGTCAGAAGACTATGCTTCAGATGCTGAGGAGACTGATGTTGCTATCCAGAATTGTAGGCAAGAAGAGTCTGTCCCCTGTACCAGCAATCATCAAGCTTTTGAGCGGATTCCTTCACTCAACAGCCATGATGAATCTGATGTTGCCTCTGAGGAGTTGGATGATATTTATGACCCGAATGAGATGACTGCTGAGAATCATGAATCTGTTCCTTGTTCCACTGATCATCAGACTTTGGAAGGGACTCTTTCACTAAACCATTGTGAGCCTGAACTTGTCTATGAAGAACCTGGAGAGGGTATCAGGAACTCAGATGAGATTGTGGTTGAAAATTGTGAGGAAAATGTTGAATCATCGGTTGTGAGCATGGAAACTGATCGGAGTACTGGGGATGAGCCTCTGACTCCACCTGTTTTTTCTGAATTTATAGAAAATGGCAAATCAAATGAGAGTATGATTCAAGGAAGAGATGCCACTAATGGTTTCTGGTCAGTAGTGAGCACGACGAACACAACATACTATGATACTAGAGCAAGCCATAATTACTCATCTGTAAATAATTTATCAATCAAACACCATCAACTAGTTGAAGAGCAACCTGCTCGTGTGATTAATCTGGAGGAAGACATTCTAAGAGAGGAAGATGAAGGGCAGATCCTATGTAGACCTGATGATGTGAGTTTGGCAGTGCAAATGGGTAATGTGCCATCTTTTTTTGATACATATGCAGATGAAGCACATAGTCAGCTGGTAGGTACGGCCCTTGTTCTCAAGGGGCAGCAGTCATATCCACATCACAATATAGAGGGGATGAAACAACAAGAACTGCAGTTCTCGTTGACGAGCAACAATCTGTCAGAGGGTTTTCATTACTCTCAGCATCTCCAGGAGCAACATCAGCAGATGCTTGAGCAGAGGCAGGCCCAAGAGAAAGAGTTCTACATGCTTGACCTCATGCAGAAGAACATGTATGGTTTTGCTGACAAGCATCCAAATCGTGAAGTCTTTCCAGCACCAACAAGCTCCCTTGACTGGGAAACTGATTCTTCACGTGTGTTGCCTTTCCAGTCACCTGCTACCAGAGAGATGTTGGATCACCACTGGGGTTCCTGTGAGAGCCGGGCACACTCTAACTTGTCTGGCTTGGACATTACAGTTTCCTCTCAAGGTCACCGAGGTGATGCAAGTGGTGGTGGGCATGGGGCCTTGTTTGGCTTTCCACCGCAGTGGACTGGACTGGCACGGTCCTCTTATGACTCTCTCAGCTCTGATCAGTATGTTCCTTCTAGTTCATATGCTGGTGGGGCAACTACAGTTGGTAATGGGATCCAGTGTCATAATCAGCATTACAACTATGTGAATCAGCATAATTCTACCATCCCCCAGAAGAAGAGTGTCAGCATGGCATGGATGAACATGCCTTTAGCTGCCAGTGTGAACTCTGAGCTGATGCATCAGAATTCTGTGATGCATGATTCAATAGGTAAGCCATTTTTGGGTCCTTGGAACCGGTAGTCTTTCATCTTATGGGTGATGGTCTTTTCCTCAAAGATAATATGGTGGTGTTCTTTTCCTCAAAGATCACATTACTTGTCTTTTTTGTGCTTGGGCCACAGTGATGCCTGCTTGCACCATTGAAGCCCATGGAAAAAAGACCCAACGAGGGGGCTGATCAAAACATAAGAAAATTTTGTAAATATTAGCAGGTACAGAATGACACCTTAAATTCCTTTCTGTACATATATCTGAAGAAAAGCTCTTCAATATTTAAGCTAACCAGTGCCATTTGTGGTCATTTTCTTTTTGGTTAGATGAAGATTTTAGTGGGTCCTATGAATTTTGCAGCCTCTAAATTAATAAAACTTTTTTTGAAGGAATAAACATATATTTTTTGAAGGACTCTAAATAGTAAAGCTTACATGTTTATATCCGTTCTTACAATTGTGGTCCTTGGATGGGAATTGTCTGCTATAGAATTGTGATATGGGGAAACTTTTTGAGTTGTAATTTTACTAATTTCTGTTTGCTGTTAGTTGTGGCTGATAACATTAACAATATTGATCTCCTTGCCCTCAAACCATTGAATTTTTCTTTACCTTTTTACTGCAGACGATAGTCATCATTTGAGTTGGTGAGTCTGCAAATTAGTGAGGACTGCGGACTTGGTTCGGTGTGCTTTTTAGAGCCCTATCTCATGGGACCAGGGCCAAGGCCCAGTCTGTGGTATATAAACCCTGTTGTTCTGAGTTTGGTGTAGAAGTCCTGGCCAGACCAGCTATTACCTGAGACTGGTCCCACAAGATACGTAAATTGAATGGTTTTGGAGCCTAATCCTATCTAATATCTTCCTGATAACTTAGCAGGCCAAACTGGCCCTGATTACCCCAGGTCTGACTTAGCCTAGGACCGCTTTTGCACAGTGCGTTCATTCTTGTTCCTTTTACTATATGTATGCTATATTCATGCAAGAAACTTTATACTGGTGGTTTGTCTTTATCTGTCCTTGTAATTTGTTGGATTTATTGTCAGATTTTTGGGTGAACACAGATCAAGTCTTAACTTGCCTTAAGAGGTCAAGTTTAGTGAACCTGCTTCTAGCATTCCTTTTGTTTGTTATTATTATTATTATCATTTTTATATTTAACGAGGGGATACCCTGGTTCAGGTGGTGGGGATCGGGGGAGATTGACACTCGCTATTTCTTTTGCTGGGAACAGTCTTTTTTTTTTTTTGTTTCTAAAAGTGATGCTTATGACATGGAGTTGCTGACATTGCCTTATTATTAGGGGTGACAACGGGTCAGGTTTGGTTCGGAACCAGGTCAAACCAAACTTGGATCGGATTTTTGAGTATGGTATTGGGTCTGAACTTGGGTTTAATCAGGTCCACTATAAGGAAAACCATACCTGGACCTGATAAGAATTACATAAACCAAACCCGGTAAATCATATTTTTTTTAGCAATTTTACATTGAAAAATTGCTGGTCTTAATCGGAACTTGGGTCGGGTCCAAGTCTGGTATAAAATTTTACAAACTATACCTGGATCAATGTATTAATCGAACCTTTGGGTCCAGACCCAGGTCTTAATCAGGTATTCTTATTTATCACCATACCCGGATCCTATAGGGTGTGGTTCGGGCCTGGTCTGGGTAAACCAGGCCTGTTGACACCTCTACTTATTATCATAACTGAAAACCAAAGTTTTTCATATAAAATCTCCATCTCAAGAGATGAACATTTTTCACATGACAAGCTTCTCTCTCTCTCAGCCCCAAGGGGTGGGTTTGGTGTAGTGGGAGGGTGCCTTGGTTGCTAGAGGGGTTCACCACAGGTTTACACCGTTGGGACAGCAACTTTCGGTACGGCATGCAATAGCCAGCACAGCTAGGTCATTGATCATGAGGGTCTTTTTCCAATTCCCCGTGAAAGAAAAAACTGCTCTCTCTCTCAATTCGATACAAACAAAAGAAAAAATTTTCATATGTAAACTTTTCATATGAGAACTTCTCGCATGTAAATGTTTCCTTTCGTGTGAGATTTTGTCTCACTTTCGAACACCCAAGTAATCACGATTCTTCGGTTGGATAAGGAGATCCAAAAACTTGGGGATAATTAGCTTCAAAGCTGTCATGCAGCAACCATGGCAGACATGCAGGGCCGCACATCACGATAGGGCTGGGTAGCTCGGTTCAAAATAGACTTGGCACGGGCCAGGCTGTCCCATCCCGTGGGTGTGTCTTTATAAACAAGTGGTCAGCCCGCGGGTTGAGACCTGTTTACCACTGAGGTGTTATCCCATGTGGTAAGCGGGGTCCTGTGCCAAGCTGAAGCCCAGGTTCGATTCCCTCTGCAACACGGGGCTTAAGAGATATCTTGTAGGGTCTGCCTAACCCCAGCTTGCCTTTTATATATATATATAATTGAGACCTGTTTTGTTAAAAGGAGGTGGTTAATAATGCAATTCAGCTTTTTTCCGTATAGCTAGCTTTCTGTTTGAATCAGTGAGAAAAAATTGGTGATATTTTGATACACAGTATGAGCCATTATTTTTTATGCCACTTGGAAAACTGAATCTAATGATGCATTAGAGATGATTAAACACAATAAGATGGTAAATGCATTATGATGAACACATCTCCATGGTTAGTTCCCATATTTGGCAGCTATTTACTCATGCAAATAAGAGTGTAAAATATATATATATATATATATATATATATATATATATATATATATATATATATATATATATATATATATATATATATATGAAAAGTGGTAGCTACCTAGTACGTTTTGAGCCTACCGGCAGCCTACCACTATTAAATAGGTGTTTTCAGGATCATGTTTTTTTTTTATAAAAACCATGATTTTTAAGCATTTAATATTTTTAAAATTTATAAACCATCAATTTTTAAATCTTATAAAAAACTATCTGCATGTTGGAAAGGATGATCCAAGAGTAGATTCTTACAAAATCCAGCATGTAGATAACATCTATATGGTCAGATTTTAGGAAAAAAATAGAAAAAGCCTTTCAAAGAATGGTAGGCTGGCAGTAGGCCTTTACCACCTATATATATATATAATGGGTAGTGATAAATGCAATATGCTAAATGAGTTTTGCAGGTTTTTTTGTTTTATTTTTAAA
Organism: Nuphar pumila; assembly: GCF_984573655.1. Lineage (NCBI taxonomy): Eukaryota > Viridiplantae > Streptophyta > Magnoliopsida > Nymphaeales > Nymphaeaceae > Nuphar > Nuphar pumila. Next base: position 102,067,424 of record NC_143252.1, on the reverse strand, counting down.
TTCTGACCTTACTGATGTGATCTATGTACTTTATTTTATAGGGATCAGCTCTTGAAGTTTTTGATTCAGACACATGAGTGGGTTTTTATAATGTTTTTGAAAAATCAACGGTCCAAAATCTTTGTAAACTTTTTAGGTTCCAAATATCATTTTTTTCATCAAAAATACAAGATCCAGGTGTGGATTCCTTGTAAATCAACCATGCCCAACACATTTATGGGGTTGGAACTGAAAAAAAAACATTGGAAGAGCAAAAAACCTCATTTAGCATGTTTCATTTAGCACGTACCCATTATTCATATATACATGCACATATATAACTTGTGGTGGTCCACACTTGATTTAGATCTAAGCTCCAAATGCAAAATCTAACCTTTGGATTATGTTTAATATGATATATTTATTGATTTTATGTATTAAAGTTAACTGAAATATGATGTTTTATAACATTTCTCAACTACCTTTTTTTCTTGAATTGTGAGCCTTTGGTTTTCACTATTTCAAAATAGGATCTTATAATGTATTAGACATGATAAAATCTTTTATCATAGTAAATAAACCATGCTAAATACATCTCTACAATTAGATCTACCATTTGGTGGTTAGATTCGTACAAACAAGAGTGTATATCATCGGATGATGTCATGATACAAAATCACCTTATCTTTTTCTACAGGTGTGCCTCTCTCTCTCTCTCTCTCTCTCTCTCTCTCTCTCTCTATATATATATATATATATATATATATATATATATATATATATATATATATATATATATGAAAAGTGGCAGCTGCCTACCACCAGCCTACCTGGAGCGTTGTTTTTTATCTGACCTTGCATATGTGTTTGGTGGTCGATTTGCAAAGGAACTACACTTGAATTATATTTTTTTGATAAAAAATATAATTGTTTAAGCCTTTACTGTTAATGAAAATCTTAGACCGTTGATTTTTAAACCTTATAAAAACCTTCCTGCATGTTGGAATCAAACCATTCAAGAGTTGATTTCTATAAAATCAAGCATGTAGAACACATTTGTACGAACTGATTTAAGAAAAAACCTTCAAAAGCCATGGTAGGCTGACAGTAAGCTAAATATGTGGTAGGCAGCTACTACCCTCTCTCTCTCTCTCTCTCTCTCTCTCTCTCTCTATATATATATATATATATATATATATATATAGAGAGAGAGAGAGAGAGAGAGAGAGAGAGAGAGAATCAACTCAGTCTGATGGATGCAAGTTGTTTCGACTCAATCTGATGCGATAGATGTGTTCAACATCGTTGATTTGATAGGGGTTGACCTTTAAGATAATATTTTTACAAGCAAAAAATATGTTCTTTAAATTGAAAAAGTTTTAGTGCGTTTATTGACATCACTTTTCAAGTTGCCAGAAAAACCTGCTCATACATTAGGATACAACAATCTAAACACCCTTAGTGGCCAAACAAATCATGCATATCACATTCATAGAGTCAGATTATCAAGAATTAAAAAATAAAAAACAAAAAACACTGTGGATCCTACATATAATTGACCCAAATATGTGCTGATTATACAAAAGCCGAATCTTCATCCTATAAATTTTATCTGGATCATGTTTGGGTCCTTATCCAAGAGCCAATCAACATCAGCCAACACTTTCCCATCAGATGTTCATGACTTACTCAAATTGGATGATTCACACCTGTAGTGTCCGAACCCAAAGTAGAAGGAGGCAACCCTTTTGAAGATCATATCCGGATCCAGATCGTATCCGACCCGATACACAATACCCATTATAACCTGAATTCTTTTCAAGATCATGAGCCGTTACTTTTTCAAAGATCCGTTAAAAGACCAACCGACAGGTCCGACACCACTAAGAGAGAGAGAGAGAGAGAGAGAGAGAGAGAGAGAGAATCTTGTCCGCCACCCTCTCCCTAAGCAAAGCAAACGCTTCGATTCCTCTCCCGGGATGGAAATTCCTACGATTCCTTCCTCCTTTTTTTCTTCGTATTCTTCTCTGTGAGAAGTTTAGGCTTCGTTAATCTCTCTCATGGCGAGCAAGGTGAAGGACGTCATCTGTCTCAAGCGGGAATCCGTCGTTCCTATTCTCAAGCCCAACCTTATCATGACGTTGGCTAATCTCTTGGGTATGATTCGTTTTCGCGTTTTCGTGAGAATTTCTTCTTTCCCTCCTTTTCAACTCGGATTTTTTTTGCTTTTTAAAGATCAGAATGTGGATGCCTCTGTGGTTTCTTTTCCAATGAATGCAAATTGTTTTTTTGTAGTTTGTATTGGAAATTTGGAATTGACATTTTTTCTATCTCCAGAGGGTCTTAGGATCTCAGTTTTCTCTTGCAGAACGTTGCGATGATCGCGTGGAGTTCTTGAAGCTCTGCAAGAGGGTTGAGTATATGATTCGTGCTTGGTATTTTCTGCAATTCGAGGATTTGATGGTGATCATCTTCATTTTCAACGAATTATAATTTATTCTTTTTTTCTGGGGTTGTTTGATGGGGATTTCTCTCTTGATTAAGAGCATTTGATGGGGGGTTTTCGGTGATCTTGCAGCAACTGCACTCTCTGTTCGATCCCCTGCACGGAGCTCAGAAATTGGAGCAGCAGAATTTATCCCCCAAAGAGATTGATGAACTTGAACTGAAATTCTTGAACTATCTGTTTCAGGTTAGCTTCTTATATTTGTGACATTTTTTTGACAATTTATATTTGAATTGGGATGCAACAAGTTATGATATGTTTGAATTGTTGTCTCGAATAAATTTGCATCTGCAAAGGACTGAATCTAATGATTTACTATGTTAAATTATTAATGTTGTGCCTAAATGGCATATGAGGGTTGTGAGTAGTTTATTTGGTTGAATTCAACAGCTTTGCTATGCCTGCACCTGGAAAGCTTCATCATGATTGTATATACGATGTTATATTCTATCACCATCTCACTTGATGTAGATGTGCATGGGTTCCACTCTCAGAAATCTCATTGTTTCCAAGTGAGTTGCGCTGTGGAGATTGAATATAACCAACCATCAGCTATGTACAATTATGATCCCAACAAGTTTATGGTACCCACTAACATAGAATTAGGAAAAAATAGAAGAATTTGGTGCTTAGTTAGTTGGTCTATGTCAACAATCCATTGCAGTATATGATTGGTGCATGTGTTTTATTGTAAAGAGTTTTTTTCATAATCGTCCCTACCTTATGGACTATACCCCAAAACATCCCTACCTTATTTGATTTTCCAAAATCATCCTTACATTTGAAAATGTTAGGACAAATGCACTTTTCCTTCATGTGACGTGTAGTTGCCTTAAGGATGGTTTTGCCATGGCTGACAAAAAGGCAGGGAAGATTTTGGAAAATGGGATAAGGAAAGGTTTGGTTTTGGCTTGACGATCATGAAAAAGCTCTTTATGTAATAACATTAAAAATATTTTCTGGATATAAAAATTAAAATATTTTAGATAAAATAATATAAAAATTAAAAATATTTTAGATAAAATATGTTGGCCCATCATGTCTGAATTGCAGTCTGTGTATTGGGCAAAAAGTGCAACGTACCTGGCATCAGCTGCATTGTGATGTCGATCCTAGATCCAGGTGATACTTTAGTTTGAAAAATTGCTTAAGATGGGGATCTTGTAGTTTGAAGTATGCGCAGTTGAGTTCTTTGGTCTCTCTGTTACCTGAAAGGCAGTTTGGGTAAGGATGTCAATGCCGCAAGCAACTATTTTTGCAAGGCTTGCTTCATAACTTCATAAGGTGTTTGCTCCACCTTCCCTCTCTCAATTCCCCAGCCAATAAAAGGAAGAAAATAATAAAATCCTCACACACCAACATCCTTCAAACCTCAGGTTACCTTGTTGTAGTGTATCTGTCTCTTTGCTCAGAATGGTTTTAATCTGTCATGCTTCCTTAAGGATGTTCTAGCTACAATGATATGAAAATTTTATGACTTGCAGGTGACCTTGATATATAAATGCAGGATGAGAAAAGCTTCAGTGTTGGAATTTCACTTAGGACAAATGTTGGTGTTAGCTGGTGTTAGTTTTGATCTTTTGCATGTACTTGAAGGCTCTTCTAGCTTTTCTTGATAATATAATTCACACTGAAGTTGATATCCCTGATATTTTGCTATTTGATACTTTGTATGGTCATGAATTGAATTTGCTAGACTGTGTGAGCTACAGGAGACTTGCATTTCTCCATTGTGGTAGGTGTGGTTGAGCTCTTGTAGTTTTTGTATACATTAGTAGGCTTTTCTAAAGTAATACATCATGAAATTTAGACTACAGGGATTACCAGCTCCCCTTCCTAGTTGACTATGTCTCTAATTGCTCTGTGATTTTTATCATTTATTAGAGATCTTTGATTTGTATCATGTTACTTATTGTAATTTGGTTTGAGAGCTAGAAGTTCATGGTGTCTAATTTGAATTTTGGTTCCAGAATCTAGAGTTGCAATTGACTTGGAACTTAACCTGCAGACTTCATTGGCCCATTTAATTTTTTTTCTGCAGACTTGGGATTGTAGACTCATTTAGGCCTTCCAGTACACAGCCTAGTCACCTGAGTCTTGGTTTGAGTTTTGATCTGGTTGGGCAAGTAGCCAAGCCTCAGGTGATTTGATCACGTCTGTAGCTTTGCTTGGCCAAGCCACATAAGACTTGAGTTTCATGGGCTTAGTTGGCTCAGCCCCTTCGATCTGTGCCAAGTCCCAGTCATTAATCAGCCTTTATTTTCTTTAGAGTCCAGATTTTTTCATTTGTCAAAAATCAAAAGTCAGTAGCTATGTTTAGTAAGTTGCTTTTGATTATTTTGGAGCCATGTCTAATTAAAGTAATGGATTTTTTATTGCTCATGTTATCCTAGTTATGGAGTTGACTTATGTCAACTTGTAGATGTTGTTTTGCAGGTCATGGACAAAAGTAATTTCAAGATTGTTACTGATGAGGAAATAGAGATTGCCCAGTCGGGGCAATATCTTCTGAATCTTCCCATTTCAGTTGATAAATCAAAGGTTCTTACTTCCTGTCCATTTGCATTGCCTATATATCTATACCGTTGTTTTTTTAATCATCTCTCTCTCTCTTGTGTCCCTTCCATTTTCTCAATGTTGAGATTTTGCTGGATCTTTTGGGTATGCAGCTGGACAGCAAGCTTTTATCAAGGTTTTTTGCTGAGCATCCTCATGATAACCTTCCAGAGTTTTCAAACAAGGTAGTAATGTTTCACCTCAAGTAGTCTACAGATTTTCTGCCTTTTGCCCCTTGAAATTTGAATAGTCTGCAGTCAAATCCTTTCTTGGTTAATTGAATACACCATTCTGTCTGATTAGTATATTCTCTATATCTACAACATCTATGTCTATTTTCCAGGGTGACACCTTAGGCCTTATAATTTTGACCCACTTGATGTTCAGTGTACATTTTTTTCATAGTCAAGTCTTGAATTTATATACGGCCTGGGATCAGTTAATGGCGTTTAGATTTTTTTTTTAATTGTTTTTCAAATTCTGCACTGTATATAATAGTCTAATGCCATCTCTTTGACATACAGTTTATTCGAATTTATTCCAACTAAATGTGCAGTCGTGCTATAGGCTCAACTTCACTGAGAAAAAAGGAATTGCATATGATGCCAAAGTAAAAAGTAAAATTCGACATAATAGCATTTCATATTTGACTGTAGAGATTTTATTTCCTAATTTATTTTTTTCAAAATTGTAGAATAAGCTAATCTTGTCACTTGCATTTTTACGTAGTTTTGATATGGGAAACAAGTGCATTCTTTTTCTGTAGTTATCAGCCACCTCTACATGAGATAGCTGTAACTTTATAATCTACCTATCTATGCTCTTCATCTGCAATGATGTAGTAATAGTCTTTGTTTTTGTGATGGTAAGTTTGATATAATATTGTTTTCTGTATTGCCTGTGTTCTTGTCTGAAGTATATAGTTTTTCATCGGGGAATTGGGATTGATCGCACAAGTGACTACTTTGTCATGGAGAAATTGGATATGATCATTTCCCGTATATGGGCTTGGCTCCTGGGCGTTACTAGGTAAGCTGTCTGTCATAGTAAGATTCCTGACAGTCCATTTAAGTACTTGTTATCTTTAAAAGAGAGATTCAAGCTTTATATGGTGTATTATTTGTCTCATGTTTATAGATTACAAAGGTTACTATCTGGAAGGCCTAGGCAAGGATTACCAAAAGATCTGAAGAAAACTGATGAAATAAGCGGGCAATCAGAGAATGATGACCTGTATGTTGAACGAATTCGAATTGAGAACATGGAACTGAGGTATGATTCTAAACAGTGATGTTCCATCTATGTTCTTGTTGTTTCGTGTTATCAAGTAATTTTAATTTGCTAATAAAGCACATATTTCAGCAATTCATTTTCAGTTCACTTATTTGAACTCTGTTATGTGCATTTTCAGCTTCAAAAACTTGCTGAGCAAGATCACTATTCAAGAGCCAACTTTTGATAGGATGATTGTAGTCTACAGGTGATTACTGTATTATCTCATTAGTGTGTTTCCAACAACAAAATGTGTTCCAACTTTTCATGTATGAGGTACAATATTTCCATGCTGGAGAATATTTCTTCTCAGACGGTCAGCTAGTCTATTTGATGATGGCTGTAAATCAGTTCCGTTGATATATATTCTTATCTGTAGGTAAGATACACAGGCACGATTAAGTGCAGGTTAGTTTAATCTGAATGTTCTTGTTATTAGGCCTGCAAGTAAGAGGGGCCATGATGATCGTGGAATTCACATCAAGCATTTTAAAAATATCCCTATGGCTGATATGGAGCTGGTTCTGGTGAGTTTCAGCAAGTGATATTATGAAAAGAGGATTGTTCTTCAAGGCATAACCTTAAATATTCTGTATTTGATTCTATAGCTGTAAACGAGTAGAATCTTTTTTGCAGCCAGAGAAAAAAAATCCAAGCTTGACCCCTATGGACTGGGTCAAGTTTATCATTTCTGCGGTCTTGGGTCTGGTCAGTCTTTTCATATAATCAGGCAGATTAGTTTCTGTTTTGATTTTGCATCTTTTTTTCCCTGCATTTCTTAGTGTGAACTAATTTGCTGTTTCCCTTCAGGTTGCCCTTGTTAGCTCACTTGAAATGCCTAAAGCTGATATTTGGGTTATAATTGCTATTTTTTCTGGACTTGTGGGTTACTGTGCCAAGATATACTTCACGTAAGTTTTCCATTGACAAAATGGGTTTTGATCTAGTCTTTAGTGTGTTCTGTGGAACCAATATTAGTTGATCTTTGAATTGTCTTTCAGCTTCTTTATCTCTTTCAGATGAATTTCCTGTTTTATTTGTTATACTTGGGAGCTCCAAAGGATTGAGAGATCACATTGTTACTGGAATAATTGTTTTATCATACATAAAGTGAAACAATTTGCTGAATCATAAGCTAATCATGTACCATCATGCATATTTTAAGATGTACCTTCGATGTAACATCTCTCTCTCTCTCTCTCTCTCTCTCTCTCTCTCTCTCTCTCTCTCTGTGTGTGTGTGTGTGTGTGTGTGTGTGTGTGTGTGTGTGTGTGTGTGTGTGTGTGTGTGTGTGTGTGTGTGTGTGTGTGATTAAAAGTTCATTTTGCATTAGTCAGTTTTTCATTTTGTGGATATTTTGAGTATCCATACACCCTTTCAGGTTCCAACAAAATATGGCAACATACCAGAACTTGATCACAAAATCAATGTATGACAAACAGTTAGATAGTGGGAGAGGAACCCTTCTGCATTTGTGTGATGATGTTATACAGCAGGAAGTAAGTATTATATTTGTTACTTTTATCGCTGTACTGTATCTTTTTCACAAAGGAAACAACTGTCTTGTTTTTCATTTACAAGGAAATCTAATTTTGTAATAACTTTTTTTGTGATGTTTAATTAGGTGAAGGAGGTGATTATAGCATTCTTTATTTTGATGGAACAGGGTAAAGCAACAAAACAGGTATCTCAGGCTAATGATACTAGTCTTTTGCATGTTTTCTTGACAAACCTTATCTCCCCAGGTCATGTTTTCTTACAACTTGAATTATTTATTCCTAGGGTCTTGATATGCGGTGTGAAGAACTCATCGATTCAGAGTTTGGTCTTAAATGTAATTTTGAAGTGGATGATGCGGTTAAGAAGTTAGAGAAGCTTGGGATTGTTGGTCGGGTGAGTTTCACATTAGCAGCCCAAAAAGAAAAGAAAGCAGCATATTAAACTAAAATTCACTGTTTTAGATCTTCTGAGATGCATCTGACTTGATATTTTACGATATTAGCCTATTTTCATATGATGGTATGCTGGGTTTTGTCTGCTTTGGCTTCCTAACAATTGAAAATTCTGCACATTTCAGGATTCAGTTGGAAAAATTTATTCTGTCGGACTTCAGCGTGCCAATGAGATCATTGGAACTACGACAGAAGAACTGGTAATGAAAGCAAGGTAGGTTTCCTCCTGATTACTCCAAAAGGAATGTTCTCTGTTAAGCAGTTCTTTCAGTTCTGGGCACTTGTGTTCATAAAATCATCTAACTTGAACCTATAAACCGAATTGCAGGTGTAGCTCCAAAGAGTTTCAAGAATCAAGTCAACCACCATCTTCTATGGACAGGAGATGATCTTTTTTCTCTCTTTGCAATTTGTTTATTTGTCAATGGTCTGTTTTCCTGCCGTATGAGTGTATATATGTGCTTTGGATCTATCTGTTTTCCAAAACTGCAAAACCATTGTTGCACATTCTTTCATGGACGAGCTTCACAGTTGTATCTATAGTTGAAAAAGTACTTTTTTTGTGATAGGCAAGCTAGGTTAGGCAGACCCCCACCAGTTATACAACCGTACCATTGGGTAGTTGAAAAAGTAATCAAAAGCACTTCAGAGTGATTATCCCCTGTGATGAACATGTATCATGTTCCATCCCTTATCTGAAGAGCATTACGCCTTACTACAAGGATTACTAAAACTTGTTCTGATAGAAGGACAAACACACACACAAAGCCATGAGGGAAAGAAAGAGTATTTCATCAACAGAAATGGGGAAAAAAACGAAGCTACACTGATCATTTATGGAATTTTAGGGAACCCCACAAAGGGTGACCGTGCATTTACAGAACAGAGTAATTCAACAGGCCTTTGACACCACTTTTCTGTGCCAAATTCTTCATAGAAACTTCATCGATCACAGAGTGCAGGCTCGTTTTTACTTCCATTTCTTCCCTCTCCTTATCAAAACAATAAACAGGGGCCTGCCACTTTGCATCTTCCAGCACAGCCCCAACCTCAAATGTCATCACATGAGCAGACATGCCTGAGAAGATTACACCACCACCATTTTCAAAACAAAGGCCAAACCAGAATACCAACAATCAGACGTAATTAAAAGAACACACACACACAAAAAAAAACATAACAAGAATTATAAGATGGCAAACCAGAATACCAACAATCAGACGTAATTAAAAGAACACACACACAAAAAAAAAAGATAACAAGGATTATAAGATGGCAAACCAGAATACCAACAATCAGAAGTCATTGATAGAGAAGAAAAAAGAGTAAAGATAACAAGAATTATATGATCACTACCTGTGAAGAAAATCCAATGAACAGGCCTGTTGGTGACAACATCCTCAAAATACCAAATGAAATCAACCTTGGTCCACACATTGCACAGGAACCCATCTACATGCTCTTGACCTAAATAGGTTGCGCCATCAAGCCAGTTGGTTGGGAGGATCCCTACCTCAAAGTGCATGGTTCTGCACTCCTTGTTGGCGTCCAAGGTGTAGTAGAAGGAGGTGCCATTGGTCCACTCGAGGTCATAGAGGAGCTTACCGAGCTGGTTCTGGATGATGTTGAAGTTCCTGCCGTTGGGCCAATCATACCATAGGTCAACGATTTGGAGTTTGCCGGTGGAGTTCATGTAGAGCAAGGAGTGGAATTGCTCAGGCCATGGAATTGGGGTTGGGTCTTGTGCCTTCCCATGTGATATGAGGACGAGGAGAGCAAAGGAGAGGGCAACTGCCCTTATTCCGACGATGTTAGTCGCACCCATTGTTGAGAGAGAGAGAGAGGGGGGGGGTTGTGTGGCTGTCTTCGAGCGATCGCACTCGATAAATATATTATATTCTATAGTATAATATTGAGCAATATACTATGGGTACTTTCTACGAGTGCGGATCGTATCACCCAGCAGCCAGAACCGTTAATCCCGCCCCGTTGTAGCTCAGCTCAAGCGAGACCCAGCCAAGACGGGATTAGCGGTTCTGTTTGTTAATGTCACCCAGCGTTTCATACGATCAGCTCTCGTACTTCTATGGTGGTACTGTACCACCATAACTACTGCAAAAAACTAAGTTTTGGATCATGTTTAGTAGTTTATCCTAAGTTTTCAAGTTGACTGAAATATAATGTTTTATATAATTTCTAAATTACCTTTTATTTTTGAATTGTAAGCAGCTAATTTTTTGCAGTTTCAAAATGAAATCTTATGGTGTATCAAACATGATAGAGCTTTCTGTCATTGTAATTAAACCATGCTAAACACATATCTATGGTTAGATTCACGATTTGGTTGCTAGATCCACACAAACAAGAGTGTGTACCACCTGGACCCAAGCGATTTGGCTTAGTGGGGGGGCTAGACGGCCTATCTAGGTTCAAATCCCATGGGCGAAGCTTGTAAGTACGGCAGGTTAAGCCAGCGCAGCTAGGTCTCTGCGCTTAGAGCGGTTTCTCAAATAACCTTAAAAAAAAAATGTATACCACTCTATGTATCATGTACAAAACCACCAATATGTTTTTCCCATTATTATATTATATAAAATTATACATTGGAGCAGGCCCATGTCCGACCCACTGACAGCCAGGCTAGGCCTAACCTAGTTCTGATTTAGGCCGGCTGCATGAGGCTTAAAAGAACGGGCCTAGGGGTGGGGCAAAATGATGCCCACAGCCCATCCTTAATTCAAAGGTTCCTCTGTGTGTGCGTTCACAAGTGTGCTTTTTTTCTCTTTTGCCTGAACCAAGGGAAAAGCCCCGATCACCAACCGTACATTGGCAGCTTTCGTTCGATAAAACCCAGTAAGTCTTGCCTATTTTAATATTTACACGAAGAAATCACTCTCAGTATCAGAAACCTAGCTGCGCTGAGCATAAATTTATAAAAAAAAATTCACCCCCCCCCCTCTTACCTATAAATTTACAACTCGTGTCAGACATACGTATCTCTGTGACAAAGACTATATCGGACGGGCCACCCATTACACAGCCTTGTTGTGTACCCTGCGGTCCTGCTCAAATGTACAGCACGCAAAAAGTTCTAACCCTTGCCCAATAGGCATATTGGATACCATAAGAAGGAACCATAAACAAAAATACTCATGGAACCACACAATCCCTGTGGAGAAGCTCTCATATCGGCAGCTTTGCTGCCTTTAGCAATACGCAGCGGAGTGTCCCATTGAGCTTGTGCCTTTGCGCTAATTGTATATATTTGTTCATTGTCCCTCTGGACTGTCTACAAACTGCGCACAGGATTGTGGCCTTCTATGAGGATCAATTGGATGGCCCAAAATCAAAATTTCATAATACAAGGAGATTCCTACAAATTTTGTAGTACATTTTTGTCAGATAAAATAAAGAAATGGTATAATTCTGATTCCAGTTCTACAAATGAGCAATATTATCATATAATACATGAATTGCAGCCCCACTAACTCTCTCTCAAACTTTCAATTTTCAAAGAAGCATAGGGCCTCTGTAAAACGACTGCAGCAGGGTAAGATAATGATGCCACAACAACACGGCTTTGGAACAGTTGGTTGCACATAAATCAACTAATCAAACAGCAGAATGCATGTAATTGTGATGGTCGCATATGGCATGTACTGCAAACGAAGCCAAAATCGATCAACTCCACATCCTATAACCTTTGAAACATATAAATGAAGCTAGAAGTGGTACTTATTCAGTACCCAGCGCCCATGACTCGAAAGTTTTGAAGCAGTAGATGGAACCAAAATCCTCCATGAACCATCATTGGTGAATTTGTGCTTCCTCAGTAACTGCAGCTTAGACTAACCTGAATGAGAAAAGAGAAGCAAATATCATCATCACCAGGAGACGGAGAAAAATAGAATTTTCATATGATGCATAAAAGAAGTTTCATACATCAGCTCTAAGCACCAATCTTTCTACATGACGATATCAACGCCCTTTGCTGAAGAACATAGGCTGCAATTTGCAGTAGCAGAAGCTCAACATCAAATATCAATGAGAACAGCTACAACAGTTTCAATTTTTCCAGAACCTGCTTCATTGATGGTCTAACAGTAAGCAGCTCGACCGTGCACATATTTGCAACCTTGAGCATCCCTACCAATTTTTCCTGTGGCCCAGCTTCCCAAATCCCTGCAGAGAAGAACTCTGACAGACGCCCATCCTTGAGTAGCATGTTTCCCCATCCAACTATGTTAAAACAATTTCCATATTCTGAAAATGAAGGATCTAGTGACCTTTTTCCTGATAACATCTCCAAAAGTACCACCCCGAAGCTGTATACATCTGCCTTATCTGAGACCCTGCATGTGGTGGCATATTCAGGTGCTACATACCCAAATGTACCAGCAACATCAGTGGTAGCATGTGTTTCTGATACTTCAAGCAACCTCGCAAGTCCAAAATCGGATAAAAATGCATTGAGCTCATTATCCAGCAGGATGTTGCTTGGCTTGATGTCACGATGAACAATGCGAGGGACACAATCATAGTGAAGATAAACCAACGCATGTGCAACATCAAGAGCTATCTTGCGAATTAGAGGCCAGCGGAGGTTCATTCTTGATCTTTTGTGAATGAAGCTATCTAAGTTGCCTCCTGGCAGGTAATTGTAGATAAGGAAAGTCTCCCTCTCACCTGTATGGTACCCGATTAGAGTTACAAGATTCTCATGCCGAATTCTTCCAAGGGTTCGAATCTCTGCATCAAACTGTTTCAGCCCCTGGAACCTACCAAATGAAAGCCTCTTCACTGCAACCAGAAAACCAGGGGCTAGTTCAGCCTTGTAGGTCGCCCCAAATCCTCCTGTCCCAATCAAGTTAGCAACACTAAAATTCCCTGTTGCTCCAACAACATTGTCGTAATTGAGATCGACAGAGGTGCTGGTAAATGTGACAACCAGCTTTCTTCTTTGACTTGGAAGCTTGATATATCCCTTTCTGCCAAAGTACAGGACCAAGAGCAGCACTAGAAGAGTGAATACTACAGCAGAAGCTGAAGTAATCGCTGCTACACCACCTATGTTCAGTTTCATATGTGTATCGCTTTTGTCTGGAGGACTCGTTGGGGGTTCAGTTGGTGATGGTAAAGAATGATATGTGCATGGGTGCAAGTAGATATTACCATTGAAGTTATCACAATTGATCTGGTGTTGAAGAATTGGCACATATCCAGAGAGGTTATTGTAAGAAACATCAAGTTCAAGGAGTTTGGCCAACCCTGAGAAAGACGAAGGAATCTCTCCTGTAAGTCTATTGTGATCAAGCAGCAAAATTCGGAGATTCGAGGCATTTGCCAGGGTTGCAGGAACTGTGCCAGTGAGAGAGTTGTTGGAAAGATCAAGTGTCACAAGAGAACCAGATTGACCAAACCGTGCAGGAATCTCTCCCGTTAATTGGTTTTCACCTAGAAGAACTGATTGTAGGCTCTTCAAATTCACCAACTGATCAGGAATAGTTCCATTCAAATGGTTACCTCTCAAGTCCAGATTTGAAATTGAGAACAAATGACCAATATCAGTAGGGATTGGACCGCTTAGCTGATTATAGGCTGCGACAAAATCCACCATCTGAGGGCAGCTCAGGAAGAACCCGAGAGGTATCTCACCAGAGATTTGATTAAAACCTGCATTCACAGCAAAGCCTTGCAAATCTCGGCATGTTGAACCAATTGATCCAGGAAGTGATTCATCAAACTGATTGTTACTAAGTAACAATCCATAAGATGGTTTATCAACTAATAACCCATCAGCAATCGAAGAGAAATGCACTGGACCAGAAAGGTTATTCCAACTAAGGTCATGTAGAATGACGAAGCCATTGGTCGAAAACAAATAGAAAGGATTGGTCATATTCACAGACTGAGAAAGAAGAACAGAGTACAGGTACTCAAGATTTTGATCTAGTTTCTGAGAGTTCATCGAATCATTATACCAATTAACAGAAACAATGTATGGCATTCCAACACCACCATGACAGCCTGTTTCAGCAAATTCAGGCATCAAACTGGACAATGAATTTCTACTCACATTAAAGTAAACCATACACCTAACAGGTAAACCAGCTGGAATCTGTCCATGCAAGCTGTTCGAACTTAGATCAACCAATGAAAGATTCTTACACTTGCTCAATCCACTGGGTATGATTCCATCAATGTAATTAAGACCCAAATTGAGGAGTTGGAGTTCACACGAATCCCTCCAATAGTAAGGCAATCTTCCATTGAGATTGGCTCTAGGAGCCCAAAAAATTCGAAGATGTGGAAGAAGAAAAATCTCATAAGGAATCCCACCATCAAAGGCATTGAATTCGTCTCTGAAACTCGAAGAGAGATCATAGTAAGACAGACTATTGCTGAAAGAAGAGACATCTACTAAATTGGTGAGAACGAGAACAGAGAGATTTACACAGTTGGCTAGTTCCCTAGGAATCCTACCAGTGAAACTATTCCTAGAGAGGTCCAGAAGCCGGAGGTCCAGAAGCCGGCCAAACTCGGCAGGAATTGCTCCCTCGAAGATGTTCCCGGACAGTATAAGCGACCGGAGTTTCGAGCAATTCCCAATCTCCCGAGGGATTGAGTTCAAGAACGAATTGCCGGAGAGATGAAGGCGCTGGAGCGACCCACAATGGCCGAAGTGCTTCCTGGCGATGCCGCCAGAGAGCTGGTTGTAAGACAACTCAATCGACACAAGACTGGAGAATCCTATCAGATTCTCCGGCAAGCTTCCGTTCAGGAAGTTCCCTTCCAAATTCAGCCTTCTCAGGCTAGTACATTGCGCGATCCTCGCCGGAATTTCCCCGGAAAACGAGTTGTAAGCAAGATTAAGCACCCTGAGGTAAGGAAGATCACTTATCTGGCCGGGAATCACGCCGGAGAAGTTATTCCCCTGCAGCTCCAGGACCTCAAGCGCACGGAGGCGACCGATCTCCACCGGAACCCCGCCGGAGAACGCATTGTACGGGAGGGAGAGCACCCGGAGCCTCGTGAGGTTCCCGATTGAAGCCGATAAGGTTCCGGCAAGCGAGAACGAGTTCCCGCCGGAGTCTGGCGGTAAGAGAGACAGAAACCCGCCGGAAAACCGCGCGCCGGTGATGTTCAACACCGTGACTCGTCCGGACAGCCGGTAGCAAGCAACGCCGTACCAGCCACACGGCGACTCGTCGGTCGGATTCCAGCCGGAAAGGAGGTTCAGCGGGTCTCTGGTAACGGATTCCTTGAACCCAAGAAGGGAAGCACCGTCGGTCGATAGTGAATCGCAAAGCCCTAGCAACGACCCAACGAGGGGAAGGAGGAGGAGGACGGCGGGGAAATACGCCGGAAGGAGGCGGAGGTGGTGCATTCTCGCCGGAGGAGAGAGGTTGGCGTTTGGGTTCTGTGAGCGGAATTTTTTCCCTTTTCTCCTCTTTGTATCTTTACTTAATTGAATCCATCACCAGCAGAGATTCACTTGCGGATGCATCACGATCGACGTGGTTTTCCGTCGGCCAGAAAACCAATTCCCAGCGAATATTAGAATTCCGGGAAAGTAAAATTAAAACCTTCCCTCTCACATGACGCAGACTTCAAAAAAACTACAAAAATAGGGACGGTCAGCGAATCCAAACAACAGAATTGAGAGCTTCGAAGTATATAAAGTTATGAACACCCACATTAAAAAAGAAAATCAGAAAACCAATCCTTTTGAATCTTTCCGTTTTTAATTAGAGTTTCGATTTTCAATGTAATGGGGCTTTTGAGAAAGGGAGGGATGTTTTTCTCTTTTCTGGATATTTTTTTTTTCTGTTTTTTGTAAATTTAGGTGCATTGATTGACCATTGATGTATCCTCAATGGGTTTTTTTTTAATAATTTGGTTGGTATTCTTGAGGTACATTGATTGATGTATCCTTAATGGTGTTGTCCATTGTGTGTGAAAAGAACAGGTGCAATATGACTGCACAAATATTTGTGCACTAAGCACCTGATCACCCTCCATGTTAAGGACAGCCCTGTCAAGGCCTGATGGAGGACAATCAGGTGCTTAATGCACAAATTTTGTGCATGTGATTGCACCCGATCCGGGCTCCTATTGTGCCACAAGATTTGATCCTTCTTGCATGTGACCTTATTTTTATTTTTATTTTTTTGTGGAGTTGGAGAGAGAGATCATGTGTCCTTGGGTGTTAAAGTGTTAAAGGAGTCATGTTTGGCACAACTAGTACTAGTACTGGGCAAAATGACAGGCAGTGATTGGGACAGGACAGCTATGTAAGTGCTCATGTGATCCAAAGACAAGGGCACACATCGTCATCATGGTCGTCATCATCATCAACGTTATCGTCGTTAGTCATCACCACCTACATGTGCTTGTCAGTGTGGTTGGCACTCATTAATGCCTCTTGATCATGACAATGATCTATCATGATCATGATCAACGATCAAAGTATGTGGTGTTTACCATCTTGGAGTTGGGATTGGTTTGCTTTGATGATTGTTTGTCTCTTTCAGTTTGTTCAACTAGTACTTTGATAATTCTCTCTCTCTCTCTCTCTCTCTCTCTCTCTCTCTCTCTCTCTCTATATATATATATATATATATATATATATATATATATAGTTTTGGGGGGTGTACCTACCACTAACAACCGATGCTTAAAAACTCAAAATTTGGTTGATTTTGCATCTCTCTCTCTTTGGAGTTGGTGTTAAAAATGTCTTCGTGTTAAAAATGTGTAAATATCAGCCAAGTTTTTTTTTTTACATTAAAAAAAAGTGTAAAAATCACAAAGTTTGATTGGACACAGAGAAAGGAAGTGGCTAGAGAGAGAGAGAGAGAGTTTCTCTTCCTCTCTCTTGGAAGTTGGTGTTAAAAATGTGTAATTTAACAAAGTTTGGTTTGGTGTTAAAAGTGCGCAAATGTCACAATGTTTGATTGGATACAAAGAAAGGCAGTGGCTAGAGAGAGACACGCTCTCTCTCTCTCTTGGAAGTTGGCGTTGAAAATGTGTAAATATAACAAACTTTAATTTGGTGCTATATTAAATTAATATTAAAAGATTAAGCATTTTTTATATTTATTAAAAATAGCCGATAATGAGTGAGTGAAGCATATCGATTTTCTGCCGATACCATACATACTCAACAACATTGAATAAAACAATTGGAACACAAAGGTTGCTGGATTGAGGGATTCCTCATTGGAATTAGCTTATACTGACAATCTTGATAAACGCAACTTTATACTTTCAATGACACCTTGTTTTTCATGGTCCCTAGGTAAAGAGGGGGGTTTACGACAATGGGTGGATTGGATCACATGAGGGCTTCATAGTTGTGAATCAAGGATGGGTTTCCAACTACTCCCATTAGCTACAATGGTCAATAGGTAATTCAAATTATGGGGCTATGACCCACATGGGATCACACTTTAAAGCATTATCCTACAGTTAGGATCAATATAATAAAGTTGGTCTCTCAAGAAATGGGCTTTTAGAAAATATTTTCACTATTCAAATGGGCTTTCATTTTGACAGGTCTCTCTCTCTCTCTCTCTCTCTCTCTCTCTCTCTCTCTCGCTTGAATAGGTCCTCATTAGTTTGGAATTGAAAACTGCCTCAGTGCTTCTTGAATTGCTTATTGAATAAACAAACAAGAGTCGTGATCTTTGACATCGTCTTGAATTGAAAGTGTATTTGTGCGAGGAATGTCTGCAATTTCTTAGCTATTTCATGCGTGTCCTTTTGGTTGGAGGGCACCCCTTTTTTCCGTTTTTAGGATAGGCAAGCTGGGGACCCGGTGGGATTGAGGCCATCATAATCCACAAGAGAAAGTGGCTTCGCTTTTAGCCTCTTCTTTGGCATGTTAAAGAGGCCCCAATAGAAGTTTTTTCATACCATTTTTCTGGCTTCCAAACGTGCCCTAAGAAGTAGAACACCTCTCTTTCTCTTTTTCTCTCGTTCTATTTTTCTCTCGTGTATATATAAAATCCTTTTATATTAACCTTAGTAGCATTCAACTAATTGAAATGATCAAAACATGCTTAAAAGTAGGGGTGGCAATCGGGTTGGGTTGGCGGGTCGACACGATGGGTTGGCGGGTCAGCATACCTCAACACGAACCCGACTTGTTTATTAAACGGGTCGGCTGTGGCAAACACGAACCCAACCCATTTATTAAACGGGTAACCCGACACGACATGGTTAACCCGTTTAATAAATGGGTCTGGTTGGGTAAACGGGTTGGCGGGTAGGTTTTGGGTAAGCGGGTAAACTGGTTGGCGACTAGGTCAGGGTCGGGTAAACGGGTTGGCAGGCAGGTTAACGGGTCAGGTCGGGTTCAGGTAAATGAGTAAATGGGTCGACGAGCCACTACCGAACAGTGCTTCAGTCCCTACCGTCCATCTTCGTCGGGAAAGCAGACCAGCTCCACCAGATCGTCACCATTGTCTTCGAGGTCGCGAAGCAGTCGCTGAAGAGGAAGGGGCTCCACTTCCCACCCTGGCGGAAGCCTGAGTACATGTGCGCCAAATGGCTCTCCCCCTACGAGCGGACGAAGCCGAGCCAGGGCAAAGAGGAGAAGAAGGCCGCCACCACCATCGCTGTGAAACCCTTTGGCCTCTCTACCACCAGATTTTCCGACGAGTTCGAGTTGCGCTTTAGCGACAATCTCGGCCAGGGAAAGGACGCCACCAGTGGTGGTGGTCAGATGAGGGTGGTGGTGACGGAGTGGATGCCGCCGACGATCAAGCCAAAGAGTGCCCACAAGGAAGGCAAGATCATCGCCGGATTAGCCTCCGTTCTCCGAGAGAAACCCTAAATCCCTAATCAAGTATTCAAAAGAAAAAAGGACCCAAAGGTAAATGGGTAAAAGGGTTGGCGGGTCGGTTTCGGGTAAACGGGTTGACCTGCCCGCCTAACTCGTTTATTAAACGCGTCAGACGGGTTGGCGGGTTGGCATACCCCTAACATGAACCTGACCCATTTAATAAATGGGTTAGGCGGGTCGACCCGTTTACGACGCGAACTCATTTAAGCCGAACCTGAACCCCGCCTAAGAAGCGGGTTGGCGGGTCGTGTCAGAAATTGCCACCCCTACTTAAAAGTGATAACAATTTTAAAATTATAAAATTCTTTTAAAGATAAATTAAGTCATTTATTTAAAAAATCAAACATAATTTCTAAAAAACAATAAAAGAAAGGGATACCTAAAAGATATTGTAATTTTAATTTAAAAGTTAAAACATTATCTTTTCTTACTCTAATAATTAGATCTTTTTTAACAAAGCCAATGCTTTTGAGAGGGTTTTAGTGATCTCAATCAGTTGAACATGCTAACGCTAATATAAAGGGTTCAAAGTACAGTTATTAGTGTAGTTAGAGCAGGCCTCGGCTGTCATACAACCAGTTAGGGTTCAATTCTTGCGGATGCTACCCTCTCGCATAAGCCAACACCCAGCATATGTCCCAGAGGCGAGGGTCCTACCTTAGAGTTTTACACTATTGAAATGGCGACTATGTCTCTATGCTCAGGTGTGCTACCTTTGAGTTATAAACGAAAAAAAGTTGAACTACACACATATCTAATAATACTACTAAGGCAGAATGAGACCTGCTTGGTGAAGTTTCTTTGGCATTTAGTAAATCCCTGCTTTGTCCTCTATCAGCTTAGCAATTTTTAAGTTTTTGTAGGATACCACTACAAGAAAATTGTTAATTAGCGACGGAAATTAGCGACGGATTTTTCCCGTCGCTACTTAGCGACAGATTAGCTAGAGATAGAATCTGTCGCTAATTTGCGACGGATTAGCGAGGAAACGACTTTTATCGCTAATCTGTCGCTACTTAGCGACGGATTAGCGACTGCATGTTTTTGTCGCTACTTTTGATTACAAGAACACCATTTTAGCGACGGATTTAGAGAGGGAACTCTGTCGTCGCTACTCCGTCGCTAATTAGCGACGGAGTAGCGACAGAATATTTTCCGTCGCTTTTTTGGTATTTGGGTTTCGCGACGGCTTCGCGACGGAATTTTGCCGTCGCTAAGCCGTCGCTAAATGTCGCGTAAATCCCTAATCCCATCCATCTTTCTCTTTTCCCTGTTTCGCTGTATTGCTCCCTCCCGCCGCCCGTCGGCTCTCGCCACCGTCCGGCCACCGCCGCTCGCCAGCCGCCGCTCCCCGTCCACCGCTCGCCAGCCGGCGCTCGCCAGCTGCCGCTCCCCGTCAACCTCCCGCCACCGTCCGGCGAAGCGCAGGTAATATTCTTCTTCTTCTTCTTCTTCTTCTTCTTCTTCTTCTTCTTCTTCTTCTTCTTCTTCTTCTTCTTCTTCTTCTTCTTCTTCTTCTTCTTCTTCTAAACGCAGGGGGTACGCCCCTTCCCTGCCGGAAACGGAGGGGGTTTAACCCCCTGCCGTGCTTTCCGGCAGGGGGGGTCGACCCCCTGCGTTTCCGGCAAGGGGGGTCGACCCCCTGTCGGAAAGGCATGGGGGGTCGACCCCCTGCCGGAAACGCATGGGGGGTCGACCCCCTGCCAGAAACGCATGGGGGGTCGACCCCCCTGCCGTAAAGGCACGGCAGGGGGTCAACCCCCCATGCCGGAACTGCCTTTCCGGCAGGGGGTTTAACCCCCTTCCCTGTTTTGAAAAGAATTTTTGTCGGCTGGGCCGGCTGGGCCGGCTATGGCCCTGTCATAGGCTCGCCTAGCACCCAGCCGACTGGGTGCTGGGCCTGGCGCACCTGCCAGCATGCTGGCAGTCAGCCGAGTGCTACTCGGCTGGCTGCCAGCCAGCCAACAGCCACCAACGTGAATAAAAAGATTTTTTTTTTTGAAATAAAGGGATCATACCCAGCCGATCACTCGGCTGGGCCAACAACGAGGGTTCACGGCTTGACTTCGGCTGGTCTGTCAGCCGACACCCATACCACATCGATCGTGCCATGGATTTCTTTTTGAAAAAAAAAATGAAAAACAAGGAAAAATATCAATATAACATAGTGGATTCGTAGATCCACTGATTCGCCATGGATTTCCATCAAAACATGCATGGAAATCCTACCTCTACCCGATTTCTCAAACGTTTCACATAAGAAAATACCCGTACCTTGAGAGAAAAACGCGAAAAGGGGCTGTGGAAGGGAGCTTGGCTGAGCACAAGGCCTCCAACCTTCTTAGTCTATCTCTTTCTCTTCCACTCGGCTGGGTTTAACAAAAATTTGTTATGAGATACCTACGTTGCCTATGTGATCTGTTTTGAAAAGAATTTTTGTTATGGATACCTATGCTGCCCATGTGATCTCTTTTTTTAAAAAAAAAAAGTTATTATGTGATCCCTATGTTGTCCATGTGATTAGCTTGAAAAAAAAATTGTAATATGTGTATATAAGATGTCCATATGGTTTTAAGTGTAGTTTGCATATATGTTGTCCATATGGATTTTAAGTTGAAATTTTTTTTGTAATGTATATATACAAGTTGTCCATGTTGTTCAATTTGTTAGTTTGTTAATGTCTACTGGTAGTTAGTTTTACTTCAATTTGTTTTCTTGAAATCTGGTTAGTTAGAGTATTTCAATCTATTGGTCTTTTATAATTATATTTTTCTTAGATAGATTGGTATTTAATGTTCTCACAATCAGTTAGTTAGATTAGGGCTATTTGAATTCTTTATGATAGTGGTGGTTAAACGGAGTTCACATCTTTTCTAGTAAACTAATTGATTGATTTACTATTCCTTTGCTAAGTAGTTCAGATTAGAAATTGTCTATGACTTTATGTTAGTCGACTGGTTCAACATGTTATAGCTGGTTTGTTAAATTAGCATCTTCTAGTTAGATTTGGCTTAACATATATACTATTTTTCTTTTCTCTTCTTTCAATTAGTTAGAGTTGTTTTAATTTGTTTTAATTTTTTTAGTTAGTGTTTCATCTTGTTTCATGATTAGTTAGTTTGTTACTTAATTTGTTTTATTTTTGTGCAGATTTTTCAACGGAACCAACTCGTGCTCGGCCACCTGTGGTAAGTAAATGACAAAAACAATGCAAATCGGGTAAATACCCGTGGTGAGTAAGTGATGCAAACGTATCACATGTTATTTAATTTATTGAATGCAGCACTTTATTGTTCACACACTCACTTAGTTGTTGATATCTAGGACTGCTTTGTTGGAGTTCGGAGATCATGCTGAGCATGATTTTAATGTAGAAATATGGAAGTGTTCTTATTTTTGGAGTACGGAGTCCATGCTAAGCATGGTAGTAGTTAGTGAGATATTGAAGTGTGTTTGCTGCAGGTACATGTTTGCCATTTATTTGATATGAATGATTATGATGTATTGCAATGTTTGATGTAATTGTATCCATGCTTGCATGTAGTTACTTTCAATTTGATTTTGACTTCCATGTGAAATTTTATAATAAAAGCATGCTTCAAATGATTGTATCATGTCATTAATAGTTTGCACATGAAAATATTAAGTTATCAATGCATGCATCAAAATTCTTGTTATTGTTTGACATAGTATATTGCATGATAAATTTGATATTTTCTTCATCGTCGCATTCTGATTGTTTTTTTCTTAATTCGTTAGGATACTATTCGTAACATCATACGACAGAATGACTGCAAACCGTGAATGGATGTACCGTAGGATAGTGGACAATGAGTTATCGCATGAATATATGGATGGTGTCGATAGTTTTATTGAATTTGCAACGGCGAGTGTCAGTACGGTAGATCCCACAGGTCGGATTAGGTGTCCCTGCAAGATTTGTAAGAATAATCGATTTGTAGAACCTCATGGCGTTAGACATCACCTATACAGGAAGGGTTTTGTGAGTGATTATCAGAACTGGGCGTTTCATGGAGAAGAATTTAGAAACGATTTTGATGCACGGGTGAATGTGGTGCACGATAATCCATATACGAATTTGATATTTGATGCTGCAGGAACAGAACTGGGTTCTGCTATGAGTTCTAGTGATGTAAGAACTGTCGTAGATGAAGAATCACCAAACGATGCAGCTAGTAGATTTTATGATTTACTTAAAGATGCTGATGAGCCACTTTGGAACGGTTGTGAGAGTCACACTATCTTGTCTGCAGTTCTTCAACTAATGAATTTGAAGTCCGAGTATAATTTGAGTCAATCATGTTTTGACCGTTTGTGCATGATTGTGAAGAGTATGTTGCCTAAAGATGAGAAATTGCCACAAAATTTCTATCGTGCGAAAGTTATGGTCAACGCTCTAGGTATGGGTTACAAAAAGATTGATGCTTGTCCAAATCACTGCATGTTGTATTTCAAGGAGCAGGAAAACGACATATCATGCCCGTCATGTGGGCATCCTCGGTTCAAGCCAAAGACAAGAGGCAATGGTAGCACGAGATCAAAGGAAGTTTCATACAAGTCGCTCCGCTACTTTCCTATCACTCCTAGATTGCAGCGATTGTATATGTCTTCAAAGACAGCTAAACACATGAGATGGCATGCAAATAAAGTTCGACACGATGAAAACAAGATCACGCATCCTGTTGACGCTGAAGCTTGGAAGCACTTTGATCGTACTCATCAGAACTTCGCAATGGAAGTGCGAAATGTTAGACTCGGTCTATGTACAGATGGATTTAATCCATTTGGGGGTAGATCAACTCCATACTCATGCTGGCCAGTATTTGTAACTCCATACAACCTTCCACCAAGCTTGTGTATGAAACGTCCAAATCTTTTCTTGTCTCTGTTGATCCCTGGTCCGACCTCACCTGGCCAAAATCTTGATGTATATCTAAGGCCATTGATTGATGAATTAAAAGTACTGTGGGATGACGGTGTTACCACGTATGATGCCCACAAAAAACAAAATTTCAACATGAAGGCCGCTGTTCTATGGACAATCAGTGACTTCCCTGCATATGGTATGTTATCTGGTTGGAGCACACATGGGAGGTTGGCTTGTCCGTACTGCATGGAGGATTCCAAAGCTTTTAGATTGAGGCATGGAAGGAAGCCTTGCTGGTTTGATTGCCATCGTCGATTTCTACCCAGCGATCATCCGTTCCGACGTCAAAAGAATGCATTTACAGCAGGCACAACTGAAATGGAAGGTCCATCCTCAAGATTGTCTGGCATAGAGATTTTAAGAAGATTGCGATACTTTCCAGATGTATTAACAGATGCCCGCAGTCCTACACCCTTCCGTGGATTTGGGAAGGAACACAATTGGACGAAAAAATCTATTTTTTGGGAACTACCGTATTGGCCGACCCTATTGATACGACATAATTTGGATGTGATGCATGTAGAGAAAAATGTGTTTGATAATGTGTTCAATACAGTAATGAATATTAAAGGAAAAACGAAGGATAATCCGAAGGCCCGTATGGATTTAAAATTAATATGTAAAAGACCAGAATTGGAACTCAAAGAGTATAATGGCAAAGTACTGAAACCAAAGGCGAAGTACGTGCTCGGACCTGATCAAATAAAACATGTATGTCAATGGTTGAGACAACTGAGATTTCCAGATGGATATGTCTCTAACATTGCTCGGGCTGTGAAGATTGACGATGGACAGTTATATGGGTTGAAGAGCCATGATTGTCATATCTTTATGCAACGATTGATACCCCTAGCATTCCATGATATGTTAGACAAACCTATATGGGGGGTATTGTCTGAGTTGAGCGGATTTTTCAGAACATTGTGCGCATCGGAGGTCATTGTATCAGATGTAAAGAATCTCGAGGACTCTGTCATCACCACTGTTTGTCTGTTAGAAAAGATATTTACGCCAGCATTTTTCGATGTTATGGAACATTTGATCATACATTTGCCATATGAACTAAGGGTTGGTGGCCCTGTGCAATATCGATGGATGTACCCATTTGAAAGGTATATGTTTTTTTATATTTGTCTCTTTAATGACAGATATTTAAAATTTGAAATGTATATTCTTGTCAGATGCATGCTCGACCTAAAAAAAAAGGTTCGTAATAAAGCAAGAGTAGAAGGCTCTATTTGTGAGGCGTACACTTTAGAAGAGATTTCAAATTTCTCATCTATGTACTTCGAACCTCATATTTCAACACGTTACACATGCCCGCCCCGTAACGATGATGGAGAACAAGTAACTGTAGCTGACAAGCTGTCGATATTTTAACGACTTGGGCATGCATTTGGTAGTTGCCGATCAAGGCTATTGACAGATCGAGAGCAAGATGCAGCACACATCTATATTCTTTTTAATTGTTCAGCGATCGACCCATACATCGAGTAAGTATATGTATATGCAACTCAATTATAAATCCTTTTATGTTCTATATATGGATACATGGCTCGGTAATATAAGTATTTGTGGTTTGCAAACGATTTGATCTGGAGTTGCAAAGCAAAGTTTCACATCTCACTAATGCAGAAGTACAAAAAGAACGTGAAACTAAGTTTGTGGAGTGGTTGAAACAGTTGGTAAAGAAGCTAACATAAATTTTGTACTTATAAACAACACTAAGTTACTTAATTGATCGTGATCACAATAATTGTTTATGTCTGTGCGTAGGTTCGCCATGGTGATGTTAAAGATCAAGGAATATGTGATTTAGAAAATGGTCCGACCAAAGTTGTGCAATGCTACAACGGGTATATCGTAAATGGTTATCGATTCCATACAAAAGACTACGGTATAAACAAATCAACGATAAATAGTGGCGTGTGTGTCAAGGGTAGCAGCTACGGTGAAAATGAACATGATTACTACGGTGTTATAGAGGAAATAATGGAGTTGACTTACTTAGGCATGAATAACAGGGTTACGGTATTCAAGTGTCATTGGTTTGATCCAACTGCAACAAGACTCGACAAAGCTTCAGGCATTGTGGAGGTGAATCATAAATCCAGGTTTGGAACATATGAACCATTCATATTAGCCTCGCAAGCTCAACAAGTTTATTATACTTCATATCCGAGTATAAAAAAGTCAGATAGAAATGAATGGTGGGCAGTTTGCAAGGTGAAATCCAAACTATACCCCGAGTATGATCAGTTACAAGAAGATGAGTTAGCTGAAGACAGTGATTACTATCAATCAGATGATGTCTGTGACTTCGCTTATGGTCACGATGTTGCGCATGATATGCATGTCATATCTCCATTGGCTGATGAAACATTCATAGAGGAATGTGATCCAAATGATGTACCAAGTGGATGGGCAAACAATGAAGAAGAAGAAGAAGAAGAAGAAGAAGAAGAAGAAGAAGAAAGTCAAACTAGTGACGAGGAAGAATTCTCAAGCTAGTGAAAAAAATCTTATACTACAAACCTCTATTTAAATGCATTGTAATACTTGATGTGAGTTGTATTGCAATACTTGGTGTGAATGATTAAAAATTTTATTTCAATGTATTGTAATACTTGATACGAATGATTCGAATGCATTGTAATTTATCTGAATGTATTATAATTTATGCAATTAACGAATGATTTGAATTAGTGCAATACTTGATGTCAATGATTTGAATTATTTGAATGCATTGCAATGCTTGATGTGAATGACTTGAATGCATTGTAATACTTGATGTGAATTATTTGAATGTATTGTATGACATATGTTATTTGTTAGAATATGGTTCGTGGAGGTTATAGTGGTCGCTCATCCAGTAGTAGCCAGGCTCAACCTTCATCTTCACGGGCTCCTGTGATAGGTATATCATATAACTAATTAGATGCTTGATTAGTTCAAATGCACATTCTGAGAACTTGGTGTGTATTTTTTTACAGATGATGTTGCGCCTGTACACGACCCACCTACACCAGTTGATCGCACAAGTCAACAGCCAACACAGGAAACAGGGTCTTCACAGGCTGGCACAAGAAGACTCATTCGAATAGTGTATATCGATAATCGACCGTAAGTATTTTGTTTTCAATTATTGCATATCTTTTAAATATTTTATATTGATATTTACTGTGTAACAATTCATGTGCAGCACAAGGTTTGAGCCACAAGAAGTAGTACGGGAGATTAGGAATTCACTTCTTCAACATCTACCAGGACCAGTTGCTCAATGGAAAGAGTACCCAAAGGAGGTATTAGACAGATTGTGGTCCTCATTCATGGTATACAGTTGTTCCTCATAGTTAATGTGTTTCATATTTAATTTATTTAAGCAATGTCTACTAACTTTCTGAAAATATTTGTAGGCTTCGAATCGCTTTGCAACTACGGTGGAAGAAAATGATGCAAGGAAGGTGTGGCAGAAGGTGGCTGCCAATCGATTTGCAGACATGCTGCACACTATGAAGACTGCAGCAAAAAAAGCATCTGGCGTAGTAGATGATCCATTACTGTGGAAGGGCCATGGTCCTATTACTATCAGGAGAGATTACTGGGATGAAATGTGCGATATGTGGGCGGGAGATGCATTTAAAAATCGCTCTGCGAAGGCTTCACAAAATCGATCGAAGATGCCCGAAGCCCATCTACACACAGGTAGATCTAAGACATTTGGGAGCCACCTAAAGAAAATGGTAACTCATCAATATATAATATTAATTTTATAAGTATAGTTGCAAATTTGTGTACTAAATCTTTTGTCATTTAACTTCGCAGGAAGCAGAAAAAGGAGGCAGTGTACCATATAAGGATGTGTTTGTAGAAACACATAAACGGAAGACCACGGGAGTCTTCATATCAGAGAAGGCGAGAACGACAACGGTATGTATTAATTCTATTAATAATCATTGCAATATATATGCAAGTCATCATAATGTTATCATTAATTATTAATGAATACTTTAAACATTATTTTGTAGGAGGCATATGAGCAACAAATGGTAGAGCGATATGGTGAAGACGCTACTCAGCATCCATCATTTGATCCTACAGCATGGGTGACTGCAGCAGGTGAACCCAAAAAAGGTCGCGTGTTCGGGTTTGGGAGTAATATGAACACTTCACCAGTTATTGGTTCTTCCAGTTACGGCTCACCAACTTCTTGCGCCGACATAAGCTCCAAGCAGCCGACTATTCTTTCCGGTGATGATGTACGCGAGATCATTAATGAATCACTGAATAACTACTTCCAATACACCGTCGCCCCCTTTCTCCGAAATGAGATCAAGGCCGCTGTTCAGGATAGGGGATCTTCGATTCCAGGTCCCTCTCAGGTATAATCACATATATAGTTTTTTTTACTATCTTAAAGCACATCTGAGCATGGTAGAATCACATATAGAGTTTTTCTAGATGCCTTAGAACACATATGAACATGCTATAATCACATATTCAATTTTTTTACTGCCTTAGCACACATATGAGCATGATAGAATCACATATATATATTTAACTTTTTGTCTGTCTTAGAGCACATATGAGCATGATAGAATCACATATAAAGTTTTTTTGATTGCATTAGAACACATAAGCATGCTATAATCACATATTCAGTTTTTTTACTGCCTAAGAACACATATGAGCATATTATAATCACATATTCTGTTTTTTGACTGCCTTAGCACACATATGAACATGCTATAATAACATATAGAGTTTTTTAACTGCCTTAGAACACATATGAACATGTTATATATCATTTATGATAGAATCACATATAAAATTTTTGGCTTTGCCTGCCTTAGAGCACATATGAGCATGCTATATTCACATATTCAATTTTTTTACTGCCTTAGCACACATACGAGCATGATCGAATCACATATATAGTTTTTTGCCTGCCTTAAAGCACATCTGAGCATGGTAGAATCACATATAGAGTTTTTTTATATGCCTTAGAACACATATGAACATGCTATAATCACATATTCAATTTTTTGACTGCCTTAGCACACATATGAGCATGATAGAATCACATATAGAGTTTTTTTATTGCCTTAGATCACACATGAGCACATGATAGAATCACATATAGTGTGTAATTTATTTCATTATATTTTGTTTATCAATACTGACTGTTCTTTTCTTGTGTAGGCTGCTAGCGATAATCAGGGTAGTGGAGCTGAAGGGACAGATAAAGACAATGAACAAGAAGACGCACAAAATCTTGGCGATGATTAGAGGACTGTGTTGAAGAAGTTCTATTTTTTTTATTTTTCCTAATTGTAATTGTTGAATTGTAAATAATTAAACTTCTTAGTTTTAAGGTGGAACGATTAATTATTATAGATACTTGTTATATGAATTTTTTTGTGTGGTTTGTTTTTTATTTACAGGAAATATAAATTGTACAGGAAATATAAATTGTACAGTTCTCCGTAATTAATTTTTAAATAATTTTTATTTTAT
This sequence comes from Nuphar pumila, assembly GCF_984573655.1. NCBI lineage: Eukaryota > Viridiplantae > Streptophyta > Magnoliopsida > Nymphaeales > Nymphaeaceae > Nuphar > Nuphar pumila. Next base: position 102,037,845 of record NC_143252.1, on the reverse strand, counting down.
TTTTTTTCGTTTTTGCGACGGATTAGCGACGGATGATTCCGTCGCTATTCATATTAATCTAGCGACGGCTTAGCGACGGAATTAAATCCGTCGCCACGCCGTGGTCGCCGTTTAGTACCGGCGGATTGGCGACGGAATATAGCGCTCGTTATTCTGTCGCAATTAGCGACGGACTTGGCGACGGAATTATTCCGTCGCCAGTTAGCGTCGAAATATTCGCGACGTAAGCATACTGTCGCCGCGTTGTCGCTAATCCGTCGCTAACATGGTTAGCGACGGATTAGCGACGGATTAGCGACGGAAGGTGGTCGTCGCTAATCTACTGCTCTGTTGTAGTGTACGTGTACTCATTGACTTATGATAGGTACCCCTCGTTATGGGCCTCGCATGGGACTGGTCGACAGGTTTAAAGTTGGGATTGTCATGTGTCGTCTCCTTGTTGTGTGAGCCCCACGTTGTGGGTCCATTGTAGTACCTATTATTCCTCTTCTTCTATTCTGAATTACAGTTATTTTTGTGAAGTATTTTTAGTGTTTAGCGACGTCTCTTCTCTTCCTTGTCATGATGTGTTGAGGGTACAATTGTCTTTTTTTTAGAGGGTCGCATTGAGGGTACAATTGTCTTTTTTTTGCCTCCCTGTCATGGATGGTCGTAAGCTTATGTATGGGGTTCCTGTAGGGTGAGTGGTTGGTTCATGTGGATGGATGTGTAATGGATACATGGATGATGATGTTTTGGATGGTCATCTTTCATTTGGGGGAGAAATGGTATGTGTACTTAATCGACCATACCCCTGCTTCATGTACATGAGCGTGTAATGAATACTTGGATGGTGATATATTGGATGGTCTTCTTTCTTTCTTTTTCTTCAATAGGAGGAAAGGGAGAATGGTATACGTAGGTAATCGGCCATAACACACGCTTTGGCGGTGCCAGTTGTTGGCAAGAAGGAAACACACATCAACCTAAACTGCCCCTACATTATATTTTCTCAACCACAAATTTAGCACCGCTTAATTTCAGTCACAAACTAACTGAAGACTCTTATGAAAGAAAATATATCTTAAGTCAACTCCTCTTTATTATAGGTAGTTTTGATTTGGTTCTGTATTTAGATATAAATTACCTACACATATCTATTATAGGGGAAAGGGAAAAAGATATGTGTAGGTAATTGGCCACAAGCCACTCTTTGGTAATGCCAGTTGTTGGCAAGGAGAAGGGAACACATATCAACCTAAATTAGTGTCACATTGTATTTTCTCAACCACAAATTCATCAAATGAAATAGTTTAAACTATTAATAAAAATATAATAATTTCAAATCAAGTTCACAATTCTTCCGTTCTACCCAAATACTAAGTTAAAGAACACTTCACAATCCATAGAAATTGTCTTTCAGCACTAATCTTGTCATCATGTCACTCAACTAAGTCTGAGTTCCACTACTTGGGAGTTGTGAAACAACGGGTAAGAACCACAGTTTTCATATGAAATTATTACATAATACAACCATATAGCATAAAGTATAAATCAAACAAATATCAATCTTAGAAAATGTCAAAGCACATAAAATAATCCGAATATGTACAATGCATATATGCTTGCCAACACTTGCAATGCATAAACCTATGTATAATGCATGAGGTAGCCTTTATCTTTCTTATGGCCACTTACTTTTGAATGCATAAACATGTTACTTGTAATCAATTTAAGTTTTCTCCAGACCTTTCTGTGGGTATTATTCACGAGCAAAAACTGAAGTTCAAGGCAGTATCATGATGTACTTTTCACACACACACACACATTTGTATTTTATTAACCTAGTATGCACATGTTTTTTCAGGCGACATCGAGAATTTTTTCACCTTAGAAGGCCTTTGCATCGAGAATTTTTTCACCTTAGAAATTGAATTTAAAACTTAGAATTGAAAATAAATATCAAAGTTAAATTTAGAAATTCAAAAATGGAAAGTTAGACTTGAAAATAAGAATCGAAAATTGGAAATTGAGAAATAACTTTGAATTTAGAAATAGAAATTATTTCGAAAATCACTTGGAAAATACTTTGAAATTGAAAATGTTTTGAATAATTTTGAAAAATAGAAAATAATGATGCAATTATATCTTAAATGATGAATGTATATAAAAAAAATTTATTTGAATTTGAAATTAAAATCAAATTTCATGTTTTAATAGAATTAAAACAAGATTAAACCTTTAATATATTCATGACTATGGTCATAAACATATTCTAATCTAATCTTTATTTAAATTCCAATAAAGAATGAAATAATTTATTGTGCCTTTATAGAATTAAAATAAGATTAAATTTTCATATATTTATGACTATAGCCATGAATATACTTTGATTTAATATTTATTTTAGATTCTAATAAAAGAAGAAAATGTATTTGAAACATGATGATTTTTTAAAATGAATTGTATTTTAATAAAGAATAATAATTCTAAATATTATTCATATTTCGACTATGGCCGTAAATACAAACTTTACTTAGTTTTATTTACTCTTTATTAAATGGTGCATGTACCACTCATGTTTTCCCATAGTGAATTAAAAATAAATGCAATAATTAATTATGAGAAATTAAAACTAATCTATATGCTCATTCATTCTAAATTAAGCATAAAGTAAATTTCTCATTAATTGAATTATTACAATCCATAAATTAAATTACAATAATTAAAAAAGAAATAAAAGGAAAAAATACTGCAAAATGAGAAAATGTGTTAGAAATAAATGTAGGGTTTTATGGATTTCCTTTAATTATTGAAAAATTGAACAAAATCCAACTTTTAGCTTTTTATGCCCCAAAAAATGAAAGAAAAATCCATAAACATATTAGAAATTGATGAAATTTTATTTGAAGGTTCTTAATAACCTTAAAAGTATCTCAGAGTCTAAGAATGCAGAAAACATTTGGAGGAAAACCCGAATTTGGGTTTTTTTATCCAAGTAAAATAAGATGTTTCAAAACTGAGAAACGTAAATCGACCTTATCAGAGTATTTTAAATGCATGGAAGTCTGAAACAACTTTGATTGGGTTAAAAATTAATCCCATGGATTTCTAACTCTTCAAGGAAGCATTTTACTTTTACAGATATCAAAAAACATTTTTAAAACTCGAGATATGATTAAAACATTGAGAAATAAATTTTGAAATCAGGAAATTAAGATTTGACAGACAAGTTTTTGTAATTTTTGTGTTTTATGCGCTAAACTGATTCAATTTCTCCCAAATTTGTGGGAGATGTTGCTCAGTTCAACCATGAAATATTTTTAATTTACATATCTAAAAAATGATCTCCCATTAGGGAGATTCCATCTGATCAAGTTGATCCAAAATCTGTAAAAGCCTGTAAAATAAAATGAAATAGGTTTTTGATTTTTTATTCGAATGACAAATGAAAACTTAATGAAATTTTTTGAAAATTAGCATGCATAAACTAGACATTTTAAGAAGAAAATTCCTTCTTACATATTTAAAAAATGATCTCCCATTAGGGAGATATGAATGCAATAAATTGGTTTTAAGTCAGAATAATGCTTGTAATTGCAAATAGACAAGGTTCTGACTTAAAATACAAAAGAAATAAAACTATTACATATAAATGGATAAAAATTTACATGAAGAAACTAGACATGCAGAGAAAAAATATCTTCTTTACAAATTTTGAAAATGATCTCTCATTAGGTAGATATCATTAAAACAAAATGGGCTAAAAACTGGACCATAAAAGTGATATAGTAAAACATAGTTGCAGTTTTTGGCAAAAAATAGATATGAAAACACCATAGAAATTGATAAAATTTACATTAAAAAATTGAATTCAATGATGAAGATTTACCTTTTTACAGATTTGAAATTTCATCTTTGGTTAGGGAGGAATCACTCAAACAAGTTAGTCTAATTTCAGGAAAAATCTGGACGAGGCTAAACAACAGGGTCCTAATCTCAATTTTTTGAGAGATCAAACCAACTCAGAATATCTGATTTTTGGTGTAGATCCCAAAAACATACTAATAAAGATGTGGTAAAAAATCAGATCAAAATAAGACCTAATTATATGCAAAATGATGAAGGCAAAAATGGGCCAGAATTGAAAATAGCATCTCAACACAATTGAATGAAATAGAATTTCAAAATTGAATTGATCCAATGATCATAATGTGAGATCTATCATTCTAGATCATTGATGATAATGAAAATGATATAAAAATATAAATTAAAGCATATAAAATGAAATCAAAAGCATTGGGGCATAAATTGAAATTGATTTGACCCATAGAATGTAGAATTTGATCTATTGAAGATCAAATTCTAATTCTAAATGGCTAAAATAAAAATACACAATGTAAATAGCAATTTAAATGAATCAAAACCTAGAAAATAAAAATTTACATAGAATTAAACTAGATCTACATTGCTATTATACGAAATTGAAAGAAAATGCAAGAAAGAAAAGAAGAAAGGAGGGGGGGGGGGAGATTTTTGAGAAATTAAATAAAATAGAAAGAAAAGAGGGAAAAAATCAAAAGAAAGGGAGAGAGATGACCTACCTTGGGCTTCTTCTTCCTTGCTCCAGCCACCAACTCCAAGGAGTAGAGTTTTCTTCTTTGAAAAACTCGACAACTCCTAAGTGAGAAAAGGAGGAGAGAGAGGAAAAGGGAAGAGAAAGAGAGATTTTTTTTTATTCTCTCAATTTCTCAAACTCCAACTTGATGAGAAGGGAGACCCCCAAGGGGTCTATTTATAGATTGAGAATGTGGTTGGATTTTGCAAAACTTTAGATAAGGGACTAAAAAACTCAAGAAGAAGAGGCCAAGCCCATGTGGGCATTTTTCCTTTTTGTAAATGGGCATAAATGCCTTTTTAGAAAAGCTTAGACACATGGCACTCATCTTGCACATGGGTGCCCATGTGGAAAAGGGGGGGCTCACATGAGATTGGCGTCAACCCCATGTGGGTCTTTTCCAACTTTGTAAATTGGCAAAATAGCCCTTTTATGAAAATTTTGACATGTGGCACCCTCTTGCAAGAGGGTGCCCATGTGAGTCCTTTTTTAATTTTGTAAATGGGCAGAATGGTTCTCTTTTTGAAAATTCAACACATGGCATCACCTTGTGGGTGATGCTCATGTAGGTTGTTTAAAGCAAATGGGTTTTTAAAGGTTTTATAAAAAAAACAAATTTTATTTTTGTTTTTAAAAAACAACAAGTGGCGCCACTTTGAAAACAACAATTTTTTTTATTTTTGATTTTGAAAATTAAAAAGGAGAATGAATATGAGAATGAAAAGAGGATTTTTTGGAAATAATTGAACTTTAAAATTCAAATTTTGATTTATAAAATCCAAGTTGGGCAAAACCAGATCCAGATTGAAATTTTGAGAATTTTTGCAAAACATTGATTTTGGTTTCTGAAATTTCAAGGATTGTTTTGAAATTGGGGATAAAATTGGATTTTGATTTTGAATTTTAAATCCCTAAATTGAGTTTGAATAAAATTTGGATTTTAAATTTGGATCTGGATCCATTTTAACATTTCGAAATTCAAACTGAATTTTGAATTGGATCAAGGGTATTTTTCAAAGGAATTTTGAAACTCAAAGGTTTGTTTTTGGATTTGGGGATAAAATTTGGATTTTGATTTTAAATATGAAATCCCCAAATTGATTTTGAATAAAAATTGAATTTTGAAACTGGATCTGGATCCATTTTGGTATTTTGAAATCCAAACTGAATTTTGAATTGGATCCAGGGTATTTTTCAAAAGATTTTTACAAAATGGTGGATTTGAATTTGAAAATCCAAAGATTAATTTTGAAATTAGAATAAAAAATTGAGTTTTTAAAAAGGATATGGATATGAAGTTTTGAAAAAGATTGGATCTGGATCTCAATCTGAAGGAAATTTGGTTTGAAATGGGAATCAAACCCTAAATTATGGATTTCTGAAGAATTGTAAATAGAAAAAAGCCCTGAATTCATAATAAAATTCGGATTTTGGATCTGAATCCAGTTCAAAGAATGAAGTTGGATCTAGATTTAAATCAGAATCTCAGAAGTGAAATTAGATCTCGGATGTTAGAATAATCTGAGTTCAAAATTTGATTGAACTGAACTTCTGAATGGATCAGAAGGTGGATCCAGACTGAAATGGATCCAAAATAATTTAATTGGATCCTGGATATCTGATGAGATATTTCAGATTCAAAGAACGAATTGGACTATGGATACAAATTTATGAATGAATTAGATGAAAAATTCAGGTCCGGGAAGAAATTAGACACAAGATCCAACATTGGATCCAATATCTGAATTGAAATGGAGTGAATCTCGGATATTGATAAAATATTGGATGAAGGAATTGATTCGAGTCCGAATTTGGGGTCTGTCCCAGTTCAAAAATTGTTGGAAACAATATCCCAGATTATTTTATTTTTTTGGGTCTTCGCCCTACAGGGGCAGAAACATGGTACTAGACTGGTCTAAACTAATTTGAACTGGATTGGATTGAAATTAACTGAATCTGAAGTTAGTTATACTCAGATGAACTAAATTTGGAGCTAAAATACTAGCTCAACTAGCTGGAGTTAGCTTGGTTTGGGCTGTATTGAGCTCAAATGAGCTAAAATGAGCTGAAACAAGCTAAAATGAAGGACCGAGTGTAAAAGAGTGACTTTAAACTAGAACTGAACCATTCAAACTCCTGATGAACTTATATTAGACTCACTGGGATGGGATCTAATGGATTTGGCTGACTCGGGAACAGTTTGGTTAAGATTCAAGCTAAAATGAGCTTATTTCGCCTGAAACAAGCTAAATTAGCTGAAAATGGCCAAAAATGGTCAGGATTCGCTCCTCGCGATCTCAAGAGAGCTAGAAATGATAGACATTCTAACTTCTCTAAACTTGAGATGAGTTTGGTTGAACCTAGCTGACAAAAGGTGTAAGGGTGACCTAGGGGTAAAATGATAATTTTATTGGCTGAACTAGGTAAAATTGATCTCTAGACTGAGGTAGACCTAGGGGGACTCTATATCGCCCTGCAAGGGACTGGCATCGGTAAAATGAGGATGTTTGGAATAGACTTGGAAAATTTGGGGTGTTAACAAATGCCCCTCTTTACTACTAAGTCAGTTGAAAGTCGAGCTTAGTGGTAAAGAAAAAACACCAAATTTCAAAAATAAAATGCCCCAGTTAGGAAAAATATAATTGGGCATGAAAGAATTAATTTTGAATGGCCCTCATAAAATGAGGTTAAAGCTTAATCCCTTATCCTGAATGGTTTTTGAACAGGACAAAATCCTCAAGGATGAAGGGATTTTCATAAAAAGAATAAGGAAATCGTGATGGGACTTTTGGATGAAGGTCCCAAGATTTGTGAAAAAGAGGTCTCATGACTGAGACAAGGTAAGTTTTTTGAAAATATTCAGGTTTTTAGCCCTTGGCCTGGATTTGAAAAAAAAATACCTCATGGAACGAGTTTCAGGTTTGACCCTTACCTGAACGGGGATGAAAAATACCTTATGAGGTGAGGCTTAGGTATAATTCTTAACCTGAACGGATATGAAAATACCGCACGAGGTGAGGCTCAGGTATAATCCTTAACATGAACAAATATGAGAAATACCTCATAAGGTGAGGCTCAGGGACAATCTTTGACATGAATGGATATGAAAAATACCTCACGAGGTGAGGCTGAGGTATAATCCTTAACCTGAATGGATATGAGAAATACCTCACAAGGTGAGGCTCATGTATAATCCTTAACCTAAATGGATATGAGAAATACCTCACGAGGTGAGGCTCATGGACAATCCTTGACCTGAATGGATATGAAAAATACCTCACGAGGTGAGGCTCTGCGACAATCCTTGACCTGAATGGATATGAAAAATACCTCATGAGGTGAGGCTCAGGGACAATCCTTGACCTGAATGCATATGAAAAATACCTCATGAGGTGAGGCTCAGGTATAATCCTTAACCTGAATGGATATGAGAAATACCTCACGAGGTGAGGCTCAGGGACAATCCTTGACCTGAATGGATATGAAAAATACCTCACGAGGTGAGGCTCAGGTATAATCCTTAACATGAATGGATATGAGAAATATGGAATCCTCAAATGACGAGACCATGATGGGACTTTCGAATTTCGCACAAAGAATCTGAAAGGAGTTTGCAAAAGGCAAGAAAAATAGGGGTTCCTAAAGCTTTGAAAAGGAGTTGATTGGGGCGTCTCATGACTAAGACTGAATAGCTTTTGAAAATAACCTTTTGCGAGAAAAATAGGCTTAACCTTTGGCCTAAAAATGAACTGTTTATGGTGGGACAGTGGAGACAACAGGGAAATGTGTAGATCTGAGAGCCCAGACGCTCAGACTAAATCGAAGGGAAGGACCTTAAAAACTCGTGTTATCAAGTCCTAACGAAGGATAAAACAACGCCAAGATATATCAAAATGGATATCTGAAAGTGCACTAGGATCGAGGCAACGAGCACTAGAGGGGGGTGAATAGTGCTTTTAAAAATTTCTGCGGAATATTGAATGATTTTGCAAATCTCAAAGCAAACACACAAAGAACACAAGATTTTATCCTTGTTCGGTCTATCCCGACCTACATCCAGTCCCCAAGCAAAACCCGCTTGAGATTATCCACTATCAACCTTGTTAACTACAAGATCACACAGACCATAAGCGGTCCCACTTTCAGTAACAATCTTACTGAAAGCAAACAACTCCTTTACACCAAGGAGTCCTTTTTACAGAAAAGAAATAACAACTTACAATACAACCTATGAGCCTTCCTTTTGAATGCAAATAAGATGCAATTGGCTTTTGAGGTTGTTGAAACACTCTACTCACGAATTCACTATCTCTCAAAGTGATTTGAGTGAAAAACTGAAGTGAAAATATCACGTGAGTGAGAAAACAAATACTTGAATTAATAGGAGTGAAAAGCAAGAAGTAATTCAATATAATTCTATTGAATTTGATGATTTTGAGTGTAGAATGCACTCATATTTATAGTTAAAGTTTTTCATACGTTGAGGGTCTGAAAGGGTGTCAAAACTGTTCATTTCGAACTATCAAAACGTTTGAAAAATGAAAAGACATGCCTTTTTGAAGTTTCAGGAAAACGGCAAAATTAGTCGACTGAAACATCAGTTAGTTGACTAATAGTTAGTTATTAGTAGACTGACAGTTATCGTCGGTCGACTGATCTGTTAATCGAGCCGTTTGAAAATCTGAACTTTTGAAACTTAGTCGACTTGAGAAAAGTTAGTCGACTGATAATATCATCAGTAGACTGAAAAACCTTTTAGTCGACTGCTGCTAAAAACTTCTGAAAAACAAACATTCTGTTCGGTCGACTGATAAAAAGCATTAGTCGACTGCTGCTAAATTTTCAGAAAACACATGTTTTGTTCAGTCGACTGATAAAACCATTAGTCGACTACTGCTAATTTTCCAGAAAATAGACATTCTGTCCAGTCGACTGATAAAATCTTCGGTCGACTAATTTGACAAGAATGACTTTTTAGAAAATGTGGCGCGAAAGGATTAGTCGACCGGTAAGTCTATTGGTCGACTAATAAACATGAAAATTTAAGAAGAGAGTTTTCTAAAAAGATTTTCAAAAGTGTTTCTTTTAGAAAAGTTTTTCTAAAGACTTTTAAGGTGAAATGCAACCTAAATATGCACTCTAAGTAAGGCTCTTACAAGAATCTAAGACTTTTAATGAATTAAACATTTGCACACTAGTCTTCAAAGATTCTTCATCGAATTCTTCAATTTCTTCATAGCCTTAGCTGAAATGCAGTTGATTCCACTTGCTCATCATCAAAACCTTGTACTTGAAGTATCATGTATGGCTTCATTGTCGTAACAATCTCCCCCTTTTTTATGATGACAAACTTAATCAAAGATAAAGCATTTAGATGCATAGATGGAGATTTTACTCCCCCTATCAATATGCTGTAAAACATTAAAAGTTAGCACATTTAAAGCACATATAACACATATTGATTGTTTTGCATTTCCATTCATCATTTCTTCATGCATTTAGAATTTTGCATTTCTTATGCAAGATCTTCTGCAATGTAATTGCTATTCTCAAGATCTCCTGAAAGTTCAATGTAATGCTATCTTTATCTTTTTCTCCCCCCTTTGTTAGAATCAAAAAGAGTAAGGGCAAAAATAGCATAAGCAAAATAGAGATACAAGTTTTAAAAATATTACAACCCATAAAGTATGTATTTCAAAGATCAAAGATCAGAAAAGAGAGTTTAGCAAATCCTTAATGGCGGTTACATCTTTCTGAATTGAAGCAAGTTGTTGAGTCACATCTTCACGAAAAGTGTGTTGATGCAGCTCCAAAGCTTCCAGTCTCTGCATAACTTCATCATGGTCTTGACTTGTCGAAAATTTCTTTCTTTTTGCATGAGATGAAGGTGTCGCAGAAGGTGAAGGTTCAGAAATAGATGGTTCATTAGGATCAGATGGTTCAGTTTGATCAACATTTAAAGGAGGCAGATATTTAATTTTTATTCTTTTAAAAAAATTTTGATCAAAGAACTCTTTTTGCTCAATGTATTTTTCATTTGTTAAAGGAACTTTGAAATGTCTAAAAATACGGGTTAAAAGACAACCATAAGGAAGAAATGGTTTCTGTTTCCACAAGTTTGTAAAATACACATTGGCCCAGTTGACAGAAATATTTCCAAATAAAACATAAAGAGTCGTAGATAGATCTGTGGAATAATAATCAAAAGAACCAGTTTTGGGTAGAACATTGTGGGCAAGGATTCATCCAGCAATGCGTGCACGAGTTTGAAGATTAGTGTTTTTGAAAGGAGGGCAGTGAGGTGCTCCTGGAAGAAGAATTTGTTCAAAAACTCTTTCATCATTCAATTCAATAGTGTTGAAAAGAGTGTCCGAAGGTGGAATTTCAAGAATTTCTCCAAGTAATTTTGAATCAAACTCGATTTCAACATCACGAATCAGAGAGGACAAAACTCCAGTTTCATGATTCATTTGTAGATTCGTGTAAAACAAGTGAATAAGAAACGGATAGTGAAGGGTATCTGCACAAGCATAAAAAAGATGTGAAATACCAGGAAATAATTCTCTTATTTTGTAACGAGAGAACAAGTGAAATAGAACATTTCGGCCTGGTAAAATAGGTAGTGCAGAAATTGATCCAAAAGTATCATAGAGAAGAGGATTGCGAAGTAATCTTAGTGAAAAGCCATGTCTTGAAGTAGGTGTAGGAGGAGGAGAACCTAAACCTTTTGCAGATGCAGACTTCGTACGAGGCATGGTTAAAAACAAATTTACCAAAAAATGTCGGCTTCCAAATGACGTCCGGCAAGGGGAAAAGGCTTTCCGGCGATAAAAAATGAAGGACGATGCGGTGGCTAACGGCGAGGAGAAGTCGGCCACAAGGGGATTCCGGCAAAGCACTGTCACGGCAAGAGTGTTCCGGCGTGTTTTGAAGATGCGCCAGTCACTGCAAGAGGATTCCGGTGTTTCAAGATCACGGCCAGAAGATTCCGGCGTCTCCCTGTTACGGTAAGAAAATCCCGGCGAAGATGGAGTCGAACGACACTCCGAGGGTTTTTCGGAAGAGAGAGAGGCAAGAGAGAAAGAGGGGTTTTCGTTTTTTTTAAGGGTTTCATTTTTAAGAAAAACGAAAAGGTACGAAGTGAAACGATGCCTCTTAAAAAAAAACGGGTTTTAAAACAAATCCAAGGGGTGTCGGGTCCCTTCATTTAAAAATTTTAAAAAAATTTAGTCGACTAAAACTTTATCGGTCGACTAAAAAGTGCGACTTATTCTAAAAATATCATCAGTCGACTAGAAATATATCGGTCGACTAATATGATGCGATACATTCCAAAATATAAAACACCAGTCGACTAGAATTTTATCGGTCGACTAATATAGTGCGATTTTGAGATTTTGTTCAAAAATCAGCATTTTTATAGATCAAAAAATGAGCAAATACCTAGTTCTCTCCTAATTCTCATAAAATTTTCATTTTTAAGAGATTTAGTGAAGATATCGGCATGTTGTTCTTTAGTGGAAAAAAAATTTAACGAAATATCTCCTTTTTAACACATGATCTCTTAAAAAATGATGTCTAACTTCAATATGCTTAGTTCTTGAGTGCTGAATAGGATTTTTCGAAAGATTTATAGCACTAGTGTTATCACAATAAATAGTTGTTGTGGAGTAATTCAAACCAAAATCTTTTAAGGTCTGTTTCATCCAAAGTACTTGTGAACATGCTAAACTAGCCGCTATATATACTGCTTCAGTTGTTGAGAATGATACTGAATTTTGCTTTTTACTAAACCAAGAGACTAAGGAATTTCCTAAGAAATGACAAGTTCCACTAGTACTCTTGCGATCAGATTTACTTTCTGCAAAATCTACATCACTATATGAAACTAAATCAAAGGAAGATGATTTTGGGTAAAACAAACCGAAATCTGAAGTATCTTTCAAATAATGAAGAATTTGTTTTACTGCAGTTAAATGAGATTCCTTTGGATTAGCTTGAAATCTTGCACACATACAAACACTAAACATAATATTAGGTCGACTAGCAGTTAGGTATAATAGAGATTCGATCATACCTCTGTAGAGCTTAGTATCTACACTTTTACCATTTTCATCTTTATCAAGAGAAGTAGTTGTACTCATAGGATTCCTTCTTGATTTCGATGAGTCCATCCCAAATCTCTTGAGAAGTTCTTTTGTATACTTAGCATGATTGATGAAGATTCCTTATTCAGTTTGCTTTATTTGAAGTCCAAGGAAGTAGTTTAATTTGCCCATCAAGCTCATTTCAAACTCTTCCTGCATAGCTTTAGCAAATTCTTTACAGAGAGAATCATTAGTAGAACCAAATATTATGTCATCAACATAAATTTGCACAATAAGAATATCTGAATTAATATTTTTAATAAATAAAGTGGAGTCTACCCAACCAATGGAAAAACCAGATTGTTCTAGAAAATTTTTTAGTCTTTCATACCACGCTCTTGGTGCTTGTTTGAGTCCATACAAAGCTCTTTTCAATTTGTAGACTTTTTCTGGATATTTCTGATTTTCAAAGCCTGGAGGTTGCTCTACATAAACTTCTTCATTGATGTGTCCATTTAAGAATGCACTCTTAACATCAATTTGATATAACTTGAAGTTCATGTAACTAGCAAAAGCAAGCATCATTCGAATTGACTCTAATCGAGCCACTGGTGCATAGGTTTCATCAAAATCTATGCCTTCTTCTTGATTATAACCTTGTGCCACTAGCCTTGCTTTGTTACGAATGACTTCACCATTTTCATCCAGCTTATTTCGGAAGACCCATCTTGTTCCAATTACTGGATGATCCTTTGGTCTATCAACTAGATCCCAAACATCATTCCTGGTAAATTGGTTAAGTTCTTCAGACATGGCTAAAAGCCAAAATTCATCATCACATGCCTCATTGATATTCTTTGGTTCTAATTTAGATATGAAAGCAACATTTGCAATATATTTTTCTAACTGCCTTCTAGTTTGGACACCACACTTTATTTCACCAATAACTTGTTCATGTGGATGATTAGGAACTTCTTTCCAAACCGGTTGAAGATGAATATTTTCTTGAGAAGTACTCTCTATCAAGGGTTCTTCTTGAAGTATTACTTCTTCTCCTTCGCTTAGAGGTATAACCTGCTCACAATTCTCATCAAATGCAACATGTAAAGATTCTTCAATACAAGATGTTCTTTTATTGAAAATACGATATGCTTTACTTCTAGAAGAATATCCAAGAAATATTGATTCATCTGATTTTGAATCAAACTTATCAAGATTATCTTTGGTATTTAACAAGAAACATTTACTACCAAAAATTTTGAAATATGAGATTTTTGGTATACGATCATAATATAATTCAAAACATGTTTTATGTAAAATTGGTCGAATAAGAACACGATTTAAGACATAACATGATGTATTAATTGCTTCAGCCCAAAAATATTTTGGTAAATTTTTATCTTGAAGCATAGTTCTAGCACATTCTTGCAAAGTTCTATTCTTTCTTTCAACAACTCCATTTTGTGGAGCCGCTCTAGGAAAAGCAAAGTTGTGAGATATACCATGTAAATCACAAAACTTTAGAAAAGATTCATTTTCAAATTCACCACCATGATCACTACGAATTTTAATAATAGATGTAGATTTTTCATTTGTAATTTTTCTACAAAGTTTAGAAAATTCTGAAAAAGCATCATTTTTGCTTTTTAGAAAAATCACCCATGTAAACCGAGAATAATCATCTACTATAACAAAAGCATACTTGCTACCATTCAAACTTTGAATTTTAGATGGTCCAAATAGATCTAAATGTAAAAGTTCAAGAGGACGTTTTGTTGAAACTATATCTTTTGCTTTAAAAGAACTCTTGATTTGTTTACCTCTTTGACAAGCATCACATAAGTGATCCTTTTTATATGGTATTCTAGGTAGGCCTCTTACAAGATCATTCTTGGATAATTTTAAAATAATTTTAAAGTTAACATGTCCAAGTCTCTTGTGCCATAACCATTGAATTTCATTTGAAACAATAAGACATTTTTCATTAAAAGAGGGTAATTCATCTAGATATAGTTCATACACATTGTTTCTTCTTTTACCTTTAAAAATGATCTTTTTAGATTGAAAATCAGAAATTAAGCATAAATCATTTTCAAAAGAAACATGAAAACCTTTATCACATAATTGACTGATAGATATTAAATTATGCATTAAACCATCTACTAAAAGAACATTTTCTATCAAGGGAAATTTTGGATTACCAATATTACCAATACCTATCACTTTTCCCTTGTTATTGTCACCAAAGGTGACGGTTCCTCCATCCTTATTTTGGAGGGTGGAAAATAACTCCGGCCTTCCAGTCATATGTTTGGAACAGCCGCTGTCCAATATCCATTTGCTCCTTATGTTGTGTACCTACAACAAAATCAGAAAACAGAGCATTTGACCCCTTTCTATTTTCGGGTCCATGAGAGTTAGTCTTAGGAACCCATATCCATTTGGATTTTGGTTTCCTTTGATAATAAATATTCTTTCTATAAAAGGATTTAGAATAAACATTTCTAGAATAATCATTTCTAGATGCATTTCTATTAGAACTAGAAAGTTTAGTTTTATGAACAAAAGGTTGAGAATAATGTCTTTGATTTTTCACCACAAGGTTTGGTCTATTTTGAGTATCAAAGAAGCTATATCTCAATTCGGTTTTATTAACCGAGCATCTTTGAGAACCAAGAAGTTTTTCTAGATTCTCTTGACCATTTGTGAATTTGGTCACTATAGAAAGAAGATCTTTTGACTTTTCTTTAAGACTAAATATTTCATTTTGTAAGAGATTGGTTCTAACTCCAATTTCTTTTATCTCAAGTGCTTGGCAAGAATTTTCCTTCTTGAGATCTTCTATTTCTTGAAGTAACACTTTATTTTGAGAGTCAAGAGTTAAATTTTCAGTTTCTAACTCTTTATTTTTAGAACTAAGACTCTTAAATTTAGCATATAAATCATTAGATGCTTCAAATAACTCATCATAGTCAAATTGACTTACCGAATCTTCTTGTGCTACAAAACACATGTTGGCGACTTCTTCATTTGATTCTTCATCGGAAGAGGAGTCACTATCATCCCAACATGCTTGAAATGCCTTTTCCTTCTTGAATTGGTCCTTGGGCTTGATTTTGAGAAGAGGACAATCTTTCTTGATATGTCCTGCCTTTGACGTACCTTCGTGTGTCATAAGAAGAGTATGCCAGATTTCATTAGCTGTAGAGCATTAAGAGATGTGATTGAATTCTACCTTGTCAATGTCACAATATAATGCATTCATGGCTTTGGCATTCAGTGAAGCAGTCTTCTTTTCATCATCGGTCCATCGGCTGAAATCAGTTGATGGAGTTTGGTACTTTTCTGAAACAACTCTCCAGATATCTAGATCCATGGATTGCAAGAATATTGTCATTCTTACTTTCCAGTATCCATAGTTTGTTCTGTCGAAGAAAGGAGGACGAACAAAGGAGCTTCCTTCTTTGTGCTGAGATGTTGTAGTTGCCATGCTAGATGATGGTCAAATCAAAGTAATAGCAAGCCTGTGCTCTGATACCAAATGAAAGTGCACTAGGATCGAGGCAACGAGCACTAGAGGGAGGGTGAATAGTGCTTTTAAAAATTTTTGCGGAATATTGAATGATTTTGCAAATCTCAAAGCAAACACACAAAGAACACAAGATTTTATCCTGGTTCGGTCTATCCCGACCTACATCCAGTCCCCAAGCAAAACCCGCTTGAGATTATCCACTATCAACCTTGTTAACTACAAGATCACACAGACCATAATTGGTCCCACTTTCAGTAACAATCCTACTGAAAGCAAACAACTCCTTTACACCAAGGAGTCCTTCTTTTTACAGAAAAGAAATAACAACTTACAATATAACCTATGAGCCTTCCTTTTGAATGCAAATGAGATGCAATTGGCTTTTGAGGTTGTTGAAACACTCTACTCACGAATTCATTATCTCTCAAAGTGATTTGAGTGAAAAACTGAAGTGAAAATATCACGTGAGTGAGAAAACAAATACTTGAATGAATAGGAGTGAAAAGCAAGAAGTAATTCAATATAATGTTGAAAAACTCTGTTTTGATGTCACATAATATGATACACTGTCGTATTTGATTTTATATGATATGATAATATGTCCTCTTGAAAAATGTTATATTATGACTGAATATGTTTTGCCATAAATCTAACGAGTATTTAATGCAAGGATATCTCACCCAAAAAGGATGGAGACTTCCTGTTCAAGTACAACTAGTGCAATCATACTCCTTGAAGAAAAAGCTTGATGAGCCATGCATTCCTAAAGATCAACTGAAGAGATCGGCTACCTCAAGATGAAGACTTTTTTCTTCTTTAGAGTCATTTCTAACAGAACCTTCAGGAACATGCATATTGCATATTACATACTCATTCATAAAAACTATATCATAAAAGTATATGATAGTTTCAAAAAGCTCCTTTTTGAAAACTAATAATTATACCTTCTTACAACCCTTTATGAAAAAGGTATTTTGACATGATTTCAAAATGTAATAATTGTACCTTACATCATATACAAGACAACATGAAAAGAAATGTAGGAAAAAGACAAAACATGAAATCGGCTACATAAAGAAAAACAAATATAATATGTTTTGAAAAGACTCTACTTACCTTCTTTAAAGAAATGATTTTAAATATAGGGAAAAGACAAAACATGAAATCGGCTACATAACAAATATAATATGTTTTGAAAAGACTCTAGTTACCTTCTTTAAAGAAATGATTTTAAATATAGGAAAAAGACAAAACATGAAATCGGCTACATAACAAATATAATATGTTTTGAAAAGACCCTAGTTACCATCTTTAAAGAAATGTTTTCAAATATAAAAAAAAGATAAAACATGAAAATCGACTACACAAAGAAAACAAATATAATAAAGGTTTTGAAAAGACTCTAGTTACCTTTTTACAAACCCATAGAATGTCGACTTACTTGAAGTCATCATTCTCTTTGTATAGCATTAAATACCTCATGTAAGAAATCCTTGTTAAATATCCTTCTCAAGAATGTCGACTTTCTTGTAGTCCTCATTCTCTCTGAAGACTTTGAAAACCACAACATAAAGAAAACACTTGACATGACTATGTACAAATAAATATCTCAAAGCACTCATTGTACTTACACTCATTTAAAGTAAAGAAGTACTTATGTACCTCAAATCATTAATTAGAATAAAGACAAAACCACAATCCAACGTTTAATGTACTATTGTAATAAATAGACTTTTTACATAAAATATGTATTACCTAAAAAATTACAACGACTAGTGTACCCTATATTTTACTTTTATGGAAAAAGACTTTTTCGAATTTCTCTAAAGATGTTTTTGAAATGACATATCATTTCACATCTCAAGAAGGCTACGATTTCAAAATATAACGACTACTTTTTTATAAGCTATATAAACACACTCAAATAAACTATTCAACATGGAATGGAATGGACATGTGAGCTTACAACGAAAAAAATTTCTATTCGATATTTGAAAAGAGAGCCTTGAAAAAGAAAGAGAAAAAGAAAAGAAAGAAAAAAGAAAAAGTCAAGTCCAACTCTTTGACAAAGAGTATCCTCTGAGTGACAAACAGAACATTCTGAGAATCCTTCATTCGTGCATTCATATCATTCTGAAGGTTCTATAGGAAGTATTGTAACTCTGTTATTCAATGTTTTCCTTCTTTGTTGAAAGAAGTAGACCTCTGTGAAAGAGGGTGTTGCCCTTCTCTGTTGAGAGAAGAAGACCTCTGTGGAAGAGGGTGTGCCCCTTCTCTGTTGAGAGAAGAAGACCTCTGAGGAAGAGGGTGTTGTACTATTTATCCGGTGACTCAGATATTATAGTGGATAGCTCAAGTGGTTTGCTTGGGGACAGGATGTAGGTCTGGGTATTGACCGAACCTGTATAAATTCTGTGTTTTATGTGGTGTGCCTTATTGCCTGATTATTTTATTTTATCGATCTTTAACGAATTTTACTATTCACCCCCCCCTCTAGTGGAATTTCATATAATTCTATTGAATTTGATGATTTTGAGTGTAGAATGCACTCATATTTATAGTTAAAGTTTTCCATACGTTGAGGGTCTGAAAGGGTGTCAAAACTGTCCATTTCGAACGATCAAAACGTTTGAAAAATGAAAAGACACGCCTTTTTGAAGTTTCAGGAAAATGACAAAATTAGTCGACTGAAACATCAGTTAGTCGACTAATAGTTAGTTATTAGTAGACTGACAGTTATCGTTGGTCGACTGATCTGTCAATCGAGCCGTTTGAAAATCTGAACTTTTGAAACTTAGTCGACTTGAGAAAAGTTAGTCGACTGATAACATCATCAGTAGACTGAAAAACCTTTTAGTCGACTGCTGCTAAAAACTTCTGAAAAACAAACATTCTGTTCGGTCGACTGATAAAAAGCATTAGTCGACTGCTGCTAAATTTTCAGAAAACACATGTTCTGTTCAGTCGACTGATAAAACCATTAGTCGACTACTGCTAATTTTCCAGAAAATAGACATTCTGTCCAGTCGACTGATAAAATCTTCGGTCGACTAATTTGACAAGAATGACTTTTTAGAAAATGTGGCGCGAAAGGATTAGTCGATCGGTAAGTCTATTGGTCGACTAATAAACATGAAAATTTAAGAAGAGAGTTTTCTAAAAAGATTTTCAAAAGTGTTTCTTTTAGAAAAGTTTTTCTAAAGACTTTTAAGGTGAAATGCAACCTAAATATGCACTCTAAGTAAGGCTCTTACAAGAATCTAAGACTTTTAATGAATTAAACATTTGCACACTAGTCTTCAAAGATTCTTCATCGAATTCTTCAATTTCTTCATAGCCTTAGCTGAAATGCAGTTGATTCCACTTGCTCATCATCAAAACCTTGTACTTGAAGTATCATGTATGGCTTCATTGTCGTAACAATATCAAGTTCTTGCTTCATGTTGGGATAACCAAAAAATATTGTCAATGAGATAAAAATTGTAGTTGATTAAAAAATGATTGAAATGTGTGCATTTATGCGAAAATATTTCCTTTTCTACCTAGAGTATTAACTCTAATTGGGATAACTTCGTAGAATCGATAATCAAATTCAAATTTGTTGTTGTTGAATTTCTTCAAGGAGGCTATCTGTTTCCTTGATATGAAAAGAGAGGAAATATCCTTAAATTCATAAAAGCAAGTAGATGCAATGATATTGATAAAAGGATTTCACATAGATAAAGATGATTCTTGGCAGTTTCGACAGCTTGATATCTGGGGTTTACCCTTGATGATCCTTTTGCGCTTTTTTTAGACAGAGAATAAGCTTTCTTGGGGTTTGGCGAGAATTTCATCACATCAGCTTTCATCTTGGCTATGTTCTGATTTTCCCTAGAAGGGCATGCCATGCACTCCTTCAACTTGGAGATGATCCACATCTTCTTTGGTCCCAAGAATTATATTAAGGATGTTGTCTCTATAATTGAAATCTCTTTATGATAACTTAAATCAAATATCTTTTAGGGATTATCAAGAGGTTTATCACATCAACCTTCAACTTGGCAATGATTTAAACTTTCTCTGGAAGGGCACGTCACATACTCCTTCAACTTGGAGATGATTTGAGTATCCTTTGGCCCTGGGGGTCTAACTCGTCCATCAGTCTTCAACTTGACAATAGTTGAGAGATCTCTTTTACAGATAGTTAATGACAACTTGAATGACTAAAGAGATATTGAGATTGAGTGGATTCTTTTTATCACCCAGGATAATTTTGTTGCCTTATTGTCAGAAGGATTGTCTTTAAAGATGTGTCATAGATATGATCAATATCAATTCACTTATGGCTTTTCAACATCATTGAATTTTTCTTTACTGGTCATATCGAAGATTTTCCTTCATCCTTTTGATCGACCAACAGAAAGAGCTTTTGAATTCAATTCTTTTCTTCGCAAAAGTTTTACCTTTTTAGAGGGAATATTGAAGGTAGTTTGAGGTGAAATTTTGTGTAGTAAAAAATTTTTGAGATCAACACTGGTCTTGATAACAAATTTACAAAATATTCTTGAAATCCTTTGTGAAAGGGATTGCTTGACATTGAATTGACATATCCATGACTAAATTCTCCTCTTTTTTTTGTGTAGTAAAAAATGATTGAAATTGATAGAATTATAACCCGAAGGTTGGAAAATAATTGGAATTGATAAAATTGGTTGACCTAAAGGTCTGAGCATGAAATTGAATTTGAAAGTTTGACCCGCTCGAAGGCTGGGTTTTGAAGAAAGTCCAACTCAGAAATTGGATTTTTGAAAGAAAGACTCAGTCGGAACTTAGTTTTGAGAGAAAGTCTGAGTCAGAACTCATTTTTGGAAGAAATTGTCTGAGTCAAAAACTCATTTTTGAGAAATTGTTCGATTCAGAACTCATTTTTGAAAGAAATTGTTCGAGTCAGAACTCATTTTTGAGAAATTGTCTGAGTTGAAACTCATTTTTGAAAGAGATCGTCTGAGTCATAACTTATTTTTGAGAAATTGTTCGAGTCAGAACTCGTTTTTGAGAAATTGTCTAAGTCGAAACTCATTTTTTAAAGAGATCGTCCAAGTCAAAACTCATTTTTGAGAAATTGTCTAAGTCGTAACTCATTTTTTGAGAAATTATCTGAGTCAAAACTCGTTTTTGAAAGAGATCGGTCGAGTTAGAACTCATTTTGAGAAATTGTCTGAGTTGAAACTCGTTTTGAGAAATCGTCTGAGTCGAAACTCATTTTTGAAAGAGATCGTCTGAGTTAGAACTCATTTTTGAGAAATTGTCTGAGTCGAAACTCATTTTTGAGAAATCGTCTGAGTCGGAACTCATTTAAAAAATTATCTGAGTTAGAACTCATTTTTGAAGGAAAATTGGATCAACTCGAAAGAAGGTCCGAGTTGAAACTCGAATCTTCAAAGAAAAATTAGATTTAACTTGAAATAAAGTCTAAGTCGGAACTCATATCTTCAACGGAGATTTTGATCAGCTTGAAAGAAAGTCTGAGTGGGAACTCGGATCTTTAAAGGAGAATTAGATTGACTTGAAAGAAGGTCCAAGTCGAAACTCAGATCTCCAAAGGAGAATTAGATTAACTTGAAAGAAGGTCTGAGTCAGAACTCGGATCTCCAAAGGAGAATTAACTTAAAGAAGGTCTGAGTTAGAACTAGGATCTTTAAAGGAGAATTAGTCCAACTCAAAAGCTGGATAACTTAAAAAAGATGACCAGCGCGAGGACTGGGTTTAGAAAATGATTCGATTAAAAATTTTGAACATGACCAGTATAAGCGTTGTATTTTGAAAAGGGATTCGATCTAAGATCGAATTATGGGGAAAGATTGGTAAAATTTGCAAACTGAATTTAAAGATTGCCAATTTTCTGAAGATTCCATTAAGATGGAAATTCTTGACCTAAGATAGATTCAGATAGAGTTGCAATGTTCAGGATTATCACTTACCCTGAATGGGAAATAAAAGGAGATTGATGAAAAATTATTAGAAATTGATGAAAGTTGTTGGAAATTGAAGAAAATTGATGAAATATTTTGATCCTGCCTGCATACGGAATCTTTGAAGTAAAATAAATTTTTATAAAAGATTGACCCAAAAGTTGAATTTGCAATGACCGGTTTGAAAACCTAATCTTGGAAGAAACGTTCAACCCCAAGGTTGAGTTTGAAATGATCGATTTGAAGACGTAATTTTGAAAAAGGTTTCAACCCTAAAGTTGAGTTAGAAAAGATCGGTTAAAAAATATGATTTTGAAAATACTCAACTAGAAAAAATATTTTTTGAAAGGAAGATCAACCTAGAGGCTGATTTTGAAAACGATGGATAAAAATTGAAATGAAAAGGGGATCAACCCATGGACTGATTTTGAAAAAGATGGATAAAAATTGAAATAAAAATTGGATCAACCCAGGGGCTGCTTTTAGAAAAGACCGGCAAAAATTAAATTTCGAAAAAAGGATCAACATTGAAGATTAATTTTGAAAGATGATCAATACGAGGGTTGATTTTTAAAAATGTTTCGTGAAAGCTAGTTTTTGAAACAGGAGCTCAATACGAGGGTTTCCCTTGAAAAATTAGTTTTGATAAAAGACACAACCAAAAACCAGTTTTTGAAAAAGGCTTAACCAGAGGGTTGATTTCGAAAAGACTGGTTCGAAACCAAAAAAAATGACTCAACCCGAGGGTTGATTTGAAAAGACCAGTTTGAAACTAGTTTTCATAAAAGACTCAACCCAAGGGTTGATTTGAAAAGGCTGGCCGAAAACCAGTTTTTATAAAAAACTCAACCTGAGGGTTGATTTTGAAAACGATCGGTTCAAAACCATTTTTTATTAAAGACTCAACATGAGAGTTGATTTAGAAAGGTCGGTTCGACGCCAATTTTTATAAAAGACTCAACCTGAGGGTTGATTTGGAAAGGTCGATTCGAAACCAGTTTTTATAAAAGACTCGACTCGAGGGCTGATTTTGAAATTGATCGGTTCGAAACTAGTTTTTATAAAAGACTCAACCCGAGGGTTGATTTGGAAAGGCCGGTTTGAAACCAGTTTTTATAAAAGACTCAACCTGAGGGTTGATTTCGAAAATGCCGGTTCGAAATCAGTTTTTATAAAAGGCTCAATCTGAGGGTTGATTTTGAAAATGACCGGTTTGAAACCAGTTTTTATAAAATACTCAACCCAGTGATTGATTTAAAAAGGCCAGTTCGAAACCAGTTTTTATAAAAGACTCAACCTGATGATTGATTTTAAAAATGTTGGTTCGAAACCAGTTTTTGTAAAAGACTCAACCCGAGAGTTGATTTTGAAAATGACCGGTTCGAAACCAATTTTTATAAAAGACTCAACCCGAGGGTTGATTTGAAAAGGCCGGTTCGAAACCAGTTTTTATAAAAGACTCAACCCAAGGGTTGATTTTGAAAATGTCAATTTGAAATCAATTTTTATAAAAGACTCAATCTGAGGGTTGATCTTGAAAATGACTGGTTTGAAACCAATTTTTATAAAAGACTCAACCCGAGGGTTGATTTTGAAAAGGCTGGTTTGAAATTAGTTTTTGTAAAAGACTCAACCCGAGGGTTGATTTTGAAAAGACCGTTGCTTTGAAAGCCCTCGATGATCATGATGGAGATTTTGCAAAATAAAATTTTGAAAAGGTTTACGATTTTGAATGGATCCTTCTAGATAGTCCTATCGCTCTTATGAAACGATCTCAGGCTTTTCCCTTATTCTGAAGGGGGAAAAATAATAGGAAGTTGATGAAAAGTTAATAGAAATTGATAAAAATTGATGAAGAAAAGATTTTGGTTTGGTCCTGTATACAAGATGTTTGAAAGTGAAAATAAAGTTTTAAAATAAAAGATGCTCCAATATAGCAAAAGAAAGAGATATTGAATATCCACAATATAAAGAAAATTGATACTTTATTGATGAAATATTAACAAGTGATTGGGGACTGAAACGACATCCTAAGGAAGACGTAACAAACGAAATTGGGACTATATTGTCCCTTCAAAATGACAAAAGCAAAATGAAAGGAACGAGGGAGCATTGGCATCATCATCCTCTTGAGTGGCCAGAGGAGGTGTCGATAGGACGGTTGGCTGATCCTCCTACTCATCTTTTGCAAGAAGCTTTCTATCGATGCAATCCAGCCTAATGTTCTTGAAGATAAAGCAACGTTCAATATCGTGCCCCATTGCTTGGTGAAACTTGCAAAATTGATCCTTCCATTTTTCCTTGATGACGAGAGGATCAGCAACTTTGGGGAGTTTAACCATTTTCTTGACCAACATATATTCAAAAACCTTCTCAAGGGGCTGATCTAGAGGAGTGAATTTACGATCGTAACCCCAACTATCGTGCTTTGGTTTCTGCTGAGTACTTGCCTTCTGTTGGGAGTTGGATTGGGAATGCTTAATTTGGACGGTCGGCTGATCCTCTTCTTTGTCTTAGACAAGGAAATTCTTGTTGATGTAGTCTTGAACAATATTTTTGAAGATGAAGCAGTGTTCAGTGTCATGACCCATTGTCCGATGAAATTTACAGAATTGATCCTTGAATCTTCCCATGATCACAAAAGGATCAGTCTTCTTTAGAAGTTTAATCATCCTCTTAGCTAGCATATATTCAAGAACTTGTTCGAGCAGCTGCTCTAAGGGAGTAAATTTATGGTCATATCCCCAACCATCACGTTTTGGTTTTCCTTGTGGCTTTAACTCTTGTTGGATGTTTGAGAGAGAATGGTCATTTTGTTTGTCCATCTAGCTTGTATAGTCATCTCTGCCTGAGCTGCCATTGCGATTCTTTATGCCACCCCTTTTGTTGTTGCCCTTGTTGTTTCTGGTGATATTTGTGGGGAAGGTGATAGGTGTCCTTTCTCTGCTAGGCACCTTGAATTGTGTGCATTCTGTGAAACCATCATATAAATTCTTACCTGTGCACACCTTCTTTCCCTTGTCTCAAGCTCGCAAGTCTTCAACTAAGCGACTTATCTCCCTCAATTGTAGTTGGATATGATTGATATGTAGCTGATCCTTGGGCTTTTTGACATATTCGGGCTCTAGGATCCGCTTCTTGAATACTTGGTGAGCTGGTAGGAATGTTTCTTGTTCTTCATCAGAGATTTCATCTGTAGAATCTGTCTCTTTTGAACTATCTTCATACTGAGCCTTTTCCTTGGCAATTCTGACATGATTGTTCATAGGTTTGCCCTTGGATTTCTTGGAGGGCCTCTTTCCTGAACTTGCCCTGGCTTGCTTTGATTGTATCATGATCATCATTTTTTTGAACAACTGATATATGGAGGGATCGATGTCATCCATACTCGTTTGACCCTGTCTTCTGGCAGATCTTGGAGAATCTATCTTTTGCTCAATATTGTTGCTCTAACTAACACGCTGAGATGATTTAATCTTCTAGATGAATCTCGTGATAATGCCAAAGCTCTCTGCATAACAGAGGGGGTAGTTTAGACTGAAGAAATTTTGGAAGAGAGATGATGAAGGAGATATCAAGTTGACAATCTCCCACTACAATGATCATGGGATTTACTGAAAAATATGAGAAAAATAAGGTGAAGAAATTTTGAAAAATAGATAGCAGGATTGAAAATATAGGGATCAAAATCCAAGAGGAAGGGAAAGACAAGATACATGTTTTTTTGAGGAAAATAGCAGGCAAGATCAAAATAAGGTTGGAAATTCGAGATCCAGAAGAAGAAAAGAAAATCACCTAGAGTTTTGGAAAACAAAGGAGAATTTAGAAAAGGATTTCCAGGGTTTTTAAGAAAATTAATCTGAGGAAATAAAGAAAAAAGAAAATATACACTTAGTTTTTGAAATCAGAGAGTAAGTTTTGAAGAAAGTATCCAGGGTTTTGAGAAAATTATTCTGAAAAATAAAAGAAAATATAAGAAATTCGCAAGCATCACAAAATCAAAGTTGTACAAACATGGATGCGCAAACAACACTCCCTAGAAGTTGACTCTAATTGCACAAATTTTGAAATGGTTGTAGGACCCTGATTCTAACTTTAAGGTCTAGATCATTTGAATCCAATCAAGATACGTCGATATACTCAAGCCGAAGCTTGAAGTACGTAGTTGTAAACACCCCAAATTTTTAACCTTCGCTCACAAACCCTTTCCTCCTGCCACTGGGACCCACTCTCAGAAGCCTTCAGGGAACCAGTTGGCCGACACCTGAGCCAGGGCTATTCAAAGCCCAAATTATGCCCCAAATTCAAATATTTCATCTTGCAATCAAAATTCAATCTCTCTTTTGGCTCAATTTCAATCATCAATTCTTGCCTTCGAACAAAAATGTTCAATTCTTTGTCTCTGTCAGGGGTTCGAGACTTCAAATCTCTCATCCAAGGTTTACCTTTTTGCATCTTATTTCATATTGTTTTGCATCATTGCAAGCCATTTCATGTCATTTAATTGCATCGCATAGCATTGCATGTCATTGCATCTCATTTTTGAGATCCAACACTCCTACTTTTTCAAAATCTTTCAATCAAGATTCGAGTTTTAAAACTTTTCTTTCGAAATCAATTCCAAAAAAATTTGGGTTTTAGATCGATATTTGTCATTTGCCAACCCCCAGGATCTTATATTTCAAAATATTTTCTTTAGAAAGCAATCTAGATTCATTTTAAACTCAATTTTTAACTGATCTTAATTCTTGGATGAGACCCATCTAGGTGGTATCGATTTTGGATCTCTTCATTTCTAAAATTTCTCAAAATTTAGAGTTTTAGTTGAACTAGGACTCTATCGTTTCACCTTTTTTAAACCTTTTCAAATTTTTATTTTTATTTTAAACCAGAAGTAGTCCTACCCCTTTGTCCATTCCTTTCATTTTTTGCCAAAATCTCAGAGTTCCAGTCAGATTAGGACTCTTTTCCAAAGTTTCTGTCGGATCATGACTCTACCTTTCACTTCTATTTTTACTCGTTTCTGAGAAAACCTTTCAAAATCTTTTGTTTTGGCCAAAATTTTAAAGTTTTAGTTGGACTAGGACTCTGTCCCAGAGTTTTAGTCGGATTAGGACTCTATCCCGATTTCATCCTTTATTCATATTTTTTACTTGTTTTCAAAAACCTTCTCATCTGACTTTCCAAAAGACAAAAATCTTAGAGTTTCAGTCAAACTAGGACTCTATCACAGAGTTTCAGTAGAATTAAGACTCTGTCTTTCATCTCTATTTTTATTTATTTTCAATAAAATTTATCAAAATCTTCTATTTTGGGTCAAAATTCAAGAGTTTTAGTAGGACTGGGATTATGTTTTAGAGTTTCAGTCGGATCAGGACTTTATCTTTCATTATTGTTTTCACCTATTTTTAGGAAACCTTCTAAAATCTTTCAAAAGAAGTCAAAATTTTAGAGTTTTAGTTGGATCAGGACTCTTTTCTAGAGTTTCAGTTGGATTAGGATTCTAACCCTGACTTCAATTTTGAAAGATCTTTCAAAATCTCTTCATTTGTCTTTCAAAAAACCAAAAATAAAGAATTTTAAAATTTCAGGACTCTGTCCCGGAGTTCTAATTGGGTTAGGACTCTATTCTGAATGTTATTTCCACTTTCAATTCTATTTGTTTTAAAAACCGCTTCATTCATCCTTCAAAAATTAGTCCATTTGCAGAGTCCCAGTTGATTTAGGACTCTATTTCAGAGTTTTGATTGAATTAGGACTCTAACCCTGATTGTATTTTCTGATTTATTTTCATTAGTTTTGACAAAAATTTTCAAAAACTTCTTCGTTTGGCTTTCAAAAACCTAAATGTCAGAGTTTTAGTTGGTTTAGGACTCTAGTCTAGAGTTTCAGTTTGTTTAGGACTCTATTTTTTAAACCCTTCGATTGGCATCTGATGATTTCAACTCTGTTTCAAAACCCTTTTCAGTCTTTATTTCAATTTTCAAAACCCTATTGTGGGGCCCACACAGTTGGTGCCACATCTGGAGGAGTTTTAATCCATTTAGGACTCTAGTTGATTTAAAACCGAGGTTTTATTTTCAAACTTTCTTTCAAAAAACTTTCTTTCTTAAAACCCTTTATTTCTTAAACATGATTTTCAAATGAGTTTTCAACTTTCTTCAAGCGGGGCCCACCCTGTAGGGATGCAAAACCCTAATTTTCAATTTCACTTCATTTTACATCTTTCATATTTGAAAAATACAAAAATATATTTGTTAGTTTAGGTATCCTTTTGAAGTTTTAAGAAAAATCATTTTAACCCCTTTGTTTTTAAACTTTTAAAATCATTTTTAAAAAATCAAGTAGGGCCCACTCTGGGTGGCACCACATTTGAAAGAATTAAGGTTAGTCAGTGTTCTAATTAGGTTAAGAGTCTAGAAGAGTCAAAATTGATTGTAAATTTTCATTTTTACTTTGGATTTTAACCTTGGTTTTTAAAGTTTTCAAAATTAGGGTTTTAGAAAAACCATATGGTGCCACATTTGGGTGGATTTATTAGAATTTTAGTTAGATTAGAATTAATTAGGTTAGTCAAAGCTTAATTCCTTTAGGATTCTCCAAGAGGGGTTGACCTCCCTTGTATTTATCTTCTCCTCTTTTGTTTTTTAATTAAATACCTTAACTAACCTAAGAGCCTTGATCAATTAGAACTCTCTCTAACCAAATCCAAAAAAATCTATAAATAGGGGCACCTAAAGGGGGTCCAGCCCATGCTTTCTCACCCTCTCTCCCTCAAAAAAAATTGTGATCCTCTCCTCCAGCAGCCTTCTTACATTGCAACAACCCCAAGGTAAGTTTTATTTATTTTATTTCATGCATTTTTATTAATTTTATTATTTATTTTTTAGTATTTTCATCATAGCCGCCCCTCTATGCATGATCTTTATCATTTTTTTTCATTCAAGAACCATGTAAACGATCTAAGAAAGTGATCTACAGATCACCCATGATCATCTACACATTTTTGATCCATTGAAATCATTGTTGATGGGTTTATTATGCTAAACGCTAAAAAAAGATCGAGATTCGACCGTTCGATGGTTGAATCTCTCTTTTAGAGGCTAAATCAAATCCTAACCATAATTTTCCTGATTTTTTTTATTTTATTCATCATATTAATGCTTATTTTACATGTTCAAGCATCAAAAATTGATTTGTTGCATTATTTATATTTTTTTATGGTTTTTGCATGCTTAAATTAGGTTTATTCATGTGCTTTAATGATAATATGTGTTTTTTATTTTGGGCATGCGGGAACTATGTTATTTTATATTTGATTTTCTGTCAACAAAGTATAGTTTTTTTAGGGTTGATCCATGCGTTTGTCAGTGATTTCCTACAAAAAATATTGGATTATTTTGGGTTCTTTAACTTTGTCAAAAAAATAAAAAACCAAACTATGTTTTTTTAACCATGAAAACGCTACATAGAATTGGGGATGACTTGCTGAGGTGATATCTCCCTCATCGAAAAATCGGTCGATGATCCGTAAGTTTCAGTGTGTTTGTTATCATGTTTACTATTTTCTGTAGATTTTTTAGATTTTTATATATCTATTTGTTATTTTTACTCTGATAGAAATCAGAATCGATTTTATAGAGCCCGTTATGCATTATCTAAACTCTAGATCGACTTGTTTAGATTGTATCTCCCTAACCAAAGATCTAATCGATAATTCATGAAAAGGAGAATCTTCATCTGTGTATCTAATATCATCTTCTAAAATTTTCTAATTTTTTAACACAGTTTGATATATTTCCCTTTACCTGAAATCGGATGTATTTATTTTAACTCGTTATATATTTGCCAAAATCAAGCATATATTGCCGGAACAATATCTCCCTAACCAAAGATAATTTTTCTGATTTGTAAAAGGTAAAATATTTTTTATCTATCTAATATCTCTCTGTAAATTTTTATGAATTTCTATGGTGGTTTGATACCTGATGATGCATGAAATGCACATCAGGTAAACAAGTTTTTCATGCGTTTTGTATCAAGTTTAAGGTTTTAAACCCATGTTTAGATGTGTTTTGATAGTAAGGGGCTATGGTTCGAATTTCAGAAAAATCGGAGTTAAAATGAGAGAGTTATGGCTATTTCAGTGTTTGGGCACGGATTTCGAGGTGGATCGGATCCATATCCGACCCAATTAGGTCAATTGGACCTTGGATCAACTCTTAGAAAGCCCAAAACCCAACCCACACACCTATCCATACCCATTTCAAAAAGTTTTTCTAAAAACCCCCCAGAAAGTGGCGCCTAGCAATATTTTATTTTTTAACACTCTTTCTGAAAAATGTCAAAACTATAAATAGTTTTTTTTCAAGAACCCTAGGCGTCTTTGGCTGTGTTTGGACGCCCCCTACAGTGACTCTACAGCAGCAGCTCCTTCCTCTCCATCTTCCCCAAGTGTTGGCCATTGAAGATCGACCTATGCTTGATTTTCAAGCATATTTTCAAGCTTTCTTTGGTTTCTTTTCCTTTCTTTATTATTCCTTGCTGTCTTTTCACCATTTTTCTGTACTTTTGCAGGTGTAGCAGAGGTGGAGACCATTAACCTTGGGCGGGAGTGCGCAACACACCACCAAGGTGAGCCGGCCCTACCTCCATCCGGCTTTCTACACCCTCCGATCGCGAATCGGCTCACATGTCATCATCGGTGGATCTCCAACGTGTAGCAGCTGCAATAGGTGCCGTTTTTGGTGAAGTACAGCATCCTTGAACTGTAGAAGACGTCTACATCCAGCCACGGTCCGCTCTTCTTCACCCCCCCGGTCGTCGGATCTTCCAAAAGGTAGGTCTTCTTCTTCCTTCTCTTCTAGATAAAACCGATTTGTGTGTGTGGTTTTTGTTTTGTTATTTTCTGTATGTTTCTTGTTTTTCTTTTTATTTCAACCTTAGAATAGCATGCGTGCACAGACCAGCATGTTAGATTAGGTTTTCTTTCATTGGTTGTGTATTCGATTTGTGTTTTTCCATCGTTTTTATCTAAAACGTGCAAATCGGCAAGAGGCTTTTCTAGTCAATTTGGGTTTTTGTTTCCAGCGTGTTATAGGTGTTTTCTTTTTAGAAAATCTCAGACACAAATTTCATTTTGATTCATCTTAGTCGTTAGGTTTGTTTGTGTGTTGTTTTTGCTTGAAAAGAAGAAAAATCGGCTAGACTTTTTCTAGCCGATTCTTGATTTCTACAAAAATATTTTTCTGTTTTGCTATTTTTGTTTTGTCCAGCTTGTGTCTTGTATTGTGTTGCTGAAAATCTCATTCGGAAATTTCATTTTAGTTTATTCTAAGTCGTGGGTTGTGCGTGTGGTTCGTTTTGATTTTATTTTTGAAAAAAGAAAAAAAAAATCGGCTAGGGATATTCTAGCCGATCTTTATATTTTTGTTAAAAGGGGGTTTAGAGTGGTAAGTTGTGTTGCTTGCTGTGTGTTTAGTGTGTTAACAGTAGCATAAATTGGTGTTAGTCGTTCCATTGTTTTAGGATTGATTTACTTAATTGTTTTAATCATTTTTCGTTTTGGTGTTTGAGTGTATTATTGAAAATTATAAAAATCAAGTTTTCTTTAATTTTTTTATGATTTTAAGTCCAGCATAGTGATGTTATTGTTAGCCTTTGTGTAATTAGGAGTCATTTTTAATATTTTCTAACTTAGTTTTATCAAAATAGTAGTTACTTGGTTTTATTGCTTTTCGTTAGTTTATAATTTTATATATTTTTTTTATATTTTTTATTTTCGTGTAGTTCTTCTTCTTCCCCGAGGTGGGTGGCAGCCATTAGAGCTCTCCTTGAGCTCTTGGCCGATTTTTAGAAAGTCTTAATGGTCATTAGTTGAGTTAGGAAGGTGTCTAGGTTCAATGTATTAGGGTTTATTGTTTTGGCCGTTTTTAGGGTTGCATTTAGGTAAGTTTTGGAATTAGGTTAGCATTAACTCCTAGGAAATCGATTTTCCATTTAAGTTCTTTTGTTCCCTAGGTATAATTAAGTCTATTAGTTTAGAAAGTAGCATCCATTGAAGTTGGCGATTTTTGGAGAAGGGAGGTAATTAAAGTAATTGAAAATTGGAAAGCTTTTGGAAAAAGGATATTCTTCAAAAATCGTGTGAGGCATTTAAGGAAAATTTGAATTTTGAATGTGTATTAAAGAAGGAGTTACTCCTTAACTTTGGAAAGTGTTTTGCAATTAAACCAAAATTCCAATCTAGGTTACACGATTTCCATAGAGCATTAAAAGCTTTTTAATTCCATCTTGAAAAGCAAAAATCGTGGATTTCTAGATTGGCCTTTTCAGATTTCCAAAAAGGCATTAAAGGCAATTAAGGAGTGTAACTCCCTCTTTAAATGGGGCGATTTTTGAGAATCCAAAGCATTTCAAAGTTTGAACATTGGTAATTATTACATTCCTTTTTCAACCTCCTCCATTAAAATCGTGAACTTTGGATTAATTGTAGCTTAATTAGGAGGTTACTACTTTAGTCTAGACCTAACCTAGTCAAACCGAGCCTAGGTCGAGTCAACCCCTAGTCTACACCCCCTTTGAGCCTAGTCAAAACCTAGCCTAGCCCAAGTCAAAGCCTAAACCGCATTTAGGTCGAGTCTAAGACCAAAGCCCAACCTTAGTCAAGCTTAGTGGAGTCAACCCTAACCTAAGTTAGGTCAACCTAGTCTACCTAACCTATCTAAGTCAAACTTAGTCGATTCCACTTAGTTCAAGCCTACCTAAACCGAGTTCATCCTAGTCTTGCTAGACCTAAATCCAAAACCCAACCTTGGTCAAACCTAGTCAAAGACCTAACTCGGGTAAAAACTTAGTCTAAACCTAGTGAGTCAAACCGAGCTTACCTTAACCCATTCGAGCCTAGTCGAACCTAAGTTGAGTCCAACTTAGTTGAGTCTAAGTCAACCCGAATCTAGTTGACTAAGTCTATCCTAAACCAAGTTCAAACCCTAGCCTAGCCTAAGTCCAAGTCAAGACCAATCCGAGATCGAGTCAACCTTAGCCAAACCCAACCCAACCTTAACTAAGGTCAAACCGAGTCCACCTAAGTCAACCGAACCTAGTTGATTAAGGTAACTCAAAACGGAATCCAATTAGTGAGTCAACCTTAGCTCGAACCTATCTCTTTCAACCTAGTCAAATCGAGCCTACCTAATCCCATCCGAGTGCATCCAAACCCAAACTGAACCTACTCAAGTCGAAACCGATCCTAGTCGAGTCAACCAAGTGAAACCTAACCTTAGCCTTCGTTCTTTAGTTAAGTAAGTCATTTCTTATTATTTCTTTTGATTTCTATATTAATTAGTTTATTTATCTAATTTAGTTTTAGTGTAGAAGTGTGTGTACGTATAGCGTATTTATTTAGTATGTATGAAATGTGTTTCATTGTGGTTTGAATGATAGTTAGATATTAGTTAACTTAGTAGTTAGATTGTATTTTATTATTGAGCATAGTTGCATTTCCATTGTTAGTTAACTTCGTTCTAGTCATAAACTGCTTGTAGTGTTTTGTTCGTCGTGCATTTAGTGTTTTCCTAATATTCATCTGCATATACACTGTTATACAGTGTCATTTAGATTGCATTAGGTGTAGATTACATTTGATAGGGGGTAAATAGGTTCATAAAGTGAATAGTGCACTCAAATAAAAACCAGATTTTTGCCCTGTCGCAACAGAATTATTTTCTGAGCAAAAATTCTGTGTTTTCCAAATTTTTTTCTTCTATTCACTTTATTAACGTGTTATTTAAC
This sequence comes from Nuphar pumila, assembly GCF_984573655.1. Taxonomy (NCBI): domain Eukaryota; kingdom Viridiplantae; phylum Streptophyta; class Magnoliopsida; order Nymphaeales; family Nymphaeaceae; genus Nuphar; species Nuphar pumila. Next base: position 102,003,882 of record NC_143252.1, on the reverse strand, counting down.
TGCAGACCAAATTTCAGTTCATTCGGAGTTGATTTGGTCTGATTTTTAAGCGTTTTGTGAAAATCGCTTTTTCTGGATTTTAAATTACAGGACTGACGATATCCTGATTTTTCCCAGATTTGAAACGCTTATATCTGGAGTTCCAGATACTGTTTTTCAATTCTGTAAAAACTGTCAATTTGTTTAATCTGTCAGTTGCAGAACAGAACAAATTTCGGGAAAATCGGACCTCGTTTGCCCTGTCAAACAGTGGTTTTCCGATAACCTGTCAGATTGCTAGTTTACACTAGTTAGGGGCAGTTTCGTAATTTTCTTAATTTCGGCATTTTAGGTTTGTTTTCAGTAGTTTCTGTATTTTAGAAGTTGCATAATCATCATACAGCATTAGTAGAAGTAATTTGGTTAATTTTAGAATTAATTTAGTATTTTATTTAATTTTTGTTTGATAAGTAGCATTTGTTTATTATTTTCGTAGAATTAGATATAGTTTTAGTTGTTGTTTGCATAATTAAAATAGAAAACTAACTTTGTACTTTTCTGCATTTTTAGGTTGAAAAGCATATTTAGTTTCCAGGGTTATTATACAAGTGAGAAGATTCTCTAAATGGCGAAAAGACAGAAATATCCTTGGTGTGGAGCAGAAGACTGAATGCTTGTTTAGTGTTCTTTTAGTGCTTAATTGTAGTTGTATTCACTTTATAATTGTAGATTGCCATTTGATATTAATAAATTAAATTTTCTAGAATTGTAGTTATTAATTCCTGTTCCCTGAGGATCGACCCGTACTTACCACTTTGTGGAAAGTCGGTTTTTATATTTTTGGTTGACGATTTTCCAAAGTTTTATTGAAAATAATTGTTTTAAAAAAGAGCATTCCAAAATATCAACCAAATTTTGGCGCCGTTGCCGGGGAACGGCGAATTAATTACTTTATTTCTTAGAGTTTAATTTATTATTATTTTGTTTTAGTTAGTTAATTAGTTGTTTTCTTTTTAGTTAGTAGGATTAGTAAGTGAATATAGGATTAACATAGTTAGTAAATATAGGATTCACATATTGTTCTTTTTAGGATTCACTTAATTATCATTCTGCAAGGAGCGATTAGACAGGTGGGTTTTAGAAAAACATAGTTTGTGATTTCCTGTATTTATTTGTTTTAGCATTTTAGAATAGTTTACTTTGTTATTTAATTATTTAGTATAGAATTCTGACATAGCTATATAGCATATTTCTTTGTTTTTAGTTACTGTTTTTTTTGTTTAATTACATGTTAGTATCTGTGCTAGTTTAATTTTTTTTAGTTGGTCGTTTGCTTACATCTGGTCTTAGTACCAGTGTATGCAGGGTCGACGAGGTCTAGGAACCCCATTACACCCATTTGTTGACAACCCAGAGAGAATTTTACATTCTCATCGAAGTTCGGCAACAATGGCTGACATGGATCCTCCACCTCCACCCCCAGTTCTTTCACGCCCTCTGCGGGAATACTTCATTCCCACAGACTATGTTCAGGCATCCTGCATTCGGAGACCCGATATAGGAGCGCCACATTATGAGATTAAGGCCAGCATTATTCAAATGCTTTCATCCTTTTATGGCCTTAGTCATGAGGATCCCTACCGACACTTAGATGAATTCCTCGAAATCTGTTCTACTGTTAAGATACAGAATTTCGATGATGATGCGTTGAGGTTGACTCTATTCCCTTTTTCATTGAAGGACAAAGCCAAGTATTGGCTAAAGTCCTTAGATTCTGTAGAAATAGAGTCCTGGGATCAGTTGCAACAGGAGTTTCTTCGGAAATACTTTCCCATTGGTCGCACGAACCAATATCGTAGAGCCATCACTAGCTTTTCAGAGCTAGATGGTGAGCGCTTTCATGAGACCTGGGAGAGAATGAAGGATCTCCTCAGGAAATGCCCCCATCATCAGGTGCCGAAATGGCAACTGGTGCAGAGTTTCTATGATGGATTGTCTGACAAGAATCGTCAGATGATCCACTCTTCATGCGGTGGGACATTCATGCTGAAGAGCGAGGACGAAGCATGGAGGCTATTTGATACATTGGCCGAGAATTCACTCCACCATGCTTCGAGCTCTCATTCTGATAGAGCCACACCCAGCATTCAGAAGAAAGCTGGCGTTCTTGAGATTGGTCCATCTACTGCACTGCAGTGTAAAGTAGACATGATTGCTCAGAAGCTGGACCAGCTTCTCTCAGGACCATCCACTACACAGCAGGTGTGTACTCTTTGTGCCAGTCCGGCACACGAGATCACTGAGTGCCCTTCGGCAGCTCAGTACCCTGAATTTGTTCAAGAACAAGTTCAGGCAGCTCAGGGTTACGTCAGACCGCCAAATAACCCATTTTCATCGACATATAATCCGGGTTGGCGTAACCATCCCAATTTTTCTTGGAAGAATCCACAGTCTTCTATACAGATGCCTTCTTCCTCTCAGCCAGTTCGGCAGTCATCTTTTACTCAGCCATTTCAAAGACCGAACTATTCTCAGTCTTCTTCTTCTTCAGTTCCTTCCCCGATTCCGCAGGAGTCTGCCCCGCAGACATCTTTTGAGGAGAGACTTCTCCAGGCATTTCAAGAGGTGAAAACCTCTAATCAGAATGCCTTCGAGAAGTGTAGCCAGATTTTGAGCTCACATACGCAGTCCATTGCGAAGTTAGAGTCGCAAATGGGACAGTTAGCTGAGGCTATTAGTAGGAGACCCGAGGGTACATTGTCGAGTCAGGCTGTCATGAACCCGAAGGGTAAGGACCAGATGACTGGAGGCCTATTTCATACTGAGACACAGCAGCAGGCTAAATCAGTTATGGCCTTGAGGAGTGGACGTGAGTATCACGTTGAGAGTAGAGAGAAGATAGAGGAGCCAGAGACCATTGTTTCACCTACGTCGGCTCAATCATCATCCCCATCCCCATCATCACCTTCATCATCTTTATCCTCAGAGAAGAAGAAGGATAGGAGTGAGCCTTCTCGCAAAGAGGAGGAGCCAGCAGAGTATATTCCCCCACCACCCTATCCCAAAGCATTAGAGTCTCCTGGTTATAGAGGGAAGCAAGGTGCGAAGATCCAGGACATGCTTGATATCTTCAAGCATGTACAGATCAACCTACCTTTGCTCGATGCTATTCAGCAGGTGCCGGCTTATGCCAAATTCCTGAAGGAGCTATGTACGCAAAAGAGGAAATCCAGAGAGCGAATTCCTAACAGGGTCCATCTGACTGAGCAGGTGAGTTCAGTACTTCAGCATCAGACACCACCAAAGCTCAAGGACCCTGGAGCCCCTATCATTGCTTGTACTATAGGGAACATCCGGATAGAACGCGCATTGCTCGATCTTGGAGCAAGCGTGAACATTCTGCCCGGATATTTCTTTGATTCTTTCGGGTTAGGGGAGATGAGATCGACTCCGATTACACTTCAACTGGCAGATCGTTCCGTCAAGGTACCGAGAGGTGTCTTGGAGGACGTGCTAGTTAAAGTGGATGACTTTTATTTTCCAGTCGATTTCATTATCCTTGATATGGAAGGAGTAGACAGCCAGCACCAGACTCCGATTATTTTAGGCAGACCATTCTTGGCGACTGCCAATGCGTGCATCAATTGTAGAACTGGAGCCATGGATCTCTCATTTGGCAATAGGAAGGTAAAGCTGAATATTTTCAATGCCGCGATGGGACCAGCAGGAGACATGGACTGCTTTCATGTAGACATTGCACAGGAGTTAGTGGAGGAGCAGCCCGAGTTGTACATTACTGAGGATTCTTTAGATTTGTACCATATAGAGAAGAATAGCGGTGTAGATAGTGTAGATGTGTCTAGAGTGTCGTCGGAGAGACCACCTTGGGGAGCAGTCAGGGAACCTCTTCCACCACTTGCGGAGACCCCCGCCAAATCGTCGATCGAGTCGCCTCCGAAACTTGAGTTGAAACCCTTACCGGATTCACTCAAGTATGCATACCTCGGAGATGATGAGACTCTGCCTGTGATCATCTCGTCCTTGCTCACTGAGGAACAGGAACAGAGATTGCTGACTATTCTTCGAGAGCACAAGGCAGCGATTGGATGGGGAGTAGCGGACCTAAAGGGGATTGATCCTTCATTCTGCATGCATAGGATCCATTGTAATGAGGAAATCAAGTCATTTAGGGATATGCAGAGAAGGCTAAATCCCAACATGAAGGAAGTGGTGAAGAAAGAGGTGGTGAAGTGGTTGGATGCCGGAATCATTTACCCTATTTCTGATAGTCAGTGGGTCAGTCCGATTCAAGTTGTGCCGAAGAAGTCAGGACTCACTGTGGTTGAGAATGAGAAGGGTGAGAGAATTCCGATGAGGACCACTACAGGATGGCGAGTCTGCATAGATTATAGGAAGTTGAATGTGGCAACTAGGAAAGATCATTTCCCATTGCCATTCATTGATCAGATCTTAGAGCGACTCGCAGGACAGAGCTACTACTGCTTTCTAGACGGATATTCAGGATACAATCAGGTAGCTGTCCATCCTGACGACCAAGAGAAGACCACGTTTACATGTCCTTATGGCACCTTCGCATTTAGACGTATGCCTTTTGGGCTTTGTAATGCCCCGGCTACTTTTCAGAGGTGCATGCTTGCTATCTTCTCGGACATGATTGATGATGTGATGGAAGTTTTTATGGACGACTTTTCTGTGTATGGCTCTTCTTTTGAAGATTGCCTCCACAAACTTGCTCGAGTACTGAGTAGGTGTGTGGAGACCAATCTCGTCCTGAGTTGGGAAAAGAGCCATTTTATGGTTCAGGAGGGGATTGTACTTGGACACATTGTGTCCAAGCGTGGTATTGAGGTTGACAGAGCGAAGGTGGAATCCATTTCTCGTTTGACTCCACCCACCTCTGTGAGGCAGATTCGATCATTTTTAGGGCATGCGGGATTTTACAGGCGGTTCATAAAAGATTTCAGCAAAATCTCTCGACCGCTTTGCACGTTATTGGAGAAAGACCAACCCTTTGTTTTCGGTGAGGATTGTATGAAGGCCTTTGAGATTCTCAAAGAGGCCTTGATTACTGCACCTATTTTGAGACCTCCAGATTGGACTCTCCCATTTGAGATTATGTGCGATGCTTCTGATTATGCTATGGGGGCCATTCTAGGACAACGCATTGATAGAAAGCCCTATGTGATCTACTATGCGAGTAGAACTCTGTCTGATGCACAGATGAATTATACTACAACAGAGAAGGAACTACTTGCGGTAGTTTTCGCATTGGATAAATTTAGGTCCTATTTACTCGGTTCGAAGGTGGTTGTCTATTCTGATCATTCTGCATTGAAATATTTGTTGAATAAGAAAGACACCAAACCGAGATTAATTCGTTGGGTCCTATTACTACAGGAGTTTGATCTCGAGATTCGAGATAAGAAGGGAAGCGAGAATGTAGTAGCAGACCATCTTTCCAGACTGATCGTGGAGACTACGCAGGATCAGAGACCGATCAGTGATTCTTTCCCCGATGAGCAGATCATGTCAGTCAGTACATCGCAGTTACCCTGGTTTGCAGATATTGTGAACTATCTGGTTTCGAGGCAGATACCTGAGCATTGGAACAAGAATGAGCGTGAGAGGTTCCTATCTCAGGTGAGGCACTATTATTGGGATGAACCGGAGTTGTTCAAATACTGTGCAGATCAGATCATTAGGAGATGCGTTCCGGAGGAGGAATACCAATCCATTTTGAATTTTTCCCATTTGTTAGCCTGTGGAGGGCATTTTAGTAGTAGGAAGACGGCTGCAAAGGTTTTGCAGTCAGGATTTTATTGGCCCACACTCCACAGGGACGCTCATGAGTTCTGTAGGCGATGCCTGCGATGTCAGCAGATTGGAAACATGTCCAAGAGGGACATGATGCCCTTGCTACCGATTTTGATAGTCGAAATTTTTGATGTTTGGGGCATTGATTTCATGGGACCATTTCCGCCCTCATTCGGAAATTTATATATTCTGGTGGCGGTTGATTATGTGTCCAAGTGGGTCGAGGCTGTGGCCACCAAGACCAATGATCACAGAGTAGTGCTTAAGTTCATTAAGCACAACATTTTCAGTCGTTTTGGAGTGCCACGTGCGATGATTAGCGATGGTGGCAAGCATTTTAGGAATGTTCAGATAGCTTCTCTGCTGAGAAGATATTCTGTCAATCATAGATTCACCACTCCATATCATCCGCAGACTAGTGGACAGGTTGAAGTGTCCAATAGGGAGATTAAGCGAATTTTAGAAAAGACAGTTCGTCCGGACCGCAAGGATTGGTCCCAGCGCTTAGATGATGCACTTTGGGCATATAGAACTGCATTCAAGACTCCCATTGGCATGTCTCCGTATCGCCTTGTATTCGGGAAAGCATGCCATCTTCCTGTCGAGCTAGAGCATAGAGCGTACTGGGCTATAAACAAATTGAATTTTGACCTCACCCAGGCTGGCAAAGAGAGAGCACTGCAGCTCTCAGAATTAGAGGAACTCAGGAATGATGCTTATGAGAATGCCAAATTATACAAAGCTCGCACTAAAGCATTTCATGACAAGTATATTGTCAGAAAAGTGTTTGAGCCAGATCAGAAAGTGTGGCTATACAATTCTCGTTTACATTTATTCCCAGGGAAGTTAAGATCGAGATGGACAGGTCCATACATTGTAAAAGAAGTATTTCCCCATGGAGCAGTGACATTATTCGATCCTATGACCCAAGGTACATTCAAAGTAAATGGGCAAAGACTGAAGCCATTCATTTCAGATGCCTTACAGGATGGTGAGTGTGAGATAGTGCATCTCACGAAGGCATGAAGATTCGACCAGAGGGATGTATTATATGTACATTATTTATTTTTCATTTCAGAGTTTTTATTTATTTAGTATTTCACACGTGCTAATTGGTGTTTTGATGTATGCAGGATGAACTTAACAATTAGTGTATCAATTACCAGGTACAGAGAAGAGTTTTCAAAGAATTCAAGAATCAGAGGAAAATCAACTTTAAAAGCTCAGAGCAAATCAGGTTGTATCTATCCTTTCTCCCATATTTTTGTTAATGTCTTTTAGCGTGCATGTGCATTACATTTTTTTTTTTTTCATTTTGTATGCCACTAGAGACAGTGTCATTCAAGCATGGGGGGGTGGTTTAGATGCATGCACACAAAAATACACAAAAAATTTTTTTGTATGACTGGTAATCAAAGTAGGCATTTAAGAACAAAGTGTAGCATATATGATTGTTTTTGGCATAATCTAACAGTTTAAAAATTTTTAAGCCCCATAAATTTTTTTTCTGAACTGAATCAAATATAGTAGTTGTTTATGAGATAATTCAAAGAAAAGATAGTATTTGATTGTTAGAAAATTTTGAATCACTTTGTATAAGTATGCACAGTATGTTTTGTGAAAGAAATAAGCAATGGAAAGATGTGTTGAAAAATGAGTTTAAAAGAATAGAGTTACGTTTAGTTGTTGATGTCTTCGTGAATCCTAGTAGTAGAACTCAGACACGAGATGAAGTGTTTGAGTATCTTAACGAAAAGGATAACGAAGGAGATCATCTCTTGTCTAAGTCGATATCTGTGGCCTTTGTAGTTCGAGTAAGTAGAATCTGAAGGGTGTTTTACATCTGGTGCCCCAAAGCCAGCTGGTTTGGGAGCCACCGGTTCGAAAGCTTGTTACATGGACTGCATAGAAAGCCTAAGAGATAGAGACATTGCACATGACAAGAGGAAGACTATACGTAAACTATTAGAATAGAAGGTCTAGTGACTCGAGCAATTAAGTCCGAGGGATACTCTGTATCTAGTGCCCTAAGGTCGGCCGACTTGGGAGTCACTGACCCAAAGCTCGCTACACGGGTCACGAAAACTGACTATTCGAAATAGTGCTCATATGAGAAGAATGCGCAAGAGATCAAAAGTTGAAAATGAAAGAAAAAGAATGTGCTGAATGAGAAAATTTTCATTGCTTAAGTATATATGTGCATTACTGTGCAGAAAATATACAAGTGAGAATAAATGAGTAAAACATGAGAATACTTGATTTTCGGAGAAAAATCATGAACTAGCTACAATATTAGAAAAGTGAAGGAAAAGAATTTTTACTGTGGAGGCATGAGATTTTTAAACTTGTTTTGAGAATGTCAATTACATGAAATATTTGTTACAACTGCATTCTTAAGAGCCTAATATTTTTGAAAGATCATCCTTGCATTTTATTGATGTTTGTGGGTAGCATCGCTGCAAACCCTCACGAGACCTTACTCGTCCACTAGTGTAAGCTAGGGGTTTAAAGAGCTTGTTGCATACGCTAAATGCAACCGTGATTCCTACGAAAGTGAGGTAGTATTATGCATTCATGCTTAGCATTTCTTGTCTTCAGTGCATATCATGATTAGGGTTTGTTAAGGGACTAACAAACATTCAAGCATGGGGGTATTTGATGATGCATGAAATGCACATCAGGTAAACAAGTTTTTCATGCGTTTTGTATCAAGTTTAAGGTTTTAAACCCATGTTTAGATGTGTTTTGATAGTAAGGGGCTATGGTTCGAATTTCAGAAAAATCGGAGTTAAAATGAGAGAGTTATGGCTATTTCAGTGTTTGGGCACGAATTTCGAGGTGGATCGGATCCATATCCGACCCAATTAGGTCAATTGGACCATGGATCAACTCTTAGAAAGCCCAAAACCCAACCCACACACCTATCCATACCCATTTCAAAAAGTTTTTCTAAAAACCCCCCAGAAAGTGGCGCCTAGCAATATTTTATTTTTTAACACTCTTTCTGAAAAATGTCAAAACTATAAATAGTTTTTTTTCAAGAACCCTAGGCGTCTTTGGCTGTGTTTGGACGCCCCCTACAGTGACTCTACAGCAGCAGCTCCTTCCTCTCCATCTTCCCCAAGTGTTGGCCATTGAAGATCGACCTATGCTTGATTTTCAAGCATATTTTCAAGCTTTCTTTGGTTTCTTTTCCTTTCTTTCTTATTCCTTGCTGTCTTTTCACCATTTTTCTGTACTTTTGCAGGTGTAGCAGAGGTGGAGACCATTAACCTTGGGCGGGAGTGCGCAACACACCACCAAGGTGAGCCGGCCCTACCTCCATCCGGCTTTCTACACCCTCCGATCGCGAATCGGCTCACATGTCATCATCGGTGGATCTCCAACGTGTAGCAGCTGCAATAGGTGCCGTTTTTGGTGAAGTACAGCATCCTTGAACTGTAGAAGACGTCTACATCCAGCCACAGTCCGCTCTTCTTCACCCCCCGGTCGTCGGATCTTCCAAAAGGTAGGTCTTCTTCTTCCTTCTCTTCTAGATAAAACCGATTTGTGTGTGTGGTTTTTGTTTTGTTATTTTCTGTATGTTTCTTGTTTTTCTTTTTATTTCAACCTTAGAATAGCATGCGTGCACAGACCAGCACGTTAGATTAGGTTTTCTTTCATTGGTTGTGTATTCGATTTGTGTTTTTCCATCGTTTTTATCTAAAACGTGCAAATCGGCAAGAGGCTTTTCTAGTCGATTTGGGTTTTTGTTTCCAGCGTGTTATAGGTGTTTTCTTTTTAGAAAATCTCAGACACAAATTTCATTTTGATTCATCTTAGTCGTTAGGTTTGTTTGTGTGTTGTTTTTGCTTGAAAAGAAGAAAAATCGGCTAGACTTTTTCTAGTCGATTCTTGATTTCTACAAAAATATTTTTCTGTTTTGCTATTTTTGTTTTGTCCAGCTTGTGTCTTGTATTGTGTTGCTGAAAATCTCATTCGGAAATTTCATTTTAGTTTATTCTAAGTCGTGGGTTGTGCGTGTGGTTCGTTTTGATTTTATTTTTGAAAAAAGAAAAAAAAAATCGGCTAGGGATATTCTAGCCGATCTTTATATTTTTGTTAAAAGGGGGTTTAGAGTGGTAAGTTGTGTTGCTTGCTGTGTGTTTAGTGTGTTAACAGTAGCATAAATTGGTGTTAGTCGTTCCATTGTTTTAGGATTGATTTACTTAATTGTTTTAATCATTTTTCGTTTTGGTGTTTGAGTGTATTATTGAAAATTATAAAAATCAAGTTTTCTTTAATTTTTTTATGATTTTAAGTCCAGCATAGTGATGTTATTGTTAGCCTTTGTGTAATTAGGAGTCATTTTTAATATTTTCTAACTTAGTTTTATCAAAATAGTAGTTACTTGGTTTTATTGCTTTTCGTTAGTTTATAATTTTATATATTTTTTTTATATTTTTTATTTTCGTGTAGTTCTTCTTCTTCCCCGAGGTGGGCGGCAGCCATTAGAGCTCTCCTTGAGCTCTTGGCCGATTTTTAGAAAGTCTTAATGGTCATTAGTTGAGTTAGGAAGGTGTCTAGGTTCAATGTATTAGGGTTTATTGTTTTGGCCGTTTTTAGGGTTGCATTTAGGTAAGTTTTGGAATTAGGTTAGCATTAACTCCTAGGAAATCGATTTTTCATTTAAGTTCTTTTGTTCCCTAGGTATAATTAAGTCTATTAGTTTAGAAAGTAGCATCCATTGAAGTTGGCGATTTTTGGAGAAGGGAGGTAATTAAAGTAATTGAAAATTGGAAAGCTTTTGGAAAAAGGATATTCTTCAAAAATCGTGTGAGGCATTTAAGGAAAATTTGAATTTTGAATGTGTATTAAAGAAGGAGTTACTCCTTAACTTTGGAAAGTGTTTTGCAATTAAACCAAAATTCCAATCTAGGTTACACGATTTCCATAGAGCATTAAAAGCATTTTAATTCCATCTTGAAAAGCAAAAATCGTGGATTTCTAGATTAGCCTTTTCAGATTTCCAAAAAGGCATTAAAGGCAATTAAGGAGTGTAACTCCCTCTTTAAATGGGGCGATTTTTGAGAATCCAAAGCATTTCAAAGTTTGAACATTGGTAATTATTACATTCCTTTTTCAACCTCCTCCATTAAAATCGTGAACTTTGGATTAATTGTAGCTTAATTAGGAGGTTACTACTTTAGTCTAGACCTAACCTAGTCAAACCGAGCCTAGGTCGAGTCAACCCCTAGTCTACACCCCCTTTGAGCCTAGTCAAAACCTAGCCTAGCCCAAGTCAAAGCCTAAACCGCATTTAGGTCGAGTCTAAGACCAAAGCCCAACCTTAGTCAAGCTTAGTGGAGTCAACCCTAACCTAAGTTAGGTCAACCTAGTCTACCTAACCTATCTAAGTCAAACTTAGTCGATTCCACTTAGTTCAAGCCTACCTAAACCGAGTTCATCCTAGTCTTGCTAGACCTAAATCCAAAACCCAACCTTGGTCAAACCTAGTCAAAGACCTAACTCGGGTAAAAACTTAGTCTAAACCTAGTGAGTCAAACCGAGCTTACCTTAACCCATTCGAGCCTAGTTGAACCTAAGTTGAGTCCAACTTAGTTGAGTCTAAGTCAACCCGAATCTAGTTGACTAAGTCTATCCTAAACCAAGTTCAAACCCTAGCCTAGCCTAAGTCCAAGTCAAGACCAATCCGAGATCGAGTCAACCTTAGCCAAACCCAACCCAACCTTAACTAAGGTCAAACCGAGTCCACCTAAGTCAACCGAACCTAGTTGATTAAGGTAACTCAAAACCGAATCCAATTAGTGAGTCAACCTTAGCTCGAACCTATCTCTTTCAACCTAGTCAAATCGAGCCTACCTAATCCCATCCGAGTGCATCCAAACCCAAACTGAACCTACTCAAGTCGAAACCGATCCTAGTCGAGTCAACCAAGTGAAACCTAACCTTAGCCTTCGTTCTTTAGTTAAGTAAGTCATTTCTTATTATTTCTTTTGATTTCTATATTAATTAGTTTATTTATCTAATTTAGTTTTAGTGTAGAAGTGTGTGTACGTATAGCGTATTTATTTAGTATGTATGAAATGTGTTTCATTGTGGTTTGAATGATAGTTAGATATTAGTTAACTTAGTAGTTAGATTGTATTTTATTATTGAGCATAGTTGCATTTCCATTGTTAGTTAACTTCGTTCTAGTCATAAACTGCTTGTAGTGTTTTGTTCGTCGTGCATTTAGTGTTTTCCTAATATTCATCTGCATATACACTGTTATACAGTGTCATTTAGATTGCATTAGGTGTAGATTACATTTGATAGGGGGTAAATAGGTTCATAAAGTGAATAGTGCACTCAAATAAAAACCAGATTTTTGCCCTGTCGCAACAGAATTATTTTCTGAGCAAAAATTCTGTGTTTTCCAAATTTTTTTCTTCTATTCACTTTATTAACGTGTTATTTAACTGCAGACCAAATTTCAGTTCATTCGGAGTTGATTTGGTCTGATTTTTAAGCGTTTTGTGAAAACCGCTTTTTCTGGATTTTAAATTACAGGACTGACGATATCCTGATTTTTCCCAGATTTGAAACGCTTATATCTGGAGTTCCAGATACTGTTTTTCAATTCTGTAAAAACTGTCAATTTGTTTAATCTGTCAGTTGCAGAACAGAACAAATTTCGGGAAAATCGGACCTCGTTTGCCCTGTCAAACAGTGGTTTTCCGATAACCTGTCAGATTGCTAGTTTACACTAGTTAGGGGCAGTTTCGTAATTTTCTTAATTTCGGCATTTTAGGTTTGTTTTCAGTAGTTTCTGTATTTTAGAAGTTGCATAATCATCATACAGCATTAGTAGAAGTAATTTGGTTAATTTTAGAATTAATTTAGTATTTTATTTAATTTTTGTTTGATAAGTAGCATTTGTTTATTATTTTCGTAGAATTAGATATAGTTTTAGTTGTTGTTTGCATAATTAAAATAGAAAACTAACTTTGTACTTTTCTGCATTTTTAGGTTGAAAAGCATATTTAGTTTCCAGGGTTATTATACAAGTGAGAAGATTCTCTAAATGGCGAAAAGACAGAAATATCCTTGGTGTGGAGCAGAAGACTGAATGCTTGTTTAGTGTTCTTTTAGTGCTTAATTGTAGTTGTATTCACTTTATAATTGTAGATTGCCATTTGATATTAATAAATTAAATTTTCTAGAATTGTAGTTATTAATTCCTGTTCCCTGAGGATCGACCCGTACTTACCACTTTGTGGAAAGTCGGTTTTTATATTTTTGGTTGACGATTTTCCAAAGTTTTATTGAAAATAATTGTTTTAAAAAAGAGCATTCCAAAATATCAACCAATACCCGATTCGGGTCTAAAACTGTAACAGATGTGTGCCTGCGGGCAAAATCGTGTATTTTAGGGTTTTATTCAATTTTTATATTAAATTAATGTCAAATATATATTTTTTTGAATACAGTTTTATTTTAGGGTTATCATAACTCTCCATGTCATTTTTTACAGATTTTTGAATTCATTTGATATATTATTTAATTAAATCATAAAAATAAGGTGCCCAAAGAGTCCCGATTCGAGTAAAACACTGACAAAAATCACTATTTTTGTGATATTTTGATTTTTTATAAAATATTTCATCTTTTTTATGTCTGATCATGTTTATAATCATGCTAGGGTACTTCACACCCGATTTGGTATTTATTTGAATCCATTTAAGTACTAAATTCAAAGTTTTACAAAATCTTTTCTGAAAACCCTGATTTCAAGGCCATAGTCTTGTTTTCAAGGGCATTTTGTCATTTTTCTCAAAATTCTAAATTTTAAAATTATTTAATTTTATTATTTCTTCAATTTTACATCATCTTTTATTATGTTTATCTCAGGAAAACATGGAAAAAGGTTTATATCTGCATAAATCTAGTAATTTCTAGATATTATTGGATAAATCCAAAAAGCTAACATATTTTTACTAACAAGTTTTCTAGTTTTGCAGAGATATTCAAGATTTTATTTTCTTTATTTCAATTTAATTAGTGATGTAAATTAATTATAAATTTGGAATAAGAATTTACTTTTTCTGCTCAGAATATGGTTGCATTGCATATAGTTTATTTTTATATATAAATGTCAATGCGTGATAGATGATGATTCATGTATATTCAAACTCACAATGGTTTACATGAATGGCACGTGCACTAGCTTCTAAGGAGTTGATAAACTTGGTGGGTTTCATATTTGTGGCCATAGTCAAAATACGAATGAAACTCTGATTTATCATCTTTTTCTAAGTCACAATCTGCCTACACTCTTAGGCTATCTTAAAAAACTATCACATATTTCAAAGATTTCTAAATATCTTTTTCCTTTTAGAATCAAATGAGTGATATTCAATCTATATCTGTGGCCATAGTAAGGGATATGAGGTGAATTGGTTCCATTGAAATTCTATAAGGCACATGAACTTCCCTTTTCAAAGGATTTTCTCAAAATTGCATTCATGCATCACTTAGGTTTAGATTGCATCATAAAAAACTTTCATAGGGACACACGCTTCTTCTACCGATTTACTTCACAAATTCATCTCAGAGAAATCGATTTTCTCAAAGTTACTAGATTTTCCTTAGAAATCGATTTTCACAACACATCAAGATTTCTTCAAAAATCATTTTTCTTTTCTTAAAAAATGATAGCTTAACATGATTCATGAATTTCAAGGTATCCCCTTTTCCAAATATTTCAAAGTATTTCAAGCATACATCATGTTTTTCAATCTGCATCTTTCAAAATTTTATAGCACATGCTTGATTCTTTGTGCATTTAGGAACTGGAACATCGATTTAGACAAGTTGAGCAAAGCAAAGCATAAGATTGATCCTTGGTTCGGTTACCCCTGGTTATGGTACCAGGAACAGTTGAACCTCAAACCGACAGACGAGTCTCATTTTTCAGAATTATTCTGCATTTTAAAATGGATGTGAGTTATTTTCAAAGGTCAATTTGACTTGTAAAAGCAAAAATTTACAATGATAACAGTGGCATAGAAATATCTATGGTTCTAAGGTAATGGTTTTCCAACATCCTTGAGCGCCTGCCGATATACTTTGGACTATGGCCTTTAGTACGTGACAGGGGGGTATTGACCCAGATAAGTGGTCCAGTTGTGGGGCTTTTTCCTAAACTATGGTTGAGTGAGAAATCCCAGCAATGTGAAGACCGCGACAATATAGGTGGGGGATGTTTTAAAATATAATCAACATGCAAGAAATTAGATGTTTCTAATGCAAAGTCCTAAAGAGATAGAATTTTGAAAATCATAAAGAAGCACATACTTGCATACATTGTTTGCATTCAATCCCTAGATTGAGGAGGGTTGTATTTCAGACCTGAGTCTAAGTGAGCATTAATAAATCTCCTCAATTTGATCCTACCAAATCATACTTAAGCTTATATGCATCATGTCAGCTGAGTCAGAGTCTAGGCTCCTAAGTTTTGCATGAAAATGAAGTTGACATTTGTGATTAATGACTTAGACAAAATTTAAACAAGGCAAAGGCATAAATTCGACCAGACGAAGATGGGTCCCATCACGGTCTCTAAACCTGTGATCGTTGCAAAATTTTTTCTTTTATTTTTTTTTAGGAAAAAAAGAGAAAAACTCTCGCAAGGTCTCACTTGACCTATTGTAAAGATATTTTGAAATAACTCACCTCCGTTTTAAAATTTGCAGGAAAATGGAGAGACAGGATTCGCTTGTCGGTACGAGGTTCAACCGTTCCTGACGCCTTTTCCAGGGGTAATCGAACCAAGGATCAAATTTATGCCTTCGACTTGCCTAAATTTGTCTAAGAAATTATTCTAAATCCTAAATGCACATTGAATCAGGCTTGTGTCATGATTTTGAGCTTTGAAATATGTATACCTTTTGAAAATGTTTTAGAAATTTGGATTTTTCCAAGTGATTCTGAAATAGATTTGAAAATATCCTTTAAGAGATTATTTTGAAGTTTCAGAAATCGAAATTGAGAATTTGTAATTTGAATTGAAAGTTTGAACTTGAAGCTTTGAAATTGAATTCAAAGTTAAATTTTGAAATATGAAATCTGGATTTGAATTGTGATAGAAAATCGAAATTAGAGTTTGATTTCTGAATTGAGAATTGAATTCAGAAATCAAACTTAGAATTGCATTTGGAATTTTAGGATTTAGAAGTTCAAAAAGGAAATTCAAAATTTGATTTGGAATAAAAATTAAGAATTGAAATGAAATTCCAAATTAAGAATTGAAGTTTTAGAATGGAAATTTTGAAATTGAATTTGAAGTGAAAATAGATTCAAAACTTTAAAAGAAATAAAGAATTGAACTTGAAGTGAAATTCAAAGTAAAAATTTGAAATTCAAAAATGGAAAATAAAATTGATATTTAAAATTGAAATAAACCAATATTTGAAATTTAGAAATTGAATTTAAAACTTAGAATTGAAAATAAATTTCAAAGTTAAATTTAGAAATTCAAAAATGGAAAGTTAGACTTGAAAATAAGAATCGAAAATTGGAAATTGAGAAATAACTTTGAATTTAGAAATAGAAATTATTTCGAAAACCACTTGGAAAATACTTTAAAATTGAAAATGTTTTAAATAATTTTGAAAAATAGAAAATAATAATGCAATTCTATCTTAAATGATGAATGTATATAAAAGGAATTTATTTGAATTTGAAATTAAAATCAAATTTCATGCTTTAATAGAATTAAAACAAGATTAAAACTTTAATATATTCATGACTATTATCATAAACATATTCTAATTTAATCTTTATTTAAATTCCAATAAAGAATGAAATAAATTTTTGTGCCTTTATAGAATTAAAATAAGATTATTTTTTTTATATATTTATGACTATGGCCATGAATATACTTTGATTTAATCTTTATTTTAGATTCTAATAAAGGAAAAAAACATATTTGAAACATGATGATTTTTTAAAATGAGTTGTATTTTAATAAAGAATAATAATTCTAAGTATTATTCATATTTCGACTATGGCCGTAAATACAAACTTTACTTTGTTTTATTTACTCTTTATTAAATGGTGCACATACCATTCGTGTTTTCCCATAGTGAATTAAAAATAAAATAAAAATAAATACAATAATTAATTATGAGAAATTAAAACTAATTTATATACTCATTCATTTTAAATTAAGTATAAAGTAAATTTCTCATTAATTGAATTATTACAACCCTTAAATTAAATTATAATAATTAAAAAAAAGAAATAAAATAAAAAAATCTTGCAAATTGAGCAAACATGTTAGAAATAAATGTAGTCTTTTATGGATTTCCTTCAATTATTTAAAAATTGAGGAAAATCCAAGTTTTAGCCTTTTATGCCTTGAAAAATGAAAGAAAAATCCATAAACCTATTAAAAATTGATAAAATTTGATTTGAAGGTTTCTAATAACCTTAAAAGTATCTTAGAGTCAAAAAATACAAAAAAAAATGGAGGAAAATCCGAATTTGGTTTTTTTATCCAAGTAAAACAAGATATTTCAAAATTGAGATATGTAAATCGACCCTATCAGAGTATTTTGAATGAATGAAAGCCTAAAACAACTTTTATTGAGTTCAAAATTGATTCCATGGATTTGTATCTTTTCAAGAAAACATCTCCTTTTTACAGATCTCAAAAAGCATTTTTAAAACTCGAGATACGATTAAAACATTGAGAAATAAATTTTGAAATCAGGAAATTAAGCTTTGACATACAAGTTTCTGCAATTTTCAAGTTTTAAAAGTTAAACTGGTTTAATTTCTCGCAAATTTGTGGGATATGTTGTTCAGTTCAACCATAAAATATTTCCAATTTACAGATCTAAAAAATGACCCCCCATTAGGGAGATCCCATCTGATCAAGTTGATCAAAAATCTGTAAAAGCCTCTGAAAGAAAATTCAACATATTTCTGACTTTTGATCTGAATGATAGCTGACAACTTAATGAAAATTTCTGAAAATTGGCATGCATAAACTAGAGATTCTAAAGAAAAAACTTTATTTTACAGATTTAAAAAATGATCTCCCATTAATGAGATATGAATGCAACAAGTTGGTTTTAAGTCAGAATAATGCCTGTAATTGCAAACATATAAGGTTCTCACTTAAAATGCAAAAGAAATAAAAACATTCCATAGAAATGGATTAAGTTTACATGAAGAAACTAGACATACAACCGAAGAATATCCTCTTTACAGATCTCAAAAATGATCTCCCATTAGGGAGATATCATTAAAACAAAATGGGCTAAAAACTAGACCATAAAAGTGACACAATAAAATATAGTTACGGTTTTTTGCCAAAAACAAATATTAAAACACCATAAAAATTGATGAAAATTTACATAAAGAAACTAGACTTAATGATAGAAATTTTTTTTTTTATAGATTTGAAACATCATCTCTGGTTAGGGAGGAATCACTTAAACAAGTTGGTTTAATTTCAGGGAAAATTCGGACAAGGCTAAACAACAGGGTCCGAATCCTGATTTTTTTGAGGGATCAAACCAACTCAGAATATCTGATTTTTGGTGTGGATCCCGAAAACATACTAATAAAGATGCGGTAAAAAAATCACATCAAAATAAGACCTAATTATATATGAAATAATGAAGGCAAAATGGGTCAAATTGAAAATATCATCTCAACACAATTGAATGGAATAAAATCTCAAAATTGAATTGATTCAATGATTAAAATGTGACATCTATCATTCTACATCATTGATGATAATGAACATGATATAAAAACATAAATGAAAGCATATAAAATGAAATAAAAAACATTGGGGTATAAATTGAAATTGATTTGACCCATAGAATGTAGAATTTGATCTATTGAAAATCAAATCCTAATTTTAAATGGCTAAAATAAAAATACACAATGTAAATAGCAATTTGAATGGATCAAAACATAGGAAATAGAAATTTACATAGAATTAAACTAGTTCTACATTGCTATTACACTAAATTAAAAGAAAATGCAAGAAAGAAGAGAAGAAAGGGGGGGGGGGGTGATTTTTGAGAAATTAAAGAAAATAGAAAGAAAAGAGAAAAAAAATCAAAAGAAAGGGAGAGATATGGCCTACCTTGGGCTTCTTCTTTCTTGATCTAGCCACCAACTCCAAGCTTAAGCCACCAAATGCCAAGGAGGGGAGTTTTCTTTTTTGAAAAACTCGACAACTCCTAAGTGAGAAACAGAGGAGAGAGAGGAGAAGGGAAGAGAAAGAGAGATTTTTTTTTCATTCTCTTAATTTCTCAAACTCCAACTTGATGATAAGAGAGACCTCCAAGGGGTCTATTTATAGCTTGAGAATGGGGTTGACTTTTGCAAAACTTTAGATATGGGACTAAAAATCTCAAGAAGGAGAAGTCAAGCCCATGTGGGCATTTTTCTTTTTTTGTAAATGGGTATAAATGCCTTTTTAGAAAAGCTTGGACACATGGCACCCAACTTGCACATGGGTGCCCATGTGGCAAAGGGGGGACCCACATGGAGTTGGCGCCAACCCCATGTGGCTCTTTTCCAACTTTGTAAATGGAAAAAATAGCCCTTTTATGAAAATTTTGACATGTGGAACCCTCTTGCAAGAGGGTGCCCATGTGAGTACTTTTTCAATTTTGTAAATGGGTAAAATGGTCTTTTTTATGAAAATTCGACACATGGCATCACCTTGTGGGTGATGCTCATGTGGGTTTTTAAAGGTTTTGTAAAAAAAAGGATTTTTATTTTTGTTTTTGAAAAACACCAAGTGGCGCCTCTTTGAAAACAACATTTTTTTTATTTTTTATTTTAAAAATTAAAAACGGGAATGAATATAAGAATGAAAAGAGGAATTTTTGGAAATAATTGAACTTCAAAATTCAATTTTTTATTTATAAAATCCGAGTTGGGCAAAACTAGATCCAAATTGAAATTTTGAGAATTTTTGCAAAACATTGATTTTGGTTTCTGAAATTTCAAGGATTGTTTTGAAATTGGGGATAAAAATTGGATTTTGATTTTGAATTTGAAATCCCTAAATTGATTTTGAATAAAAATTGGATTTTAAAATTGGATCTGGATCCATTTTAACATTTCGAAATTCAAACTGAATTTTAAACTGGATACATCGTATTTTTCAAAGGAATTTTGAAATTTAAAGGTTTGTTTTTGGATTTGGGGATAAAATTTGGATTTTGATTTTAAATATGAAATCCCCAAATTGATTTTGAATAAAAGTTCAATTTTAAAACTAGATTTGGATCCATTTTGGCATTTTGAAATTCAAACTGAATTTTGAACTAGATCTAGGGTATTTTTTAAAAGATTTTTACAAAGTGGTGGATTTGAATTTAAAAATCCAAAGATTGATTTTGAAATTAGAATAAAAAATTGACTTTTAAAAAAGATCTGGATTCAAAGTTTTGAAAAAGATTGGATCTGGATCTCGATCTGAAGGAAATTTGGCTCAAAATGGGAATCAAACCCTAAATTATGGATTTCTGAAGAACTATAAATGGAAAAAGCCTTGAATTCATAATAAAATTGGGATTTTGGATCTGGATCTAGTTCAAAGAATAAAGTTGGATCTAGATTTGTATCAGAATCTTAGAAGTGAAATTGGATCTCAGATGTTAGATTAATCTGAGTTCAAAATTTGATTGAATTAAACTTCTGAATGGATCAGAAGGTGGATCCAGACTGAAATGGATCTAAAATGATTTAATTGGATCATGGATATCTGAAGAGATATTTCAGGTTCAAAGAATGAATTGGACTCTAAATACAGATTTCTGAATGAATCAGATAAAAAAATTTAGGTTCGAGAAGAAATTAGACACCAGATCCAGCATTGGATCCAATATCCAAATTGAAATGGAGCAAATCTTGAATATTGATAAAATATTGGATGAAGGAATTGATCCAAGTCTGAATCTGGGGCCTGTCCCAGTTCAAAAATTATTGGAAACAATATCCTAGATTATTTTATTTTTTTGGGTCTTCGCCCTGTAGGGGTAGAAACACGGTACTAGACTAGTCTGAACTAATTTGAACTTGATTGGATTAGAATAAACTGAAAATGAAGCCAGTTATACTCAGATGAACTAAATTTAGAGCTAAAACACTAGCTCAATCAGCTGGAGTCATCTCAGTCTGGGTTGTATTGAGCTCAAAAGAGCTGAAATGAGCTAAAATGAAGGTTTGAGTGTGAAAGAGTGACTTTGAACTAGAACTGGACCATTCAAACTCTTGGTGAACTTATATTATACTCACTAGGATGGGATCTAATGTAATTGACGGAATTTGGGACAATTTGGTTAAGATTCGAGCTAAAATGGGCTTATTTTGCCTAAAATGAGCTAAATTAGCTAAAAATGACCAGGGTTCACTCCTCGCGAGCTCAGAAGAGCTAGAAATGATAGACATTCTAACTTCTCTGAACTTGAGATGAGTTTGGTTGAACCTAGCTGACGAAAAGTGTAAGGGTAATATAGGGGTACAATGATAATTTTATTGGTTGAACGAGGTAAAACTGACCTCTAGAGTAGGGTAGACCTAGAGGGGACTCTATATCGCCTTGCAAAAGACTGGCATTAGTGAAATGAGGATGTTTGGAATAGACTTAGAAAATTTGGGGTGTTTACAATTATGCACTATGTTTCCTCCAACTCTACCTCTCTGGACCCTACGATGACTCTCGAGACTAGCAGGACGAACGAGATTAGTCTCCATATGGAGGCTATTCTCAAATGATGGAGAGCCATAAACCGAACGACTAGCAAGATACGCATCCAACTGTGGATCGGATTGCTTTCTTGTGATGTCTGTCACCTGGAGGCAATCGTCATGTCCTATCGCTCTCATGACAACATCAAAGATCTGTAATCGTAACTGCTTGTTGCCAAATGAAACCTCCATCTTCCCATATGACAATCAATACGAGCATGGGCAGTGGCCAAGAATGGTCTGCTCAAAATAATGGGGATCTGGTAAACAACATCAGTGTCCTCCATGTCCAGAATAAGAAAATCGACAGGGTAGTAGAAGTCCTCGACCTTGACTAACACATCTTCCAAAATTTCTTGTGGTCGCTTGGTAGACCTGTCAGCCAACTGTAAGAGTAGTCGTGGGCTTCAAATCCCTAATCTCAAAAGTGTCATATAAGAAACCTGGAAAAATGTTTATGTTGGCCCCAAGATCGAGCAATGCATGCTCGATAGTCATGTTTTCTATAACACATGAGATGATCGGTGTCGCAGGATCCTTAAGCTTGGGTGGGGCTTGGTGCCTAAACACAGAGCTCACCTGCTCAGTCAAGAAGATCATCTTGGGTAACAACCTCGATTTGCTCTTCTGCATGCAAAGTTCTTTGAGAAACTTTGCATAAGTAGTCACTTGTTGGATGACGTCGAGCAGAGGAATGTTTATGTGAACCTGCTTGAACATGTCAAGTATTTCATGCATGTGCGCCCCTTGCTTGCCAAAATCATGTGGTTTGGTCAAGGCCTCAGAAAAAGGGGCTCTAGAGATATATGAATGAGAGGATACAGACCGTGGGCCCTGCTCGCTTTTCTTGGGCCTGGTGGAGGAAATCAACTGGTCAGTAGATGTGGCTAGAGGTAGCAATCGGGTCGGGTTGGGGGGTTGGCGGGTCAACATACCTCAACCCAAACCTGACTCGTTTATTAAACAGGTCGGTTGTGGCAAACACGAACCCGACCCGTTTATTAAACGGGTAACCCGACACGACCCGCCAACCCGCTTAATAAACTGGTTGGGTCAGGTAAACGGGTTGGCAGGTTAGCAGGTCATGTTGGCAGGTTGGGTTGGCAAGTTGACCCACCCGCCTAACCCGTTTATTAAATGGGCCAGCCAGGTTGGCGGGTTGGCATACCCCTAACACAAACTCGACCTGTTTAATGAACGAGTTAGGCGGGTCAATCCATTTATTAAACGAGTTCATTTTTGCCCAATCCGAACCCGCCTAAGAGGCGGGTCTGGTTGGCAGGTCGTGTTAGGTTTTGCCACCCCTAGGTGTGGCAGTGGGCTCGTCAGTCAACTTCTGAGTAGGGTGGAATGTCTTCCAACTCTGAAGGGTTATAACAGAGTTGGCCTGCTCTTGGTGGGACTCTGCGAGGTGCAGGCCATGATACATGGGTTTCTTCTGCTTCGGGTTAACGACAGACTGACTCAGGAGGCTTCCCTTACTTCGTCTGCTCAAGGCCTCAGCCAACTGTCTCATCTAAGTCTCTAGCTTCGCTATCGACTGCGTGTGAGAACTGAGGTTGTCCTTAATGTTAGAAAAGGCCTCGAGTAGCTTCTCCTAAAAAAATAGGCTCGATGTGGGCTTCTGAGGAGAAGGCAAGCTGAGTTGGGGATAGGCCTGTGGAAATATGGGACGCCGGTAACCTTATGGGAGGTTATCATGTGTGTGTGTTGTGTCTGAAGAGGCATATGGGGTAGCTCTTATGGATTTCTTCATGCAAAGTTAGGATGATTTCGTCATCTCGGGTGATAGGTAGGTGCATATAAGGGTTGTGCACCAGTCTGACGAAACCTTGAGCAACAATCACTTGCTCCTGAACGAATTCAGGATAAAGTGGTGCTACCAAACACTCAGAAATAAAGTGTGCAGGGCTAGCGCATAGCTCACACACTTTTTCTACCTGACTTACTGAAGCTGGGTTGGCCAATAATTGATAAACTTTTCTGGTCAGCTGGTCCACTTTGATTTGCATATCATGTTCGTACCCAACTTCATAAATCTCTCTTTTTTTAGGACCACTAGGAATAGGTATGGTCCTATCAGTACGCGAGGACAAGACATGATGCATGACATTTTCGCTTAATATATTGAATAGGGCTCATGCCTCATCCTCGCTCTTGAGCATGAACGTGCCCCCACACGAAGAATCAACAATTTGTCTGTCCTTGGTCAGGTCATCATAAAAGTACTGCACCAGTTGCCATCGGGGCACCTGGTGGTGGGAAAACTTCTAAAGAAGATCTTTCATCCTCTTTCAGGTCTCATGAAATTGTTTTCCCTCAATATGAGAGAAATTGGTAATGGCTTTACGAAACTGGTTCGTCTTACCAATTGAAAAATACTTCTTGAGGAACTCATGCTGTATGCGTTCCCAAGTGGTAATTTGAATAGTATCGAGGGTCTTCAGCCAGTGCTTGGCTTTATCCTTGAAGGAGAATAAAAAAAACATCAATCTCAATGCATCATCTCCAAAATTATTGATCCGCACAGGAGAATAGATCTCAAGGAACTCATCGAGATGACGTTAGGGGTCTTCATTGCTCAGGCCATAGAAAGATGAAAGTATTTGAATTATGTTGGTCTTTATCTCAATCTGATTGGCTCCTACATCAGATCTCGTGATGCAAGAGGCGGGAGTGTAAGCATTGGGAGTGAAGTACTCCCTAAGAGGATGGGTCAACTGTTGATCCTGAGCCATGGGGCCGGATCGATGAGCTCTCCTAATAAGGGACTCAAGGTTTTCAACTAATTCAGCAAGCTCGAGGTTAAGCGAGCATCGCTCTTGCATGCATCTGAGGGTAGACCGGTGCAACGACTGTCCTAAGTAAAGGCTTTCTACCTACCTAACGTGAAGTGCGATAAAACCACAACAAACTATAAAGCAGATAAAAAGAAAAATAACTAGAAAGAAGAAAATAAACAAGCACCACACAATTGCACTCAACAGACATCCTGCGAAAAATAAGCTATGAGCACGGTACCAATCGTGCGCAGTCACCTCTAAGGGTATCCTAATAGGTGGGTCATGCAAGAAAGATAAGTTGGTATCTAAGGCGTGCAAACACGTGGTTCCAAACCTAAATGCAAAAAAAAAAAAACTAACCAATCCTAAATAATCAATAGAGAAAGTAAACTAAACAGTCCAAAGTAAAGAATAGAAAGTAAACTAACAACTTAAGTAAAACGAGAACAAACAATGGCAATAAAGTGAATATTCGTATTAGTCATTGTTCTCCGACAACGACGCCAAAAATTTGATGCAACTTTTTTAATAAAGTATTTTAAAAATATTTTTTTAGTAAAAACATTTATGCAAACTGTGCATCAAATCATAACAACCGGCTCGGACGAGTGGTGAAATTCGGGTCGAACTCAGAGAATAAGAAATACTCTTTATTGCTAAAAATAAAAATTAATTAATTAAGTAAATAAGGAGAGAGTACAGCCATCTGCGAAGGACTTTAAACAATAATTAAACAACCTTACCCCAATTAATGAATAATAAAATAAAATCCTAATCTAAAAAGAAAAAAAAAGTCTTCAGTGCTTCGAGTCTTTAGTCCCCTTTGTGGTTCAGGTAATGCTTGTTTTCTTTTGCTCTCTAAGGGCACTTGAGAGCACCTCAGAGGACCTGAAGGGACCTCAGAGGGCACTTCGAGGGTACAAAAAGGGGCCCACTGCATGTCTATATGCCTCCCTGCAAAACTCAAAAACAAACCGCAGCAACCACGAATAGAACTAAACAAAAATCTAATAACTAATGAACTAAAAATTCAGCAAAAAAAAGGAAGATCTAAACTACTCAAACTAAAAGACAAAATAGCAAAACAACCTAACAAACTAACTAACATTGTAAAGAAGAAATTAACATGCAACAAACTAAATAACAAACTATGCAACTCACTAACCCACCTCACGAATTTAAAAACTAGCATGTTAAATAAGTAAATAGCAAGATAACTAATTATCTAACCAATATCTAATCATGTTGTATGAATTTAAAAGTAAGCTAAACTAACAAACATGAAACAATAGTAAAACCAACCTATTTAACTAACAATGAAATTAACATCTAATGCTGAAATCACTAAACATTTAACATCTAATGAAATATATATCTTATGCAATAACTAAAACAAACTATATGGTAAACTACATTATGATATGCAGAACATGACACACAAAAAAAACTAACTACACATTAATAGATCAATCAGACTATTATATTAAACTGCATAGGAAAAATGTTCAACGTCAATCACGACATAGTCCAGAAATTAATGAATGTCTATGGTTTGATGTTGATATGAACTATTATTTTAACTGAATAAAACTTAATAACACAACAAATCAACAAACAAAACACACATCCACTAATGAAGCAAATCACGTTTAATGAAATACTAGTAAATCATTTAATGTGTAATTCTAATGACAACGTATGACTGATAAAAAAAACTAAGACAAAACGCTATATATGTAAAAACTAGCCGATAAGGTAAATTAAAACGCAATAGTCAATAGGCTAAACCGACTAAAAAAAATGCCTAATGAAAACAAAGAAACTAAAACGTTATATGCGAAAAATGTCTAGTAAAAAAAAACTTTAAAACTAAAGATGTTGTATGTTGATGAAAAATGACTGATTAAAAGATTAACATGCAGTCTATTCTAAACTAGATCTAATCTAAAACTATTCAAGAATCAAGAAAAGATATGAAAACCCTATATTGAAATGATCGATCTACCTAAATCAAGAATATTCTATGCATAAATCAAGAAACAGCTAAACTAGATTAAAACGAAATCTATATATATATTTTTATTTTTCAGATGCTAAATATAAACTAATTTAACTAAATATGCAGATGATGCAATGATTAAACTAAATACTATGGAATGCTATGCTTTATGATATGTGAGAACTGAAAACTAAGGGAGAAGAAGATGGTTTTTACCTATTGTACCCAAACGGACTTCAACTCTCTCTTCGGTAGAGGGGATGTGAGGAACCAGCGATGACGGGTTTTAGAAAAATGAGTGAAAAGCCTAAAAAGCAAGAAAGGAAGAAGGTAGGCAACCGATCGATCAAAAACAGAGAAGCATGGAAGAAAGAGAGGCAGAGAAGAGTGAGAGAGAGGGGCGCAGGATCCAACAAAGGAAAAAATGATTTTTGCTGCTATAAACACAACTATTTATAATAAAAATCTAGGGCAAAACATGAATTTTCAAAGGAGGTTTGATAATTTTTTCGATTTTCAAAATAGGTCTCTTCTTAAAAATGTGTTTTTTTTAAAAGGGGTTTTTCCTAAAACTAATTAAAAATAATTAATTAGATCTTAATCTAACTAAACTATAATTAAAAAAATTCTAAAACTAATAAAAGTACCGAAAAGCGCAAGGTCGAACCAGAAAATGTGATTTTTCTTGAAAATTCAATCTCAAAGCAAATTCTCGAAAACAACTATAAAGATGAGTTTTTAATGTGATTTTATCATGTATCTTGCATAAATAGAGATGAATAAAATGCGAATATTATGCATGCCCTCTATCCCCAATACTCTTTAACATTGTTGGAGAGTGCTTTAATGCTTTGTTTAGGAAAGCAAGGATATGGGCTTCATCTAGAATCTAAACCTCGCAGGTTTTGATCATGGCTGCCTGGCCTCTTTGAGATTTGAGGCCACTGCCTAGGGCCTCAAGTGAAAAAATATATGATGCTTATAATTCACATGCTAAGGGCCTCCAATGAAACATGACACAGGCTGACTCCAACGAAAAAAAATATATAGAGAGAAATATGGGCCTCCAATGAAATATGCCTAGGGAGTCAACTTCTCTCTAGTCGCCCCTGGTCTTGATGACTTCTCGATGCTGCAATATGCAGATGATGTTCTAATTTTTAGAGTTGTGGCCACCTCCCGAATGGTGTGAATTCGTCTCCTTAGAGGCTTTTGAGATTGTTTATGGCCTCTCCATCAGTGATGAGAACCGGTCGATCCTCATCAGACATGTACTCAACTGCATACCTGTCTATTTGATGGTGCCAAAAGAATTCAAAATCAGATCACTAAGCACCAAATTCTTGCTATTCAGATGGGATCTCAAGCTCCAAGAAAAGCCTTAAGATCCCACCATTCTGGTGAACCAAATGGACCAAATTTTTATCTGTTCGAAATTTGAAAAAGCACCAACAGGGCTCCGCTTGTCTGGCAGGAGGAGTTAGTTCACGTCACCTTGTGTTGGGAAGTTGCAAGTTCTAATCCCAATGATATGATTGTATAGCTGGTAGGGGTCTGTTCTCTGTCAAAAAAAAAAAAAGAGAGAAAAAAAATGAGAAAGCTAAGCTTGCATGTCCAGATTCCATCTATCTTTGAATTTAGTCCCGCCATTTTCCAAATTGAGGGGAGAAGAAAGGCTAGACTTTGGACATTTCCCAAATACCAAAGGGATGTTTTCCCTTGTCGAAGTTGGAAAACAAAAATGTATATTTTAATCGAGCAACTGCCCTATAAAGGTCGGCCCTCAGTTTGTGGTCCTCATTGATCTTGTCCGCTTGCTCATTATTGCAGCTTGTCATCTGTAATATAAGGTCTCTCTCTCTCAAAAAAAAAGATGAGTGATTATCATACTTTTTTACTACGAGAAACCACTCCAGGCACATAGACCTAGGCGTGCTGGCTCAGCCTGCCGTACTTGGTCATTGTAAAACTCTAAGGGCTTATCTCTCGACCTCAGGGAGTCATCAAGCTTCGGCTTACACGGGAGTGACGCTCATGGGATTTGAACTTAGACAGCCCGTCAAGTCAAACGATCTAGGCCCCCAACCCACTACTCCAAACCCCTTAGGTCTATGTAATTATCATACTTGACAACATAAGGGCCTACGGTAGCATATCTGGATGCTTATGTCAAATCAAGGCATCAAGTTTTTTTTTTTTTTAATGATGAGAAAACCACAGGAAGAAATAAAAAAAAAAAAACCCAAGTGGAGCCACACAACTACCCTGTCTTATGTGAACCAACTTTGAAAGCTACTAACATTCCTGTGCACCAACGAGGTTGATCTGGGGTCCTCAACTCAAAGCCTTCACAACCCCAACCACCCCACGGCTGACCATGTGGGTGACCCCAGCGTGGTAATCAAGGCATCAAGTTATGCTCCCATAAGACCCTAACAACATAATAAAGGCTTTAAAATAGGCTAATCCAAGCCACATTATAAACCATCTTCCAAATTTTACTTCTAAACCTGGTTCATTATTTTGGCAGATGGAAGATCCCTAAGCTGCAACTCCAAAAACGCCATTCCAAGACAAATACATTGATCGTGTGTGGTTGGTGGCATTTCAAAAGATTGTGCTCAACCTTTGGAATCTTTTCAACTAAATAATCTTTATCCAAGCTTTCTCGCTACTCAAAGTTAGGGGGGGTGCCAATGGTTCAGGTTTGACCCAGACCTGACTCGTACCAAACCATATAGGGTCAGTGTTTGGTGATAAATAAGAAGACCTTATTAGAATCCGGGTCAGGCCTAAAAGGTTCGATTAATATATGGAGCTGGGTATGGTTTGTGAAATTTCATACCAGACCTGGGCCCAACCCGAGTTTTGATTAAGATCCATAATTTTTCAATATAAAAATGATAAAAAATATTATTTTACTGGGTATAGTTTGGGTCTAGTTCATGTAATCCTTATAAAATTCAGGTATACAACAACAACAACTATGCCTTCATCCCAAAACAATTGGGGTCGGCGATATGAACCAAAAAAGAAAATCATTCTGGGTCTTCCACATGAATCCTTCTCCTCCAATCATTTTTATCCAATTCCATGTTCTCGATGAGGTTCAAAGCATTCATATCCTTTCCTATCATCTCTATCCAAGTCTTCTTAGGCCTACCCCGACCTCTTCTAACTAATATATTTTCTCATTTCTCCATCCTTCTAACTGGAGCATCATTAGGCCTTCGTCGAATATGTTCAAACCATCGTAAACGATTCTCTCTCATCTTATTTTTAATGGATGCAACGCCTACCTTCTTACGTATCTCCTCATTTTGAATCTTATCTTTTATTGTATTTTCACACATCCATCTAAGCATACACATCTTAGCTGCACTCATTTTTTCAATATGATGTCTCTTAGCAGCCCAACATTCTGTACCATATAGTAAAGCGGGCCTACTAGTCATCCTATAAAACTTTCCCTTCAACCGCAATAGCATTCTACGGTCGCATAACACTCCAGTTGCACTTTTCCATTTCATCCACCCAACTTTTATCCTATGATTTATATCTCCATCAATTTCTCTATACTTTTGAATGATAAATCCCAAATATTTGAAACAGTTATCCACCGGTATTTCTTGCTCACCAAGCTTCACTACACTCCCATCACTACTTCGTTGCTTAGTAAACCGACATTTCATATATTTTATCTTACTCTTATTCAACTTAAAACCTCTTGCTTCCAATGTATGTCTCCATAATTCTAACTTAGCATTAACTCCGACTCTAGACTCATCAATCAAAACAATATCATCAACAAACAACATGCACCACGACACATTTTCTTGAATTGATCTCGTAAGCTCATCCATCACTATAGCAAATAGGAAAGGGCTTAATGCAGATCCTTGATGTAACCCAATCGTTATAGGAAAATTGGTTGTCACCCCTCCACAAGTGCGGACATTGGTTACTACTCCTTCGTACATATCTTTAATTATACTAATGTACTTAAGAGAAACACCTTTCTTCATCATTGTCCACCAGAGAACATCCCTAGGTATTCTATCGTATGCCTTCTCCAAATCAATAAAAACCATATTCCAATCTTTGTTCCTCTCTCTATATCTCTCAATAAGTTGTCTAAGAAGATGTATAACTTTTATAGTTGATCTTCCAAGCATAAAACCAAATTGATTCTATGATATCATGACAACCTTTATCAACCTATACTCAATCACCCTCTCTCAAAGTTTCATAGTATGACTCATGAGTTTTATACCACGATAGTTTGTGCAAACTTGTATATCACCCTTATTCTTATATAGAGGCACCAAAGTACTCTTCTTTCACTCATTAGGCATCTTATTTGTCTGCCAAATCTTGTTAAAAAGATTTGTCAATCATTCTAAACCTTTCTCACCCAAGCATTTCCAAGCCTTGATAGGTATACCATCTGGGCCAACTACCCTTCTTGATTTCATTTTCTTCAAAGCCTCTGCAATTTCTTTCTTTTGAATCTTGCGCATGAAGTCACGATTCATCTCATGAAAAGGAATGAAGAAGTCTCCAAGATCATGTGCATGACTTCTATTAAATAGCTTATCAAAATAAGCTTTCCATCACTCCTTAATCTCCTCATCTTTAACTAAAACCCTTTGCGATTCATCTTTGATACATCTAACCATACCCAAATTTCTCGATTTCCTATCTCTCATCTTTGCAAGCCTATAAATATCCTTCTTGCTCTCTTTGGTATCCAACTTGTCATAAACCTCCTTATATACCTTATCCCTTGCATTTCGAACTATTTTTTTAGCTTTCTTCTTTGCTATCATATATTTCTCCAAATTCTCACTATCACGACTCTTACTTAGATTTCTATAACACTCTCTTTTAACCTTAATAGCTAATTTGACATCCTTGTTTCACCATGATGTATCCTTACCTAGCAGTGCACCGCCTTTAGCCTCACCCAATACCTTCTTAGCCACCTTTCTCATGCCACCCGCTATCTTATTCCACATTGATTCTGAATTCTCCTCGAGACATCAATCAACTTCCTTAACTACTTACTCTACAAATATTCCTTGTTTAGCTCCTTTCAGTGCCCACCACTTAATTCTAGGATTTATCCTATGTCTATCCCTTTTGCAGCATTTTCTAATTTTAAGATCTAAAATTAAGACTCTATGTTGTGTAGCTACACTTTCTCCCGGTATAACCTTACAATCGATGCAACAACCCCTATCGCTCTTTCTAAGTAGGAAAAAATCTATCAGACTCGTATTAACCCCACTTTTAAATGTTACTAGATAAGACTCCCTCTTCCTAAACCAAGTGTTTGATAAGATCATATCATAGGACAAACCAAAATCTAAAATCCTTTCTCCACTTTTGTTTCTTTCTCCTATACCATAGCCTCCATGGATACTCTCAAATTCATCCCTAGTAATGCCTACATGTCCATTCAGGTCACCGTCGATGAAAAGCTTTTCTCCATAAGATATCCCTTGTACTACTCCATCTAAATCTTCCCAAAATGGATGCTTAATGGAATCATCTAAACCTACTTGAGGTGCACAAACACTAATAATATTAATAATATCCGTACCTAATACTAATTTAATAAGTAAAATCCTATCACCCTTCCTACGGACCTCAACTACATTATCTATAAACTCATGATTAATAACAATCCCTACTCCACTCTTATTCCTATTTATTCCTGTATATCAAATCTTGTATTCCCAAGGTTCTATCACTTTTGCTTTCTCACCTACCCATTTGGTCTCTTATAGACATAAAATATCAATCTTTCTCCTACACATAACATGTACTAACTCTACCAACTTACCAGTTAAAGACCCTATGTTCCAAGTGGCTAACCTAATTTTATGGTCTTTAACTATCTTCTTTAACCCCACCCATCCAACAAAGTAAGGGAACCCTTGCCTATTTGACACCACACTCGGGCGCCGATGTGACGCGTCACTTTTGGGTAACGACCTAGCAACCCTTGCCCATTTATCAATGTTGGCTGTCACTGGCCTACCGCAACCGTCCTCCTTTATCTAGGCTTGGGACCGACAGTGTATATCTAAACAATTATACACAGACGGAGTTATAAAATTCGGGTATGGTTTCTCTTTATTAAATCTATGGGTTCAGTCATTTCACATCCAATCCAAACATGATCAGATCTAGCTGATCCACGAGCCAAAGCAAGTGATGATACAAACATCATCTTACCAAAGGTGACGTCGTCCAAGGATAAGGCTGAAAAGATCTATCTAGATAAAATGTATTCCTATCAAGATGAAAATTATTTCATCTCACCAAAGGTGATGACATCATGGATAATGTTGAGAAGATCTATCTAGATAAAATGTATTCCTCGCAAGATGGTAACTCTATCCCTTGTAACCATGAGAATCTTCCAGCAAAGTTGTCACCCTCTCAAGATAGAAATCCTATCAAATGTAGACTTCCAAATGTAGCTGAATATTATGATTGTGTGAGGTGGTTCAAGAAAGGTCCTTTGAATTTTCAAAAGATGTGTACTCAGTTTTAAATAGTAGAAAACTCACACAGGTAGAGTAGATAGTGTGAGAACTATTATGGATGTAGGTGATATCTCATCGAACCACGTTAATTGTGCTCTTGTCTGGTGTGCATTTGTTCGTCGGTATCGTGTGGTTTTCTTTTATGGTATCAAAGCTAGCAACAAGCACTCCAGTCTCGTGTTTTCATGAAGTTTGTCATTGCTGATTATCAATGGTCAAAACCGTGTCTACATCTTCCTCTTAGATAAGTTCTATAGTTTTACCCATCTTACCTACGCCAGCTAGTCTTCAATATTTTTTTAGCATAAAATTGACAATAGATAATTTTCTGCTTTGGGAGTCTCAGTTTACTCCCGTTCTCTCATATGACTTCTATGGATTCATAGATGGGTCAAAGAAATGTTCGAACAAAACTATTTTATCCAGTGATGGGAACACTCAAGTTATTAATCCTGATTACATGATCTGGCTAAGGCATGAACAACTGCTACTCAGCTGGATCATTTCATCACTTTTTGAGTCTTTGCATGCACAATTCACTGGACTTAAGTCCTTTGTCAAAGTATGGAGTGTACTAAAAAATACATATGTTGCACAATCTCAATCTAAGATATTGCAACTGAAGGAACAACTGCACAATTTGAAGAAAGGCACAAAATCTATTACTGAATATTTTTAGAAAGTCAAATTGCTCTCTCATCAACTAGACATGGCCTCACAACTTGTTAGCGATGTAGACATGATCCTGCACCTGCTGAGAGGTCTGCCTTAAGAATATTCAGCATTCAAAACCTCTATCTCTACACATAGTGAGTCAATGACCATTAAAGAACTTCACAGTCTCTTGCTGATTGAAAAGGCCCAGCTTACAGACATTGATCATGATGAATCTATCTTTGCTCTGACTGTGAACTATGTGCAACATCAAAACTCCAACAGTCAATCAAGGACCTACAAAAATAGTAACAAAGGTTATTCTTATCAAAGGGGTAGAGGATGTTATAGAGTAAAGTTATAGGAATGTCAAGATTAGAATGAAAAAAATTATGGCACTATTGTGTGCCAATATTATGAAAAACCTAGACACACAGCCAAATGATGTTTTCAAATCACTCAAAAATTTTCAAAGAACTCCAACAATCCTAAAGAGTCACCACCTCCTCAAGCCTATCATGTTGTAGTCAACCAACTGAATGAAGATAATTGGTACCCTGATCCAGGCACCCCCCACCATGTTACTCATGACTTAAACTCCCTCTCTATGCACTCTCTATATAATGGAAAGAACATGGTTAAAATAGATGATGGAACAGGTTTGAAAAGGCATCATATTGGCTCTCTCCAATTATCTATTGTTGGTTCAGAGTTTGCACTTAAAGATATTTTACATGTTCCACATATTACTCGCAATTTTCTTTCAGTGAATAAGTTTGACCGTGATAATAACATTGTGTTTGAATTTCATCCCAAATATTGTTGTATTAAGGATCCTGCATCAGGAAAAAAGTTCATTCGATGACGGAGCAGTAATGGACTTTATCATTTGAATTTTCCTACGTTAAAGATAAATAAAAACAATAATAAAGTGAAGTCTGCATCAATAGCTGAAATGGCATCTTTAGATCAATGGCACCAAAGACTGAGTCATCCGACGATTTATGTTGTGCAGAAGATTATGCATTGGTTTGGTCTTCCTTATTATCATAAAATTAAAAATAATGTGTGCAATGCTTGTCAATAAGGGAAAAGTCATGCCCTTCTTTTTAATGAATCTTCCCATAAATTTTTTGCACCATTAAAACTTATTTATTCAGCTGTGTGGGGCTCTTCTTCGGTTATTAGTTTGGACCGGTATCAATATTGCATTCTTTTTGTTGATGCCTTTTCAAAATTCACATGGATATATATGATATTGCAAGTATTTTTCATATTTTCAAAGCAAAAGTTGAAAATCTTTTTAGAAGAAAAATAAAGAACTTATAAACTGATGGAGAGTAAAGTGTTTAATTCTTTTTTGCATGAATGCAATTTTTTTATAGGGTGTCGTGCCCACATACACATGAGCAAAATGGCGCTGTTGAAAGGAAACATTATCACATCATCGACACAGGGCTGAGTCTAATGAGCCAAGCTGCTTTTTTGACAAAATAGTGGTCCTATGTGTTTAGTACCACAGTATATTTAATTAATCATTTCCCATCTTCAGTTATCTAGAATTAAGTCCCCATTTGAGGTTCTCTTTAAACAACAACCTGATTACTAATTTCTTAAAATTTTTGGGAGTGCATGTTATTTGTGTCTCAAGATATCATTTAAACAAACTTGACTTATAGGTTAGACAAACATGTCTTCTTTTGTTACAGTAACCTCCACCACAGAGACCAGTGTCTTAATATTACTATCAGAAAAATCATTATTTCCCATCATGTAGTTTTTGATGAGATGTAATTTCTATTTCGCACCAAAGATGTTTCACCTAGTGTGACCAATCATCCTCCTATATCCACACCTGTATTGCATTATCGATTCCCTATCGTCCACCAATAACTCTCCATCCTTGACTCTTGTCTCACCTAAATTGTCTTCGCCAATTAGTTTGCCAAGTCAAACTATTGAATTCACTATATTTGACTCAAATTGGTGTACAACATATGTATCCTCGTCCCCTCACTTAGATCTTGTGCCACCTGTCGAGCCTGTTTGAACTCATTCCATGATTGCCTGCTCTCAAGATGGCACTTAGATTCTCAAAGTATATTTGTTCACATTATATCCTTTATATGTTGCCCTCCTGTCTCAATTCACCCAGGACGTTGAACCCAAAACCTTTATACAAGCCAGTCAGAACCCTCATTGGTGTGAAGCTATGTCTAAGAAATTCTCAACCCTACAATATAATGCCACATGGACACTAGAACCTCCTCCTTTGTCTCAAAACATTATTAGATGCAAATGGGTTTTTAAAATCAAGCGCAAGGCAGATGGATCTCTGGAATGTTATAAGGTGCGTCTCATCGCAAAAGAATATGATCAAGAAGATATTGACTACTTTTAAATATTCAGTCCATTAAACCAACTATCATTGTAAAACCTATAATTTTTAAAAATTATAAATAAATAAAGTAAACATATTTATACTCAAGTTAGAAATGTGTTTTTGGCTTTTAATTTCATTTATTGATATATTATATGTTTATTTACTCATTTTTTGCCAATAAGGGTATAATTGGTATTTTCATAATTATTTCAGGCAATTAACTATTAAAAATATTTAATTTATAATTAAAACTATATATTTAAGTGTGTCTTTGACTTTTCAAAATGTTTTTAAAGAGTTTTGAGCTTAACTAGATGTATTTTAATAGACTATACAATTTTTTTTATCAAAAGGGTATTTTGGTCAAAAGTAATTTAAATGGGTATTTTTAATCTTGATATTGACTAATTAAAGAATATCTAAAACAATAATTTAATAGGATCATAATAAATTTGCATTAGTCTAGCAAAGTTCAGGATTTTGTATAGTAATATCGGACTTCTATTATGGACCCGTAGTCCATATGGGTTTAGACACAATGGGTCGACCCAAATTTGAGCTATTACAGTTTTTTAATGGTTAAAGAGATTTACATTAATTCTTATTTTTGAATTTTAATGTCATATATATATGAAAATAATGTTGTTATTATTATCTTTGATTTTAGTTTTTGATTTTTTCTATATAACCTTATGTAGGGTTAGGAGCAAACATGACCCAATCTGAACATGATTTGGATCCAGTTTAGAAGGGGTGCATAGGGGGACTAATGTGAGGCTGGGTGGGGCCCACTAGGGCATCCAACCCCCTCTTTTTTCCTTCTTTCTCATCCCATTAGTCAACACCCCCTATTCCCTCTCTCATTTCCCTTTTAGCTTTGAGAGAAAACCATCTTTCATTTCTTCTTCTCACCCTAGTTGACAACATAGGATTCATACCATCTGATTTTCTTGGGATTTGCACCACCCACATTGCCATTTATTTAGAGGTGAGTTTATTCTTCTCCATCTTCATCTTCTTCATCCTTTTTCTTTCTTTTTTAGGTTTTCTTTTAGTTGATTTCGCTTAAATCGGTTTTTCTTGGAATTTGTGTCACTTCCAACCTTAGGAATCATGTCCTAGCAGTTTGGCACCATCGCCTTCAGCAACATAGGCATTGATTTCATTTTCTCAACCTTCCTCTTTGATTTTCACCTTGTTTGGATCAATTTACCCAAGAAAATTGGTTCTCACCTTGGGAATCAAGCTCCTTGGAAACCATGCAACATTGTGGGCATCCTTGGAGTGCATGCAAACTATGAAGGAAAGCCAGTCACAATCGACCAACCTTAGTTTCCATTGATTGAGTTGTTGGTCAATTTTGAAGGAGATCTCCCTACCCGATCCTCAATTTTGTGTTGATTTGGGTGTGGATCTACCTTTCAACACCTTTTGATTCACGTAAAACCCTGTATCACTCTTCATCAATGGGAGATCACTCTAATTGAACCCTATTCATTGTTTTTCCCTTTCTCTTGGTGTTGCAGACACACATCAAGTGTTCAGTAAATTGCCAAAAAGGCAAATTGTTGCGGAGTTTACGAAACCCCTTGGTTTTTCAGGTTTCACCACTTATTTTTACCGAATCTATGAGAGTAAGATCCCTTAATTAAACTTGTAGAATGTTTGTCATTCTTGTTTTGCCGCAATCTAGCATGTTTTAGTGTTATGTTAGTCTAAGCATGTTGTAGTATTATGTTAGTGAATTAGGTCTTTAACATGCCTAATTTGATATTTATGTGAGATTCTAATTAATTAGTGTAATGAGCATGTTATTGGAATAGTTAAATTAGTTTAATTAATTTTGTTTAATATGCTAAAAAATTGAAAATTTAGTCTATGCCTTTGGAATTATATTGCATGTTAAGTGTTCGGTAAAATGCTTGAGAGAGAAAATTTCATATTTAGATATGGTTTTGAATGAAATTCAAAATAAGTTTTAAAATGTCGATCATGTGTATTTAAAACTTAGTTTTAAAGTAGTTTTGTATACATGTGAGTTATGGTTTTAATTGGTGTGTAATGTATCATAAAAATGCATGCGAGCAAGCGCGAATGGGCATAGTTAACTATGTTAACGCGCACATCATAATTTCAGTTGGCACAAGTGCTCATGTATTGTTTATGTTCATAATTTCATGTGTATAGATGCATGTGTTAATTTAATTTTTGATATATATAGATGCTTAAATATTTGAACCATACATATATATGAATCGTCATGCAAGTATCATAAAAATATGATGCTTAATCCTAAGTATCGCAAAGCGACCATTGAGCCAATGTACATTAAAAAAATGAATGCAATATTTAAGAAACCAAGTAGACTACTCGTGGTGAGTGTGTGTGATGCTAAGCATCGTGTAAATTATTGAAATATAGTTCAGAAATCATGCGGAGCATGATTTGAATGTACGAGAATAGAAGTATTTTTTTGTTGTGGTTCAAGAAATCATGCTTGACATGATTCTAGATAACGGAATATGGAGTGCTTTGTATGTACATGTTTGCATATCCATGATTGAAATGAATGCTCCATGGATGATGTGAATGCATGCCCAAATTAAATATTTGTGTAAATATTTGTATGTGAAGCATGCTATGTATGAAATAAATGCATCACTCATATGAATGTGAAATGAATAAATCATGCATATGGGCATGAATGAATTATAACATGTATCATGCATTGAAGTATAATTGAATGTGTCATGTATCATGCATGAGAGTATGAATTCAATATGACATGTACTGTACATAAAAGTATGTTATGAATTAATCATGCATCAAAGTATATGTGAATAGATCATGCATAAGGGCATGAGAGGGTTATCTTATGAGATAACAACATTAGAATGTGACATATGACTCTAATAAAAGATAACCCTGAGACCATGGGTCTAAATGAGGCATCAGTGAAACCAGTCTCTCAGAGATGACTGAGTCTGTCCCGATCTCAACGAGATGATTGAGTCTATTCTGATCTCATATTTTTCATGAAGAGAGAAAGGCAATACAAATTTCATGGGGTATTATGATGTTTGAGGACTATGTGTGCTTCATCCCCACCCCACGAAGGTTATGAGGATAGGCTTACTCAGGGATTCATACGATAGAGCAAAAAACTATGCAGAGTAAGGGAAGATGTTTCCTTTATTTTTTAGCTCGAGTGACGTATGTGAGCATAGACCGATACAAGAACTCTGTATCCATCTCCCAATCGCTGTATTGTATGATTGATCTCCTGAGAGAGACTCAGTTAAGCTATAGGAGTGAAAAATAAAATACATAGCATAATAAATACTCATATGGTTATTGTTGAACGGCTATAACCTTTATTGTACCAGATGAGCTTAAAATAATCAAGAGAAACAATACATTAAATTCATATAATCACTTTTACTATGTGCAAAAACATATATATATATATAGACTTATAGAGTTTTTAATGTTTATATATGTCATTGCATATGAACCTACATGTGAATGAAAAAGACATGTGAATGTATAGACACCAAAATTTTATGATGCCCAAATGCTAATGCTTTTCAAGATAAGTGTTTGTAGGTGCAAGAATTGAACACCCTCGCACAGAATGGCAGGATGGACCACCGCCCATCAATAGATGATAGAACGAGAATGTCATCTGTGGTTGGATGGTAGAACATAGAGTATTGTCTAATAAGGAGACGACATAGTCACTTCACCGTCTGTTGTATCGAACACGTGCGGGTAAATCAAATGACCAAGACTGAATCTGAAAAGAACATTGTATCAGTAAATGCGATTTGTAACTAGTGCCAGACAACAGACCAACTTGAGTTGGGGCCTGTTAGAGCTCGATATGCCTGAACCGAACCTAGTCCCATCAAGCTAAGTTGAGCCCAATGCATATCGGGCTTTGGGCTTCACAAGGCAGCCCAAACCTGGCCATCTTGGGTCCAATACCTGACCTGATTTGCACCCCTATTTGTAGCCAAGGTGGATGATGAATGATACAACTGTTCACAGGTCACCACACTTCCTTACCAAGTTGTCCAGTAACTAATTTTTTGGCCAGTGACCTGGCTAACTTAGCTAGGTCTGCGTTGACCAAATCTTGGAAGGATCAACCCCTCCTCCCGGATTGGCAACCCTTATTGGAGAGAAAATAGATGTATTTTTTTATTTTTTTTAGATTATTACTCAGAGAAACCGCTCCAAGCGTAGAGACCTAGTCGTGTTGGCTCAATCTGTTGTACTTATGATCTTTGTTCATGTCAGTGTAAAACTTTGAGGGCTTACCTCTCGACCTCAGGGAGTCGCCAAGCTTTGGCTTATGCAGGGGTAATAGGCCGTCAAATGGACTAGGACCCATCCCACTAGGCCAAACCCCTTGGGTCTGTAATTTGATTCTTTTAATATACTGGTAAGGATCCGCCAAACCCTTACTTATAAAAGAAAAGAAAAAGAAAAAAAAAAGAACGTGATTCTCCAACCCACATGGTTAATCCTCCTTATACTAGCAAGATTTAAGAATCCACACATAAACTGTGTTTTAACACCTAATTGCATTGAATCTTATGCCATGTGTTTGTTTATTTTCAATAATAATTGAATATTTAGTAATGATACGATGTTTCCGGAACACCTTCTCCCTTTCAGTAGCCGATGGATCTCATGCAGAAATATAGCTGTGTTGCACTTTACATATGCATTCAGCTTACTTAAGTTCCACCAAATTCCCATTAAAAGGAAAACTGAGCATTTAATATTGGATTTACTTTCTTAAATGACTCTCTCTCTCTCCACACATGCATACCTAAATATCTCTCTCCACACATGCATACCTGAATATCTCTCTCGTCACCTCTCTCACGCATGATATGGATGATGTCTTGTGTGTGTGAGAGAGAAAAGGACCAATAGTGTTTTGTAGGTGAAGATGAGAGAGTGCAAGAAGGAAGAGGATTCATACGTCAAACATGTGGCTACATCAATCGGGCTCATGTGTTCTACCGATTGTGTGCTCTGTGTATGTGTCTTGTGTTTGTTGAATATGGTGCTGGAAACACAACTATTGTGCTGAAACCAAATTGGTTTGGTTGGATGCACTGCCAATGCATGTAAAGAAAAAAAAAAAAACATTTTAAAGTGTTCATAGAATCGTGTGTCAAAATTTTGTTGGACAAACAAATTTGAAAACAATAAAAATAGCTTTACACTTTATATGATATTGTGTTAAGAGGAAGTGGTCAAATTGAAATAAAATGAATAATCTGTTGCTTTGAATTCTACCTGCTGTAGTGAGCGTTATGACTAGTCGTTTCATCCAAGCATCATCCTTCTACATGCTGATGAGCATATATGATCACATGATCTGCCAGTTGATCATCCTTCTACAATGATCAAGTAATTACCTATTTCATATCAAGTATGGTTTACTGGCAAAGGATATAATTAGCTATATTCAGTTATATGACCTTGCACTCTGCTCTAGCTGAGAAAGTGACACTAAAACAGGTATTATTGGTTCCCAACTAAATAAAAGACATAAGAACAGATGAGCAGTACATATAAAATGAAATTTTAAGATCAACAACAGAGAGTTTAGAAAACTAAGAGGGAGACTTTACAAAAGAAAGAGTTTTTTTTTAGAAGACCAAAGGTCGTTGGACATGAATGCATGTGCTAAAATGCCATCATCCATGTCATGTGTGAGAGAGGTGACGAGAGAGCAAGAGATCAATGCATGCATGTGAACAGAGAGAGCCATTTAAGAAAGTAAACCAAATATTAAATGCTTCGTTTTCTTTTTAATGAAATTTTGGTGGGTATATTTCGGAATGCATCACAGCCGTTGGATCTCAAAAAATCCAACCTTTAATAAAAGGAAGTAAGTGCTCCGAGAGCGCAGTATCATTACTATTAAATATTATAGCTAATGGCCTGATTTAATGCTTTTGATATTTACACCAAAACAACTGCCTATAGGATCAAAGA
Source organism: Nuphar pumila (assembly GCF_984573655.1). NCBI lineage: Eukaryota > Viridiplantae > Streptophyta > Magnoliopsida > Nymphaeales > Nymphaeaceae > Nuphar > Nuphar pumila. The sequence goes on along the minus strand of NC_143252.1, from coordinate 101,961,900 downwards.
CCTAGCCGTGGTGTCGTACTTTTTTTTATGTTTATTAGTAATTTCTTTGGCGATATACATCTTATTTTCCAAAAACATTTTTTAAATTGTGTGCCTATCTCGGTGTCACGTGTCCTCGTGTCTAAAAATCTTTGTGACATATTTAACGGAACTAATATTTATTTAAAAATTTTGACTAGAAAGGCCAAAAATCAACACGTGGCAATCTCCCACTGAACGCAGGAATCGTTCACAAAGAATACCCTAAAAAATCTTGAAATACCGGATTTAATCCTTTAAACGGAGACGAAGAATGAAAATGTAATAATTTCCAAAATGAAGGGCTTTTTCTTAACGTCCTCATTATTTTATTCCCGCTTTCCGCATTTCTCTCTCTCTGGTTCGTCGTTCGTACTCGTACCTTCGCTTCTTTCTTTTTCTCCGATCGATTCTGCGATTATCGAGCGAGAAAACCCTAATTCGGATTGGAAGGAGCGTCGATTTTCTCACCGGAGGCGAAAAGGTTCTATTTTTTCTTCTATTTTTCGTTTTTTTTTTTGATATTCAAGCTAGGGTTTCGGGTGTGTTCTCTTTTGTATTCTGTGGATGGTTTTGGCATGGTTTATGTTTGGTTTTTCTCTCATGTTTAGGATCTTCATGCAGATTTCGGTTTCCCTGTTTTTTTTTTTATGGATCCCATTTTTTGTTTTGGGCATGCGTGGTGGAATAGGGTTTTCATTGGAAAACTTAGGCTTTTGGTTGTGGGTACGGTTGGGGAATTGGGGTTTATTTCCCTCAGTTCGGCCTTTTTGTATAGCGCTGGTTTGTTCTGGCTTTTGATAAGGTATTGGGATCACTGAGGAGTCGTGTAATTAGGGTTTGTTCCGTTTGGCGTCGAAGCTCACTGGAATGGTTGTTTTGTGAGGTCTGGTCGGGGCTTTGGATCGCCGAGAAGCTTGAGTAATTAGGGTTTTATTTCATGAAGTGCGCCTTTTTTATGACGTGTTAGAAAGGCTGGGCTTTGGAGTCACCAAGAACATGTCGTGCTTAGAAGTTGGTTCCCTCTCCCACATCCTGCATACAACGGGGAGGTCGGTGTGGGGGTTTTAGGGTTCGATATCTGAGAGCCTGGTTTGCGAGGGTTTAGTGATATAAGATAGTGGAACCGTCCAAGAGTATTGTTTAAGCTTCCTATTTTTTATAAATTTCTATGCACCTCCTTTTGTGGCTTGTTATGTTTTTCCATCTCGGCTAGCTAAAGCAATCATAACATGAATGTTGGTTGGTTTTCAAATCAGTAACAAGGATTTGAGTTTAATTCTTTCAGAAAATCTACATTTCAACACGGTAATGTAGATTAATTGTGACCTTGATTTATGAAAACCGAGTTACTCAATGCTTCGGATCATTGAAGAATTTTATAATGAGGACCTGTTTTTTGTTTCTACTTCTGCTTCATGATATCCTTCTACAAAAGTCACTTGGGTGTTATGAATTTGGTTTCTATCTTGTTCAGGTGTGATGCTGGTGTCTTGTTCTGATGAGGGCTATGCCTGTTGTTTGTTAAATAAACTTCCTTGGTTTTATGCATATCATACCCTATTGTGTTTATACTGTTGAGATGGTTCTTGCTTGTTAGGCTCTCGGTAGCCTAATTTTTAATCCTTTTTTCTTTCTTTCTGGGTTCTCAATCCCAATATCTTTGGTGAACTCCTCATTTCACATAATGTATTTTTACTTTTTGAGATAGTTGAATCTGGAAAATCTTGTGCCAAGTTTGTTGATGTGTTCCACACATTGCTTTCCCTAGGTGCATGGAACAGATTGATTGGCTTACTGTGCATCAGTTAAGATCAAAGAGACTTCCGAAGGAGGATCTTGAGTTAAGACTGGGCCATTCTTTGTTTTCAAAAGGCAGTACCATGACTGCCAATTGTGCTGTAAGGTTTTCTGAGCCAATTACCATTGATGATGATGATGACGATGTCCAGATATTTTCCCCAAGATCGTTCATAGAGGTAAGTGCAACAGCTTGTATTATTTTCAAATGTATGTGGCACAAATGCATTTCATATCAATTATACAATGGCAGTGGTTATGTGGTGATGTGGTCAATTTTTATTTTACATAAATGGTATTTAACAGCTGTAAATGAACATGGTAATCTTCAATGCATTGTTGCAATACTGTTGTTTTTTTACTTTTTCTTTAGTATCGTCCAGCTTATTTGATGTTTTATGTGCATCACTGGGCATCTATTGCACCCTTTTGCTATGCTTTGTTTTCTTGCAAGCTGAGGGTTTATATTTATGCTGTTATATTTGTAGGGAAGAGGGATGCTTTCTCATGGAAGGTCCTGGCCCCCTGTTATTACTGAAGAAGATTTGGAACTTCGTCTCGGAGTTAGAGGTCAGTTTTTGCTTTGTTGTCTAAAAGATCAGCTTTTATTTAAAAGAGTGTAACCATTAGTTACATTATTTATGAGTGGCTGTGACAGTTGAACCAAATAGTTGTCTGCACGGTTATGATCATGTGAGAATTGCTTTGTATACATCTGTTTTTTTGGTCTGGTGGTTCTATGATGTGTATTGTGTCTTGATACTAGTTCATTTCAGTTTCTTCCTTTCTCTATAGTTGTTGACCGAGTTTTGGAGCTTGTAGTGGTGTCAATTATATCTCTGTGCAAGTTTTTTTCTTTTCAACAGATTGGTTTTCTCTGTCACATGGACACTTATCATGTGTATCTCGTACCGACACGTTGCAATATGACACTTCATTGACATAGTCAAGCAGTTTCACTCTCAGTCAACATCGTGTCATTATCTTTATCTATTTTATTTTATAATCTTATATACTTATTTCATATTCACTTGAGTTTTTTTTTAATTTGTCATCAATTACATTATATTTCAATTTCAACTTAGTCTCAGTATTTGATATTCCTAAATGTAGTGATTTAAAATTGTTGTTTTGTACACACACACACACACACATCTATGAGCATTTAAGTCGTGTCCCCGTGCCCTAATTTTTTAAAATTATAGTATTGTACTAAGTGTATCTGCATCGTGCCCCGCTCCCGCATCCGTGTCCGTATCCATGTGACATAGGCTTTTCAATAACTAGTGCTCTGAAAAGTACATTTGGCTATGCAGAGTATCCGAAGAATATGATAAATATATTTGATGATGGAGAGGATGCTGATGCAAATCTGAGGCAATTTGATAAGGTACAAGTCATTACATTACCAGTTATCATTGTTATTATGTTTCTAACATTTCTTCTTCAGATCCCTTTCATTTTTCAAAACCTCTGGTATTCTATAGATGAAAGTGCTACAATTTCCAACGGTGAACATTTTGGATTTACTTGGCATTGACTTAGGCTGCTTTAAGTATCCAGCTTTCTAATATGATCTTTTTGCCTGTGGAAATCCCATAAAAGTCATCCGAGGTGATATGTGTTTGGTGTAGCTGTGCAATTGTATCACATCATTGAGTATATATATATATATATTAAATAGATGAAGGACAAGACATTTTTGTATTTGGGTTCCTAAACTCTCACGTCGGGTGCTTAAATTGGACCATATGCTTCAGTGAGTCAAACGAAAAGTCATGGAATCCGCTTAGTCTACATAGAAAACTACATAAAGGGTCTACCATTGAATTCCACTTTGACTAAATTCTTCCGAGTTAAAATTGTATTAGATGGTCACAGTGGTCTGTAGTCAAGCTATGTTAACTGAGGGTCTTGGGCTGACTTCCTACCAGAGCATATCTGCCAGCTTGGCATTAAAAAAAGGAAAGAAAAAGACCGTTTTGCGGTTTATTCAAAGTGATGAGGAATCAAATCTTCAGCGAGAAAAATGAGAATTTGGAGACTAAGGGCACATTTGGAAGCAAGAAAAACTGTCATAGGAAAATAAAATTTTGGAGATGAGAAGTTTTGATATGATAACTTGTCTACATGAAAAATATTTACTTGTTTGTGTAGCACGCTATGTCACATGGGTGCGGGGATGCGGCATTTTAAAAAAACTTGGGTGCGGGGGTGCGTGAGGGCAAAAATATAAAAAATTATATATATATAATTTTGAAGTTTTAACAATTAACAACAGTAACACTAATGAAATAAAAAACAATTATTGTGAGTATATTTTAAGAAACAAAAATTCTATATATGCTAAAATTCATCATTATAAGACTGCATTAACCAAGCTTAATCGAGTTTCAAAGCTTCACTAAGCTTTAATGGTCTGAGCTGAGTTTAATTGTTTAATCGAGCACTGCTAGATGCATATATGGTTTTAATTTTTTGCTATTGAATCAGACAAATATCAGGATTTGATGGATATCTGATTACATGTAAAAGAACCAAATAAGGTACGAACACTGGTCCAAATGGGACGAGACCCCATTTCCCCCCTGGCCAGGACATATATGCTTGGTTTCCCATCCGACTATTTTAGTTATTCTCTCCTAGTTATGTAACTGAGCTACTTTTGAATGGTAACCAAGCTGGTCATCCCTGAAGAAAGGTTGTATTGTCCATGATCATTACATCCTGCCCCAAAATCTGGCAGCTCATTGGCTATGGATATTTTGTATTAATTTTTGTAGTACGTAACCTCCAACCCAACACATATCTCGGAAGGAAATCAAAATCTGATCTAATATTTGCAGGCAGGTACAGTGGACTGCAATATGTACAGGCCAACATGGGCATCATCACCCTTTCGCCTTCCTTTTGTGAACCCTCTATTTTAACAGAACCATCTCTGCTCTCTTCAATTTTCAAGGTACAATATGGTTGTTCTTTGAGACCATCCAGATTTTCATGAAAAGTTAAACTCTCATCAACTACGAGAGGTGTAAGATCTTCAGTAAAAGGTGAGAATGATGAAGAAAGCCACCAGGTGCAGTATCAATGCATTGCTTGATTCACTCCCCATCAAAGTTGGGGGTATCTCCTGACCGCAATCCCCTCTGCAGCATCCTATCCAAGAGATGGGGGTATCTCCTGACCGCAATCCCCTCTGCAGAATTCGATGAGGATCATTTCCCTTCGACCACAGAGCAACTCAAGAGACAGAAGAAGCTCGGTGAGTCGCACTCGCCCCTAGAAGGAACCGATCTCTTCACCGCTGTCAATCGATTCTTGTTGAACGAGGCACCTTCGCAGGTTTAGCCTGTGCTTGACCCTGAGAAACGATTCGCAGAAGAGACTCCTTGGTAGTTGGCTACGGCATGTGGTTGCCGTAAAGAAAGTTGAAGAGTTGTGTCTCGAAACTTGCCATGTTGACAAACCAGTTCCTAAGTTTTCTGGCTGTCATGCCCATTTCATCGGGCCTCTTTTTTTTTCAAGTTCAAAAGTTGGACATAAATGACTCTGGGTGTGTTGATCGCACCCAGGGTCGGGTTGACCGCACTGAGTGCCGCACGCTCACCCGCATCGCATCGACGCGGGTGCGGCACCTGATTGGCCGAATCTTTGTGACATAGGTAGCACGCAATGTCACATGGGTACGAGTACGGAGTGTAAGACACGACACTTTAAAAAAATGCAGGTATAGGGACACAACTATATATATATATAGTGTATGTGTGAGAAATGGTTTTATGGGCTTCAATCCAAGATTCATGTTTGTAAATATGAAAAAATAATTTTATTGATGTTTTTAATAAATGTGAAGTATTTGATAAGGGAAAGGTTTAGTTGATATTTTCAATAAAGAAGGGGAGGAAAGGTAAAGTGCTAATATTTTAAAAAATAAAAGGGGAGGTGGGGTATTAAAAAAAAGAAGAGGGAGAGAAGGGAATGAACCTCTCTCTCTCTCTCTCTCTCTCTCTCTCTCTCGGGGTCTGAAACAAAAGGAGAAAGAGGAGCCCGAAATAGGAGAAGAAGAAAGAGGTGGAACAAGTACTTCGCATTGTCTCTCTCTCACCTTCTTCTTCCTTTCTCTCTTTCCTCTTCTTCTTCTGGGTTGTTTTTTGGGTCGGGTCGTTGTTGGGAAACACGACCAGAGAGGGGAGGGGGGGGAGATCCAGAGAGGGAGGAAAATCGAGAAGGGGGAAACAAGACCAGAACTTCGGCGGGGAGGTCACCATGTCGGGATATGTGGGTGCAGACATCCGGGTGGCCTTGGTTCTTGTAGATGTTCTCGGCGTAGACGGGGATGCCGCCAGGGCCCTCGCCACCGCCGGGGACAGTGAAAAGATGACTTCAGCTGGGTCTGGATATTGAACCCAGATCCAGATCTGATCCAAATCCAATACCCAGATCCAGCATGAATAGGACATCACGATTCCTAGTTTGTGCAGTCTCCTTGTTAATGTTTCCTAGTATGTATAGTTTCCTTATTAGTAATGTTTCATTTATTTTTCAGTTTCCTTGTATAAGGAAATATACCTTTTGTGTTTTAGTTTCTTTATAGGTAAGAAATGATTGTATATGCCATACTCTAAATAAGAGCATCATATCTCATGGTTCCTCATTGGGAACCGGTTCAGCAGCAGCCCCTATTCTTTTCTTTTCCTACTTTGAGAGTGTTCTGGACATTGGGAGGTGCCATATTTATTATGGTATCAGTGTTGGATATCAATTTGTTCTATTGAGGTATGTTTTAAGAGATCTTGGGTTTCATACCTTTCTTCAAGTTTTCCATCTCTTTCTTCTTCTTCCTCTTTGTTTTCTTCCATTGTCCTGATTATCTTTTGTTGCCATTCTTCTTTATGCTGTTGTCATATGATTAAACATATATTACTAGTTTTAATTGATGTCAAGAATTTTCTTTCCTTCTTTTCTTGTTTGACATCACACCCTTGAGATTTTCCTATTTCCTTTAAATTCCTACCCTGTTGTTTCTATTTTACAGATCTGAAATCTGTCTTAAAACCTTTTCTTATCCAGATTTTCAGATATGAAACCAGATTACAGAAAATCTGATTTGCTTATTTCCTCTTGGTCATGAGGTCAACTCTTTGGTCTTTGATAACACAAAAAGGGTCAGTCCAACTTTGTTTGCATTGACGGGATTGATTAAGTATTTCCTTCGTTTCATATCTTTCATGGATTCAATTTCTCAATGGTCCCTCTCTACCTTCGTACCGCAATTGGTTTATGAAAAACTAAACAACTCTAACTTTTTAACTTAAGAGGCAAATAACTCCTTTTGTTAGGAGTAAAAATCTCTCGACACCTTGATGGATTCATCATCCCTTGACCAGAATATTTCATCAAGGAGAACACAGATGAGAATGGGGTTATTTCATCTTTTCATGTCAGGAATCCATAGTTTATTTCTTGGGTGAAGAGATCATGCTTTAGTTGCATATATTATCTCCACTTTATCGTAGGAGGCACTCATTGGATTACCTAATGATTGCACCTTAGTTGGCAAACTCGTGACTCGGGCTGAGATCACTCGACCCTTCACTCGCGGGTCCGCTCCATGGTCCTAGCCAGGATCTCTATCCTTCGATTTGCCGACCTCTGATGTATCTCCTATATTCTAATTTTTGCCATGTCACTTTGAATTAGAAAAAGACAAAAAGTGCAATAAAAAATGCATTACATGAAATAAAAGCATACAACTTGCAATATGCACACAGACAAAAAACAAAAAAAACTTGTGCAAACATCCTTGATTGTGCAAGACTACATATTCTGAAGCCATAAACTATGTTGTGGTGCAGCCGAGCAGTGTAGGTGCAGACTGCATGCTTAATAAAAAAAAAGATAAAGTGTAGGTGCAGACTGCATGCTTACTAAAAAAAAGGATAAAAACCTCTAATTGTGGAGGTTTTTGTTGTTGTCCACACTCAATCCCACAATGCACACACACAAACACGATAAAGAAGGGCCTTGCTTTAGTGAGCGAGGCAGAGATAGAGATAGAGGGAGAGGGTTGAGGCGTTAAGCTTGCCTTGCCGAGAGAGAGAGAGAGAGAGAGAGAGAGAGAGAGAGAGAGAGAGAGAGAGAGAGAGAGAGAGAGACTTGGCTGTTGGCGGTGATCGCTGGTGGTTAGTGGCCTGGTGCTAGGGTTTGAGAGGAAGGCAGGCGAGAGATTTCTCGATAAAAAAAAGCTTTTATAATGTTTAAAACCAGTTCTTATCGGGAGAACAGATTCATAACCCAGTACAAGTCGATAATTTTGTAATGAACCGGTACACACTGTCTCATTCCTTAATCAGACGATTTAGGACTAACCTGCTGGGTCGCTGAGTTGAGCGATTTCAGACCGATTCACACCTGATCCTAGGTAAACCAGGATTGGGGAGACTCGGTGGCCTAGTAACCTACCGAGATCCGATCTTGAGTCGGATCATCGGGTTTTCCAACTATGGATTGCACAACTCTACAATCTAGACGCGTTTTCAGATATCTGAGACTAGGGACATGTTTCTGAAAAAGAAATTTCAAAATTTGAAGAAAGGTTCCATGACAATTATGGAATACCTCAATAAAATGAAAAACACCACCGATAAGTTGCCATGGTTGGTTATGAGGTTTTTGATAAGGATATGGTCAATAGGCTCTCAGTGGTCTTGGCTTTGATTACCATGTTCTTTCTACCACTTTGCAGTATTCTGATAGGCTTCTTACTTTTTTGAATCTAAAGGCCAAACTATTATATTATGAGATAACTCTTAGTCTAAGTCACACAAACTCGGCTAAAAGGTCGACACACTCGCGTCGACACGCCCCAACATGGGTGCGGCTTCAGACACGGTCAACGAAGTGTCAGACTCGGTCAACGCACTGGAGCCGAGTCCATCCACATTTTGGACTTGGTCAACTTTGACCAAGTCTATTTTTGTCCATGTATTAAAATTAATTTTGGTCTCGGTCAACTTTGATCAAGTCTATTTTTGTCTATTTATGATTGTTATATATATATATATGTATGTATATATATATATATATATATATATATAGCCGAGTCCCCTTGTCCAAAATTTTTGAAATTGTTTTGCACCCGTACCCGCGCCCTTGTGACATAGCTCTTAGTGTTGATGCATATACTTCTCATGAACCTCAGGAAGTTCTGGTTTCTAATATGTCACGTGGTCGTGGAAGAGGAGGATATTTTAGAGGAGGCAGGGGACGAGGTCATGGAGGTTGAGGTATACTTCCCGCACCTAATATTCCTCTTAGCACTTCTGCACAAGGACGACATCTTATTCCTACTTGTTTCATGTGCAAAATATCGTGGCATGTTAAGGCAAATTTGTAACCCCCAAAATTTCAAACTTGTAAACCTTTTTAAACTACTTAGGAAACCTTTCATTTTTCAGAGTCATCAAAAACGATTTTTTTGAAAAGCAACACAAGTTGACAACTTTGGGCACGTTACCGTAATAATTCATTATAAAAACCTCATTTCCAAAACATTTTATCAAGACGATTAGGATGTACAAAATTTAGGGTTTCACCTTTTTACAAACTCAAAACCCAAACAGGTACCAGGGCTTAAAACTACGAGCAGGAGAGTGAAGTCTCAGGTCATCTTGCATCCCATCATCGACTGTCTGAAGAAAACCTACTCATCACCTATGCCCATAAAATGGGTCAGTTTCGTGAAAAACTGGTAGGTACGCAAAAGGCAATAAAGAACAAAGGCTAACGCAAAGCATGCTCAATTTTAGTAATTAATGACAAATTAACTACGCATACAAATATCATGATTAATTGATTCTGCAGGCAGAGAACAAATAACTGAAACAAAACAACCAACACAGAATGAAATTAAGCACAATATGCAATTATGAATCTCCAGGTGTGCAACTAAACAGTAGTGTGAACAAGATATTTTTAGTTTCGATATTAACTGGATTGTGGGTACGTATTATGCCATGTATTTTTTATAACCCGGATAGCTGATTGAATCCGCTCTTAAGGGGACGGTCATTGACCAAGAGAAGATTTCCCAAAGGCCACTCATTCAAAGGATGCATCCAACTTCTACAGAAGTGCCTGAAGCTACCTTTTGTAGCTCATTTCTCCTAACTTCGACGGCTGAGAAAACTGCGCCTTTTGCCCGTAATAACCATTAATGGTTTGTCCATCGGAGTTTTTGTACCATCCATCCTCTCTCTTGATGAACCGTGGCGAATGGGCACGACGGGGGTTTCTTAATCGCCACCCCATTCTACATGCTCTGGTCCATTAGACCCACTCGTGCATCTTGCCTGTGAAGGCGTATAGTCACTATCTTGTGAATTTCAACAATTATGCTCATTGCACGCCATGAGGTTTATCAACCTCTCGTGCTACTCATCGTAGTACAACTCAACGTCACTGTCCAACGACGCGACTACGATGGCTGACAAGGGTTACTCAAAGTCACTCCCAACACGAAACATGCAAGTTCAAGCATGTCTACAATCGTGAAAAGTCTAAAAATCCTTGTAAGGACATGCTTTATCGAGATCAGGGCATCGATACCCAATTTTTCATCTTATCAAAAAGAGCGAACATTGGTACACACTGTCACATTCCTTGCAAGGTTTGTCCTAAAAGAATTGCAAAAGGCCAAAACTTCTCAACATGCGTGGCAGCTCTAAGCGAAAGTAATGGAACACATAAATAAATAACATAATGCAACGAGAGCAAATAGTAAAGCAGTAAGCAGGAAAGTAAAGGCAGAAAAGGAAAATGTCTAGGCACATAACGCACGGGGCTATAGAAAGAAAAATACACAAAAAGTAAAAGCCTGGGCACGTAAAGTGCGACGACAAAAGAAAGGAAAGTGCAGGAGAATAAAGACAGAAAAGGAAAATGCCTTGGCATATAAAGCGTAGCGGCAACAGAAAAGAAAAGTGCAGGAAAGTAAAGACAAAAAAGAAAATGCCTTGGCCAATGAAGCGCGACGACAACAGAAAAAGAAAAGTGCAGGAAAGTAAAGATAAAAAAGAAAAATGCCTTGTCACATAAAGCGCAACGACAGCTGAAAGGAGAAGACATAAAAGTAAAAAGACAGAAAATAAAGCCTGGGCGCATAAAGCGCGGCGACAACAGAAAGGAAAAGTGCATAAAAGTAAAGAGGACAAAGATCGTGAAATTGCGTCTTTGAGTTAAAAGACATACGTATATACATATATAATTGTCCTTGCATTCCAATCTTGATTATCTTTTCTTATTTTAGCTCTTGTTCATTCATAGTCCTTTTTATGCAACTTTCTCCTACCTTGAGGGGTTGCGGATCTGCGTACGCTTGCGAGCGTAAGTACGAACTTGCTCGGTCCACAGGGCGCGAAAGTGCTCTGTCGTGCAACCTGCAAGCATAAGGGTGTTAGTATGCCATTATCAAAACAGGAACCGGGTCCAGTAAGACCCGCAGTGGTCGCCCGATCGAACCCCGATGTGAGGGTGGGCAGGCAAAGGGGGGTTAGGGGACTCGACCCCCTGCAGGCCCGATGGAAGGCCACAGAGGCAGGGGCACCATCCCCTGCTTGCAGGAAAAAGGCAGAGACAGTGGTCGAGCCCTTGTCTGACCGACAAAAGCAGAGAGAAAATGAGAGGGGCCCGACCCCTCCCCTGCAGGGGCAGAACACAGGGAGGGGCTCGCCCCCCTCCCTACAATAGGGGGAACAAGGAGGGCTCAACCACCCCCTCCCTGAGGGAGCGGGAAGGCAGGGAGGGGCTCGGCCCCTCCCCTGCGGAAGCAGGGCGGCATGGCAGAGAGGGACCTGGCCCCTCCGCTGTGCCCACGAGAAAATAGACAGAGGCAGGGGGTGTCGGCCAGAGAAGACAAAGGCAAGGGGGCTCCGCTCTCCCTGCCTGACAAAAGAAACTACGGCAGGGGTTCCGCCCCCTGCCCGACGAAAAGAAACTGGAGGCAGGGTGCGGAGCCCCCTGTTGGCCGGAGAAAAGCAAAGGCAGGGGGACAAAGACATACAAGGCTTACAAAAAGAAACTGCGGCAGGGGGCCCTGCCCCCTACCCAGTGGAAAGAAGACAAGATGAAGAAGAGGAAGAAAAAGAAGGGGAAGAGATTACCTGAGGAGGCGGCCGACGATGGGCTACCGATGGTGGGGCTGCGGTGGTTGGAAAAACAAAATAAGAGAGAGAGAGCTCGGGGCGGCGTCAGGGACGTCGGTTGAGGCTGTCGAAGCGAGAGGCGGTGGTTCACCGACACGGTCGCCGGTGGCCGCAGAGAAGAAAGGAGGAGATGGGAGGCAGAGAGGAAAAGAGGGAGACGGTGACAGGGGGTGGCTTACCGGTACGGTCGCTGGTGGTCACAAAGAGAAGCGATGAAGACGGGAGGCGACGAGGAGAGAGAGAGAGTGGCGAGGGGTTTTACCCCTCGCCTCTCTCAGCATGCGTCTTTTAAAGACGCATGCCGAAAGTTCGAGAACCCGGGTCCAATATGGCAAACCAGCCTTGGCATGTGTCTGACACGTGTCCGACGCCTTTTTTTTTAATCGGGCTTTACAAAATTACTGGTTCAAAGATGATCTTAGGTATAATCAGGGAACAACACATGCACAGGGAACAACACAAAGACAATATAAAACCAAGGCAAAGGTCAATCTGGAGGTCAGCCAAGTGGTCAAAGTCAACTTCCTATAGATAAACAACTAATATTTGCAGCACTTGCATGACTTAATTTGAATCAAAATGTGCAAGGAATGTGGTATTTCGATTCTAGGGCTGCTAACCACATCGTAGGTGGTGAGGGTAAGCTCTCAACTTTGATTTCTTATCGTGGCAAAGATAGTATTGTTATCGGAGATGAGACTCGTCACCTTAGCACACACTGTAAATGTGTCAATTCCCTTGTCTAAATCTAGTTCTTTGAGTCTTTCTAATGTCTTTTTTGTTCTTAACATCAAGAAAAATCTTATTTTTATCTCTATGCTTTTGTGTTGTATTTACTGCATCATTTGTTTGTGTCAAGGTTCTTCACATGAAGAACATATTCGTTGAGTGTAAAAGGTTGGGAAACATGTATGTCTTCAATAAGGATCCTACGTTCAAGTCTGCTGGTTCTGTTTTGAGACCTAGTCCAACTTTATCGAGCCCATCTATTTTATTCAATTCTTCTAGTTTAAATAAAGCCAATCTTTGGCATCATTGTCTTGGTCCTTGTAGTAAGGGTTTCATTGGAAGATTGGCTTCTAGTTAATTGATTCTTGGGTCTAGCCTAGATTGTGAGTTTGCAAATGTCATATGTCTAAGTTGTCAAGTTTCAAAGAGTCGTGTACTTCCATTTAATTCCTTGATTGAAATTGATTCAAAACCCTTTAAAATTGTGCATTCTGATGTATGGGGACCAACACTTAAAGTTTCTTTGTCTTTGGGGTCATTACTATGTTTTTTTATTGATAATTGTTCCCGTTATATATGAATATATTTTATGAAGCATAAACTCGAAGCTTTTAATATATTCATGAAGTTTCACATGTTGGTCAAAAAACCAGTTTTCTACTTCTATTTTGAATTTTCAGTGTGATGGTGGGGCCGACTACTCTTCGAAGGAATTCATTACTTATCTTGAAAATAATGGGATCAACCAACGAGTTTCTTGTCCTTACACACCTCAACAAAATAGGCCTGCTGAGAGGAAGCACCGTGATATTGTTGAAAGTGCTTTAGCTATGTTACATGCTAGTAGAACTCCTTTATATCGTTAGACAAAGGCCTTTCATTCTGTTCACATTATAAATATGTTGCCCATGAAGATTTTGAATTACAAATCTCCTTATTATGTTTTGTTTGGGAAGCACCCTAGCTATGATTCTTTACGGGCCTATGGATGCATATTTTGTTAAAGCATATGTAATAATACCATAATACCCGATAGGGGTATTATGGTCTTTTCACAAAGTACCCAATAGGGGTACTTATTTTCTTTCTTTTATTTTACTGTTTTTTATTTTTTTTTTATTTTTTAAAATGTATTTTTTGGATACCGAAAAGGGGCCCCACAATGGAGTCGTTGGGGCTCCCAACGGTCACAAATGTGACCGTTGGGGGCTCCCAACGACTCTATTGGGAGCCCCTTTGGTCTCCTTTTCTTATAAATATGGGGAACCCCCCTTTATGTTGTATTGCTCTTTAGAGCTCCTCTTCAATAATAGTGATATTATTTTTCATGTGTGTAGCCTTTTTATAAGGCCCTTCGTATATCCCTTAGTGGATTTCCTCTCTTGTGCTTGTTGCACTTGTCCGTGTGGGACATAGTGAATGCTTTAGCATTCTTGGTTTCTTCCGCATATTTCATTACATGGTATCAGAGCCATACGATCTTCTAAAGGTAAAATCGTGTCTCTCTCTACTTCCTTTCTTTCTCACATCTTCATTGTGTAGCAATAGAAGTCAAGATCGATCTATCATTCAAACTCAATGGGAAAAATTACATGATGTGGGCATCCGCAATGGAGAATAATCTCAAAGGCAAGAAGCTTTGGGGTTATGTAATGGGAACCGTTCCGGAACCCCAACTTAAGCTCACAAAGATGGAAGGAGATCAAGAGAAAGCACTTGAAGGCGATGCTCGTCTCAAGGCCATTGAAGATTATAATCATCAAATGGAAGATTGAGAGAGCAACCATGCAAAAATCCTAGCATGGTTTATGAATAATGTCGAACTCAAGGTATGTGCAAATATTGCAAAATTCCGCCGGGCAAATGAAGCTTGGTTTTTTATGAAGGGTATGTTTACCCAAAAGGATCTTGCAAGAGCTTATTTTTTGCAAGAAAAAGTAAGAACCACAAAACAAGGTGACATGAGCATACAAGATTATTATAGTGTTCTAAATCCTTTGTGGGATGAATTGGCTCTTTTAGAGCCTAAATGGGTGGCTATGGAGGATGTGGTACTAAGACAAAAACAAATGGAACAAGATAGATTGTTTTAATTTTTATTTGGGCTTCGTCTCGAATTTGAACAAGTGAGATCCTCACTTCTCCATAGATCCACGTTTCCTCCCTTAGAAGAGGCTATTGCCGAGATTACTCAAGAGACTAGGCATAGCATGGGTAAAAGCATAGAGGAAGTTCTGGCCGTATCTAAACCCGGCAATCATGTTAAAACATACAAACCACCTCATTTTGGTAAGCAAGGGAGTGGTGAAAGAAAAATGATTATATGTCATCATTGTTATGAGCCGGGACATATCAAACCCGTTTGCCCAAAGCTAAATAGGGCATTCAAGCCAAAGGTGGCTTCCGTTGAAGAATCCACCACCAAAGAAGATGACGGCAAGAACGGGGATCTCAAAGATACTCTTGGACAAATCTCCTTGGCTCTCCAACAAATTCTAAAGGTTACTTCTTCCACCTCCGGTGCCGCCATTGCCTCGTCATCACCTCCCGGTACGTACTCTTGGATTTTAGATTCCGGAGCCTCTTTTCACATGACTCCTCATGAAAATGCATTAACCAATGTGCACACCAATTCAAAATTATCTTGTGTCTCTACGGCCGATGGAACTTTTCTCAAAATAAATGGTATTGGAACTCTTGATTCTAAAAATATTCAAAATTTTCTTGTTCCAAAAGTTAGAATAGTTCCTAAATTAAATCTTAACCTCTTTTCCGTTTCTCAAATAGCCGACCATGGATGTGAAATATCTTTCTCATCCCAAGGGTGCTTTGTGCAGGATCTCCGGTCCGGGAAGCGGATTGGGCAAGGCCATAGGAAGGGAGACCTTTATTTTATGAATAACTTAACACTTCCAAATACCTCATTTTGTACTTATGTCCAAGACAAAAATATTGAAACTTGACATAAAAGGTTTGGACATCCAAGTTACTCTAAAATGTATCTTTTTCCTTTTGGAAACAAGTTTTGTAAAGAAAAAGATATCAATTGCAAAGATTGCATTTTTGGAAAAATGAAGTCTACTCCTTTTTCTATTAGAACCTTTGTGACAACAAGACCTTTTGAATTGGTGCATTCCGATGTATGGGGACCATCTCCGGTTTTATCCAAAGGTGGTTATTCGTATTATGTTACGTTTATTGATGATTATACTAGATACGTATGAATTTATTTTCTTAATGTTAAATCGGAAGTTTTTAACTTCTTCAAAGAATTTCATGCAAAAGTTCAAAATCAATTTCAAAGTCAAATATCCATTCTTAGATCCGATTCGGGTGGAGAGTACTTATCAAATGATTTTCAATCATATCTAAAACAACATGGCATTTGTCATCAAAAATCTTGCCCAAGAACTCCTCAACAAAACGGTCTAGCGGAGAGAAAACATAGACATATTTTAGAAACCACTAGATCCTTACTCATTTCTAAAAATATTCCTAAAAATTTTTGGGCCGAAGCCGTGTTAACCTCCACCTATTTAATCAATAGGATGCCATCTTCAAAATTGAACAATATCTCTCCTTATGAAAAACTTTTTAATATGACACCCGACTACAATCGTCTTCGTATTTTTGGGTGTAAATGCTTTGTTCTTTTGCATAAAAGAGATAAATTGTCACCTAAAGCAATAGAATGCGTATTTTTAGGATATGGTGAAAATCAAAAGGGCTATAGATGCTTTGACTATAAGAACAATAAATTATTTGTCTCCAAAGATGTGACTTTTTTAGAAGATGAAAATGGATTTGAAATTTTGGAAAAACCAAATGAAATTGATTATATGTTTATCAATGATCTTTTAGAAGACTCAAATGATGATCTTTTGAGTCATCCGGAATCTTTAGAAAATACTCATGATAATGGTGTATCACCAACTAATGGTGACAATCTCCAAGTTTACACTCGGCGTGAGGAAGCACAACCTATTAGTGCTTTAGAAAAATTCTTGCGGCTTAATGAACCCCTAGAAGAAACCTCTCTTAGGCGTTCTTCTAAAGAATCCATTCCACCAAATAGGTTTGTCTCATATGAAACTCTCTCACCTAAATATAGAGCTTGTCTAATTGCCTTGCATTCTTACTATGAACCTTCCCACTATAATCAAGCAAAAAATATTCCTCATTGGGTTGAAGCAATGAAAGTTGAACTAGATGCTTTAAATAAGGCTAAAACTTGGGAAATAGTTCATCTTCCTCCAAATAAAAAAGCTATAGGATGTCGATAGGTCTACAAAGTCAAAACAAAAAGTGATGGTTCCCTAGAACGTTATAAAGCTAGATTAGTTGCTAAGGGATATTCACAAGAATATGGCATCGATTATGAGGAAACTTTTGCCCCCGTGGCTCGCATGACAAGTGTTAGAACTCTAATAGCAGTAGCATCATCTAAGAAATGGCCTATATTTCAATTAGATGTTAAAAATGCCTTTCTTAATGGTCAGTTGAATGAAGAAGTATATATGGACCCTCCGCCGGGAATTAATGTTAACCAAGGTCAAACTCTTCGGTTATTAAAAGCTTTATATGGTCTTAAACAAGCCCCTAAGGCTTGGTATGATAGATTTAGTGCTATCATGGTAAAATTGGGATTTCGTTCACGTTATACTGACACTGCTCTTTTTGTTAAACGTGCAGGTAATAGTATCATCATCCTTCTGCTTTATGTTGATGATATGATCATCACTGGCAATGATGAAAGTGGTATTCTTAATGTTAAAACATAATTTTGATATGTCTGATTTGGGTTTTCTCAGGTACTTTCTTGGTATAGAAGTAGCATACTCTCCTCGAGGGTATATATTGTCACAGATGAAGCTTGCTGCAGACATATGTTCCAAATCTGGGATCTCAGATGACAAAAAGGTGGAGACTCCGGAGGTTATCAATGCTAAACTACGACTGGAGGATGAAGTTCTGCTGGATGATCCTACTCCCTACAGGCAACTCATAGGCTCCCTCACCTATCTGACTATCACCAGGCCGGATATTGCTCATGCTGTGCACTCTGCAAGCCAATTTCAGCATGCTCCTACATCTGTGCATATGAGTGCTGTGCTCCGGATCATTCGATACATCAAAAATACTTTGACTAAAGGGCTATTCCTATCCTCACTCTCTTCTTTAGATTTACTGGCTTATACTGATGCTGACTGGGGAGGAAACCCAAATGATCGAATCTCAACTACTGGCTTTTGTGTTTTCCTAGGAGATTCGCTAATTGCTTGGAGGTGCAAGAAACAACAGAAAGTCTCGTTGTCTTCTACTGAAGCAGAATACAGGGCTATGACAACTACTACAATGGAGCTTGTGTGGCTTCGAAGTCTTCTTCAAGATATGGGAGTCGAAATTACCGGTGCTTCGAAGCTTTGTTGCGACAACAAAAGTGTCATCTACATTGCCAGCAACCACACCTTTCATGAGAGGACTAAACATATTGAAATGGACTGTCATTATGTACGTGATGAATATCTTCGTGGGACAGTTACACTGCCATATGTCACTTCAGAATATCAACTTGCAGATTTCTTTACCAAAGCCCTGCCTGCTCCTCGCTTCTTGTTCCTTCTTGGCAAACTTTCGGTCATTCCCCTGTAAAGTTTAAGGGGGAGTGTTAAAACATATGTAATAATACCATAATACCCGATAGGGGTATTATGGTCTTTTCACAAAGTACCCAATAGGGGTACTTATTTTCTTTCTTTTATTTTACTGTTTTTTATTTTTGTTTTTATTTTTTAAAATGTATTTTTTGGATACCGAAAAGGGGCCCCCACAATGGAGTCGTTGGGGCCCCCAACGGTCACAAATGTGACCGTTGGGGGCTCCCAACGACTCTATTGGGAGACCCTTTGGTCTCCTTTTCTTATAAATAAGGGGAACCCCCCTTGTATGTTGTATTGCTCTTTAGAGCTCCTCTTCAATAATAGTGATATTATTTTTCATGTGTGTAGCCTTTTTATAAGGCCCTTCGTATATCCCTTAGTGGATTTCCTCTCTTGTGCTTGTTGCACTTGTCCGTGTGGGACATAGTGAATGCTTTAGCATTCTTGGTTTCTTCCGCATATTTCATTACATATTTATGTTCGTCCTTGAAAGATAAATTTGAACCTAGAGCTTATGTTTGCAAATTTATTGGTTATGCTGACAATTATAGAGGGTTCGGGTGCTATGATGTCAAAAATAAATGCCTATGAATTTTCAGAAATGTGGTATTTGATGAAAGCTCTTTTGAGTATGATTTTGGTCCTGACCAAGTTCAAAAGGAAAAAGAGAGCAATATGGAGTACTATCGGCCATGGTTAAGTGAAGAATTATTTTCAGCACCCATTGGTGAATTTTCAACACTATGAGGAGTCTCAGGTAATCTTGAACAACATAGGGAAGTCTCTATTACTGTTGAAGAAAATGCAGTTACAAAATGAGATATAAAGAAGGTCGAGTTTATACTCGAAGCGGCAAAGAAACAACCAATGTAAATGCTAAACAACAAATTCAAAATGTAAGCATTGATGAAAAGGTAGTCAGCTAACATGATGAAATCGTGCCACAATCGGAGTTCGGAAGGTCAAATAAACATCCTGTTAAGAGATGCAAATTTCAACACAAACCATCAAGTTTTTCTCGTGCAAATAGAGAAGCAAGAAGAACAAATTTCTTATTTTGAAGCTATGTGAAATAAGAAATTGGTTGAAGCCATGAATAAGGAGATGAGAGCATTGCACGAATGCCAAACATGAAAAATAATTAAAAGGCCAATGTGACCGGATCAAAATGGGTTTATAAGATTAAGTATAAACTTAATGGTACCATTGAAAGTTATAAGGATCGTTTAGTTGCAAAGGGGTTCACTCAAGAGTATGGTATGATTATGAGGAAACTTTAACCTTGTGGTTAAAATAGGAACATTAAGAATTATTCATGGTTGGGTCTTGAACCAACTTGATGTCAAGAATGCATTTTTACATGGAGACTTGAAATAAGAAGTTTACATGGAAGAACTACAAAGATATAGTGAAAATGATCCATCTGAATATGTCTGTATATTTAAGAGAGCAATATATGGGTTAAAGCATGCTTCCCGTTTGTGGTTTGAGAGTTTCTTTCTTGAAATACAAAAACATGTTTTCTATAAATCCTCTCTTGATCGTTCATTATTTATCCACAAGGGTAAAGAATATATAAATGTTTTGCTTATATATGTGGATGACATCATTGTTACAAGAAGCTCAGATAAACACATTCAGGAAGAGTAAAAAAAGTGCTGAACATCCGTTTTAGGATGAAGGATTTTGGTCGATTGAAATATTTCTTGGGAATGGAAGTTGATAAATGGTAAGATGGGTTAATCTTAGGAAAGTCTTGCGTAAGACCGCTATGAATGACCGCTAACCCCTGTTCCTATGCTACAATAATTGTGTATTAAATTATTAATGATGGAGAATTGTATGATGATCCAATTGAGTACAAAAGTATTGTGGGAATGTTATAATACCTTACCTTCACGAGGCCCGACGTTGTACAAGCACTAAACCAAATGTTTCAATTCATGCATCAGCCAAGGACCACCCATATGGAAGCAGTTAAACCAAGGTTGCCAGACTAGGAAGCAGAAGCGGGAAACGATGCGGGAAGCAGAAGCGAGAAGCGATGCATTTTAAAATGTATAGGAAGCGGGAAGCGAGGAATAAAAATATATATATAATAATTGAATGTGAATCATAATGAAACACAAATAAAAACTAAAATAAAATTGGCTAATATTAGATTTCATGATTTTTAGTGTAAGAATTAAATTTTTAACAAAATCTAAAAATGATGATTACCAATTTAGAGAAAGCACATGGAAGTAAAAAACATGAAAAGTTGAGTAAGATAACATATAAGATGAATAAATGAAGTGTGTGGAAAGCATAGGAGAAGTGTGAGGGAATCGAGGTTCTCATCAAGTTTCGGAAGCGAGGAGTATCGCGCTTATGAAGTGAGTTTCTGGAGCGAGCTTCCCACCTATCTAAGAAACTTCTGATAACTCTGAGTTAAACAAATTTTAAGGTTTCTAAAGGTACCCTAGGTGATGGGTTGTTTTATAAGAAAAGAAGTCATAAGGATGATTTATTCGTAGTTATGGCTTATTCATATGCAGATTGTGTAGGCGATCCAGACGAAAGAAGATCAGCTTCAAGGTATTGTGTGTTTGTTGGAAATAATCTAGTTTCATGGTCAAGCCGAAAACAGAGGGCTGTAACCCGATCCAGCATATAAGCCGAATATCAAGCCATGGCAGCAGTTGCTTCAGAATTGACATTGATACAAAATTTGCTACATGAGTTGGATGAGACAATCCCTAGATCAATTCTATTACGTGACAATTAGAGTGTCATAAAAATTTCATTGAATCTTGTGCATCATGAAAAACTAAGCATATATAGAGATTGATTGACGGGGAACTTGAAGCAAGATTTGCTGGTTCAGAAAACCAAAGTATATCTCTTTACAAAGGGCTTGACAAAGCAAACACTTTGGTTTTTGAGGTCCAAGTTGTCTATGGTGATTACCATGTCCAACTTGAGGGAGGCTATCAAGATATAACGTCAGTTGAGTCTGGATATTGGATTCATACCCAGATCTGATCCAGATCCAATAATCAGGTCCAACATGAATACATCACGGTTCCTAGTTTGTGCAGTCTCCTTATTGATGTTTCTTAATTTGTATAGTTTTGTTATTATTAATGTTTCATTTATTTTTCAGTTTCCTTGTATAATGGAATATACCTTTGTATTTTAGTTTCTTTATTGTATAAGGAAATAGGTAATGTTGTAAAGAAAGGATTATATGTCATACTCTATAAATAAGAGCTTCATATCTCATGTTCTCCATTGGGAATCGGTTCAGCAGCAGCCCTATTCTTCTTTTCTCTTCCTACCTTTTTAGAGTGTTCTGGACATTGAGAGGTGCCATATTTATTAGGCGCCGGTGTCCATGGGCTCAGACCACTTGTGGGAGACGTGGTTGAGGCCGAGGTCGAGCTCGAGCTCGTAGAACTTGAGGTGCTTTTGGGCGTCGATGGCGGCCTGGCTGGAGGTGTCCTGGTCAGCCTAGGAGTAGTTGAGCTCGATGGCGGCGAAGATGAGGTTGTCGAAGCTACAGCCAGCAGCGGCTATGGATTAGACGAGCTTCTGCTTCTCGCAGGCATCAATTATGATAGCGCAACCCTTGGAGTCGACCGCAAGGAACTGGCCGGGGACAATGTGGTGGCAACAGCCCTAATGCAAAATTTTCTTGATAGAAGAAATTCCTCCATCCCACCAGGTGGAGGAATTTTTCCTATAAAAAATCGTACCTTTTAGATTTTTTTTTTGAATTTTTTTCTCTCATTTGGAACGATTGGAAAAGCTGTACTTTTTCTTTCATACTTTTACTTTTCCTACTATTTTCTCACTTCCAAAAGTGCCCTAAAGATAGGAAAGGTAAAAAGATGGGGCCATGATTTTTTGCTTCACTGTGAAGATGTCAATAAAGAAGCATTTTGATGCATAACTGTTCCCTCCATGTGATATCAAAAGTATATCTTATTACATGAGCATTCAACAGATAATGCTTAAATTTTCATCCTCAGATTTAGTATGTATTACAACTGGTTATTGGACACCCTTTTCTGCGATGTGCAACTTCTAGCATAGAAGCTACAGGGCAGGCATCTGGATCAATCACTTAGCTATAGCATGAATTTACTCTTGTAGTCAATTGGTCGAGTGACTTGAGTCTCCATTGTTTCCTAGTGCGAAGGGATAAGGACCTGGAATTAGAATCTTATTGTCTAATCCTTCCATGGATAATAAGAGAACCAATGATTCTGTCTCCAGAAAACACAAATGGAGGAACAGAAAGATGTGAGATGTGTGTTCATGGACTGCTTATAACACAGAAACAAGCAAAATTTATAACTGTTTGTGAAAGCACATGATGAGCTTTGATCAGCCCTTGCTCACTCTATCGGTGGGTTGGTGTGCCAAGAGCATGATAGCCACCCAAATGCTCCTTGTTAGCAAATAATGCATGCACCTGATTTGTTAATGTCTACTTTGCTTAAGAATACAGGTTTCATCACCTAATTCCTTTGGACATGGATCCGATCTGGAAAGGAGGCATGACTACATGATTTTTAAGAAAATTGGGACACAAAAACATGTATTTTAAATTTATAAAACCATATTTTTATTGTTTTTTTATATGTGACATTTTTAATGCTTTATATTAAATATATATCTTTATTACATGTAAGATTCAAATTTTTCAGGTAGAAGTACATATAACAAAAATAATCAAGTGTGAAAAAATGGTTAAAAGTACATTTACAACACCCAACGTGTCATAGTGTGCCTTTTTTTTAATGACGAGGAACCTCACTGAGAAGTGGGTCAGTTAATGGGCCTGCCCCCTGCGAGGTAAACCCCTGGTGGGGGCACCGGCACCCGAGCCCTTATGGTGCCCATGAGTTAAAGGCACCCACACCTGCTGGGAGTCAAACCTGGGTCGAAGGTGCTTGGAGGTGGTTTGGAGTTGCAAGAGTTAGCATTATCACTGTAATTTTTAACATTCGTTAAGGTTCTTAGTTCAGATTGCTTGCTTGAGAGAAAGGTCCAATGTGGTGCCTGTTGTGTGAGTTCATCTTCGTTCTTTGTTTTCTATGCTTTGAGCTTTGGTATGTCCAAAATGGTTTTGGCCTTATGATAATAAATCCACAGAGCTTGGTTTTGTGTGTGTTTTAATAGAACCTTAATTTTGCTGCTGATGACAGAAAAAATGTGGAACTGCATCGAGCAGTAAGGTGAATCTGACATGTGCAATATGTATGGATGCAATGAAAGAGGAAACGTCGACAATATGTGGACACATTTTCTGCCATTCTTGCATTACCAGTGCCATCAATCTCCAGAAGAAATGTCCAACCTGCCGGCGGAAGCTATCAACCAATAATATACACCGGATTTATCTCCCTGGAACTGCATAACTGATTGATCTTGATCGTACTTAATATTTTTATTCGCGTTATTTTCTCCTGCTTCAATTGCACCTCTTTGGCTACAGTTGTAATGGGGAAGGAATTAGGGGCTGTAATTTTGATGTGGGGATATGTTGGAAACTTTGCCCACTTTGGGCATTTAATTATTAAGAGTTCCAGGTATTTTGTCCTTCCCTAAAAACAAAAAGATTTCCAGTTATCCCGGTCAGGTGCATCCCTTCTTTTCACATATCAAAGCTGAGAATCTATCCCAGGCATCTCAAGGTTTCATTCTTTTTTGCTCGCCCCAATTGCTATGTACAACTCTTTATCTGAAATAGTGATGTCTTCAGGAATTTGTTCAAGGTCAGGTCATCAATCAAAGCTGACCCAGTTCCTATTAGTCTTATTCTTGAACAAGGAGCTTACCACCACCACTGCCTCATCCTCTGTAATTTTTTTTATTTTCTATTTTATTTTTCTCATGCTATCCAAGCAAGTGAAAATTTTCATTTAGAAAGTTATCATATTAAAACTTCTCATAGAAAAAGTTTTCTTTCCCTACGAGAGTTTTTCTTGCTTCCAAATGTTCCCTTAGGCATGTCTGCGAGCCTATGAGCTGCTTTCGCATGAGAACAAAAGTGATATTTTCTCAGAGGGAAGCTTGGGGCATTGATATCCCAGAAATAACATTTTTGACGTTAAATAGTTTCTTTTTCATGGAACAAATATGCTATTGAGAAAAAAAATTTATGACAATAATTCACAAAGTTTGCTATACAGAAGAGGCCTTCTTCCCCCGGGAAATCTAAGCTAAAAGCGCAAGCTAAGGTGAAATTCTCTCCTAGGTAAGTTTTTCCAATATATCACGCCACCTTTGTATTCTCTTTGGTAATGAAGCCTCTTCTGTATATCAAATAGGCCTAGTGGAGGAAAAAAGAAAACTTGGTTCCAAGGGTTACCTCTTTAAAAAAGTGACTTTTTAACTTGTCCAGCTAATTTATTCAACTAATGTTAAACCAAATAATTTGATGGTTTTCTAACTGCAAGTAAAATGACAATTTTGATGAGGGAACTCCAACTAGAACCACCAAATTCGTTAGGCCACAATTGCAATGAGTGCGATCAGTTGGCAGAACAAAATTCCCCATCAGGTGGCATCATTTATGCTACATAGTTACAAACTGAAACACTAATAAATCAAATCGCCAACCCCATGTAAAGTTGGCGTAGTCATTAGATCATGTCAGCTTACTGAACCCACCAAAGATCTAGTAGTCGAAAAACCTTGGCTGGAAACCTGGAATCTCCGCTAAGCGGTAAAAATCTCTTCATGCATCCTTCATCCTTGGGCTCACTACTGAAAAATCACTCAAAAAAAAAAATCACACAATCCCTAGCGTCTATCACCAATTCAGGAAGAAATATGTGCAGAGGCCTCTGAACCATAGGAAGAAGGGATCTCAGATCTCAGGAAATTTAAGTTTTGAAATCTAGTCATGGGGGGAGGGTTCTAGTGCTAGCAAAGATTTCAGGAGCCAGACACATTGCAAAAACCAGTTCAATGTGAATGACTTTTTAGAGCCTGAAATTGAAAACTGGGGAGACATTGTAGTTATGCAGAATCAAGGGGTTTCCAATTTTTACATACGGTTTTAGATTTTCTTCACAGAGAATTTTTGCTGAACACTCTCCAAGAAGGATTCCAGTTCTTGAAAAATCTACAGCCAGGTGCTCGGCCAAACAAAAAAAGATTTCTCCCCATTCCTTCCATATCCAACTTTCCAAATTGAAAGAAACCCTAATGAAACGGATATAAAAGAATTGGAAAGAATCCTCTTGCTTGACAGTACTCGTAAAGAGGTTGCTAAAGAAAGTATTTTTCAGTTAAAGGATTTAGCAATTATCTCATCATCAGAAACAAAAATTTAAAATTGGCAGACAAATCTCTCTCTCTCTCTCTCTCTCTCTCTCTCTCTCTCTCTCTCTCTCTCTTATTTCACGATTCTACCAATTCTTTGTCCTAAAATGTAAGAATTGGAAACCTTGATTTTATAACTACTACACTTCTATCCAACCGGATTTCCAAAATATAAAAATTGCAAGATATCAGAACAAGCAAAGATAGTTTCCCTGAATTAGACATTATAAATGGTGAAACTCTTAAAAACTCAGCAAAATAAACGATTTTGAACAATTTCGTTAAAAAAACTCTTAAAACTCCATTAAATTATGCTCTCAGTGAACATCTAAAAACTGTTTTGTACAAAGCACGTCCAAAAATTTCAGGGCCAGTTCAGGATGGATAGAGACCGCTTTTATCCTTTGACCCCTGATCTTAAAGAGTCCTGTGTAAAAATACAAGTTCTGTATTCTAAAGACAGCCCCGACTCAATAGGAAGAACTTTGGTCTTGGTACCACCACATCTCATTTCATGTCAAAGAAACAGGGCTTGGTACGGTACCTGCACATATACAAATAGCAAAAATACAGTTGTATTCATTCAGGAAGAAACGAAAAAGAAAAAACAGGTCGGATGCTTGGTCAGGCATCCCCATCACTACCATCTCAAAAATGGGTCTGAGTCCACCACTAAAGCTCACTTTGGCTAGGACTATCACAACAAAGTCAAAAGCCACACATCTACAATTTATCTGAAGGACTGGGCAGAAGTTACACATCTACAATTCATCTGGACTATGGATGTATTGACCCCTCGCAGGGATTGCAACAGATGGCTGACATGCTGCGTCAAACAGGACCCAGAAACTAATTTTAAAGATGGTAACAAAGAAGGAACTAACAGTCGTAGCAGGGAGATACCTGATAAAACAATCCCCAGCCTCCCCCTCTTATATGTACTTCATGCCTGCAATACGTATTTGCCTTGCGGTCAAATATTGAACGAGGGAATAAGTTAACCCCAGCACCGCCAAAATCCTCACTGTGCTTATGTCAGTAATTATTAGGGAGGGCAGATTGAGGGGCACGGTCAATAACAGAATGGCATCTGTCTGTTTCGTGAAGTCCCACATGAAGCGGTTGAAGAGGATGTGATTAGGCAAAGTAAGGATGAGAAGGGCCACATTTTTCACAGCAAAGAACCACCCTGGCCCACCAATCACGAACCCCCATCCTGCATCTCCATGCCACACTTCTTCCCAGACCCTGTAGAGAGTAGTTAATACCAAGTAACCAGATATCACAGCAGTCACTGGAAAATAACGCTGCCTGTCCCCAAATCCCGTGATGAAGTCAGAATCCTGGTTTAGAAGCAGCAAAATAGGTGCCAACAAAAATATTGTTCGGTTTGATCCACCAGACAAATAGATGCTCAAGAGTAGGCAAGTGATGAAGCAAAGAATTGTAGCAGCATTGCCAACAGCTGGCATCCATGCACCCTCAGCAGCCAACTTCTTCACTGTGAAAGATGGAGCAGCTGAAGCCCTGCGTTGCTGTATGAGCCTGAATTTTGGATTGAAACCAGTGTTTCGGCTTGCAGGATTATGCAAAACGCCTCTTTCATGAACTTTCTCTCGCAACAATGAAGCCAATTCGAATTTTATCTGCAATGCAACTAACATGAATATGGCTGCATACAGTCCCAAAAGCGATGCTCGTGCTCCTTCAATGGCCAAGAGTGTAGCAATTTTTTCTCCTCCACCATCAAGTGCACTAACCACCCGTAGCTGACCCTCTAACAAATATGTCACAGGGAACAAAGCTACGAGGAGAGCAAAAACCCATGGTAAGAGGCGAGTGCTTGATGCTGATGGAAAGTGTGTAAAGACCACGGAAACAGATGCACATACAACGGTAGCAACAATCAAAGCATGCAAAAGGGTCGCCTGAAGGAAGAACTCTGCACAGATGTAAATGCCAAATGTGGTTCCCACACCAATTGCATAAAATGCCCTCAATTCCACAATATATTTTATTGGAATAATATTAGTAGCTGCTGCAAGCGCAAGTATGATCGTCATGATCAGCAACCACTTTGGCCATGAAGGCTTCACTGATATAAAACCATAGATTGAACTGTCATCAGCAGATATATGAGATGCTCTGATAAGCTCTGATCTGAATGCTAGGGATAATGGAATAGGGGGCTGCAGGAGAACGAAAAGTAGGCCAAGAGCCACCACTAGCAGAAGAACCCGCTTTGCTAACTGCATGGTATCATATTGCAAAGCTGTAAGATACCCAGCCAATTGATGCTAAAAGGAAAAGGTTAATGGATACATAAAGATACAAACAAAAACATTTCTGACTTCAAGACTTATAGATGTAAACATGGAAATGCCGTGTGGCAGCAGTGAAAATTAATCAGTTAACATGAAAACAGTGAACAATTAATGACAAAATAAATCAGACACAAATTGAATTTTGGTAGGAAAGCAAGAGATGAGCTCATGATCTCTCATCTCTTATCTGCGATATAAACTTACACACGTGTACACAAATGTTTGGAACAGAACCATCACAAATACAATAAAGGATCAGGAGTTGCATGAGACAGAGAATTGGGAGAGGCTATAAGGTTCACAGAGAATTAACCAAAATACAAGGAAAAAAATGCTAAACATACATATTGATCACCTGCTTCCCAATAGTCGGAGGACAAGCTTCCAACACAAACAAATAACCATTTCATGCAAATCAACCCCTCAGGCTTCTGTGCCTATTTCGCTTTGCTAAGGAAAAAACAAAAAAGACTACCTGATTTAATCTGCTTCATTTTTTACCAGATCTTGTGATGTTTCATTGTTTTAAAGGATAATTTCACAATGATTGGCCACAGCTGCAAAAATTCCACAAACTTGACCATCATTTACTGATACCATATCATTTTGCATTGAACGCAGTTGATTATGAACCATATATATATATATATATATATATATATATATATATATATATATATATATATATATATATATATATATATATATAGGGCCACAAGAATATGAGAACTAGGGTGTGAACAGAGATTTTCAGGGTTTTTTTTTCTCTTAAATCTGACTGTACAGATGCGACCTGGTTTTAAAAGAACCAGCTCGACTCATCTGATCGTGATGCATAAGCAGGATTTTTTAAGGCTTGAAAATTGACAGCTCAGAATTTTGAAAATATTCAAGCATCCAAAATTCAAATTTTTTGTGTGGAAAAAGCATGACCCAACAGTTGATTCCTAGAAAAAGGACCAAGCTAAACACATCTACAGGGTCAGATCTGCAAAAAGAAAAGTATCAGAAATGCCTAGTTCACACTCTAGTTCTCATATTTTTGTGTTATATATATATATATATATATATATATATATATATATATATATATATATATATAATGATAGGGTGTTCCCGGTGCACCTACTCCCTTATCTAAACCGTTGGACAGTATCCGATTTAATGGTTTAGATGAGGTGGAAATTTTGAAGGTCTTCCATATTTAATGGCTTCCAAAAAAGTAAATGGAGGAAAAAGAGGCACTAAATTTAATGGTTTTGCATTATTAATTGTTCCCAAAAATTAAATGAGGGTGGCGTGGTAGGTGGAGTAAGGATTTCAACATTAAAAATTCTCTCTCATTTTATTTTCCACATCCGCCATGACTTCAAACCATGCATCATGTTGGTCACCCATCCATGTGTCCATGTTTATCATCTATCCATGCATATGTATAATGCACCAATGTACAAATATGAACTAGAGATAGACAAAGGGCAACTTTTACAAAAAGCCAAAAAATGCGAGATGAAAGACATGGATGCATGCCATGCATGTATGAATATGTCACCCATCCTTATTGATCATCCATTCATTATATGCATTGATACTATTCATCTACATGCATTTCATGCCCAAATATGGACGAGAGAGATCATTTATTTCATCTTTGGAATTTGGAAACCACCTCCCCTCTCATTTACATTTCTCAAAGCCATTAATTATGAAAAGCTATCCTAATTTCAACCTCATCTAAACAATTGGATTGTTAAATGTAAACACATATAACATATATGTATATATATGTTTACATATACAGTTTTGTACATTTCTGTATATTCAAAGTTCAAGGGTATTTCAGTCTTTTCACATGTACAACAGAAATAAGTAATTTTCTATTCTTATTTTTCTATTTTTATTTTTATTCTTTTTATTGTAATTATTCTCAGCCTCATCGCCTTTTTGGGAATATTGATAGAGTCGTTGGGACTCTACCCACAGCCCTCTAGGAGCCGTATATAAAAAGGGGTCTACCCTCTCTCTCATTTGTAACATTCTCAAAGAGATTATTCCTCAATAATATCCATTATTTTTATGTGTTCTCAACCCTTAGTGGCTCATTCTCGTGTTTTCATGTATTGACCCATAAGAGGTCATATTCTCTAAGTGTTCTCTTGCCCATAAGTGGCACATCAAGGCATATACTTCTCTTCGTGACATGGTATCAGAGCCTATCGACTCCTTTATGTTATTCGACTCTTTCTCAAGCGCATTTTGAGGTAGTGTGAAAATTGGGCCTTGCCATAGGAAGCGTGCCTACCAACCATCTTGAAGATTGGTCTTATTATGAATGCAGACATTAGTGCTTCAAAAAGAGTTGAAAGTTTGCTCAAGTATTTGTTTATCTTTCTCTCCTCTTTTGCTTTATATTTTTTTGTCCTATGGTCGAAAAAGAAGTGGTGATGATAGTTCCAATAAAATTTGATGAAAAAAACTATAATTTATGGGCTACCACCATCAAAAGAATCCTTATCGGTTATAAGAAAGCTTTGAAGGAATAAAAAATTGCCCATGCCAAGGTACTTTCCTTATTTACGGAAAGTATAAATAAAGATACATGTGAAACTATTTTGGAGTTTGAAAGAGCTAATAAAGTATGACTCTTCATTAAACAAACATATACTCAATGAAACATTGCATTTTGATGGAAGCTTCAAGACAAGGTGACAAGAGTATTAGAGAGTACTTTGTCTCTTTAAAAAAGTTGTGTGATCAAATCATGGTTGCCAGTCGAGGAAGCAAGAAGCGATACGGGAAGCAAAAGCGGGAAGCGAGGTACTTTTAAAATTTTAGGAAGCGGGAAGCGTGGGATGACTTAGAAGCGAATCAGGAATTGTCTCGAAAGCAACCTAGGAAGTGAGGGGGAAGCGAAAAAAGAAAAAATAAATAAAAATACAAAAAAAAAATGAAAAGGGGAGGGGGAAGCGCATTTTCCATAAAAAGGAAGCGTGCTTCCCCACTATGCTAGGTGTTTCCAGTAACTCTGGATCAAATGGCTAAGTTAGAGCCCGTTTGGGAAACTCCCAATGATGCTCAAACTAAAAAGAAGCAAATAAACAATGAACAATTCTTTCAATTCATGAGAGGATTGTGACCCGAGTTTGAACAAATGAGAAGCAACGTCATATATAGAAGACAAGATGAGCTTCCTCTTATTCAAGAGGTTTTAGCTGAAGTTTGCATGGAAGAGACTAGATTAAGGTCTCAAAATGAAGCAATGTGTTGCCCGTTTCAAAACCAGGTGACAACACTCATACATACAAAACCCCACACTTTTACAAGAACAATAACTACGAGAAGAATTGTATGTACGAAGAAAAAGGAAATGGAAGGAAAAGATGAGGTATTTTTTGCCATAATTGTGGAGAACCGAGACATATTAAACCATTTTGTCCGGAATTCAAGAACAAAGATGAAAAGAAGGTTGCTTCGGTTGGTACTTCATAAGTTGACCAAGATTCTTCAAGTCAATTTTGAACATGTCTCTTTCTCAACTCATGGAGGAATTGCAACATCTACTCAAAGAACAATCTGTGATCGGTGCCACTGTCTCTTCTTCTCCTCCAGGTATGACTTTTTGGCTTTTAGACTCGGGTGCATCATTTCATATGCCACATGATAAATCTATACTTTTCAATTGTAGAATTTTTACTAGTAAAAGAAATGTTTGCACTACCGATGAAACCTCTCTTGATATTAATGAAATTGAAAATTTTGAAAAATGTCCTAGTTTTAGTATTCCTCAAATAAGATTTGTTCCAAAACTAAATTTAAATTTACTTTTTGTTTCTCAAATCACTGATCATGGATGTAGAGTCTCCTTCACTTCTAACCAATGTTTAATATAGGATCTCCACTCCGAGAGGCAGATTAGAGAAGGGCATAGAGAATGAAACTTGTACTATATGGATCACTTAAAAATTCCTATCAAAACTTTTGGACTTAATGTTAAAAAATTGGATAAAGTTTTATGACATCAAAGACTAAGACACCCGAGAATCTTTTGTAATGAACAAATCTCTTGTATCAATTGTATTCTTGCAAAAATGAAATCAATTCCATATCAAGAGAGGACTTTCTCTGCTACTAAACCACTTGAATTAATTCATTATGATGTTTGGGGTCCTGCCCTTGTTGCCTCTAAGGGAGGATACACTTACTATGTTATTTTTGTGGATGATTATTCTCGTTATGCTTGGATATATTTTCTCAAACATAAACATGAAGTATTTAAGATTTAAAAAAAAATCATAAATTAGTGACAAATCTTTTAAAGTCCAATATATCTATTTTTTGTTCTGACTCAGGGGGTGAATACATGTCTAATGCCTTTCAACAATATTTAAGAGAAAATGAAATACTTCATCAAAGGTCATATGCTAATATGCCACAACAAAATGGTTTGGCCGAAAGAAAACATCGGCACATAATAGAGACCACAAGAACTCTTCTCATATCTAAAAGTGTTCTAAAACATTTTTAGGTTGAAGCAGCTCTTACCTCGTATATCTTATAAATAGGCTACCTTCTTCAAAAGTTCAAAATCTTTCAACAACAACAACAACAACAACAACTACGCCTTCATCCCAAAACAATTGGGGTCAGCGATATGAACCAAAAAGAAATTCATTTTGGGTCTTCCACATGAATCCTTTTCCTCCAATCATTTCTATCCAACGCCATGTCCTCGGTGAGGTTCAAAGCATTCATATCCTTTCCTATCATCTCCATCCAAGTCTTCCTAGGCCTACCCCGACCTCTTTTAACTAATATATTTTCCCATTTCTCCAACCTTCTAACTGGAGCATCATTAGGCCTTCGCCGAATATGTCCAAACCACCGTAAAAGTTCAAAATCTTTCATATGAAAAAATTTATAATGTCTCGCCTTATTATCCTAGACTAAGGGTCTTTGGGTGTAGATGCTTTGTTCTCACCCATAAGAATGATAAATTATCTCATAAAGCAATTCCATGTATATTCTTAGGATATGGAGAAAGCCAAAAAGGATTTAGGTGTTATGATGCTAAAAACAACAAACTTTATATTTCGAGGAACGTCACATTTCTAGAACAAGAAAATGGTTTTGACACTGTCTTATCCAAAGATAAAAATAAATATAACCTTTTAGAAATATCCCCACTAAATGAAGACATTAATGAGATAACTTGCAACGAATCTCAAGCTATTGAGCCCCACGATCATCCGAATGTCATTTAATATCAAAGAAGACAAGATAATGAACAACTAAGTGCTTTTGAAAAATATTTAACCATAGAAGAACAAGAAAACACAAGAATTAGACACTCAGAAAGACCACGTAGAGTTCTAGATAGATTTGTGCCATATGAATCTTTTGAACCTCACTGTAAAGCTTGCTTAGCAAAAAAATATTTATACTTTGAATCGTCCACATATAATCAAGCAAGAGACTATCATGAGTGGCAAAATGCAAACTTGGGAATTAACTGATATACCAATCAACAAGAAATCAATAGGATGAAGGTGGGTATTTAAAGTCAAAACTACAAGTGATGGATCTCTAAAGAGACATAAAGCTAGGTTAGTCGCCAAAGGATTGTTAAATTGTATATCACACACATATATATATATATATATATATACTCTTTCTATTGTAATACCCACTAGGGGTAAATATGTCTTTTTCCCTTTTCACGCACTTTTCTTTTCTTTATTTTTCCTTTTTTTGTTATTCTTTTTATTTTTTATTTTTTTGTCTTGCAGCCATGGAGGGGCCCACCTCATAGGAACGTTGGGCCCCTCCAACAGTCAATAATATGACCGTTGGAGGGGCTCCAACGTTCACACGAGGGAGCCCCTCCAAGGGTCCTCTCTTGTTATAAATAGGGGCCTTCCCCTTTGTAAATCCTTAAGCTTTTAGGAAAAGCTCTTCACTATTCAATAAAGATTATATTTCATTTATATGCCTTTGTGCATTTGTGATCTCTTCTATGTGTTGTGCCTTTGAGCACACTTATTTCAAGTGTTCATCTTGTGCCTTTACGTATTGAGCATTTAGTGTTTTTGAACACCTTGTCTCTTTGAAGACATTTTCACATGGTATCAAAGCTTGGTCCCTAGAAGAAGAGCTTGGGTATTGCGTCATCTTGGTGGTCTCTTCATAGAACGTGCCCATTTCTCTTTTTCATTCTTTTGACACAAAAAGCTTTTGTAAATCATTTCAAGTAAAGCGCAATACATCAAGTAAGCTCAAAGAAGACCCGTTGTGGTAAGATTTCAATTCTTGAAGATTCTTTCTTTCTCGTTGAGGCACTTCCATGGGGGAAAAGGATTATCATTTTTTCCTAGGATTTAAACTCAATGGGTCCAACTATCATGTTTGGGCTTGCAATATGGAAAGCCCATATTAAGGGAAGAGGCCTTTGGAGCTATGTCAAAGGCACTATTCCCGAACCCAAACAAAAAATCACCACTATTGAAAAATGTAAAATTATGGTTCTTGATGGGAAAGAAAGTGATAAGGCTTTTGAAGAATATAATAAGCATGAAGAGTGGGAAATGAAGAATTACAAAATCCTTTCATGGATTTTTTCTTCGGTTGAGACCCGAATCAATGCAAATATTTTGAAATTTAAGAAGGCGTCTCAAGTATGAGAATATCTTGAGAGGATGCATACCTTAAGGGATTCGTCCCACAAGTATTATCTTCAAAAAAGGGCTTTGTCCCTTTAACAAGGCGAATTAACTATTAGAGAATATTTCATCAAATTATCCTCTATTTGGGACGGAACTTGCTATGCTTGAACCAAAATGAAGTGGAGAAGCCATTGAGCTTCGACACAAGCAATTGAAAGAAGATCATTTTTTTAATTTTTTGAACGGGCTAAGACCCGAGTTCGAACAAATAAGATCTTCTCTTTTATCTTCTTTCACTTCCCCACCACTTGAAGATGTTCTTACTAAGTTAAGTGGAGAAGAAACTCGTATGGGAATGAGCAGACCAATCCGAGTGTTCTTGCAATACCTTCAAACCAAGAAGAAAAAGAAGGAACATATGTTGTTTCTAGACCGAAGAATAACTTGAAAACATACAAACCCCTCATTTTAAAAATCAAAATTAAGGAGCACGAGAAAATGGTGGTCAAAACAAAAGATACCAAGGAAGAGATTATAGCAAAATTATATGTCATTTTTGTAAAGAGTCGGGACCAGAGTTACCGGAAACGCCTATAGAATAGGGGAAGCGCGCTTCCCCGGGACGCGTTTCGGAAGCGCGAAACGCAGCGCTTCCGAAACGCGAGGGGAAGCGCAGGTTCAATTGAGGAAGCACGTCCCCCTTTAAAGGGGTACGCGTACCTCTTTAAAGGGGTACGCGTACCCTTTTAAAGGGGTACGCGTACCCTTTTAAAGGGAGACGCGTACCCCTTTAAAGAGGTACGCGTACCCCTTTAAAGGGGGACGCTATTATGGAAAGGTCGAGTTTGCCCTTAATTTTTGTTTTTTACACATGAATATATATTTTTTACCGAGGTTAAAATGGGTATTTTATAAAACCCGTGAAAAAATAAAATCAAAAGGGGCTTAGGGTTTTGTTTTTTCACGCGTTCCAACTCCTCTCTCTCTCTCTCTCTCTCTCTCTCTCTCTCTCTCTCTCTCTCTCTCTCTCGAGTTTTCGGCGAGCTCCGAGTTCCGGCGACCTCAAAAAATTCCGGTGGCCTCCACCGACTTCCGAAGATGAAGATGTTCACCTTCAGGTACGCTATCCCCCTCTCTCACGCTCTGTCACTCTCTCTATCTCTCTGTCGTGCGAGCTCCCCTCCACCAGTGGGATCCAATAGGGTAGTTTTGGGGAAAGTGATTAAGGGTTTTTTCTTTCTCGGTGTAGATCTATCGCAGGGTTTTTTTTTTCAGGGTGTATATCTGTCCATGACTCTCTCATGGCTGCTGGTGGCTGAGGCAAGGGCACCCCCCATGTCTCGCACTTCTTCTTCATGGTGCTGGTGCTGGTGCCGGGTGGAGACAGAGGAACACCCTCTATCTTCCGCCCCCTCTTTTCCTCACAGTGGGCGATAGGGACAGAGGGTGGCCCTATGTCCTCCCCCCTTTCTCCCTTTTTTCAGACGATGTTGACAACCACTGTGGTTTTTGACTCGTCTATTTCTCATAACTATCAAGGTTTTTTTTGTTTCTGCAGATCAAGGGTTTGTTTGTAGTTTTTTTAGTTTCTGATTCATTATCGCAGCCGTTTTTTTTATTCATTCTGCATGAAGCAGTGGGTTGTTTTTTATTGTCTCCATGATACTAGTCTATTGATAGCGTAAGCAATGTAATATTAACTTCTTATCTAAACAGATGGTATGCATTCGTCACAAAACTTTTCTGATATAGCTGGATTGTTAATTTGCATTGGCCATTATGTGTTGTAGCTTCTTATTTAACTCTTCAGTTGTTTATGATATGATGGTGATAATGTATGTGGAAGTTCATTTTATACTTCATCAGTTGGCAAAGAAAATCAGTGCACCGGATGGGGTGGAAGTATCATTAGAGATAACATGATATTGTTGATGGTTTTAATGATCTTAACTATTCTACACTGATGAATAATTGTTTTGCTAATTGGTGTATAACGGGTATAATATGCAATATTATTGTTTTATTGGAGAGCATTTGAGTGTGCTGTTCCCACATTTTAAAAGCTATTTCTTCAGTCCGATGTACAGTGAGAGGCTGAGAGCTGCTGGAGGATGTGAGCTGGTGCCTGGTACAAATAGTAAATGAACATTATCATGAAGAAGATAACTGTAATGATTTAGAACCTTAGTTCTAAGTCTATTGTCTCAGAGATCAATGTTTGCCAAGGCTGGTAGCACTTTAATGTTCTCCATTTGTGCAAAATTAAGTTGATGGGTACTTGGAGAATTTCCCAATGAGTCGGGTATTGAACTTTAGTGGAGTCCTGAAAGAAAACTGGATTTATATGTTCTTGATCTGATTTAGCAGTTCAATCAAACTATTCTCTCTCTCTATATTCTCAGTTATTTATGTTGCTTGTTTCTTATTAGAACTTGAAGTGCCTGTTTGAGTATTTAGTTCAGTGATAGTCAGATTGCACGTAATTTCCCCCCCTTTTTTAGCTTAGTCTTTTGTTTACATCCCCATGCTTTGTGTTCTTCACTCTCCATTATTTACTGTTAATAATAGCTTTTTTTAAGTGTTTTAGGTTGATTCTGATACTTTTATGATGCAGATATATTTGCATGTTCTTTGCTTCATTAATGACCATCTCAAGCTATGATCACGATAATTCTGATGACGATGACGATTCTTTGTACAATTTGGAGCATGAATCATCTAGTGGTGTTGGGAAGGGCAAGAAGAGGTCTTCTGCTTGTCCATATCAGTTTGAGGACCGAAACGAAAATTGTTTTGATGAGGAAGATGAAGAAGAATATGACTTGGATGACTATTATTCTGAAGATGACCAAGATGATGAACCACCTAGCATGCATAAAACAACAGTGTTATGGCGCCATGTATTGAAACAAAAGAAGAGTGGGCAAGGAAAGCAAGGTGGAACCCAAGTTTTTATGTGCAGACACTGCAAAAATATTTATCATGGGTTATATACTCGAGTTTTTGCACATCTCATGGGATCTCCAAAGGGACAAAGTGTTGGGATTGCCTTTTGCCCTGAAGTTGCAAAAAATGCAGAATTGGCAAAAAAAATTAAGAGGCAAGTTCGTCGAGTGGAGGTTTCATCAAGTGCATTTGAGTTGAGGAGATCAAGAATTGATACTCCAAAGAAGCCTATTAGTATGACTACATCATCTAGTGGAAGCCGAAAAACAGTTGATATTCGTGATACCTTTAAAAAGGTAGAAAGAGATGATGTAGATCACAAAATTATCAGATTTTTGTGTGCAAATGGCATACCTTTCAATGTGCTTCGATCACCATATTGGGAAGAGATGATATCTGCAGTTAGTAAAGTGCCCGGATATAAACCCCCATCATATGAAAAAGCGCGAACAACGTTGCTTGACAGTGAGAAAGAGTGTGTTCACAGGGAGTTAAATGAATTTCGAGAAAAGTTTGAGGAGTTTAGAGTTTCCATTGTCTCAGATGGTTGGACAAATATCAAGAACAAACACTTGATAAATATACTTGCCTCAAACTGTTTTGGCTCGATGTTCTTATATGCAAGCGATTTTTCTAATGTGCAACAGTCAGCTGCAAACATTGCCGAGTTTTTGAAGACGGGATTTAAACTTGTGGGGCCTTCTAATGTAGTGCAAGTGATTACAGACAATGCATCAAATTGCAAGTTAGCAGGTGAAGAATTAAAACAAACGTACAAGTATATTTTTTGGTCACCTTGTGTTGTGCACACACTTAATTTGATCTTCAAGGATTTGGCACATGAGTTTCATTGGTTGGGAGAAACATATTTGCAGAGTAAAGAAATTGTGAAGTATATCACAAATCATTCAAAAGCACTAGCAATCTTTAGAAGCAATGAAAAATTAGAATTAATAAAGATTGCAAAAACAAGGTTTGCTTCACATTATACTACTTTGAAACGCTTGCTTGATGTGAGGGAGAGCTTAAGGCTCACAGTAATTTCAAATAGATGGAGTGATTGGAAGCAATCATGCACGGATGAAATTATGAAAAAAAAGGTTGTTACAACAGAAACAACTGTTCTTGATGAAGAATATTGGGATTCTGTACGTTTAGCATTATTGATTACAAAACCCATCTATAAGATGATTAAATTTTGTGATCAGGAAGGCCCTATAATTGGTGAAGTGTATGAAGGCATGGACAACATGTTGGAGGAAATCAAAGACAATCTAAAAGGACAACCAGATTTATATGAAAAGATTCATAAGATTGTCTCAAATAGATGGGACAGAATGAATGTGCCTCTCCATAGTCTAGCCCACATGCTTATTCCAAAATATTACGAGTCTGAGTATCTCAAAATCCCAGCAGCAGGAGGGGTCAAACGAGTTTCTCCTGGTAAAAAATTAATTCTATCTATTTAATAAAGTTTAAAGTTAAATGATTTAATTATTTTATTATTTCATTTGCATTTCTCTTGTTATAGTTACTAAACATTTTTTTTTGCAGAAAAGGATAATGATATCTTAGACGGTGCAATGCTTGCGCTTGAAGTCATATCTTCTGGAAATGAAGAGTTATCTACACTTTATAGGTCACAACTTGTGGCTTTTGCATCAAGAAGTGGAAGATTTAGCCGAAATGCAGCACGAATAGATGCACTGAATCCTACAATGTCAGTGCTTAATTGGTGGCGTTTTTATGGTGGTGATACACCGGAGTTGAGAGCATTAGCCATTAAGGTTTTATCTCAACCTATTAGCACATCTTCTGCAGAAAGAGTGTGGAGCACCTATAGTTACATTCACAATGTTAAAAGAAATAGGCTCAATGAAGATCGTGCTGATACCTTAGTGTATATTCATTCCAATCTTCGATTGATTGACAGGTATAATTAAACTGTGTTGTACTTTTGTTTTGGTATTTTTTTTTCTCTTTTTTTATCATTGATTGTTTATTAACATTCATATTTTATATTCTTGTTATAAAAGGTGCAACAATCGCTATAAAGAAGGGCCTAGTCGAAAATGGGATATCAATCCAGAACTTCCTATTGTAGAAGAAAATACGTTGAGATTAGAGGATATGCGATGGAGAGATTTGGATGATAGTGCACAACAATCAAGCACTATTTCCAAATCCAAACATAAAGATGCACAACCAAGAGCTCCATTACCTCCAATAATTATACGTACAAATGAAGTTCAAGAGGATACAAATCAATCCATCAGAGCTAGTAGAACTGCAGATATACAAGAGCGACCATCAGTTCCTCATGGTCGGATTGATTGTTTCTTTAGCCGGAGACCTAGGCAAGGTATGTTGATATTGTGTTTTTTATATTTTAAATTATGGTTTTTGAACATTTTAACTTTTTAACGTATTCATTATAGGAAATGAAGGAATGAGCAGAAGACATGGTCGTGGAGGACAAGATGCACGTGATGATGCAGAAAGTTCGCGATCTATTGCTGACTTGAAGGGGAAGAGAAAGATGACAGATTAATGAACTCTTGAATTATTATTTTTTTTTTATGATGTAGTTGGAGTTGTCCAACTTAAAAACTTTTATGTTACTTTTTTGTCATGGTCTTATAATATTTTTTTGGTATACTTTTATTTTGAATCTTGCATGATGAAGTGAAGTAGTGGATTATGTTAATTTTAAGGTTAGACTTAGAGTTTAGAACATTGTAGCTTATAAGTTACAATTTAGAAATTTATAGCTTCTTAGGTCGCTTCCGGTTCGCTTCCTATGTCGCTTCTGAGACGCTTCCTATGTCGCTTCCGAGACGCTTCACGGTTCGCTCCTAAGTGGTCCCCCGCTTCCCGCTTCCTAAATTTTTGAAAGTGCCTCGCTTCCCGCTTCCGCTTCCCGTATCGCTTCCCGCTCCCGCTTCCTCGACTGGCAACTCTGGTCGGGACACATCAAACCAATATATCTAAAATGGAAGAAGATGGTAGCTATGTCTACCACATTTCAACCGCATATGGAAGAGGGGCCATCTACTTCCACCAATGGAGCTCTATCTCTAAGTCATATCGTGGAAGCTCTTCAACCACTTCTCAAGGGAGCAACTTTCGGGGCCGCCATGTCAACATTATCCCCTCCCAGTAAGACTTCTTGGCTTTTAGATTCGGGTATCTCCTTTCATATGACTCCAAATATCTTCTCTCTTTTCAAATATTCAAAAAATGTATCTCCATCTTTTGTTTCAACCGCGGATGGCACTTCTCTTGAAATCAAAGGGATTGAAAATTTTGAAAATTTTGAAAATCTTGAAAATCTTGAAAATCAAAGATTTTTTATTCCCAAAATTAGATTTATACCAAAACAAAATTTAGATTTGCTTTCGGTCTCTCAACTCTCGGACCATGGGTATAATATAAAATTTTCATCTAACAAATGTTGGATACATGATCGTCGGTCTGGGGAGTTGATTGGGGAAGGCTTTAGGAAGGGAGATCTATACTACGTGGATTTTCTTCAAATACCAAAGAACTTTTTTTTTAATATTGCCCAACATAAAGATATAAATGTTTGGCACAAAAGACTTAGGCATCCCAATGTCATCAAGCTTTCTTATTTACATTTTGTTAAAGATCTTTTTAAAAGTGATTTCACTTGTAATGATTGTATTTTTGAAAAATGAGAAGCTTGCCTTTTGAACAAAGATTTATGCTTACAATCATTTGAACTTGTTCATTCGGATGTATGAGGACCGACACCCGTTATATCAAAAGGAGGGTTTGCATATAATGTTATTTTTGTTGATGATTACTCTAGATATTGTTGGATATAGATTCTTAAACATAAACATGAAGTTTTTGCATCATTTAAAGCATATTACATGATGATTAAAAAATAATTTAATAGAAACTTAAAGATTCTTAGAACCGACCCTGGAGGTGAGTATCTTTCAAATGAGTTCAAAAATTATCTTGAAAATTATAGAATTGTTCATCAAAAGTCTTGTCCAAAAACACCTCAACAAAATGATTTAGCTGAAAGAAAACATAGACATATTATTGAAACCACTAGAGCATTACTTATTTCTCAAAACATTCCAAAAAGATTTTGGGCAGAGGCGGCCCTTGCATCCGTTTATCTTATAAATTGTCTTACATTCAAAAATTTAAATAAAATTTTACCTTTTGAAATATTATATCAAAAAGAACTCGACTACAATAGATTGAGAATTTTTAGATGCAAATGTTTTGTTCTTAAGGATAAAAATGACAAACTCTCACCAAAAGTCATTCATTGTGCATTTCTTGAATATTCCGAAACTCAAAAAGAGTTTCGATGTTATGATATTAAGAATGACAAATTAACCTTCTTGGAAAACATTAGTGGTTTTAAAAAATGTGAACCTCATGAAAAAAATGTTTGACTATTCTTTCTTGTTTGAATTATTGTCTAGAAATGATGATATTTCTAGTGATGATAAATTCACATATAATGATCTTAGTGATAATAAAGTATAAGAAAATAACAACTCTTCTCATCAATCTACCGATCATCATATTGAAGAAAGAGCGTCTAGTGATCCTATCCCTTATAAACAGAGATAAAAGCATTTTTAGAAGTGCAATTAAAACATATAGTGAATCTACCTCTTCACAAGAGATAAACCCTCGAAGAACCGAAATGACTAGAAAAGTTCCTTTTAGGTTTATATTCTATGAATCATTTTCACCTAGATATAGAGCTGGTCTTAGCGTCATTCACTCATATATGGAACCTAAAAACTTTGAGAAGGCCAAGAAGAGTGTTGAATACAGAGAAGCTATGGATAATGAATTTAGAGCTCTTAGAAAAGCTAAGACATGAGAATTTCAAAATCTTCCTAATGGAAAAAAAAAACTATAGGGTGTAGATGGGTTTTCAAAGTCAATACCAAGAACGATGGATCTCTTGAAAGATACAGGTCCCGCTTAGTTGCCAAAGGATATAATAAAAAATATGGAATAGACTATGATGAGACATTTGCCCCTCTTACGTGTATGATTACTGTTAGATGTCTCATTATCATTGCTTCAATTAAAAAATGAAACATTTATCAAATGGATGTCAAAAATGTTTTTTTTAATAGTGATCTTAACGAAGAAGTGTATATGGATGCCCTTCCAGGTATGAAGATTCCTAAAGATAAAGTGCTTCACCTACGAAAAGCTCTTTATAGTTTAAAACAAGCTCCCAAGACTTGGTATGATAGATTTAATAATGTAATGTTGAAAATTATTTTTTCTTCATGTTTTACTGACAACCTTGTTTATCAGAAAATCCAATGCAGGGATAGTAATTTTATTATTGTATGTTGAGGATATGCTAATAACAGGTAACAATACTAAAGGAATTAAGAGCATGAAATCTATTCTAAAAGATAAATTTGAAATGTCGGACTTGGAATTCCCAACATATTTTTTAGGAATTGAAGTTACTAATTTTCATAGAGGTTATTTTTTATCTCAAACTAAACTTGCATTTGAGATTATTGACAGGTCAGGAATTACAGATGATAAAATCTGTGAAACTCCTAAAGTAGTAGAAACAAAGATAAAAATTGATGATGGGATTCTTCTAAAATACCCCACCCCTTACAGGCAACTTGTTGGATCTCTAATGTATCTAAGTATCATTAGACCTGATATTTAACATGTTCATATTGCAAGCCAATTCCAACATGCGCCTACATCAGTTCATATGAGTGCAATTTTGTGAATCATCAGATATATAAATGAATCTTTGAATAAGAAAGTATTACTATCTTCATCTTCTGAATTAAATTTAATAGCTATACTGACTCTGACTGGGAAGGTGACCCAAATAACCGTCACTCTACCACTGGTTTTTGTGTGTTTCTAGGAGAATCATTAATCTCATGAAGATGAGAGAAACAACAAAAAGTGTCCTTATCATCTACTGAAGCCGAATACCGAGTCATGGCAACTACTACTTGAAAAAGGTACAAGGAAACCTTTTACCCGATCCAAATTATGTACAGGAGGATCCGACCCGATCTGGATTATGCACGGTACAGTGTAATTGTAACATTGTAACCTTTTCTTTTAATCGGGTCTGGATACACCAGACCCGGATCCACTCCCTTGTAATGTAAAATAAATACAAAGTTTTACAGAAATCGTGACTGCCGCAGGCCCCCTTTCTCGCATTCTTCTCTTCGTCTCTCTCTCTCTCTCTCTCTCTCTCTCTCTCTCTCTCTTCCCAATACAGGTGCAGGATGGAATTCTAACATGGTATTAGAGCTCAGATCTGTCTGAGGGCAAAAAAAGGTTCCGGTAGGTGCGACAATCGAAGTTTTGAGGTTTTCTCGTTCCTTCCTCTTTTCTACTCTTCCCCTTTTTCTTTCTTCCCTTATTCTTATCTAATTTTCTGATTCTTTTTGTGTACCCACGTCTCACGTGGGGTTACTTCTCTCTTGATCTGAGGTTCACGTGAACTCAGCCCTTGAAAAAAAAAATGAGTGGTTGTATTTCACGTGAATCGCTGAAATCGATTCACGTGAATCGATGCGATTCACGTGAAACATCAGACCAATCGCGTGCCCTATTTAATTCATTTTTGTTTGATATCACCTGTTTGAACTTCTTTATTGCTATCGTTTGTTCAATCTCCTCCACACATCTATTTCTACATATTCAAATGTATTCTTGTTGAGTTGCTTTCTCCCTGTTTATCCCTTGCTGCTTGTCTAAAAATATATTTAAAGTTTTTTTTTTTGCTAATTGTCTGAAAACACATTTAACGTGGGAAAAGTCTTCTCTCACGTCAATACCATCTTTCTGGAGTGCATAAAAGGGGAGGGGTTCAGTCTCTCTATTCCCTGATTCTGACAGCAAAAAAAAAGGGCTGAGCATTGTGTGAGAACTCTTGCACTTCGTGAACACTCTTATTGAACTTCACTCTCTATGGATCCTTATTCCTCTCAATCAAATCTCTCTTCAAGTTTTCTCAACCAACTCGTTTCTGAAAAGTTGAATACCTCAAACTTCTTGATTTGGAAGAGACAAATCATTCCTTTTA
Source organism: Nuphar pumila (assembly GCF_984573655.1). Lineage (NCBI taxonomy): Eukaryota > Viridiplantae > Streptophyta > Magnoliopsida > Nymphaeales > Nymphaeaceae > Nuphar > Nuphar pumila. The sequence goes on along the minus strand of NC_143252.1, from coordinate 101,917,146 downwards.
TAAGGAGCCAAGGTCTCTTAGGTCACCTGGATGGAACCACTCCAGTCCCACCAGAATTTGTTCCGAGGGAAGAGAAAGATGATCAAGGGGCGAGTTCGATCGTGTATGTAAAAAATATAGAATTTCTCAATTGGGAAAGAAAAGATCAATCAGTTGTTACATACATCACCTCAACCTTGTCTCAAGAGGTACTTGTTGTCATTCCCGACAATTGTACAACACAACTCTGAGAACGACTGGTTGAGACGTATTCACATGTTTCTCAAGCAAAGATGATTTTTCTAAAAAGGGAATTTCAGTTGTTAAGAAAAGACTTCATGACTATCATAGAATATTTGAACAAGATAAAAATCATCAGAGATCAACTTGCAGTTATAGGATGTGCCGTAAATGACAATGACATGGTGCAACAAACTCTAAGTGGATTGGGATCTGACTACAATATGAGTCACTTCACTATTGTGCCTTCCTATTCTTCCTACCTTTGATGAGCTACGAGCCAAATTGATCCAGTATGAAATGACTCTGAAGGGATTATTTGAAGAAAGTCACACTCATCCAAATTTTCAAGAAGTTTTTGCCACAGGTGTGACTTATGGTAGAGGACGGGGACGAGGAGAACAAGGGCGAAGTGGATACGGAGGGCATGGTCTACTTCCCACTCCAAACATGTTAGCTCATGAGCAGGGACCAAGATCCATCCCTACTTGCTTCTTTTGTAACAAAAAGGGGCATATCAAGGCGAACTGTTGGCACAATCCAGAGAATAAAGGAAATGGTCCACAAACAGAAACTAAAAGAAGATTCACAAATACTAGAGACAGTGGAGAGATTAAAGATTTGCTGATATCTGCCTTGTCAGAGTTGAAATTGAAGCAGAGTGATGAAGGCACTTGGTTTGTTGACTCAGGGGCAGCGACTCATGTGACAGGCGATGCAGGTAAAATTTCTAACCCTATTCCTTATTTTGGAAAAAGTAAGATTGTCACTGGAGATGGATCCCACCATCCTGTTTCTCATGTTAGAAAAACTGTCATTCCCATGTCACATTCAACTCTTATTCTTTCTGATGTTTTGCATGCTCCTGACATCAAGAAAAATATTGTCTCTGTTTCTAAACTTATTGATGATAATAATGCCTCAGTTGAATTCACTCCCTTCTCTGTGAAGGTCAAGGACCTACACACGATGGAAACATTCGCTGAAGGAAAGAGACAAGGCAATATGTATGTCTTTGAAGAAGCTATATGTCATATTGTCTACCCGGTTCATTTGAATTCGAAATCTTCACTAGAGTCATGTTCATCCTCTTCTGCTAATGTTTTTAGAATTTCTGAATGTAATAAGCCATTCTTGTGGCATAGTCGATTAGGACATTGTGGGAGTCATTTCATTGAAAAACTTGTTTCAAATAATCTCATTCCAAAAGAAAGTCTCAATTGGGTTGAGAGCAGTCATAAGTGTTCCAGTTGTCTTTCATGCAAGAGTCATGTATTGCCTTTCCATTCCATTAATAAGAGAGCTTCAAAACCTTTTGAGATAATTTGTTCTGATGTATGGGGACCCGCTCCAATTGTCTCTGGATCCGGGAGCAGATATTATCTAATTTTTTTTATAACTATTCTCGATACACTTGGATATATTTCATGAAAAATAAGTCGGAAGTCTTCTCTCTGTTTCAAAATTTTCTTTTAGTCAAAAATCAATTTTCCGAGTCCATTCAATTTTTCCAATGTGATGGAGGTGGGGAGTTCTCATCCCGTGATTTTATTTCTTTTCTTCGAAATAACGGAATAGGAAGAAGGGTATCCTGCCCTCACACCCCTTAACAGAATGGATTGCTGAACGAAAACATAGGCATATTGTTGAAAGTCTCATGAGTATGCTTCATGACAGTAATCTATCAATCTACCTATGGACAAAGGCTTTTTATTCTGCCGTGCATGTGATAAATAGATTGCCTGTGGTTATTCTGGAAAATAAGTCCCCTTATCACCGTCTTTTTGGAGTTCATCCCAGCTATCAGGATCTGCGTGTTTTTGGGTGTGTTTGCTACGTGCATATTGATCAGTCCTTGAGAAACAAGTTCGAGGACAAGGCTCAAAAGTGCAGATTTGTGGGATATGCAGATGACTACAAAGGATATAGATGTTATGATCCCACCAACAAACGCATCAGAACCTCAAGAAATATTATTTTTGATGAACAAAATTTTGATCACGGAGCCGACACAACGAATATGCCAACTGAAGTTTATTATCCTTAGCTGAGCTCAGAACTTTTTGTTGGTTCCAATGAAGATTGTTCCTCAGACTGCGTACAACAAGTAAAAGAGATGTTTGAGAACACTGGGACGTCAGAATCACAGAATGGAGTGGAAGTATCGGGCATATACAAAGGCATCGTCTATTCTAGGCAGAGACCGACAGCATCAAGTCACTCAGACCATGTCTCAGTCGTCAATCCTATTCTTGAGGTCAGAAAATCAAATCGCATACGACATCCTATTGACAGGTGGGTTAGCTATAACAACTTCTCCCTGGATCTTCAATTGTTTTTAACTGCCATCAATAAGGAAGATGAGCCCATTATGTACTATCAGGCAGCTACTTCTACCAAATGGGTAGAAGCCATGAATGATGAAATGCAAGCCTTGTATGAATGTGGAACCTGAAAAGTTGTTCCCAGACCACCAGAAATGTTGTCGGATGTAAATGGGTCTATAAAATAAAGTACAAGCCAGATGGAACCATTGAACGATATAAGGCAAGGCTTGTGGCAAAAGGATTCACTCAAGAAGCAGGGCAAGACTATGATGAGACCTTTAGTCCAGTTGTAAGAATGGGAACAATTCGAATTATCATTTCTCTGGCTGTTGAACATGGATGGAAGTTGAGTCAACTTAATGTGAAAAATGCATTCTTGCATGGGGATTTGAAGGAGGAAGTATACATGGAACAACCCCCTGGATATCAAGAACAAAATTGTAAATCCCATGTGTGCAGGTTAAAAAGGGCTATCTACGGTCTGAAGCAAGCATCTCGCTCCTAGTTTGATAGCTTATCGCTGGAGATTCAGAAACATGGATTTTCACGTTCCATGCTAGACCACTCATTATTTATTTTTAGAAGCCAGTCTGTGACCACTCTATTATTAATCTACGTCAATGATATTATCATCACGGGAAACTCTGCGGGCCACATTCAAGAAGTTAAAGACTTACTAGGTCAGAGGTTCAAAATGAAAGACCTTGGAGTTTTGCGTTATTTTCTTGGTGCAGAAGTCGATAACCAGGCTCATCGCTTGACACTCACTCAGCACAAGTACACCATAGATGTTCTCAGCAAGGCAGGCATGAAAGACTGCAAACCTCTAGGAACTCCGAGTGTGCTTCATCAAAAACTTAGTACTCATGATGGAGATCTATGTGATGACTCCACTAGCTATCGAAGCATAATAGGAATATTGCAGTACCTCACTTTTACTAGACCTGATATTGTTTATTCAGTCAATCAAGTGTCTCAATTCATGCATGCGCCACGTACTGGACATATGGAAGCGGTCAAGAGGATCCTTAGATATCTGAGAGGGACTATTGGGGATGGATTGACATATTCACCACAGTCATATGGCAAAGATGAGCACGAACTTACTGTGTATTGTGATGCAGATTGGGCAGGAAATCCTGACGAACGAAGGTCTACATCAGGATATTGTGTCTTCGTTGGAAGAAATTTAGTTTCTAAGAGTAGCAGAAAACAAAAAGCTATCGCTAGATCAAGCACTGAGGCTGAGTACAGATCTATGGCTTCTGCTGCTGCCGAAGTCACATGGGTCAGGCATCTACTAACAAAAGTAGGAGAAAAGATATCCCACACTACCTTGTTGTGTAACAATCAAAGTGCTATCAGCATGTCATTCAATCCAGTACATCACAGTCGTGCTAAACACATTGAGATCGACCAACACTTTGTGAGACAGAAGGTTGAAGAAAAGGAGATTGAGCCTGAGTTCGTCAGTACTGAAAGACAAGTTGCTGACATATTTACAAAAGGGTTAACAAAGGATCGTTTTTGGATGCTTAAAAGCAAATTGTTCATGGTCCAAAACCATGATCAACTTGAGGGGGGGTGAAAAAGGTACAAAGAAACCTTTTACCCGATCCAAATTATGTACAGGAGGATCTGACCCGATTTGGATTATGTACAATACAATGTAATTGTAACATTGTAACCTTTTCTTTTAATTGGATCTGAATACACCAGACCTGGATCCACTCCCTTGTAATGTAAAATAAATACAAAGTTTTAGGTCACGATTTCTATTTAGAAATCGTGACTGCCGCAGGCCCCCTTTCTCGCATTCTTCTCTTCGTCTCTCTCTCTCTCTCTTCCCAATACAGGTGCAGATGGAATTCTAACACTACCATGGAGATTGTCTGTATTCGTCAGGTACTAGAAGACATAGGGATTCATGTTCAAGGGCCCACGAAGTTGTGTTGTGATAACAAGAGCACAATCTATATTGCCAAAAATCACACATTTCATGAGCGCACCAAGCATATCGAGATAGAGTGCCACTATGTTAGAGAATAATATTTGAAGAGAGTTATACACCTTCCTTATGTAACATCGAAATATCAATTGGCGAACTTCTTCACTAAGGCGCTCTGTTCTCCTAGATTCTGTAATGAAATATGCGGAAAAGCAAAGAGTGCACTAAGCACTTACAACATCTACTAATGAACAAACAAAGAAGGGCTAATACCCAAACCCACAAGAGACAACACAACATAAAAATATAAATGCCTCTTATTGAAAGAGAGAGAGCTCTCATGAGTGAAAAATACAAGAGGGGTTCACCCCTATTTATACACAAGAGAAGGAGAGGGAGAGGGCCAAGAGGCCTTAAAAGGAGAGCCACCTAGGGGGCTCCCCATATAGTCGTTGGGAGCCCCCAACGGTCACAAATGTGACCGTTGGGGGCCCCATCGACTACATGGTGGGGCCCCTTTTGTGTGAGCAAAAAACAAAAAATAAAAAATAGGTTTTACAAAAAATAAAGAGAAAAATGAAATAAGAAAAACAAGTACCCCTATCGGGTACTTGTGAAATGACAGAAATACCCCTATCGGGTATTATATATATATATATAAATATATATATATATATGAATTACATATATTTTAACACCCTCCCTCAAGCTTTACGGGGATATAACCGAAAGCTTGTTAAGGAGAAACAAAAACCGAGGAGCCGCAAGAGCCTTAGTGAAGAAGTCCGCCAACTGGTACTTTGATGTGACGTAAGGTAGTACTATAGTTCCTCTTAGGTATTCATCCCGAACGTAATGGCAGTCCATCTCAATATGTTTAGTACGCTCATGGAAGGTGTGATTGCTTGCAATATAGATTGCGCTTTTGTTGTCACAACACATCTTCGAAGGAGTAGAGATGACAATGCCCATATCACTGAGGAGGCTTCTTAGCCACACAAGTTCCATGGTTGTAGTGGCCATAGCACGATATTCTGCTTCCGTCGAGGACAATGATACTTTGTGTTGCTTCTTGCATCTCCACGAAATCATAGAGTCACCTAAGAAAACACAAAAACCGGTAGTTGAGACACGGTCATTGGGATTTCCTACCCAATCTGCATCAGTATAAGCAATTAAATCAAGTGACGAGGCAGAAGAAAGAAAAACTCCCTTAGTTATGGTATTTTTGATATATCTGACAATCCTTAAGACTGCACTCATGTGCACGGTTGTAGGTGCATGTTGAAACTGACTGACAGAGTGGACGGCATGAGCAATGTCTGGCCGTGTGATGGATAGGTAGGTTAGAGACCCAACAAGTTGCTGGTAGGGAGTAGGATCCTCGAGAGGTGTTCCATCTTCCAACCTTAATTTTGCATTGATGACTTCAGGGGTTTCTATCTTCTTGTCATCGGAGATACCCGATTTGGAACAGATGTCAGCAGCAAGTTTCATCTGAGAGAGAATATACCCTCGAGGAGAGTACGCCACTTCAATTCCTATAAAATATCTTAAGAAACCAAGGTCAGACATATCAAAATTTTCTTTCAAAACCTTTTTAATATCATTAATGCCTTGCTCATCACTTTCTGTGATGATCATATCATCAACATAAAGTAGTAAAATAACTACAGAAGACCCTGCACTTTTCACAAACAAAGCAGTGTCAGTATAACATGAACGAAAATTTAAACTTGTCATTACATTACTAAATCTATCATGCCAAGCCTTTGGAGCTTGTTTTAAACCATACAATGCCTTTTTAAGTTTAAGAATTTTATTTTTACCAATACATACTCCTGGTGGGGGATCCATGTAAACTTCTTCATTTAATTCGCCATTTAGAAATGCATTCTTAACATCAAGTTGATAGATAGGCCATTTCTTCACAGACGCAATAGCAATAAGAGTCCTAACACTAGTCATTCTAGCAACAGGTGCGAAGGTTTCTTCATAATCTATACCATATTCCTGAGCATATCCTTTAGCTACTAATCGTGCTTTATAACGTTCTAATGAACCATCACTCTTGGTTTTAATTTTGAAGACCCATCTACATCCTATTGATTTCTTTCCAGTGGGTAACAAAGTTATTTCCCAAGTTTTTGCTTTTTCAAGGGCACTAAGCTCTAAGTTCATGGCTTCAACCCATTGGGGAATATTTTTGGCCTCATTATAGTGTGAAGGTTCATGAAATGAATGCAACGCAATTAGACATGCTCTATATCTAGGAGTTAGGGACTCATAGGAAACAAACCTATTTGGAGGATTGGCGATCCGACTGGATCTCCTTAAAGATGTTTCTTCAATGTCGGATCCTTGAGAGTATTTTTCTAAGGCACTTATCTGAGTTTGTTGACCACGCCTAACATATGTTTGGATTGGTCTATTATTCTCATCTATAGCATTATCAAGAGGAATTTCCTCTAGGTCATTCAAAGACTCATTAGAGATTTCCTCTTCTTGAGGAGTCTCATCTTCTTGAGATAGAAGATCAAATAAAAAAGTATATTCACTTTCGTCAATATCTTTAGTTTTCTCAAAACCATTTTCATTTTCCAAAAATGTTACATCTTTGGATACATAGAGTTTGTTATTTTTTAAGTCAAAACATCTAAAACCCTTTTGATTTTCTCCATAACCCAAGAAAACGCATTCAATAGCTTTAGGAGATAATTTGTCCCGTTTATGAGTAAGGACAAAACATTTACATCCAAAAACTCTTAATCTATTGAAGTCTGGTGTTCTTTCAAATAGTTTTTCGTATGGAGATGTATTTTGTAAGGATGAAGATATCATTCTATTTATTAAATAAGTTGAGGTTAAGGCCGCTTCGGCCCAAAAATTCTTTGGAATTTCTTTGGAAATAAGGAGTGTCCTAGTGGTTTCCATGATATGTCTATGCTTTCTTTCGGCCAAGCCGTTTTGTTGGGGAGTCCTAGGACACGATCTTTGATGACAAATCCCATTTACTTCTAAATAGTTTTGAAATTCATTTGATAAATATTCTCCACCCGAATCGGATCTAAGAGTAGAGATATTACTTGAAAATTGATTTTTAACTATCATATGAATTTTTTTGAAAAACTCAAAGACTTCGGATTTTAAATTGAGAAAGTAGATCCATACATACCTAGTGTAGTCATCGATGAAAGTGACATAATAGGAGTACCCTCCTTTAGACATGACGGGGGAAGGACCCCAAACATCCGAATGGACTAACTCAAAAGGTCTTTTGGATACAAAAGTTCGGTTTGGAAAAGGAGTAGATTTCATTTTGCCAAAAATACAATTCTTGCAAACAAAATGTTTCTCATTACAAAATTTCTTTCCAAATGGAAATGAGTACATTTTTGAGAAACTTGGATGTCCAAGTCTTTGATGCCAAATATCAATATTTTTATCTTGGACATGGTTACAAAAGGAGTTAATGGGGAGTTTCAAGTTGCTCATGTAATAGAGATCTCCCCTTCTATGGCCTTGCCCAATCAGCTTCCCAGACCGGAGATCCTGTATAGAGCAATCCTTAGTTGAGAAGGAGATTTTACATCCATGATCGCATATTTGAGCAACAGAGAGGAGATTTAAATTAAGTTGAGGTACAACTCTCACGTTTGGCACAAAGAAGTCTTTTGAAAAATTTAAGGTTCCAAAACTTTTAACTTGTAAAGATGTACCATCGGCAGTTGAAACATACGAGTTTTTAAAGTTATTACATAAATCGGAAAGCTCATTTTCAAGGGGGGTCATATGAAAGGAAGCTCCAGAGTAAAGGATCCAAGACGACATACCTGGAGGAGAGGAGGAAGCTACGGCGGCACCCGAAGTTGATGGAATCTTGAGTAGAGTTTGTAGTGCCTCCGATAGTTGAGCAAGAGAAAAAGAGTCCGTTCCTTTGATTGCTTCCTCTTTCTTTTGAGTAGCTTCTTCAACGGAAGCAACTTTATTTTTTGGTGCTTCATTCAACTTAGGGCAATTAGGTCTTATATGACCCGGTTCTTGACAATGATGGCAAATGGCTTTTCTATAGTTGCCATTATAGTTATTTTGCCTTCCAAAATGTGGAGGTTTTCATATGGTTGCCGGGTTTTGATACGGCCAAGACATCATTTCCTCCTTTAATCATGCCAAGACGGGTTTCTTCTTGGCATATTTCGGCTATGGCATCTTCCAAGGGAAGAGGCTTTGATCTATGTAGGAGGGAGGATCTAACTTGTTCATATTCGGGCCTAAGCCCATGTAAAAATTGGAAAAAGTATTCTTTTTCCATTTGTTCTCTCCTTAATTCCACATCTATACTAGAAACCCATTTTGGTTCTAGTAAGGATAGCTCATCCCATAGAGGGCCAAGAGTGCTAAAGTAGTCCCTAACACTCATTTCTCCTTGCTTGATAGTCCGGATTTTTTCTTGAAGAAAGAATTGACGAGCAAGGTCTTTTTGTGTAAACATACCTTTCATGAAGAACCATGCTTCATTTGCCATCCTAAATTTGGCAATGTTGGCGCAAATCTTGAGCTCCACATTATTCATGAACCAAGCAAGAATCTTGGCATGCTTACTCTCCCAATCTTCTATTTTAGATTGGTGATCTTCAATGGCCTTCATGCGGGCATCTCCTTCAAGAGCTTTTTCTTGATCGCCTTCCATCTTAGTTGGAGTTGTGGTTCCGGAATGGTACCCATAACGTATCCCCAAAGCTTTTTCCCTTTGAGGTTGTTTTCCATGGCGGCGGCCCACATCATGTAGTTGGAACCATTGAGCTTGAAGGAGAGATCAATCTTTTGTTCTCCTTCCATAATAACCACTCACAAGAGAATACCAAGAAGAGAGAAACAAAACAAAAAACAAATATAGCTACACCACTAGCTATATTAAAAAGAAGAGCAAACACAAGGCTCTGATACCATGTAATGAAATATGCGGAAAAGCAAAGAGTACACTAAGCACTTACAACATCTACTAATGAACAAACAAAGAAGGGCTAATACCCAAACCCACAAGAGACAACACAACATAAAAATATAAATGCCTCTTATTGAAAGAGAGAGAGCTCTCAAGAGTGAAAAATACAAGAGGGGTTCACCCCTATTTATACACAAGAGAAGGAGAGGGAGAGGGCCAAGAGGCCTTAAAAGGAGAGCCACCTAGGGGGCTCCCCATGTAGTCGTTGGGAGCCCCCAACGGTCACAAATGTGACCGTTGGGGGCCCCATCGACTACATGGTGGGGCCCCTTTTGTGTGAGCAAAAAACAAAAAATAAAAAATAGGTTTTACAAAAAATAAAGAGAAAAATGAAATAAGAAAAACAAGTACCCCTATCGGGTACTTGTGAAATGACAGAAATACCCCTATCGGGTATTATATATATATATATATATAAATATATATATATATATATATGAATTACATATATTTTAACAGATTCAACTTTCAGTCATTTCGCCCTAAGTTTGAGGGGAGGTGTTAAATTATATATATATATATATATATATATATATATATATATATATATATATATATATATATATACTCTTTCTATTGTAATACCCACTAGGGGTAAATATGTCTTTTCCCCTTTTCACGCACTTTTCTTTTCTTTCTTTTTCCTTTTATTTTTATTCTTTTTCTTTTTTCTTTTTTTGTCTTGTAGCCATGGAGGGGCCCACCTCATAGGAACGTTGGGCCCCTCCAACGGTCAATAATATGATCGTTGGAGGAGCTCCAATGTTCACATGAGGGAGCCCCTCCAAGGGTCATCTCTTGTTATAAATAGGGCTCTTCCCCTTTATAAATCCTTAAGCTTTTAGGAAAAGCTCTTCACTATTCAATAAATATTATATTTCATTAATATGCCTTTGTGCATTTGTGATCTCTTCTATGTGTTGTGCCTTTGAGCAAACTTATTTCAAGTGTTCATCTTGTGCCTTTGTGCACGCATTAAGTATTAAGCATTTAGTATTTTTGTACACTTTGTCTCTTTGAAGACGTTTTCACAATGATATGCCTAAGAATACGGTATTGACTATGTTGAAATATTTGCCCCTGTAAAAAGAATGACTACCGTTAGAATTCTCATAGTCATAGCTTCTGTTAAGAAGTGGCCAATTTATCAAATGGATGTTAAAAATGTATTTTTAAATAGTGACTTAAAAGAAAAAGTATATATGGATCCACCTCCCCCCGTTATAATGTTCTTAAGGGAAAAGTGTTATGCCTTAGAAAAACTTTGTATGGTCTTAAACAAACTCCAAATGCTTGGTATGATGGTTTTAGTTTTGTTATGCCTAAATTTGGATATACTTCTAACACTGCTTTGTTTGTTAAGAATTTTGTTACAGGTATTGTTACTTTATGTTGATGATAGATAAACAGAGAGTAGATCAAGTTAAATTTATTTTTAAGCAAAAATTTGAAATGAGTGACCTTGGTTTTCTCATATTTTTCTTAGGCCATGTTTGGAAGAGAGAAAAACTCTCATAAGAAAAGAAAGTTTTGCCTATGAGAAGTTTTTCAAAAGAAAGTTTTTCGCTTGTTTGTGTAGCATGAGAAAAAATAGAGTGGAAAAATGTGAAAAAATGAGAGAGAGGAGGAGGGTGGTGGTGAGATGGATGATGGTGGTGATGGTGTGTGGTGGTGAGATGGGTGGTAGGGAGTGTAAAAATAAATTCTCTTGGTAGGAAACATTCATCTACCCCCTCTCATCGAGGAATGTTTCCTATCAAAAAGTGCATTTTTTAGAAAAACTCTCTCAGCAAAAGTCTCTCTCATTTGAAAAAGTCAAAAAATCAGTACAAATTTTCCATTTTGCATCACTTTTCCTACATTTTTCTCGCTTTCAAATGTGCCCTTAGGGATTGAGGTTGCATATTCTCCTAGAGGGTATTTGTTGTCTCAATCCAAGTTTACAACACAAATTATTGACAAGTATGAAATTATTGATGACAAAAGAGTAGATACTCTTGAAGTGATAAATACAAAGATGAAAATTGATGATGGAGAACCTCTGAAAGATCCTACTCTATATAGACAAATGATTGAAGCATTGACATAATAGACTATTACCAGACCAGACATAGCACATGCAATTCACAAGGCCAGTCAATTTCAGCACTCTCCTACCTCTTACAGATGAGTGTTGTGATGCATATTATTAGATATTTGAAAAATTCTACTTTTAAAAGATTATTTTTCTCTTCGTCTTCCCCTCTTAGTTTAATAGCTTATTCTGACACTGATTGGGGAGGAGACACAAATGATTGACGCTCAACTACTCGTTTCTGTATTTTTTAGGAGATTCCCTTATATCATGAAAATGTAAAAAGCTACATTGCTAGAAATCACACTTTTCATGAGCGCACTAAACATATTGATATGGACTGTCATTATGTTTGTGAAAAAATTCTGAAAACTATTTCATTATCGTATGTAAATTCAGAATATCAGCTCGCAGACTTCTTCACAAAAGCATTGCCTTTCCCAAGGTTTCATTTCCTGTAAGTTTAAGGGAGAGTGTTAAATGTAAACATATATATGTTTATATATATAGTTTTGTACATTTTTTGTATATTCAAAGTTTAGGGGTATTTTAGTCTTTTTATATATATAACAGAAATAAGTATTTTTCTATTTTTATTTTTCTATTTTTATTTTTCTATTTTTTTATTGTTTTTATTATAATTATTCCTAGCCTCATGGGCTTTTTGGGAATATTGATAGAGTCATTGGGACTCTACCCAACGACTAAAATTCTAGTCATTGGGTAGGTCCCATCGGCTCTCTAAGAGCCTCTTGTGTATATAAAAAGGGGTCTACCCCTCTCTCATTTATAACATTCTCAAAGGGATTATTCCCCAATAATATCCATTATTTTTATGAGTGTTCTCAGCCCTTGTGGCTCATTCTTGTGTTTTAATGTATTGACCCATAAGATGACATATTCTCTAAGTGTTCTCCTGCCCATAAGTGGCACATCAAGGCGTATACTTTTCTTCGTGACATAAATTAGAAACAATCTAACGGTTTAGATAAGGGAGTAGAGCACCGTATTATTACTATATATAATTAATTCTATGGTGCTCTGCACCTATACCCACCTAGTAGAAACCATAGATGTAAGTTGCATCTTCTCAATCAAACTTCCTAGATGCATTCAGCATGATTTATTTGATAAGACTCATGCTTTGGATTATGTTTTTTTGGATACAAAAATAAGGTTTTTCAAGTCATAATTTTTAATACATTATGAGCCATCAATTTTTGAAGGTCTCAAAAAACCAACATGTATGTCACAATCACGGGATTCAAAACTTGTTTTCTACTAAAAAAACATGGAGATCATATCTATAGGGTCGGATCAACAAAAAAGCTCAAGAAATTAAATCTTCTATTAGGTGGAACTCGTAGGAGTATATATAAAGGGTAAGTCTCTGGTGCGGATGTGCATATGATATCAACTCATGTTTTTTTAAGCGAATTTAACCTTACAGATATGATCTACATTGTCTGTTTGGTGGGGAACAACTTTTGAACCATCAGAATCTAGTGTGTGCAGGATTTTCTGGTGAGTCAAAAATCAATGGCCAGAAATGCACCGAATTTTCATGACTTGAACAAAAATTATGTTGAAAAACCACAATCCAAGGACTGAGCTCTAACAAATTGACTACGATGAACACATTTGTAGGGTTAGATTGGGTCGCAACAACTTGCACATGAGTTTCAACTCATTGATACCTTATGCACAAACACACACACATATATATATATATGCACCAATAAAGTCAGCCAACCAGCTACCCTGTGGACAGGTCAGAGACACAAAATACTATTGCTAAGTAAAGTTACCCCAAGACTTAAAAGGAGCTCCTTCTCCAACCATATTACACCTGGAACATCATCATAATCATAATTATCATCATGATGCATGCTTCATGGGGTTGGCCTACTATGGCTTGATTAAACAGATGATTATTTATGTGCTTTATTCTGAAGCTTCCAGCCACACAACCCAATGTATGAAAACGCCTTGATAGACAAGCTATTTGATATTTTATCCAGCTTATAAAAGCATATTTTGAGATGAGCAATCCCCCCAGAACATTGAAATCATGATGGCATACGATTCATCCTTGTTTTCTCTACTGGATATGGTGTTTGGTGGGCTCCCGAGAGTCTTCTAAGGTATCTGGATATCTTTTACTCGTAAAACAACACCAGCCATGGTGACCATTTCTTAAATTAGGGGTTCCAAGCTGTTCACGTCCGATTCTGTATGATCTACACACTTGCATGCAGATTCCAAAGCACTTTTCCTATACAGCCACAAAAAAATCCCCATCCTCACTATGCTACGTTGATTGAGACAAGATTGCTGGATCCCCTAGAATATTGAATTCATGATCACCGGATCAAGTCTGCCTAAAAATGAAAGTCATCAGGCTATATCAAGAATGTGTCTTGATATTTTGCACTCGTTAATACTTCAATAACTTAAAGGCTTTATCTAATGAGGTACAAAAGCCTGAAACATGGCAAAATAACTTGAGGCGATTAAAAAGAAATGGGATTTGAATCATTAATGACAGAAAATGCAAAATCATGATTCTTGTACATAATTGTACCTGTGAATGAGAGAAATGAAGGGCAACAATTGATATGCAAGCCAAGCCCGTTATGAGAATACAAGTTCCCAACAGTAGACCATCAGATGGTGGTCTTCCCATCCACCACTGCAGAGCTTCAAAAATTGTCTCCCTGCAGAACCAGGCAGACACAGCAATAATACCAGCATGCGTGAAGCCTTGCCATACTGCCATTCTAGAAGCTGATTTTGACTTGTCTCTGCAAGACAGGAAAGCCAAACAAACAGAAAATTAAATGAAAGGGTAACTAAGTGGATAGACTTAGTTTGCCACGTCCTCCAAAGAAAAAACAATGAACCAGATTAATGCAGAAACAAAATGGAGGTTAAAATCTGATCAAGCTATATACCTGTAAAGAAGAAGTGGAGGAGAGATGGCCAAGAGAAGGACCAATGAAACCCATACAACAGATGTTGAGGTAATGAAAAGCATTACCAGTTTTGATGAATATATACATGTGAGAACCCAAACTGCCTTTGGTCCAATCCTGTGGTCCAGAGACAATCTCCTCACTAAAGCCAGGCCGCAGACTGATGTTGTAATAACCATGTAGCTGGGATACATCACTTCATCATCAAAGCCAAAATAGTACATGCTAGAATAATTATATATTTGGTTCTCTATGTAGCATAATAGAATTGCATGGCTGACAAGACCAACTTCTGTCACAAAACGGAATTTTAATGGTAGAAGAGAAAATCCTGGAACAGCCATGGCTAGGATGATGCCAGCAACTACCAGCTTACAGAAGGATTGAAGAGCCATACCAGCCAACCAGATACTAAGCCCCCAAAAGTTGTGCTTAACAAACCATGCAACAGTGAAACTAGCCAGGAGGACAAAAGTAAAATATGATGGTAAGCTCTTCTTTGTGAAAAACTGAGCAAGGAAAAAGCCGGATATTGCCGGAATTGGTAAAAGCTGCACAAGGGAAAAAGTTAAACAATGTCAGTGTACAACCCCATGGTCACCAATCAATATAAAAGTGGCTTCCAAGATGTGACATAGCCCATACTCAAAAGAGCATTAAGCCTCTGTTTGGGAGCCTTGCATTGAGATGGAAACACCATTTCCATGTGTTGTCAAAATATGTTTTTGCCAAAATGTGGTGTTGAGGATGGAGTTATAAAAAAAAACCTTTTGTGAATAATGGTGTTGGGACTGCCAATTCTATTCCCAATGCAGTGTTTTGGTAACATATTGCTCCCAAACAGTTAGAGAGCATGAGAGCACTGGTGGAAACCACAACACACCTCCAATTCAAAGCTCCCAAACAGAGTCTATATTACACATTCAAGATGCTGAGAATGACAGCATAAATAACTTAAAATCAAATACTAGCAAGGGTATCTTCACCTAGATATCTGATTATCATATTGGCAACAGGAGATGATTCATTAATTTGCTGACAACAGGCATGTTTATAAGTGGAAACATAGCTGGGAAAGTTTGATGTCCAAGGGAAAGATGGAGCCTTCACAGCTGATCTCAGACATGCCAAAATTTTCATGTGAAATTTTTTCCCAATTGGTACAATTTCTCCAGTCTTACGTAGGAAAAATTTCTCCATCTCATAAACAGTTTTCCACCTGTACCTTCCAGGTTTTTAATATGATAATCTTCCATATAAAAAAAATTTACTATTAATTTTTCTTTTTTTCAGTTCCAAATGAGAACCAAGAGTGCCACCAGATCATGTAAGAAAACAAAAAAACAAAAAGCATAATTCAAACCTACATGAACTTGAATAGTCCCTTTATGAAATGCAGTCCACATATTATCTTTTAACCTGTCACATAAGTGTGGGTGCAGATGCGGGTACGACATGGAAGTTTCAAAAAACTTGGGTGTGGGGGTGCGCACACACACACACACACACACACACATATATATATATATATATATCAATGTCACCAATATTGGCGATCTTTTGAACATTTCTCGAGAAATACCGATATTTTAAGTAAGCCAATATTAAAGAGAATATCTCACGATATTTTCAAAATATCACCAGAACACAAAATATCGCGATATTTTTTGGGAAAAACACTTTTTTTAAAGTTTAAATTTCCTGTTTTTTTGTTTCTTTTGTATTTTTAAAACCTTTTAAACTTGTTTACTCATATTTTTGAAAGAAAAATAATGCAAAAATTATTATTTTCTTATGTTTTTGGTTATTATTTATATTTTTTTCAATTTTTTAAACTCCCAAGATTTTTTAACTTTTAAAAATCTCCAAGAAATACCCTCGCCGAGATAATACCTTGAACGATATAGGTGACCAATGACTATGATATATATACCGTGTGTGTATATGTATCAGAGTTGCCAATTGAGGAAGCGGGAGCAGGAAGCGAGGTAATTTCAAAATTTTAAGAAGCAGGAAGCGTGGGACGATTTAGAAGCGAACCAAGAATCGTCTCAGAAGCGAACCGGAAGCAACCTAGGAAGCAAGGGAGAAGCGAAAAAAGAGAAAAAAAATGAAAAAAATGGGAGAAGCGTGCTTCCCATTTTTTTTTGTACGCTTCCTAGCACGTTTCGGAAGCGCGATGTTTCACGCTTTCGAAACACGCATCGGGGAAGTGCGCTTCCCCACTCCCAAAGGGGCCTCCAGTAACTCTGATATGTATCTATGTATATACTATAGATAAAACTAGACCTGGTTAGGGTTAACTGAGTCCAGTTTTAGATAGAAATGAGCCCTGATGCAGTTGACCGTACCTGACACTGCAGAAGCCGCGTCAAAGTGTTGCACCTGCACGAACGCAGGAGCGACAAGGTTGCGAGCGACCTTTTAGAAGTGTCTGTGTCACAACTTTTAACTTAGATCAGTGGTTATGGAGGAGAAGGACCATAGACCATATGGTTGGAAACAAGTGCAAGAGGTATTAACATATTTTTAACACATTGTTGTCCAAGGGGAAAACAACAGTTGTCTGCGAAGACTGGCAACTCTTTTCACAATTTCATCCGAGTGGAAAAGTGAGGGAAAATTTTTACCTATTGGCCAATTTCATCCAAAGCAAGCACTGGGTACTTGAATGATTTTAACACCAATGTTGTCTTTGAAACGTAAATGAAAAAACTAGATACCTTAATTTAGTAACCAACAAGTTGGTGTATTTTTTTAAATAGCTAATAAGCTAGGGGGCTTTCTGCAAATCACCCTCCATAAAATCCATGGACTGAATGAAAGTAGCTCCCTGCTTGACTTAAGATATTCACAAATGGCACCATGATACAGATCTTTGTAAAGGGATTTAATTAGGCTGGCATGGGACATGCCCAGGTTGATCCAAATCTGCAACAATATTAAATGGTTACTTGGATCCAAGTAATTTTCCTTCAAGGTCAGATTTGGATCCAAGCCTTATCCTTGGCAATCTTATAACATGCCCAATAAAGAGCCAAGAATTTGAGACTGAGTATTGGCATTTTTTCTTTTAGGAGGGGCCTCTTTTAATCTTCTTCTTTTTTTCGAATTCTTGTTGGGGAGGGGGGGGGGGGGGGGGGGGACATGGCCCCCCTTTGCTTCCGACCCTTCCTACATCCAATTGAATATGCAAGTAGCTATCTATGTCACATAGACATGGATACTGTTAAAATTGTAATCTCATAGTTAATCTCATATGTGAGATTAACTCTATCATATGTAATCTTATCATTTAGTTTAGCTTCTTATTTTAGTTAGAATTAGGCTAGTTAGAATACATTTTATTTTTTGTTTTAGGATATTGAAATAGGCTTATGCCTTTATTGTTTGTTTTAGGACACTCAAATAGGCTTATGCCTTTATTGACTGAAAAGTCAATAAAGCATACAGCATTAATTGGAGTTGTTGGACTCCCAACAGCTCTAATTAGAGCCGTTGGGAGCCCAACGACTCCCCCCTCTCTAAGCTCCTTTTCAGCCCTATAAATATGGGCTTTTACTTCTTGTTTATATAATTTTTTTGTGTGGGTTTATCCCATTTTAATGAGATATATTTTTCTCTCTTGGTGTGTGCACTCTTTTGAATATTTCGGTTCTTGTGAGTGTGTTGAATGAACCTTTGTGTTCATTGAGAAAGATCTTTTGTGAGTTTCTTTTTGAAGTTCCGTTTGGGGTTCTATTTCCTTAGATGGTATCAGAGCAATGGTTGTGATCAAGCTACTTATCTCGGTGCATTGGGAAGCGTGCCACTCAAGTTTTAAAGGAGAAGAGGCATTCTTCTTCACGTATATATAAAAGAGTGATAAAAAAGCTTGGAGGTGTGTTCGTATCTACCATTCGTGTGGTAGAGTACATCTTTCTTCTCTACTCTAATTGAGTTTCTTTCTTCTCCTTATTAAGCCTTGTAAAATGGACGACAATGATAACGTCATCATTAAACCTATTAAGCTTAATGATTCAAACTACGCCACATGGGCTTCAATTATGAAGCACCTTATATGGGAAAAGGTATTATGGGGATTAGTAGACGGAACCGATATGGAACCTAGATTAAACCTCACCAAGGATGAAGGAGATAATGAAATACCTCTCACGGAGGTAGAAAGGATCAAAGCCATTTCCACTTATGAAAAAAAAATGGAAAGAATAGTGAATGGGTCATGCCAAAATTATGTCTTGGCCTATTACAAGTGTTGACATAAAGAAATGCTCGAGTCTTGCAAAATTCGAGCATGTTAATGATGCATGGG
This sequence comes from Nuphar pumila, assembly GCF_984573655.1. Classification (NCBI taxonomy): domain Eukaryota; kingdom Viridiplantae; phylum Streptophyta; class Magnoliopsida; order Nymphaeales; family Nymphaeaceae; genus Nuphar; species Nuphar pumila. Next base: position 101,898,286 of record NC_143252.1, on the reverse strand, counting down.
ATTACCTTAAGAGAATGTATTCTCTTAAGGATATTGCACATGTGTGCAATTTACAAATTAAAGTTCGGAATATGGTTCAAGGAGACAAGAGCATTAGAGAATACTATAATGGCTTGTCTGAATTGTGGGAAAGGTTAGCTTTTCTTGAACCAAAGTGGCATTGTTCACAAGATATTGAATTCCGCCAAAACCAAATCTATGCAGAACATTTTTTCATTTTATTAGTGGATTACGATCGGAATTTGAATCCACTAAGTCTATTCTTCTCTATCGTGGAAAAGTGCAGTCAATAGAAGATACAATAGAGGAGTTGAGTATGGAAGAAAATAGACTAAAAAATAGAATTTCCAAAAGCGATGACGACTCAGTTCTAGCCGTCTCAAAACCTGGAAACTTTGTCAGGGCTTACAAGCCTCCCAACTATGGAAGAGGAAATGATGATTTTGAGAAAAAGAAAATTATTTGCCACTATTGTCGTGAACCTGAATATGTGAAAACTCACTGTCCAAAATTAAAGAGACCTTATGAGAAAAAGGTTGCTTCCGTCAGACCACCACAAGAATCAAGCGAAACTTCCATTGGGAGTATGTCTCTTGCACAATTGGTGGAAGCACTCGGACGACTACTCAAGGGAGCATCTTTATCTACGGGAGCTGATGTCTCTTCTGTGAGCACCTCTGATCCAGGTAAAACTCTATGGCTTCTTGACTCATGTGCTTCTTTTCATATGACTCTGAATGTTGAAATACTATCTGAATGTCATAACTCAAATGAATCTAATGTTTTTTGTACCGATGAAACATCACTAGAAATCGAAGCAATAGGGAATTTTGAAAAAATTTCTTAAAACTTAAAAGGATTTCATATTCCACAAATTAGATATATTCCAAAATTAAATCTCAATCTTTTGTCTGTTTCTCAACTATCTGACCATGGATATAACGTTTCCTTCTCCTCGCGTGGTTGTCGAGTGCAGGATCACCAGTCAAGGAAGCTGATTGGGAAAGGGCATAGAGAAGGAGGCTTATACTACATGGACTTTTTAGAAATTTCCAAGAATACGCTTTGTTGTAATGTTCAGAAAATGAACTTGAATCTATGGCACAGGAGACTTGGTCATCCTAACATATCCAAGATTCATTTTTTTCCAAATATGGAAAACTTTTATAATTCTGAAACATTTAAATGTGAAAAATGTATTATGGGAAAAATGAAGCAATTACCCTTTCAAGAAAGAAATTTTGTCTCCTCTCGACCTTTTGAGTTAGTGCATTCGAATGTATGGGGTCCTGCACCTGTTATATCCGAAGAGTTTTTTTCATATTATGTCATTTTTGTAGAGGATTTTACAAGACATACTTGGATTTATTTTATAAAACATAAATCTAAAGTATTTTTTCATTTTCAAATATTTCATAAACTGGTTAAGAATCAATTTAAGAATGATATCTCCATTTTTCGCACTGATTAGGAGGAGTTTTTGTCAAAAGAATTTAACGATTACTTAAATTTATATGGTATTTCACATCAAAGATCATGCCCATATACCCTACAGCAAAATGGCCTAATAGAAAGAAAACATAGGCATATTATAGAAACAACAAGAACCTTACTCGTCACTCATCTAGTTCCAAAATTTTTTTGGGCCGAAGCCACTTTAACCGCGATATATCTCATTAATAGAATGCCATCCTCTGTTCTAAGCAATATTGCACATGTTGAAAAACTTTTTAAACAAATCCCAGATTATTCAAGGTTAAGGGTATTTGGTTGTAAATGTTTTGTTTTCTTCAACAAAAATGACAAACTCTGACCTCGTGCTATTCCATGTGTGTTTCTTGGTTATGCAAGCAATCAAAAAGGTTATAGATGCCTTGATCTTAAAACTAGAAAGCTATATGTGTCACGAAATGTATCATTCTTAGAAAATAAAAGTTTCTTTGAAATTAAAAACTCTACAGAAATCGATGAATATTCCTTTTTACTGGACTTAGTTCCAGAGATTGATAACGAAGATGTTGATCAAGAAGATCAAAATGTGATAAGTACTGAATCATCTCATCCAGAATGTATTCAATACTTCAGACGGGGTAACCTAGAGCAACCTTGTGCTCTAGAAAAATATACTAAAACACAAGATCATATAGAAGCAAGAAGATCATCTAAGGTGTCAAAAGTACTTGAAAAAATTGTATCCTATGAGTCTTTTTTGCCAAAGTACCAAGCATATATTGCCCTGTTACATTCCTACATAGAACCTTATAATTATGATACTGCAAAAGAACATCCTGAATGGGTTGAAACCATGTCAGTAGAGTTAAGTGTTTTAGAAAAGACGAATACGTGGACTATTCAAGATATTCCATCAGGAAAGAAACCTATAGGATGTTGTTGGGTATACAAAGTCAAAACCAAGAGTGATGGCACTCTTGAACATTTTAAGGCTCGGCTAGTTGCTAAAGGCTATTCTCAGGAATATGAAATAGACTATGAGGAAACTTTTGCACCAGTCGCTAGAATGACTACTGTAAGAACTTTGATTGCTCTTGCCTCTATAAAGAAATGATATATCTTTCAGATGGATGTCAATAATGTGTTCCTTAATGGTAGTCTAGCTAAAGAAGTTTATATGAAACCTCACCTGGTATTAAGATTCCTCAAGAAAAAACTTTTCATTTACATAAGGCCTTATATAGACTTAAACAAGCCCTAAAGGCTTGGTATGACAAATTTAGTCAAGTTATGTTTGCTTTTGGTTTTCAATTTTGTCTTACTGACACAGTTTTGTTTATTAAGAAATCTAATGCAGGTATTGTTATTATTCTACTTTATTTGGACGACATGATCATCACATGAAGTGATAAACAGGGAGTTGATAACATCAAAAAATTTCTCAAAAACAAATTTGAAATGAGTGACTTGGGTTTCTTAAAAAATTTCCTTAGAATCGAAGTGGCCTATTCTCCTAGAGGTAATTTACTAACTCAATCAAAATTTGCTATTGATATTATTGACAGGTTCAGAATCACAGATGAAAAGCATGTTAACACTCTTGAAGTCGTAAATGTCAAAATGAAGATTGATAATGGAGAATCACTTGAGAACCCAACACCTTACAGACAGCTTGTTGGGGCATTGTCTTACCTTTCCATCACATGATCGGACATCGCACATGTTGTCCACACAGCAAGTGAATTCCAGCATGCTCGCACTACTGTTCATATGGGAGCAGTATTACAAATTATCAGATATCTTAAAACCTCCGTTTATAGAGGATTTTTTTTGTCTGCTTCTTCTTCATTACAACTAACTACTTATACTGATGCAGATTGGGGGGTGATCCCAATGATCGACACTCAACTACTGGTCTTTGTATGTTTTTAGGAGAATCTTTGATTTCTTGGCGGTGCAAGAAGCAACAAAAAGTCTCTATTTCATCAACTGAAGCTGAGTACAGAGCCATGACTACAACCGCTATGAAAGTAGTATGGTTAAGAAGACTGCTTCAAGACATGGGTGTTATGACTACGGGACCATCACAACTATGCTGCGACAACAAAAGCTCTATTTACATTGCCAACAACCGGACATTCCACGAACGAATGAAGCATATCGAGATGGATTGTCACTATGTACGAGAGAAATTTCTACACGGCACCATTGATCTCCCATATGTCTCCTCAAAATATCAGCTGACCGACTTCTTTACCAAACCCCTTGCTGCTCTCCGGTTCTATTTTATCTTAGACAAACTTTCGGTTATCCAACCATAAGTTTGAGGGAGAGTGTTAAAATTGTAATCTCATAGTTAATCTCATATGTGAGATTAACTCTATCATATGTAATCTTATCCTTTAGTTTAGCTTCTTAGTTTAGTTAGAATTAGGCTAGTTAGAATAACTTTTATTTTTTTTAGGACATTGAAATAGGCTTATGCCTTTATTGATTGAAAAGTCAATAAAGCATAAAAGCATTGTTTGTTTTAGGACACTCAAATAGGCTTATGCCTTTATTGACTGAAAAGTCAATAAAGCATGCAACATTAATTGGAGTTGTTGGACTCCCAACAGCTCTAATTAGAGCTTAGAGCTGAGCCCAACAACTCCCCCTCTCTAAGCTCCTTTTCAGCCCTATAAATATGGGCTTTTACTTCTTGTTTATATAATTTTTTTGTGTGGGTTTATCCCATTTTAATGAGATATATTTTTCTCTCTTGGTGTGTGCACTCTTTTGAATATTTCGGTTCTTGTGAGTGTGTTGAATGAACCTTTGTGTTCATTGAGAAAGATCTTTTGTGAGTTTCTTTTTGAAGTTCCGTTTGGGGTTCTATTTCCTTACAGATACTGGATACTGGTGCAGGACACAAAAGGGACACGCTTGGTATGACATGCGAGTATTGTAAAACTAGGACACAAATATACAGCTGTAGGTGTGTGTGTGTGTGTGTGTGTGTGTGTATATATATATATAGAGAGAGAGAGAGACTCATATGTGTGTAATGAACATATGATTATACATTTCAAACTCTTAAGCCTAAAGCAATAAAGCATGAATATCATCTAAAATGAAAATTCTCGAACAACAATCTGAATCATTATGATTAAAAGTAAAAAAATAAACAAGTTAAAAATAAAAAATATGATGCATCCAATTGCAAATTTTAAAAGAAAAAGCACAACTAAATAGAAAATAACAATCAAGATCAAAAAACGAAACAGATAAAGTTAAGGACACAGATGTTGATTGCAATCCTACACAAGTTTCACTATGTCCATGAAGTGATGTAGTGCATTCGGTGTCATGCCATGCCATGCCAACATGGGACACACAAGGTAAGTGAAATGTTTGTGTGACGTAGATAGCTATATCTGCTATACTGCCTACAGAGGAAGAATGAATAGCAGTCCTAAATTCATCTTATAGACTTGGTTGTTAGGTTTTTTTTTTTTTTACTGAAGACTTGGTTGTTAGATTTATTTTTTTTGACTGAGGACTTGGTTTTTAGATTTAAACACATTCATTTGATTTTGTGGACAAACAGAAAACCTAACACCTTGGAATAATGGAGCTTTTATAATATCAAGGGAAATTTCAATCCATGTATAAATAAAAACAATCAATTTCTGATCTATTATCAGGATCATTAGATCACTAGATTTGAATTTATCAAACAAAAATATCTTGAGGTTATCTTATTGAGACTTTGTCCATATCATCATCTGATGATAATCATCTATGAATTCCACTTCTGCTGGCCTAGGCTGAAGTTCCATGTCTAAAACTCAGGAAATACAATCCATGCTACTTCCCTCTGTTTTGATTTCCTTTGACTTGGAGCAACAAGAGCAAAATAAAGGACTGATTTTGCTTGGATTCAAGTATCATTCTGATTGCCACATAGAAAAATTAAATTTGCTTTTTTTCTTTCTTTTCCCCTTTCCCGTAAAGTAACAAGACTTTACTGGGAAAAGCCGTACTTTCTCAGAACATCCACACAGGCTTCTGAGATATTGTTGAACACAATATCTGCAACATAGCCCCAAAATAGAGAGAGAGAGAGAGGGAGAGATTGTATGTAGGGTGGACAAAATAACAAACAGACTAGTAGCCTAACCTTGGCAGGAACATTTTCTCTCTCAAGCCAAAGAAGAGTAGCACAAGGCTGCAAAGTGTTCATAAGTAGCACAAGTAACCTCATAGAAAATAATTATCAGTTGAAAGGTTAGGCCATTCTGCTCCAAACATAGAATAATATGGATGAGACATATAAAACCATGGCTGGAGTGGAAGATGATGCGAGACTGCACGTGAACATCGGCAGGAAATAAACATGGTTTAATTTTTGTAAACCTACCAAATCCCATGGATCAATTGATTGAGATTAGACGATCTAATCTAGGAATAAAACCACCTTTTCTGTTTATAACTGTTCATTTAAGATTGCATGCTTAGCATAAATAATGCATCTGGTAAAATGCTATGGTACCTGGACACTCCATTTTTCCCTCCTTACTTTTATTGACATGCGTTGACACCCGGACACGCCATTTTACCCTCATTACATACAAGTTTGTATTTAATTTATAATTTATAATTATATTTTCAGTTTATAACTTTATATTTTCAATATATAATATATATTTTAGATATAGCATATATATTTAGATTAGATTCAGTTTATTTTGAATTTATTTTGTATTTATGTGATTTAATATATATATAGCCGTGTCCCTGTACCCACATATTTTTTAATTGCAGTGTCATATCCTCCGTACCCATACCTGAACCCGCACCCATACCCAGGTGACATAGGTAAAATGTAACAACTGAACTAGAAGAATTTACATGTGCTTGCTGTATTAACAATTCCCAGCAACACTTTCTGTGTCATTCATTGTTTAGCTGAAGATGTAAAGTCAGCGAAAAACAAAAAACACAACTTAGAATCTTAGATACCAAGGATAGAGAAAAATAAGAGCATCGCAAAAATAATACAGTCAACTACAAGCCTACAAATGCGAACAGCCACACTTATCATCTAAAAGGTCTTCATCACAGAGGTCTACTCAATCTAGATGTGCACAATTTCATACATTTTCAGAAACTATTATAAAATCAAAAGTTGAATTCAATACATTCAAAAGAATATATGCGATATGCTATTGCAACAATTAGGTTCTCACAGTGCCATCGCTTTCATGTTTCTTAGTGCTCACTTCTCAATAGATAATGGCTTCATTTTTCCTCAAAGAATGTATAAGCCAGTTATTCATATGAAACTTTCTTCATTGTAGGTTCAACAGAAGCTCCGCACAATTGAAGGTTCAACTAAATCAACATTTCTTCTATCACAAATCTAAGGAAATTCATGCCTTTTTAGAATACACCAAGAAAATGCTAATGACTGAAAGACCATGAGGAAACTTCAGTACCAAAGAGATGTAATCCATCAAGAAAAAAGGGTGGAAATAAACAGAAAGAATTGAACGGGACATTTGAACAAAATACACAACTCAAAGAAAAGATAGTACCAAATAACTATCGTCTATACCAGAAAAGGGAATCCGACTACTATGGCACCAGCCATACCAACAAGGACAGTGAGAACTGAGAAAGCTGCTGAACTGAATGCATCTCCAATCATCCCAACGGAAAATGCACCCGCGCCAGCAGCACTGCCAAGCATGGCAACCGTCACGAGAAGGTAATTCATCGGTGGCGGCACGTGCAAGTACCGGCCGAACGAGTGGAAGACCACCCGGACCTCCAAACAGATGACAACCACAACGAGCGCGATGGCGCCATTAGCAATTCTGATCCGATGCATCTCGTGTGCGTTCTTGGTGATCCACCACAATGCCCCGTTTGTGGAGGCGTACAATTGGAACAAGAAGGGGACGAAGAACAACAAAAGGAGATCGCAAACGGAGGCGGCCGATGAGAAGGCCACGGAGTGATGCGATCCGAGCCTGAAGAGTACCGGCACAAAGAGCAAGACAAGCGTGTGGATGCAGCTCTCCATGGGGCCCAGGATGAGCGCATCGTCGGGGATCTCTCCTCCGTGGAAGTGGCTCTCTGACCGGGATCTGAACGAGGAGCGACGGGGGAGGGAGAAGAGCCAGTAGAAGAGGCAAGAGAAGCACATGAGGTAGTAGGCCGCGTGGTTCAACCCTACGGAGGCAACGGCCGCCCACGTCCAGACCGCCGAGGCCACGATCGGCGTGCAGGCGAAGAGGAGCCGCTCGAGCGCCGCGATGACGGACGCTTGCTCGAGGATCATCCACCGGAACTGGAGAGAGACCCACACGCCCACCAGGAAGATGGCGAGGGAGCAGAGGAAGAAGGAGAGAAGGAAGAGCGGCCACGAGGGGAAGGCGGCGAGCCCTCCGGAGAAGAGGACGGCGATCTGGGAGGCGATGAGCGAGAACCAGACGAGGAAGAAGGCGGCCTGCTTGAGGCTGAAGGAGTCGAGGAAGTAGGCCACGACGAGGCCGAATGCCAGCGTCGCAACGACGGGGACGCCCCCGAGGGAGAGGAGGAAGAGGGCGGAAGGGGCGAGGGCGATGGCCACCCTGGCGTTGTAGAGGAAGGCGGAGGAAGGGGAGAACCTGGAGGAGGAGCGAGAGGAAGAGGAGGAGGAGGGAGAGGGCTTTCCGGAAGGATCTCCGCCGTTGGAGAAGAGCTCTAGGGTTTGGAATTTCGGGGCGGCCATGGCGAGCTGCCGCGGCGGCCGAGCGAGGGATTCCGTCTGGAGGATCATCGCTGATGGCCGGAACGGAACGACGATCGCATTCGCAGAGAGAATTAGGGTTTAGGGTTTCGGTGGAGAGAGACGATGACGGCTGCTCTTCCTCTTCCTCCTTCTTCTTCTTCTTCTTCCTCTTCTGGTTCCTGGCGTCTTTCTGCAAGAAAGAGAGAGAGAGAGAGAGGGACAATTTGGGAACGACAGTGAAATTTTGCGGGCGAGAGAATGGGAGATTGCCCATGAAGGGTCTCTCTTTCCGGATAATTACGAAAATACCAACCAAACTTGAAACGGTGACCGCGTTTCAGAACCCTAGCTGTCTCGAGTTGAGTTGAAGGCCGAGACTTTGAGAGAACCGATTGGAAAAATAAAGACTCGGACTGACTTTGAGTTTGAATAGTTGAGGTTGTAGTCAACTAGTCTGGATTAAGACTTCAGGAATATCATGGTCAAAGACCTTATTCTTGAATCGAACAAGTGTGCTGAAGACCTGACTAGTAATACATAGTCAAGGGCTCGTTTACTTGTAAAACATGAGCGTAGAAGTACGGATACTCCAGCCTGAGATTCAAAGGGTTCGAACATACCTGAATATAGTAGAAGTGAATTAAGGTCAAGGTCTTAGTATTATGAAGTATGAGCTCAAATAACATGGCCTAGTCGGTCTCCTGTACAAGCTCAAACGAAGATAAGGAATCAAGGGCTTAGCCAACTAACATGTTGGCACCCGAATCTTGTTTGGTATAGTCCATAAACAATTGAGTTTAACCCGACTAGGTGAGCCCGGGAAAGGTCTGGCCGATTCTACAAGGTGGGTCAAGTCCTCAAGACTTCAATTTGCAGGAGGCGATAAACTCGGGAAGGTTAACCGAGTCATCCCGACCCGATACGAATCGAACGTTTGGGAGTATTGAGGGCATCCTCTGGCGGGGCCCACATCGTGCACATTGAGCAGCATCTTCTGGCCGGGCCCACATCGTGTCTTAAACACCTGATTTGGGTTGCCCGGAAAAAGACTGACCGCGCAATGTTTTGTGTGTGCTATTACAAGAACGGATCAGATTTTATCCGATATTCGATTGAATTCGAAGTCAGATTGTGATTGGATGTGGATATGGTTTTGATTTTTTATTATCAAATCTAATGGATATTTGAATCTGATTACATGTGAAAAAAAACTGATTTGGCATGAGTTTTTCACCATCCGTGTTTGAATCCGTTTAGGCAACATACTATTAGTAGGTTCTGCACATCCTATCCAAAACCAAACGGCTTATATCCCTAGTATGAGGGTTCAAATGGATCTAACTGGACCTCTGATCCAAATTCGATGCATTAGAGAAATTTACAGAGAAGCTGCCTAAGTAATCGGCTGTTTACAAAAAGGCTGCCTGAGGTTTCCAGTAGGATGCTCAACCGCTGGATTTTAAGTACCCGCCTGAAGGCCAATGAAGAAACCCCATTGATTCAGGGGGGCTGCCATTGCTTTATCATGATTGGGGCACAAAAGGCTGTGTGATGTGTTTTCAAGCTGGAGTTTTGAGTTTCAGAGTTGCTAGTTGGGGAAGCGGGAGCGAGAAGCGAAAGCAGAGAAGCGAGGTGCTTTTAAAATTTTAGGAAACTGAAAGCACGAAATGACTTAGAAACAGTTAGGTATTGTCTCATAAGCGATGTAGGAAGCGAACTGAAAGCCACCTAAAAAGTGAAGGAAAAGCAAAAAACAGTAAGAAAAATGGAAAAAAAAAAAGAGAAAACGAGCTTCTCCTATATGCAAATTCTCCTAAATGCAAAGTGCGTTTTTCAAAAAAAAATTGCATTTTTTCGAAATTTCAAAAACACACTTGGTCTGGTCCTAAAATCACTCAATTCACGTTTGTCTACTCAAATGAAGTGGCTAAATGTCCTTATCGTTGATTTAGTCAACAAAAGAGCATAAGATGACAAAAGATGTGCTTGTTTTTATAAGAAAAAATACCAAAAATGTAATTGTTATACCTCAAATTGAATTGCATTCGAAATAAAATGAGTGGTTGATTGAGTTAACCAAAATATATTGACAGTTTTTGGAATAGCAGATAAATTATGCGACTTTGCAAATTACTGAAAATGATGTGTTTGGTATTTTTCAATGAGATAACTCAACTTATTCTCTTTTATTAAATATACTTTGGTAAGAGGGTATTTAACCATTTTATTTTAGTAAACAAGAACTACTCAGTAATTTTAAGGTCAAGCATTCTTTGAATATAAACGATAAAAGCAGGCAGTTTAATGTAATAACTGGAAAGTTGAACTGCTTTTTTGAATAACTGATGAATTAGTCCAGTGTTACCATATACAATTCAACTGTGTCACGTTGGAGCTAGTGTGTTTCCAGTTTTCTACTTGTTTCTTAAAATTAATATTCAGGGCAAGTTCATGATCTAGCCCATACTGAGTCGGGTTAGTGTCAATCAGGTCTACGCTGGTAAGGGTTGAGTAAAAACATGATGTGATGTTCAAGCTCGACTCATTTAGGATAGGGATACAAACAGTTTGGATCCAGAACAGCTAAATACATGAGAATTCCAATCAGAATCGCATACGGAGTAGCCAAAATCGCAAAACCACCATCATGGATTCGACCCATTTGCATTCCTAATTTAGCTCGAGCTGGAATTGCTATCATGAAAAATGAAAACCTAGATCTCTGAATTGCTAAGGCATGCAGTTCAACCTTTGTGGCACAAAGGACTCTCTCTCTCTCTCTCTCTCTCTCTCTCTCTCTCTCTCTCTCTCTCTATATATATATATATATATATATATATATATATATATATATATATACCAAGACTTGCTTTTTCTAAAGTGTTCTTTTTTTTTTGTTAAAATGTTGGTACTACCTTACTCTCTATCAATCGCATTGACTTGTTCTACTAATCACGTAACATATCAAGCAACATTTTTTTGAAAGGCAAGCTGGGGTTAAGCAGACCCCCACACCTGATATTATTCAACTTACCATTGGGTTTTGAACCTGCAACATCACACCACAAGGAGACATCCACTGACAGTTCCTACCAACCACGTGAAGCTCCGTTGGTACATATAGAGCAACATTAGGAAAAAAGGAAATATGCAAAAAAAAAAAGGGCATGAAGTTCTATTTTGTTCGGCTAGGAAGTAGTTAAATGAACACATGAGCTTATACGATGAAGAACCGGAGACCAATTGGATCTTTCAAGGGAAAAGGAGATGGCAGGCCTCTAGGTTCAAGCGGATTCTATGAAAGAAAATCTATTGCAATGACCTCTGAATCGTCTCTGAATCTTGTTTAACACACACAAACACACCTCTGAATCTTGTTTAACACACACACTGTACTGTTTGGTATATCGTAGTTCGTAATCACAAACCACAATAGATTTTCTTTCCCCATATATGTGTGTGTTTGTGCAATGACCACTGTCTAGTTCAACATAGGCTATAGGGTTGGAAAAAGCCGGATGGTAAAGGTGAACCACCATCTTTCAAAAGAACTGATGTCCGATAAGTATGAACCTTTCAGGTGTTCTGTTTGATATATCTGATCAGTATATAAAACTTTTCTGAGTCGTCTCTGAACTTGGGCAATATAAAACCCAGTGTCATGAGTTTAAGAGTTAGTTTACTGAAACAGAGTCAACAGATTTTGGTGATTGAATTTGCTCAAGCGATTAGCTAACATTTGTTCTCTGGCAAAGCGAAGCCATCAATCCTTCAATGCCAAGGAAAACAGTAAAATCTTTTAGTTGATGGCTATATACTCATTCTGTCTCATGCCCCAACCAAGAACCTACATAATGATTTTCAGATAGAAGTACAGAAAAGAGAAAAAATTAACAAAAATAGACAACTGCCCTTTGTAGAGTGTCGTATAGTTATTCCATCTCATGCTGCGCAACCAAGACTCCAGTAACATTTCCACAAACAATAGTATTATCATACATAAGGATTTTCATTCAAAAGAACAAAAAGATGACAAATAGAAAAAGTAAACAGTTGCGCTTTTTATACACTTGCCAAGCAACTGATATCTGCCATTTGGAAGAGATTATATACAGACCAACGATTTGTACACTTGAAAATGTGACAAAGAATGACTATAAAATGACCCTTATGCTGTAAATAACTGGCTTGCAAGGGTGACGGTGGGAGTGCCTTCACCTACAATGATTGTCCTGCTAATTTCCTTTTCCTGAATCTGATCCAATTCCAAAACAACCATGTTCATCATCGGTCGTCACTGTCCATATGAATGAACACACTGAACCATCAGACTCATGAACTCCTTCATTCCCTAAGTGGTAAAGCTGCTGCCTAGTTTCTGATCGATGATAGCAGCAGTGTCACTCAAATCTGGATGACTTTGGGCCTTCACATCAGAAATTATGGAAACTGATTAAATTAGGGCTGCAAAATGAGACCGAGTATGGATTGTTCAAGCTCAACTTGACAAAGCCCACACTGGGCATGCAAATATATAACACGTGTGTGTGTGGGCATGCATATATATACCGCATGTGTGTGTAGGTATGTAGTTCATTTAATTAATCGAGCTCCCATCTAAGCTCAGGTGCAGCTTGTTTAATAAATAAATAAGCCCAAGCTCAAGCTACTCAGCACATTGTAAATCCCTAGTTTGAGTATCCAGGAGAGGACGTTTCAAGTATCTGGAAGCTTTGCTGCGAACGAACTTGGCATATTCAAGAAACACAATATGGAATCAAACAATGCAACTTATTGGTTTGTTGGAAGTGTCCTAGCTTCATAGGTTTTAAAAGCCCAAGTGGCATGCATACAGATGATTCCTTGTTTTTGGTTGGCTTTTGATTGCCAATAAAATAATAAATAAATGGCTTTTGATTTAGTCATGAGAGCATTTCTGGCATTCTTTTTCATGATTAACATAAATAAAAGTAACAATTAAAGCTGATGAATGAAGAGTGATAATGTGAATGTTTGCAACTTCATTTAATTTTTTTGTTTTCTCTTCTTCTATGTTCAAATGTAAGTTCCACCAAAATCTGACAAATTCATGGAGAGAGACCTCTTACCACAGAAGAGGTGTTCGAGAAAACATTACAGTGAAATGGGAACCCTAGGCCACGCATTTAGCATAGAATATAGAATCACTGCGAGAGGTTAATTTTGCATTTGAACAAGTGAATTTTGGTTTGTAGCAACAAAGATTAATTAGTAGATCAAAATAGTCATGATAAAGAATTTCTCAAGCCATCCTATGGGAAATATTAGTCTTGCAGGCACGTACCCATTCAATCAGGCCTTGATCAGATTCTGCTGAGTGACCACTCACCAATTCCAGTAGAAACACTCCAAAACTATATACATCACTCTTTTCTGAGAACCTACCCAAATCTCTGACCCTACACAAACACATGTAACAGGCATATAAGAGAAAATGATGCAGACACATGAACCATTGTCAAATTTGTGACGGGCAATATGTAATCAGGCATGCTGTCAACAGAAGCAATAACGTGTTGAAGATGACAAGGATTAAATGTTTAGCTTCCCAATGCGAAAAAATCCAATTTCTTCTTATGAGGAGAAAAAAAGATCCATCTCTACAATTTAAAAGAAGGACAATACTCTGGATCCAGGAAAACATTAGCACCCATCATTTGAGAAGATGAACTGCATCACTGATCCTCTCGAGCAAATGTCTGAGATCTGCATCAGCAACCTTAGCTATGAACTTTTCATCAACAAGGAAATTCACAGTTTTGAAGTCCTTATGTAACAGAGGAGGAGTCAGAGAATGCAAATGAGCCAAACCTACAAAATTAGAAAAAAGCAGAATTATGCACCTTCAGGTAGCATCATTGGCAGTTTTTCCCAGACAAAACTAGAGGCAAATCAATTAGTCGTTAAATAGAAATTATTGGAACAAAACCACTGAATGATAAATGGATACCAAGATCTCTGTAAGTTTAGCTATGAAAGTCAATGCAGCAAAGCTTTCAATGCTTACTGATGCCATAAATGTTCACCTTTGACTGCTCCAATGGCTATTAGAAGCCTATTCTTGAACTCTAGCTTTGTGGTTGAATATTGACCTGCTTTACACAATGATGATAGAAAACCTCTATAAGATTTAACTTAGGTTCAGAAATTGTAAATGTGCAGTGGAGTACCAGAAACTGAGACTACCGTATATATGATTGGAGACACTGCCATTTGGAACATGCTCATAAACAAGCATTTGCTGGTCACTTTCCTGGCAGTAACCCAGCAGATTCACAAGATTTCGATGCCGGATACATGATAAGAATTGAACCTGCAAAAATATTAAAGGTGCATAAGTGTTGTTCTACAACATAAAGTTGCCAAAAAAACTATAAATACATATGAAAATGAGCACCAACATCTTTTAAAAAATATTTGCACTGACATCAGCCTCAAAGCTGTATATTTGAAACCACCATCGCATACAATGTAGACCTTGCACTCACGCTATTGAGAAGTATGGCACAAAGTTCAAACCCATATTTTCCACAATATTTTTCCAATGTCATGATAGAAGGCATTTAAGGACTTATTTGGTTTATATGTACCATGGATCAGAAAGGTTAATATCATTCATATGAAATATATTGCATCATAACATAGAGTTATTGATAGCATTTACAAAAATTAAAAAACAAAGAAAATTTGAAAACAAAGAAGCAAGCTTAATATAGCTTCTCAAGAATTAAAAAGTTTGGTAATAAAATTGTACAAATAACACAATGAAATTATAAATATCAAACATTTACCTCATGAAGGGACGAGCCACATTAGCAGAGTTGATTTTTACCACAAAGACCAACAAACAACTAACTATTAATAGAGAAGACTTATGTCAACCAAACAAGAAGAAGATATTATATGGGAAGTGTAATAAACGAAAAAAAAATTTAAGTTTGGATTCGGGTCGGATCCGGACCCGACCCGGACCCAAATGGAGGCACCGCCTCCCGTGTTTTGAAGATAGGGAGGCAGGGGTTTCAAAGAGAACCCCCACCCCCTTCTTCCTCTCTCTTTCCCTCTCAACCTCCTCTGACTCATATCTCATTCTCCCTCTGCTCGTCGGAGACCCCTTCCGATGCCGCCATGGATTGCCTTTATTCCCTCCGACGCCACCGACGACGACAACTTCTAGGAGCAAGCCTGAGTCGTCGTCGCGTCCGGTCTTCCCCGAACACCGCGCCGCCATCGTCGGCGCCCCCCAGGTACGCCCCTTTCCTGTCTTTGCTCTCTCAGTCTCTTCTCTCTCTCCCTCACCTCTCTGTGTGGCCACGGGAGGGGTCAAACACCCTCCTTGTGCCCCCTTTTAGCAGAGGAGGGGAACGACACCCCTCCCTGCTCTTTGTTACGGCAGGGGAGGGGGTTGAGCCCCTCCCTCTGTCAAGGTAAGGGAGGGGTTGAGCCCTCCTCCCTGCTTCCTGTTACGACAGAGGAGGGGCTCGCCCCCTCCTCTCTGTTCCCTCTGTCAAGGTAAGGGAGGGGTTGAGCCCTCCTCCTTGCTTCCTGTTACGACAGAGGAGGGGCTCGCCCCCCTCCTCTTTGTTCCCTCTGTTCGGCAGGGAAAGGGCACGACCCCTCCTTGCTTCTGTTACGGCATGGGAGGGGTCGAGCCCCTCCTCCCTGCTCCTTGCTCCCTATCATGGCAGGGGAGGGGCTGAGCCCCCTCCCTGCTTCGTGTTATGACAGGGGAGGGGCTGAGCCCCCTCCCTGTTCTTTATGTTGACAGGGGAGGGGGTCGAGCCCCTCCCTGATTCTTGTTATGGCAGAGGAGGGGCTGAGCCCCCTCCCTGCTCTTTGTTTTGACAGGGGAGGGGGTCGAGCCCCTCCCAGCTCCTTGTTGCGGCAGCGGAGGGGACCGAGCCCTCCATGTGCCTCTTTTCTCATTAGGCAGGGGCATCGCCCCTCCCTTCGTTGTTTTTCGGCAGACCGGGGCAAGCCCCCAAGCCTCGCTTTTCCCTGGCATCAGGCGGGCCTCCGTTCGTAGTTGGCAGGCAGGGGCTTTGACCCTGCCTCTCTTCTACTTTGTCAGGCCGGGGCGCAACCCTGTCTGCCCTCGCTTTATGAGGGTAAGGGTGCAACCCCCTGCCTCCTCGGAGTCCGCTGACAGCAAGTCAGCAGGGGCTCGCAGCCCCTGCCCCTGCTTCTTGCGCTTATAGCAGGTGCGCATGTGCACGATGCCTCTGCCTCTGCTTCCCTTACGTCAGGATGGCGACAGTGCCCCTGACCTTCTATTTTTGGTATTAGCTTGCTAAGATTGTTACTTTTGCAGCTCGTACGACGGATCCCGCTCACGCTCCGCGACCCGAGCCTCCAATCGCGTACATCCGCGAACGACAGCAAGCTTGCAACTCTCAAAGGTAGCGGAAGATTGCACAAACGGACAATTGAATTAAGTTCAATTAACTAAAAAGGGACCATTAAATAAATATATATATAGAGAAATATATATATATATATATATATATATATTTATACGAGTACACATTTAACCCAAGGACGTGGTTTCGCGATCCTTGTCCTTTACTTTGCCGTTGTGCATCGCGCACAGGTTTTGCGTTGCACTCATGTTTACAGTTCCTTTACTTTGCCGTTGCGCATCGCGCAAAGGTTCTGCGTTGCACTCCTGCTTACAGTTTTTACTTGCTGTTGTGTGTTGTGCCGAGGGTTTGCGTTGCACTTCTGCTTACCGCCTTTACTTTGTCTTCGCGCTTTGCGCTGAGGCTCTTGCTTTTGCATATGCGTTGGTATTGCCTTGCTATTGCAGATAACATACAGATTTTTGCTCTTTGCGTATGCCTTAAAGGCATCCTCATGGAGGATGCAAGGGGCATTTACCACTCTCCCTCTTGCGACAAGACTGCAGTCGAGAGCGAGCGACACATCCTCGTCTAAGGAGAGGGATACCTCATAAGGATCCTGGCTCTTCGTGTGCGCAGTCCTGTAGAGTCAACTTGAGATTTTAGGGAGTTGCGCAAAAGCATCAAAGACTGCTCCAAATCGAAGCATTTGGAAGGATGTGACTGGCTGGTTCTGCTCGCCTTTTTGGCATATCTCGGGTGATCCCAAATTGAGGGTTCGATAGAACTTCTTAGCGGGTGTTCTATTGAGAAACCTGTATCCTGTCTATCGAGGCCGGTATCGAGTCATGCGAGACATGTAGATACCTCGATAGCGGATGTGATTCGAGATAATCACATGCATAATGTTGGCATAATGTATTATTGTTTCAAAAGATAAAGTAAAGTTGATAAACTTTACATCTTTGCGAAACACTCTTGTTGAAGCTTCTATTGAGGAGCTATACCCCCCTTCATCCTAGAGTACTTGTAGTCGTGCATGACACGCCTAGTACTGCGATGATCGGATGAGACGGTCGTGCGACCTCGAACAATGCAAAATGTAAAATGTTATAATCACATAAATGGCCTCACATTCACCTTCACAAGCAAGATGCTCGAGTGGTTTAAAGACCACAACATAGAATTGGTCGTTAGTTAAGCAATCCCCAACGTACCTATTCGCTTCTATGTGTCTGTCAAGAGAGAGGACAGAGCGGTACAAACTCCAATGGATAGGTTATTAACAACCACCCCACAGGCATTTGATCCGGCCTCCCCAATCATTGGAGTTAGGGGAAAGGGGCTACATTAGTTAGCTCAACACTTATGCAGAAGTTGGATGCATCCGTGGCACAACCTCCTTTGGGGAATCCTCTCTCGGCTAAAGTCGTCTCTTTGGAGCGAACTCAACTAACTATTCGGGTTATTGAAAATACATAGAATAACAGACGCCCAAACTAGTCTCAGTTGGTTCTACGTTTTGTCTGCGCGTACCCGCAGGCTAGTAATTATCGAAACATAAAGTTTGTTCACACTGGTCGTTGGGTCGTGAGATTCGCTTGCACTACTGCTTCACTTGCACTACGGATTCGCTTACACTACTAATTCGCTTACTTGCTCGATAGTTCAGTATGCTACTCGTTGAGTTATGCACGCCTGTCAAGGTGTTACTCTAGTTGGTTAAACTGCTTACGCAGTTCTTTGCAGAGTAATAAGGAGCTTCTCATACTAGTTAAATGCTTATAATAATAGCATTATGCTAGTTGCTACATATTGTTACGACAATGAAGCCATACATGGTACTTCAAGTACAAGGTTTTGATGATGAGCAAGTGGAATCAACTGCATTTCAGCTAAGGCTATGAAGAAATTGAAGAATTCAGTGAAGAATCTTTGAAGACTAGTGTGCACATGTTTAATTCATTAAAAGTCTTAGATTCTTGTAAGAGCCTTACTTAGAGTGCATATTTAGGTTGCATTTCACCTTAAAAGTCTTTAGAAAAACTTTTCTAAAAGAAACTCTTTTGAAAATCTTTTTAGAAAACTCTTTTCTTAAATTTTCATGTTTATTAGTCGACCAATAGACTTATCAGTCGACTAATCCTTTCGCGCCATATTTTCTAAAAAGTCATTTTTGTCAAATTAGTCGACCGAAGGTTTTATCAGTCGACTGGACAGAATGCATGTTTTCTGGAAAATTAGCAGCAGTCGACTAATGATTTTTCAGTCGACTGAACAGAACATGTGTTTTCTGAAAAATTTAGCAGCAGTCGACTAATGCTTTTTATCAGTCGACTAAACAGAATGTTTGTTTTTCAGAAGTTTTAGCAACAGTCGACTAAAAGGTTTTTCAGTCTACTGATGATATTATCAGTCGACTAACTTTTCTCAAGTCGACTAAGTTTCAAAAGTTCAGATTTTCAAACGGCTCGATTAACAGATCAGTCGACCGACGATAACTGTCAGTCTACTAATAACTAACTATTAGTCGACTAACTGATGTTTCAGTCGACTAATTTTGCCGTTTTCCTGAAACTTCAAAAAGGCGTGTCTTTTCATTTTTCAAACATTTTGATCGTTCAAAATGGACAGTTTTGACACCCTTTCATACTTTCAACGTATGGAATATTTTAACTATAAATATGAGTGCATTCTACACTCAAAAAAATAAAATTCAATAGAATTACCTTGAATTACTTCTTGCTTTTCACTCCTATTCATTCAAGTATTTGTTTTCTCACTCACGTGATATTTTCACTTCAGTTTTTCACTCAAATCACTTTGAGAGATAGTGAATTCGTGAGTAGAGTATTTCAACAACCTCAATAGCCAATTGCATTTCATTTGCATTCAAAAGGAAGGCTCATAGGTTATATTGTAAGTTGTTATTTCTTTTGTGTAAAAAGAAGGACTCCTTGGTGTAAATGAGTTGTTTGCTTTCAGTTGGGTTGTTACTGAAAGTGGGACCGGTTTATGCTCTGTGTGATCTTGTAGTTTACAAGGTTGATAGTGGAAATCTCAAGTTGGTTTTTGCTTGGGGACTGGATGTAGGTCGGGTTTGACCGAACCAGGATAAAATCTTGTGTTCTTTGTGTGTTTGCTTTGAGATTTGCAAAATCATTCAATATTCCGCAGAAATTTTTAAAAGCACTATTCACCCCCCCTCTAGTGCTCGTTGCCTCGATCCTAGTGCACTTTCATTTGGTATCAAAGCACAAGTTTTCTATTACTTTGATTTGACCATCATCTAGCATGGCAACTACAACATCTCAGCACAAAGAAGGAAGTTCCTCTATTCGTCCTCCTCTCTTCGACGGAACAAACTATGGATACTGGAAAGTAAGAATGACAATATTCCTGCAATCCATGGATCTCGATATCTGGAGAGTTGTTTCAGAAAAGTACCAAACTCTATCAACTGATTTCAGCCGATGGACCGATGAAGAAAAGAAGACTGCTTCACTGAATGCCAAAGCCATGAATGCATTATATTGTGGCGTTGACAAGGTAGAATTCAATCGCATCTCTCAATGCTCTACAGCTAATGAAATCTGGCATACTCTTCTCGTGACACACGAAGGTACGTCAAAGGTAAAGGAATCTAAAATTGCTTCTTTAGTTCATAAATTTGAATTGTTCAAAATGAAGCAAAATGAATCTATATCGGACATGGTAACTAGAATGACCGATATAACTAACACTTTGAAATCCCTTGGAAAAGAATATTCACAAGTGGATTTAGTCAGAAAGATTCTAAGGTGTTTAACTCCTGAATAGGAAAGAAAAACCACTGCTATTGAAGAAGCAAATGATCTCAATACTCTCACTCTTGAAGACTTAGTTGGTAACCTAATGGCATATGAGGTCCAACTTCAAGACAGACAAGAAGAAGAGCCTAAAAAGAAGTCTCTTGCTTTTAAGGCTACTTCTGACTCAGAAAATTCAGAAGAAGATGAAGATGAAGATATTGCCCTCATCACAAGGCAATTAAGAAGATTCATCAAAAAGGGAAGATTTCAAAGAAAGGCAAAGAAAGTAGATTCTTCCATTCCCAATGAAGTAAAGTGCTTTAACTGCAAAAAGGCAGGACATATCAAGAAAGATTATCCTCTTCTCAAAATCAAACCCAAGGACCAATTCAAGAAGAAAAAGGCATTTCAAGCCTGTTGGGATGATAGTGACTCCTCTTCCGATGAAGAATCAAATGAAGAAGTCGCCAACATGTGTTTTGTAGCACAAGAAGATTCGGTAAGTCAATTTGACTATGATGAGTTATTTGAAGCATTTAATGTTTTATATGCTAAATTTAAGAGTCTTAGTTCTAAAAATAAAGAGTTAAAAACTGAAAATTTAACTCTTGACTCTCAAAATAAAGTATTACTTCAAGAAATAGAAGATCTCAAGAAGGGAAATTCTTGCCAAGCACTTGAGATAAAAGAAATTGGAGTTAGAACCAATCTCTTACAAAATGAAATATTTAGTCTTAAAGAAAAGTCAAATGATCTTCTTTCTATAGTGACCAAATTCACAAATGGTCAAGAGAATCTAGAAAAACTTCTTGGTTCTCAAAGATGCTCGGTTAATAAAATCGAATTGGGATATAGCTTCTTTGATACTCAAAATAGACCAAACCTTGTGGTGAAAAATCAAAGACATTATTCTCAACCTTTTGTTCATAGAACTAAACTTTCTAGTTCTAATAGAAATGCATCTAGATATGATTATTCTAGACATGTTTATTCTAAATCTTTTTATAGAAAGAATACTTATTATCAAAGGAAACTAAAATCTAAATGGATATGGGTTCCTAAGACTAACTCTCATGGACCCGAAAATAGAAAGGGGTCAAATGCTTTGTTGTCTGATTTTGTTGTAGGTACACAACATAAGGAGCAAATGGATATTGGACAGCGGCTGTTCCAAACATATGACTGGAAGGCCGGAGTTATTTTCCACCCTCCAAAATAAGGATGGAGGAACCGTCACCTTTGGTGACAATAACAAGGGAAAAGTGATAGGTATTGGTAATATTGGTAATCCAAAATTTCCCTTGATAGAAAATGTTCTTTTAGTGGATGGTTTAATGCATAATTTAATATCTATTAGTCAATTATGTGATAAAGGTTTTCATGTTTCTTTTGAAAATGATTTATGCTTAATTTCTGATTTTCAATCTAAAAAGATCATTTTTAAAGGTAAAAGAAGAAACAATGTGTATGAACTATATCTAGATGAATTACCCTCTTTTAATGAAAAATGTTTTATTGTTTCAAATGAAATTCAATGGTTATGGCACAAGAGACTTGGACATGTTAATTTTAAAATTATTTCAAAATTATCCAAGAATGATCTTGTAAGAGGCCTACCTAGAATACCATATAAAAAGGATCACTTATGTGATGCTTGTCAAAGGGGTAAACAAATTAAGAGTTCTTTTAAAGCTAAAGATATAGTTTCAACAAAACGTCCTCTTGAACTTTTACATTTAGATCTATTTGGACCATCTAGAATTCAAAGTTTGAATGGTAGCAAGTATGCTTTTGTTATAGTAGATGATTATTCTCGGTTTACATGGGTGATTTTTCTAAAAAGCAAAAATGATGCTTTTTCAGAATTTTCTAAACTTTGTAGAAGAATTACAAATGAAAAATCTACATCTATTATTAAAATTCGTAGTGATCATGGTGGTGAATTTGAAAATGAATCTTTTCTAAAGTTTTGTGATTTACATGGTATATCTCACAACTTTGCTTTTCCTAGAGCGGCTCCACAAAATGGAGTTGTTGAAAGAAAAAATAGAACTTTGCAAGAATGTGCTAGAACCATGCTTCAAGATAAAAATTTACCAAAATATTTTTGGGCTGAAGCAATTAATACAACATGTTATGTCTTAAATCGTGTTCTTATTCGACCAATTTTACATAAAACATGTTTTGAATTGTATTATGATCGTATACCAAAGATCTCATATTTCAAAATTTTTGGTAGTAAATGTTTCTTGTTAAATACCAAAGATAATCTTGATAAGTTTGATTCAAAATCAGATGAATCAATATTTCTTGGATATTCTTCTAGAAGTAAAGCATATCATATTTTTAATAAAAGAACATCTTGTATTGAAGAATCTCTACATGTTGCATTTGATGAGAATTGTGAGCAGGTTATACCTCTAAGCGAAGAAGAAGAAGCAATACTTCAAGAAGAACCCTTGATAGAGAGTACTTCTCAAGAAAATATTCCTCTTCAACCGGTTTGGAAAGAAGTTCCTAATCATCCACATAAACAAGTTATTGGTGAAATAAAGAGTGGTGTCCTAACTAGAAGGCAGTTAGAAAAATATATTGCAAATGTTGCTTTCATATCTAAATTAGAACCAAAGAATATCAATGAGGCATGTGATGATGAATTTTGGCTTTTAGCATGTCTGAAGAACTTAACCAATTTACTAGGAATGATGTTTGGGATCTAGTTGATAGACCAAAGGATCATCCAGTAATTGGAACAAGATGGGTCTTCCGAAATAAGCTGGATGAAAATGGTGAAGTCATTCGTAACAAAGCAAGGCTAGTGGCACAAGGCTATAATCAAGAAGAAGGCATAGATTTTGATGAAACCTATGCACCAGTGGCTCGATTAGAGTCAATTCGTATGATGCTTGATTTTGCTAGTTACATGAACTTAAAGTTATATCAAATTGATGTTAAGAGTGCATTCTTAAATGGACACATCAATGAAGAAGTTTATGTAGAGCAACCTCCAGGCTTTGAAAATGAGAAATATCCAGAAAAAGTCTACAAATTGAAAAGAGCTTTGTATGGACTCAAACAAGCACCAAGAGCGTGGTATGAAAGACTACGAAATTTTCTAGAACAATCAAGTTTTTCCATTGGTCGGGTAGACTCCACTTTATTTATTAAACATTTTAATTCAGATATTCTTATTGTGCAAATTTATGTTGATGACATAATATTTGGTTCTACTAATGATTCTCTTTGTAAAGAATTTGCTAAGGCTATGCAGGAAGAGTTTGAAATGAGCTTGATGGGCGAATTAAACTACTTCCTTAGACTTCAAATAAAGCAAACTGAAGAAGGAATCTTCATCAATCAGGCTAAGTATACAAAAGAACTTCTCAAGAGATTTGGGATGGACTCATCGAAATCAAGAAGGAATCCTATGAGTACAACTACTTCTCTTGATAAAGATGAAAATGGTAAAAGTGTAGATACTAAGCTCTACAGAGGTATGATCGGATCTCTATTATACTTAACTGCTAGTCGACCTGATATTATGTTTAGTGTTTGTATGTGTGCAAGATTTCAAGCTAATCCAAAGGAATCTCATTTAACTGCAGTAAAACAAATTCTTCGTTATTTGAAAGATACTTCAGATTTCGGTTTGTTTTACCCAAAATCATCTTCCTTTGATTTAGTTTCATATAGTGATGCAGATTTTGCAGGAAGTAAATCTGATCGCAAGAGTACTAGTGGAACTTGTCATTTCTTGGGAAATTCCTTAGTCTCTTGGTTTAGTAAAAAGCAAAATTCAGTATCACTCTCAACAACTGAAGCTGAATATATAGCGGCTAGTTTAGCATGTTCACAAGTACTTTGGATGAAACAGACCTTAAAAGATTTTGGTTTAAACTACTCCACAACAACTATTTATTGTGATAACACTAGTGCTATAAATCTTTCGAAAAATCCTATTCAGCACTCAAGAACTAAGCATATTGAAGTTAGACATCATTTTTTAAGAGATCATGTGTTAAAAGGAGATATTTTGTTAAATTTTATTTCCACTAAAGAACAACATGCCGATATCTTCACTAAACCTCTTAAAAATGAAGACTTTATGAGAATTAGGAGAGAACTAGGTATTTGCTCGTTTTTGGATTTATAAAAATGCCGATTTTTGAACAAAATCTCAAAATCGCACTATTTTAGTCGACCGATAAAATTCTAGTCGACTGGTGTTTTTATATTTTGGAATGTATCACATCATATTAGTCGACCGATATAGTTCTAGTCGACTGATGATATTTTTAGAATAAGTCACACTTTTTTAGTCGACCGATAAAGTTTTAGTCGACTAAATTTTTTTAAAAAAATTTAAGTGAAGGGACCCGACACCCCTTGGATTTGTTTTTTAAAACCTGTTTTTTTTAAAGAGGCATCGTTTCACTTCGTACCTTTTCATTTAAAAAAAAAAAAAAACCCCTTAAACCGAAAACCCCTCTTTCTCTTTTGCCTCTCTCTCTCTTCCGAAAAACCCTAGGAGTGTCGTTCGACTCCATCATCGCCGGGATTTTCTTACCATAACAGGGAGACGCCGGAATCTTCTGGACGTGATCTTCAAACGCCGAAATCCTCTTGTAGTGACTGGCGCATCTTCAAAAACATGCCGGAACTCTCTTGCCGTGACAGTGCATTGCCGGAATCCCCTTTTGGCCGACCTCTCCTCGCCGTCAGCCACCGCATCGTCCTTTGTTTTTTATCGCCGGAAAGCTTTTTCCCCTTGCCGGACGTCATTTGGAATCCGACATTTTGGTAACCATGCCTCGCACGAAGTCTGCATCTGCAAAAGGTTTAGGTTCTCCTCCTCCTACACCTACTTCAAGACATGGTTTTTCACTAAGATTACTTCGCAATCCTCTTCTCTATGACACTTTTGGATCAATTTCTGCACTACCTATTTTACCAGGCCGAAATGTTCTATTTCACTTGTTTTCTCGTTACAAAATAAGAGAATTATTTCCTGGTATTTCGCATCTCTTTGATGCTTGTGCAGATACCCTTCACTATCCTTTTCTTATTCACTTGTTTTACACGAATTTACAAATGAATCATGAAACTGGAGTTTTGTCTTCTCTTGTTCGTGATGTTGAAATCGAGTTTGATTCAAAATTACTTGGAGAAATTCTTGAAATTCCACCTTCATACACTCTTTTCAACACTATTGAATTGAATGATGAAAGAGTTTTTGAACAAATTCTTCTTCCAGAAGCACCTCATTGCCCTCCTTTCAAAAATACTAATCTTCAAACTCGTGCACGCATTGCTAGACGAATCCTTGCCCACAATGTTCTACCCAAAACTGGTTCTTTTGATTATTATTCCACAGATCTATCTACGGCTCTTTATGTTTTATTTGAAAATATTTCTGTCAACTGGGCCAATGTATATTTTACAAACTTGTGGAAACAAAAACCTTTTCTTTCTTATGGTTGTCTTTTAACCCGTATTTTTAGACATTTCAAAGTTCCTTTAACAAATGAAAAATACATTGAGCAAAAAGAGTTCTTTGATCAAACAATTTTTAAAAGAATGAAAATTAAATATCTGCCTCCCTTAAATGTTGATCAAACTGAACCATCTGATCCTAATGAACCATCTATTTCTGAACCTTCACCTTCTGTGACACCTTCATCTCATGCAAAAAGAAAGAAATTTTCGACAAATCAAGACCATGATGAAGTTATGCAGAGACTGGAAGCTTTGGAGCTGCATCAACACACCTTTCGTGAAGATGTGACTCAACAACTTGCTTCAATTCAGAAGGATGTAACTGCCATTAAGGATTTGCTAAACTCTCTTTTCTGATCTTTGATCTTTGAAAAACTTACTTTATGGGTTGTAATATTTTAAAGATAAATAAAGATAGCATTACATTGAAATTGCAGGAGATCTTGAGAAAAAGATGATAGCAATTACATTACAGGAGATCTTGCATGAGAAATGCAAAATTAAGAGAAAAAGAAAGCTTTAAATGAATGTATTTCTAAATGCATGAAGAAATGATGAATGGAAATGCAAACCAATCAATATGTGATATATGTGCTTTAAATGTGCTAACTTTTAATGTTTTGCAGCATATTGATAGGGGGAGTAAAATCTCCATCTATGTATCTAAATGCTTCATCTTTGATTAAGTTTGTCATCATAAAAAAGGGGGAGATTGTTATGACAATGAAGCCATACATGGTACTTCAAGTACAAGGTTTTGATGATGAGCAAGTGGAATCAACTGCATTTCAGCTAAGGCTATGAAGAAATTGAAGAATTCAGTGAAGAATCTTTGAAGACTAGTGTGCATATGTTTAATTCATTAAAAGTCTTAGATTCTTGTAAGAGCCTTACTTAGAGTGCATATTTAGGTTGCATTTCACCTTAAAAGTCTTTAGAAAAACTTTTCTAAAAGAAACTCTTTTGAAAATCTTTTTAGAAAACTCTTTTCTTAAATTTTCATGTTTATTAGTCGACCAATAGACTTATCAGTCGACTAATCCTTTCGCGCCATATTTTCTAAAAAGTCATTTTTGTCAAATTAGTCGACCGAAGGTTTTATCAGTCGACTGGACAGAATGCATGTTTTCTGGAAAATTAGCAGCAGTCGATTAATGATTTTTCAGTCGACTGAACAGAACATGTGTTTTCTGAAAAATTTAGCAGCAGTCGACTAATGCTTTTTATCAGTCGACTGAACAGAATGTTTGTTTTTCAGAAGTTTTAGCAGCAGTCGACTAAAAGGTTTTTCAGTCTACTGATGATATTATCAGTCGACTAACTTTTCTCAAGTCGACTAAGTTTCAAAAGTTCAGATTTTCAAACGGCTCGATTAACAGATCAGTCGACCGACGATAACTGTCAGTCTACTAATAACTAACTATTAGTCGACTAACTGATGTTTTAGTCGACTAATTTTGCCATTTTCCTGAAACTTCAAAAAGGCGTGTCTTTTCATTTTTCAAATGTTTTGATCGTTCAAAATGGACAGTTTTGACACCCTTTCATACTTTCAACGTATGGAATATTTTAACTATAAATATGAGTGCATTCTACACTCAAAAAAATAAAATTCAATAGAATTACCTTGAATTACTTCTTGCTTTTCACTCCTATTCATTCAAGTATTTGTTTTCTCACTCACGTGATATTTTCACTTCAGTTTTTCACTCAAATCACTTTGAGAGATAGTGAATTCGTGAGTAGAGTATTTTAACAACCTCAATAGCCAATTGCATTTTATTTGCATTCAAAAGGAAGGCTCATAAGTTGTATTGTAAGTTGTTATTTCTTTTGTGTAAAAAGAAGGACTCCTTGGTGTAAATGAGTTGTTTGCTTTCAGTTGGGTTGTTACTGAAAGTGGGACCGGTTTATGCTCTGTGTGATCTTGTAGTTTACAAGGTTGATAGTGGAAATCTCAAGTTGGTTTTTGCTTGGGGACTGGATGTAGGTCGGGTTTGACCGAACCAGGATAAAATCTTGTGTTCTTTGTGTGTTTGCTTTGAGATTTGCAAAATCATTCAATATTCCGCAGAAATTTTTAAAAGCACTATTCACCCCCCCTCTAGTGCTTGTTGCCTCGATCCTAGTGCACTTTCACATATTAGCATGTGACTTGCTTTATCCCTTGGTCGAACTGTTTTGGTGCTTATTGTAGTGTAACACTTGTTGGCTTGCATCTCTTATGATTGATATGATTGCATACAGCTCGTAATTTACGAACTGGTGGCAACTAGGATTGATGTGGTCGCTTGTCTTATAAGCTGCTTACATATTGTGATATAATTGCTGCCGTATGATTGCTTATGAATGGCTTGTGATGCAATGGTTTATGCCCTACGATTAATTTAATTTCTTGTTGACGGACTGAGCCATTTTATGGTAATTATATGTTTTACGAGCATTGTTATGAGTGCTTGCCTTATTAAGTTGTTTTGTTTGGCTGACGGATAGAGTTAGTTACTTTTTGCCTATAGAATCAACTAGATTGCCATATCTGTGCATTCTCATGTGTCGTTTACGCATGCTTTGAGGGCCTATTTAAGAATTGCAATATTTCTTGTGGCAACAATACGATGCGTAGGATTATATGCTTCTATGTGAAGTGATACGATGCGTATGCTAATATACATGCTTGTGCCCATATTGTGGCTACTGACCCCAAGAGTGGTCAACTGTTCGAAGCAGTCGATTGTATAGATGTGTGTATCACCGAGTAGGGTGTCTGTCGAGGACCTGATCTCCAAAGGATTATCTGCGGGGGCGTGTATGATCAAGACCAGGTACCCAGCTAGAGTGAGAGATTCTTTGTGAGGATGTACACTGTCCACGAACGGGTAGCCGCAAAGGCGGTGAACTCCTGTGAGGAAGTGTATGGTCCAAGACTAGGTATACCATCTAGGGTGGAATTCCTTGTGAGGTTATACATTTCCCAGACCAGGTGATCCGGCGTTGATCTTGTTGTTTGTATTAGTGGCTATCGACTCTGAGAGCGGTCATTTGTGTTGATGCGTGTATCATAATGATTTTCATTGGATATGACATTTGTTGGGGACCGGTCTCCCAAAGGTTTCGCTGTGAGGCTATACATTTCCCAGATTATATGACCCAGCTAGAGTGGGAAATCTCTATGAGGATGTACACTGTCCACGAACGGGTAGCCGCGAAGTCGGTGAACTACTGTGAGGAAGTGTATGGTCCAAGATCAGGTATACCCTCTAGGGCGGTAATTCCTTGTTAGGTCGTATATCTCTCGGACAGAACGATCCGACGTGGATCTTGTGTTTTTGCTTACCACAAAAAGTTATGGTGAGCTGTGATGATCTCCTGGGATTATTTGTGATAGCTAACTATGAATTCATAGTTTCGGGTTTTTGTTTTAGCATGATTACATGCAGGACTCAGATGTGAGAATTAGATCGTTAGCGATTTGAGTTAGTGATTATGTTTTGGACCTTCTACAGAAGGGTGAGCTTTTCTGAGAAAGTATGACGCCTTAGTGAGTCATAACAGGTGGCAGTTGGCCACGTAAGGTTTTGAGATATGAGAATAGATTAAGGTTGTTTAGGACGAAGCGTTTGTTAGAGGTAGTGGGTGACAAGCGATGTCCTGATGGTGATTAGATGCAGAGACCTCGTTCTAGGAACGAGAACAAGCTAGTTGCATGGTGGTTCACAGCCTATGATCAATTGAATCGTATGTTGCGTTTGTCAGTTGCACTGCTTGCTTTGAACTGCTTACTGTTTGCACTACTTACGCAGTTGCACTGCTTACTTTCTTTGAACTGCTTACTGTTTGCACTGCTTACGCATTTGCACTATTCACCTGCTTGCATTGCTTACCTGTTTAACTGCATATCTGTTTTAAACTGCGTAACCTACTGAATTAAATGTACTTAATTCAGTTTCTTGTAGTCTCTCTTGTGCACCTACTAGTTTTTCGTGAAACTAACCCATTTTATGGGTACAAGTGATGATTAGGTACTCTACGGGCGATGGCGCGATTGCAAGATGACTTCAAGACTTCTTCTTCCTGCTCTTAGCTCGCGTCCTGGACGCTATGGGTTTGTATCGGATTTTCCTTGGGATATCCGAATCTTGTGAATTTTGGTTCTTTTAGCTAACGTGCCCAAAGTGTTCAGCTTGCCTTATGATTTATCAAAATAAAAATCTTCCGTTGATTTCATAAACAAACTCTGAAAGAAAGAAATATTTCTAGTCTCTTGCCTGTTTTCTGAAAAGGTTCGCAAGTTTGCAATTTGGGGCGTTACAGGAAGTGGGGGGGGGGATTTCCTTAGTTTGTGGGCACCTCAATTTAGGTCAGTTTTGGTTGTCACATGTGGTTTGACTCAAACTGACTGTTTTATGTTCTCTGATTATGTGTGTGGTATCACTCGGTTTCTCTTTGGCCATTGATTTTACTATGGATGCTTTTTATCATGAGTACCTGTGATGGATATATATTATTTTTTAAACCATAGTGTTTCGAAATATGTTTAAAATTGTCAATTTTATTTGCATTAGTATTTGTCATTACAAGTCTTCTTACCTCAATTGACTTTCTCCTTCTATGCCTTCTATCTAAGTGTCATCTTGTGTAGACAAGAAATGTTGTTCACACCTTCATGTGTGTTTTTAGCCCATTGTTGGCTTTGTTCTCTTTATCTAATAGCCGATACACTTGTTTTGAGTGTTATTATATGTAGACAAGGCTTGTTGTTTCACACCATTGTGTGTGATGTTAGCTCATGGTTGGCTTTTATGTTCTTATTCTAGTCGCTGATACACTCATTTCAAGTGTCATTTTATGTAGACAAGAGATATTTTGTCACACCTTCGTGTGTGTTTTAGCCCATGGTTGGCTTTGTACTCTTGTTTTAGTCGCTGAATATACTTGATTTTGAGTGTCATTATAAGTAGACAAAAGATGTTTGTTCACACTTTTGTATGTGACTTTTAGCCCATGGTTGGTTGTTGTATTCTTACTCTAGTCGCTGATACACTCACTTCAAGTATCATTATATGTAGACAAAAAGTGTTTATACATACCTTTGTGTGTGTCTTTGGCCCTTTAGTGACATTATATTTATGTTTTTGTTCTACTCGCTTATACACTTGATTTGTGGGTTTTGAAGGTCTAATGAGGCGATTGCTTGTAATAGATGAACTATTGTTGAGATTTGCAAAATTTCATATATATGATAAATTATAATTTATTTTTTTATTTGCATTTTATAATATGAGATTTTCTTTTAATTCTGTAATGATTTTTTAATCCTTACTACTTTTTTTTCTATATCATCGATAATATATACACATGAAGTTTGACCTTCTAGTGGGCTTTTATATTTTCAAATATTTCATCCCTCAATATGTGAGGTTCTCTATTCAAATAACATTCACTCTTGTTTCATGGGTGAGTATTTTGGTTTATTCAATCAAGTGTTATACTTGATTGGAGTGTGTTCTTGCAAGATCATACATGACACTTGTTAGCATTGATTTTTTTACAATTTAAGGTGTGTGAGAAATTATTAACTCATCTTTTGTTGATAAAATTAATTGTCGTTTCTGTATTGATTTATGTTTATTGAACATGCTTTCTTTTGTGTGCCCTTGTGCACATCCCTTTGTGAAGAATTAGTTCTTGTATGAACATTGTTTCTTTGAAGACATTTCTAATGCATGAAACCTTTCTTAAAGCTCTTTAGTGTTGATTCAATAAAAATTTTTTTTTTATGCCTTTATGCATATTGAACTCTTTTATGTATATTTCTTGTGCCTTTGTGCACATATCTTTCTTTAAGAATATAGTGAGTTTATCAAAGTGTGTTTGAGTTTAATCATCTTAATGATATTTTCACATAGTGCTCGATTGAAATACGTAGAATATCTTTTGCATCATTGACTTGATAAATCACATGTTCCTCTTGATCAATGTTATGGTTTCTTGATTTATCTTGTTTGAAATATTCTACTTGATTGAAATACAAAGATATTTTTTACTTTGAGTTATTTGTTTTGTTCTATAGAATCTTAAGGATGAGATGAAAGAAGTACTTATGATATATCATAGAAGGTACTTGGGGGTGATCATTAAAGACAATTGAAGGCTAACATTTGCAAAATTCTTTCATGTACTATAAAGATGATGACTTTTGTTTGTTCTAGGGTCCACAATAGGTCCCAAGGTTGGTCAAATTATCATCAAAGATCAAGAAATTTCCAGTGACAAAACAAAGATGGTTTTTCCTCTGATAAAGTGATTTGTCAAGCATGTGATGCGCCTGGCCATAGTGCTAGGCAATGCAGTCAGTATGCTTTACTTTTTCAAGGTGGCCCAGAAGCATATCATGCAGGAGCGACTACTTTTAGTGACGATGGTTGGTATACAAATTCGGGTGCAACACGTCATGTCACTAACGACATGAGTAACTTATCATTGAATTCAGAATATTAAGGTCATGATGGCGTGAAAGCCGACAACGGAGCAAGTTTAAAAATTCTTTACACCAAATATTCTATTATTCATTCTTCAGATTCTTCGTTTAGCCAGAAAAATATTTTGCATGTTCCCAAAATAACTCAAAATTTACTTTCTATGAGCAAATTTAGATAATTATGTTTTCTTTGAATTTCATCCTAACGACGATTATGTGAAGGATCAAACAAAGGGAAAAACACTAATCACAAGCACAATTGATCAAGGACTCTATAGGATTAAACTTGACACAAAAAGCAGAGAGGTGTTGGTTGGAGAGAAGTTAATGTTGTTGGGTCCACATGTTGTTGGAGAAGATGGCTATCAAAAGTAAACTAATCAAGAAAGGAAAGGAGATCTTGGAAACAAAGAAAATATCAAGTTTCCTAAGAGAGAGGATTCCTTGGAAGAGAATAATAGGTTGCCTAAAAGAGAGAAATCCTTAGTCACCAAGGAATCCTCTTGTGAGAAGGATTATATTTGTGTAACACAATTTCCTTTGGATGAGAAGGGTGTTAAATTGTACACACACACACACACATATATATATATATATATATATTATTGATGTATATATTTTTTATTTTCTTTATTTTATCTTGTTCATTTAGAACTAGAGTTGGACTAGTCAACACTTTGTTGACTAGTCAAAGGAGTCATTAGGAGTCGTTGGACTAGCTCCAATGACTCTATTTCTAGCTATTGAAGCTAGTCCAATGACTTTTTTGAGTCCCTCTCTTTCTTGCCTCTTGTTTGTATATAAATAGGGGTGTTCCCCCTCTCTTCTATAACAATGCTTTTTGATAGTGATGAATAAAATAATATTTATTTTAGCCCTCTTGTGAAATACCCCTTGTGTGGATTTAGTAAGTGTGCCCATTTGTCGACACTTATTGTGCATGTTCTTTTGAATTTTTGATGAGCATATTGAGTGTGATTGAAAGATTCTTGTTTTTTTACATGGTATTCAAACCTTGATTGCTCTTGTCTCTTAAAGATTGCTTGTTGTCTCGTTTTTCTTGCCCAAGGAAGAAAAAAAGATCTCCTTGGTAAATCAACGTGTTCGTGGAATTGTGCAAGTGTGGCTTGTTGGCTCGGGTGATTGTGGTGGTGTGTTAGTGCTAGTTCGTGGTAGTGCACTCGTGCTAGTTCTCTTTATTTTCTCATCTATTCCCTTCTATTATCTCTTCAACTCATCTCTTTCTCTCTTTGTAAGAATGGATGACAATAAGAAAGTCATCGTCATACCTATGAAGCTCATTGATACAAACTTTGTAATGTGGTATTCAATAATGAAGCACCACATATGGGGAAAGAGATTATGGGGATTAGTTGATGGTTCTGATCTGGGGCCTAAACTAGTCCTCACAATGGTTGAAAATGAAAAAGAAGTGTCTCTTACGGATGATGAGAAATCTAAAACACTAGCCACTTATAAAAAAAGTACAAAGAGTGGAGAATGGGACACGCCAAGATTATGTTTTGGTTAATAAATAACATAGATATTAAAAAGTGCTCCAGTCTCACAAAGTTTGAGCATGCCAACAAAGCATGAGAATACCTTAAGAACTATGTTACAGGGACTCGACAAAAGGGCCCTTTCACCCGCGGCGACGTGAGCGAT
Source organism: Nuphar pumila (assembly GCF_984573655.1). Taxonomy (NCBI): domain Eukaryota; kingdom Viridiplantae; phylum Streptophyta; class Magnoliopsida; order Nymphaeales; family Nymphaeaceae; genus Nuphar; species Nuphar pumila. The sequence continues at coordinate 101,864,266 of NC_143252.1, read as the reverse complement.
GTGGGTGCGGGTACAAGAGAAAAAGAAAAAACAAAATGCCCCCCATTGAAACCCTCAACTCTCTCTCCCTGATCTCGCTCCCCAAACCCTCATCTCCCCCCTTCGCTCTTGCACTCTCTTTCGTCTTCCCTCTCTCTCATCTTCTCCCCTCTCGATTTCCCTCTTCCTCCTTTCTTCGGTTTGGAAAACGAGAGGGAAAACCAGAGAGAGAGGGAAATAGGGAACCCTATATATGTTGTGTAGGCGGTAAATATCAGGAAAATTTCTTTCTTGGTAACTTTGTTTTTACAGCATATAACATAGTTGCAAAATAAGTTGAAGCTAGCATGGGTTAGCAAGATAACCTGACCACTGTAGAAAAATTCATGTGATCAGACTTCCATACACGGTCCAGTGAACAGCGATCTTACATACAAGACATAGTACAGTGGAAGCCCAGAAATTTTCAGAAGAGAGGGCCCCCCATCAATTAAAATGAGAGAAGGGTATCCAGCCTACAACCTCAATTTAAACTTCCGATTCACCATTTTGAGCCCCATTAAGCTCCGGTCCAGTTTAAAGTTTAGCAAAATAAGTCCTAAAACATAAATTGTCTCTGGGGTATGAATTGTCTTAGAGCATTACCCACAAATGAACTATATCAGAAATTGGACCATGACAAAATTATCTTCCATCATGTTCCCATGATCTCCATGGTGTAAACTGCAAAATTTCATGCTTCCATCTTTTTATTAACAATCAAGTGTATGTCGTAAAACACAGTTTTTTCAACCAACTTGCAAACATATTCCCACTGAACCTCAAATGGCGAATCGGAACATGATGGAAGGTAATTTTTTCAACCAACTTGCAAACTAATTTGATTCCACAAACAACAAACAAAACTCAGAAACATGAACTCACCTGATTAGAACTACTTTCATAGCTTCCAAAAGGCAAATCCCCCACAAGAAGAGGCCTCCTCGCACCATGAGTGACCGCCCAAAAAAAGAAAAGAAAAGAAAAGAAAAGGAATCAAAACCCACAAAAAAACATAAAATAGGAACTTGGTATCACACAACGTTGTCTAAGGAATCGACCTGTAGAGTCTCCAACCAAGCAAATATCAATTCTGGCTTCATCGAGATGGACTGTTGGGTAATTGTAGGCAGTGACCATGATGATGGGCACCCCCTTGTGATACTTGAGACTGAGGTGCTTAAGGGTGATCCTTTCCCATGGACTCTGGGGCTTGGGGCTTCCATAAACAGACTCCTTAGGCACAATGCGACGATGCCTAGCCAGTTCTTTGAGAAATCATATTCATGTGATCAGACTTCCTTCCATACATGGAACAACGATCTTGCATACAATATATAGTACAGTGGAAGCCCAGAAATTTTCAGAAGATAGGGACGCCATCAATTAAAATGAGAGAAGGGTTTCCAGCCTACAGCCCCAATTTTAACTTTGGATTCACCATTTTGAGCCCCATTGAGCTCCGGTCCAGTTTAAAGTTGAGCAAAATAAGTCCTAAAACGTAAATGATCTCTGGGCTATGAATTGTCTCAGAGCATTACCCACAATTGAACTATATCAGAAATTGGCAGTTTGGACCACGGCAAAATTACCTTCCATCATGTTCCCATGATCTCCATGGTGTAAACTGCACAATTTCATGTTTCCATTTTTTCATTAACAATCGTGTCCTAAAACACATTTTTTCAACCAACTTGCAAACATGCTCCCACTGAACCTCAAATAGCAAGTCTCAAATTTGATTCCACAAACAACAAACAAAACGCAGAAACATGAACTCATCTTATTAGAACTACTTTCATTGCTTCCAAAAGGCAAATCCCCCACAAGAGACCTCCTCGAGACAGTGATTGTTTGCTATATAAGATAATCTTTTAATACCTTTGCTAATCTGATTATGGAAGCAGAAAGCATGACAACCAAAAAAGAAAGAAAGAAAAAAAAATGTGCGCAAACTGTTTAATATTAATGAAAACGACATACATAAATACCATTGTTCGAAAGGTGAAGGATTTTATTTCCTCTAGCCTGGCAAAAAATGCCAGCAGCTGCACAAGCTACATTATTGACAATTTTCTTGCAATTACAGTAGAGGGAGAAAGACATTCTTTTACTCCCATAATTCAGAATTCCCATTGAAGATGAAATAAGCATGTTTCATTTCCATAGATTTAAATAGAAGCACTCCATGCTAATATGCTTGCTAGTCAGTCAGAAGGAGTTTCAATCCTTGGCTTTCCTGCTTTTATGTCTTTCTCAGCGTTTTCTGATGCTGCAGATGCAGCCTCATTCAGGCCTCTCTTCTCTAGCTCACTTAGGAAGGCTTGAACATCACTTGCACTGATCCTGTAAGGTGTGTGAGCAGCATCTGGGAAAGACCTATTGATCACGTCTTCTCTGTACTGCGTAAGTGCTTTGTGAATGGAATCTCCCAGCTGCCCATACTGTTTGCAGAACTTGGGATTGACCTGTAATTTTAACCAAATTAAACTTTAACATGCATGATTAAAATGAGTAAACCAAATTAAACTTTCACATGCATGAGTAAAATAAGCCAACTAAGAACTACTCATCTCAGTACCTTGGCATGATGTGGGTGTTGCAGCATGCCCAACAGATCATGGTAAACCAGCACCTGTAAGACTTGCAACCATGAAACTGAGCTAACAACTACAAGAAGCTTTTCACATGCAAAATTATGACCATTGGATCAACTAAAGAGAGAACTAATAGGTTCCCTCCACAAGAATGCCAACCAGTTTGATTATCCAGTTGATTCTAGGTTGCACTTCTTTTCTTCATCAGATCTGTACCCTGTTTTGAGCCTTTTTGGCTCTTCTGACGCACCTGGACTCTATGTTATTGGTGTTCTACAACTTTATATACACAAATTCTGATGATTTTTTTTTACCCTTTCCTCATTCTTAGTCACTGGTTCAACAAACAAGTATGAATGATCATTTTATCATTTCAGGTATTTTGGTGTTTCAGCAATCGTCACATGAACCTTTCTTTCATTTGTGGCAAGCGTGTGTTTGCAGTTATACCAAAACTCAAAGAATGTGAAAACTAATGGTTTCCACTAGGTAGGTGGCATGGGTTCACCCAGAGCACCCTATATATGTTTTTATGCGGTAAATATCAGTAATATTTCTTTCTTGGTAACCTTGTTTTTACAGCATATAACATAGTTGTAAAATAAGTTGAAGCTAGCATGGGTTAGCAAGATAACCTGACCACTGCAGATTGGACCCGCTCCAATTCCTATGGTTGGGATTTGCAGGGCAGAAGTTGCAGCTGCAGCCACAGGTGATGGCACACATTCCAACACCACTGCAAAACATCCAGCATCCTGGAGTGCAAGTGCTGTTTCTACAACCTGTAACCGAATTAAAGAAAGGACCTTAAAAAAATTATATACAGGCTTAGTTTTAAAGTTGTAATAAATAATGAAGAGAAGAAAGAATTCAAAACAGTTAAATAGGAAATCCTGTAGGTACAGAAAGGATGGAACACTTGGACCACAAACCTTGAGTGCACTACCAACATTCCTACCCTGAGGCCTGAATCCCCCAAGAACACTAATTGCTTGAGGGGTGAGACCAACATGCCCCATAACTGCAATTCCTGCCTCCACAATTGATTTAGCAGCAGCAATCCTAGATGCAGCCCCGCCTTCAAGTTTGATAGCATCCATGCCTCCTTCCTTGAGCATCCTTACTGCAGATTCCACAGCCTGCCGAGAATTCATATTGTAAACACCTGAGCAGGAGCATACTAAGATTAACCATCTAATATTTACGGGATTTTATACTTGATCCCAAATACAAGGGATCCTTGTATTTCATTTTAACATGGTGACAGACCCCTCTTTTCAAAGATAAGCATACACTACCAAGAAATTCATATAAGTTGATTTTTATTTGAATGATCAGAACAAGGCATTTACCTCTAAAATTCATCACAATGCGACAATGCCTAGCCAGTTCTTTAAGAAATCATTTTTATGTGATCATACTTCCATACTCGGTCCGGTGACCAGCTATCTTACATACAAGATATAGTACAGTGGAAGTCCAGATTTTTTCAGAAGATAGGGGCACCATCAATTAAAATGAGAGAAGGGTATCCAGCTTACAGCCCCAATTTTAACTTCTGATTCACCATTTTGAGCCCCATTAAGCTCCGGTCCAGTATAAAGTTGAGCAAAATAAGTCCTAAAACATAAATTGTCTCTGTGCTATGAATTGTCTCAGAGCATTACCCATAATTGAACTATATCAGAAATTGGACCATGACAAAATTACCTTCCATCATATTCCCATGATCTCCATGGTGTAAACTGCACAATTTCATGCTTCCATTTCTTTTTAACAATCAAGTGTAAACACAAATTTTTTCAATCAATTTGCAAACATACTCCCACTGAACCTCAAATAGCAAGTATCTAATTTAATGCTACAAACAACAAACAAAACTCAAAAACACGAACTCACCTGATTAGAACTACTTTCATAGCTTCCAAAAGGCAAATCCCCCACAAGAAGAGGCCTTCTTGCACCACGAGCGACCGCCCGGCAATGAACCAACATCTCTTCTATGGTAATGGGCAACGTGGTATCGTGCCCATGAACCACCATTGCTTCAAATCCACCCCCACCCCCCCCCCCAAAAAAAAAAATAAAAAAAAAATAAAAAATGAAAAATAAAAATAAAAAATAAAAAATCAAAAATAAAAAATCAAAAATCAAAACCCACGAAAAACCATAAAATAGGAACTTGGTATCTTACAACGGTGTCTAAGGAACCAACCTGCAGAGTCTCCCACCAAGCAAATGTCAATTCCGGCTTCATCAAGATGGACGGCTGATGGGTAATCGTAGGCTGTGACCATGGTGATGGGCTCCCCCTTCTGATACTTGAGACTGAGGTGCTTGAGGGTTATCCTCTCCCATGGACTTTGGGGCTTGGGGCCTCCATAGACGGACTCTTTGGGCACGTTGCTCATCATCCTTACAGCCTCGTACTTGGTGGTCTCTCTCTTGCCATAGAGAGCAAGAGAAGAGATGTTCAGTGCAGCCATGGGCAGGAGAAGGGCAGGGCCCAGGTGGGTAGCGAAGGAAAGGGAGCGTCGCAGCATCACGCACAAGACGTGGTTGTTTTTATGAAGGAAAGGAAGCGAATAGAGAAGAAGGAGAGCGTCTGGATGGAATACAATACGGAATATCTAGCTTATCTTGGGCTCATCGTTAATGCTTTTTTCTTTTTTTGTCTCTTTACCGTCCCAGACGCCCAAAACCCAGTTTTTAAATTGGGGTTTATTGCCCAAAAGCTGAATTAGTATATTTGGGTGACACCATAAATTATATCCAGGGTAAACGTTGTTCAAACTCGGCTCGAGCTAAGTTTTTTTTTTTTGAGCTGAGCCTGACCAAGCTCGGTTCGAACCCTGCTCGTGTGCATCCCTAACCTCACAGTCCAACTAAAATGATAGTTTGATGGACGTTTATCCAATTTAGATTTGATTGGGTCATTGTACGGGGAATCTTATTTGGATAAGTTGGGCGTGGGACCGCATAACCTATTCATTTGATCATCCTGGGTCCCATAACCACTATCAATTGGCGAACGGCATGATGTGACAGGTCTTTTTAAGTCGTGTGTCCACTACAACGTCTATGGAATGGTGATTCACCATTAAAAAAAGTAAAAAAACGTCGGGGCTGGGAGGTTTACCCCCAACCCTCTCTCACTCTCACCTGTGCAGCGAGAGGCCAACAACGACGATACACAAGTCCTTTCTCTCACTCTCTTATGAATGAAAAAATATATTAGTTAAAAGAGGTCGAAGTAGGCCTAGAAAGACATGGACGAAGATGATAGGAAAGGATATGAATGCTTTGAACCTCACCGAGGAATGGCATTGGATAAAAATGATTGGAGAAGAAGGATTCATGTGGAAGACCCAGAATGATTTTCTTTTTTGGTTCACATCGCCGACCCCAATTGTTTTGGGATGAATGCGTAGTTGTAGTAGTTGTTGTTAAAGTTTTGAATCAAACTTTTTTAATTAGGGGTTTTGATATTTAACTTGATTAGGGTTTTTCTTTGTTTTGATTAAATTTTTTTTTTCTTTAATTAAGATTTTGTATTATTTTTTTTAAATTAGTGCTTCTTATAATTAATTTGATCTTTCTTTGATTAGGGTTTCAATTAGGGTTTTTTATATTTAATTTTATTGTTTATTTATGATTTTTTCTTGCATTTTTAGGAATTTATGATTTATTTATGATTTTTGCATATATATATAATTATGAATTCTTATTTTTCTCAAATTATCTAAGATTTAAATATTTTTTGTATTTAGATCCAAACTGAGATCCATATTCAAAGTTAAAATCCATAATAAACATGTTAAAACACTCGATGAGGCAAATCGAAAACAAAGTTATCCGACCCATTATACACAGTGTAAAAATCAAATGATGGAGACAAGAAACACATCTTCTTGTCTAGTCATTGTTATAAAATGTTTTGTATGATATATTCTTTTGTACAATCTAATCTTGGACAAGCAATCAAACACACCCTTAAGGCCCACATTTTTTTTGGACAAAATAGACAAATGAAGACTTGATCATATAAATACATGTGCACCAATATATTTATTATGGGTTAATGTTTGCTACGTTCAATTGTATTTGCAATCAACTTAGCAAAAAGTTGTTGCTTGTATTTTTTATTTTTATTTTTCACATTTAACACCATAAATGTGATATACATGTTTATTAGTGGGAGCCGGCTTTTGTATTGTTGGAATCCGACTTTATAGCAATCAATGGCTATGAATGCACTGATCTTTAAAAACATGTTTTTTCGTAAAAAAAAAAAAAAACATGATCAAAAGGTTGATTCCTACAAAAATCGGGCAGAACACATCTTTGAGGTTAGATTGAGTCAAAACAACTCACATCATGAGTTTTCGACTTGATTGTAGCAAATATATATCTATTTGAAACATATACTTATATATGTAAAAATGATATTGTTTTCCTACTTCACTTGTTCATCCGCTTCTTCAGGCAAATAAGCACCTTCTCTTGGTTATCCTACCATAAGAAATATTGGCAAAGGTAACTAAGGCTGAATTGATTGTTTGTTTACCCTCAAATCCTCAATAGTTTGGGTTATTGAAACAATAAAAAAAATGTAAAATCTTCATAAATAACCAACGATTTTGACTGGGGGCAAGGGGTAAGCTCCGGGAGTTTTACGCTGCCAGGACAACGATCGTAAGTATGGTAGGCAGAGCCAGCACGGCTAGGCCTCTAATTCTGATGGCGGTTTCTTCATATATATATATATATAAATATCAAAAGATCATCGGTTTGGTTTGGTGAAATGCAGGAAAATCCTACAATTTTTTGGTGATGCATAAAATGTACTTCTAAGTAATTGTTTCATAGATCCCCTACCTATTGATACATCTATTTCTTTGGTAACACCTTGGGCTCTGCTCGGGAGCTTTGAATGAGAGGTGTGTTGTTGCCAAAACATGAAATTGGGAATGAAGTTACACCTCCAACTAGGGTGTCAACGGATTGAATACCCGCAACTGACATGTGTCCAGCACTATGGGGTCAGCATTTGGTGATAACAAAGGATGTCAATTAGAATCTGGGTCAGACTCGAAGGGTTCAATTAGCATATGGAGCCAGGTATGGTTTATGAAATTTCATACTAGACCTGAATCTAGCCCGACCTCTTATTAATTGAGATCCACAAAATTTCAATGTAAAACAGATAAAAGATATTATTTCACTGGGTAACTATTGAGTTTGGTTCACGTACACTTTATGTGACCTGAGCAAAGATGCAAATGGTTCAGCGTCTTAATCCACATATCTTAGATTATGTGGTATTCGAACCCAGGTAAAACCAGACTTGGACTCAATTTTTAGGTATGGTATCGGGTCTAGACCCAGGTCTATCGAGTCCACTAAGACCGGATAAGAACTACATGAACCATACCCGGTAAAATAATATTTTTTTTATCATTTTTACATTGAAAATTTGTGGGTTTTAATCGGAACTCGCGCGGGTCGAGCCCATGTATGGTATAAAATTTCACAAACTATACCCGTCGGACCTTCATGTATGGACCCATTAGATTCACACAACTCTGATATTGTGTTAACAAGTTACATATTTGCCTATCAAACCAAAATGCAAACTTGTTCAAGGGAATGTAGGTCCAACTTGGCCATGTAGAACTTGGGGTTGGTTGACTCCTCAGCTTCATCTTAATCAAACAAGGATTCAGTCAACTTTTTGCCTCTTATCCCCATTATGACCCAAGTCTGACATATCTCATCTAAAGAATCCGAGTGGGAGTTGACCATGTTAAACAAAGAGAAAAAAAAGGACCGGGTCTCAGTCAGGTCCATGGCAAGCCTCCCTACCCTAAGGCCTGGCTTAGCCACCAAACTGACTCTGTTAGACTTCTATGGAGTTTGCAGCCATTCGAACGAATCCGACAAAGCTGGTAAATGAGTCGAACAAACTGAATATAGGGTACTCAAACTTCGATAGTTCTTGTAGCAAACCAAGCCAATCTCGAGCTTGTCAGTTGAATGAGCCAAGCTCAGTGGTGGAGCCACATTGAGGCCAAGGTGGGCACGTGCCCACCCCGACCCAATGAAAGTTGGACCGGGGTGGTAGTGCCTACCTTGATTTTTATGCACACCCTCTCCCCACCAAACTCTCTCTCTCTCTCAAAACCTAAAAACACTCTCAAATAAAGGAGTTTTGTGCCCAACCTAGTTTATATTAGCGGCGCAAACTTGTTTATAAAAAATGCAATGAAAATAATAGAATTTGAACTCTAAACTTATTGAGTTAAACTCAAATTGGCATGTTTAAAAAATAAAATCTACTCTTTAAAAGTCATAAGCCATACAATTTGAACTCTAAACTTATTACTTAAAAGCCAAACACTTAACCGATGCACACTCTATGATGTCAAATGTTATTACTAGTTAGCCATCCTAGAGCCGAGCCGAGCCAAGCTGAACACCCGTTATTCTTATTCGATTTGCAAGCCTATTTCACGAATTTGAACAAAGCTCTTTACTAGCCGAACACAAGCCGACCCACGAGGGGCTCGTCCCGTTACCAGCCATACTGAAAAGCACATGTCAAGTGAGGATTGGACAAAGAGGGCGTTCTGACTTTGACAATCTTAAAAAAAGAAACAAAAGGGGTACCTTTCCATACAAGCGTGCTCCATATGGGAAACGGTACGACACAAGATCCAGTATGATGGTGAGAGTTAAAAGCAAGAATCAAGGCCGGAGACGACGAGACAGCCACTGGCGGAGGTACAACTCCGGCTACCGGAACCCGGAGAATCCGGTCAAGATGGTTGGTGGATGGTGGGCAGAGCCGGTAGTTTTTTGCTGAGAAACCTCCCCACAACTTTGGAGTTGAGCAGCTTCAGTGCCTCCTTAGACTTGATGCACCTTGGTGTCTTGTACTGGTTCACAGAGGACCCCTGAGATACGCAGAGATCCATCAGAGAATCGAAGCAGCCGTGCTCGACCACCCTGATCTCCAGCGGTCCGATGGACTTCTCCCTCACCCTGCACCTCTTGTACACATAGTCAAGTGAATCCTCAATCACAAAACAGCACTCTTCCATCACACAGCACTCCAGCTCCTTTGTCACAGAGCTGCTATTCCCCCTGTTCTTCAGCTCCCAGAACAGAACGTAGTGGCCCGGGATCGTCGACGCGTCGGCGTAGCTCGTGTACTCCGTTAGCATCCGGTCCAGCGGCTCGAGAAGCCGCCTCGCGCGCGTCACGGCCGAGAGGAGGTCTTCTTCGTTCGTCTTGTCCGTGTCGATGCTCAGCACGACGTTGCGCCGGTGGACGAACCTGAATTGGGGGGCCTTGTTGTGGAAACCAGTCACCATCAGGATGTCTCCAACTCTGTATCTGTATAGACCTGAAACAGCACAATGACAGATGATTTTTTAAGTTACTGTGTGTGGTTCATGCAATTTTTTTTTTTCTGTTTAAGCAATTCTCTGATCAATTCTGATGTTTCGAATGAGAAAAACCATAAAAACTTTCTGTTTAATTGCTTCTCTCATCAATTCAGATGTTTCAAATGCGAAACCTATGAATGACCAAGGATTGATCTACATGATTTTGAATCTAGGACGTAATTCAGATTATTAGCAAGTCTTGTGATTATACTAGATCATGTTAAAACTTAGAACGTATTAATTGATAGTCCAAATTTCAGACACCAATACAGGGAAATTGGTTACCTGTAAATGTAGTGACGACGAGTTCGTAATAGTGACCGATCTGTACATTGACGAGATCGACTGCTGCTGCTTCCTCCTTCCTAGGACGTTGATTAGTTTTCAGGCAATTTTTATCAGTGACACCATTACAGTGAGTGTTTTCAAATTCACCTTCATGGCCTTTTGGCACAGGGAGGAACTCGAAGTAGGCCATGTTTGGGACCAGAGTATAAGAAACATCAGATGGTTTGCTCAGAGGCTTAAGGTTGAGACCAAAGTAGCATTCAGAAGATGCATACATGGTTGAAACCAGTGGTAGTCCACCGCTGTAAAAATCGAGAGTTGGTATATACTGAGCCATAGATCCGGTAACAATGACGTCGACGTACTTTGTTCTAGGCCAGATTCTCTTGATTATTCCCTCCCAGGATTTCTCACAACATTCAGCTTCAATCAGGCCGGCAAGTTCAGGATCAGGCCATTCGAGAACGCAGGCAACTGATTCTCGGCAACCGGGATCGGTGATCCATTCACTGAGACTCCCAGTTCTTATGTTCAGGCACATTTCTTTCCAATTATCCTCCAGGAACTTGATTGCACGCAGAAATGCCGACGCAAAAACTGCGCCAACTCGAAGAACTTGATCTCTCTGCCTCAATCCGCAGAGCAATTGGCAGTACATGCTCTGCCTATTGTCAGGGCACAAGATAGTCTCATCTGGGCTTGTATACACATTGTACTTGTTGAAGGGCCGGTTCTTGAAATTATTGCTTTTGTAATAGCTTGTTAAAACTGGTCTAGCCATTAAACCAGAGGGAGTTTTGGTTTCCGGTTTGATGAACAAGAGGTACATGCCTTTTCCTTGGTCTAGTCCAGGAACATATCTGAAACAAAGAAATTGAATTTCAGAACCACTTCAAACTGTTGCACTCTTTGGAAACAAACATTAAGCAAAAAACAAGAAAGCAGCCAAGAGAGGAGATGGGGACTGCTTACTTGTTCATCACTGGAACAAGTAGATCATACAAAAAGGTTTTTCTGTCCAAATCTTCTGCAGTTGATGGCATCATTTTTGGCCTTCCACCAGATGTTCCAGAGCTAACAAAAAATTTGAGATAATTAGTGATTATCACCCTTAAAAAGCACAAAATTGATGTAACAAAAAAAAAAAAAACCCAACCATACCATACCATACCTTGTGAGGAGTTCAGAAATGGGTTCGGCGGAAAGCAAATGAGAAGGCTCCCCATCTGCAATTCTGTCAATATATGGTTTGATTTCTTCATAATTAACAATGGGGACCTTCTGCTTGAAAAGATCCACATCACACTTCCCTGACAGAAACCTCTGCAGATACTCTGTTTCTGTGTTTCTCATCAGCATCTCCATTAGAACCTGTTGCTGGACTTTATCTGCATTTGTGGTCAGTTCCTCTATGAGACGAAGACCGGCCTCATGGACTTGGCGATCGAAACTTAGATCCATTGTAGCTTGATCTTACATAAGTTGATCAACCAACAAGGAAAATATAGAAAGAGAATTTATGTTAAAGGGCAAGCAGTATCAAAACACCAGTCTATACAACTTTACACAATGTACTTGTGTTGACACAGAGATGGAAGCTCATAAAAACATCAACCAGATGGAATTATCTCATGTTGGTGCTTTCATTCTCAAATGTGAATGCTCTCTCCTGGCTGCTTCAGGTGACACCAAGGTGGAATAAATAGTGGGGGAGGGAAGGGCTATTCTTGGAATTCATGAAATTCGTTATCAAAGCCACAGGGAAAGGAGCCATAGATATATGTCCTTACTCACGTGGCTGTGCCTGGTAGTCTTGGAGCAAACCTTTTGGGCCCCACCAAAAATGGACCTTATTTGAGAACCTGCATTGAGCAAAAACTGGAAATCTTTTTCACTTGAAAGGTTGGATCATGCACACGCTCTGGGGAGCAAGGCTAACTGTGCTTGCATATTGATGCTGCAACAATTAATTTTGTGCCCGGCAATGATCCTCATAATTTCATGGGCTTTGTTTCTCTGCCCACAAGGGCTCCATAGACCTGGTTAAGTGAGTTGGTTTAAGGCCTTCAAATTGAAGGACGTTAAGGATTCCCTATCCAGGGTGAGCATCCCTTGCTTTAAGACCAAAGCAGATGGCTTTCTCTTGAGCAAGGGGGTGGTGAAGGGGCTTTAACTGCTTGGGCTAGTGATGCAAATGGTTTAGCAAAATACATTTGTAAGTTGGATCTGGTTGGATTTGGAACAGTCAAATTTTGCAAAAAAAACCCTTCCTGAATCCGCCCGTTTGCGACCCTATCTTTGGGTGGGTCATATGACAGACTGTCAATCTCTCCCAGGCCTCACTGTCCAAACCAAAGTTTCTCTTGATAAATATCAACAAAAGGGCTTTGTTTTTCATCTAAAAGGTTTTTAATTGATTGACTAAAAAACTAGATGATTTGCCTTTGGAAAATTGTTGGTCATTGGTGGTGGTGGTGGTGATTGTCACGTTAGGCAATCAATATGAAGCAGCTAAGAAAGGGTTAGTGGAAGCCAATGTTTAAAAACTGGCCGAGTCAACAAGTTGACTCAATTGACTCGGCTCGGATGCCTATTTACTGGGTCAACTTAGTGAGCAGACTCATCTAGAGCAAAAACTCATCCAGACTTGATCAAGACTCAGCTAACTCGGTTGACTCGTTTAGAGCAAAATTATTGAAGATCATGAAGTTCAATGTTTGTTTTTGTTTTGATTCAATGATATTGTTAGTAACTTAATTACATGATTCATGTCATATAATCTATAGTCAACACACTAATTTCTTGTTCGGTACTTCAGTTTCTTGTTAGTAAATTACTAGCTGTGGCTTAGTTGTAACTTGGCATGTTGTTTTTTTATTTATTTAGTGTTTTTTGAATTAATCATGGTCTTTTGTAGTTTTTTTGTATTTATTTAACTAATAATACATTATTTTTATATAAAATCAAAAGTTTACAAAATCCGAACAAGTCACCAAGTTGACCTGCTTGAGTCAAGAGTCACCATTGGATGAGCTGATTCCCGAGTCAATGGGATTTCAAACCATGGTGAAAGCAATAATAAAACAATCATTAGCAGGCAAAACTTATTTTGATTCTTGGTTATCTTGTATGAGAAGACTCCTCCTTTAAGGGGCTATGCTTTGCAATGGATAAAGGTCAGTCCTAAACAAATTGATCATGCTGAACACATCACCTGTTGAAACAACTTGCAATTATGGTCGACCATATCAAATATATAATGCAAATTACACATGTATTTGCGTGGGAAAGATTGAGTCGGGATCGGGTGCAATATGACTCACAAAAAATTGTGCATTAAGCACCCCATCACCCTCCATCAGGTATTGGGTCCCACACCTGACAGTTCCTGTCCCCAAGATAAAGGGTGATCAGGTGCTTAATGCACAAATATTTGTGCAATCATATTGCACCTGATCTTTTCACGGGAAAATTGGCCCTTTCGTTTTTAAATGTAGCTGGACAAACGAAGAGTTAAGACAAAACTCAAAAGTGAAAAGAATAAAGGAAGTGCCAAAAATGGAAATTTCCTGCATATTCTTTTTCTAAGGGGTGCATTTTATTTCCATTTGAGGGAAGATGGTATCAAATTTTCCACTGCCTTTCTCTTTTGTCGTTTTTACAGGTTCTCTGTGAAATGCTTTTTCCTGATGTCTGTAAAGTAATCTCCTATCATTTTTCATCAGATCTAAAAGCAAGGGAAAGTCATAATTGGAGGTACCTCGAGCACCATTCGAAGGGTCACCTTGTCCAATCTTTAGCAGCATTGGTCATTAACTCATTATAAGTTCATGAAAATCTCACCTTTTTAATATTTTTTAATTTTATTTTTTTAGATAGGCAAGCTGGGGTTAGGCTAGGGGTATCGAGTCAGGTCGGGTTTGGTTTGGACCTAGGTGGAACTAGACCTGGCCCCAATTTTCGGGTATGGTATAGGGTCCTGACCCAAGTTTAATCAGACCCACTATAAGAAAAACCATAGCCAAACCCTATAAGAACTACATAAATCAGACCCAGTTCATAATCGATAAAATGCTATTTTTTTTTATCATTTTTACATTGAAAATTATTGGTCTTAATCAGAACTAAGGTCGGGCCCGGTCTGGTATAAAATTTCACAAATGTATTAATCGAACCTTTGAGTCCGAACCTGGGTCTTAATCAGGTCTTCTTATTAATCACCTTACCCAGACCCTATATGGTTTGGTAAGTTGATGACACCCTAGGTTAGGCAGACCCCCACCAGTTATACAACATACCAACGTCCCAACATAGAGACCTTTGAGAGGGTGTTGTGTGTTCTTTCCGGAACACAAATTCGCATGTTCCTGTATGTATGAAGGAATATCTTGGGACCCGTGATAATTCATATGCCAATGTTGCCCACAATGACTTTATAATAAAATAACATACAAAAAATGTAGATATGCTTTTGACGAAATTATCCTCCCGTAAGATAGATATGCATTGGACAAAAATGTCCTCTTGCTCCCCGTATATAGATTTGCACGTTCCGCCTTTGTTTTTAGCTTGTTCCTGCATTATGTTAGATATAAAACTTTTCTTGGTTCGTTCCTACCTCGTGGAGATAACTATAAATCGAACGACTGCTTCGATCATTGGTCAACGTCAAAGGAGAATTTGTCGGCCATCTCCTTTTACAATCTTCTCTGTTTCTTCATTTTTGTTAGGCAGTATAGAAAAAAATAATGCCACATAAATATTCCAACAAGTGCCATTAAAGCATCCTAAGTATCTTTCCATGTCATCATGTTATTGTTGAAGAACGTACATCATCGTGAGTGTCATTAAGGTGTTGTTTTGTTATTGAAGGTAGATTATATCGTTTCAATGGTTGGAAACTTGAAGACATTTGTAAGACACTGGGACCTGTTGATAAGAATGCTTGGTTACAGATGTGAGCAAGGGTCTCTACCCCACCCGGTATCGTCCATTCACTCAGTATATGCAATGTAACAAAAATTGCAGTTGTAGTAACATGCATATCGATTTGTGACATATTGTTTTGTTTGTTGATGTCGATTTATAATATTATGTTGAATTGCAGTATATTGATTTGTAAGCTATTATGTGTTTTATAGTAACGATTTGTGAGATATTGTTTTGATTGTTAATATCGATTTGTAATATATTATACTGAATTGCCGTATATCGATTTGTAAGATATTATGCATTTTCTAGTATCGATTTGTGAGATATTATTTTGTTTGTTAATATCGATTTATAATATATTATGCTGAATTGTCGTCTATCGATTTGTAAGATATTATGTGTTTTTGAGTATCGACTTGTTAGATATGGTGTTGTTTCTTAATATTGATTTGTAAGCTATTATGCTTAACTAATCAATAGTCATTGTTATATGTATCTTGAATAAATCGTAGTAAACATATGTGCTGGCTAACGCAAATTGATATTTTGCATATGACAGTGTTGAGCATATCAGCTAGTTGCAGTGAAGATGACGTATCTTAATCATTGGGAAGTCTTGGCGCAATGGACAACCGCACTATCGACGCACCTGAAGAATTGAATATGTGCACTAATGATTCACATGATAAGAAGGGTGTTGGCAATGGATTCACTCTTGACTTAAATATTCCAGCAGACAAAATGCAAATCGATAATGAGGTAGATGATCATGACAGTGCACCTGACAAAAGTGCAGGCACCTCAAGTCTACATGGTAGTACACTTGACTCTGTTCCCGTAGAGGGAATGCAGTTTAATAATGAGGAATCTACATACAAATTTTACAATGATTATGCCTTAAAACTTTTCTTCAGTGTTAGAAGGTATTCTTGGGCAAAAAATGCACAAAGTGTCGTGGTGAGAAAAACATATGTTTGTTCTAAGCAAGGTTGAAAGAAGTCAAGTGAAAATCCAACAAGAAGCAAGCCGAATTCAAGATGCGGTTGTCCAGCGACAATAGTGTTAAGAAGACTTCCAAATAAGAAATATGTAGTTTGTACTTTAATCAATGATCATAACCATGAATTAGCCGCTTCATTTATGACTCCTATGTTAAGGTCACATCATAAAGTAACTGAAGCACATGCTGCAATTGCTGAAATAGCTGATACTGTCAGCATTTCACCAAGACAGACAATTTCTGCGTGCACGTAGATGATGGTCGCGAGAATATACCATTCATACCTATGGATCTAAGAAACCACTTGAGAAGTAAGAGGTCAGAAAATATGAAGAATGGAGGAATATGTTCTTTGGTTGATTACTTACAGAAAAAATCAAACATTGACCCTGGTTTCTTTAGTGCAATGCAACTGAATGAAGATGTGTATGCTGTGAATATGTTTTGGGCAGATTCAAAGTCAAGAGTGGATTATGAATGCTTCAATGATATGCTTATTTTTTATAGGACAGTGAAGATTAATACGAAACAGTGGCCATTTGCGCAGTTTATCGGAGTGAACCATCACTCACGCAATTGCATATTAGGCGACGCTTTTTTTATGACCAGACCAAGGAAACCTTTGAGTGATTGTTTAGAGTATTTACACAGGTAATGAATGGAAAGCACCCTGGAGCTGTACTTACAGATGGTGATCATGCAATTGCAGTTGTAGTGTCACATGTATGGCCATATGCATGTCATCGCCTATGTTTGTGGCATATCTTTCAAAATGCAGCAAATAACATATGATATATTTTTAATCAGAAGACAGGGTTTGATAAAAAGTTTAGACAATGTGTACTTGAGAGCATAGACGAGGTCACTTTTATGTCTGAGTGGGAGCAAATAATTCAGATGTACGACCTTGAAGATTGTGTGTGGTTACAACATTTATATGCACACAAAGAGAAGTGGGCATTGACATATGAAAGACAATACTTTTGTGCAGGTATGATAAGCACACAAAAAGTTGAATCTATGCATGCCACAGTGAAAAAAATATTGTATTCATGTTTAACAATGTTTCATTTCATGAAACAGTATGAATTATTTATAGACGGTCTTAGACAGAATAAGCTTAAACAAGATGTGAAATGCTTCAACACCCACCCTGTAACTTTGGGCATAAAAATATTGACGCGATCTGCAGATCTGTATACACTAACTGTATTTGAATTGACTAAAAAGGAGGTTATACAGGTAATGAATTGCAACATAGAAGGACATATGCAATGTGGAAATATGCACAAATACTATGTTGTATGGCATCGGCGAAGAGTATCCACAAAGGCAAGAAGCACATGTTACGTACAATGTTGACAGCATAACAGTTGAATGTATGTGCAAAATGTTTGAATTCAAAGGTATTTTATGTCGTCATGCATTAAAGGCACTTAATCAAGAGAAGATATAAGAAATACCTGAGTCATATATAATACGAAGATGGACGAGACAAGCAAAGATTGAACTGCTAGAAACAAATAATGTCAGTCTATCTAGTGTTGATGAGAAGTGCCAGATAGCCACCCATTACCAACAACTATGTAAGTCACTTATGCATGTTGCAAATTTGGCATCGAAAAGTGAAGAAGCCTATGTATGTATGAGAAACGTGTCAAGAGAATTACTTGAAAAAGTGCAGTTAATTTACCATGAGTCCGTTGCAGCTTGCGAAGACCAATATAAGAAAACGGGATCGATCAACGTAGGCGAAAATCACGTTTTCCCTGACCCTTGTGAGAAGTTGCGCCGAAACGTAAACATCATCTTCGATAAGGTAATAGTAAACGTTATAGATTATGATGAAAATATTCACCTTGCAAAGGGTATTAAAAGAAAATCTGCCTCTGATCACAGTCGTCAGAGGACAAAGGGTTCACTGGAATTGGTTGACAAGAAAATGTCTAAGAAACAACCAACCCCTAAGCAACCAAGCCCTTCGCATGAACAGGTATGTAATACAATATATTGTTTTTCACATAAATTGTATTACGTGCAACTTATCAATATCTTGTGTAATTTCCAACATGCAACAACACCATACAGACGTGCACTACAATGTTGGAACCTGTAATCCACCCGACCTGTTTCAGTGAAACGATGGCATGAGTATGACATGTCTTTTGGTATGTAACAATTTTGGGAGGATGTTAGCATTTCTTGTTGAATATAATGTAGTGTCTGATATTGTTTTGTTTCATGACAGGCTCTGTTCAATTCAAAAGCAAGCAACACAACACAAAAATCATGTGTTGATTCTTCAGCTTTAAAATAGTTGTAGCATTTAGATTTCATATCTTACAAATCGTTGTAATGTTTAACATTCTATAATTCTTTGTTGTAGTTCTGTCATTCTTTGTTGTAAGTCGATATTTCTTTGTTGTAATTCTATAATTCTTTGTTGTAAATTGATAATTCTGTGTTGTAATGTTATAATTCTTTATTGTAATTCTACAATAGAAATCATGCTATAAATATCATAAAAATTGACACTAAAAAACATATAATATCTTACACATCGATATACAGAAATTGAGCATAATATATTACAAATAGATATATGGAAATCCAACATAATAGCTTACAAATCGATATTACCAAACAAAACCATATCTCACAAATCGATACTCGAAAACACATAATATCTTACAAATCGCAAAAGGGATTACCGAAGTATGCGGTGTAAAAAGGTTGTAATGTTCGCCACTCATCAATGAAAATCCAACAAGCGATTAGAGACGTGTATTGTTCATAAATCGTTCTGATGCTCACCCTACGTGAATGCAAATTGCAAAAGGGATTAGCGATATATGAGGTGAACAAAGGCTTGTAATGTTCGCCCTTCAAAAACGAAAATTCAATAAGCGATTAGACCTGTACTGTTAAGAAATCATTGTTATGCTCACCCTATGCGAATAAAAATTGCAAAAGGGATTAGCGATGTAGGCGTTGTACAAAGGCTTTAGATATTTATCAATGATTATGTAAATCGGCATTTCAGCATAATGTCTTACAAATCAGTATACGACATTGCAACATAATGTCTTAGAAATCGATGTTAACAAAAACATCATATCTCACAAATTGACACTAGAAAACACATATAATCTTATAAATCTATATACAACAATTCCGCATAATATATTACAAATCGGTATACGCATTTCAGCATAATGTCTTACAAATCGGTATACGACATTTCAGCATAATGTCTTAGAAATCGATGTTAACAAAAACATCATATCTCACAAATCAAAACTTGAAAACACATATAATCTTACAAATCGATATACGACAATTTTGCATAATATATTACAAATCGGTATACGACATTTCAACATAATGTCTTACAAATCGGTATACGACATTTAAGCATAATGTCTTACAAATTGATATACGACAATTCACCATAATATATTACAAATCGATATTAACACCCCAAAACAGTACCTCACAAAAATTGATATAATATCTTAAATTGTTGCAAAATTTACATTGTTGCGATTTGGGCGCTTGAGGTGGCGATTTGCGTATTCAACACACTTGTGCAAGGTTTGCAATTTTGGTTTATGGATTAATATGAATTTTGTACACAATCTTACAAAATTTGTTAAAAATGTCTGTACACAAAAAATTTGGAAATTAAAAGTTGAATAAAAAATTGCTATCTCTCTCTCAGAAATAGAACACATTCATCTTCACGTTATCCTTCAAAACAGGTAGACGTTTAAAATGACTTTCTCTTACTGTTGAGGGCCTCACATCCTTTGTACCTTTCTAGGTAATATTGTAGTCTGGGTTTTTGTATCTTCCACAACTAGAAAATCCTTCAATTCTTCATATAGTTCTTTGCGGAATCGAGGTATATCATCCTGAAAAAAAACCCCCGAAATTGAGAATAATATAAAAATATAGTCATCAATAATATAGGTCAATAAAACATCGTTAAGTGTATAACATACAACGATGGATTCTAGTGCTCGTCCATAGTATATTGCTTCAATATACTTCATTACAAAGATGCCACAATCGACGCCATTATTTTGTAATGGAGCATCCTCTACGACGTGAAGCCTCCACGGGCCAATGTCGACACTCAACATGTCTTTGAAAAATCTAACCTATGGTTTATGCAAAATCAAGTAAATTATGGGCCATGGTACAGGATACGATAATCTTAAAGATAAAAACTTACCAAATGCATAATGTCATAGTCTATGCCAATGTCATAGTTCAAGGAGTTATATAGCCATAATTTTTGTTCTCGTACATCCAACACGTATAAGACCCAATGCTTTTCTGATTGCCACAATATAGGAATCAATACCTGCAAATTGAATATAAAATATCTTAAAAAATGGATATGGAAATGCGTACTAATACCATAAAAATTGATGTTAAGAATCAACATATAAATCGATATTAAGAATCAAACCAATATCTTAAATCGATATTAGGAAACAACATTGAATCAAAACAACATCTTAAATCACAATTGAAAGTCCTATTGATAGCTTAAAAATAGATATTAAGAATCAGCAGAGAAATCGATATTAAGAATCAAAACAATATCTTAAATCAATATTAAGTATCAGCATAGAAATCAATATTAAGATTCAGAGCAATATCTTAAATCGATATTGAGAATCAAAACAATATCCTAAATTGATATTAAGAATCAGCATAGCAATCAATATTAAAAATCTAAACATTATCTTAAAAATCGATATTTAAAATCAACATAGAAATCGATATTAAGAATCAAAATAATATCTTAAATCAATATGCAAATTTCTATTGATAGCTTAGAATCGATATTAAGAATCAAAACAGGTTCTTAAATAGATTTAACATCTTACAATTCGATATGGTCATAACTTTTTCACTTGAAAAAAAATCTGCCATTTGGTCATCGTCACCCCAGTATTGTAATCCGATTAGAAATTCAGTCACGTATGGCATTCAGCGAACTATACTCTGTTGAACGGAACAGTAATAATAGTAAGTTTAAAACACAAAGGTACATTAGTAAATAAAATTACAAAATAAACATAACAGATAACCAATATACCATAAAATAAGGGGTGACGACGCAGACCGACATGGTTCTTCCCTTGCTTTGAATATACAAGACGAAATCATGTATAGTCTATTTAGAACAAATGCACATTTGTTAATATACATACCCATGGCATACGTTAATATATAACTGAGAGTGGTTTCATACGTACAAAATTATTGATAGTGTGTTCTGCAAATTCATCTTGCATCCGGTCGATGTTCTCTTCGAGCACTTTGTTGAGTTTTCTGGCAACTTGTTTTATAGATACTGCACTGAAATTAGCTGAATATTCAGCAAAATAATAGTAGCATTATATTCAGTAAACGAACTATAAATGACGTAAAAAGGCCAAAACAGGTTATAGAAATCGAAGGTACCCTTTTTTGTGGACGTTCGTCTGAATCGTAGCGTCCTTCTTCGACATCGATACAACTTGCGCTTAGGAGGAGGTTAGATAGAGAAAACATCATTTTTTCTGTTCGTTGCTCACAAAGCAGGTTATAGGAAAGGCTCCTTTTCTTCTTTAAATAAAGCGTCGTCTGTTCCATGCTATTAAAGGAAATGTCTTGTGTGCCTTGTGGAACACGATGATTCATTCATTTATTGTTCACGTCGTTTCACATCCCGCCAGTCTTCAAAAATCACACAAAAAGAATATTAACAAATAAATAAATTATATTATGCATTAATTAAAAGACGTCATTTCATTTGCTAGTATGATCGAGACGATGTTAGTACGTCTAAATGAATGACACGTAGCATAACATCAGTAGCGTGTTAGATCCTAATCCCTATACTAATGTTATGGTTTCTTGCTACTAAAAGAATCACTTTACATAATAAACTCAAAACTAGTAATCACTATAATTGCTATCACATGAATTACAAATCGTGCTAACTACATAATCGCTATACCTATTAATCGCTAAACTAAGTAATCGCTATCACAAGAAACACTATAAATAATAAACCCTAAACTAGTAATCGCTATATGATTTAACAAACGTAAGTATAAATAATGGTATCTTCATAGTCGCTATACTGAATAATCGACATATTAAGTAATCACTATCACAAGAAACGCTAAAAGTAATAAACCCTAAGCTACTAATCGCTATACAATTTAGAAAAACATAAGTACAAATTGTTGTTACTTCCTAAACAATACATATTAAGCGCTATACAGAGTAATTGCTATCATAGGAATCACGACACATAATAAACCCTAAGCCAGTAATCGCTATACGTAAGTACAAATCATGAAAGAGTCATATAAGTTCTGTGTTACACTTATTAAGGAAAGATTTATATAATTACAACAAAGAATGTCAGAATTTCAACATAGAATTATCGGGATACACAAATCACATATGTTTATTCACTTGTGCTTGACGACTCAGACAGACATACAATTCGTCTCTTACTTGGAGTTGCTGGAGTCTCTTTATTCAGTGGACTCTTCGTTCCCTTGATCTTATATAACCCACTGATAATTATCTCAACCAGCGACCCAATTTGTTTACTCAAATTCTGCACGTCCTTTTCCAGTATCGCTAACCTTTGGTCAGATGATACCTTCTTCTGTGGGAGTTGTGTTTACCCCTTATCGTGTACTGCAACAAATGAAATCATAGTATCCGCCAAATGGACACGATGGACATTACGTCTATGTTGGAGGCTGACACGCTTGGGGACAAGAGTGACCTCACTTTCAGGTTGCTTCTCCTCAATCTGTCGATTCCCACGCATGGGTTGCCAATATTGTTTGAAATAGTTGGGGTCATATTGTCGTTCTTTATAATCATATGGTATGGCATGAACACCTCCTTTGTTTCAGTTATCCAATTGTTTCTTGAAGTGTTTGTGTCACGTTTGTGGCCCCACCACTATTCATGTTCCTTTTCAATGCCAAAGACAATTTTGGTATTGACTGCCCCAAGCCAGCTTGTAGGAGTACTCTACTACCATGTTGCATCTCAACTTCACATTTGCTAAAGAGCCAAATATCGCAGATAGACAATCTCACAGCCTCAACAACAACCTTTTTGTCCTCGTTCTCGTCCTCGTCCTCCCCATCCCCATAAGGTCTCCACATGACCTGTACAATCGAGATTGTGGTTTAGATATCGACATAATTATTCATGCAAAATGTTGAATGCACAGCGATTTGTACTAAAGAAGACAAAATGCTGAATGCGATTATTAGTTAAAAATTCTTAACATTATAATGATTTAATGTAATGAAAGTAAGATGCAAATGCAGTAACAATTTGTACTAAGAAAAACAGTATAATGAATGTGATGATTACTTGAGAATGCTAACCATTACAACGATTTACGATAATAAAAATTAGATACAAAGGCGATAATGATTTGTACTAAGGAAAACAAAATCCTAAAGCGATGATTACTTAAGAATGATAAACATTACAACGATTTACGCTAATGAGTTAGATGCAAATTTGATAATGATTTTTACTATGGAAAAAAAATTCCTAAAGCAGTGATTACTTAAGAATGATAAACCACATAACGATTTACGCTAATAAAAGTTACACATGCAAAAGAGATAATGATTTACACTACTGAATACAAAATCATGAAGCGATGATTACTTAAAAATGCTAAACATTACAACGATTTTAAACCATTTACCTCATTTGATTGCAGCCCATCTAAAAAGAATTAAGCATATTCATACTTGACATTTATTGAAGCCCACTCACCGATCATGGAAAAACCACAAACCGCAGGGCCACATTGAGGATGCAAGGCGACAATATGCTCCCAAGTTCAGGCCTACAAAAAACAATATACTAGTAAGACTACAACCTTCAACGAACTTAGTCCAAAAACACTAATTATGTAATAAACAAATACCTGAACAAATGCACTCTCCTCCCCCCCACGATTTTCGTACCCATACTCGCACAGTAAAGTTGTCTGTACAAGTGCGCGAGCATAGCAGCACCCCATGCCCAGTTGTCGACTTCATCTAAGTCTTCCAGGAACTGAAGCCACAAGTAACTTATTCTCGAACCAAAACAATCGAAAAATAAAGTTAGTCCAAAAAAATAAAGAAGGAAGTCGTGCAACTCTTGGTCAGCTGCTTCAGATGCACATACAACAGATCGGCCTTCCCATTTATTACGAAAAAAATAAACTTTCAACGATGAGGAATTGCCTCCACCAGAAATACATTCACGCCATTCCTCCATCGACATTCTTAGAAGGGCCGTGCAATTGTCCCTTGGATTATAATTTGAATCCTATGTTAGGACAACACTTCCATGGCACTCAAGACCCGTAATCCGTGTCACATCTTCTAGGGTCATGGTCATCTCAAAACCCCCAAACTGAAACATGTTCGTCTTATGGTTCCACTAATTGACCAGGTGGGTCATGGTATTCCAGCAATTTTCAAAATAATGTTGGTCCAGAAAGCCGCTGAAGTGCATCTTTCGTAATCGGTCCTTCTGATATTCACTCAGCTTTCTGAACCAGGACAGAAATATAGGCCACATACACCGCCCTTTCAGTTTTTCACCTGCTGTTCTGCTTCTCTTCTTACCTGCCTGTAACACAAAATATCAAATCACAGTTAATCATTATACCTAGTAATCGCTATACAAAGTAATCGCTATACAAAGTAATCACTATCACATTAATCGCTATCGCAGAGTAATCACTATACAAAGTAATCACTATCACATTAATCGTTATCGCAATAATCGCTATACAAAGTAATCGCTATACATAGTAATCACTATACACAATAATCACTATAGATAATAATACCTACAAACGTACACCGTGACATGCAATAGCGATTAACGTACCTTGGTCACACTTTTCTCCTCTTCATCCCCTTCCTTCCTCTGCTTTTGTACTTCTTCCTTCCGTCCTTCGTGACCATCGTATGCTTTTTTCTTTCTTTTTCCTTCTCTTCCTCATCCTACTTTTTCCTTTCTCTTTCCTTCTCTTCCTCCTTCTTCTTCGTTTCTCTCTCCTTCTCTTCCTCCTTCTTCTTCGTTTCTCTCTCCTTCTCTTCCTCCTTCTCCTTTGTTTCTTTTTTCTTCTCTTCCTCGTTCGCTTTCGCCTTCCTTTGTCTTTCATTCTCTTCCTTGTCTTCTTTCTCCTTCCTTTGCCTTTCCCTCTCTTCCTCGTCCTCCTTCTCTTTCCTTTGCCTTTCCCTCTCTTCCTCGTCCTCCTTCTCTTTCTTTTGTCTTTCTCATCCACCTTCTCCTTCTCCTTCATTTGCCTTATCCTCTTTTGTTGTGCTAAGTACTCCTTCATCTTTCGCCTTTGCTTCTCTTTCTCATTCTTCCTTTGCCTTTGCCTCTCCTCCTCCGACTTCTCCTTCATTTGCTTTTCCATCTCCTCTTCCTCCTTTTGCCTTCGCTTCTCATCCTCCTCCTTATTCCTCCTTTGCTTTTTCCTCTCCTCCTCCTCCTCCTTTTGCCTTCGCTTCTCTTCCTCCTTCTCCTTATTATTCCTTTGCTTTTTCATATCCTCCACCTTCTCCTTCCTTTGCCTTGGTTTCCTTTGCTTTTTTTCATTATTCTCCTCCTTCCTTTCATTTTACTTCTCTTCGTCATCCTTCTTCTTTTTCATCGTTGGATTACTATCTTCAATATCTGACGGATTAGGCCCGCTCTATACTTTATCAACAATTGCTCCCTTTCTTTATCATTCTCAATCTTCATTAGTCTGTAGTACGCTTTTACTTGCTCATACAAAGCATACTCTTGGACGATTTCGTTAAGAGTTTTCTCCACTGACGATGAAGCATTTATTCTCTTAGGAATGTAAGCCATTGGTAACCTGCGCAACAAAAAAACTGATCGAGATGGCAAAGGGTGCTCTAGCGAAAGAAGATGAAGCGTTAAAATTTTTGTAGAACGATTAGGGGAAAATATTGTGAAGAACTCTTTTTATAGCCAAGTAGTTTAATGCTTATGGGACCCGCCAAATTTTTTTTGTCGGTTCACATTTTTGGCGGTTCATGTCTTATAATAAAAGATTTTAAAATGACGTTGTTGTTGGCCACAAAGATCTACCTTTGTTGCAAAAATATTGTCATAGTATAATGCAAGCGAATGCTCAAATATCATACAAATCGATATAAAAATTACTATTGATAGCTTATAAATCGATATACAAATTCATGATAAAAATCAATATTTAAAATCAAGTCAATAACTTAAATCGATATGAAGAATCAAAACAACACCTTAAATCGATATGAAAATTCCTATTGATATCTTCAAAATCGATATTTAGAATCACAACAATGTCTTAAAATAATATTAGGAATCAAAACAATATCTTAAATTCATATTAAGAATCAGCATAGAAATCAATATTAAGATTCAGAACAATATCATAAATCGATATTTAGAATCAGAAAAATATCTTAAATTGACACTAGGAATCAAAACAACATCTTAAACCGATATACACAATTAGCATAGAAATCAATATTATGCTGAATTGCCGTATCGATAATTAATATATTATGCGATATGTATATCAATATTTTATAGAAGAAGTGTTCTATCAAGATCTGTACAACTGCAGACCTAAATCAGAAATGATTTGTTTTATCGCGATTTGCGTTTACCAGCTTTATCTATGCGAATGATATCCTATCGCGATTTGCTTTTATGAGGGTTTTCTACGTGAATGATATGTTGTATCACGATTTACCTAATGACTGATTCGTAAAAGGCAGAAAGGAAATAGCTGTAAACAATTTGATATAGTGTTTAGACTTACTTAAGAACAAATCGACACGATGTCTAGGGTTTATGGTTTAAGGTTTATGTTGTAGGGTTTAGAGTTTAGGGTTTAAGGTTTATTTTGTAGGGATTGGGGTTTAGGTTTTATGATTTATGATTTATGATTTATGATTTAGGGTTTAGGGTTTAGGTTTTATCATTTATGATTTAGGGTTTAAGGTTTAGCATTTAGGGTTTACGACTTATGTTGTAGGGATTGAGGTTTAGGGATTATGATTTAAGGTTTAGGGTTTAGGGATTGGGGTTTAGGGTTTAGGGTTTAGGGTTTCAGGAAAAGGGTTTAGGGTTTAGGGTTTAGGGTTTAGTATTAATGTTTAGGGTTTAGGGTTAGGGTTTAGTGTCACGTGAATCATTATCATCAACAATTATAATTCGCTATTGCATCAAACATATAAATCGTCCTTAAATTAAATATACAAATCGCTGCTTCACACTTACAAATCGATGTATAAATCACACCCTTCATAAGTACATATCGTTGTAACATTTGGGCTTCAACAGTAAACCTCGTTGTACGATTTATCAAACTTGAGTACAAATCTTGGTAACTTTATATATAATAAATCGCTACTGCATTAAATGTATAAATCGTTGTTGCTTTAAATGTATAAATCATAACTCATAAATCATGTCGATTTGACTTTGTTACCAAAATATGTGTCATTTATTTATAAAAGAAACATCGTTTCACATCACACTCGTTATAAAAAATCTATATGCTTTGTGAGGCATGTATTCCGGTTGACGATTTATGAGATTTATGCAATGACATTTATGTCGGCCACAACGATTTGCCTTTGTATAGAAAATATTGGAATAGTATAACCCAAATCGCGGTTGTAGTAATATACTATCGATTTGAGAGATATTATTTTGTTTGTTAATATCGATTTGTTAGCTATTATGCTGAATTTCCATATCGATTTATAATATATTATGCGATATATTTATCTAGTTTTCATTCTCCTCCTTATTCTTCCTTTGCTTTTCCTTGTCTTTGTCATCCTTCTTCTTCTTCTTCATCTTTAGTTTTTCACCATCCTTCTTCGTTTGTTTTTCATCTTCAATAACTGATGGATCAAGCTCCACGATTTGTATTTATGATTTATGAAGTTACCATAATTGCTGTTGTCCAGGGTTTGTGAGGCATAACCGTACTTACGTTTATCGTATCAATTTGTAATATGAATAAGTGATTATGCTGAATTGTCGTATCGATTTGTAATATATTATGCGATATGTACATCGATTTGAGTGTCCAAATCGTTGCTCAGTTAGCGACTTCTATTAAAATCGTTGCATATTATTTGAGGTATGAATCGTTGTAAATAGATATTATGTATTTGCTAGTGTCAATTATTACGATATTTGTCATATGAATCACGTCAAAACATGCTAATACAATAAATCGTTACTTTGATTGACATGGTAATAATAATAACTCGAAGATCATTACAAATAACTGAATCACCTTTCTTTGTAAAGATCTTCAATTATTTCTCTTTGATGACTATGTATAACCACCAATTGAAACAATATTGAACGTAACAAACATCTGAGAAACTGTATCGATTTGAATAGTGCAGTGGGCTGCCATTACGAATGAGCTTGTTTGCTTGCAAATGATATGTGGGATCTGACCCCTGATACAGACTTGTTGTCAAAACTTTTGCAGAAGAACATGGAGCTACCAACTGCAGAGTATACTTTTGCATCTGCTCTTGTTGATTTAATATATGATAGAGAACCAGCTGCACGACAAAGAGTGATCCAACAACAGACGACGGTAAAAGGTGGTCCGACAATAGACAAAGGTAAAAAGTGCTCCGATAACAGACGACGACAAAAGGTGCTCTCACAGCAGCAGACAATGGTAAAGGGTGCTCCTTCGGAGGTGTAAGGGTGATTCAGAACGAAAAGGGCGACATATTTTGAGGTTGAGACTCTTCAAGCAGAGGTGTTTACTGCTTAGGGCGAAAATAGAAGGTTATCCTTCATTTTCTGGTTGGAGGAGATTTTGGTACATTACTAGAAACATCATTTCATGACGCTAATGGCGAGAAAGAATACTTAAGTCTTTGCAAATGCACCGGACTTCGATGCTAAGTGATGCAGACACACATGAGGAAACGAGTCCCACGTGCTTACATACGTGGCGCTCATTCAGACCCGAGAACATGCAACTGCGTGTTTCGGGGGGGAACATATAACCTGCTTCGCCCAACACAAGGTAACTTACAATGACAACAAGTGGAGCCCCTGCTGGTCTCACCTTTCTAACATGCCAAAACCAAAATGATGCAATTTATCAACTTGGACATGTTTTTTGGTGTGCTCAAATGTAGCTTAATATTCAGGTTTAATGAGATAGCTGGATGGTTAGATCGCAGTTGCACTATCATAACCACGGGGTCTAAGGTTCGAATTTCACAGGGGTTATTATATTCGCTAGCCGATAAAAAAAAAATATTGTTCCACATTTCCATAGTGTGCAACAAGAGCTAGATCTGGTAGATGAGCCACAAACTCGCCATGAACAAACCTCGTCCTAAACCAAGGGTTCTGCTTACACCTAGAGGCCTGTCATCAGCCTTCCCTTAAAGGATGAACATATTACCAATTTGTTGATTAATTGAAAAGTTAATAAAACTATTTTTTTCAGTTTATTAATATTCAATTACAAGGTAAAGATTTGTTATCTCCACTAGGCTGAGTGTTAAAAACTATTATGATCACTAGAAACCAAAACTAAAAATTCTTGAATGTGAGAGGAACGTTGAAGATCATGAACTTTGTCATGTTTGTCGTGAAGCTGTGTCCCATGTGTAATTTGTCGCATCTTGCATGTATAGGATGCACAAGTCAAGGGGTGGGGCCCAAGATAACTACTTAACAAGTCTTCAAGATAAGGACGGTAGGACACCCTATGCTAGTTTGGCATGTTGGTTGTGGACAAAGCATTGTTTTATCAATCCCCTCTCTTTAGCCTGTAGCTTGTAAAATAATCTTAGCCACAAATTTTTTTTAAAGACTAGCTGGGGTTAGACAGACCTCACCAGTTATTATTCAACGTATCATTGGGTTTTGAACCTGCAATGTCCTACTACAAGGAGACGTGCACTGACAGCTCTTACCAACCACGCAGAGCCCCCCGTTGGTAGCTCTAATGGCTTTGACCATTTGAATAGTATAGTAAAAAGAGGGATGATTTTACATTATATGCAGCGTGACTGCATGGTAGGCGATCTGCCTGACAACCATCCATCTTGACTTTTTTCGAGATGAGTAGGGTGTTCATCTTGAGAAATGTTGAGATGGAAGGTCAGCAATGGTGGAGCTGGAACAGCATGCTAACCACCTAGTCATATGCTTTTACTATTTTTTTTAAAGATGATCTCTCTCTTCCTACTATTTGCCATCGAGTCCACAAACTCATGAGAGCCCTTTAAAAAAAGCCCTTTGAGTGTGGCTTATCTATGTTTCTAAACTTCTCATTATGCCCTATAAATATGATCCCGGAGTACCTACTCCCACCTAATAGAATCTTTACATTTTTAAATTTCTTAAACTTTTTTTTGTTAACCAGACCCTATAGATATGATCTATAAGCATTACTTAGTAGAAAATAAGTTTTGGATCATGTGATTACATCATATATGTATATTCTTTAAGAACTTTAAAAAATCAATAGCTCATAATGTATCAAAATTTTGTTACTTAAAATATCTTATTTTTAATGTAAAAAAACATGATCCAAAGCATGATTCTTATCAAATAAACTATGTTGACTACATCCATAAGGTTTAATCGAGAAGATACAACCTACAACAATGATTTCTAGTATGTGGGCGAGCACCATAGCATTACTGTATGCTTATTATGATCTTTGTTATCGCTTTATAAATGAAATTACATAAACTGATTGGGTGAAACTGGTTCAGTTGGTCAGCTCCTTGCTTTGGGATCAGGACTATGTTAGTGCAATTAACTCTCCTAATAATGTGCCAATATTTTTGGAAAAAAACACTTGAACAGTCATCCGTACCTGCTGTGCTTTCTGCATCTAAATCAAATATCACACTTTTCACATCTTCTTCTGAGGCTTTTGATCATAAATAATTATTCTCCTTCAATGAGACTTTTTCTTCAACTTCGCCAAGGAAGAGCTCTTGCGACATCCCCTCATTTCTAAACAATCCTTCAAAATATGTAATTGATCGCCTCCTCTTTGGAGCAAACTTGTGACCCATCTTTTAGTTTCAGCACCAAGATCTTCCACTTTATAATGTTTCGGTTGTGTTCCTATATATCTCCTTCTTTCAACCAATGACAACCAATTACATCTGAATTTCTGACACATCATGGATTCTTACATCTCCTGCAACATATGTTCATCATATAGTTGAAGCTCCCTCATGATCCCATCCTCAGTGCCCCCTGACTGGCATCCTCTTGAGAGGAGTAATTCTATAAGTGTTTTAAGTTAGTGATGAATAAACTGGTAGGGTCGACCTAACTACAGCTTGCCTTTCTAAAGAAAAAAAAGGATTTTTTTGGATTGATTTGACTGTTAGCTTCAACCGTTTGTTCTCTGCTGCTCTCCCCTTTTGCATTTTGTGACTGATTATGTGATTCTTTGTTTTTTTAATAGGATTATGTGACTCTTGGTCGTTTTTAAGTAACCAGCCTTATGCTGTCATGAGCATACGTGCTCACAAATTTCCCCCAAATCTCCTTTCCCTTTTGTTAATTATTCTTTTCATTACATCCATATCAGGAAAAAATGCAATATTTTTATGGCATATTTTTAAAAAAATGAGCTTTGTGAGGGAATATAACAGATTTGGAGAAAATGATGATATTTTCAAATATCACCCATGTTTGTGGCACGGGTTTATATGATATTGGCATCATCAAATTAGCCATAAAGAAAATTTCTAAAACAAACCGTAGAGGATATATAATGGGAAAGCCATAAATTGGTAAGTTTTATAATTCTATTCCATCCCTCATTTGGTTAAGGGTGTCTTTGAATTTCACCGAGATGAAGGGATGTCATGAGTTTGAAACCCACATGTGTGTTTTCCTTGCCTCTAAGACTCCCTGGCAGGCAAAAAGGACCTGCTGATGATCTTGTGAATGAGGAGAGGGTGTTGTGTGTTCTCCCCGGAACACAAATTCATGTGTTCCGGTGTGTACAGAGAAATATCTTGGGACCCATGATAATTCATATGCCAATGTTGCCCACGCTGACTTTGTAATAAAATAACATATAAAAAAGGTAGATATGCTTTTGACAGAAATGTTCTCTCGTAAGATAGATATGTGTAGGACAAAAATGTCCTCACGCTCTCCATATATAGATTTGCACGTTTCGCCTTTATTTTTAGCTTGTGCTACAACACATGGCCACCTTCTCGTTCCTACCTCGTGGAGATAACTATAAATCGAAGGACTGATTCGATCATTGGTTGGCGCCAAAGGGGGATTTGTCGGCCATCTCTTTTTACAGTCATTTCTTCTTCTTCATTTTTGTAGAGTTAGTAGATGTTATGTGTAGGAGAAAGATTGATATTTTATGTCTTCAAGAGACCAAATGGGTAGGTGAGAAAGCTAAAGTGATAGAACCTTGGGGATATAAGATTTGGTATACAGGAATAAATAAGAATAGGAATGGAGTAGGGATTGTTATGAGTCGTCAGTTTATAGATAATGTAGTTGAGGTCCGTAGGAAGGGTGATAGAATTTTACTTATTAAATTAGTATTAGGTACGGATATTATTAATATTATTAGTGTTTATGCACCTCAAGTAGGTTTAGATGATTCCATTAAGCATCAATTTTGGGAAGATTTAGATGGAGTAGTACAAGAGACATCTTATGGAGAAAAGCTTTTCATCGGCGGTGACCTTAATGGACATGTAGGCATTAGTAGGGATGGATTTGAGAATATCCATGGAGGCTATGGTATAGGAGAAAGAAATGAAAGTGGAGAAAGGATTTTAGATTTTTGTTTGTCCTATGATATGATCTTAGCAAACACTTGGTTTAGGAAGAGGAAGTCTCACCTAGTAACATTTAAAAGTGGGGTTAATACGAGTCAGATAGATTTTTTCCTACTTAGAAAGAGAGATAGGGGTTGTTGCATCGATTGTAAGGTTATACCAGGAGAAAGTGTAGCTACACAACATAGAGTCTTAATTTTAGATCTTAGAATTAGACAATGCCGCAAAAGGGATAGACATAGGATAGATCCTAGAATTAAGTGGTGGGCACTGAAAGGAGCTAAACAAGGAATGTTTGTAGAGCAGGTAGTTAAGGAAGTTGATTGGTGTCTCGAGGAGGATTCAGAATCAATGTGGTATGAGTCTAAAGGCGGGTGGTATGAGAAAAGTAGCTAAGGAGGTATTGGGTGAGTCTAAAGGCGGTGCACCACTAGGTAAGGATACATCATGGTGGAAAGAGGATGTCAAATTAGCTATTAAGGTTAAAAGAGAGTGTTATAGAAATCTAAGTAAGAGTCGTGATAATGAGAATTTGGAGAAGTATATGATAGCAAAGAAGGAAGCTAAAAAAGTTGTTCGAAACGCGAGGGCTAAGGTATATAAGGAGGTTTATGACAAGTTGGATACCAAAGAAGGCGAGAAGGATATTTATAGGCTTGCAAAGATGAGAGATAGGAAATCGAAGGATTTGGGTATGGTTAGATGTATCAAAGATGAAACGCAAAGGGTTTTAGTCAAAGATGAGGAGATTAAGGAGAGATGGAAAGATTATTTTGATAAGCTATTTAATGATAGTCATGCTCAAGATCTTGGAGACTTCTCCATTCCTTTTCATGAGATAAATCGTGACTTCATGCGTAAGATTCAAAAGAAAGAAATTGCAGAGGCTTTGAAGAAAATGAAATCAAGAAGGGCAGTTGGCCCAGATGGTATACCTATCGAGGCTTGGAAATGCTTGGGAGAGAAAGGTTTAGAATGGTTGACAAATCTTTTTAACTTGATTTGGCGAACAAATAAGATGCCTAATGAGTGGAGGAAGAGTACTTTGGTGCCTTTATATAAGAATAAGGGTGATATACAAGATTGCACAAACTATCATGGTATAAAACTCATGAGTCATACTATGAAACTTTGGGAGAGGGTGATTGAGTCTAGGTTGAGGAAGGTTGTCATGATATCGGAGAATCAATTTGGTTTTATGCCTGGAAGATCAACTATGGAAGCTATACATCTTCTTAGACAACTTATTGAGAGAAATAGAGAGAGGAACAAAGATTTGCATATGGTTTTTATTGATTTAGAGAAGGCATACGATAGAGTACCTAGGGACGTTCTCTGGTGGACAATGATGAAGAAAGGTGTTTCTCTCAAGTACATTAGTATAATTAAAGATATGTATGAAGGAGTAGTAACCAATGTCCGCACTTGTGGAGGGGTGACAACCAATTTTCCGATAACGGTTGGGTTACATCAAGGATCTGCTTTAAGCCCTTTCCTATTTGCGATAGTGATGGATGAGCTTACGAGATCAATTCAAGAAAATGTACCGTGGTGTATGTTGTTTGCTGATGATATTGTTTTGATTGATGAGTCTAGAGCTGGGGTTAATGCTAAGTTAGAATTATGGAGACAGACATTGGAAGCTAGAGGCTTTAAGTTGAGTAAGAGTAAGACTGAATATATGGAATGTCGGTTTAGTAAGCAACGAAGTAGTGATGGGAGTGTAGTGAAGCTTGGTGAGCAAGATATACCGGTGAATGATTATTTCAAATATTTGGGATCCATCATTCAAAAGTATGGAGAAATTGATGGAGATGTAAATCATAGGATAAAGGTTGGGTGGATGAAATGGAAAAGTGCTACTGGAGTGCTGTGCGATCGTAGAATGCCATTGCGGTTGAAGGGAAAGTTTTATAGGACAACTATTAGACCCGCTTTACTATATGGTACGAAATGTTGGGCTGCCAAGAGACATCATATTCAAAAAATGAGTGTAGCTGAGATGCGGATGCTTAGATGGATGTGTGGAAATACAATAAAAGATAAGATTCGGAACGAAGAGATACGTAAGAAGGTAGGTGTTGCACCCATTGAAAATAAGATGCGAGAGAATCGTTTACGGTGGTTTGGACATATTCGGCGAAGGCCTAATGATGCTCCAGTTAGAAGGTTGGAGAAATGGGAAAATATATTAGTTAAAAGAGGTCGGGGTAGGCCTAGGAAGACTTGAATGGAGATGATAGGAAAGGATATGAATGCTTTGAACCTCACCGAGGACATGGCGTTGGATAGAAATGATTGGAGGAAAAGGATTCATGTGGAAGACCCAAAATGAATTTCTTTTTTGGTTCATATCGCTGACCCCAATTGTTTTGGGATGAAGGCGTAGTTGTTGTTGTTGTTGTTGTTGTAGTATGGAAAAAAGCAATGATGCAAAAAGATTTCAATAAGTGCCATTAAAGCATGGTGAGTACCTTTTCATGTCATCATGATATTGTTGAAGAACGTATATCATTGTGAGTGTCATTAAGGCGTTTTGTTATTGCAGGTAGATTTTATTGTTTCGGCGGTGAGAAACTTGAAGATATTTGTAAGGCAATGGGATCTATTGACAAAAATGCTTGGTTACAGATGCAAGCAAGGGCCTCTACCCCATCCGGTATCGTCCATTCACTCAGTATATGCAATGTAACAAAATCGTAGTTGTAGTAACATGTATATCAATTTGTGAGATATTTTTTGTTTGTTAATATCGATTTGTAAGATATTATGTTGAATTACCGTATATTGATTTGTAAGATATTAAGTGTTTTCTAGTATCAATTTGTGAGATATTGTTTTGTTTGTTATTATCGTTTTGTAATATATTATGATGAATTGTCGTATACCGATTTGTAAGATATTATGTTTTCTAGTGTCGATTTGTGAGATATTGTTTTGGTTGTTAATATCGATTTGTAATATATTATGCTGAATTGTCGTATATCGATTTGTAAGATATTATGTGTTTTCTAGTGTCAATTTGTGAGATATTGTTTTGTTTGTTATTATCGATTTGTAATATATTATACTGAATTATCGTATATCGATTTATAAGATATTATGTGTTTTCTAGTGTCGATTTGTGAGATATTGTTTTGGTTGTTAATATCAATTTGTAATATATTATGCTGAATTATCGTATATCGATTGGTAAGATATTATATGTTTTCTAGTGTCGATTGGTGAGATATTGTTTTGGTTGTTAATATTGATTTGTAATATATTATGCTGAATTATCGTATATCGATTTATAGGATATTATACTGAATTGCCGTATACTGATTTATAATATATTATGCTGAATTATCATATATCGATTTGTAAGATATTATGTGTTTTCTAGTGTTGATTTATGAGATATGATTTTGTTTGTTATTATCTAATTGTAAGCTATTATGTTGTTGCTTTGATACTGTGATTCATCCAATCATTTATTTGACTTGCTTAACTAATCTGTAGTCATTGTTATATACATCCTGAATAAATCGTAGTAAACGTATGCGCTGGCTAACGCAAATTGATATTTTGCTCATGACAGTGTTGAACATATGAACTAGTTGAAGTGAAGATGATGTATCTCAATCATTGAAAAGTCATGGAGCAACGAACATTCATACTATCGACGCACCTGAAGAAGTTAATATGTGCACTAATGATGCACATAATAAGAAGGGTGCAGGCAAGTGATTCACTCTTGACTTGAATATTTTAGCAGATGAAATGCAATTCAATAATGAGGTAGACGATCATGACAGTGCACTTGACAAAGGTGCATGCACCTCAAGTCTACGCGATAGTACACTTGAGTCTGTTCTCGTAGAGGGAATGCAGTTTAATAATGAGGAAGCTGCATACAAATTTTATAATGATTATGCCTTAAAACTTGGCTTCAGTTTTAGAAGGTATTCTTGGGCAAAAAATGCACAGGGTGTCATGGTGAGAAAGGCATATGTTTATTTTGTTTGTTAATATCGATTTGTAAGCTATTATGCTGAATTTTTGTATCAATTTATAATATATTTTGCCATATGTATATCGATTTATAAGATTTTATGTGTTTTGTAGAGTCCATTTGTAAGCTATTATGCTGAATTTTCGTATCGATTTGTAATATATTATGCGATATGTATATCGATTTGTAAGATATTATGTTTTTTCTAGTATCGATTTCGTTCACAAAGAAAGAGTTTTTAGATGAAGCCATTTTCATGAATCGTGAGCTACAAAAATAGAATTGTTAATATTTTTTTGGATCACCATTCATGAAAATGACTTCATCCAAAAACTATGGAACACAAGAATGACGCGTGAATTCTGTTTAATAATGTATCATTCACATGTATAAATCGTTGTAATATGTATCATTCACATGTATAAATCGTTGTCTTATCTATCCTACAGAGCTACAATTTTGATACCGTAGGTAAATCGCCGTTGCTCAGTGCTTATACAATTAGTGAAAATCGTTGTCTCATCTAACCTTCACATATACAAATCGCTATACATAAACTGTAGTTGAATCGTTGCTTAAAAACCATACTTCGTAGTTGAAAAAATATCTGCCTAATCTTCGATATACTTCACGATAAATATGCTACAGTCGGTATCGTCATTCACTAAGTATATACAATGTATCGCAAATCGTGGTTGTAGTAACATTCTACCGATTTGTGAGATAATATTTTGTTTATTAATATCAATTTGTAAGCTATTATGCTAAATTTTCGTATCGATTTATAATATATTTTTCCATATGTACATCAATTTGTAAGATTTTATGTGTTTTGTAGAGTCGATTTGTAAGTTATTATGCTGAATTTCTGTATCGATTTGTAATATATTATGCGATATGTATATCAATTTGTAAGATATTATATGTTTTCTAGTATTGATTTTGTTCATAAAGACAAGCAAAGATATATCATTGTTGCAATAGTTGCTTAAATCGATTTGTACTTTATTAAGTTTAAACATCGTGACAATTTGGGTACACTTGCGTAAAACCCTGCAAAATATAAAACCCTAATATAGATATATATAAAACCCTACCTAACCTGACCCATTGTCCAGGTGTAAAACCTTAGTCTATTTAACCTCTCTTCCTGTTTTCTGCGGCAACACAACTTCTTCTTCTTCTTTTTTCTTCTCCGCCTTCGTCTTCTTCTTCTCCTTCTTCTTTGACATTTTCGTCAAGCACATATCTATCTTTTAGAGACTTCCATTTTTACAGAAGAGATCACCAAAACATCCATATCGTTCATCGTCGAGTTCATTTTCTGCTGCAAAACGATTCTATGTGTAGCTACAGATACATCCTCTATAAGAAAATGAGCTCATTAGTAATGACAGTCCACTGTACCATTTTTCTCGGACCGAGGCTGATTTTTAGAGACTCTAGCATTGATGCACTCTTGACAATATGCTTTACCAACTTCATCTTAGGCATTGTCTCATTGAAGGAGCCAATGAGCTACATCATAAATCACTTTTAGGTATTTATCTTCGATATACTTCATGACAAATACGTAAAAGCGATTTATGATGTAGCTCATCAGCTCTTCAAGGGGACAGTGCCTAAGCTGAAGTTTGTGAAGCATATTCTCAAGGTGCACCATTGCTAGAGTCTCTAAGAATAAGCCTCAGTCCAAGAAAAAAGATGCAGTAGGCTACCATTACTAATGAGCTCATTTTCTTGGAGAGGATGTATCCGCAACTGCACATAGAATCACTTTGCAGCAGAAAATGAACTCGACGATAAACGATATGGATGTTTTGGTGATCTCTTCTGTAAAAATGAGAGTCTCTAAAAGATAGATATGCGTTTGATGAAAATATCCTCCCATAAATAGCTTTCCATATTCCTGCACCTGGATTGCATTAGAAGCATATCACTATTTTGGACATGGGTTTCATACTGGTGATGATATTTGTTTTCTTTCTTTATGATGATCATGTATTGTATCTAAGCCAAACCATTGGTCATGATGTATTGTAACTAAATACTAATATTTTTTGTATATGAATGTGGTTGTAAATCATATGGATTTGTAGTTACGAAGTTACGGCAAGAATGATGTCTTTATGAACGGAATCAATTTGTATTTAAGAAGTTAACTCGATTTGTATCGTTGAAGTAAAACCTAAAATCCTTAAACCTAAACCCCAATCGCCCGTAAAAGTGATTAAAAAATATCGTTGACATAGACATTGTAGGATCCACGATTTTCATTTTCATGCATATTGTGTAATTATATGGAAATCGATGAATTTTTATGTTTTGGCAATTTCTGAAGATTTGCTTATTTTGAGAATTGGGTTAAATCGTGTGATTTTATGTAAATAGAGCGATTTCGGGAAATCTAGAGCGGATCAACCTCCATTTTTTTTGGGTAAGTTTGATATAGGGTTGTAATGATACACCCCGAATTTGAAATCCGAATGACGAAAAAACCTCGTCAGTGCATGTGAATTACGGGAGATAGCTTAAGAAATTAGCAAGGGCCTAAACGAGGCCAATTTCGCTCGGAACGAAGATTTCTTCGCTTGAGTAGCTGTGTGATGATATTTACATTGATAATATAAAATAAAACTTCTATGCATTGTGTAAAAATAATTGAAATTAAATTTAAAATAGAAATTAACATAATAAACCAATTGTCTTTCCATTGGTCAAAGTCGACCAAGGCCACTTTCGTCCACTTTGGAGGGCCTTGGGATGACTAAGGCTATGGAACCAGCTGATCTCATTGACCAGCTGGGTTAGTGGCACTTATGTAAAGGTTTTTGAAAGCTCATAAAGGGAGGGCCACGATTGGCCCTACCCAAATCATTAAAAAGATAAAAGTTAAAATTTTAAATATTGTAATGTCATGTCATTAAGAGAGAAATGAGGACGTTTTTAGGCTGGAGGGCGCCATCCCCTCTTGGGTTTGGCGTGGAACCTTGCATGGATTGCTTAGCTTGGGATTTGAGAGATCCCAAGGGGGCTCCTTTCAAGAGGAGCTATAATTACCCTTGACCCTTTCCTATTGGATGTATGGGGCGGCAGCCCCATGGCATCATTGTAAAGATTAGAAGCCCTTTTGAATCCTAGAAGTTGAATGGAGGGGTTGGGCGGCGGTGGAAAACCGTGTTCCACCCCAGCCATCCATCTAGCATGACTTAATTTTAGCCCTTCATCTCAGCCCAACCACAATATAAACCCTTTGGAAAAGTCGAGCCCCCCTTAAGGGGCAATTTTTTTTGGCAAACACACACACTCTCTCTCTCTTGTCTCCTTCCTCCAACCGTGGGAGCTCCATCCTTGAAGTGAAGAGCTGCATCCGAACTCCCTCATCTCCTACACTAAGGTGAAGAATCCTTCCATTGGGTTCATTTGGGACAAACCGTGAAACCAAGGTTGCGAATGCACCTATATGTGCAAGCCCCTTGGTAGATTAGCTTGTAGAAGCATGGCATGTTAACTTGATTCATAGTGTTTTGCATTGTTAAACTTATGTACCACTTTTGAAATTAGTTCTCTTGTTGTTTTTTTTCCAAGTTGTATTTTCACTTTTTCTTTCCTATGTATTCTTCCAGCATTCCATGTTTTTATTTTTTTGTAGCTGGGATTTCAGCAGACTCGTGGGAATAGCATCCGTGCTGAGGTGCACTGGACCGAGCTGAGCTCGTCCAACATGCACCTAGCCGTGGCGGAGCCTCGGTGTAACGCAGGCCAGCATGCAGTGGATGCGCTGCAGCCGCACGTTCTTTTCTTTTTTTGTTTGTTCCTTTCTTTTTTTTTTCTTTCTTGTTGGCCTTAACCGGTGTGGTGGGTTCAACCCAGTCCCAACATATTTGGGACTGGCATGGTAACCCGTGCTGGACTGGGTCAAGTGACCAGACCCCTTTCGACCCCTATGTTTTTAGTCATGGGTCCCATTCGGACCTGGGCGCGTGGGACAACCGATTGTCCCAACATTTTAGCAGGTTAGGGTCACCCATGGCAGGCGCCCAACCCTGCTCAGCCGTCGTGTTTCGAACCTCTCAAACCATTGCTCATGACTTGGAGCATGTGTGATCTAGTCCCATGGACCAGCCCCCCCCCCCCTTTTTTTTAGCCGGCCCTCCTACCTTCGTTTAGAGCTGGCGCCACGCAGGTGGTTCGTGTGCGCGCTCAGCAATAGGTACCCCGCCTTCTTTTTTTTATGGTGGTTTTTCCTTCAGCTAGTTACCTTCGGATCAGGTCTGAACCAAAGGTCAGACCTGATGGCTTGGCAGTTGGGCGTGGTACGCGGTGCCAACCCTGTCTTACCCCGTGTTGGGCCCAGGTGCCAGCCGCCTGGAGCTGGGCACCCAGGCCATGAGGGGCGCCAGACCCTTTGGGTCTAGGCCTGAACCAAGAGGTTCCGACTTGTCTATGTGTGTAGCAGCGGTCCGGTCATATGGACCAGACCCGCCTTGTCGAGCCTTGGTACCCCTTTTTGCAGGGTTAGTCGACTGCCCCTTGGTGGCAGCTTGGCTCAGCCCCTATTGACCCTATTCGGCAGTTTGGTTCGCACTAGGAGTAGGACTAGAACCAAGTAGTGAGCGCGACAGCCAGTCCCATGGACCACTACCACACTGTCCAACCCCTTGGTGCCTGTTTTGCAAGAGTGTCCAGCCGGTTGTCACTCCCTTTGGCGGTCAGACTCCACCCAAACTGAACCCTTCAACAATCTGGTCCGAACCATAAGTCGGACCAGAACCTTGTAGTCTGCATGACAGTCTAGTCTGGAGGACCAGACCAACGATTTAGTTAGAACCTTTTTGGCAGCAAGGTGTGAAACCCCTTGGTGGCACCCTTTGCAGCCCCGTGACTCCCTCCAATCGGCTGTCACGCATGCAGAGTTGTTCTTTTAAGGACCACACTCAATCCACTACCAGCTGAACCGTAGTAGATCCAATTTTGGGTAGTTAGCACCACACCTCCTTCACACCTCGGTTAGGGTGTTGGCATGTGAGCTCATGCCTTGCGATGCACCGGGTTCGAGTATATATATATATATATATATATATATATATATATATATATATATATATATATATATATATATATATATATATATATATATATATATATATATATGTGTGTGTGTGTGTGTGTGTGTGTGTGTAAGTGCGAATATGTACATGTATATACGTGTACCTATACAATAAGGAACGTCCCTTGTCGAGTATATTTGTAAGAATGTGGAGTTATATATGTGTCTATATATTAAAACACATAAATGGTTGTTCGGTGTGACCGAATGGACATGCGACACTCATGTGTCCCGTCAAAGTCTTACTTCAGATGGATTTACACTCTGTATTAGATATGAGTTTCCCTTAGTGCTATTTTATGTTTGTTTGGTCAACAGTTTGTTGTGGGTCCGCGGGCGCGGCACTCTGAACCGTGGCAATGCAAATGAAATACCCATTAGATGGGTTAATTCTAGAAATCACCTTCGACACACATGTGAGTCGTATTGCATAAGGAAAACCCTTATGTCTTGGTTTACATTCGACAGAATAGAAAGGTGTGCAGTTGAGCATTTTTGTAAATCCAAGAACTTAGAGACTTCGTTGATTTAAAATCACAAGTGGTTCAATATCTTTGTTTCGGGTCCGCAGGCGCGACTCCCCATACCGTGGAAACAACTAATGTTGTTCCCATAAGACAGGAATATCCCAGAATTCACCATAAACATGTAAGTGCGTTGAACCCCGTGTAATGGTCTTTTGGGTCGCAATTGCATCTTCCCAGCAAGAGCAACGATCCACCTTGGGGAGACCAATGCTATTCCCATTAGACAGGATGATTGGTTAAATTCAATTTCAAACCCTTGAGTATGAAATTGTTGATAAATGCAATCATAACACTGAAGTATGCAATATAGTGCAGTTTAATATCATGTGATGCCTCTGTTGTTTACACTTGTGCGAAAGATAAAAACATGTGATATTCCTTCACTTTGCACTTAGCACATCCTGACACTATTATTGAGTAGTGCGTACCCTGAGGAGGTACATCGCTGAGGCATTGGTAAGCGCATTAGGTGCACTTACCTTATGAAATGAAAAGAAAAAAAATTGAACACCATAGGGTATGGCCAAGTCCTCGTTTTGCGTACTCTGCGGGGACCACGAGGCAGATTCCTCGTTGTAAGGTATGATTGAACTTAAGCCTTAAGAAAGATAAACCTGCTTCGCCCCATTCACAAAATGGTTCACCTTGGGAGAGGGTGGATGGTACAACTCTGAGTGACTTGTCGTTACTATGACACGTGTTTGACAGGAGCTGTAGCGTCCTTTGGCCTCCAGTCACTCAGAGTCAGGGAGGTCGAGGTTGCCTTCTTAGGACCTCACTACTGCAGTAGTATGGATTGCAATCCTTTCCTATGCGAGTATTTTCTCCTAGCCGTGTGCTGCTCGCATGAAGTTGACTCGGTCTGTAGCTTCCCTGGTTACCACATTAGAATTTAAATAATAGACGCTGAGTGCATGTCTCACAGAATGCGAGGTTTTCTTCGCGTACCCGAAGGAGTAATCAGAAGAACTTAAAGACTAACCAATCAACTGACTTACTATAGTGGCTACTTCACTTGTGCTATGGACTTTACTCCAGTTGCTTTACTTGCTTCAGCTGTTACTTGGTTACTTTGCTGCTCAGCTCTTGTTACAGTTGTTACTACTTTGAGCACTTGCTTTACAGTTACTGTTGCTTCTTTAGTTACTTACTGCTCAGTTTGTTGCTTTAGCTACTTATTTTCCCTGTTGCTGTAGTTTGTGGACTAGTACTTGTCACCTTGCACTTACCTGACACAAGCACTTACACTTGTTAGCTTTTCCTGTTTTTCCTGCATAGATGGTATATCTATACATGCTTATGGTTGTTTCTTCACCACCTTGCAAGAGGACTGACCCTGTTTTATGGGGATGTAGGTGACGAACAGGTGTAGTGCGGATGCAGTGATACACGG
Source organism: Nuphar pumila (assembly GCF_984573655.1). Lineage (NCBI taxonomy): Eukaryota > Viridiplantae > Streptophyta > Magnoliopsida > Nymphaeales > Nymphaeaceae > Nuphar > Nuphar pumila. The sequence continues at coordinate 101,820,046 of NC_143252.1, read as the reverse complement.
TGGAGGCTTTGAGGACCCACACACACTTGACTGCAGATCCTGTACCAGTGGTTTTTGGGTTTTTGTTGTTATTGTGATATATTACCAGTTTTGTACTTTTGTACTCACTTTTGTAAATTCTTAAACTGTTGGGATGTTTTCCCGTTTTATTTTACAGCTACACTTTTTGTACACACCGTTGGTTACACTATTTCCACTTGTTGCACTTATCTGTAGTGGCCGCCCAGACTTGCGACTTTGTCGTTTTTCCCACACTTGCCTTCCGCTGGTTTTCTACTTAAACCCTTTCAAAAAAAAAATCACTGAAAATTCTAAGTTTTCCAAGGTCGGGGTTTGGGGCGCCACATACATAGCCTGTAAAAGCAAATCACGATAGCACGTAGCCTTCATACGTCATTGTGTAAAACACGATGATACGTGTAATTCACTTAGACAAAGCTCATTGTCTAAAAGATAGACGTCATTGTGTAAATCACAATGGTATAACGATTTACACAATGACGTCTATGTCGGCCACATCTGGATAAAAATCATACTGTGCATGAGTACAAATCATGGTAAAAGTGCACGGTCAATGTTTGTGCAAATTGTTTCAGACATTTATCAATCATTGTGTAAATCGCGATAAGAACACAACTCGTAAAAGTAAATCAGTGGCATTTTCACTATACACAACACTAAATGCTTGTTTGATTTTTATTTATGAACGCCTATCATTACAATGATTTGTTCAGTGACATTTGTGTGCTACACTTATAAATAAATCGATATTAATAAAAAACCATATCTCACAAATTGACACTAGAAAACACAAATAATCTTACAAATTGATATATGATGATTCAACATAATATATTACAAATCAGTATACGGAAATTCAACATAATGTCTTACAAAACGATATATGACAATTCAGCATAATATATTATAAATCGATATACGACAATTCAACATAATATATTACAAAGCAATATTAAAAACCAAAAACAATATCTCACAAATCGACACTAGAAAACACATAATATCTTACAAATTGATGTACAACAATTCAACATAATATATTACAGATCGATATTAACAAACAAAACAATATCTACAAACCGACACTAGGAAACACATAATATCTTACAAATCAATATACGACAATTCAACATAATATATTACAAATTGATATTAACAACCAAAACAATATCTCAAAACACGTGTGCCATATTATATCAATTTTTAAGATGTGTCGATTTACAATATATTTGTATTATGATTTTGAAATGTGTGCCTACAAAACACGTGTTTCAAGTGCATAATTTTGGTTTACAGTTGAGGTTTAGGGTTTTAGGATTTAGGGCTTAGGGTTTTAGGGTTTGGGGTTTGGGGTTTGGGGGTTAGGGTTAGGGTTTAGGGTTATGGTTTAGGGATTAGAGTTTAGGGTTTAGGGTTTAGGGTTAGGGTTTAGGGTTTAGGTTTAGGTTAGGGTTTAGGGTTAAAGGGTTTAGGGTTTAGGTTTAGGGTTTAAGGATTAGGGTTTAGTAATATATTAAGGGTTTAAGGTTTAGCATTAGAGTTTAGTAAGATATTAAGGGTTTAGCGTTAGGGTTTAGTAAGATATTAAGGGTTTAGGGTTTAGGGTTTAGAGTTAGGGTTAGGTTTAGGGTTTAGGGTTTAAGGTTTAGGTTTAGGTTTAGGGTTTAGGGTTTAGGTTTAGGTTTAGGGTCTAGGTTTAGTAATATATTATGGGTTTAGGGTTTAGCGTTAGGGTTTAGTAAGATATTAAGGGTTTAGGGTTTAGGGTTAGGGTTTAGTAAGATATTAAGGGTCTAGGATTATGTATAGTAATATATTATGCGATATGTATATCAATTTGCAAAAGATTAAGTCTTTTTTATTGTCGATTTGTTAGATATTTGTAGTATTAATTGAAACCTGTGCATGAGGAATTTATATTATAGCGACATGAGGTGGCCATTTGTGTGTTTAAATCATTGCTCATTTAACAATTTCTATGGAAATTGCTTCAATGCATCATACTTGTAATTAAATAGCTGTTACATGAATCACTATCATCAACAAGTATAAATCACTATTGCATCAAACGTATAAATCATTCTGCTTTAAACGTAAATAATAAATCATAATCTCAATGTTCATTATATTTTGGTACTTTACATAACCCTCATATATATCAAATTGGTTGATGATTGGCGACAGGTGAGGTGGGATAAAGAGAAACTTTGGGCATGGGATGAGGGGTGGGAGGCACAACATCGACAAGAAGGGATGGTGGGGGTTGGAGGCTGAGAAGTTGGGAGGCACAGAAGGTGACCTTGCTTCTCAGAGTCACCGCAGGCGACTTGTGCGGTGGCGTTGTGATTGCCCTCTCCATTTCAGACATAATTATCACCAGAAAGAGAGAGAGAGAGAGAGAGAGAGAGAGAGAGAGAGAGAGAGAGAGAGAGAGAGAGAGAGAGAGAGAGAGAGAGAGAGAGGGCGGTTGGGGAGTGATACGAGGAAATGTGTCTAAAAAAGCCAGTGCGATATAGCCGTTACAAACAACAAATAAAATATTATGGCTTTTCTCCCCTGCCACTTTCAAATTTTAAATCGATGTCCTATTCTCAATGGACAACATATAAATTTAACTGCATCATTATATGTTACAACCGCCTCCCCAAGTATATATTATTACAAATTGTCACATTCGTTACACAATCACCAACATTACAAGTCATCACAATATTTGGCTTCATAAGTTAACATCGTAGTACAATTTAGCAAAATTAAGTACAAATCAAGGTAACTTCATAATTACACATCGCTAATGCAACAAACATATAAATCGTTGTTGCTTCAAATGTATAAATTATTGTACAAATCATGCCCTTCATAAGTACATATCGTTGTAACATTTTGGCTTCATAACTAAACATCGTTGTACGATTTAGCAAACTTAAGTACAAATCATGGTAACTTCATAAATCATAAATACACATGACTACTGCTTCAAACATATAAATCGTTGTTGCATCGAACGTACAAATCGCTGCTTCAAACGTACAAATCATTGTATAAATCGAACCCTTCATAAGTACATATCATTGTAAATCATAAATCGCTATTGCATTAAATGTATAAATCGTTGCTGCTTTAAATATATAAATCATGAATCGTAAATCACTACTACTTAAAACGTATAAATCATTGCTGTATCGAACAAATTGCTACTACATTAAATGTATAAATCATTGTTAAATTCAAACTTACAAATCGTTGTAGAAATTTAGCCTTCATAAGTACATATCATTGTAATGTTTGACCTTCATAAGAACAAATCGTGCTAACTATTTTTCGATGCTCAGAAGGTAGATATGTACAAATCGATTTGTTTCAGTATGAAAATAGGTATCATTTAGCAAGAATAATACAACCAGTTGTAAGATTTAACATTCAAATTTACAAATCGATTTGTTTACATAAAACTCACTGAAAGGACATAAGTTTTGCTAATCCGACAGTAGAGGAGAAACACCTAGAAGGTAGATGCAGCCGATGGTGGCAATGGTGCTCCAAATCGCTCCGAGGATAGTAGACGACAAAAAGGGGTGCTCCGGTGGCAGCAGACGACGACAAAGGGGTGCTCTAACGACATCAGACGATGACAAAGGGTGCTCTGGTGGCATCAGACGACGATAAAGGGTGCTCCAGCGACAATAAATGACATCAAGGGTTGCGTCGTCAAAGGGAGCTCCTGTTACAACAGATGGTGCATCATCAAAGGGTGATCCGAAACTATAAGGGATAACCCTTTTTGGTGGGAGGACATTTGTGTCCTTTACTCAAAACATCATTTTATGGTGCTAATGGTGGGAAAGGGTACTTAGGTCTTTGCAAATGCCAAACTTCGATGCTAAGTGATGCCGACACACACGAGGAAATGAGCCCCACGTGCTTGTTATCATCGCAAAATTTTCTAGCTTTTGCGAGTCAAACTGACCTTTGAAAAAGATTTTGAAAATAACTCGCCTCCGTTTTTAAAATGCGGGAAAATTCCGAAGAATGGGACTCGCCTGTCGGTACGAGGTTCAACCGTTCCTGCCACCTTTAACAGGGGTAATTGAACCAAGGACCAATCTTATGCTCTACTCTATTCAACTTGTCTAAATCATATTCTAATTTCTAAATGCACATAGAATCAGGCATGTGCTATGAATTTTCAGAAAATGCACATTTTGAAAACATGATGTTTGCTTTGAATGATTGAAATATTTAGAAAATGTAAATCTTGGAAAATCATGAATTGGGATTTGAAATGTACTTCTGAGAGAAATAAAATCGATTTTGAGGAATCCTTGACATTGGGTGAAAATCGATTCTGTGAGACTTGGTTTCTCTGAATTCAAACTTTGAAATTGAAATTCTAACTTAGAAAATTTGAATTTGGAACTTGGGAAATATTTGAAATATCATTGGCAAATCCATATTCTTTTGAATAAAACTTAAAAAAATTCTAACTTCAAACTTTGAAATTGACTGCATAACTTTGGAAAATTGAGTTTATGAACTTGAAAAACACTTGAAATATTCTTTGAAATTCAATGCTTTTGGGAAAATCGATTTTGCTATAAGACTTAGGAGATTTTGAGAAAATGAACTTCTTTGAATTGAGATTGGAATTGGCAAATGCATGAAATGAATGAATATGGATTTGAGGAATTGAGAAATACTTTTTATATTTTTGAGAAATGCAGTGCATTTTTGAAGTTAGCCTAAGAGTGTAGGCTGAATGTGGCTAATGTGAAGATCATAAATCTAAGTATCATTCGTATTCTGACTATGGCCATAAATACAAATTCCACCAAGTTTATAAACTTCATAGAAGCTAGTGCATGTGCCATTTGTGTAGACCATGGTGAATTTGTAAAAATATGAATGAATAATCATCCATCACACATTAAAATTATAAACTATATGCAATGCAACCTAAGCTAAGCAGGAAATATAAATTCTTATTCCAAAGTTGAATTACAAGTTACATCACTATTGAAATTTAAATACATGAAAAATAAAGTCTTCAATGTACCTGCAAAACTAGAAAACTTGTTAATGAATATATGTTGGCTTTTCTAGATTTATCCAACAATATCAGGAAATTGTTGGATTTTGCTAGATATAAGCCTTTTTGCCATGATTCCCTTAAATCAAAAGTGATAAAGTATGAAATAAAATGGAATAAATAAGGAAGAGAAGCTATGAAATTTCGAAATTGGGGTCAAAATGACCAAAATACCCCTAATAACAAGACTATGGCCTTGAAATTAGGGTTTTTAGAAAGATATTTTGATAAAATGCAAGTTTTGAAATTTGAATGGAATAAACTCAAACCAAATATGCTATGACATGATTAAAAATATGAAATTAGGGTTAGGGATTTCGAAATTTAGGTCAAATAACCAAATTGCCCCCTATAGCAAGACTATGGCCTTGAAATCAGGGTTTTTAGAAAGAGATTTTGGTAAACATTTGGGTTTTTATGACCTAAATGAAATCAAATAACTACAAAATTAAACCTAAAGTATCCTAAGATGCTTATGAACATAATAAAACCCTAAAACCATATGCTCATACACAAAAATCCAACAATATCACAAACTTTGTGATTTTTGCAGTGTTTTTGGATCTTTCAGGAACCCGGTTTTGCAATTTGCTTAATTCAGCCATCAAATGGATTCCAAAATCCATAAAAATTGGTACCTGCACTTGTTATAACCCTAATGTCGAATTGGAATTATAAAAATAATTTTTTTGACATTGAATTAATCCGAAAATTGCATTAAACCCTAAAAATATGCTATTTTTGACCTAATTCACCAACCAGTTTCAATCCAAAACCTGAACCAGGGATCAAATCTCCAAGGAAATTTATGAAATTTTACAGAGACTAACTAAGAAAAAAAACAGAGATTTCCCAATTTACAGATCGGAAAAATCATCTTCGGTTAGGGAGAAACCCCTTCGTCAATCTGAGCTAAAATATATCACTTTTAACAGTGATAAAAACGACTATTTCAGATTGAAAATACAAACATAAATAGCAAACATAAACAAAAATCTCTGAAATTTTAGTGGTGAACAGTAGATAGAAAAATAACAAAACTCACTTTTTACAGATCTAAAGTCGGATCTGTGGTTTGGGATTTATGACTAACACAAGTCTGATTAGGGTTTTGGTAAACCCTAACGAGTTTTAAATTTAAAAACAGATTCTCTGAAAGAGGAAAAATACTAAACAGTAATAAAAAAATCTGGAAATTTTACAGCAGACATATCTACTCAATGTGAATCCATATCACTTTACAGATCTAAAATTGGATATAAGATGAGAGAAATATCATAACAGCAAGTTACCTTCTTGATTTTAACCACGATTTTAAAACTTTAAAAACCCGATTTGATGTCTGATTTTTTTGACAGGGTTACCGAGATCCAAAACCTCTGATTTTTCTACAGTAACTCAATAACTCATGCATTCATCACATATAAAAAAATCAGAAATAAACAATGAGTACTTCAATCCGAAATAACATTATCTTTACTGTTCTAAACCTAAAACACACAGAAATTTAAGAAACTTGGAAAACCATGCCTTAACTAATGTAAATCAATAAAATAAACAATAAAACAGTAAATAAAAATTATTTCTATGCTATAGAACGTAAAACAAACATGAATAAACCATGAAAATAAAATAAAAACAGGGAATCAACGGCTGGAATTTGATATCACCTTTAAAACATAGATTTAACCCTTTAAAAGGGGTAAATCATATATTTTATTGGTTAATAATGTAAAGAATCATATTAAAATCAATTCTAATGGATTAAAATCCCTGTAAATCATCCAAAACAGGGTTAGATCACCTTCTTGGATCGTTCTTGCTGATTCTTGATGGTTCTTGAGGTTGAATCCATGGCTTAATCCATGAAGGTGATGGTGCCAATGGCTAAATCATGCTTAAAACAATAAAAACTATTAAATAAAAACTAAAAATTAAAGAAAATAATTACCTTGAGGTTGCTGCAATGGAGGAAGGGCTGAAGAGGAGAGAGAAGCTCCAAGAATCCAATAGGAGAGAGATTGAAAAAATCGACCCCCTATGGCCTTCTATTTATAAAAAAAAATTTAGGTTAAAAATCAAATGTTTAAAAAAAAATTGGACTCTTCTAAGGGGGGCGATTTTGGTGTGAGTTTACCTAACTAACCCTAGACTAGATTATCCTAATTAAGTCCTAATTAGCCCCTAGCTAAACCTAGAAAATCGCCAAATGTGGTGCCACTTGGCATTTTCTCACATTGGGTTTTTAAAACACCTTTAAAAACACTAGTTTTAAAAACTAACTTTCAAAAAATGAGTTTTTCAAAATGGTTTTGACTCTTCTAAACCTCTAACACTAACCAAGACATCAACTAACCCTAGTCTAGCCCTGACTGACTCAAATATGGCACCACCCCGAGTGGGCCCTACTTGAGTTTTTACAAAAAGATGATTTTAAAACTTGAAATTGAAGGAGTTTTCAAAAGGATTTTCAAAAATAATCTTTAAAATTAGGATTTTTGAAATGGCATAAGGTTCTAACTGAGTTAGAATTCCTCTAGATATGGTGCCAACTGAGTGGGCCCACATCGAATTTTGAACATTTTTGAAATAAACACTGAAAATGGCTTTGAAAAAGGGTTAAAATCGACATTCGAAATTCAAGATCTTTGAAAATAGGGTCTCAAGCGAACTGGAACTCCGGGTTAGAGTCCTGAACTCTTAGGACTCTGAGATTTTAGATTTTAAAAGCCAAATGAAAGAATTTTCAAAAGATTTTATCAAGAAATGATGAAATAATTCAGAAAACACAGTCAGGGTTAGACTCCTAACTCAACCGAACTCTAAAATAGAATCCTGAACTAACTGGACTATGTAAAATGACCTAGATTTTGAAAATAATCGAAAAAGACTGAAAATGGAAGTAAAACAGACTTAAAAACCAGACTCCTGACCGGATTAGGACTCTGAGACAGAGTCCTGATCGGACTGAAACTTTCAAAAATTTGAGAAATTTGATGAATAGAGGAATTCAGAAGCGACACCACCTCAATGGGTCTCATCTGTGAATTGAAATCGATTAAAATTTGAATTTGAAATGAATCCAGATTGTTTTCTGAGAAAATATTTCGAAATATAAAGTCCTGGGGTTGGAAAATGACAGAGTATTGAATAAAAACCCAGGTTTTGAAATGGATTTTTGAAATAAAAGCTTTAAAATTCAAATCTGGATTGAATGTTTTGAAATAGGAGTGCTGGATCTCGAAAATGAGATGCAATGACATGCAATGCTATGCAGAATACATGCAATGACATGCAATGATCTGTAATGACTTATGAAATGGACAAACACTGGATGAGGGTGAAAGCCGAGCTTAGTGGCAAAGAAAACACACCAAATTTGGATTATAAAAATGCTCCAGTTAGATGAATCTGACTGGGTATGAAAGAATTAGCTCAAGTGATAATGATAGATATGAAATGAAGAATAAGGAGAAAATTTTACTTCGAAAAGAAGTGAGATTCAGGTTTTGCCCTTAACCTGGATGGGACAGAAAATACCTCGTGTAGAAACGAAGCTCAGGTTTGACCCTTAACCTGACCGGGAAATAAAATACCTCATCAAAGTGAAGCTCATGTTTAACCCTTAACCTGATCGGGCGGAAAATGAAATACCTCATCAAATGAGGCCCAGGTTTGTACCCTTATCCTGATTGGGCAGAAAATGAAATACCTCATCAAAGGAGGCTCAGGTTTATACCCTTAACCTGATTGGGCAGAAAATGAAATACCTCATCAAAGGAGGCCCAGGTTTATACCCTTAACCTGATTGGGCAGAAAATGAACGGAATCCTCGAAAGAAGAGACCGTGATGGCACCTTTGGATTTCCGCACAATGAATCCGATAAGGGTTTTGCAAAAGGAAGGAAATTGGGGTCCCTAAAGTTTGAAAAGGGATTGATTTTGGGCGCCTCATTGATGAGACTAATTAACTTTTGAAATTGCCTTTTGCTGAAATTGGTGGCTTAACCTCAAGCCGAAATTAGACCGTCTATGGTGGGACAGTGGGGACACAGGGAAGTGTGCGAATCTGAGAGCCCGTGCGCTCAGATTATACCAAAGAAGGGAAGGAATCTTGAAAACTCCCGTTATCAAGTCCTTAAAAAGGATAACAACTGATGTCAGGATGCACCAAAGATGAACCTCAAGCTCTCGTTTCATGCAAGGATGGCTAGAAAATATTGTCAAAATGTTGAAAATTGTTGTTGATTCAAAATAATTGAAAATGATGCACATTGTTTTGAAAGTATTCCCTCTTTTCTACCTGAAGTATTACCTCTGACTGGGCTTAACTCCATAGAATCAAGATTCAAATTCAAATTGCTTGCGATTGACTTTCTTTCCAGGAAGCTATCAATTTCCTTGATATGGACGGAAAAGAAAGTATTCTTGATATTGCGAGAGCTATTGTTGAAAGAATATTGATAAAAGAATTTCACAAAATTAAAAAAAATTCTTGATAGATTTGGCAGTCTGATATCCTGGGATTCTTTTCTCATGATGATCTTTCTGCCCTCTCTTTTTAGCAGATTGGAGCTCTCTTGGATTTTTCGGGAATTACATCATCCTTCATTTTGGAGATGTCCTGACTTGTCTCTCTCTTTTTTTTTTGGAAGGGTACGTCACAAACTCCTTCATCTCAGAGATGTTCCGATCCTTCTTTTCTCTCAAGGGTTATCATGATGATTATTGGCTCTTTGGTAGGAGATCTCTTGATGATAGCTGGAATTAAATATCTTTTAGGGTTTGTCGGTAGGCTCATCACACTCGCCTTCATCTCGATGGTGATCTGAACTTTCCCTGGAAGGATCCGTCACAAACTCCGTCATCTTGGAGATGATCCAAATCTTCTTTGGCCCCGGGGGTTGACTCGCTTAATTCGCCTTCATCTTGACGACACTTGAGAGATCCCTTTTACAGATATTTAATTGCAGCTTAGGTGATTGAGGAGATATGGAAATTGAGTGGATTTTTCTGTATCACCCAGGATATTTCGACTGCTTTATTTTTCAAGAATGGTCTTTAAAAATGTGCCATTGACTGTGATCAATATCAATCACTTATGGCTTTGCAACAACATTTAATTCTCTTTGCTGGCCATATCGCGGATTTATTCTTCATCCTTTTGGTTGGCCAATAAAAAGATTTTGAACTTTGAATCCTTTTTCGTGAAAGCATTGCCCTTTCAGAAGTAATAATGGAGGTATTCTGAAGTAATAATTTTGTGCAATAAAGATTTTTGAAATCAACAAATATTTAATGACAAATTGGCAAAATTTTCTTGAAATCCTTTTGTGAAAGCGAGCATTTGAAGCACAACGCAACACATCCATGACAAAAATTCTCTTCTCCTTTCCCCAAATGGGAAGATTCAGAAATTAGAATTGGGAATTACTCATCTCTTCCCTGAAGAGGAGGTGTTTGCAAAACGAACTTTCGAAGAGAAATTAAGCTTTCGTCAAAACTTCCTAACATTAGGTTTCTCTTATGGAAAGGGGGCCGGAATTGCTGAGGTTGGTAAATTGGTCATGAAGGAACGAGTTCATCACACTCTCCTTGAAAAGAGGGTCCTTCATGGTGAAATGGCCTAGTTTGAAATTATGGGGCCACAAGGAAGGCAAGTCTCCGTCTAGTCTCTCCCTATAAAAAGGGTTCCTTGTGTGAAATTTGGAATTTTGTTTTGCAAACGGTTCACAAAGACACGAGTCCCTTCAAACTCTCTTTGAAAAGGGGCTAAGTGAACGAATTGGATAGCATGCGAAAAGAGCGAGCTCCCTCGAACTCTCCCTATAAAAAGGGTCTCTCGCAAGAATTTTTTTTTTGGAATTGGGTATTGGGTGACCAAAAGGTCGAAATTTGGAAATTGGAATTTTGAAATTTGATATTTGAAATTTGAAATTGGAAATTGGAAATTGGAAATTGGAAATTGAAAATTGGAAATTGGAAATTGGAAATTGGAAATTGGAAATTGGAAATTGGAAATTTGGAAATTGATATTTGGAAATTGGAAATTAGAATTTTGGAATTTTGGAATTTGAAAATTGATATTTGGAAATTGGAAATTAGAATTTTGGAATTTTGGAATTTGGGAATTGATAGTTGGAAATTGGAAATTGGAAATTTGAAAATTTGGAAATTGATATTTGGAAATTGGAAATTGGGAATTTGATGAGTGATCAGCACGAAGACTGAACTCAAGGGATCGACTGACATGATCTTTCAGTGGAACACTAACACGAGTGCTCGATTTTGAAAGGATACCGGTATGCATACCGATTTAAAAATGTACCAGTTTGGATACTGGATTTTGGTTCAGTTCTGGTGATTGTCTATCAATCTTGAATCGTTAGGAATTGTGATGGGATTGATAGTTGAAATCTCAATACTGACCAGATCGTTATTAATGCGATTGCATGCAAATGAATGCAAATTGATGCACATGAATGCACAAGTGCGTGAAATGAGAGATTTGTTTATCCTGCCTGCATATAGGATATTTGTAGATAAAAACAAAATTTTAAAATGCCCCATTGTAACTGGGAAAAAGAATTTTGATTATTATTGAAGAAAATTTGGAAGAATTACAAAGAATAGGGAATTGTTCAAGTATAGAATTTTTTCAAATGTCGAGCATTGATGGGATCTGGTAATTCTATTCCATCAGCATTGATGAGCCGATATGAATTGCGAGGTAGTGCCTCTTTGACAACATAAGGACCTTCCCAATTTGGCGACCATTTGCCACCCGGGCGGTGCCTGAGATAAGCTGTTGATCTGAGCACTAGATCATTGACCCGAAATTTTCTCTCAATGACAGATTTTGCATATTGTCGGGCTATCCTCTGGCGATAGGATTGAGCATGTTCTGCTGCTCTGAGCCTTCTTTCATCGAGCAAATCAAGTTGTACCAGTCGCTGTTGCTGATACTGATCAAGAGGTAATTCTAGAAGTGATGCAAATTTCAGAGCAGGTTTCTGAACATGTAGAGGCAATATTACTTCAGTTCCGTAGACAAGTTCTGACGGAGTAGCATTCGTTGGAGTTCGAATGGTGGTTCTGTATGCCCATAATGCATCATGAATCTTTTCATGCCAGTCACGACCCGTTTCTAAAGTTCGCTCCAGGATTCGAATCAAAATCTTGTTGGTGGCCTCTGCCTGACCATTCCCTTGAGGATAATAAGGAGCAGAAAAATGATGATGAATTTTGAACTTTGAGCAAAATGTCCTCATTCTCTCATTCTTGAAATGACTGTCATTATCAGACACAATATCATGCGGTATACCGAAACGGCAAAGGATATTCTTATGTATGAAAGAAACCACGTGTCGACCTTCTACTGTGCGTAGAGTGACTGCTTCTACCCACTTAGTAAAATATTCTGTTGCGGCCAGAAAATATTTATGACCATTGGAGGCTGAAGGAGTGATGGGGCCTACAACATCGAAAGCCCACATGGAAAATGGCCATGGCGAGGCAACAGATTGCAAGTATGTCGCCGGCGCATGTATGGAAGGCGCATGCATCTGACATTGAACGCACTTCTTCACAAAACGATAGCAATCTTGTTGCATAGTTCTTCAATAATATCCTGCTCGGATGATTTGTTTGACGAGAGTCTGATAGCCAACATGACCACCGCAAATGCCTTCATGTGCTTCTTGCACAACTTCTTTGGCTTCTTCTTCGTCCAAACATCTGGAATACTCAGAACTGAATCCACGACGATAAAGGACGTCGGCAAGAATAAAATATCGAGCAGACATGCGTTGAATTGCTCGCTGCTCTCTCTTTGATAATTCTGGAGGAAATTCGCCAGTTTTAATGAAATTCTTGATATCATGATACCAGGGCTTCTTCTTTTGCTCAGCCTGGTTTATCTACTCTACTGGGACGAAAGCGGGTTGATCAAGTCTGCCAATTTCAAATGAGCGACAAGATTCTCCACTCCTGAAAGACATGATGGATCCCAGATTAGCTAAACTGTCTGCAACTTGATTGAAATCTCTCTTGATATGAAAAAGTTGGAATTCTTCGAATTTGTTGGCAAGAGCTGAGACAATCTTCTGGTAAGGAAGTAATTTCTGATCTTTCACTTGCCATTCGGCCAGAACTTGATTGACAACGAACAAAGAATCGCCATAAGCATGCACTCTTTTGACATTGAAGTCCTGTAGAATTTTTAGACCTTGTATCAAAGCTTCATACTCAGCCATATTATGAGTGCACTGGAAATTCAGTTTAAGAGAAAAGGGAATCATCTTCTTCTCTGGTGTAATTAGCAAAATTTCGATTCCTATGCCTGCCATATTCTTGGAACCGTCGAAGAATAAATTCCAAATTGGGGATTGTTGAATATTGCAGAGCCGTTCATCGGGGAAATCATCCTCAACTTTAACATCCTCTGCTAGAGGAAAATCTGCTAATTGGTCTGCAATTGCTTGGCCTTTGATAGATTGCTGAGAGACATATTCCAAGTCGTATTGCATTAATAGGACTTGCCATTTGGCGATCCGTCCGCTGAGAAATGGTTGTTCAAGAACGTACTTGAGAGGATTTAATTTAGATAGAATCTTGACTTCAGACGCCAATAGATAATGTCTCAATTTCTGACACATCCATACCAGAGCTAAACACGTTTTCTCTATCTGAGAGTATTTCTTCTCGTAATCAATAAAGGTCTTGCTCACATAGTAAATGGCATGTTCTATCAAGCTGCCTTCTTCGTATTGCGCCAAGAATCCGCCGCAAGCAACTTGGTTAACTGAAATATATAGCAATAGGGGTTTCCTTAATTCTGGCGGCTTTAAAACAGGAGGATTGAGAAGATATTTCTTGATGCGTTCGAACGACTGCTGACACTCTGGTCCCCATTCGAACCTCACTCCTTTTCTGAGCAAATGATTGAAAGGCTCACATCTCATGGCCAAATTAGAAATGAATCGCCGAATTGATTGCATGCGTCCTTGAAGGCTACACAATTCTTTGAGATTAGTCGGGGGCGGCATGCCAATGATAGCTTTGGCCTTAGCGGGATCCATTTCTATTCCCTTCTTGCTGACCAAGAAGCCTAGCAACTTGCCTGATTCGACCCCAAAGACACATTTTTGTGGATTGAGTCTTAGCTTGTAAAGAATGAGTCGCTTGAAGACTTGATTGAGAGCTTCGATGTGATCTTCCTCTTCTTTGGATTTCACCAGAATATCATCGACATATGCATCCATAGTCTTATTCATCTGATCATGGAAAATAACGGCCATAGCGCGCTGATAAGTGGCTCCAGCATTCTTAAGCCCAAAAGCATGACTGTATAACAGAAAGTGCCCCATGGCGTGGTAAAGGATGTTTTGGATTGGTCACGAGCGGTCAACTTGATTTGATTATATCCGGAGTATCCGTCCATAAAGGAAAACATAGCATGCCCGGCTGTGCTATCGACTAGGAGATCAATGTTTGGGAGCGGATAGTCATCCTTTGGAGTGGCTTTATTGAGATCACGGAAGTCGATACAGATTCGCACTTTCCCATTCTTCTTAGGAACTGCTACGATATTCGCCAACCAATCCGGGTAATCAATTGCTCGAATGAATCCTGCTTTAAGCAGATCCTCAAGTCCTTCCTTGACCTGTTGCTCGATTCGAGGATCCATTTTTCTCAACTTCTGCTTGACCGGTTTCGCCTCAGGCTTCAAAACGAGGCAATGTTCCACCAATTTTGGATCTAAACCTGGCATATCCTCATAAGTCCACGCGAATACTTCTTCATGCTGCTTGAGGAAATTAGTGAGCCTTTCTTTCTCTCCTGGGCTCAAACCACTGCCAATCTTGAGAATTCTAGGATCGTCTTCTGATCCGATATTGATATCCTCAGTCAGATTTTGAACTAAGGATGATGGCTCATCTTGCTTCTGAACCGATGCAAATTCTGGCAGTTCTTGAAGAGCTGAATCAGACTCTGTGGATTCTTCTGACTGCTTTGCAGTCTGACTGCATTCTGTTCTTATTCTGACCTGATGAATTATTGCTGATTTCGAACAAGCTTTTGGATTAAAGACGAGCTTCTTGATAGATCGGGAAGACATTCTGAAAATTGGAGGATAAATAGATTTAGGGAAATTACTCATCATGAAATAAATTGCTTTTATTGAAAATAACTGGAAAGATAAAAGAGCAAAATAATTTTAATTTTGTGAAGATTTAATATTGAGGAGTAAAGAGACAAACGACACCAAGATAGACAAAGGAAACTGACAACTTTATTGAAAGATAGAATTAATCAAAATGACAATGATGAAAATGAAATGGGAATAGAAAAGGAAAGACAAAGGAATTCTTCTAATGTGCTCCTTTAATGAAAACAGTCCCTTTCTGAGATCTTCGGCCATTAAAGCCCAATCCGGTTCTTTTAGGGCAGTGCTGAGGAATCACTGGTTTAAGACGACCATCTTCATTTTTGCCTAGGCCTTGAAAAGGCTGGTAGCCGTGCTTCACTAATAAATCAAATCCCTTCTTAGCTTTCATAAATTGGGAGAATAGCGGATGATCCTTAAGTGTGCTGTAATCAATTCGTCCTCCAATCTTGAAGAACTGTGGACCTCCCCATCGGGTCGCCGCCACTGTATGCTCGGGTTGCTCTGTCGTCCGCATGATTCCTGAACCCTCTTCGAAGCTGACCTCTTCAATACCCCTAATGCTAGGGATATCAGTAGTGAAAGAGGGCCTGGGAACCATGGGCTGTGCTAGCCTTTGCTCCGGATCCTCGCCCAAGACTGTCGTGATCATACCACCTTTTGACCACTTGATGCACTGATGCAGAGTAGACGGTACTGCGTTTGTGTTGTGGATCCATGGTCTCCCAAGAAGCAGATTATAAGTGGGCGGCACATTGACCACGTGAAAGAGAATTGAATGGACCGAGTAGTCAATAAAGATCTCCAGGAAGATTTTTCCTTTCGCTGTTTGGCCATGATTGTCGAACCCATAAATGGTGATTGAATCTGGAATGTATTCTTCTTCTTTTATGCCCAAAGCTTTGGCGGTCATTTCCGGACATATATTGAGGTTGCTGCCTCCATCGATCAGCACATGAGGAACTGTCATCCCTCTGGTTCGAACCACAACATACAAGGCGTTGTTATAGAACACATGAGGCTTAGGGAGATCCTCATCAGAGAAAGTAACTGGAGCATTAGTCATGGCCTGATTGACTATGTGGGCCATGTCTTCCGGAGTTATGCTTGGTTTCACCTTGATTTTTTGTAGCAGATCATTCAACACCTGCTGATGCTTGGCGGAAGCTTGAGTTAAGTCCAAAATTGAGACATTTGATAATGCTGTAATAGGCTTTAGAGTTGATGTCTCGCTTTTCTTTGTGGTGGACTTAATGAGATGCTTAGGGAGCCATGGCATACTTCTGGCTACCTCGGGAGATATCCCAGCGGGCTTGTCAGATACTTTCAATTTGCCGAAAGCTGAAATAAGGTCCATCTTCTGGGCCTTGGACTGAGCCTGTTGCAATACCAGGACTTGATGCTGAGCTTGCATATCATTTTCAGAGCACGGCCTGATATGCTCCTGTGGTTGAAACGACTGTTCGGTGATGACTACTGTAGAATGACGAGGAAATGGCTCTTTTAGAATATCTATATTTTCATCTTCCGCACCTTCTACTAGAAGATTTTTATCAATAAGGTCCTGAACAATATTCTTCAGAACGAAGCAGTTCTCAGTATTGTGCCCCACTGTTCTGTGGAACTTGCAGAATTGGTCTTTGAATTTTCCCATAGGAACGGGAGGATCGGCCAGCCTTGGCAACTTGACCATCTCCTTGGTCAACATGTACTCGAGCACAGTCTCGAGTGATTGATCTAATGGAGTGAATTTCCTATCATAGCTCCATCCTTCATGCTTCACTTTCTCTCGGGGTTTTGGTCCCTTCTCCAGCTGAAACGGCTTGCTGAATTGCGGGATCAGCTTCCCTTTCTGATCATTCCTGTTTGAACCTCCTGCCCCATAACAGAAGTCTCTATTCTGCCCCTTGCGATGATTCCATTTATTATTACTGACAGAATTAGTGAAGTGAGTATTCTTCTTTGACTCGTTCTGGCCGCTGTTCTTGGTGAAAGCGAAACCTTCATAAAAGCCGTTCTCCATACTTAATTCGAGCCACTCAGCTCGCTCTGTTAATTCAATAAAGGTTCTGGATGGTGCGGTGGAGATGAGGCCTTTCAGTGGTTGCGAGAAGTTACTCAGAATTAGAGACAAAGTGTGCCCCTCTGATATGGGATCTCTCATTTTATTACAAGCTGACCTCCAGCGGTGGATGAAGTCTTTAGCTTTTTCATTTTCTCTCTGTTTCAGGCCACAGAGGTGGTTGAGGGTCGGGAGCGCCTCAGCATTGAACAGAAAGCACTTAATGAACATATTTACCACCTTATCAAATTCTTTCAGCTCTATGGGGTTGATGTGCTCCGAGTACCATTTAGCTGCCGTTCCCTCCAGACTGCGAGGGAAGCAAAGGAAGAGTGCCCGATTGTCACACTTGAATCGTGAACATTCAGCGAAAAACATGGCGAGATGAGCCTTAGGGTTGCCAGAACCGTCAAACTTGATAAATTTTCTGGGGAGATTATCCAGATCGTCGTCCCCATCTAAACCATCATAGAAGTCTTCGTTGGTGAAGACTTTCTTGCCCTTGTCGCGGGCCTGCAGATCTTTGACCATTTTCATCATGTCTTTTAGCTGTGATTGGGTAGGGTCGTCAACAGACTGATTTTTGGATTTGTAAGCCGACCCCTGACCCTGAGTCGACCTTTTGAATTCATATTTATTTTCACATTCCTTGTCAGCATCGTTAGCTGATTCTGACTCATCAGATATTTCCTCGTGACGACTCTGCTTTTTGCTGATCTTCATATTCTTGACGGCATGACCCTTATCTTTCTGTTTGGTCTGAATTTGCTCAGTACTGGCCTCAGCTTGCTCTGCCAGCATCTTGGTTATCATTTTTTTGAACATGACGTACATTTGGGGATCAATGCCATCATCCGCCTGCTGACCCTGACTCTGGATTGATCGAGGTGAGTCCATCTCTTCTTCTGAAGCTACTGAGTACGCGATGCCTTCAACTGATGTGGCTTTCTTTCTGGATCTTGTATCAACCATCGGGTATCACAAATGTTCTCTTAGATATTGCTGATGCTCTCTGCAGGGCAGAACTGATGGTTAGGCTTCTGAAAGAAATTTGGTTTGGAGGAAAATATTTGTTGAGAATTTTGGTAGACAATTGAAATAATATCCCATTACTAGGGATTGAGTCGTCGCTGAGATTACGACAATTGTGTTGCTATTCTTTGCAAGATAAACAACTGAAAATATGCCTTGTTACCTAAGCGAGGTCGTCAAACCAATGTAAAATAAAGGAATTTTTATTGAGGGGAAAAACATGATTTTATCAATAATACACTTGACAGAGGGGAGGGGGACGAACAATTTTCCACCACTCCGGATAATCAGAAGATACACGAGGACCAGGAAAAATAGTAAGACTGACAAAAGAATCCCAGCCATGTCTGGCAGAATGGTATGCTCCGGACCACTGATATGACGCGAGATCGAATTCTGGCAGAACCCCGGCTAGTGGACGAATCTCTACGCGCTTCTGCCTCTGAGAGAACTGCCTGACACACCGCTTCGGATGATAGTAGGCGCAGAAAAACGGGCCAAGTAGCCTGAATCGCTTGCCGTATGCATAAGTATATCTGGGAGGTGATTCCTGGCGATCAAAGTAGTCCCATACGACCTCTTCCTCCTGAAGGTTGTCGATCAAGAACCGGTATCGCGCAACTGGAAGAAGCTTTTCACCATTGTATCTGAAGGAACTGGCTCGGATTGGCACATGTTGAAGGAACCAAGACTGCAAGGCATAGGTGCACCCTTCGACTAGGATCGATTCTCCGAGTGCGAAATGAGTCAACCCTCGGTATAGAAAAGCGAGTGCGGCCATGGCCATTGAGAGGTGGCTGGTCTGTCGACTTCCCCATCTCCTCATAAGCTGAACTATTCTGATATCCATGTAATTTCGTCCATTGAGAAAGAAAGCTAACCCCACCGTGCACAGAACCATCGTGTGCTGAATTCTCTCTCGAGCTGTTCTGGACAACGAGCTGACTTCCACAAATGTCCCATACTGTCTGTAGATTTCGAGCAGATCCACATATTCGTTTCCATCCTCCTCTATCAATGGCCAAGACTTGCGTCCTGTCATGCGAGCTAAGGCATCCTTAGGGTCCAGACCCTTAACATTAATCAAAAACTGTTTCTCCAATGGATCTCCAGGCTGACCGGCTGGCTCGAGCAATCCCATAATCTCTGAAAATTCATCCATCAGTACTGTCATCTCGCCCCACGCGAACCAGAAGGTAGAAGTGCTCGGATTCCACCGCTCTGCTAGTGCATGAATCAAGTTGCCGTTGACTGTCTGCTTTCCCACTGCGGACGCCAGTTCCAATCCACACTCGTCCAGATGGTCCGGAAACATACGAGAGAAGTTCTTTAACCATGAATAGTACCACCGGGGAATGAAGGATCCGGTGCTGAGGACTCGATGTTCGGGAAGACTTTGTCGCACCTCGTAGGAGATGTGACCCTCAGGGAAGACTGAATCAAGCTGACTGGATGCCATGGGACTGGAAGACATGGAAATTGGAATAAGACTTGGAAAATACAGGAATTTTGAGGAAAATACAGGCAGGATAAAAATAAAGCAGGAAATTCGAGATCCAGAAGAGAGGAAAGATGGGAAATCACCTGGAGTTTTGAAGGAAATAAAGGGAAATTTGGAAAATCGTCCAGGGTTTGATAAAATATGGAAAATGAAATATTTTGGAAAATCGTCCAAGGTTTAAAACATGGACATGGATTGGGGAATTTTGAGAAAATCGTCCAGTATTTTAGAAAATTGGGAAAGGTATGGAAAATAAAAAGGAAATAACATATTCAATCAAATTCTGCATAAACAAGTATGCACAAACAACATTCCCTAAAAGCTGACTCTAGATGCACAAATTTTGAAATGGCTTGTGGGACCTTAATCCTAACTCTAAGGCTCAGATCATCTGTGTCCAATCCAGTTATGCCTATATACTCAAGCCAATGCTCAATGTACGTGGCATAAAATCAATTTCTCCGGTTCTAGGTTCAAGTTTTCCAACATCCTTAAGCACCTGCCGATATACGTTGGACTATGGCCCTTGGTACGTGGCAGGGGGGTTTTCACCCAAATAGGTGGCCCAGTTGTGAGGCTCTGTCCCGAACTATGGTTCTGGAAGAGAGCCCAGCAACGTGAAGACCGGGACAATATAGGTGGGGTGTTTTTGAAAAACATGAGCACATGCAATCAAATAGAAGGCTCTAAGTCCTAAAGAAATAGATTTTTGAAATATTTGAAGAAGCAAGCATTGTTTTCATATAATTCCTAAATTGAGGAGTGTTGTATTAGACCTAAGTCTATGTGAGCATGAATAATTCTCTTCAATATGGTCCTACCAAACCATACCTAGTTTATATGCATTCCATGTCAGCTGGGTTCAAGTCTAGGCTCCTAGGTTCACATGATAGCATAAATTAAAAGCTGACATTCCATGGAAATCGATTTTGACAATTTGAACTAAGTAGAGCATTAGATTGATCAGGCAAAGACAAGTCCCATCACGGTCGCCAAACCTGTTATCATCGCAAAATTTTCTAGCTTTTGCGAGTCAAACTGACCTTTGAAAAAGATTTTGAAAATAACTCGCCTCCGTTTTTAAAATGCGGGAAAATTCCGAAGAATGGGACTCGCCTGTCGGTACGAGGTTCAACCGTTCCTGCCACCTTTAACAGAGGTAATTGAACCAAGGACCAATCTTATGCTCTACTTTATTCAACTTGTCTAAATCATATTCTAATTTCTAAATGCACATAGAATCAGGCATGTACTATGAATTTTTAGAAAATGCACATTTTGAAAACATGATGTTTGCTTTGAATGATTGAAATATTTAGAAAATGTAAATCTTGGAAAATCGTGAATTGGGATTTGAAATGTACTTCTGAGAGAAATAAAATCGATTTTGAGGAATCCTTGACATTGGGTGAAAATCGATTCTGAGAGACTTGGTTTCTCTGAATTCAAACTTTGAAATTGAAATTCTAACTTAGAAAATTTGAATTTGGAACTTGGGAAATATTTGAAATATCATTGGAAAATCCATATTCTTTTGAATAAAACTTAGAAAAATTCTAACTTCAAACTTTGAAATTGACTGCATTACTTTGGAAAATTGAGTTTATGAACTTGAAAAACACTTGAAATATTCTTTGAAATTCAATGCTTTTGGGAAAATCGATTTTGCTATAAGACTTAGGAGATTTTGAGAAAATGAACTTCTTTGAATTGAGATTGGAATTGGCAAATGCATGAAATGAATGAATATGGATTTGAGGAATTGAGAAATACTTTTTGTATTTTTGAGAAATGCAGTGCATTTTTGAAGTTAGCCTAAGAGTGTAGGCTGAATGTGGCTAATGTGAAGATCATAAATCTAAGTATCATTCATATTCTGACTATGGCCATAAATACAAATTCCACCAAGTTTATAAACTTCATAGAAGCTAGTGCATGTGCCATTTGTGTAGACCATGGTGAATTTGTAAAAATATGCATGAATAATCATCCATCACACATTAAAATTATAAACTATATGCAATGCAACCTAAGCTAAGCAGGAAATATAAATTCTTATTCCAAAGTTTAATTACAAGTTACATAACTATTGAAATTTAAATATATGAAAAATAAAGTCTTCAATGTACCTGCAAAACTAGAAAACTTGTTAATGAATATATGTTGGCTTTTCTAGATTTATCCAACAATATCAGGAAATTGTTGGATTTTGCTAGATATAAGCCTTTTTGCCATGATTCCCTTAAATCAAAAGTGATAAAGTATGAAATAAAATGGAATAAATAAGGAAGAGAAGATATGAAATTTCGAAATTGGGGTCAAAATGACCAAAATACCCCTAATAACAAGACTATGGCCTTGAAATTAGGGTTTTTAGAAAGATATTTTGATAAAATGCAAGTTTTGAAATTTGAATGGAATAAACTCAAACCAAATATGCTATGACATGATTAAAAATATGAAATTAGGGTTATGGATTTCGAAATTTAGGTCAAATGTCCAAATTACCCCCGATAGCAAGACTATGGCCTTGAAATCAGGGTTTTTAGAAAGAGATTTTGGTAAAAATTTGGGTTTTTATGACCTAAATGAAATCAAATAACTACAAAATTAAACCTAAAGTATCCTAAGATGATTATGAACATAATAAAACCCTAAAACCATATGCTCATACACAGAAATCCAACAATATCACAAACTTTGCGATTTTTGCAGTGTTTTTGGATCTTTCAGGAACCCAGTTTTGCAATTTGCTTAATTCAGCCATCAAATGGATTCTAAAATCCATAAAAATTGGTACCTGCACTTGTTATAACTCTAATGTCGAATTGGAATTATAAAAATAATTTTTTTGACATTGAATTAATCCGAAAATTGCATTAAACCCTAAAAATATGCTATTTTTGACCTAATTCACCAACCAGTTTCAATCCAAAACCTGAACCAGGGATCAAATCTCCAAGGAAATTTATGAAATTTTACAGAGACTAATTAAGAAAAAAAACAGAGATTTCCCAATTTACAGATCGGAAAAATCATCTTCGGTTAGGGAGAAACCCCTCCGGCAATCTGAGCTAAAATATATCACTTTTAACAGTGATAAAAACGACTATTTCAGATTGAAAATACAAACATAAATAGCAAACTTAAACAAAAATCTCTGAAATTTTAGTGGTGAACAGTAGATAGAAAAACAACAATACTCACTTTTTACAGATCTAAAGTCGGATCTGTGGTTTGGGATTTATGACTAACACAAGTCTGATTAGGGTTTTGGTAAACCCTAACGAGTTTTAAATTTAAAAACAGATTCTCTGAAATAGGAAAAATACTAAACAGTAATAAAAAAATCTGAAAATTTTACAGCAGACATATCTACTCAATGTGAATCCATAGCACTTTACAGATCTAAAATCGGATATAATTTGAGAGAAATATCATAACAGCAAGTTACCTTCTTGATTTTAACCATGATTTTAAAACTTTAAAAACCCGATTTGATGTCTGATTTTTTTGACAGGGTTCCCGAGATCCAAAACCTCTGATTTTTCTACAGTAACTCAATAACTCATGCATGCATCACATATAAAAAAATCAGAAATAAAAAATGAGTACTTCAATCCGAAATAACATTATCTTTACTGTTCTAAACCTAAAACACACAGAAATTTAAGAAACTTGGAAAACCATGCATTAACTAATGTAAATCAATAAAATAAACCATAAAACAGTAAATAAAATTTTTTTCTATGCTATAGAACGTAAAACAAACATGAATAAACCATGAAAATAAAATTAAAACAGGGAATTAACGGCTGGAATTTGATATCACCTTTAAAACATAGATTTAACCCATTAAAAGGAGTAAATCATATATTTTATTGGTTAATAATGTAAAGAATCATATTAAAATCAATTTTAATGAATTAAAATCTCTGTAAATCATCCAAAACAGGATTAGATCACCTTCTTGTATCGTTCTTGCTGATTCTTGATGGTTCTTGAGGTTGAATCCATGGCTTAATCCATGAAGGTGATGGTGCCAATGGCTAAATCATGCTTAAAACAATGAAAACTATTAAATAAAAACTAAAAATTAAAGAAAATAATTACCTTGAGGTTGCTGCAATGGAGAAAGGGCTGAAGAGGATAGAGAAACTCCAAGAATCCAATAGGAGAGAGATTGGAAAAATCGACCCCCTATGGCTTTCTATTTATAAAAAAAATTTTAGGTTAAAAATCAAATGTTTAAAAAAAAATTGGACTCTTCTAAGGGGGGCGATTTTGGTGTGAGTTTACCTAACTAACCCTAGACTAGATTATCCTAATTAAGTCCTAATTAGCCCCTAGCTAAACCTAGAAAATCCCCAAATATGGTGCCACTTGGCATTTTCTCACATTGGGTTTTTAAAACACCTTTAAAAACCTTTAAAAACACTAGTTTTAAAAACTAACTTTCAAAAAATGAGTTTTTCAAAATGGTTTTGACTCTTCTAAACCTCTAAAACTAACCAAGACATCAACTAACCCTAGTCTAGCCCTGACTGACTCGAATATGGCACCACCCCGAGTGGGCCCTACTTGAGTTTTTACAAAAAGATGATTTTAAAACTTGAAATTGAAGGAGTTTTCAAAAGGATTTTCAAAAATAATCTTTAAAATTAGGATTTTTGAAATGGCATAAGGTTCTAACTGAGTTAGAATTCCTCTGGATATGGTGCCAACTGAGTGGGCCCACATCGAATTTTGAACATTTTTGAAATAAACACTGAAAATGGCTTTGAAAAAGGGTTAAAATCGACATTCGAAATTCAAGATCTTTGAAAATAGGGTCTCAAGCGAACTGGAACTCCGGGTTAGAGTCCTGAACTCTTAGGAATCTGAGATTTTAGATTTTAAAAGCCAAATGAAAGAATTTTCAAAAGATTTTATCAAGAAATGATGAAATAATTCAGAAAACACAGTCAGGGTTAGACTCCTAACTCAACCGAACTCTAAAATAGAATCCTGAACTAACTGGACTATGTAAAATGACCTAGATTTTGAAAATAATCGAAAAAGACTGAAAATGGAAGTAAAACAGACTTAAAAACCAGACTCCCGACCGGATTAGGACTCTGAGACAGAGTCCTGATCGGACTGAAACTTTCAAAAATTTGAGAAATTTGATGAATAGAGGAATTCAGAAGCGACACCACCTCAATGGGTCTCATCTGTGAATTGAAATCGATTAAAATTTGAATTTGAAATGAATCCAGATTGTTTTCTGAGAAAATATTTCGAAATATAAAGTCCTGGGGTTGGAAAATGACAGAGTATTGAATAAAAACCCAGGTTTTGATATGGATTTTTGAAATAAAAGCTTTAAAATTCAAATCTGGATTGAATGTTTTGAAATAGGAGTGCTGGATCTCGAAAATGAGATGCAATGACATGCAATGCTATGCAATGACATGCAATGCTATGCAGAATACATGCAATGACATGCAATGATCTGTAATGACTTATGAAATGGACAAACACTGGATGATGGTGAAAATTTGGGGTGTTTACAGTGCTTACATACATGGCGCTCATTCAGACCCGAGAACACGCACCTGAGTGTTCCGAGGTGGAACATATAACCTGCTTCAGTGAATGAGTGAGGTGGTTTTCTTTAGTTATCAAAAAAATAAATAAATAGAGAAAGTACCAATAAGGGCTCAACGTGGTTGGTAGGAGCTGTTAGTGTACGTTTCCTTGTAGTGGGCCATTGCAGGTTAAAACCCCAGTGGGTACCTTGAATAATAACTTGTAGGGATCTGCCTAACCCAAGCTTGCCTTTCAAGAAAAGAAAGAAAGAGAGAATGCATTCCATCAACTGTTAAAAGACTAAGCATTCTTCCACAAACCATGGTGTTCCCCAAATTGTAGGAAGTTACCAAGGTAAACTTAATTTGTCTCTAAACCTTATTAATAAATAATTGTTTGTTCACTTAGAGGAATTAAAAATTTCATGGTGGCAGCCAAGAATCCAATCTGATTTTCGGTAAAATTTCTATAGAAGGAATATATGTGGATGGGGACAAGTTTGTGGTCAGCTGAACATGAGTAGGCCAAGTTTGTGGTTTAAGGTGGTGGTTGTGGCCACTTGTCTCTCATAAATGCATGAGACAAAAAACAGAAGCAATTGTTGCAGTGAGGAAGGAGACACCTCCTCTAGGATCAGTCTGTATTTGTCTCCCGCATCCCCCCCCCTTACTTTCCGTAGGGAACCTCCTGTGGCCTCATTCTAAGCAGCTTTGCTTTGCATACAAAGCAAAATCGGCACAATCTCTGCAGCCATCAAATTTTGTCTTTCTAAATCTTTCTTGGTGTGTATGGCTCAATTTCCAGGGAAGGGAATCCGAAGAATTGAGATCAGTAGATCACTGCCGTTGGCTACAGTTGGCATGGTCTTTTTGTTTTTTTGTTTTTTGTGACGAGAAACCCTCACCCATAACCATGTCACTTAATGGATTCTCCCTACAAGGTTAACCCCGCTTGGGATGGTCTCTTGATAATCAATATTTGAGATAGATTGAATATATATGAGTTTTTCCTACAAGGAACAAAGAAATCGTTCTCGGTATTAGAGACCTAATCGCATTGGCTATGTCTGCAATATAAAATGGATCGCGAAAGAACAACTTACCAAATATGACCTTGGACGATCCGAACAACATTTCGGTGGATGTGGGTGGTCGGCGTTCTCCTCATCCAATCAACACCTTCAATGAGCTCAGGCCAGAATGTCGAGAGGTGAACAAGACCCTTAAACTCAGAGAGAGAAATCACACACAAATGTGACACTCATCTAACCACTATGGGTCTTCTATTTATAGGGAGATTTGGTGAAGGTCCACAATGGGCACTACTAGAGGTCTCTAATGAAAAAAAATGGACAGTTATGAGACTTCATAATTGTCCTGTAACACCCAAAACCAAAGAGCCATACCCATGTATGTCCCTTGATGTGCCCATGTCAATATAGTTCATATCTAGGTTGGATTCAATCCG
Organism: Nuphar pumila; assembly: GCF_984573655.1. Lineage (NCBI taxonomy): Eukaryota > Viridiplantae > Streptophyta > Magnoliopsida > Nymphaeales > Nymphaeaceae > Nuphar > Nuphar pumila. The sequence continues at coordinate 101,793,138 of NC_143252.1, read as the reverse complement.
ATTCAAAATCCAACATTCTTCTATTTAACCCATTGACATGTAAAAACATTTTATTGAGGTTATATACCATTATCTAGATTTAATTTTTATATCGGTTCCAATGTTATCCTATTTTACCAAAATGAATGATACAAGTCATGAAGATGAACACCTCCATATGAGATGTCATATTTGTATGTACTACAATATTATTAATTTTCAGTGTTTAGCATGTAAAAATTATTTTTATAAATGAGTTAGTCTCTGAATCATTTTATTAGTCTTCCTAATATTGTTATTCTGGTATTCTCTTTGTATAAAATGAAAGACACTTTACACAAAATCAACAATAAACAAAACCATAGAGAATCAATTTAGTTTCATAAATTTGATCACATATAACCTAATGTATTGTCATACATTTGAAGGAATCAAATAGACCCATCCTCATTACATATTGAGAATATAATATCGATACTATCCTTTTAGTAAGAGGATCCACAGTCATTTCTTTCATACCGATTGTATCAATACACTAAATAATTTTCAGTTCTTTCTTTAACAACAAAATAAAGAACACAAACTTTATTATCACAAAAGATCTTTAGTGGTCTCTCAATAGAATCTATAATACCAAGATCCAAAATAGAAATTTTCATCCATAAGGCATGAGATGAAAACTTTTTTAAAGCAATAATTTTTACCTCAATGACTTTCAGAAATTCTTTCATTGTCCTGCAGTGAAAGATTACACATCGAATATTCTTAGTCACTCATGATTGCAAAAGCAATATGTTAAGACTATTTGAGCGCTCTCACTTCTCATAGACAACCTTTTGAACACTCTCACTTCTCATAGACAACCTTCTAAGTGTCTATTTTATTCTTTGTATGAGTGAGAAATTAATCACTATACGAGATTCATACAAAAAAGGTAAACATGAGACCATATATTATTCACCTTTTCTAAGACAAACATAATAGAGTCATTATCATTTCATTTTGGAGAAAACAATAATACTCAAAGTTACTTTGCCTCCTCAATTCTTAAGGAATTGACTTCAATTAGTGAAACTAATAGAATATGTAACTGGAGGTAATTTGGCACTGGACCTTTGAATGCAATCATGCTTCATGGGCTGGTGAACATACCTACTATTAGACCCTGTGTGAATTCAGAACATAATGACCTACCTTTGGGTAGAATCATTGTTTTATAAAGTCACACACAACTATAAAATAAAATAAAATATCAACATGATCCAAAGAGCTCCCAATCAACACAACTCAGATCACTTTAGTGATTACAAGAGTGGGTTGATCGAGATCTATTACTGTAAACATATTCATATTAAAAAGCATGCTCATGATAATGCATGTATATTCATGATCATGATAATGCATGTATATTCATGATCATGATAATGCATGTATATTCATGACAAACTATGTATATCAAAAACACAAATTCATGTACATCTCATATGCACAAATAATTTTTTGATGAAACACATCACATACATCATGAATTTAGTTATAATTCATGCTTAAATATCATAAATAACACAAAGCAACATTAGATATATGTAAAAGTCATACATCCATGATAAAATTACACATAAAAGCATGATTAAAATGACAAAGACATGCTGTTACAGGTAATACCCGGGGTTGAGGTCTTAAAATGGCCTAAACAGGTCCTTGAAGACTGAACCAGTCACTGAAAGCCTTGAACTGGTTAGAAAAACCTTGAATCAATCCAAGAAACTACTGAACTGGTTAGGAAAACCCCTGAATCAATTTCAAAAGGTTTGAACCAGACTAATAAACTATTGAATCGGTTCTTGAAAGCATGAACTGGCTAAATAACCATTGAACGAGTCCTAATATGTCATGAACTGGTTCTGTAAACCTTAGAACCATTTTCAAAAACCTTGAACCAGTTTTAGAAACCCCATAATCGGTCTCAAAAACCCTTGAACTAGTCCCAAAAGGACCATATCAGTTACTAAACCAATTCGGTGACATATAGTTAACCGAGTCTAGTTTTGGATCTTATTTGACCCAAGGGTCTAACTTAGACCTAGTCTACTTGAAACTCGCAACGGGTCTAGGTCTCGTCGGGTCAGGTATAAAATCGATCTACTCGGTCTCACCAATGGGTCTGGGTTTAGATCGGGTCCCACTTGGTCATGGTACATAACCGATCCACCTGATCCCGCCAATAGGTTCAGGTCTGGATTGGGTTCCGTTAGGTCAGGTACAAAACTGATCCACTAGGTCCTCCAATGGGCTTGGGTCCCACTGGGTTAGGTGAAAACCCGATCCACTCGGTAACCCATTAGTGGGTTACCAATGTAACGCCCTAAAAATCCCAACTTGGAAAATCCTTAGATTTTTAGAGTAATTTTTTTTTTGAAAACATTGCGCAAAGCAGAAAAACATAAGGGAAAACAATTAGAAATTCCGAACGAGTTACAGGATGAATCAACAAGTAGAAACAACACATTTCAATACAATTGATTTACAAAATATGAGACCAACATGTATACATTGTTTCACTTTACAATATGTCTCCCAGACAAGAGATTTCCCAAAACCAACTGCCAAGTTCTAGAGTGTGGGTTCAATTCTCGCAGCACATCGAGTCCCATCGCACAACCTGTCAATCACCTGTATCCCCATAAAATGGGTTTAGTACTCTTGCAAGTTGGTGAGATAATAACCACAATTATCCATTTATGAAATACAAAAACAAAGCTGACATGATGCACCTATCATTATCGTTCATTTACAATGATTAAACAAGTACAATTATAAGCAAGTATAAAGGCAATAAGCAGAATGAATGCTGAACAATAAGTGATAACAACAAGTAGTAGCATGCTTTTGACAGTGAAATTAGACGAGTAAGCATTCTTGTAACATATATACAATTAAGAATCACAACTAAGCAGAGCGCTACAACATCAAGTATTCAACATGCTTTAAAATGCTAATCAAATGCAATGAGTAACATCATCGTGTAACAAGTATGCATTTAGATACATGACTAATATAATTACGCAATTAAGCAATTGAACGATTAAGCAATTGGACAATTAAATAATTGAGCAAATAAGCCATTGAGCAATTACTATGATAAAAATCATCAAATTCTTAAGTCAACGATTAATCTTAATTAGGCATATCTAGCCACATTCCCTCCTTCTGAGGTACTTAAGCCTATCCAGCCTTGTGTTCCCCATAGGGCAACATGATCAATATGTCGAGGTCACACTCATACATTTACGTGTGCTAGCACTATAAGCTAAGAAGAGTATTTTGCCGGTAAAGGCGATAACAATCACTTAACATTCAGGGGTGTATGTCATACTTAAACAAGTGAGCTCAATTCACAAGGTGGGTCCATCGCCCACATTTAACTCGTCACTGAGTTTTTAACATTCAACCAAGTCTCAAAGTATACCCCTATAATGTGCCTCAAGTCCTCTTTGTACTTACGGGATGAAACAAGTGCCAAGGGTGAATTGTGTGTCCAATGTAAACATACACGAAAATATTCAAGCATTCATTAAATGCTAAGAAACATTATTGAATATAAGATACTTGAATTATAAACATAATTCATTCAATTCATCTAAGTTCGGTGACATGATGTGCAAGTGAAAAGTATCCATTCGTGCCATAACATTAATATTTTCATGTTACATCATGTTCATTTATATACTTGCAATCATGTTAGAATGTGCAACAAGTGCGCGTGCTATGAATTATTTCATCACATATCGTGAAAAGCTACAACATTTGAACTTATGATTAACATTGAAAAGTTTACAACCGTGTACATCACATTCAAGTTGAACTATGCTATAAAAATGTCAATGCAGCTGCAAGATAATATAGGGACAATGAAATGACAACATTTCGAGGTGCTGCCATAAATACCAATATGTTGGTAAAGGATGCAACAAGTTAGGGCTGCCAAATAGCCCATTCAATGTGCTGAAAAAAATGCAACGAGAGGTATGCCGCGATAACTCCCAACGTTATGGCATAAGATGCAGCACATACATGTTGATACTACGAGCGCACAACAGGAAGTCCCAACACTATAGGTGCCGTTACCACGGTGTCCTAAGTGCGGAACACGGGCTAGCGAAGAGTTGTCCAATGGTTGTTTCCCTAATGCAAAGAATCACACTGGCTCTTGCCGGTTTTCACGTAGGTGGAGGTTCGAACATTTGCTAAGCAAGGGTGTGAACTGTTGTCCTTGCTGGATAGATTGAAGGAGCAGGTAACCAGCCCATGGCTGGGCCAACACATAGTCAAATCTAACCTAACATGCAGGTCTAGACCCGCCGACTGGTGAGATGAAAGAAGGGTCTTGCGGTTTTGCAAGGAGAAGCTTGTCCGGGCTCAAGGAGCTGAAGCGCTCAACATCCGAACTAGGCAGCCACGATTCGCTGCTACAGCGGGGCTAACATACAGCCTGGTCAGCTTGGTGACCAACTGATCCAAGTTCACTTACTCAGCCCAAAAACGAGAGCAACAACCAAAATGATACCTATGCATTTCTATTTCCCCCCTTTTTTTTTCTTTCTTTTATGTTTTAAAAACACATATGATATGAGCATGCTTTACCATGTGCTTCTCTTTACATGCAGACAGATTCAAGACGAAGCAACTCCAGGGTGCTGGGTTGCTCCAAGGCTCACCTGGGCTGCACCCAACTTGGCCCAACCGAGTGGGCGCACCCAACATGCAATAGTCGTCCAGCGGCTAAGGGCTAATCAGTTGGAACTAAGGGACGCCCAGGTCTATTCCAACTGGACTCAGACTTGAGGAAGGTAGGTCTGGGCTATTCCTGGAGGGGCTGGGTTGCTCCAGACCGCACCTAGGCTGCACCCAGCTCGATCCAGCCGAGTTGGTGCACTCGACAAGTGGCAGCCGCCCAACGGCTAGGTGGTGGTTTGGCTGAACAAAAAGAACCAACAGGTGTGGTCTGACTGGACCAGACCGAAGGCTTGCTGGTCTGGGCTAATAGACCAGGTCGGAACCATGCGTTCAGACCCTGGTCAGGGTCCCCCAATAAAACCCGAAAACTGCAAACATAAAAGAAAGACAAACCGAAATATGTCGCTAAGCTTGAAAAAAATGAAAACAAAAGACAACACGTTCACAATGCACCAAAAGAAATATAGTGGGCGTGTGTGAGCATTGCATTGTACCAAATATAGAAGTAGAAAGGAATCCCCTTTGGGGTTCTATTCAGCCTGTTTTCCATGCATTTCAGAAATGCACATGGGAGAGGATGACATCATGTCATTGTTCACGTTATTGCAAAAATGAAGTTTGAGGAAAGGAGGTCTCACATTGCTATACCAAAAATCCATCTCATAGAAGCCCACGGTCGGCTAAGGTGAGAGGGAGAGAGAGAGAGAGAGAGAAAGAGTCCAAAAATGAATTATACTTCTCTCTCCTCCTTTCTCAAAAACTAAATAGTCTAGGGTTTAACAACGGAGAGCTGAGATTAAATCTTAGAAAAGGAATGGCTGGGATGTGTTGCACACCCATCCATGCAATGGCATACTTGAAATACTTCAAGTATGCCTCCCACGTCCCCTATAGGATTCAAGCATTTGAATTTTCTAAAAAGTCTTTTAAAATGTCATTAAATAAAGTCATTCACACCCTTTTTGTTTGGGTAATTTTTTCAAGAATGCCACAGGGCTGCCGCCCCTTGTGGCCAATAGGATTTTATCATTTTTGAGCTCTTAAATATATTTCAGAAATGCCATGGGGCTGCCGCCCACATGGCCAATCAGATTTAATCCTTAAAAAGTCTTACCTTTTAATTACAAAGAGGCCACCACCCAGCTTGGTCAAACCCCTTAGCTAGTCAAACATGCTTAGCTAGGGTCTAGGTTCGAGCTCTCCGAGTCGAGCCCAACCAAACCACAATCCGATCTTGCTTTATTAAAATTTTCGCATAGACTTATATTTATTTTTTTGAAAAGACTTTTTCTAACTCCAGTAAGACTTGAGAATTTCTCAAACCTCAATCCCTTGTCAAATTTACGTAAAATGAAAGGGTTTAGATCGTTTAGAGGTCTCGTTGGTGAAATTCAATTAATTTTATACTTTGAATAAGACTTAGGTATTAAATATTCATTGCGATATATATATATATATATATATATATATATATATATATATATATATATATATATATATACATGCGAATATGCACACCCATACGTATATACATGTACCTATATATACGTATACATAGTTTCACATAATTATCTTCTGAAATTCCATCATGTATTAAGTTTTTTTTCTCAGAAAATTTATGGGTCTTACAACCGGGCCTGAATTAGGTTCCACCGGGATGAGCATATATCCGATCCACTAAAAAACCAAGATCAATTCCAGGTTTGAATCGGGTCCTCGACCCGATCGGGTTTTACTATAACTGTTACAGTATAACCCAATGACTCCCGCATGCAAAATTTTTTTTTTACGGTGAGGGTTACACCTCCTCCCCTCCCACTATCTTCTGCCACCGGTGGCCGACCTCGACTGTCGACGGTGAAAGCCGACCTTAGCCGTCCACCAGCAAATGCATGGGTGAAAATAGTGAATGAAAAAAGGGTTTCACCCCCTTATCCTTCATCCGACAACCAACCATAGTCATCGTCAGTGATGACCACACGTCAGTGACCAATCACCAATGGAGCCCGGTGATGGAAGGGGGTTAAACCCCAAAACAAAACCCAACAGTTTCTCAGGGTACCACCTCCTCCCTCTTGTAACCAAAATGGACAGCGATCGCTCTTGTCGGTCGGTGACAGTCGGCCATCATTTATCATCTTTGGCATGCTCCGATGAGAGTAGCCAACTGAGAGGGTGGAAGAGCCGACTGTGGCTGTGAATAGCCATAGTGGTCGGCAAATTCCTGCCCCTACCATGGGCGGTTGGCCTTAGGCAGTTGTCGACTACGATCGACCTTAAGAGGCCTACCGCCACCCGGTGATGCCTGACCTAGCCTTGAGGTGGCTGCAACGACAATGTTGGTGGTGGGGGGCTCTAAAATCTCGGCTGGAAGCCAAAATCCAGCGTCTTTGCTCATCGATAGCGATCACTGCCATGCTTCGAGGGGAAAAGAACAACTATTGTTGTGGACCCACGGGTGGTGGGTCGGTGGTCAATGCCTTCTTCGTTGCAGTCCAACTTTCCAATGCCAAAAGGGAGTTCAACGAGAAAGAACAACGACAACAAAAGTTTTGGCGAGCGTCGCATTGATGCCGGTGCAACCACACCCTGAATACACATAGGAAAAGCGCAGAGTGAGCCCATAACCCAATGTTAGCATAGAATAGATCATGGAAGAACCACCTACCAGATGCGGTCTTAGACGATGTGAATGACACTTCGATGGATGTGGGCGATCAGCATTCTCCTTAACCAATCGATGCCCTCAATGAACCCAGGCAAGAATGTCGAGTGGTGAGCAGGACCCTTGAACCCAAAGAGAGAAATCACACATGAATGCTACACTCATCACACAACTACAAGTCTCCTATCTATAAGGGGATTTGGTGGAGGTCCATAATGGGCACTAGAGCATGAATGGACAATTGTGAGACCTCTTAACTGTCCAGTAACCCCAAAATCCAAGAGCCACACCTATGTCCTCATGTCAATATGAGTGACATCTAGGTTGGATCGGATCCGACCAAAATCCAACATGTCGTACTTACATTCACTTTTAGGACGATGTAAACTCGTGACGCACCCGTTGTCCGCAGGGATTTCTCTAACTCCAAATTCAGATTTCAAATATGGCTGTATTAGTCCATGTTGAGTCCTTAACAAAAGAAAAATGCGTTTTAAAATACAAGTGTCCATCGGTATGGATTTGCTTCTTTGTGAATGAATACGAGTTGATACAAGGTAAACTCTCTTTATACAAACTCAAAAAGTGGAATAATATCTGCATCAGCATGACCATTAACGAACAAGAGAAAATGTTAACCACATTTGTTTGGTTAGGTCAAACCACAAGTAAAGATATAGAGGCCATGATACGTACCTGACAAGGAAATGTGTCATCCACAGTCCTTGGTCACGTTTGACGGAAGATGAGAGGGTGGACAATCAGAGTTCCGCTTGTAAAACAAATGCCTCCACGAGAAAATGGGCATCCCTGCATGACGGATTGCTATGGGGCCCACGTTTTCTGGTGAGAAACAACGGTTTCACATATATGAAAATCCTTTTCCCCTCTCTAGAGGAACTTTTTCTCACTTAGAAAATATGGGCCCCACAGTAACCTGGTTGTTCACATGAAAGACACTTCCCTCTTTTTTTCATAACAAAGAACCCTTGCCGAGAACCGGGCCACTTAATGAACCTGAAACCCTAGCTAGACGAACCATAGGTGGGCCCCATGACCACCATCCCTTAGGTGACACACCAGCAAATGCTACAGACACAACCCGTGCGCCATCGGGGTTTGATCCAGCGCCTTCATCTCATTGCCTTTCACAACCATACCGCTGGCCATGCAGGCGACCCGTGGCCCTCTTTGTTGCTTGAAAATAAACAGGTCAAATGGTTAAGTGATCAGACCGATTCCTTCACTAGAGGGAGGAGGCATGGGATGTGGCAAACAGTATTGGACTCGGTACTTGGTCGATCACTTAATATGCTCTCGTCCTTGAGCATATGAGAATACACAGTACAAAAAAATATACACGTGTTTTTAAGGCAATTATTTTCATAGGAAAAATCTTTGAAAATAATGCCATTTTAGATAATAGCCCCAAGATATTGCAATATTCCTCGCATATTCAGGTACCCAATCTTTCTTGAATTTGAGGGCATGATTTCACCCTTCCGCCAAAATACTGTTTTAGCAAAACTCAACATTTCAACAAATTAAAATCCACTTTTTTCAACTAAACTAAGAATCGTCTATACATTGAAATAGTGAAACACAATTTAAACTAATGAATCTCAATTGTGAGACTTTCATTTTTTTACAGTTACTTTTATTTCACTCCACCCTCATCATCCCCACCACCACTTCTCTACCACCACTGTTATCACTACTACCATCACCATCACCACCACTACCTCCACCCTCACCATCCCCACCACCACCACTTCTCCACCACCACCATTATCACTACTACCATCACCACCACCACCTCCACCATTAGCACCACCAGTACCATTGTCATTACCATCATTACTATTTACCACCACCTCCATCCGCCACTACCACCACCACTATGTTTTGCTAGTTCTATAAAAACTAGGTTTCACAACTACTTTTCACTATTTTATTGCAATTGATTTTTGTTAATGAAAGTCAAGTTTCGTTAAAACTTTATAGACAAATCTCAGTTTTGCTAAAACTTTTAAAGGCTATACAATTTTAGTGAAACTAATTAGATTCGCTTTTACAAGTTTAGTGAAACTCGGTTGCGATAAAATAATCAAACTCAGTTGTAAAACCTAGTCGTTATAAGACTAGAGAAATCTAACGGTGGTAGTGGTAATGTCACATGGAGATAGTGGCAATGGTGATGGTGGTGGTGGTAATGATAATGATAGTAATAGCAATGGCAATGGTAGTGGTGATTGTAGTAATGGTTGTGATGATAATAGTAATAGATGATGATAGTGATGGTGGAGAAATAATGGTGGTGATGGCAATAGTGATGGTGGTGTTGGTGATGATAGTAGTAATGGTGATTTTGATGGTAATAATGGTAGAAAAGTGGTAGTAATAATAATGACAATGGTGACGCTAGTGGTAATGGTGATGGCGGTGGTGATAATGATGAAGAAGTGGTAGTAATTATGATGGTGTTAGTGGTAGGAGTGGAATGAAAGAAAAGTAGTTGCAAAAAAAAAAAAAGTCTAAGAACTATTATTTTTGTAAGTTTAAACTAATGTTGTCAGTATCGGTATCGGCCCTGAATAGTTTGGCCAATGATTCAGTTATATCGATTGATACCGATACTCAAGTGAATCATTTTTGTATTGGCCAAAAAATAATAAAAAACATTATGTGTCAATTAGAACGTGACATGTTAAAACCATTAAAATAATATATAAAAAAATTAAAGCTATTTTTTAGTATTTTTTTATATTTATTAAAAAATAGCCGATTCGGAGGTGATGCATATCGATTTTTTGCCAATACGGCCAATACGCACCGATACCAACAATATTGGTTTAAACTGAGTTTCATTATTTTAATGTATAAGAGATTCTTAGTTTTGCTAGAAAAAGTGAAGTTTCACTGAAATGGGGAAGGAGGTTATATGTTCCCCCCTTGAAGACGCAAATGCGTGTTCAGGAGTCTGAATGAGCGCCACATATATAATCATGTGGGGCTCGTATCTCCATGTGTGTCAGCATCACTTAGCGTCGGAGTCCGGTGCGGTTGCAAAGACTTAAGTACCCTTTTCTGCCATTCCCACCATGAAACGATGGTTCGAGAAAAGGACAAAAATGTCTTCCATCAAGAAAAGAGAGGATGATCTTAACTCTTCAAAGTCCAAACGTTTTGTTTTTGCTCTAAGCAGTAAACTCCCTTGATACTGCTAGATCATCATTTGACGATGCACCATCTGCTGTAACAGGAACTCTCTTTGACGACGCACCCTTTGCCGTCGTCTGCTACCGTCAGAGCACCCTTTGTCATCGTTTGCCATCGTCTGATGTTGTCGGAGCACCTGGCCTTTGCCGTCATCTGCATAGTGGGAGCACCATTTCCACCATCGACTGCATGTACCTTCTGGGTGTTTCTTCTCCACTATCGGATAACCAAAACTCCTGTCATTTTAGTGAGTTTTGTGTAAGGTTTCATTATGTAAACAAATTGATTTATAAATCTGAATACTAAATCTTACAATTGGTTGTACTATTCATGCTAAATAACACCTATTTTCATACTAAAATAAATTGATATATACCTATCCACCTTCTGGGCGTCCAAAAATAGTTAGCACAATTTATTCTTATGAAGGCCAAACATTACAATGATATGTACTTATGAAGGCTAAATTTTTACAACAATTTGTACATTTGAATGCAACAATGATTTATGCATTTAATGCAGTAGCAATTTGTATATTCGATGCAACAATGGCTTATACGTTTAAAGCAGTAGCGATGTGTATTTATGATGTATGATGTTACCATGATTTGTACTTAAGTTTGCTAATTCGTACAACGATGTTTACTTATGAAGCCCAAACGTTACAACGATATGTACTTATGAAGGATATAATTTCTACAACAATTTGTACGTTTGAAGCATGAACGATTTATATATTTAAATCAGTAGCAATTTTTATAAGGAGTTACGAAAGTAGGTTGAAAATTTGGGAAGACAAATGCGGTCACAATATAGTACACTGGTAGAAATGATTACCAGTGGTTTTAATAAGATCGAGGGAACCAAGAGGTCATCGAGGAAAGAGAGTCCATCAAGGAAAAGAAATAGACGATTTGTATGTCATAGTCCATCTGAGTTATCAAGTGCCACTGAATAAAATTATGTGATTTTGTATCCCAATAATTATTTATTGTAATTCTATAATTCTTTTTTGTAACGTGACATTCTATAATTATATAATTCTTCTTTTAATAAGTGTAACACACAAGTGTCACTGAACAAATCGTTGTAATGTTCGACCTTCATAAATAAAAATTGAAGAAGCATTTAGCGTTGTGTATCGTGAAAATTATGATTTGCTTTTACGAGTTGTCTTCCTATTGTGATTTACATAATGATTGATAAAAGTCTGAAACAATTTGTACGTATGAAGGCTACGTTCTATCGCAATTTGCTTGTTACCGATTGGCTTACAACCACTTATAATTCTTTGTTGTAACGTAATATTCTATAATTATATAATTCTTTCTATAAGAGATCGTGATTTGTTTTTTTATAGAGGATATGTCCTATCACGATTTCTATAACCACGGATATAAAGCAGAATGATTTGTCCTATCACGATTTGCGTTTACGAGTTTTGTCTATGTAAACGCTATGTTCTATCACAATTTACACAATGCCTGATTCATAAAAGGCAGAAAAGAAAAACAATAAACAAATCAACACGATGTTTAGACCTAGTAAAGTACAATTGAGGTAACTTCAACAATACAAATTGAGGTAACTTCATAAATACAAATTGATTTCATTCACAAAGACAAACAAAGACATATCGTTGTCGCGGTAACTTCATAACTACAAATTGATGTAATTTATAACCACATTCATTTACAAAAAATATGAGTATCTACTTACAATACATCATGACCAATGGTTTGGCTTAGATACAATATATGACCATCATCATCAAAGAAAATATGCATCATCATCAGCATCACCCCCACGTCCAAATAGTGATGTGCTTTGAATGCAATCTAGGCAGAGAAGATGGAGCTGCAGAATGTATGAGATCTTATTATCATCGATATGTTTCTACAACCAGACAAGATGAAACTGCATGACTGCAACATATTTGTCATAAAGTATATCGAAGATTAGGCAGATATTTTTCCAACTGCCAAGGATGGTTTTTGAACGATGAAGGGTCTGACAGTAAGAATAGATCAAATAGACAGTCATCAACATCACCCTTTGTCTATCATGCAGAATATTTGTACTTGCTTCGGTATGACGGCAACGATTGAGGATGATTATGGTTGTTATATTTTGCGTAAACTTTGATATACTTCATGATAAATACACCATAGTTATATCATATATATATATGTCTTGCTCTTATTTTCTTCCTACTCTATATCATATATATCATAAATAAATATGTTCATATCAATCATGTTCGTCAAGCAGGTATCTTGAGCTACACATGAATTAATTATTGGAATAAGATTCATGGGCTTACTTAATTTTGAATTTAAATCAATTAAAAAAGAAATAGCGAATCTCTGAAATTCAAAGCATTGTTTTATTATTTATTTGGAATAAGAAAGAAGAGAATCAGAATGAGAAGCGTCCATTGTCTAATATATAGGACAAAGGTCTTCTAAACCTTTGGTATAGGTTCAAATCCTATTAAACACAATTTATTTACATCTATTTTGTTTGGATTGCTATTCCAAGAAACATATTTGAAATGATTCGAATCAGAGTCATTTCTTTTCTCAATAATTTCTGTCATACTAAGAGACTATACCAAATGTCCAATTTCTTTATGTTTGTTCTTGAAGTAGAAATAGTTCGCCCTGCACTTGAATAGCCTCCTTCAAAATGATGGAACTTAAGAAGGAATTATTTTGATTAAACCATTTATTTTTCTTCATGAATATATCGATATATACATAGAAGATAACCACCATAATCATCATCAAAGATTATCCAAATCTTTCCTCACGGCGTGAAACAACTAGGTTATCAGCATTAAACTCCATCTATCAAGCACAGGTAGAAGGAACACAAAAGAACAAAGAAGAAAGAAAAATACAAAGAAGAAGAAGAAGAAGAAGAAGATGACACTACAACAAAGCATTAGATTAGTGACGACCACATTCCATCGCTAATCCGTCGCTAACAGGTGTAGCGACGGATTAGCGACGACGAGACGACGGTATGCTTACGTCACGATTTTTTCGACGCTAACTGGCGACGGATTTATTCTGTCGCCAGGTCTGTCGCTAATTGCGACGGACTAACGAGCGCTGTATTTCGTCGCCAATCCGCCGGTACTAAATGACGACCACAGCTTGGTGACGGATTTACTTCCGTCGCTATGCCGTTGCTAGATTTATATGAATAGCGACAGATGTTTCCATCGCTAATCCGTCACAAACACGAAAAAAATTAAAAAAAAATTTTATTTGAAAATTAAATCTCGAGAACGGTACAATTTATATTTCCTGTACAATTTATATTTCCTGTAAATAAAAAACAAACCACACAAAAAAATCCATATAACAAGAATCTACAACAATTAATCGTTCCACCTTAAAATTAACAAGTTTAATTCTTTACAATTCAACAATTACAATTAAGAAACATAAAAAATAGAACTTCTTCAACACAGTTCTCTAATCATCGTCAAGATTTTGTGCATCTTCTTGTTCATTGTCTTTATCTGTCCCTTCAGCTCCGCTATGCTGATTATCGCTAGCAGCCTATACAAGAAAAGAACAGTCAGTATTGATAAACAAAATATAATGAAATAAATTACACACTATATGTGATTCTATCATGTGCTCATGTGTGATCTAAGGCAATAAAAAAACTCTATATGTGATTCTATCATGCTCATATGTGCTCTAAGGCAGACAAAAAGTTATATATGTGATTCTATCATGCTCATATGTGTGCTAAGGCAATCAAAAAATTGAATATGTGATTATAGCATGTTCATATGTGTTCTAAGGCAGCTAGAAAAACTCTATATGTGATTCTACCATGCTCAGATGTGCTTTAAGGCAGGCAAAAAACTATATATGTGATTCGATCATGCTCGTATGTGTGCTAAGGCAGTCAAAAAATTGAATATGTGATTATAGCATGCTCATATGTGCTCCAAGGCAGGTAAAGCAAAAAAATTTATATGTGATTCTATCATAAATGATATATGTTATAAGGCAGTAAAAAAACTCTATATGTGATTTGTGCATGCTCATATGTGTTTTAAGGTAGTCAAAAAACTGAATATGTGATTATAACATGCTCATATGTGTTCTTAGGCAGTCAAAAAAATGAATATGTGATTATAGCATGCTCATATGTGCTCTAAGGCAGGCAAAAAAACTTTATATGTGATTATAGCATGCTCATATGTGCTCTAAGGCAATAAAAAACCTCTATATGTGATTCTATCATGCTCATATGTGTGCTAAGGCAGTAAAAAAACTGAATATGTGATTATAACATGCTCATATGTGTTCTTAGGCAGTCAAAAAAATGAATATGTGATTATAGCATGATCATATGTGTTCTAAGGCTGTCAAAAAAACTTTATATGTGATTCTATCATGCTCATATGTGTTCTTAGGCAGTCAAAAAACTGAATATGTGATTATAGCATGCTCATATGTGCTCTAATGCAGACAAAATTTTTTATATGTGATTATAGCATGCTCATATGTGCTCTAAGGCAATAAAAAAACTCTATATGTTATTATAGCATGCTCATATGTGCTCTAAGGCAGGCAAAAAACTCTATATCTGATTCTATCATGCTCATATGTGCTCTAAGGCAGACAAAAAGTTATATATGTGATTCGATTATGCTCATATGTGTTCTAAGGCAGACAAAAAACTGAATATGTGATTATACCTGCGAGGAACCTGGAATCAAAGATCCCCTGTTCAGAACAAGATTGTTGATCTCATTTCGGAGAAAGGGGGCGACGGTGTCATGGAAGTAGTTATTCAGTGATTCCGTAACGATCTGGCGTATATCATCACCGAAAAGAATAGTCTATTGCTTGGAGCTTATGTCGGCGCAAGAAGTCGGTGAGCCGTAACTGGAAGAAGCAATAACTGGTGAAGTGTTTATATTACTCCCAAACCCAAACACGCGACCTTTTTTGGGTTCACCTGCTGCAGTCACCCATGCTGTATGATCAAATAATGGATGCTGAGTAGCGTCATCGCCATATCGCTCTACCATCTGTTGCTCATATGCCTCCTACAAAATAATGTTTAAAGTATTCATTAATAATTAATGATAACATTATGATAACTTGCATATATATTGCAATGATTATTAATAGAATAAATGCATACCGTTGTCGTTCTTGCCTTCTCTGATACGAAGACTCCCGTGGTCTTCCGTTTATGTGTTTCAACAAACACATCCTTATATGATACACGGCCTCCTTTTTTTGCTTCCTGCGAAGTTAAATGACAAAAGATTTAGTATACAAGTTTGCAACAATACTTATAAAATTAATATTATATATTGATGAGTTACCATTTTCTTCAGGTGGCTCCCAAATGTCTTAGATCCACCTGTGTGTAGATGGGCTTCGGGCATCTTCGATCGATTTTGTGTAGCCTTCGCAGAGCAATTTCTAAATGCATCTCCCGCCCACTTATTGCACATTTCATCCCAGTAATCTCTCCTGATAGTAATAGGGCCATGACCCTTCCACAGTAATGGATCATCTACTACGCCAGATGCTTTTTTTGCTGCAGTCTTCATAGTGTGCAACATGTCTGCAAATCGATTGGCAGCCACCTTCTGCCACACCTTCCTTGCATCATTTTCTTCCACCGTAGTTGCGAAGCGATTCGAAGTCTACAAATATTTTCAGAAAGTTAGTAGACATTACTTAAATAAATTAAATAT
This sequence comes from Nuphar pumila, assembly GCF_984573655.1. Lineage (NCBI taxonomy): Eukaryota > Viridiplantae > Streptophyta > Magnoliopsida > Nymphaeales > Nymphaeaceae > Nuphar > Nuphar pumila. The sequence continues at coordinate 101,776,792 of NC_143252.1, read as the reverse complement.
GAAACACATTAACTATGAGGAACAACTGTATACCATGAATGAGGACCACAATTTGTCTAACACCTCCTTTGGGTACTATTTCCATTGAGCAACCGGTCCTGGTAGATGTTGAAAAAGTGAATTCCTAATCTCCCGTACTACTTCTTGTGGCTCAAACCTCGTGCTGCACATGAATTGTTACATAGTAAATATCAATATAAAATATTTATAAGATATGCAATAATTGAAAACAAAATACTTACGGTCGATTATCGATATACACTATTCGAATGAGTCTTCTTGTGCCAGCCTGAGAAGACCCTGTTTCCTGTGTTGGCTCCTGACTTGTGTAATCAACTGGTGTAGGTGGGTTGTGTACAGACGCAACATCATCTGTAAAAAAATACGTTAGAAATTCTCAGAATGCGCATTTGAACTAATCAAACATCCAATTAGTTATATGATATACCTATCACAGGAGCCCGTGAAGATGAAGGTTGGGCCTGGCTACTACTGGATGAGCGACCACTATAACCTCCATGAACCATATTCTAACAAATAACATATGTCATACAATACATTCAAATAATTCACATCAAGTATTACAATACATTCAAGTCATTCACATCAAGTATTACAATAATTCAAATCATTTATATCAGGTACTGCAATGCATTCAAGTCATTCACATCAAGCATTGCAATGCATTCAAATCATTCGCATCAAGTATTATAATGCATTCAAATAATTCAAATCATTCACATCAAGTATTGCAATAATTCTAATCATTCGTTGCATAAATTATAATACATTCAAATAATTGAAATCATTCACATCAAGTATTGCAATGCATTCGAATCATTCGTATCAAGTATTACAATACATTCAAATAATTCAAATCATTCACATCAAGTATTACAATGCATTCAAATAATTCGTATCAAGTATCACAATAGATTCAAATAAAATTTTTAATCATTCATATCAAGTGTTGCAATACAACTCATGCATTTGCATCAAGTATTACAATACATTCAAATAATTCGAATCATTCGTATCAAGTATTACAATACATTCAAATAAATTTTTTAATCATTCACACCAAGTATTGCAATACAACTCACATCAAGTACTGCAATGCATTTAAATAGAGGTTTGTAGTATAAGATTTTGCTCACTAGCTTGAGAATTCTTGCTCGTCACTAGTTTGACTTTCTTCTTCTTCTTCTTCATTGTTTGCCCATCCACTTGGTACATCATTTGGATCACATTCCTCTATGAATGTTTCATCGGCCAATGGAGATATGACATGCATATCATGCGCAACATCGTGACCATAAGCGAAGTCATAGACATCATCTGATTGATAGTAATCGCTGTCTTCAGCTAACTCATCTTTCTGTAACTGATCATACTCGGGGTATAGTTTGGACTTCACCTTGCAAACTGCCCACCATTCATTTCTATCTGACTTTTTTATACTCGGATATGAAGTATAATAAACTTGTTGAGCTTGCGAGGCTAATATAAATGGTTCATATGTTCCAAACCTGGATTTATGATTCACCTCAACAATGCTTGAAGCTTTGTCGAGTCTTGTTGCAGTTGGATCAAACCAATGACACTTGAATAAAGTAACCCTGTTATTCATGCCTAAGTAATTCAACTCCATTATTTCCTCTATAACACTGTAGTAATCATGTTCATTTTCACCGTAGCTGCTACCCTTGACACACACGCCACTATTTATCGTTGATTTGTTTATACCGTAATCTTTTATATGGAATCGATAACCATTTACGATATACCCGTTGTAGCATTGCACAACTTTGGTCAGACCATTTTCTAAATCACATATTCTTTGATCTTTAACATCACCATGGCGAACCTACGCACAAACATAAACAATGATTGTGATCACGATCAATTAAGTAACTTAGTGTTGTTTATAAGTACAAAATTTATGTTAGCTTCTTTACCAACTGTTTCAACCACTCTACAAACTTAGTTTCATGTTCTTTTTGTACTTCTGCATCAGTGAGATGTGAAACTTCGCTTTGCAACTCCAAATCAAATCGTTTGCAAACCACAAATACTTATATTACCGAGCCATGTATTCACATATAGAACATAAAAGGATTTATAATTGAGTTGCATATACATATACTTACTCGATGTATGGGTCAATCACTGAGCAATTAAAAAGAATATAGATGTGTGTTGCATCTTGCTCTCGATCTGTCAATAGTCTTGATTGGCAACTACCAAATGCAAGCCCAAGTGGTTGAAATATCGACAGCTTGTCAGCTACAGTTACTTGTTCTCCATCATCGTTACGGGGCGGGCATGTGTAACATGTTGGAATATGAAGTTCGAAGTACATAGATGAGAAATTTAAAATCTCTTCTAAAGTGTACGCCTCACAAATAGAGCCTTCTACTCTTGCTTTATTACGAACCCTTTTTTTTAGGTCGAACATGCATCTGACAAAAATATACATTTCAAATTTTAAATATCTGTCATTAAAGAGACAAATATAAAAAAAACATATACCTTTCAAATGAGTACATCCATCGATATTGCACAGGGCCACCAACCCTTAGTTCATATGGCAGATGTATGATCAAATGTTTCATAACATCGAAAAATGTTGGCAGAAATATCTTTTCTAGCAGACAAACAGTGGTGATGACAGAGTCCTCGAGATTCTTTACATCTGATACTATGACCTCCAATGCGCACAATGTTCTGAAAAATCTGCTCAACTCAGACAATACCCCCCATATAGGTTTGTCTAACATATCATGGAATGCTAGGGGTATCAATCGTTGCATAAAGATATGACAATCATGGCTCTTCAACCCATATAACTGTCCATCGTCAATCTTCACAACCCGAGCAATGTTAGAGACATATCCATCTGGAAATCTCAGTTGTCTCAACTATTGACATACATGTTTTATTTGATCAGGTCCGAGCACGTACTTTGCCTTTGGTTTCAGTACTTCGCCATTATACTCTTTGAGTTCTAATTCTGGTCTTTTACATATTAATTTTAAATCCATACGGGCCTTTAGATTATCCTTCATTTTTCCTTTAATATTCATTACTGTATTGAACACATTATCAAACACATTTTTCTCTACATGCATCACATCCAAATTATGTCGTATCAATAGGGTCGGCCAATACGGTAGTTCTCAAAAAATAGATTTCTTTGTCCAATTGTGATCCTTCCCAAATCCACGGAAGGGTGTAGGACTGCGGGCATTTGTTAATACATCTGGAAAGTATCGCAATCTTCTTAGAATATCTATGCCAGACAATCTTGAGGATGGACCTTCCGTTTCAGTTGTGCCTGCTTTAAACACATTCTTTTGTCGTCGGAACGGATGATCGCTGGGTAGAAATCGACGATGGCACTTAAACCAGCAAGGCTTCCTTCCATGCCTCAATCTAAAAGCTTTGGAATCCTCCATGCAGTACGGACAAGCCAACCTCCCATGTGTGCTCCAACCAGATAGCATACCATATGCAGGGAAGTCACTGATTGTCCATAGAACAACGGCCTTCATGTTGAAATTTTGTTTTTTGTTGGCATCATACGTGGTAACACCGTCATCCCACAGTACTTTTAGTTCATCAATCAATGGCCTTAGATATACATCAAGATTTTGGCCAGGTGAGGTCGGATCAGGGATTAACAGAGACAAGAAAAGATTTGGACGTTTCATACACAAGCTTGATGGAAGGTTGTATGGAGTTACAAATACTGACCAACATGAGTATGGAGTTGATCTACCCCCAAATGGATTAAATCCATCTGTACATAGACCGAGTCTAACATTCCGCACTTCCATTGCAAAGTTCTGATGAGTACGATCAAAGTGCTTCCAAGCTTCAGTGTCAACAGGATGCGTGATCTTGTTTTCATCGTGTCGAACTTTATTTGCATGCCATCTCATGTGTTTAGCTGTCCTTGAAGACATATACAATCGCTGCAATCTAGGAGTGATAGGAAAGTAGCAGAGCGACTTGTATGAAACTTCCTTTGATCTCGTGCTACCATTGCCTCTTGTCTTTGGCTTGAACCGAGGATGCCCACATGACGGGCATGATATGTTGTTTTCCTGCTCCTTGAAATACAACATGCAGTGATTTGGACAAGCATCAATCTTTTTGTAACCCATACCTAGAGTGTTGACCATAACTTTCGCACAATAGAAATTTTGTGGCAATTTCTCATCTTTGGGCAACATACTCTTCACAATCATGCACAAATGGTCAAAACATGATTGACTCAAATTATACTCGGACTTCAAATTCATTAGTTGAAGAACTGCAGACAAGATAGTGTGACTCTCACAACCGTTCTAAAGTGGCTCATCAGCATCTCTAAGTAAATCATAAAATCTACTAGCTGCATCGTTTGGTGATTCTTCATCTACGGCAATTCTTACATCACTAGAACTCATAGCAGAACCCAGTTCTGTTCCTGCGACATCAAATATCAAATTCGTATATGGATTATCGTGCACCACATTCACCCGTGCATCAAAATCGTTTCTAAATTCTTCTCCATGAAACGTCCAGTTCTGATAATCACTCACAAAACCCTTCCTGTATAGGTGATGTCTAACGCCATGAGGTTCTACAAATCGATTATTCTTATAAATCTTGCAGGGACACCTAATCCGACCTGTGGGATCCACTGTAGTGACACTTGCCGTTGCAAATTCAATAAAACTGTCAACACCATCCATATATTCATGCGATAACTCATTGTCCACTATCCTATGGTACATCCATTCACGGTTTGCAGTCATTTTATTATGATGTTACGAATAATAGCCTAACGAATTAAAAGAGAACAATCAGAATGCTACGATGAAGAACATATCAAATTTATCATGCAATATATGATGTCATACAATAACAAGAATTTTGATGCATGTATTGATAACTTAATATTTTCATGTGCAAACTATTCATGACACGATACAATCATTTGAAATGAAACATGCTTTCACTATACAATTTCACATGGAAGTCATAATCAAATTGAAAGTTACATGCAAGCATGGATACAATTACATCAAACATTGTAATACATCGTAATCATTCATATAAAACAAATGGCAAACATGTACCTGCAACATATACACTTCAATATCTCACTAACTACTACCATGCCTAGCATGGACTCCGTACTCCAAAAATAAGAACACTTCAATATTCATACATTAAAATCATGCTTAGCATGATCTTCGAATTCCAACGAAGCAACCCTAAATATCAATAACTAAGTGAGTGTGTGAACAATAAAGTGTTACATCTAATAAATTAAATAACATGTGATACAATTGTATCACTTACCACGGGTATTTACCCGATTTGCATTATTTTTGACACTTACCATAGGTGGCTGAGCACGAGCTGGTTCCGTTGAAAAATTTGCACAAAAAAACACTGTTTTAAAATGAAGTCACCACAAAAAAAAACTGTTCTGGCAAGGGGTCGACTCCCCTGCTGTTCTGGCAGGGGGTCGACCCCCTTACGGAACATAGGGGGTTAACCCCCTTACGGAACGTAGGGAGTTAACTGACCCCCTGTTTGGGCAAGGGGTCGACCCCCAGCCTTTCCGCCAGTGAGTCGACCCCCTGCCGGAACAGCAGGGGGTCGCCCCCCTGCCTGAGCAGGAAAGGCTTGACCCCTGCCTGTTACGGCAGGTGGTTAAACCCCCTGCCGGAAAGGCAAAGCGTTAACCCCCTGCCGGGGTCGACCCTCTGCCGGAAACGCAGGGAGCAAGGGTCCCCTGCCAAAAAACGCAGGGGGTTAGCCCTCTGCCGGAAACGTAGGGGGTTAACCCCCTGTCGGAAAACGCGGGGGGGGGGGGGGCGTCCTTTACCTTTCTCTGGGCGGCGGGGCCGACGGACGGTGGGACCGGCGAACGGTGGGAGTGGGACCAACGAACGGCGGGAGCAACGAAAGAAGAAAAGGAAAAGCTGCCTGGGATTAGGGTTATTCGAAAGTTAGCGACGGATTCATTCCGTCGCTATGCCAACGTAAATCAAATTTACGAAAATTGCGACGGACGATATTATGTCGCCACTTCCGTCGCTACTTAGTGACGGACTAGATTCCGTCGCTAATTTCGTCGGTAAATGGTGCGACCGTAACAACAGAACAATACGTTGCAACATCCGTCGCTACTTAGCGACGGACTGGGCGACGGACTATATTCCGTCGCTATTTTCGTAAGCTTCATTAATTATAGTGACGGATTTTTGTCGCTCGCTAATCCATCTCTAAGTAGCGACGGAAAGATTCTGTCGCTAACGTCCGTCGCTAACAACGTATTTTCTTGTAGTGTGAAGGCGAATGATAAAAAAGAAGAAGAAGAAGTTACGCTGCCACAAAAAAGAGAAAGAGAGGTTAAACAGATTAGGGTTTTAAACCTGGACAACGAGTCGAGCCAGGTCGGGTCGGGTAGGGTTTTACATAGAATAGGGTTTTATATAGATCTATATTAGGGTTTTACGCACGTGTACCACTTCTTCTTCTTCTTATGTTGTTCTTTCTTCTTCTTCTTCTTATGCCATTCTTCTTCTTCTTCTTCTTTGATCTTCTTTGTTCCGTCACAGGCATGATAGACGGGGGGTGATGCTGATAACCAAAGATAGACCTGTTTTGTCTACTTCGCTATACTTCATAACAAATATGCCACATTTGGTACCTCTTTATTGCCTTGGTCATGATGTTGATATGTGCTTGACCATTGGATCCATTCTTACAAATTGCATGTTAGGTGAAATGCTGATATATACTTCAAGGATGAAAACATCTATGTTTTCTTCAAGATGATGCATCTTATGTGTAAATTTTGATGATTATGGTCATGTATTGTATCTAAGTCAAACCATCGGTCATGCGTATTGTAACTGTAAAGCGATGGAGTATCTAAGCCAAACCATTGGTCATGCGTATTGTAACTGTAAAGCGATGGAGTATCTAAGCCAAACCATTTGTGTTTTCTTTGATGATGAATAAGCCAAACCATTGGTCACAATGTATCTATGAAGCGTTTGTGGTTGTAAATCACGCAGATGAACTACAATATTTGTTTCAACATCTATATCTCACAAGTAGCATGGATCAATACATGCTACTTGGATCTGAAAGCACAAGTTGGCATGTTACTTGATGACTTTAAAGTACAAGTCGAAAATGAGTTGTCCTATCGCGATTTATACAATGACTGATAAAAGGCGAAAAAGAGAAAGAAAAAATAAATCGACATGATGTTTATTGGTAAAGTACAAATCGAGGTAACTTGATAAATACAAATCAACTTACAACCACATCGATTTAAGTTTTATACTTTTATAATATTTTAGTAACAAAGACAAATCATTATGGCGAACATAGATGTCAATGCGTAAATTGTGATATTTGTTTCAACATCTATATCTCACAACTAGCTTGGATCAATACAAGCTACGTGGTTCTGAAAGCACTAATAAAAAATGATTTGTGCTATTGCGATTTGCTTGATACAGATTGGCTTTCAACAAGTTATAATTCTTTGTAGTAACATAACATTCTATAAATATATAATTTTTTCTATAACAGATCAAAATTTGTTTTTATAGAGGAAGTGTTCTATCATAATTTGTTCAACCATGGACATAAAGTGGAAATGATTTGTTCTATCGCGATTTGCTTTTACGAGCTTTGTCTATGTGAATGATATGCCCTATCACGATTTACACAATGGCTAATTTATAAAAGGCAAAAAAGAAAAACAATAAATAAATCGACACGATGTTTAGACTTAGTAAAGTACCTAAACAATACAAATTTGCATATTTAGATATTTGAAAAGAAAGTTCGCATAAGAGCAAAAATTTGTATAAAGTCCACAATTTTTTTAGAATTTTGAAATGAATTAAAAAGACATTTTTGTAAATTATTATAGTTAATTCATTAGAAGTTTTTTTTTGAAAACTTATCAGTTGACTAATTAGCAAATTCATTATCGATAATATTTCAACATTTATTTAAGTTATTTAATGTTTAATTAAAAAAATTATGAGATCTTTGCAAAGTATTTGGGTCGACCCAAATGAATATGGAAAGAGTTTAGACTCAAATCAGGGTTTGGACCGAACCTATAAGAGATTTAGATCCATTTAAGACCCAAATAGATCTCCTCTAATGTAAAAAGTATTTTAGATCCATTTAGAGAATAAATTTGATCCTACTAAGAAAATAAGATATCGAATCTACTTGAAGACTCAATTAAATCCCATTACGTAAATTAACATTTGGACCCATTTGGAGATCCAATTAGAATCCAATAAGTAAATAAGGCTTTTAGATCTATTTGAGACCTAAATGGATCGCATGAAGGCAAAATGAATTTATTTGGATCTGAATTCAATTCGAGACCCAAATAGATCCTACTTAAGAAAGTAAAATTCACTTATGATCTAAATGAATCCTTTTAGTGCACTGTGAATTTCTCTAGAATATAATAAGTTTTAGATCTATCTAAATTCTAAATGAATCCTACTTAAATAAATAGAATTTGGGTTTATTTGAGACCCAAATAAATTTAATTAAAAACTATATATATATATATATATATATATAATATAAATGTGTATCTCTCTCTCTATATATAATAGTTTAGATTGGGTTTGGATTTGATGAGAGCTAAATGGGTCTCACAACCAACCCAATCCAATCACTCCTCCACCTAAACTCATCCTCTTAATCGAATATATCTCATCCCACCAAATCCGTTTGATTATTTTATCGCGATTTGCCTTTATGAGCTTTGTCTACGTGAACGATATGTTCTATAGTGATTTACACAATGACTGATTAATAAAAGGCAGAAAAGAAAGCCAATAAACAAATCAACACGATGTTTAGACTTAGTAAAGTATAAATTGAGATAACTTCATAAATAAAAATTGATTTACAACTTGATACCGATTTAAGTTTTATATTAAAATAATATTTTAGTAACAATTACAAATCGATATGAGTAAATCGTGATATTACATATCGATATCGTTCACAAAGACAAACAAAGATATATCATTGTCACATAACTTCATAAATACAAATCAACATGATTTACAACCACATTCATTTATAAACAATGTGATTTATTTTGTGTACTGTAGAAAGGAATTATAATATAATGAGACATATCATTTATTGAATATTCTGCTAATGTCAGTGAAACATCTATAAAAAAAGGTGACCAAAAAATCAGCAAAGAGCTCCAAGAGAACCTTAACCCGCTGTGAGATGAATTTACAGAAGGAAACACTATCACTAATTTTGCATGTATGAAACCACTATCAGTTATACATTTACGTATGCCATTGTTATGTATGTTAACACATACATATTTGTTGCAAACAAACTATATACGATTTTGTCATATATATTCAAAGCAACGCAACAACCAATACTAGAAGCATCGTCAGCCCTTATTTCATGGTATATCGGTTCTCTTATATGTTTATTTTCTTTTTTTGATTTACTCTTGTTGCTTTGTGTTTTAACCTTACTATTATCACTGTTTTGTTCAACAGAGTTTTGTCCGCCGACTGCCATACGCTACTAGATTTTAAGATGAACTACAATGCTAGGGTAACGATGATCACTGCAGAGACTTTTGGTCAAGTGAAAAGGTAAGTGAAGAAACCTATTGTTCATGGTTTGTGACACGATTTCTACTATCGATTTGTAAGATATTATATCGATTTAAGATATTGTTTTGATTCTTAATATCGATTTGTATGCTGATTCTTAATATCGATTTCTAAGTTATCAATAGAAATTTTCATATCGATTTGTCAGATATTTTACCATCGATTTGCAGATATTGATTCCTATATTATAGTGACCGTCTGAGCATTGGGTCTTATACGTGATGGATTTACAAAAACAACAACTATGATGCTACAACTCATTGGACTTTCACACTCGTATACAACGTGACATTATGCATTTGGTAAGTTTCTATCTATAAGTGTATCATATCTTGTACGGTGGCCCATAATTTACTTGCTTTTGCATTAACCACATGTGAGATTCCTCAAAGACGTCTTGTGTGTCGACATTGACGAGTTGAGGTTTTATTGCGCACTCGATGCTTCTGTATAAAATAATGACGTTGATTATGACATATTTGTAATGAAGTATATTGAAGCAATATACAATAGACAAGAACATGATTTTGATATTGTATGCTCTACACTTAAACATGTTTTATTATCCTATACTATTAGGGACTCAATTTCTATATTGGTCTCACATTACCTTTTTGTTGCAGGATGATATACCTAGATTTCGCACAGAACTATGCAAAAAAATGATGGAGTTTCTAATTATAGAAGAGAAAAAAACTCAGACGACAAGAATACCTAGAAGGCAACGAATGACGTGACTGCCCTAGGAGTAATATGATGTACAAAGATTTGCAATAAATTTTATAGACTGTGTATACAAATTTTGTAAGACTGTATAAAAATTTTGTAAAACTGTGTATACAAATTATGTAAATCTCTCTAGGTTGAAGTAAAAATTTGATAATTATCTCGATTTCAAGAGAAATGCTCATAAATACTGATAAATGTTGATATCAAGAGGAATGCTGATATATACTTCAAGAATGAAAAAATTTATGTTTTTCATCCTTTAATATAGGAAACTATGTAAATTGATGTGGTTGTAAATCGCGCCGATGAGCTATATGATAAAACACTTTTACTAAACATGTCAATAAGTTAGACTGTTATTTGTAGCAAAGGCAAATCATTTTCTCTAACATAGACGTTATTGTGTAAATTGCTATAGGACACTATATGGTATAATGATTCAAATACGGTATATGTATAATGATTTGTATATGTGAAGGCTAGATGAGACAATGATTTTTAATTTTAATACAGCTTATTCACATAACAACTTTTTGCATAATGATTCAACTATAGTATATGTACAACAATTTGTATATGTGAAGGCTAGATGAGACAATGATTTTTACTTTTAATACAGTTTATTTACAGAATAACTTTTTGCGCAATGATTCAAATATAATATATGTACAACGATTTGTATATGTGAAGGCTAGATGAGACAACAATTTTTACTTTTAATACAGTTTATTCACAAAACAACTTTTTGCGCAACCATTCAACTACAGTTTATGTACAACAATTTGTATATGTGAAGGCTAGATGAGACAACAATTTTTCTTGTAATATAGTTTATTTACAAAAGAACTTTTTGTGCAACGATTCAAATACAATATATGTACAACGATTTGTATATGTGAAGGCTAGATGAGACAATGATTTTTACTTTTAATACAGTTTATTTACAAAATAACTTTTTGCCCAATGATTCAACTATAGTATATGTATAACGATTTGTATATGTGAAGGCTAGATGAGACAACGATTTTTACTTTTAATACAATGTATTCACAGAATAACTTTTTGCGCAACGATTCAACTACAGTATATATATAACGATTTGTATATGTGAAGGCTAGATGAGACAATGATTTTTACTTTTAATATAGTTTATTCACAGAATAACTTTTTGCATGTCAAGACTACATGACACTACATTTTTTACTAATGGTATAAGCACTGAACAACGATGATTTACCTATGGTATTTATCAATGGTATCAAAACTCTAGCTCTGTAGACTGGATGAGACAACGATTTATACATGTGAAGGATACATATTACAACGATTGATCATGTTAATATAATCAAATATAATTATATAGTTAAAGAATTCACACGCGATTCCTGTGTTCCATTGCTCACTTTTGAATTGAATTGGGCCTGTCATGAAACAGAACAATATAAGACACTACATTAAGTTTAACAAGAAATGCAAACATCCTCCAAACATTGATTACATACCAGCAGTTCAATCTTTAATTGTCTCGTCTATCTTCGTATTAATATGACTCAGGTATTTCTTGTATCTTCTCTTGATTAAGTGCCTTTAATGCATGACGACATAAAATACCTTTGAATTCATATATTTTGCACGTACATTCAACTGTTCCATTGTCAATATCTTTCCAGTGTATTAGTTTTAGGATTGTAAGTGGCCTACAACTGGTCAGATTTTGTTCATGTTTCATGGGACCTGATTTTGCATTAGGTCTAGACAGTGGATGCAGACCTAAACCTGTTTAGATTGAGCCAATCTAATTATGGTCCAAAATTCATATTAGACCAATATAGACTTTTTGCATGAGGTTCATTTTTTGTTCAAGTTCATGTATATAGCATTTCAGGTGACAGGCGGGATGGTCAATAATGGTTTTGATCCCAGTTGGGTTGGGTCATGGGAGGCCTTATTACTTGGTAATAACTTCATTTTTAAAAAGTACAATAGCTATAAATGAAGACAGTAATGGTGTATATAGCTATAATATAAGTTCATATAGTTTTTTCAACAATAATATCATACAATTAGGCTGGGTAAAATTTTAATCATATGAAACTAGTTGACATATGAATCAGATACACATTGTGTATAAATACTGTCCAAGTTTGGGTTTGCTAATTGGGTTCATGCCAATCAGGTATAGTCAAGTGCAATCAACATCGATGTCAACAAAATCCTCAATGACTACACTTAACTGGCATGAATCCAATTAGCAAATCCAAACTTGGACAGTATTTATACATAATGTGTACCTGATTCATATGTTAACAAGTTTCATCTGATTGAAATTTTACCCAACCTAACTGTATGATATTATTGTTGAAAAAACTACATGAACTTATATTATAGCTATATAAACAATGACTGTCTTCATGCATATCTATTGTACTTTTTAAAAATGAAGTTATTACCAAGTAATAAGGCCTCCCATGACCCAACCCAACTGAGACCAGAACCATTGTTGATCATCCTGCCTGTCAGCTGGAATGCTATATACATGGACCTGAACAAAAAATGAATCACATACAAAAAAGCCTATACTGGTCTAATATGAATTTTGGACCAGAATTGGATCGACTCAATCCAAACAGATTTAGGTTTGCATCCACTGTCTAGACCAAATGCAAGATCAGGTCACACGGAACATGAACAAAACCTGACAAGCTCTAAGCCACTTACACTCCTAAAACTAATACACTGAAAAGGACAAGTAGACAACCACATCTTGAATGTGGCTTGCTCCTTGTTTCATTTCTACATGACTTCTTCCAACCTTCCTTAGAATAAACAAATGTCTTTCTCACCACAACACCCTGTGCATTTTTTGACCAAGAATACTTTTTAACACTGAAGTCAAGTTTTAAGGCATAATCAATATAAAATTTGTATGCAACTTCCTCATTATTAAATTGCTTTACTTCTACAACAACAAAGTCAAGTGTACTATTATGTACGTTCCCAGTGCCTACACCTTTATCAAGTGTATTGTCATGATCGTCTACCTCATTATCGAATTGCATTTCTTCTGTTGGAACATTCAAGTCAAGAGTGAATCCAATGCCTGCACCCTTCTTATCATGTGCATCATTAGTGCACATGTTCATTTCTTCAAGTGCATCATTAGTATAAATGTTCAATTTTCCATAACTTTCCAATGATTGAGATGCATCATCTTCACTGCAATCAGATGATAAGCTCACCACTGTCATAAGCAAGATATCAATTTGCATTAGCTAGTGCATATGTTTACTACAATTTATTTAAGATGCATATAACAATGTATACTGATTAGTTAAGCAAGTCAAAGAAACGATTGAATGAATCACATTATAAAAGCAACAACAATTTATTATATGCTTATACAATGCATCGAGTTGTTATTTATCATGAGAATAAAAGAAACAATTTATCGTAGATGTGTGTTGACGATAACAATTCACATGATAGCGATTTAATTATATCTACAATATTGTGAAGCGATTTCAATATAAATCACTAAATGAGCAGTGATTTGAATACGCAAATTGCCACCGCAAGCGTGAAACAATGTAAATTTTGCACGCACACGTTTTAAAATCATACTACAAATATCTTATAAATTGACAGTAGAAAACACATAATATCTTACAAATCAATATACATATCGCATAATATATTACAAATCGATACGAAAATTCAGCATAATAGCTTACAAATTGATATTAACAAACAAAACAATATCTCATAAATCGGTAGTATTGTAACGACCCCAACTAATACCCTTTAAAAAATATTTTTTTTCATGTGCGGAAAACATCCCAGAGACCCGGGGTCCTCACAGTTTCAATTTCGTCTGGATAGCCCAACACCACAAAGAGACTTACAATTATCACCCACCATAATCAAATCAGACCTCTTTATTTATGAATAAAATTAAATTTCAGAGACACTGTTCTACTCAACTGAAAATAAAGCAACAACTAACTAAGCAAGAAAACTGAAGAGAATAGTAAAACAAAAAGATAAAAGAAAGAGCCATTTTGTCTACTGCTGAAGCTGTCAAGAAGCAAGTGTGACTCTCGTACCCTCCCAGGAGCTAGTCAAACCTCACTAATCTCTGATTCCTGTGAAAAACCAACAAAGTAGGGTGTCAGAACTGAAATTTTGAGCACGACTACTTCTAAAGAAACAAGGTGAGACAAAGAACATGGATAAGGTTTCATATAATAATTTGAGTGAGTGCAGATATAACAATTTGCAGCGTTTAAGAAATCACACATGCAACAAGTTTCGTATACTCACTAGGAAGAAACAGTAAAGCAATAACATATAACAAGAACTAAGTAACCAAGTCTTTCAACATGCATTTAGGAAGTAAATAACATACACCCACCATCATATTATGATTTAAAGAACAATTCAAATATGCATGATCTAGTGCATAACAGAAAAATGCATGATTTTTTTTCAAAGCATGAATCATTTTATTATCTTACCTTTAAGTTCCCCTTTTCCTTTCCATATGCATGCCCTATTAAATACACACAACTTTAAGTTCTTCTTTTTAATTACCATTGCTTGCGGATACACCAAACGGGTATAATCTCGGAGGTTAAGTTAGGTTCTCAGGGCAGCTTAGTACATAATTTGTATTTTATTATTGGGTTCCAAACTTAGCCCTCGATCGAATCACCTTCGAAACATTAGACCTCCACATCTAATGTCGGGGACACAAGGGACACCCCACACCCACAAGTGTCACTTTTTTGTTACCAAAGCAATCACAGCTGTGACAAACACACCACCCCCAGGTAAAGTGGCAAACTCTTCCTAAAACCGTTGCCAAGAAAAGGAACCTCAATATCGGGTTCAGGGGACCAAATTTAAGCACACAAAGTTTTTGTATCCTTACAGTCTCCCCAAGACCGGATCTCTAAAATCTTCATTCTCCAGATGAAAAATCCCAGAACATATATTACATTGTTCTTATTTATTATATTTTTATTAAAGTCAATTATTTAAGTTTGCAACACCATATGCAAAAATAAAGTGAAAACCCGCATCCTCCCTTACGGGACTCCAGCCCGTAAGGACAACAAGAACAATGTAGTAGTGTGCCATACCAACTTGTGTGGTTTAAGTGATGCAAATCAATATATATATATATATATATATATATATATATATATATATAAAAGAAGAAATCAAACTCACGGCTCTTCAGAGCGGTGATGGTCTATTTAGGCCATCGATGCATCACATAACAAAACCAAGGTAGTGTTTTATTCATAACACTAGGCGAAAATACCAAAAGCATGTGCACTCATGCAAACATAAACCCAATTATATGCATGTCATTTTTCAATCATATGCATTCTCACTGTGTGCTACCTCCATCACATACGTGTATCCACCAATGCATATCTCCTTCGAGTATGTGCATGTGCACATAAATTACACATTTTTATCGAGTGTACATGCTTACATTAATTGCACAATATCAATAACTTGGCAGTTAAATGACAACACATTCTCACAATAATGATGGCATGACTAGGACAATGAACCACTGCTTAGCAAGATCAATCACATATACATATCACTGGGCAGAACTTATAATTTCGTACATGTGCACCTATGTCAACCTAACATGGATGAACAATATGAGCATTATGAACAACATCAACCATGGCGAACATAGGTAACTTATTGAGCGTATACCAACGCGCATTGGGCTGCTGTTATGCATGTTACACCTTGAGTGAGGTCAACACATCCCTTCATTTCCATAAAGAAAGTTTATTTTCTATTTGGCACTGGGACAATTTTCCCTTGTCTTAATTCAAGACAAAATAGTTTGTTATCTATTGTTTTGCATAGATGCAATATCACCGTAGTCTGGCCTATGAAGGTGTGAAATAGTTTTGATTAAAAGTACAAATACCGATCCAATCAACCACATTTCACTCAGCCGTGAAACCTTATTCAGATAGGAACATGTCATAGGCTACTCGACCAGATTAATTTCAGCCCAAGAAAGCAAATGGACAAAATACTAACAGTTCATTGACAAAAACATAATACCTCACACAACAACACTTTGGACTGTGCAATATCAAGTCAAAATAGGTACTAACAGTTCATTCACAAAAACATAATATCTCACACAACAATACTTTGAACTGTGCAATATCAAATCAAAATATGTACTCTTCCACCCATCCAAGCGGTGAAATGAAACCAAGGGATTGAACTTTTAACGAGATTGCACTATACATTTTAGTCTCTTCCATAAACCTTAGATCTTAAAGGAATCCCCTTCAGCCATAGTTTAGGGATATCATTACTAAACAATATTGCTTCGTTGTTTTAACAATAGATTATCTTTATATATATTTTCCCCTTTTTAATGAGAAAAATACAGATTTGATGATCTTAACAGTCAAACTAACTGATTCCTATGAGATTCTGGCTATTTTCCATCCAGCATGAAACAAAAAGTACTTAGGCTATGGAAGACTGGAATAACCCATTCAGATTGTTCAGAAACGACACTGTATCACTTACATATCCAAATTTCAATCCCTAAGGACGAGACACCAAATAAAATCAAAGAAGTAGTTCAATAAACCCCAAATTGAAACCCTAAAGCAAAGCCTCAAACTGATCAAACCCTGAAATAAGAACCTTAGATCAAATGGACAGCCATCTAGAGATGTTTCCAAGGACTTTCATCTCAAAAGATCACACGGAATCAAACCCATGTTCAATCTCTCGCCTAGGTTCAAGAGAAGCATTGTACCTTTTTTGGTGATTGGAGACAACCGTTACGAGAGAAGGGTTGACTGAGAGCGATCTCTCCACTGTCAAACTCATGTCGAGGGGAAACAATGAGAAGGAGGAAAAAGGAGCTCCACTTGACAAGGGTGGCGTGTGTGTATGCCGCGGGTGGGAAGTTGTCGGTGATGGTGGCTCTAACGATGCACACAAAAACGAGAGGGAGAGAGATGAGGATTTGGGGAAAACAGAGAGATATGGGGGAAATAAAAAAAATTACCGACCTGCTATTTTGAAGGAGGGCTTTCCGAACATGGCAGAGGCTGTTACCATCTTGTCGATGGCTGCACTCCACTCTCCTCCCCTCTCCCATGCGATTTTAGTTAGGGTTCTCTCTGAACTCTAACTTTTGTCTCAGCTATATCGGGCAACCCATATCGGGTTGCCTTATTACCCCCTTTTTATTTCTTTTAATGTGTGGGCCAGGTCTGGGTCTGCGACTCGGGATCCAAATTCGGTCAGGATTTTGGACCCGCACCTCCCACTCAGTATGAATCCATGGATTGGATCCAAATGGATCCAATCGTGGATCCCATGAAAACACTTGTATAATATATATATATATATATATATACATATATATATATATATATATATATATATATATATATATATATCATCATATATATATATGGTATTTTACCTATATCCATAAGGATCTTATCTGGGTCTTGGATCCAGAATGTGGATCCTAGGCCCATTTACGCATTATATAAAAAAATTTCAATTAACTAAAGTAAAAAATAAGATTATTACATCCCTACTCCCTTAAAAGAATTTCGTCCTTGAAATTTGAACGTACCGAATAAGTGTGGGTAATGTTGACGCATATCCGCCTCAGGTTCTCAAGTGCACTCATTCAGCCCATGATGCTGCCAACGCACCTTCACGAACAGGATTGTCCTACTACGTAACACCTTCTCTTGACGTTCCACAAGCTCCACAAGACTTTCTTCGGTAGTTAAGTCAGGTTGTACCTCAATCGCCTCATATTGAATCACATGCGAGGGGTCTGATACATACTTTCTTAACATCGAAATATGGAACACATCATGAATATGCAAAAACTTAGGAGGAAGAGCTATCTGGTATGCAGTCTCTCCAACACGCTCGAGAACTTCGAAGGGTCCCACGTATCTGGGACTCAGCTTCTTTTTCTTTCCAAACCAGAAAAGACTTTTCATAGGTGATATCCGAACGAAAACATGGTTGCCAACCTCAAAATTAAGCTCTCTATGCCGTCGATCGATGTAGCTCTTCTGCCTACTCTGAGCCGCAATTAACCTTTGTCGGATTAAGCTCACTTGATCCTCATAGTGCTGGATGATTTCTGGAGATTCCACTGTTCTCACCTCGACTTCATCCCAGCACACGGGAGATCTACATGGCCGACCGTACAAAGCTTCATACGGTGCCATTCCAATACTAGCTTGAAAGCTATTGTTGTATGAAAACTCTGCAAGCTTTACATGCTTGTCCCAATCACTTGCCCAATCTAAGGCACACGCTCTCAACATATCTTCCAGTGTTTGGATCATATGTTTCGACTGCCCGTCTGTCTGTGGATGAAAAGCGGTACTGAACTTTAAAGTAGTACCAAGGGCCTTCTAAAGTTGGCACCAGAATTAAGATATGAACATCGAATCTCGATCTGATACTATCGAACGAGGCACCCCATAAAGCCTAACAATCTCATCCACGTAGAGATTGGCCAAGCTTTCCAAGCTTTGACTGATCCTAATCGAAAAGAAATGAGCACTCTTAGTCAAACGATCCACAATCACCCATATGGCATCTCGCTGTCTTCGGGTCTTAGGCAACCCTACGATAAAATTTATTGAGATATCATCCCACTTCCACTCTGGAATCTCGAGTGACTGTAATAGTCCACCACGTCTCTGGTGTTCAATCTTCACCTGCTGACAAGTGAGACACCGGGACATGAACTCCGCGATGTCCCGCTTCATCCCATTCCACCAGTACGTCCTATGAATATCTTTGAACATCTTGGTGGAACCAGGGTGAACAGAATACCTAGACCTGTGAGCTTCACTCATTAGCTCCTCTCGTAATGATTTCAAAACCCACCATCTATCCCCAAACATGATAGTTTCGTCCTCCGCTCGATGAAACTACGCTTCTAGCTTCTTGGCACTTTCGCATAACTTCTCAAAGTCTGGGTCTTTTGACTGGAGTTCCTCAATTTGATCTATGATCTTTGGTCGTGCCTGCATCCCAGCACAAAGGATGCGTTCAGAGTCATCAACAAATGGCTGCCACCTGACGAACTCCTCGACCAGCTCTCAACTGCGCCCAATCAAACTAGCAGTTGTGACCGATGCCTTTCTGCTAAGGGCATACGTCACCACATTCGCCTTCCTCGGATGGTAAGCAATGAAGAAGTCGTAGTCCTTCAAGAACTCCAACCACCTTCGCTGCCTCAAATTCAAGTCCCTTTGAGTGAAAATATATTTGAGGCTCTTGTGATCAAATATGAATTCAAATTGTTCCACATAAAGGTAGTGGCGCTAAATCTTCAACATGAAAACTACTACCGCTAGATCCA
This sequence comes from Nuphar pumila, assembly GCF_984573655.1. Taxonomy (NCBI): domain Eukaryota; kingdom Viridiplantae; phylum Streptophyta; class Magnoliopsida; order Nymphaeales; family Nymphaeaceae; genus Nuphar; species Nuphar pumila. The sequence goes on along the minus strand of NC_143252.1, from coordinate 101,756,929 downwards.
AGTCATGTGTAGGATAATTCTTCTCATGCACCTTCAGTTGTCGGGAAGCCTACGCTATAACCTTTCTGTGCTGCATAAGAACACAACCCAAACCAGTCCCTGACGCATCACTATACACCACAAAACCACCCATACCGGAAGGCAATGCCAAAATCGGTGTCGTAGTCAACCTCTTCTTTAGCTCTTAAAAACTATCTTCGCATCGAGGGGACCACTCGAACTTCACTCCCTTATGCAGCAACCGAGTCATCGGTGCTGCTATACGAGAGAAGTCATGGATAAATCAACGGTAATATCCCGCCAATCCCAAGAAACTTCTAATGTATGTCACCATCTTTGGTTGTTCCCATGACAAAACTTCTACCTTAGCTGGATCTACCTCAACACCCCTCTCGAATATCACATGATCAATAAACATTATTACCCCATTGATCCAAAACTCGCACTTTGAGAACTTAGCGTAAAGTTGATGTTCTCTCAGTGTCTGCAGCACAATTCACAGATGTTCTCGGTGATCCTTCACGCTCTTTGAGTAGATCAGGATGTCATCTATGAACACGATGACAAAAGAATTCAGCCATAACTTAAAAACATGATTCATTAGATCCATGAATGTTGCAGGGGCATTGGTGAGTCCAAAAGACATCACCAAGAACTCATAGTGCCCATACCTGAACCTGAATGTTGTCTTCGAAATATCCTCCATCTTAATTCTCAACTGAGGGTAACCAGAATGAAGTTCGATCTTCGAGAATACCTTTGCCTTTCTCAATTGATCGAACAAATCATCGATCCTCGACATAGGGTACTTGTTCTTCACCGTCACTTGATTCAACATGCGGTAGTCAATACAAAGCCGTACATAACCATCTTTTTTTTTAACAAAGAGGATCGGTGCACCCTAAGGAGACACACTCGGTCTAATAAATCCTTTGTCAAGAAGCTCCTACAATTGCTTCTTTAATTTCCCTAATTCTATAGGTGCCATGCGATACAAAGCGTGAGACACCAGTGTTGTACTAGGCACTAGCTCAATCGAGAATTCAATTTCCTGATGCGGCGGCAAACCTGGTAAGTCCTCTGAAAAGACATCCAGAAACTCGCAGACAACATCTAGTTGATTCAAGGGTGTCACCTGACTATCTTGAGCAGGCACACTGGCCAAAAATACCATGCAACCATGCTTGCAGTACTTGGAGACCTTCAAGGCTGAGATGATCTTTACCCCGTTGGTTGGTCTCAGCAAAAAGAAAAACAATGTAGATAGCTCAGGGCACTCTAAGATTACTTTCTTGACCCAATACTGGAGGGTCGCGTCATGCTTGGACAACTAGTCCATACCCAAGATGACATCATAAAATGTCATATTCAAAATAACTAGGTCGGCGAACAACTCATTGCCTTCTATTATAATGCGTACTGCTGGGAAATACTTCCCATAGGAAGAGGATGCACCCATAGGTGACATCACATCTAGAGCCCTTTTGAGGCTAGAAGGAACCAAATTGAGCAACTTTGCAAACGCAGAAGAAATAAAACTATGGGTTGCACCCGAGTCAAATATTACACGTGCAAAGTGATCAGCAACTAAGAATATACCTTCGATCAGGTCAGTTTGATCGCCCTGAGAGGCTACTATCGCTGCGTAGACTCGCCCATTGGTCTTGCGCTGACCTTGCTGTTGTTGTTGTTCTTCCAGAGCCGTAGGCTTGTTCAGATAGAAGGGGGCGATGTGCCCTGGCTACTGGCACTGATAGTAGACTCCCTTGAACGTTAGACAAAAACCTAGTTGATGGTTCTTGTCGCACCTACGACATGCTGACTGGGCCTTCCCCTACTGTCTCTGCGGCTGAGGTTGACCCTGTTGCGTGCCCTGCTGTCGCTCGTCACAGGTCCGCTGCTTCTTTTCGCTCTGCACCTTCCCTCCTACCGGTGGGTTCTTCCTTGTTTCGCCTAAAGAACTCCCTTCGTTGTTGCCTCCCTTTTGGGAGCCACCCGTGGACCGCTCCCAGTCCTCGGTTAGAGCTATGGCCGACTCTATCGCTTTGGCCAAGGTAGGAGGATGACTCACGAGTACACAAGTTTGTAACCCATCCTTCAACCCACACACATACTTTGCCGCTCTCTTCTTCTCACTCTTGAAGAGGTTTGGGCAGTACCTCTCGAAGCTTCAAAATCTGGCAGTATAATCCACCCGATTCATGATCCCTTGAGTCAAATCAAGGAACTTTTGTTGCATCTGCTCATCGACGTAAGAAGGAAAATATGTAACCAGACTTTCCTCTCTGAACATCTCCCAGGGAATCTCATCCCAGTCAGCAAACTTCACCCTTCGTAGGATGTCCCACCACTTTTTTTGGCATCGCCCTTCAGATGGTACGTGCCAAAAAGTGTCTTTTTGTCCTCGAGGATAGGTAGGACGTTGAATGCCCATTCCATCTCCTCGACCCAGTTCTCTGTTGCCTCTGGTTCTGCCTTTCCCAAAAAAGTTGGCGGATCCAACTTCAAGAACATCTCAAAAGAAACTATGCTGGCGTTCGGAACGACCTCAACAGGAGGATCATGTGTCGCTGCCTGCGCAGCTGCTTGCACAACCTGTGCCACCTGTATGGCCTGAGCCGCTTGTACCGCCAGTACTGTCTAAGTCGCCTGAGTCGTCATGGTCTCGGTCAAGGTGTGAATGACTTCCATCATAAAGTCCCTCTGCTCCTATCAGTTCGCGGGAGAAACAGTAGAGGATGAAGCACCTCTGCGTGAATACGACATCTACAACACACATATTTTTTACATAATTAGACCCTCACCGATCCTACCCCCTTGGGGTTGATCCCGTACAAAACACCTTTAAAAATCTCATATGACTATTTGTGTATTCTATTATGAAATTTAACCAAGGATACAAGCAAGCATACACAAAGTTAATACCTACTTGAAAGTATTTAAATAACCTTACTAGTGAAGAAGACTGCTTCGGTGAACCAGTCACAACTTGTTGACGCTTCAGGACAAAGCTCACATACCAAAAATAAAATTTAATACTCAAAAAGTGATAAAAATATAAGTTTTTGTGGTGGCTCTGATACCAAACTTGTAACGACCCCAACTAATACCCTTTGAAAAATACTGATTTTTTTTCATGTGTGGAAAACATCGCAGAGACCCAGGGTCCTCACAATTCCAATTCTATCTGGATAGCCCAACACCACAAAGAGACTTACAATTATCACCCACCATAATCAAATCAGACCTCTTTATTTATGAATAAAATTAAATTTCAGAGACACTGTTCTACTCAACTGAAAATAAAGCAACAACTGACTAAGCAAGAAAACTGAAGAGAATAGTAAAACTAAAAGATAAAAGAAAGAGCCATTTTGTCTACTGCTGAAGCTGTCAAGAAGCAAGTGTGACTCTCGTACCCTCCCAGGAACTGGTCAAACCTCACTAATCCTCGATTCCTGTAAAAAACCAACAAAGTAGGGTGTCAGAACTGAAATTCTAAGCACGACTACTTCTAAAGAAACAAGGTGAGACAAAGAACATGGATAAGGTTTCATGTAATAATTTGAGTGAGTGCAGATATAACAATTTGCAGCGTTTAAGAAATCACACATGCAACAAGTTTCGTATACTCACTAGGAAGAAACAGTAAAGCAATAGCATATAACAAGAACTAAGTAACCAAGTCTTTCAACATGCATTTAGGAAGTAAATAACATACACCCACCATCATATTATGATTTAAAGAACAATTCAAATATGCATGATCTAGTGCATAACAGAAAAATGCATGATTTTTTTTCAAAGCATGAATCATTTTATTATCTTACCTTTAAGTTCCCCTTTTCCTTTTCATATGCATGCCCTATTAAATGCATACAACTTTAAGTTCTTCTTTTTAATTACCATTGCTCGCGGATACACCAAACAGGTACAATCTCGGAGGTTAAGTTAGGTTCTCAGGGTAGCTTAGTACATAATTTGTATTTTATTATTGGGTTTCAAACTTAGCCATCGATCGAAACACCTTCGAAGCATTAGACCTCCACATCTAATGTCGGGGATACAAGGGACACCCCACACCCACAAGTGTCACTTTCTTGGTACCAAAGCAATCACAGTTGTGACAAACACACCACCCCCAGGTAAAGTGACAGACTCTCCATAAAACCGTGGCCAGGAGAAATAACCTCATTATCGGGTTCAAGGGACCAAATTTAAGCACACAGAGCTTTTGTATCCTCACAATCTCTCAAAGACCAAATCTCTAAGATCTCCATTCTCCAGATGAAAAATCCCAGAACATATATTACACTGTTCTTATTTATTATATTTTTATTAAAGTCACTTTTTTAAGTTTGCAACACTATATACAAAAGTAAAGTGAAAACTCGCATCCTTCCTTACGGGACTCCAGCCCGTAAGGACAACAGGAACAGTGTAGTAGTGTGTCATACCAACTTGTGTGGTTTAAGTGATGCAAATCAATATATATATATATATATATATATATATATATATATATATATATATAAGAAGAAATCAAACACACGGCTCTTCAGAGCGGTGATGGTCTATTTAGGCCATCGATGCATCACATAACAAAACCAAGGTAGTGTTTTATTCATAACACTAGGCGAAAATACCAAAAGCATGTGCACTCATGCAAACATAAACCCAATTATATGCATGTCATTTTTCAATCATATGCATTCTCACTGTGTGCTACCTCCATCACATACGTGTATCCACCAATGCATATCTCCTTCGAGTATGTGCATGTGCACATAAATTACACATTTTTATCGAGTGTACATGCTTACATTAATTGCACAATATCAATAACTTGGCAGTTAAATGACAACACATTCTCACAATAATGATGGTATGACTAGGACAATGAACCACTGCTTAGCAAGATCAATCACATATACATATCACTGGGCAGAACTTATAATTTCGTACATGTGCACCTATGTCAACCTAACATGGATGAACAGTATGAGCATTATGAACAACATCAACCATGGCGAACATAGGTAACTTATTGAGCGTATACCAACGCGCATTGGGCTGCTATTATGCATGTTACACCTTGAGTGAGGTCAACATATCCCTTCATTTCCATAAAGAAAGTTTATTTTCTATTTGGCACTAGGACAATTTTCCCTTGTCTTAATTCAAGACGAAATAGTTTGTTATTTATTGTTTTGCATAGATGCACTATCACCTTAGTCTGGCCTATGAAGGTGTCAAATAGTTTTGATTAAAAGTACAAATACCGATCCAATCAACCACGTTTCACTCAGTCGTGAAACCTTATTCATATAGGAACACGTCATAGGCTACCCGACCAGATTAATTTCAGCCCAAGAAAGCAAATGGACCAAATACTAACAGTTCATTGACAAAAACATAATACCTCACACAACACTTTGGACTGTGCAATATCAAATCAAAATAGGTACTAACAGTTCATTCACAAAAACATAATATCTCACACAACAACACTTTGAACTGTGCAATATCAAATCAAAATATGTACTCTTCCACCCATCCAAGCGGTGAAATGAAACCAAAGGATTGAACTTTTAACGAGATTGCACTATACATTTTAGTCTCTTCCACAAACCTTAGATCTTAAAGGAATCCCCTTCAGCCATAGTTTAGGGATATCACTACTAAACAATATTGCTTCGTTGTTTTAACAATAGATTATCTTTATATATATATTTCCCTTTTTAATGAGAAAAATACAGATTTGATTATCTTAACACTCAAACTAACTGATTCCTATGAGATTCTGGCTATTTTCCATTCAGCATGAAACAAAAAGTACTTAGGCTATGGAAGGCTGGAATAACCCATTCAGATTGTTCAGAAACGAAACCGTATCACTTACATATCCAAATTTCAATCCCTAAGGACGAGACACCAAATAAAATCAAAGAAGTAGTTCAATAAACCCCAAATTAAAACCCTAAATCAAAGCCTCAAACTGATCAAACCCTGAAATAAGAACCTTAGATCAAATGGATGGCCATCTAGAGATGTTTCTGAGGACTTTCATCTCAAAAGATCACACGGAATCGAACCCATGTTCAACCCCTCACCTAGGTTCAAGAGAAGCACCGTACCTTTTTCGGCGATTTTTCCGATGATTGGAGACAACCGTTACAAGAGAAGGGTCGGCTGAGAGCGATCTCCCCACTGTCGAACTCAAGTCAAGGGGAAACAACAAGGAGGAAGAAGGAGCTCTGCTTGACAAGGGTGGCGTGTATGTATGCCACGGGTGGGAAGTTGCCGATGATGGTGGCTCTGACGATGCACACAAAAACGAGAGGGAGAGAGATGAGGATTTGGGGAAAACAGAGAGATATGGGGGAAATAAAAAAAATTACCGACCTGCTATTTTGAAGGAGGATGCCCTCCGAACATGGTAGAGGCCGTTACCATCTTGTCGGCGGCTGCGCTTCACTCTCCTCCCCTCTCCCATGCGATTTCAGTTAGGGTTCTCTCTCAACCCTAACTTTTGCCTCAGCTATATCGGGTTGCCCTATTACCCCCCCTTTATTTCTTTTAATGTGCGGGCCAGGTCCGGGTCTGCGACTCGGGATCCGAATCCGTCACAGTTTTGGACCTGCACCTCCCACTCAGTATGGATCCATGGATTGGATCTGAATGGATCTAATCGTGGATCTCATGAAAACACTTGTATAATATATATATTTATATATATTTCATCATTTATATATATATGGTATTTTACCTATATCCATAAGGATCCTATCTGGGTCTTGGATTCAGAATGTGGATCCCAGACCCATTTACGCATTATATAAAAAAAAAATCTCAATTAACTAAAGTAAAAAATAAGATTATTACAAGTATGTTACTACAACCGTGATTTTCGTTACATTGCTTATATTCAGTGAATGGATGATACCAAATGGGGTAGAGGCCCTTCCTCGCATCTGTAACCAAGCATTCTTGTCAACAGGTCTCAGCATCGTACAAATATCTTTAATTTTTCAACCATCGAAAAGCCAACATTGACCTGCAATAATAAAAAAATGCCTTAATGGCACTCATGATGACATACGTTCTTCAACAATAGCATGATGACATGGAAAGGTACTCACGACACCTTAATGGCACTTGTTAGAATGTTTGTGCGTCATTGCTTTTTTCCATACTGCCTAACGAAAATGAAGAAGAAGAGAAGACTGTAAAAAAAGATGGCCGACAAATCCCCCTATGACGCTCACCAATGATCGAACCAGTCAATTGATTTATTGTTATCTCCATGAGGTAGGAACAAACCCACGAATGTTTTGTAACACAAGGCAGGAACGAGAATGCGGCAATGTGTTGTAACATAATCTAAAAATCAAGGCAAAAACCTGGACTCGCGAGAATTTGCAAAGCTATTTATGGGAGGACATTTCTGTCATACGCATATCTATCTTACGGAAGGACATTTTCATCAAACACATATCTATCTTTTTTATATGTTATGTTATTATAAAATCATCATGGGTAACATTGGCATATGAATTATCGTGGGTCCCAAGATATTCCTCCGTACACATCCGAACACATAAATTTGTCTTCGGGGGAGAATGCACAACCTCGAGTACAATCATAAAAAATGCTCTCAAATTCAATGAAAATCTAGTGAGTGGATATGCAAGGACTATTGCAATATCATGTGGTTATTCTGTAAAATAACAATATTCTTAGGGTCAATATGAGCATTTTTGATAGAAAAAAAGAAAGCAAAGAAGAGAAAGAATAGAGGTGTTAGAAGCACTGAAGTCATAAATATTTAGCTGAAGTGGTTATTTGAGGTGCACAGAGTGAGATGATGTATGAACTCTTGGTTCGATCGCCAAACTGAATGACTGAATTTTTATGGACTGGGGTTAGGCAGACCCCTACCAGATTTATTAAACATAAATAAACATAGCAAAATTACAATGAAGGGAGCCCGTCTGGGACTCTGATCTGTTCAGAGTTTGTCCTCCAAAGACAGCCATAGTAGCCAACATACGAGCCAGACCATTCTGGTTTTTAGAAACATAAAAAATGGAAACTAAAAATATTCAATATAAAGGGAAACTGATGAAAGGTTATAAGAAATGGAAAGAAAATATTAGCTCAGTCAACTTCTGTTGGAATTTTTCAAAACCACACCGATTGAGTTCCATGTAGGAACGTAAATAGTTCCAAGGCCAATACTATATTCGACTAATTGGATGTTGGCTAAATAGATTTGAATTCAGATTCAGATTTGAACAACCAAAGCTCCTACCATTTCTTTTCTTTTTTTTCAAACGTAAACAAATTCAAATATTTGTCAAATCCAGGATATTCATCCGATTTCGTAGCAAAAAACTGAAACTCGATTATAATTAGATATGGCTTTGGCTTACCAAATCCAAATAAGCAAAGTAAGATTCAGTCATATATCAGATAAAATACCATCCATGCATCCTTACTACATTCAAAATTTCATAGAAAGGAGATCAGGCTTGTAACTCATGGCCATCTTACAACTCAAGCCAAAATGCACGACAAACAATATAATAAGTTGTTGGTGTTACTCAAAGAAATAAATAAATAATAATAATAAAAAAAAGTTGGTGGTGTCTCTATCCACACTGATAGGGCTCTTTATTTACTGATAATTCGGTTATAGAATCACATGAAAAGGTCAAGGGGAAGAGCCAAGAATCTGGAAAATGAATACATGATACCTCTGCAACAAATCATTTGCCAATTCCATATTGTGGTGCCAAGTAGATGCTGTTAGAATTTTCATTAAGGTGGCATAAAATAAAATAAAAATAATATTGGATCTATTTTCATTCGGACCCAACCTTTGAGAGCATTTTACAATTCAAGTCAGGTAAACAAATGGATTTCCTTTTGGGTCTTGATGGGTAGACCCAATATAACGAGGAGGAGTCTTAGTCCCTCTGGGCTGTCTAATATTTCTTGAAGAGACCCATCATCAAGAATAAGAAGGTGAAAAGACAGTGTAGAGAAGGCTTTGTACTCACACAATCTATCGTGGATCATGATTTTCTTACTGTGTGAATCTTGGTCGTATGAACTGGATTAGCGTCTGCCACATACAAGACAACATATTGTGATCATCGACATAGATTCAGGTATGCTTCCACTGCCCGAAATCTAACAAATGGTATCAGAGCAAGGTTAGTATCTTGGTTCATGTTGATGATCTTCTTGTTTAGGATGATTGAATGATTATAGCCATTGACTATAATGGATTAAAATCGATTATTTTTTTCTTTTAATCGTATTTACTGTGAATCGATCTTGTTGAATGAAATATTCATAGTTCATTAGAAACATTAATGAAATATTTACAGTTTATTACAGTTTGTTTATTGTAAATTGCATTTTTAGTATGCTAGCCTTGTTGAATAGGCTGCAAGGGTTGTATTTAAGTTATATAAATATCAATATACAATCATTAGAGTTGCCATCGTTCTGCTCAATTGATCATAGGAGTGATGTTGTCATGATCTAAGTTAGATCCAGAGGGATGTATTGGGCTTGAAACCCATTCTAACCCCTCTGTGACCACCATTAAAGAACCTTCACCATGGTCATGTAAAGAGGGTCGGATGATGGCTGCCATCCATTGATGGTAACTACATTATTGCAGTTACAAATGATGACATCAGCCAGTTGGACATTTTTTCTTCCACTCCCTCAATTACCGTATGCATGTAGAGAGGGAAATAAAGAGAAAATTGCATGACCCTACTTTATTCGGATTAACTATTTTGCCTCATGATTGACTGTTTTGCCCTCATGTCTTATGACTTCTCTAAATGCTATTGTTACACGTATTCATAAAATGTTATATTATGAGGTGGATCCGGGTCATGATTTAACAGGATCCATACACTAATTTCAGCATGAATGGATCTTAAATAAGATCCAATTAAAGATTTAAAGTCATAATTAATGGATCTAATAATTGGATCAAGATTTAGAATAAATATTCATGCTTTTATTTTATTTAAAAGTGCATGAAATATTTATGAATATTAATTATCGACAATTTTATATTTACCAATCTTATTTTATTTTCACTATTCTAGTTGCTCTGAAGGGTCTAGAATATGTTAATATATAAGGTTGTTAATTTTAGAGAAAATTGTGGATATTTCTCTTGGAATGAAAATTGCATTAGAGTGTTGAATTGTAGTTCTGCTCAAAAGTAACTATAATTTGATATATTACATAAAATTTAACAATCGATTGAAAACTACTTAACACGAAGAATCTTATCCCAAAGGAGCGATATCTTTGCCTTTAAGTATTTTAATTGATTATTAAATATCAATGACATTATCATAGCGTTATTAACATTGTTTGTAATTTATATTCATATAATTATGAATGGTTAGCTGTGATTATATTAATGAATATTGGAATTGCACATAATGATTTATCTGTATCATGACAGTAATGTGAGCTTAACTTTGATTGTTCAACTATGACTCTGGCTTCCCTACATTCTCATTTATCCCATATTCCTGCACCGAATGGATCAAATTATAATGATTGGCACGAGCAACTTCTCATCATGTTAGGTTGTTTAGATCTTGATTTAGCTTTATGAACTAAAAAACCTAATGACACTACTGATAACAGTACAAATGAAGAAAAGGTCAAATTTGAAAAGTGGGAGCATTCTAATAGATTGTCTTTAATGATAATCAAGAGTTCGATAGCAAAGAATACCAGGGGTTCTGTTCTTGATAATGAGAGTGCTAAAGAATATCTTGATTTCATTAAACAACAATTTAGTGGATCAGACAAAGCAATGACATGAATGCTCACTAATAAATTGACCTCCATGAAATATGGTGGTACCAGTGGAGTGCAAAAGCACATTATGGAGATGTCTGACATAGCTAGAAAACTTAAAGCATTGGGGATGGCAATCTCTGAATATTTTCTAGTTATATTTGTACTCAACTCTCTTCCATCACAGTTTTCACAGTTTAAAATATCTTATAACACACATAAGGAAACATGGACATTGAATGAATTGATATCCATGTGTGTGCAAGAGGAAGAGAGATTGAAATATGAAAGATCACTGGTTGTCAATTTATCTTCATCATTAAAGCACTATAAGTCTCAAAAAAGAAAATGAAAGAAATTCCAACCAAAGAAAGGTCAAGAGGAAAGAAAGCTGAATGACATGTGTCACTTCTGTCATAAGAAGGGACACTTTAAGGTAAATTGTCTAAAGCGCAAAAATTGGTTTGAGAAAAGAGGTAATTCTCATTTATGTGTTTGTTTCGAAACCAATTTTATGAATGTATCCTCTAATTCTTGGTGGATTGATTCTGGTGGTGCTATTCATGTTACAAATTCTTTGCAAGAATTCCTTTTCAACAGAAAACCAAACGAGAGTGAATCCTCCGTCTTAATGGGCAATCTGACCAAATCTAAAGTCAAGGCTATAGGGACTTGTAGGCTTTGTCTTCATACTTGATATTATTTAGATCTTTATAACATTTTTTATGTTCCACCAGTATCTAGGAATTTGATTTCCTTATCAAAACTTGATGTAATGGGTTATTCGATCAATTTTGGAAACTTAAAGTTTAGTTTGTTTAAGAATTATATTTTAGTAGGTACTGGAACTTTATGTGATGGTCTTTATAAATTAAATGCAGATTGCTCATTCTCTAATAACATTTCTACTTTGAATGTGAATATTGGTGTTAAGCGTTGCTTGATTGATGAGAGTTCCTCCATGCTATGGCATAAAAGATTGGGTCACATATCGAAAGCATGAATGTTAAGATTGGTGAAAGATGAAATATTGCATAATCTTGATTTCACTAATTTTGACACTTGCATCGATTGTATAAAAGGAAAACAAACCAAGGCTCAGAATAAACAAGGTTGTAGACGTGAAGAACTCTTAGAATTGGTTCACACTGGCATTTGTGGTCCATTTCCACAATGTATAAGTGGAGAGAAATACTTTATCACATTCATTGATGATTTCTCACATTATGGTTTTATTTTCTTATTGCATAAAAATCTGAGTCTTTGAAAACGTTCAAAATTTACAAAGACTTGGTAGAAAATAAATTGAATAAGAAAATCAAAATTGTGAGATCTGACAGGGGTGGAAAATATTATGGTAGACATGGTCAATTGGGTCGTAGTCCTAGACCTTTTGCTAGATTCCTTGAAGAGAAGGGCATATAACCTCAATACACTATGCCAGGAAAACCTCAACAAAATGGTATGGCTGAAAGGTGAAATTGTACTCTTATGGACATGGTGAGGAGTATGATGAGCAATTCATCTTTGCCCTTAAATTTGTGGAATGAGGTATTAAAAACTGCTATGTATATCCTCAACCGAGTTCCTAGTAAGGTTGTTACCAAAACTTCTTTTGAGTTATGGATAGGAAGGAAACCCAATTTGAGGCATATGCATATTTGGGGTTGTCAAGCAGAGGCTAGATTATATAATCCATAAGAAAAGAAATTGGACCCAAGAACTATTACTTGTTATTTTATTGGGTATCTAGAATGGTCAAAAGGGTATAGATTTTATAGTCCATCACACACCATTAAATTTGTTAAAACTGGCACTGCTAAGTTTATTGAGAATGATAAAATTAGTGGGAGTATGTGTAGCATTCCACGCAATGTGGAATTTGAGGAAGTTAGGGATCCTTTACCTACCTCTATGACAGAAGTGAGGTCTGAACCCATTGATCATGATATGATAGATCAACAGTCAAACCATATCACATTACCCACTGTAGAGGTTGGTGTTGATCATGTACCACTACAAGATAACACGCATGATGATACTGATAATATAGTCCATTCTTCTGCACTTAGAATGTCTCATAGGGTTAGGAGACCAGCTATTTTAGATGACTATATTATATATTTACAAGAGCGTGATTATGATGTTGATACTGATAATGATCCATTCTCATTCATAGAAGCCACTAAAAGTGAAAAATCTGACTTATGGTTGAATGCCATGAATGAGGAGATTGAATCCATGCAAAAGAATGAAGTCTGAAAACTTATTACATTACCTAAGGGATATAAACCAGTTGGTTGTAAATGGATTTTTAAGACCAAACATGATCCCAAAGGTAATGTAGAAAAGTACAAGGCCAGACTTGTAGCAAAAGGATTCACTCAAAATGAAGGCATTGATTATAGAGAAACATTTTCTCATGTTTCTAGAAAGGATTCATTCAGAATTATTATGGCACTAGTGACATACTATGATATAGAGTTACATCAAATGGATGTAAAAACAATATTTTTGAATGGGAATCTAGATAAAGGAGTATACATGGTGTAACCTGAAGGTTTTGAAATGAAAGAAAATGAAAATTTAGTATGCAAATTAAAGAAATCCATATATGGGCTTAAACAGGCTTCCCGTCAGTGGTACTTGAAATTTAATGAAGTAGTTTTGTTCTTTGGGTTTAGTGAGAACATTGTTGATCAATGTACATACCTAAAGGTCAGTGAGAGCAAGTTTATATTTCTGATTCTATATGTGGATGATATATTACTTGCTACAAATGATTTGAGTCTTCTAAGTGAGACTAAGAATTTTCTTTTTAGTCATTTTGATATGAAAGATATGGGGAATGCATCATGTGTTATTGGCATTGAAATCCATCGTGATAGAACTAAAAGACTGCTTGGTTTATCTCAAAGCGCCTATATTGCTAAGATCTTAGAAAGGTTTAACATGTTGAGCTGCTTATCATGTGAAGTGCCAATCTTTAAAGGTCATAAATTTAGTTTCCATCAGTGTTCCCAAAATGATATTCAGAGGCAGGAAATGAAGACTATTCCATATGTTGTCGCCCTTGGGAGCATAATGTATGCTCGAGTTTGCACACGTCTTGATATTAGTTTTTCTATGGGATTACTTACGAGATAGCAAAGCAATCCAGGAATAGAAAATTGGAAGGCAGTAAAAAAAATAATGAGATACCTTCAAGGAACTAAAGATTTTAAGCTCACTCATGGCAAAACCGATCACTTGAAAGTGATTGGTTATACAGATGCAGATTTTGCTGGTTGTTTGGATAGTATAAAATCCACATCGAGATATATTTTCTTGCTTGTGGGTGGAGCAGTTTCATGGAAAAGCTCTAAACAACATATTGTGGCTACCTCTACTATAGAAGCCCAATTTATTGGTTGTCATGAAGCATCCTCACATGCATTATGGTTAAAGAAGTTTATCACTGCACTTAAAGTTGTGGATTCCATCTCCAATTAAGTTTACATTGTGACAATTCTACAATATTTGTCTCTAATTATAGTAAGTCTGCTAGTGCTAACAAGCACATTGATATTAAGTACCTTTATGTATAAGAAAAGATTCACAATCATCTTGTATCAATTAGTTTTGTCAGTGGTTCTGACATGATTGTTAACCTCATGACTAAAGCCTTGGCACTTAAAGTCTTCTCAGGACATGTAATAAGTATGGGTCTTATTTCATGGGATAATTGATGATGTAATTGATACATTTGAGATCTCATAATGAATGATTGTTTATCTTCTTCTATTTTATTTGTTAACATTCATGTGTGAAATAGAAGATTTTGTCGTATTGACATTAAAGTGGGCATGTTTATATTCTTTACCATATAAGACTTATTTAAGTGAATTTGTTGATAGTATGATGCATGAAAGGAAATATATCATTTGATGTATATAATCGCCATGATCTATATCAATAAGTTTTCTTAAAGTAAGTATGAATGATGAATTGTAAATACATATTGTTGGGTATGTTTATTAGAGTGCATTCAAATGAAACTTCTTTTATGATCCAATGTTGTATTTTGGATATACTTACAGTTATTTTATTTTATATTATGCCAAGTGGGAGATTGTTAGAATTGTCATTAAGGTGGCATAAAATAAAATAAAAATAATATTGTATCTATTTTCATTTAGACCCAACCTTTGAGAGCATTTTACAATTCAAGTCGGGTTAAGAAATAGATTTCCTTTTGGGTCTTGATGGGTAGACCCAATATAAAGAAGAGGAGTCTTAGTCCCTCTGGGCTGTCTAATATTTCTTGAAGAGACCCATCATCATCAAGAATAAGAAGGTGAAAAGATAGTGTACAGAAGGCTTTGTACTCACATGATCTATCGTGGATCGTGATGTTCTTACTGTGTGAATCTTGGTCGTATGAACTGGATTAGCGTCTGCCACATACATGGCAGCATATTGTGATCATCAACATGGATTTAGGTATGCTTCCGCTGCCCGAAATCTAACAGATGCCTCATTAGAAGTTTCTCAACTTGCAAGACATACATCCTAGTTGGTTACTGTCGCAATGAAGTATTATGATGCATATATCACATTCTTACAAGTAAGCCTTCTTGACACATCTAATTGAATGTAAACTGCTTATGGTTTTTGTAATTCTTATTTTCAAAAAATACATTGCTAGAGATGATGCCTCACCCTATCTTAACTAAATATATGTGTATGAGAGAAAGAGAGAGAGAGAGAGAGAGAGAGAGAGAGAGAGTTGTTAGGTCCTAATCAGAACTTTTTAATTAGTTCTCAAAATAGTTGCAAGTGTGCGCTTAATTGATCTCAATTGTGGATTGTTTTCTATAGTTTTTTTTATTAGCAATATTTTTTCTAGGGAATTTTTCCATATATTACTTTTTGGAGAATGATATTTGATTAGGGAATTTTCATGTTTACATGTTCTTTAGAGAGAGATGAATTCAATGGCTCATACTGTCTTAGTTAAGAGAATTAAATCTGAAGCATAAGTTTTAGTAAGTATACAACATAAATGCATCCATAGCTTAAGATTAAGCAAAAAACATCCCACAACTATGATTTTTTTAGTTAGTACTCTCTCTCTCTCTCTCTATATATATATATATATATATATATATATATATATATATATATATGGGTTAATCTAACATTAAACTAGTTGTGTTTCATTGGATAGACTCAACCTTAATCAAATGACAAAAATACTTTTAAAAGAATGATATTTTTAAAATGCATGATTACTTTTATGAGCATTATAGGTTTTTTTGAATTTGAAGAGAATTGAAAAGTCAAACATGTTTAAAAATTTACTTTACGAATCTATCAAAGTTACCTTTTTTATTTCAAAAAGTAACCTGACATTCTCAAAATTGTCATTATTTTAAGAGTGTTTTAGTCATTATAAAATGAATACATCTAATATTACATGCAACTAGTTTAATGTTAGATTAACACACACACACACACACATATATATATATATATATATATATATATATATATAGAGAGAGAGAGAGAGAGAGCACTTGCACCATTGCATGGGAGGGTGTGGGACCAGTGAGTCATTGCACATAAGGACATTGCTTTGTGGTTCATTGAGAGAGAGAGAGAGGCCTTTCAAGCTGCATTTTGGCCTTGAATAACGGAGAGATGTTCCTGTCCTGTCTCACACTACCTGGTGATCGTGATATCCATCCATCGCTGTAGACAGGAGGGACCTTCCTGCTTTGTCTAGAGAGAGAGAGAGTTCTCATGCAAATTTGGCCAACGGGGCCAACGACACGATGCTAAACATAGTTGCTTTCATTCTTGCCTTTTCTCTTTTCGTGTTTTGAAGAAGATGCAGTCATGATTATGCCTAAGGAGATATAAAAATGATATTCTGTAAAAACATTTTTTATATAAAATTCGCCACATTATCTCATACAAACTCGGATTGCGATACAATCAACAGAAGAGTCAAATCTTTCTTAAAATAAAAGTTATTATGAAGTCATGATGGCCCGATCATATTACAAGATCTGCTTTTGTTAGGTCAGTTTGATGCGAAATTGTGTGAGATATGGTCCAATGTGATAGCTAAACTGCATGCAAAACTTGCACTTAGCCGAAGGTTGACCGATTCAAGCCCCATACCGATATTTGCTACAATCTACTGTGCCTACGATCGACATAGCAAAAACTCAATTTCTTACTTTTTTAAATTAAATCTAGCTTCATAGATGTACTCTACATATCTCACAAGGGATCCACTCATCTGGTAGGGGCTACTTGTGAATGTCACCAAGTTGAAGGGACGCCATCGCAAGTTCAAAACCCAGGGTGGTCCTTGCCGAGGTCGAAGCTGGGTGTAATCTCCAGCAGGTAGTCTACATATTAACTTTTGGATGGATATAGGTTCCAACATGTGCAAGTTTTCCCAACAATGGGAAATGCAAAATAGATAGTCCTAAATGTGCCAAAATTCCTTGATTTAAAAACATGATTTTTGTTACAAAACATGATTCAAGAGTCAATTCTAATATATATATATATATAGATAGATAGATAGATAGATAGATAGAGAGAGAGAGAGAGAGAGAGAGAGAGAGAGGTGTGCATGGAGTTATCAATGAGCACAGCGTGCACTTCAATTTTCAATGTTATAAAATCATATTTTTTGTTGAAAAAACACAAACCAGTGGCCAATCTCTAACAAATGGAACATTTCAAACGCATCATGGGAAAACGGTGTCTGACACTAGGGCACTCAGGACATACCCACACCTCTCTCTCTCTCTCTCTCTCTCAACCTTTGCTTGATCGGACCTATCCCCACAAAATGGCCCATCATGCCGGAAATTAAGGTGATGGTCCAAATGGGCAGCGGATCAGGACAAGGGTACCCTAGGATGGCATCCAACCACTGTAACTGGCGGTTTATGTCCAATGTGGGTGCCACAATCTTTATTAGCTGTTTATGTTTTAGGTCAATGGCATGTAGAGCATATTGTGTGGAAGTATGAGAATAAAGCCACCCGGCCATGTTGTTTGGATCCGAACCATGTGTACCCCGACCCACATTTCCATAAAAATATGGCCCAAGAACCAGATCATGGAGTAAGGAGATCCAGATCATGGGGTCATGCAAGGTACATGAGCACTAGGAGTGTGTGTGATAAATTTAGCCAGTTGTTTTTTATCTTGACAGTTTTGACCAATGTCAGTATCGGAATAGGACCTGTTTGGATTTGGCCAACGATTCAGGTGAATTGGCTGATACCGATCCTCAAGTGAATCGTTCTGAATCAGCCAAAGATAATTAAAAAGTATTATGTGTCAATCAGAATGTGACACGTGTTAAAGCCATTAAAATAATATTAAAACATATTAAAAATAAATTTAAGCTATTTTTTGAATTATAGACACAAGTGGGTGTGTTAATGACCTTGACACTGTCCAGTTGTAGATAGGCTGAACTTGATAATGAGACTGGGGTCAACGTTCATTATGACAAAGTGATTTTGTAATGAGATCCCTCTTAAGATTCCCTAGCATGAGTAGAATGATAATATAGACTTTTAAAAAATCACATACTCATGTGAACCTAGGGGTTTCTCACAAGAGCTTCACACACTTGGTTAGGTGGTTCAGCTTAAAGCATTCAAGTTGAAGGATGTCATGGGTGCAAGACTCGGGGTGAGCCATTCCTTGCCTTAAGGGGGGTGGGAAAGTTCAAAGTTTCTTGAGCCTCACCACCTAAACCACAGTTTCTCTGCTTGTCTGGCAGGAACAGTTAGTGCACGTCTGGGACGTTGCAAGTTCGAACCCCAAATGGTATGGTTCTATAACTGGTAAGGGTCTGCCTAACCCCAACTTTCTATGTCAATTTTTTTTAGCACAATACCATAGCTGATAGCAAACTAAAAAATATAACAATCATGGCCAATTTACTTTTTTCTTGACAGTTTTGCTCTTTTGTTTGGTGAAAATCATGGCGCTTGATTTTTTCAATCAACAATTGAGACAAGTGGTTTGACCAAGGCCCCTAATTTTTCAGGCAATAAAAGGGTAAAATTGTTAAAAAATCAATTGGCCAGGTTTGTCATATTTTAAGTAATTAATTCGCTATGTTTGTTATATTTTGTCAAAAACTAAAAAATAAACAATGCTAAAAGTGAGTGCATTGTTTATTTTATGACTTCAAATAAATCACACACACATGACGTAGTCGCCACTTTTTCTTTTCATGACTTCAAATAAATCAGCTGAATTGTGAATTTTAAGAAATTCCCACTTTGACTATGCCAACTTTATTTTATTTATTATTGCGTCCCATTTTCGAGAGTGCATTTCAAAAATTAAGGGCACAGAGCACAAAAACAACTTTCACATGGTTACCTCACCATTTAGCCATCCCTACATTCTCATAGAATTCAACAAACAATGACCCAAGGGGTTTGGCGTAGTGGGATGTGGCCTAGGCCGCTTGATGGACAGTCTAGGTTCAAATCCCGCGGGCATCACCCACTACGGAAGCCAAAGCTTGGCGACTCCCTAGGGTTGAAGGGTAAGCCCTTGGAGTTTGATGCCAACAGGATAGCGATCGTGCAGGCTGAGCCAACTTGACTAAGTGCCTGGAGTGGTTTCTCTGAGTAAAATATCAAAAAAGAATTCAACCAACAAAAATTCACAACACTAGGCAATCAACTTGTAGTACTTTATTGCATTGGGTTATGAAATAGATTATCTAGGGATCCACTCATTCAAGGCACCAACTTCATCACACTAGTTTAAAGAACCATCTGATTGTCACATGATGCCATAAGCATTGATGGGTTACAAGTAGCACTATGTATTGTTTTAAAATGGGTTGCTAGTTAATAATCCTTCATTCATATTTAAAATCCCAGTGTGCACAAGTTCAACTTATCCCCCCCACAAGTTGGTTGACTCAAAAGTCATTAGTTTTCTTTTAGCCAAAGCAAATGCTTAGGAATTGTGTTGGTCAAGAACTACATAATGCAATTTTGAATATATGAGAATCCATGTTTTCTTAAGAAGAGTGAGGAGAGATCAGTTGCGCCACTCATCTGGTACTGATGAATGTCACCCTTGGTGGGCGAGGGGGATCTGGGGTTTTTACACCAATGAGCTTGCGAATGAGTGAGGTGGTTTTTCTCGAAAAAATCACAACTCCAACTTGCATATTACAGAGCCTGTGTCATGAGAAAGAGAGGCTGAGCACCAGATCCAAGACAAAGTGGTCCAGGATGCATAAGCCGGTCATAAAATATGACTCACCTTGGATCTTTAAACTAAATAACCTTTACGTATGATACATCACATGTCTTCGAATATACTTTGGCGTACTTAGTGCTGGCTTTGCAAATAAAGTGGGTTTAAATGAGATTATTAACAAACCAGTCGATTATTAAATAACCTGAATGTTACCTTGATCAAACCATTTCTATTTTTTTTTTTAAATAAAAAAAACTTGTGGAAAAAAGAGGTGCAATTCGAGGACTTCCCAATAAGTCACCCAGCTCAGTACTACTCTCGCCCAAACACACTTAATTTTGGAGTTATAATGAGATCTGGTGCATTAGTGCTAGTATGATCACACAAAAATCAAACCATTTTCATGTTTAATCAGGTGATTGAATTGCCGTTTAAAGCTGCTAAAAAATACTTATGGGAGTGATACTGCATTTTTTATGGTCAATTCCACGGTATTCAAGGTACTTTATTGGTTTTAGATGGATAAGTGAAGTTATTTAATTGGTCTGATTATTAGGATAATCATAAGATAATGAGAGCCATTAGGTGGTAATCTTGGTCCCATAGATTTCTCCAAGAAGCACATGAAGCATGAGAAGGAGTTGGTGGGATTGAGCAAATGCACATGGGGAAGCGAAGACTCTTACCTTGTACGAGTCTGATGATCACACTTAGGAAACAGGAAGCAGATCAGGTCATGCTGAACATGAGCGTTTTTTCTCATGCCGACATCGTGGCCGTCTGTTTGCATTTTGGATGAATGCCATGTGGTTTTGTTGACTTTTGAGCTTTTTAAAATGCAAATCGGATGGCCACGATGTCGGCATGAGCAAAAATGCTCATGTTCAGCATAACCTGATCTGCTTCCTAGGAAACATGCCAAGTCTTCTTTTCTTTTTCCTCTCCTCTCCCAATAGTTTTTTTTTTTTTTTTGAATAGCAAGCTGGGGTTAGGCAGACCCCTACCAGTTATACAACTATATCATTAGGTTTTGAACCTGCAACGTCTCAACACAAGGTGACGTGCACTAGCTGCTCCTACCTGACAAGCGGAGCCCCCACACCTTGGGAGATTTCTAATGAAAACATGACAAACATACATTTTTGGAGAGAGAGAGAGAGAGGTGATAGGAACCAAATTATGATGGCATGTAGTGTTCTCCTATTTGTCGAGTGAACCACAAAATTTGGCAACGATTTGGGAGAGCTGGGAGCCATGGGATCAAGAGCGACCTCGAAGTGGGATCTCGATTTTGAATTTATGATGATCCAGACACCATTATCTTCTATGGGTATTTTTGTATTATCATATTATGGTTAGGTCTATAGGGTGCAAGATTGGCATTGGGTAGAATACAATTGATCTCAGTATTAAAGATACATAACTCATCTCCTTTTGATCAGTTTGATCATCGTCCAAAACAAAAATAAAGTACATTTGGCTTTAGAAATGGGCCACCGTTGGAACAAAGTATGTGTGTATATGTGTACATATCTAAAGTCAGATTTGTGAAAAACATCCTAAAAACACCCGTTAGCTCGCAGTAGGACAGAGCTGGGTGTAATGTCAGAAACGTCGGACATAAATTCGGAACGGCATGCACTCAAAAAATTGTCAAAAAAGGATCTTTAATGGCAGCCACTGACTGCTGCTAAAGCACTTTGTGCATCCACTGTCAGCGGACGCTTCTCCACCATTGATCCCATGCGGATCAGCAGCTGCATTTTTTTTAACATTTTTCAGGAATTAGTATATATATATAGGGGTTCCGATATTTGATTCAAAACATTAAATCTCTATTTTGAGTTCCATCTATATTTTTTAAATTTTCATTAAAAGAACCTATTAATTCAAGAAAACAAATGAAATGTAAATATACAATGACTTGCAACCCAACCCGACCTGATCCGAGTTAGAACCATGGGCCTAACGAGCAGGCCATGAGTTTTGCATAGACCCGGGCCCAACCCAGTTGGTCAATGGGTCGGCCTTGAGCAGGCCTGGTCTGTCAACAGCCCGATCAAACCCATCCACTAAATGGGCCGAGCCATTGTCCAGCCCTATACAAAACTATGTACATCACATCTAAATGGTCAGATTTCAGGAAAAAAGGTGAAAATTATTAGCTTGTGCCAGTTGCGTCGTACCAACTCACACACCCCACAACGTCAATCTCATCCAGGTGATGGAAAATCTCACCATATTTTGAAAAATCTCAAAAAAATATCAACGTACACAAAATATTGTCATTAAAACATAAAAAAAGTGCCTAATTGTGTAACGAGTCAAGAAATACACAATATTCTTGAAAACTTTAAGCATTTTTCTTTTGTCCAGAAGGATTCAACATGGACCAAATTACAGCCATATTTGAAATCTGAATTTGGAGTTAGAGAAATTCATAAAGATAATGATCTGATCACACTCATAATCACAGCATAGATCCGTCGCTCTCAACGGGATTAGGCAATAATCAATGACACATAACCAAGCAGAAAAAGACTTCACCCCTGGCCCCAAGGGCTCCACTCATCCGGTAACCTGTATTCACATGCACCGGAGCACACCACACATGCAGATTTGTGATACCATGGATGGGTCAAAAAGTGTGCAGGTTTTCATCAGAAGCAAAAAACCCGTAATCTGGTGAAGGCTATTGTGGGTAGGATGCAAACAGTCAGATTCAGGACCGGGCATTTGCAAAATTTGGCTGTTTTGGATCCGACTCTCCAATGTATTTTATAATCTGAAATTGGAACCGTATGCATCCATCCCTAAATGTGGGGGCACTGGATGACCGTTTGAGATGGCTGGATTTGTTCCGCCCCCCTTGAGGTCCCCCCTGCCCACTGGTGAGTACACCCAGCTTGGACCTTGCAGCAAGGGATGCCACCTGTGGGTTTTGAACTTGTGACATCCTGGCAACTTGGTGGAATTCACAAGTCGCCCTGTGTGCCGTGAGACTATGCATGTGTACATGCACATAGGCATAGGTGTGTGTGGTTGCACGTTCCTGTACAGATGCACTTGTGTGTGTGTGTGTGCGCTCACACACACGCCTTGATAAGGGGCTACAAACATCCATTCTTTCTCCAAACGTATTGGATAAGGAAGCTTTTATAGAAAAAATGCACCAGTTACAATAGAGAAAACCTGGAACAAATTTTCCGGAAAAAAATGGATGCGTTGAGACCGATCCATTCAACCATGATCACAATCCAGGGTGTTCAGCTGCATGCGTCTAGAGACTTGGGCTTGGACTCTTGTTTTCTTAACGAGGACCATATGCCTGGCCATGCTCATAAACAGCGATGGAGTTCAAGCATGACAAGCTTAGCTTAGAAGCTTATCTCACGTCTCTCTGCAAAGAACTTCCCAGTTGGTGGCTCCCCGGGAAACAGTACTAGCCACACTGCTGTATCGGCGCCTTCTTCTGTGGTCATATTCCCCGCCCAACCAGTCATGGCAGTTTTCACCCAACCAGGGCAGTAACAGTTCACGTAGATCTTCTGTCCATGTGGTTGGTTTGAGAGTTTATTTGCAATCAAGCGAGTGTAAGCATTCACTGCCAGTTTTGAAACCGAATAATCAGTAAATATTTGTGGCCACACGCCAGATTTCCAGGAGCCGTCTTTCACTTGTTCAAGAAATTTGGCAACGGTAGCATCTATCAGTTCTTCTGAAAGTTGATCCTCCTCTGAGAGCTGCTGCCTCAGATTAACATCCCCGAGCCTCTTTTGAGAAAGACAGCAAACAAGATGAGAAAGCTTTGTAAATTATGTGGCGCTTGCCATGCCTGTCTCCCATGATCATCTAAAACATTGCTAAATTATTGATTGCTGATATTATGAAACTATCTTGGAATGGATTGTCTTTATGTGGCAACCTACAGTCAGAAACTATGGCTTCTGGATAATTTATAACTTTAGTATTCTTCATATGGGACATCTAGATCTTGCGTCCAAGTGGGAATTCTGGAAGAATTTCCAAGGAACTTGACAAAGATCGCCTCTCGCCATGTTTGGAACATCAACCATAACATAACATATCCTAAGGCCTTTCGGATAGAAATTTCACTGAATGTGGCAAATTATCCTGGTCACTGAGACAAAGTAGTCACTTCCGAGTTCCGATTACTCATTAAAAGGAAAAGAAGTGAGCACAATGTTTCCGGTGCACCTTTATCCTGTAACTGCCCTTGCAAGTCAGCAGCAGTTGCCACAAAACCCATGATACAGCAGCATAAAGTATCATGATTGGTCATGATGCTAATGAAATGATCACATATTTTATGAAAATGATTTAATCATCCATCACTGATGAATCAATAGGCTGAAATCATAATTCATCAATGATTTACTGATCAGTGATGAAAATAAATTTCATGAAAAAGATTAAGCAGCTCTGCCACCACATTCTATGTGTGAGTTATCTGGATTGTCTCTTATCATGCCTCATTCTTCCAACATGTTATATTGGCTTGCGAACCCTACCAATAAACAATAGGGTATAATTTTCTTAGATTTCATTCTCAGAAAAAAGAAGTGAAAAGAGTTATCATTTATGAACTTATGACTTGAAAATAAACTAGACAAATCTGAGTGAGACAGTGAAATTTGGAACATAAAAAGAATAAGATGACAAACAAGGACCACAATTGAAAAAGCTTTACAAGAATCAGATCGATAACCTATAAACACATGACAAACAAGCAAGGAAGATGCCTACTTACATTCCTTCGGCCATTTAGCCTACCAAGTCTGGAACTAGTGTTAACTATCCGAGCACCAGATCTCATCAGAGGGACCATGGTTTCAGTCATCCGTTTAGTGCCAAAATAGTTTGTCTCAATAACCTTCTCAGCGAACTCCACTGAATTATCTGATCCAATGTTGAAATTAACACCTGCATTATTGACCTGCATGTGTAGTAAGACTCGCAAATAAGTCACTAAAGAAATGAGCTACTGATATAACATGATGCCAAAGAAGATAATGGACAGCAGGGATTTCTTACTATAAAAAACATTATTACTATCTATTGGAAAAACCAATTAACATTTTAATGGACATCATTGTTTAGCCCTGTACAAATGGAAGGAGAGTAATAAACAACGGGGATCTTACTGTAAGGACATCAGAACAACAACATAAACCTCCAGTTCATATTTTAACAGACATCCTCTTTTATCCCTGTACAAGTGAGAGGAGCCATGGGTTTGGACCTGCGCCTCATCACCTTTCATTGGTAATGGGTGTGTGCACGTCTGTTAGCCCTACCTCCTAGCTAAGCTCTTCTTAGCCCTAACTCTCACAAGAAAATGTGCCTTTTACATGTAGCAAGAGTAGTTAAAAAAACAAAACAACAAAAAGATTGTGTGGTTAGGATCACATTTTAGCACAAGAATCTTTGTAGACAATGAGAATGACTGCAGATAATATTCTAAAACTCCATGATATTTTGAAAATGTTATAAAAGAAGACCAGTAAATTATGAAAATATGACATGTTATTTCAACCATATAATGTATCATCTAATGATAAGGCAATGATCATGATACTGTACATAACACAATTATATACAACTTTGCTATATGTAACTTAGTTATTGCCATTATTATTTGACCAGATGGAATGCCGTTTTCGGCAGCTGAAAATACCTTTATAGCTGGCAATAACAAGAAGAAAATTTACAAAAAAAACAAAAACAAAAAGAAAACATCATGAAACCTAGATAACCCGAGTCCATGACTGCAATAAATGGTTATATTACAAGAAAATAAACCACAAAATAAGGCCAGGATGGTTAGAACCTCAAAGTTAAAATGTATTTATTGCTCTAAATGCAGCTCTACCCATTTTATATGTTCTTGTAAAATTTCCATAAATATTTTCTTAATTGTCATATCTAGTGCATTTTCCCTTAGTACCTTATTTTCTTCATTTGCATTTCTATGAAAGTTTCTTGGTAAAAAGTTGAGAAAAACAAGAAGTTGTTCTCATCAGAAACTCATCACTCAAAGAGATCATCATCCAAACTGGAAGAAGACACAAGATGCCAAAATTTGGCTTAAAAGCTCCAAACCAAGGTTTTAAAACCCGTGACTCGGGACTTGACTCATTCTTTATTGACTCGTGACTCGGCGGGTCAACTCGGTGACTCGGACCCAGTTTTGTTAACTTTTGATTTGACCTAATTACTAGTGACTAGTAAAAATATATAAAGGTTTGTCATTTAAATTGTCATTACTAGTGACAAACAACAGAAAATATGACCTAGATCATCTTAACCACTTAGCACCTATCTAAAAAAATGCCTTCCCAGACATTGGAAATTATAGGAATATGCCCCTAATAAATCGCCTCAACATGTTCCCTATGAAGGATTTCCAAAAGTATAAGTACATTAAAGCATGTAATACAAGTAGGAATATAGATTATTTTGCAATTTGCAAATCAATTGAATGAATAGCACTAGTTAATTCAGAACACGGACCATGAATTGAATTTGGCCTTTCATGGATCATAAATCCTGAATTTGTGGTCTTTATCATCGTCACAAACACCACAAAACAACATCGCCAAGCCTTATTGCATCTATATGAATTAGCCTTTAGAACATTGTCTTAACATAGATACCACGCTGATGAAATTTGAAATCATGAATATAATTGATAGATTTTAATTTTTAAGAGCATAACTTTGGGTAAAAACTAAAAAAAAAAAAGAATTTCAATCTTATATGTTTCCAATGAAGTTTTTTATTCATTCTAATGTTGTGTACTTCTTAGCAAATATAATAAACACATCTGATAATTTTCATATGCACTAAATGTGAGATCATTTTCATATGCACTAATAAACAAACAACAACTACGCCTTCATCCCAAAACAATTGGGGTCGGCGATATGAACCAAAAAAGAAAATCATTCTGGGTCTTCCACATGAATCCTTCTCCTCCAATCATTTCTATCCAATGCCATGTCTTCGGTGAGGTTCAAAGCATTCATATCCTTTCCTATCATCTCCATCCAAGTCTTCTTAGGCCTACCCTGACCTCTTTTAACTAATATATTTTTCCATTTCTCCATCCTTCTAACTGGAGCATCATTAGGCCTTCGCAGAATATGTCCAAACCACCGTAAACGATTCTCTCTCATCTTATTTTCAATGGATGCAACGCCTACCTTATTACGTATCTCCTCATTTCGAATCTTATCTTTTATTGTATTTTCACACATCCATCTAAGCATACGCATCTCAGCTACACTTATTTTTTGAATATGATGTCTCTTGGCAGCCCAACATTCCGTACCATATAGTAAAGCGGGCCTAATTGTCGTCCTATAAAACTTTCCCTTCAGCCGCAATGGCATTCTACGATCGCACAACACTCCAGTTGCATTTTTCTATTTCATCCACCCAACCTTTATCCTATGATTTACATCTCCATCAATTTCTCCATACTTTTGAATGATACATCTCAAATATTTGAAACAGTCATCCACCGATATTTCTTGCTCACCAAGCTTCACTACACTTCCATCACTACTTCGTTGCTTACTAAATCGACATTCCATATATTTTGTCTTACTCTTACTCAACTTAAAACATCTTGCTTCCAATGTTTGTCTCCATAATTCTAACTTAGCATTAACCCCAGCTCTAGACTCATCAATCAAAACAATATCATCAGCAAACAACATACACCACCACGACACATTTTCTTGAATAGATCTCATAAGTTCATCCATCACTATAGCAAATAGGAAAGGGCTTAATGCAAATCCTTGATGTAGCCCAACCGTTATAGGAAAATTGGTTGTCACCCCTCCACAAGTGCGGACATTGGTTACTACTCCTTCGTACATATCTTTAATTATACTAATGTACTTGAGAGAAACATCTTTCTTCATCATTGTCCACCAGAGAACTGTTAGTTTTGCAACCTGCAGTTCGTTCCATGTTGGAGAGCTGCAAAACAGAGAGAGATAGAGAAAGGGAGATAGAGGTTTGGGAAAAACCGATACCCAGCTGTATATGGGTCGGCTGCTGTGTATACCTTTATGCTAACATGAGATTACAAACAAAATTAGGGTACTAGAATACCCTTTTTACAATGATCAATATTACATAATGCCATTAATGAAGAAGTGGGTGTCACGGGTCTGGATCTTCAGATCCATGACCCGTAACCAGATAAAACACTTCTTTTCACCCTCCCTCAAGTTGTGCATGATCTTGAATCATGAACAACTTGCCTTTTAACGTCCAAAATCTGTCTTTAGTCAATCCTTTTGTAAATATATCCGCCACTTGATCTGTAGTTCGAACAAATTCAGGCTCAATCTCTTTCTCTTCTACCTTTTGTCTCACAAAATGCTGGTCTATTTCAATATGTTTGGCACGACTGTGATGGATTGGATTAAAAGACATACTAATGGCACTCTGGTTGTCACACAACAGAAGTGAACGAGATATCGATTCTCCTACTTCGGTGGTGGCCGAACCTTGGTTTAGCCACTGTTTATTTTTGTCTCTTGAGTGACTCAGCCCAGATTCCTCATTCAGCCATTAACAAGCCGATACATTAGGAATACGTATTCTCTTGAGTGACTCAGCCCAGATTCCTGTAGGGAGAAAAGTAATGAATGAACGAAACGTGAACAAAAAAAAATGAGTTGGCTGGGTGAGGAAAGAAGGGGATGAATGAGACGTGAATCCAAGAAAAAAAACTGAGTTAGTTGGGTCAGTCGTGAGTCCCAGAAACCAGAAAAAAATCTGAGTTGTCTGGGTCAGCCGTGATTCCAGAAAGAGGCGAGAAACAGACTGAGACTGACTGGGTCAGTCGTGATTCCAGAAAGAAACAGGAAACAGATGTAGGATGAAAAGAATGAGACTGACTGGGTCAGTCGTGAATCCAAAAAGAAAGGAAAACAAGAACAGACATACCTTTTTTTTTATTTTCAGACTTTGGAAGAGGAAATATAGGAGAAAAGGATCTTCAGACGTGCCTTTTTGAATTGATCCCAGTTTCAGCTGAAGCGTGGCTCTGATACCATGTTAGTTTTGCAACCTGCAGTTCGTTCCACGTTGGAGAGCTGCAAAACAGAGAGAGATAGAGAAAGGGAGAGAGAGGTTTGGGAAAAACCGATACCCAGCTGTATATGGGTCGGCTGTTGTGTATACCTTTATGCTAACATGAGATTACAAACAAAATTAGGGTACTAGAATACCCTTTTTACAATGATCAATATTACATAATGCCATTAATGAAGAAGTGGGTGTCACGGGTCTGGATCTTTAGATCCATGACCCGTAACCAGATAAAACACTTCTTTTCAAGAACATCCCTAGGTACTCTATCGAATGCCTTCTCCAAATCAATAAAAACCATATGCAAATCTTTGTTCCTCTCTCTATATCTCTCAATAAGTTGTCTAAGAAGATGTATAGCTTTCATAGTTGATCTTTCAGGCATAAAACCAAATTGATTCTCCGATATCATGACAATCTTCTTCAACCTATACTCAATCACCCTCTCCCAAAGTTTCATAGTATGACTCATGAGTTTTATAGCACGATAGTTTGTGCAATCTTGTATATCGCCCTTATTCTTATATAGAGGCACCAAAGTACTCTTCCTCCACTCATTAGGCATCTTATTTGTCCGCCAAATCTTGTTAAAAAGATTTGTCAACCATTCTAAACCTTTCTCACCTAAGCATTTTCAAGACTCGATAGGTATACCATCTGGGCCAACTGTCCTTCTTGATTTCATTTTCTTCAAAGCCTCTGCAATTTCTTTCTTTTGAATCTTGCGCATGAAGTCACGATTCATCTCATGAAAATGAATGGAGAAGTCTCCAAGATCCTGAGCATGACTTCCATTAAATAGCTTATCAAAATAATCCTTCCATCTCTCCTTAATCTCCTCATCTTTGACTAAAACCCTTTGTGTTTCATCTTTGATGCATCTAACCATACCCAGATCACTCGATTTCCTATCTCTCATCTTTGCAAGCCTATAAATATCCTTCTCGTCCTCTTTGGTATCCAACTTGTCATAAACCTCCTTGTATACCTTATCCCTCGTGTTTTGAACTACTTTTTTAGCTTCCTTCTTTGCTATCATATACTTCTCCAAATTCTCATTATCACGACTCTTACTTAGATTTCTATAACACTCTCTTTTAACCTTAATAGCTAATTTGACATCCTCGTTCCACCATGATGTATCCTTACCTAGCGGTGCACCGCCTTTAGACTTACCCAATACCTCCTTAGCCACCTTTCTCATGCCACCCGCTATCTTATTCCACATTGATTTTGAATCCTCCTCGAAACACCAATCAGCTTCCTTAACTACTTGCTCTACAAACATTCTTTGTTTAGCTCCTTTCAGTGCCCACCACTTAATTCTAGGATCTATCCTATGTCTATCCCTTTTTGCGGCATTGTCTAATTCTAAGATCTAAAATTAAGACTCTATGTTGTGTAGCTAACCTTTCTCCCGGTATAACCTTACAATTGATGCAACAACCCCTATCTCTCTTTTTAAGTAGGAAAAAATCTATCTGACTCGTATTAACCCCACTTTTAAATGTTACTAGGTGAGACTCCCTCTTCCTAAACCAAATGTTTGCTAAGATCATATCATAGGACAAACCAAAATCTAAAATCCTTTTTACACTTTCGTTTCTTTTTCCTATACCATAGCCTCCATGGATACTCTTAAATCCATCCCTACTAATGCCTACATGTCCATTAAGGTCACCGCCGATGAAAAGCTTTTCTCCATAGGATATCCCTTGTACTACTCCATTTAAATCTTCCCAAAATTGACGCTTAATGGAATCATCTAAACCTACTTGAGGTGCATAAACACTAATAATATTAATAATATTCGTACCTAATACTAATTTAATAAGTAAAATCCTATCACCCTTCCTACGGACCTCAACTACATTATCTATAAACTCACGACTAATAACAATCCCTACTCCATTCATATTCCTATTTATTCCTGTATACCAAATCTTATATCCCCAAGGTTCTATCACTTTTGCTTTCTCACCTACCCATTTGGTCTCTTGTAGACAGAAAATATCCATCTTTCTCCTACACATAACATCTACTAACTCTACCAACTTACCAGTTAAAGACCCTATGTTCCAAGTGGCTAACCTAATTTTATTGTCTTGAACTATCTTCTTTACCCCCACCCGTCCAACAAAGTGAGGGAACCCTTGCCTATTTGACACCACACCCGGGCGCCGGTGTGACGCGTCGCTTCTGGGCGACGACCTAGCAACCCTTGCCCATTTATCACTGCCTCCGAGCCTATAGAGTACAGCGCGTCGCTCAGTAGGGAACGCCCCAACGAAATTCTCATATTGGTTCATATTCATAGGATGTGACGACTAAGTTTTTATGTTGGTTGTCACTGGCCTACTGCAACCCTCCGTCTTTATCCGGGCTTGGGACCGGTAGTATATAACTAAACAGTTATACACAGGCGGAGTTATATGCACTAATAAACACATCTAAAAAAAGGAAAAAGTGCCCAAAACTCGCCCGAGTCAGCCCGAGTTTTTGCAAAACGTGTTTACCTTGCCGGGTTGACTCGTTGGAGGGTCAAGCCGAGTCACCGAGTTGACTCGGCGAGTTTTAAAACCTTGCTCCGAACAACATAGCTTAAAAGAAGGCTTGGAAGTTATCCCAGTCAATAGGATGCACAACAAGTAATGAGCAATGTTTCATCAGGAAATGATCTTAACAATGGCCATGATGATGGCTCTTAAATGACTAGATACAAATTGGATAGATGACAAGCCTAAGTTAAAATAATGTCAAATTCCTTTTTTTTATGACGAGGAACCCTCACCAAGAACTGGCCCACTTAATGGGCCCACCCCTCTGCGAGGTAAACCCCGGGTGGGTCATTGACACCCAAGCCCTTATGGAGCCCACCAGTTAAAGGCACCCACACACTCGGTGGGAGTCGAACCTGTGTCGAAGGGGTCAGCACCTTCACCCCAAGAATGCTGCCACTCGGGTGACCCGGGTGGGCGTACCATCTGGCAATTTTGTTGCCTATTGCTGGACTATTGTTCAATCCTAGCTTTGTAGTCCCTTCTTCAAATCCAATAAGTTATCCAGCTGGAGCTGGTTTGCGTTTGGGACACCCGAACCTTCCCTCTTCAGAACCATTTTGATTATGGGGGACACGAAACTGGTGGCACAAAGATATTTGTATTAAAAAAATCTCGAATCAACTGGCCATGAAAAACCAAAACAATTTTTACAATTGAGTGCAAGTTGTTCATGCTCCAATATATTGAGGCAGTTCACAGTATTAAGATGAAATAAATGCTCTATGCTCAAAACATAATGCAGTAGTGTATGTAAACCATGACATCTCCAAGAGACTTTGTTACCCAAAATATGCCAATGGAACATCTTAAGTCAAACACAAACCTACATAAACTCTGATGGTTCTGCATTCAGAAAACGTTAATTCTCAAAAAATAAACTTGACAAAAAGTCAAATAGAAAATGTTATTCACTATTGGGGAAGAATTATTACAGTTTGAAAGGGAAGAGAAAGAAGAGAATATATCTCACCAAAATATCCAGACCACCATACTTCTGAAGAATCCACTCAGCAAATAGTTTGATAGATGTAGAGTAAAAAATGTCCAGTTCATGGTAATTAACATCTAAACCTTCTTTTTGCAAGGACATCATTGCTGCCAGACCTTCATTTATGTCTCTTGATGTAATGATAACTTTGAGGCCATTCCTTGCAAGTTGTCTCGCAATCTCAAATCCGATGCCTCTATTGCTTCCAGTCACAACAGCAACTGTTTCTGGAGACCACCATCTAAAGCATAGTTCATAAAGAAAAAGGTCTAGTGGTTCTTACAATTAAACAAACTAAAACCCACTTTATAATTTTAATGCTAAAAAGACTTCAAAAAAAGTATGACCATACTAGATACTTTTTCACACTCGATTTTTAAACCTTACAAAAAACCTACCTGTGTGTCAAAATCGGACAATCCAAGAGTTGATTCCTATAAATCAAGCATGTACAACACAGAATTATGTGGAAGCACGACAACACTAGCCACTTGAAGGCTTTACAAGATTACAATCATACAAGTGTACATGCACAAGTCCTCTATAGGACAATACTAAGATTAATAAGGCAAATGAATAATATACAAAAAGTAAAAATATAAGCCTTTTATTGATCAAGAGATTAATACAAGCATAATACCTCAAGGGGGGGGGGGGGGGGGGGAGACAACACCCATATTTATACACTAAAAAGGAGAAGAAGAGGACCATTGGGAGCTCCCAATGGTCATATTTCTGAACGTTGGAAGCCCCAACGACTTTATGGTCATTCTGACCATAAAGCCCCTAAGGGTCCTCTAAATTCCATTTTAAGACAAATAAAAATTAAAAAAATAAGAAATGAAAAATAATTGTTTTAATAAACAATTTTATTACATGAGTGAAATTTACGGTGTAAACACCGAAAGTTTGTTGAGAAGAAAAAGGAAACGTGGAGCAACAAGAGGCTTAGTGAAGAAGTCCACAAGTTAAAATTCTAAAGTGACAAAAGGCAACTCAATAGTTCCTCTCAGAAATTCATTACGAACATAATGGCAGTCCATCTCGATGTGCTTGGTGTGCCCATGAAAGATTTAGTTGCCGGCAATGTAAATTGTCCTTTTATAATCGCAACACATCTTCGAAGGTTTGACAACGTTAATACTCATATCACGGATAAGATTTCTTAACCATACAAGTTTCATGGTTGTAGTTGACATAGCTCTGTATTCTGCTTCAGTGGAAGATAATGATATCTTCTTTTGCTTCTTGCATCTCTCAGGCAATTAGAAAATCACCTAAAAAAGATGCAAAAATAGTAATTGAGATTTTTTCATTGGGATTTTCTACTCAATCTGCATAAGTATAACCAAGTAAATCCAAAGAGAAGATGAGGATAGAACGAGCCCTTTAGTTATGATATTCTTGATATATCTGACGATCCTTAATACAACACTCATGTGTAAAGTTATGGGAGCTTGTTTAAACTGACTAGCAGAATCAACGACATGAGCGATATCTGGTTTGGTGATTGACAGATAAGTGAGAGACCCAATTAGTTGTCTATAAGGTGTGGGGTCTTCAAGAAAAGTCCCATCTTCAAGTCTTAATTTAGCATTCACCACTTTAGGAGTTTTCACCTTCTTATCATCTGAAATGTCAGATTTAGCACATATATCTGCATCAAGTTTCATTTAAAAAGTATATACCCTCTGGAAAAGCATGCACAATTCCAAAAAAATATCTTAAAAATCCTAAGTCAAACATATCAAAATTATCTTTTAACACATTTTTAACATCACCAACTCATTTTTTGTCATTCCTTGTTATAATCATATCATCTACGTAAAGTAGAAGGATAACAATGTTAGTACCTGTATTTTTCACAAAGAGAGCAGTATCAATATAGCATGAACGAAAACCCAAATTCGTCATAACATTACTAAATCTATCATACCAGGCCTTGTGAGCATGTTTAAGACCATACAAAGCTTTTAAAAGTTTAAGAGATTTTTCTTTTTCAATGTCAAATCCCGGTGGAGGATCCATATAAACTTCTTTATTTCGCTTTTCATTAAGAAAAATATTTTAACATCTAATTGATATATAGGTCATTTTTTAGTTGACACAACGGCTTTTAGAATCCTAACACTAGTCATTCTAGCTACGGGTGTAAAGGTCTCCACATAGTCAATTTTATATTCTCGTGAGTATCCTTTAGCTATTAAGCTCGCTTTATATCTCTCTAAAGTTTCATCACTCATGGTTTTAACTTTAAATACCATAGGCATCCAATAGGTTTCTTGTTTAGAGGTAGCTTAACCACCTCTCAAATTTTTTTTTTCCTAAGAGCATCTAGTTCTATGTTCATGGCTTCAATCCAATGAGGAACATTTTTAGCTTCATTATAGTGTGAAGGCTCATGATGTGAATGTAAAGTTATTAAGCAAGTCCTATAATTAGGAGATAATGTCTCATGAGAAACAAACCTATTTGGTGGAATAAATTCTCTACTAGATCTTTTAAGAGGAGTTTTTTCTATAGATTCATTATATTGAGAAAATTTTTCTAAGGCACTAATAGCATTATTTTACTCACACCGGGTATAAAATTGAATATTTTTAGAAGAACTATCAATGATGTCATCACTACTTGGTGATGTTCCAATATTAGAATATTGATGATTTATATCGTCTATAACTTCATAATGATTCAAATAAGCATCATTAGCATGTATATCTCCCCGTGGGGAGAGATCAAACAAAAACATATAGTCCATTTCCTCCCTCTTATCATATTATTCAAAACCATTTTCATCTTCTAAGAATGTCACATCTTTGGAAACATAAGTTTGTTATTTTTGAAATCAAAGCATCTATATCATTTTTTATTTTCACCATATCCAATGAAAACATATTTAATTGCTTTTAGAGATAACTTATCTCTTTTGTGTAAAAGCACAAAACATTTACAATCAAAAATTCGCAAACGATTGAAGTCGGGGGGTTATTTTGAGAAGTTTTTCGTAAGGAGAGATATTTTTCAAAGTGGATGATGGCATTTGATTTATTAAATAAGTAGAAGTTAAAACGGCTTCAGCCAAAAAACTTTTGGGAATATTTTTAAAGATAAGTAATGTTCTAGTGGTTTCTACTATATGCCTATGTTTTTTTCCCACTAGCCCATTTGTTGTGGTGTCCTAGGGGCAAAATCTTTGATAGCAAATTCCATTTAGTTTTAGATAATTTTGAAAATCATTAAATAGATACTCCCCACCCAAATTCGATATAAGAATAAATATATTGTTTTGAAATCGATTCTTAACTTAATGTAAAATTCTTTAAAGAAGGAGAAAATTTTCGACTTAAGATTAAGAAAGTAGACTCA
The DNA here is from genome assembly GCF_984573655.1 of Nuphar pumila. Classification (NCBI taxonomy): domain Eukaryota; kingdom Viridiplantae; phylum Streptophyta; class Magnoliopsida; order Nymphaeales; family Nymphaeaceae; genus Nuphar; species Nuphar pumila. The sequence goes on along the minus strand of NC_143252.1, from coordinate 101,720,776 downwards.
TACATACCTAGTAAAATCATCAATAAAAGTCACATAATACGAGTAACCACATCTAGACATGACCAGAGAAGGACCCCATACATATGAGGGAATCAATTCAAAAGGTCTTGTTGAGACAAATGTTCAATTTGAAAATGGAATAGATTTCATTTTCCTAAGAATACAATGTTTGCAAGTCATATCTTTTTCATTACAAAATTTGTTCCCAAAAGAAAAAAGATACATTTTAGAATAGCTTGGATGTTCAAGTCTTTTATGTCAAATTTCAATACCATTATCTTGAACATAAGTACAAAAAGAGTTTAAAGGAGGAGACAAATAGTCCATAAAGTAAAGATCTCCCTTCCTATGGCCTTGCCCAATCTGCTTCCCAGACCGAAGATCCTGCACAAAGCAACCATTATATGAGAAAGATATTTCTCATCTATTGTCGGTAAATTGAGAAACGAAAAAAATGTTTAAATTTAGTTTGAGAAGAACTTTAACTTTTGGAACAAATTTTTTTTGAGAATTTTTAGAATCCAATGTTCTTATACTTAATTTTTCAAAAAAGTTTCATCGTCCATAGAAACACAAGATAAATTTGCATTGGTGCATATATTGGTTAAGGGATTTTCACGGGGAGTCATATAAAAAGATGCTCTCGAATCTAGAATCCAAGAGTACGTACTGGGTGAGGATGCAGAGACAATGGCGGCACCCGATGCAGAAGAAGTTGCCTTGAGAATTTGTTGAAGTGCCATGGATATTTGTCAAAGTGTGTCTTTAAGATCTTCTACACTCTTGCCTTCTTCTTTCTTGGGAATTGATTCTTCAACGAAAGCAAACTTATACTTGAAAGTTTCAAGTAACTTTAGGCAAGCGGATTTAATGTGACCCGACTCATTGCAATGAAGACAAATAATCATTTTTCTTCCTCCACTATAGTTATTATTATTACTATAGTTATTTTGCCTCTTAAAGTGCGGAGGCTTATAGGTCTTGACATGGTTGCCAGGTTTAGATATGGCCAAGACTTCATCACAACTCTTACTCATACCAAGACAAGTTTCTTCTTGGATGATTTCGACAATAGCATCTTCGAAAGGAAGATGAGTAGATCTATGTAGGAGAAAAGGTCTAACTTGCTCAAATTCGAAAAGCCCAAATAGAAATTGAAAAAATCTTTCTTATTCCATTTGTTTTTACCTAAGTTTCACGTGTTCAATAGAAACCCACTTAGGCTCTAAGAGTGCTAGTTCATCCCAGGAGATTTAAAGCACTACAATAGTCTTGAATACTCATTTCACCTTGTTTGGTGGTCCTAACCTTTTCTTACAAGAAATATGCTCTTGCAAGATCCTTTTGGGTATATATACCCTTCATGAAAAATCAAACTTCATTGGCTTTGCAAAATTTTGCAATTAACACATACCATAAGTTCCATGTTGTTCATGAACCATGCAAGAATTTTCGTGTGGTTACTCTCCTAATCTTCTACTTGTTTATGATGATCTTCAATAGCCTTGGTGTGAGCATCTCCCTCTAGGGCTTTCTCTTGATCTCCTTCTATCTTTATGAGCTTAAGTTGAGGTTCGGGAATAGTACCCATCACATAACCCCAAAGGTTTTTTCCTTTGAGATTGTTTTTCATGGCGGAAGCCCACATCATGTAATTTTTACAATTGAGCTTGAAGGAGAGATCAATCTTGGTTTTCATCACGTGAGCAAGAGATGGAAGAAGTGAAAAAGAGAGGATGTTGTCACAAGCACAACCTTTGGTCGGCAACCTTTCTCGTCCAAGAACACTATGGCTCTGATACCATGTAAGGAAGTATGTGGAAGCACGAAAACACTAGCCACTTGAAGGCTTTACAAGATTACAATCATACAAGTGTACATGCACAAGTCCTCTATGGGATAATACAAAGATCAATAAGGCAAATGAATGATACACAAAAAGTAAAAATATAACCCTTTTATTGATCAAGCGCTTAATACAAGGATAATACCTAAAGGGGGGAACAACCCCCATATTTATACAAAAAAAGGAGAAGAGGACCATTCGGAGCTCCCAATGGAGTTGTTGGGAGCTCCCAATGGTCTGACATTTGGGAGCCCCCAATGAGCCCCTAAGGGTCCTCTAAATTACATTTTAAGACAAATAAAAAAATAAGAAATGAAAAATAACTATTTTAATAAACAGTTTTATTACATGAGTGAAATGACAAAAATGCCTTTATAGAGCATATATATATATATATATATATATATATATATATATATATATATATATATATATATATATATATATATATATATATATCCATGAGCACGAGGTGGACTCAAATTTTCACCAACTTTTATTTTATTTTTTATTTTTAAATTATGATCATACAGATGTGTTCCAGACCATTGAATTAGTAAGGACCGACTTTTAAATCATCCAATTCCAACACGTAAGCAGGTCTTTTTAGGAGTTAAAAAATCAAGGGCCCATAATGTTTTAAATTTAAATCGTTATAAATCACATATTTCCATCGAAAAAGCACAAACCAAGGGCCGGTTCCTAACAAGTGGAACATGCCAAATACATACATATGGTTGAGGCTTCCTATTTTATGTTGGAATATTTTTTTAAAAATACACAAAAAACAAAAAGATGTGGCTAAGGGAACCATTATGAGAAGTACAAAGAAAATTGATTTGGTGTTATGCGGAAGAAAATCATAGTAACAAGTACCAAGGAAAGCTCAGATTTCCTTAAGGTTCAATTCTGGAATCATTAGAACACTTGTATAACTTATCAATTGGCTACAACATAAGCAAGTACCAATAAATGGCATCAAAATAGACAAACAAATTCTCACTATCAATCTTTGATATTAATAACACTGGAACTATTTGGGCATTGATTTCATTAGGATTATTAAACTACTGGTCAATTTAGAACCACACGACAAGCAGAGTGTGTGTGTGTGTGTGTAACCATTAAATTATTTGAAAAATGCTTGGAACTAATCCATACTAAGAAATCTTGAATCTGATTGCCTTCGCTTTCTTTCATGGACAAATGGATGCTTATATTTGATAGCACATATCCGTTTGGCCATTCCCAGCCAGTATATGTCCTTTCAGTCAACCATACAAACATCACCTTCTCTCCATTGACTAGTTCTTCCATCAGAAGGTTATTTAGCTAGACTGTAGTTTTCTTATGATCTAGATATTAATGAAATTCAAGATGAGCTAAATAGACTCATCTGTCGCTTCAAGCCCTAGCAATTGAATAACTTTTTTCTTCAATGATAATGCTGACCGACCTTCACCTTTGATCCAACATTGTGATCCCATTACCAATGTATTGTTCTTTTGCCGCACAAGCTATTTGGCAAATTTTGTTCATAATCCATCAAAGGAACAAAGAAAGTAGTTTGAAGATTCAGCATAAGGAACACGATCTGCTCCTTAGCCACAGCCACGAGCCGGAATGAGCTTGAGAACTGATGTGTTCAAATTAGCATAACCTACACTGAGAAGACAAGTGTAACCAACATTAACCTAATAAAGCTGGTTGAGCAGCCTGGTTATGGCAAAGCATGTTCTTTCTAGAATTTTGAGCAGCATAAAGACAAAGATTCAAATGAAAAGCATCCATCAGGCCACCCATCTGAGCTCGCAGGACCTCCAGTAAATGTAGACGGACTCTTTGGAGCAAAGTACATGCTTAGGTACCAACGGGGGCTCTGCTTGTCTGGCAGGAGCAGTTAGTGCACGTCACCTTGTGTTGGGGCGTTGCAAGTTCGAATCCCAATGGTATTAGTTGTATAACTGGTAGGGGTCTGCCTAACCCAACTTTCTCTGTAAAAAAAAGTACATGCTTAGGTATTGGTGGGACGTGCAACTTATATGTCAGGAGCTTTACCGGTCAAAGAGTTAGGCATTTGCCCGAAGCATAGAGACGCACACCTTCTACTACGTCTAAACTCACGATGTGCATTTTCCCTCAAACCTCCCTAATTTTTTATCACTAAATCAAGCCTTTCATTCAAGTGCCACCACCAAAATGAGTGCTTCACTTCAAGGTTCTAATCTTCAACACCCCATCAGTACCCAAATCTCCACTCAACTCTTAGAACTCCACCCATCTTTCTTCCATTTGCTTACCACAGTTTTTTCAGGAGTACTACCGGCATCTCATAACCACTACTTCTCAACCAAAATGAATTCTTATCTCGTTATGTATGAGAAAACGAAACTTTGATTCAACGTAACAGTTTTCAATACCTCATACGAAACACGCAATCCGTGAAGCCATCGGTTAAAAGAAATTTCTCAATCCGTAGAACCGGCTTCCAGTTTCAACAAGATCGATCAGAATCTCCCACTTATCAAGTATAATCTCCGCATTTGATTCCCTTCCCTCTCGATCACTTACCAAGCACTCAACATCGAAACAAGGAAATGCAGAATGACCTTCTCCTCATCCAGACTCCACGTCGAGAATCAAGAGAACGAAAACGAGATATAAAAGCAAATCCGTTTTTATGATTTTCTAGTTCTTTCACAGAAGAACGGAAAGGGGATACAAACAAATCACTTCTAGCTTATCATCGAAGCCCATGATTCGACTAAAAATCCAGGCTACGGTTTGCAATTCTCATCAAGAATTCCTGCTTTATGTGGCCGAAAGTGGCTCTTATAGATCGAAATCGGAGCCTTCCATTCCACAAGAAATCCGAAGTAGGGTTTGGGATAAAGATCGCAAATCCGTGGAGGAGATTCGCGGGAGAAACGAATCAAAGAACGCGAGAAATTGATACCAGGGCTTAGGGTTTCTCGTTTCTTACCTCTCTTCGTCGGTGTAGGGAACGCTCCTTTGGATCGCCACCTCTCTGAGACGACTCTCCCTTCTTTCCCGCGCTCTCTCCGCTCGGCCCATCACGCGCTGACTCCGACAAGTTCCTATTACCCCTGTAGGCACGGGCTTATATTTATACAGGGGTATCAACGGATCGGGTTTGGTTCGGACCCAAGTAGAACGAGACCCAAACCTGATTTGAGATGATGGTATCGGGTCCGGGCTCGGTTCTAATTAGACTCACTATAAGAGAAACCATACCCAGATCCTATAAGGATTACATGAACCAGATCCTGGCCATACCCAATAAAATAATATGTTTTGTCATTTTATATTGAAAATTTGTAGATCTTAACTGGAACTCGGGTCAGGCTGGTGTTTGGTATGGAATTTCATAAACCATACCCAACTCTATACATTAATCTGATTCTTTAGGTTTGACCCGGACTCTAATCGGGCCTTCCTTTTCATCACCAAACCCTAACCCTATAGGGTTTGGTACGGGTCAGTCCAGGTCAAATCCAACCCATGGACACCCCTAGGCTACATTTACAGAGTGCGGGGATTGTGAGTCGTTGACTCGGGTATGGGTGAGTGTGCCTAGGTCTGCAAACGGATTGGATATGGTCTGATATCTAATCCGAACATGTTATTATGATTGGGTTCGGATCTTTATAATTGGATTACTTTTGGATTTGGGTCGGATATGGATCAACATTTTAAGTCAGATCTACAGTTGATCCCAATCAAAATCTGACCCGACTGCATTTTTATACATGTAACTAACTTGTTTTTGTTCCTAATTTTCACATTTAAATATGTGTTCTCCTTCTTCTCTGAGTATCACATTGCCATAAAATTTTGGGTCTAAAACAATTTGATGTAGCTTGGTTTTCATTCAGATTTGGCACCAAAATAGGATCCATTTGGATATTCAGATTGGGCTTAGACTTACCCAATCAAGATTCTATCAAACTCGAGCTAGATCCAGATCAATGTTTTGCACTGGATTCAACTTTGGATCTGGATTAGATTTAAACTTTTCTCTAATTTTCCTATTTAAACCCTTGATCTCAATCCCTTTTTGCAGACTATAGCATTGCAATAATAATAATTCGGACCTATAACAGATCTCATCTCTTCGAATTATCTGGATCCATAATAGACCATTTTATCTATTCGAATTATTCGGATCCATAACAGACTGACAAGTCGAGTTGTCCCAGATCATGAGATCATTGTCCTAGTAGTTATCATGTTGTCATACCTGAATCGAATTTGGATCCGGGTCCAATCAAGTGACACCCACACTTTGAGCAAGTAAAAAAAGTTAAAAATTAATAAAATTGCAAGCTGCTTGTTTATTAAGTGCCAACATTTTCACCATTAATAACAAGGGAAAACAAAAAACAAAAAAGTCACCCACAGCAATAGAGATTCACTATTACAATTTAGAGGTCATTTTTAACGCAGAGGAGCTGCATGCTTCACTGCCGATGATCAACCATCTCAAACGTGGCACCCATCTCGAGAAATGCCAAGATTGGTGGCTATCAAGTAGGTCGCTGCATCCATGCAGCGATGCTGCATATAATGTAAAGTCTACAGTTTATTACACATTACTACTGAGATCATTACCCCAATACAATATGTATCAACCAACAAGGTAGGAAATATATATGCATATATAGGAACCAATTGCTAGTAGGGATGGCAGTGGACCGGGGGAAAGCGGGGCCCCGCCCCGACCACTTTTCCCCGCAATATCCCCGCCCCGTCCCGCCTCATCCCCGTTTGAACCGGAGATGGAGGACATGAAACGGGGATGAAGGCGGGGGTGGAGGATAAAATCCATCCCCGCCAGGGAGGCGGGGCAGGGGTAGAGGATAAAATCTTGAGGCGGGGCGGGGGTGGAGACCTTGTCCCCCGCCCCGCCCCACTGCCATCCCTAATTGCTAGGCTGCCAATGGAACGCTATGAAGCACCATAGTCTCCACAGTGAGCCTAGGTCCCAACCCAAAGAGGACACCCCACTCGAGCCCTTCGCCGGCGTGCCCATCTTCCTTTGACTATCTCCTCATCTCATCTAGGATGAACAACACACAGGCGCTAGACATGTTACCATACTCACTCAGCACATGTCGCGTCGCCCTTAGCTTCTCCTTTCTGAGCCCAACCTTGGCCTCAACCTAGTCCAAAATGGATGGGCAACCTGGGTGCGCGATCCAAAACAAGTCGTTCCAGTCCGAGATCCCCAGCGGCTGGAATGCCTCAACTAAGCATTTCTCTATGTTATTGGATATCAAGGAAGTGACATCCTTCAAGAGATGGAATGTTAAGCCGACCTCGCAGAGATGGCCATCGATCGCAGGCAATAAGGTTGTTGCAGTCGAGACCAGTTGGAAGAGTGACCACTCGACCGAAGGGATCGGGTCCACACCAATTATGATAGTGGCTTCACCATCACCAAACAGGGCTTGACCGACTAGGCTATCTAGGTGTGAGTCACTTGGTCCACAGAATGTTACCGCCGTGATCTCAGAGCAAATGACAAGGACCCTAGCACCGATGTTGTTCTCGGCTAGGTCCTTGCCGACACATAGGACTGTGCCGCTGCCGAAGCAGCCTTGTTGGTACATCATGATGCGCTTGACTGAGGGCCGTAGGCCCAAGAGATTGGTGACTTGGTAGTTGGCACCGGGCATGTCAACGCCACTAGTGGTGCAGAAGATGAGGTGGGTAATCTTTAACTTGAGTAAGATGAGGTGGGTGATCTTTAACTTGAGTTGGCCCCATTCCTTGATGACTCGAACTGCAGCCTCCTTGCCAAGGCGAGGTATCTCGACCACCACGATGTCTTGGCGTGCATCAAGCGAGGGGGTCATGTAGGGACAAATGGTTGGGGTTCTCCTTCAATATCTCCTCGTTCAGATGCATGTACTGTTTCTTTATCATCGATTTCTCACCTGCGTTATAATTCAATCAATTCAATTGCTTCTTTTTTTAATCACCAATCACCTCATCTCATATTGTTAGAAGAAAAATATAGAGAATTTCTCTCTCTCTCTCTCTCTCTCTCTCTCTCTCTCTCTCTCTCTCTCTAGGCCACAACCACTATATCAGCGCCATCGCCCTGTGTCTTCCGGTGGTATCCCACTGACCACAACCACAGAGATTCTCCTACCTGTAAGGTTTCTCTCTCTCAACCTCTCTCTTTCTCTCTCTTCTCTCTCTCTCTCTGCCCTCTCTCTTGTCTCCTCTGGGATGGGTTTCATGTGATTTTCCTGCCTGGAACGATGCCCTCCCCTTCCCCTTTCTTCTGGGGCTTATGCCCCTCATTCTCTCTACGGTCCAACCAGTTGGCCCTTTCCTCGATCCAAGAGGCTTTGAACGAATGGGGGCTCGCTTTCGCTTTGCATCGCTGAGGCGTCCTTGTTGCCCTCTCGTTCCACTTATCTTTTTGTTTGTTCCTTTCCCTCACGGAGGTGTTCGATTCTTGTCTGGCCTCCGGTTCATTGTTTTCTCATGACATCTGTCGCTTCATGCAGGCTGTCAGGGTTGAACCACTTCAGGCTTGCTTTGTTGGTGCTCTTCTCCGAGCCCCATTTTTCTATCGTTGCTCTCCACTTTCAGGCGACTCTCGCAGCTGGCAGAAGGTTTCGCCTTCCTAGCAGCGGTTCTTCTCAAGGAGCATTTCTGGTTCGCGTCTCCTCCAGACTCATCCAGGTGACTGGTGGTGTGCCGCTTGTTTGGCGCTCAATTTTCGTAAGCGTCGCGTCTGCCTTCATTGTGCCTTGCCCTTTGGTTCTAGGCACCACCCAGTATGCAGGCGCTCTGGTGATATCAGCTATCCTCCTCCTTGCGATCAGGATCCGTCCATGGTTAAGATCTCACGACGCAAGGCCTCCTTCTCGCCTTGGGTGAGGATCGCCAAGCTGTAGGATCCTTTCTCTTCCGTCCTAGCAATCAAGATTGGGTCATTTTGGGTGCCAACTCTTTTGGCGTCGTTGTTTCCAATGTCGTTCACGGGTAAGCGATTTCGGCTTGTTTCGGGTCGTGTTCGGCCCAGTGATCCTCTAGCACAATTCGCCCCACCTGGATCATGCGGCGCCTTGCCTATCTCAGCGCTCTCGTGTGATGTTGCCGGATGTTTGGGGTCTCCTTTCTGTGTTTATTGCAAGTCTGAGAGGTCGCCCATGTGCTCAGTGGGTTCCGAGGGTGTTATGATTTCCCTTAGCAGGCATTTTTTATCCTCCCCTAACCTTTTTTCTACTTCCCGAGGCATTTTTTAGGCCAGGGAAATGGTGGGCTGCCCCTTCGCTTTCCCTCACCCTCGTGCTCGTTGTTCTTGCTTTGGGAGGGTGCATGGGTTTAGCGTTGCTCGAGGCTGCCTTTGGCCTTGGTGGCACCTTTTTCGGTCGTTGCTAGGTTCTCGTGCAAAGTTAAGATCTCCAAGGGGTCGTGGACCGCGATCCGCTCGCCTTTCAAGGCTATATCACATGTGGGTCCTGTTTTCCACGGTGGTACTCAGTTTTGTGCGCCAACTTATCTGTTGCAGCTTCCTATACGACATGTCTTGGGGCCTGCATGCAGCATTTATCTGCCCCTATCAGTTCCCATGCTGCTTTCCTCTACTGCCAACCATTTGATGAGCACGGTAGCCAGTATTAATTGTCGCCTTTGAGGGGTGCTCTGAGTCGATTGGGATGCTGGGGCTCGTATGGGTGGTGGTGTCTACAACTCTCTTCCTTTTGTTCTTCCCCCTCTTAATGACCTTTCCCGATGTGTCAAGCTCAATTGCGGTGGGGCTGGCGGTGTTATCAGGTTTGTTATGCCTCGATCTCCCTCAACCTGGTATTGGGGGGCTCGAAGGTTGTTCGATTGGTGCGCTAAGTCCTTGCCTTTAGTCTTGGTGGTCTCTACCTCGGTGGCTTCTAGGGCTTTGGCTTCTCGGTGGCTTCTAGGGCTATGGGCTTTGGCGTCTCTCCTATTCTCGAGGTTTGCTCTAGTTAGGTGTGCTTGCTTCAATCGTTGGCTCAATTCTCGACGTGTGTAGTATCTGCGGGGGTATCTTATCTACGTCTGCTTGGTGATTTGGCGTCGCCTAGTATACATTGTTGGCTCAAAGAGGGTCCCTCGTTCATGGTGTCGGCTATCGGTGATCGTTGCTACACCTCTTCGTTATGTTGGATTTCATGCAGTTTCATCCCTCTATCCCCTTTCTTCGCAGTTGTTAGGCCCTGCTCATCTTCTACCACACTGCATCCATTCGGGGAGTCGTGTTTCGTTGGGCAAGATGTCTCTTCTGTTCAACCATCGTCTTTGGTGGTCGATTTGTATTCCCAGTGCAACCATTTATCTTCCTTCTCGGGTTGTTCAGTGGGCGTAGCAGCTTGGCGTCTTAGTCGCAGTTTCACAGCATCTCTGTAAGACCCACAAATTTTTCTGAGGAATTCAATGTTTGCACGATTTTGAGGTGTATACTTTCGTATGTTTATGAGGTTGTAGCACGCATAATTATATATAATTTGAATTATGCTTAGAATTTTGGTTCATGATGAGCGAAATCCGAAATTGTGTAAGTATAGTATGCGAGTTAGAAGAGCACAATTCTGGACGAATTAACTTCTAAAAATTTCAAGGTAAGTTCATAATATATATTGAGTTTGTCCTCAAATTTGAGACCTATACGGCGAAAAAACTTGGTCAGTTCATGTAAATTACTGGAAATGACATATCGATGGTATACGGGTCGTAATGAGAGCACTTCTCGCAAATGATGGAAAATTTCTCTATGAAGCTTTAAAAATTATATGCTGATTGGGAATTTGAAAATAAAAATATGATAAATTCAAATTTTATTTAAAAAGTATTAAATAAACAATTTATGTATTATTTAATCATCGTTTTGGATTTGGATTGACCAGAGGTGGCCCAGACCCATATGACACCCTTCTATGTGGACGATTTTGGTCCTAGAGGACCAGCTAGTCAATGGTTGACCAGCTGGGTGGTGGCAGCATGGTAAGATTTCTGGAACCTTTTGAATCCTAGCCATGGGTTGGCCAAGTGGGCGGCAACCCATGGCAATTTTGAAAGAACTTAAGTGCAGCCTAAATGACACACTTTTAATGGCTGTGGTGGGCGACAACCTAATGGCTCCTCCCGTAATTTTTAAAGGTTTTAATGGCATTTTAGAAGCCTTTTGAGTGTCATTTTTGAAAGAGTTTTCAATGTTTTCAAATAGAGGAAAATGAATGGTGGAGTGGGCGGCTATGAGGGGGCATGATTCACCTCAGCCCTCCATCTCCTCTAAGTCCATCCTAGCCACCCATTTAGAAACCCTAGGCATTAATGCCTTGGAGAAAGAGAGAGAAATCCCTAAGGGGGGCGATTTCCCCTCTCTCTCTCTCTCTCTCTCTCTCTCTCTCTCTCTCTTCCCCTCATTCTCTCCTCTTTCCCCCAAACTGTGGGGTGTGTTTTGGGGGGGGGAGGGGGTGCCAGGCGCCATTTTTGTGGAAGCCCATAAGCTTCTCACCCGGAGTTTCCTCTACGCCAGTTGAAAGCCTTGGAGGTGAGGTTTTGACTATCTTCCATTTTGCATGTTTTTGTTTTTCTATCAAAAGATGTATATGCTTATATCCTCCTTCTTATAGCATGAAACCAAATTCCTAGTATGCATTTTATGTTATGCATATAGGTTTTTCTTTTCGGTGGATTAGATATATATTAACTTGTGTTGCATGCTTGTGTTACGATTTTGGGAATGCTCCTCTCTTTCCCTTTCATCGTTTTGGAGTTCAGATTCTTTGTTTTTCCATTTGACGTTTTGGGGTCTTGAGTGTAGCCTGCCCGTATTGCGGCCACCATTCATGGTGGAAGGATGGAAACAACGTTGCCATCCTTTGTGTTTTTTGTACTCGCGTGATGGTTTGGGCTCGTTCATAGCCAAACTGTCACCCCCCTCTCTCACTCTCTCTTTTCGGTCTGTCTCAGCCTGGACCAAGTTGGTTCAGACTGGACTTTGGGCACCCCTGGTCTGTGCACAGGGCCCAGACAAGGTTAGGGTGGCCATTGGCATGCCCAAGCCAATGACTGAGTGCTGGACACACACTCAGTTGGCCCTGTGATGCCGACACCAGGTGGCAGGTGCTCATTTCAGCTCCCTGCCTCCCCCTTTTCGTTTAGTGCAACCAACACCTTTGCTGGTCTGGATATCTCTGTCCAGACTAGTGCTCAGGACCCGAGCACGGACTCAGGCCTGTACCAGTTCTGAGTCAGGCGGCTGCAGCACCTGAACCGAATCTGGTTCAGGTGGTGCGCTTAGGTGCCAGTATGCAGGCAAGTCTGAACCGAATGTCCAAACTTGCTGTCGGCTTTTTGGGGACCACCTGGTCCAATGGCGTGGGTCTGGACCTCTGTCCAGACCAGTGGACTGCTTGACCTGCATGTCAGCAGTACCCTATATGTGTTCTCTGGTGGTGACTTTAGGTGGTGCATTACGGACGCCGGTTCGGGCAAGTCTGGACCGAATGTCCAAACCTGCCACCAAGTTTCTGGGGACCCCATGGTCTAGCTGCGTAGATCTGGATCTCTGTCTGGACCACTAGGTCGCTAAAACCTACGTGCCAGCAGCTCCCTACGTGGGTTGGGAGGCATCATTCTCGAGCTATGCCTAGTTGTGCGATTGTGGTAAAGTGTCAATAGTCGTGACAGTGTAGTTTCGGTTCCGTTCTCGTAGTGGGGCCTTGGTGCAAGCCTATGTATGTGGTTGCTGCAGCGGTTGGAGGCAGCAAGCTGTTGACCTCCATCATTATCAAATTTCAGACTCCCCCATGTCGTGGCCCCAATGGCCGTTTGGGGTGGGTTTCGCAAGACATAGCATGACCACCTTTGCCGCGTCACTTTTGGCACGTGTTTCCACTTGTTACCATGGAAGTATAAATAAATATTTCTCATACATATGATAACTCTCCACTTGCACTTTAGGTCACCGACGTGCGTTATTGTCAGCTTATTACCTTTACGCTATGGAGTGGCTTATAAAATAATTGTGCCATATTAATATGTAATGTTACGATACAAAGAACGGTAAAGAAGCCACTTGCGTGCAACTGTTATCGACGCGAAATTTTTCCCCCGTCTTCCCTTCCTTGCGGAAGAGAAAAAGAGAGAAACGCTTTCGCGCTTCAAACTTGACCGGATTTTGGAAATTGTTTTGAAATACTCGCCTCCGTTTTGAAAATTGCGGGAAAATCCATGAGATGGGGCTCGACCTGTCGGTACGAGGTTCGACCATTCCTGCCGCCTTTAACAGGGGTAATCGAACCAAGGACCAAAATTGTGCTTGACTTAGTTAAATCATCAAAATCATGTTCTATCCTAAATGCACAAAGAATTCAGGCATGTGCTATGAGAATTTTGTAAAATACATCTTGGAAAAACATGATGTATGCTTGGAAAATATTTGGAGTTGAAAAGAATCTCTCAGGAAAAAGATGAAAGTCAATTTCTCAGGAAACTCAGATGAAAAAGATTTGAAATCTCGGGAAAGTTCATAAAATTGTGGGAAAATCATGAATGGTTGAAAATCCTGGGAAAATGGAAGTGATTCTTGAGAAAAAGGTGAACATTTGAAAAGGGAAACACTTCTCAGGGAAACTTAGACTTTGAGAATTTTCTTAGGAAAATGATGGAAATCCTGAGAAAATGGCAAGAAATTCTTGAGAAAAGATGAATAGTTGAAGGAAAAATGCTTGTCATGAAAAGCTTCAAGTTTTGAAAGCTTTCTTTGGAAAATGATTGAAATTCATTGGAAAATTCTTTGGAGAGGGAGAATTGAAACTTGGGAAACTGAAATCCTGGGAATTTTACCCTTGAAATACTTGGAAATCGATTTTGATCTTGGAAAAAGATTGGAAAACTCTTTTGAAGCTCTTAAGAAAATAACATTTTCCAGGGAAAACTATGGGGAAATTGACTTGGGAAAACCGATTTTGAAAGATTCTTAGAGTTTCTTGAGAAATCAATTTCTTGAGAATGAAATTTTCTTAAGAAAATCATAAGAAAACCAATGATTTCATGATGCAAATGATATGAATGAAAGAATGCACTTTGAAAGGTTTTCTAGGGAAATTTGTTGGAAAAATGTGTATTAAGTCAAAGTAAATCCTTCACATATTCTGACTGTGGCCATGAATATGTTCCGAGTTTAATTGATTTAATGCACAAGATTTTGAAAACATTGGAAATATGATGTGCATTTTCAAGATAGCCTAAGAGTGTAGGCTCAATGTGACTAGTAGAAAGATGATGGATCTGGGTCTCGTCCATATTCCGACTAGGGCCGTAAATATGGATTCCACCGAGTTCATCAACTCCCTAAGAGTTGGTGCACGTGCCATTCGTGAACATCCATAGTGCTTTTGAAATAAAATGCATGAATCATATAAGCAGGATATTGCATAAATTCAAACTATATGATATGCATCCTAGTCTAAGCAGTAAATTAACTCTCTTATTCCAAAATTTACATTATTACATCACTAAATAAAGGAAATAAAAGAAATTTGCAGACTTCAGCTCCTTCTTTTGAATGTCCCTGCCAAACTTGAAATAAGGTTAGCTCAAATATGTGGGTTTTTCCAAAATTTTCCAATAATATTATGAAATTATTGGATTTAATTGGATATAAACCCTATGATCATGATTCCTTGATATTTGAAATGATGTAAATGCAGAGAATTCAGTGAAAAACAGTTTGAAATTCGGAATTGGGGTCAAAATGACCAAAATACCCCTAAAATTTAAGTTACACCTTTAAAATGAGGGTTTTTTGAAAGAAAATTTGGTAAAATTGAGATTTCGAAATTCAAATTGAATCAAATGATGATGAAATGCAATATGAGGTATGATGACATGCTGCTAAACACATTAACACTGTAAAATCAGAATTTGGCATTTTGCAATTTATCCAAAATAACGAATTTCGCTTGTTTTTCACTTGGATCCGGGCCCTACGGGACCCTGTTTTGATATTATGGCTAATCCGTACCTCAAATGGATTCCAAATTGCACCAAATTCGGTATGAAGAATCTACTTACTCTGATAAACAGCCTAGAATACTAAAAATCACGAAATGATATGATTTAAATGCTAAAATTTAAAGAAAGTCCTAAAATGGTGGATTTTGCCTATGGATCCGAACCAAATGCAATGCTTAATATGATAATGCAAGATTTACACCATGAAAACTTCTGATAATTTGCAAACTGTTAAAGGACCCGAAATGGAATATTTTTGGTTTTTACAGTCTTGGGATTTGAGCCATGGTGAGTTCAATAACATAGATTTAATTCTGACAGAGGTAAAAATCAACCTAATCTGATGTAAAATGCTAAAAAACTATAAAACAGCCATGTAAATTTATGAAATTAATCAGAGCTACTCACGACACCTACATGAACAAATTTCATGTTCATGACTTTGGCATTTGATCAACAGAAACATGGATAAAAATATAACTTTGTGTTCCTAAATTGACAGAACAGACCAATATGACCAAACAGGGGACTGACAAGAAAAATCCGAAGCAGGGGTCAACACTATTCTAAAACTTATAGGCTTTCAGATGCGAATAGAGGACATCTCGGAAACAACTTTCACTTTTTACAGTTTTGGATTTGGAGCAACACACAAAGAGAAACCATAGCCCTAAGTCGATCCAAGATTTCAGAGGCCCAAATTAGGCTCTGACACGTGTCCCGAACTCTCGGATTTTTGTAAGATATACAAAAAATCAGAAAAATCAGAAAAAATCATATTAAAAACTAGACATTCTCCCGAGTTCATCACATTTTTTGGATCGAAAATCGGATCTCCCATGAGGGATATCTCTATTTTACAAGTCAGCAAATGATTTTCAAAACGCATCCCCGGTAAAAAAACCCGACTTGTCATTTTGAATGTTTACCGCAGTAAACAAATTCAAATGCTTCTGAATTTTTGGCACAATTTCAGGGACACCTAAGGGCGCATTTCGTGATTTTTTGGGATTTTTAATAAAAAATAAATGCATGAAATGACGTGTGGACTGACTGACAAAAACAGAGACCTACTGAAAATAAGCAGAATTGAAATAAATGCTAAATTAATCCTAATTAATTCATGAAATGTACTAAATGAATGAAATAAAATGCAAATTAAATCTAGCTAACTACATGCATGTTAAAAATCATCAAGGAAGTATAATTATGTATTTTTATATATGTCGTTTTATGAGAATAGCTCAATCCATCCCTCGGATGAGCTCTTTCTTCAAACGACAACACGAATCAAACCAAAAGAATTATCATAGTGAAATCAATAGGAATGGAGGCTTCCCTTGTGTTCTCCAGCGGTTTTGGATCTCCCAAAATGAGTGGCTACCTTGATAATGGGCTCCAGAGGGGCGTGAATCCAGAGAAAACTAAGAAAGAATGAAAATGGAATTCTGAAGTTCAATTCTCAAACAGGGCTCTCAGAGTGAAAATGCTAAATCCAAAAGAAGCTCCCCTAGGCTGGGCATGGGGCCTTGTATTTATAGAGATTTTTGGAAAATTTTGAAATTCAAAGAAGCTTAATCTAAGCCCTCCATGTGGCGCCATCTGAGAGGGTGTTGTCTTGGAGTTTGAAATTCAAATTCTGCTTTATTCTGGAAGGAGGAGAGACTTCCATGTGGCGCCATCTCAGAGCATCCACATTGCCATGTGTCAGAAGGTAGGAGCAGAGGAAGCAGAAGACGCCACCTCAGAGGGGTTTGAATTCTACTTTTTCTGATGAAAGGAGAGACTGACATGTGGCGCCATCTCAGAGCATCTTCATTGACATGTGTCAGAAGGAAAGGCAGAGGATTCAGATGGTGCCACCTCAGAGAGAGTTTGAAATTTAAATTTCTGCTTTTTCTAGAGGAAAGGAGAGACTGCCATGTGGCACCACCTCAGGGTGGCTCCTACAATGACATGTGGCAAGAGGGAGGAAAAGGGACACGTGGCACCATCTCACACAAAATAGAAAAGGTGAAGTTCAGGATTTGCGCCACCTCAGACTGGAGTTTGAACATTTGAATTCTAGCTTTCTCTGAAGGAGGCAGAAAGTGACATGTGTCACTTGCTTTTTCTGAAGAAAGCAAAGAGAGACACATGTCCCTTGCTTTTTCTGAGAAGAGCAGAGGGTGACATGTGTCACTTGCTTTTTCTGAGAAAAGCAGGGAGTGACATGTGTCTTCTACTTTTTCTAAAGGAAGCTGGAGATGACATGTGTCATCTACTTTTCTGAGAAAAATAGGAGGGAGACATGTGTCCTCTGCTTTTTCTGAAAGGAGCAGAGATTGACACGTGTCGCCTGCTTTTCCTGAGGAAAGGATAGAGTGACATGTGTCACCTGCAGGAGACATAATTCAAATGGTGCCACCTCAGAGGAGACAAGTTCTACTTTTTCTGAACAGGACAACACATGACACGTGGCATCTCATGGTGACCTTGGAATGACACATGGCACAGGGTGAAGATGGTAGACATTGACACGTGGCATAAAATGAAGAGGATGACTAATGACATGTGGCGACATCTTAAGGTGGCCCCACGCTGACACGTGTCAAAGGATGGCAGAAGAGAGAAGGTGACATGTGGCACTTCTAGGTGAACCCTATGCTGACACATGGCAAGTAAATGGGAGGAGAGAGAAAGGACAAGTGGCACCAATCTAGGGGACAAGGTTCCTATTTTTTTGGGTTTTTCAAAGTTCAGGTTTTTCAAAAGAAAAGCCTGTGTGACAACACCTCAGTGTGGATCCCACATCGCTTCTTTATTGAAATAAGGATAAAACAACAACCTCTATTTGGAATTTTCATAAAAATTTGGACTAATTGGCAAAACAGAATTTTTGAAAAGAGTTGGCCCCTGTAGGGCGATTTTGTAAAAGGAAGATATTTGAAATTGTTTGACAAAAGGGCAAAGTCTAAGATGAAATTTATTGAAAATTATCCAGATTGTTTTCCTGAGGAAATATTTTGAAATTCAGAGTCCTGGGGGTAAAATGGGAAGAATTGATAATTTTGAAGACCCAGGGTTTTGAAATCAATTTTGAAAAGAATTGAAATTCTAATCTGGATTGGAATTTTTGAAATCAAGAGTTTTGGACCTCGAAATGACATGCTGTGCAGTGCAGTGATTCGAAATGCTCATGCAATGATATGTAATGTCATTTCTTATGCAATAGAATCTTGAACCAAGACTTGAGGATTCCTGTCTTCTGTCAGGAGTAAAATTTTGACTATCTGAGACAAAATAGAGAATTTTTGAGAGTTGCAGATGAAATTTGGACTTTTGCAAGGTTCGAGCTCAGCAAATGACCATTTTGCCCTCCAGCGATTTCAGAGGCTGGATGTTGATGCTTGGTGAAAATGTCGGGGAGGTGAGTGAAAATTTGGGGTGTTTACAGATGCCCCTCTTTGCTACTAAGCCGGCTCGTTGCCGAGCTTAGTGGCAAAGAAAAACACACCAAATTTGGGCTATAAAAAAAATGCCCCAGTTAGAAGGATCTGACTGGGTGTGAAGAAATTAGCCCGAGGAAGATGGTAGATATGAAGCGAAGAATAAAGAAGAAAGATTTGCTCTATGAGAGCGAAGTTCAGGTTTTTGCCCTTAACCTGGATGGGATGAAATACCTCGTAGGGAACGAAGCTCAAGTTTTGACCCTTGACCTGATTGGGGAATGAAATATCTTATCGAAATGAGACTCAGGTTTGTACCCTTAACCTGATTGGGCGGAAGATGAAATACCTCTTTGATTAAGGCTCAGGTTTATACCCTTATCCTGATCGGGCGGAAAATGAAATACCTCTTTGATTGAGGCTCAGGTTTGTACCCTTATCCTGATCGGGCGGAAAATGAAATACCTCATTAATCGAGGCTCAGGTTTGTACCCTTATCCTGATCGGGCAGAAAATGGAATACCTCTTTGATCGAGGCTCAGGTTTGTACCCTTATCCTGATCGGGCAGAAAATGGAATCCTCGAAAGAAGAGACCATGATTGAACCTTCGGATTTTGCACAAGAAATCCGACCAGTGTTTTGCAAAAGGAAGGAAAATGGGGTCCCTAAAGCTTGAAAAGGGGTTGATTTTGGGCGTCTCATCGCTGAGACTAAAATCAGCTTTTGAAATTGCCTTTTGCGGGAAATGATCGGTGGTTCGACCTCGAACCGAAATGGGACTGTCTATGGTGGGATAGTGGGGACACAGGGAAGTGTGCAATCTGAGAATTCATGCTCTCAAAGAAGGGAAGGAATCAAGTCCTTAGGAGGGATTTAAAATTGGTGTCAGGATGCATCGAAGACGGATATCAAGCTCTCACTTCACGTCAGGATAGCTAGAAAATATTATCAAAATATTGAGAATTTTGTTGTTGATTCCAAGTTTTTGAAAATGTTGCACATGGCTGCAAAGATATTCTTTCTTTTCTACCCAAAGCATTACCTCCAAACAGGGTTCACTTCGTAGAGTCGAGATTTGAAACCCAAATTGCTCGCAATTGACCTTCTTCAAGGAAGTTATCAATTTCCTTGATATGAACAAGAAAGAGAATTTGATATTATGAAAGCAATTGATGAAAGAGTATTGATAATAGAATTTCACAAGATTAAAGAGGATTCTTGATAAATCTGGCAGTTTGATATCCTGAGGGCTTCTCTCATGACAATCTTGCTGCACTCTTTTGGCTCTCTGGGTTTTTGCTACACTCTCCTTCATTTTGGAGATATTTTGACTTTTTTTTTTCTCTTTCTTTTTCCTCTCTTGCTCTCTTTTGGAAGGGTACGTCACAAACTCCTTCATCTTGGAGATGTTTCGATCCTTCTTGGACCATGGGTTTGGAGATCTTTGGATGATAGCTGAAATTAAATATCTTTTAGGGATTGTCGAGAGGTTCATCGCATCTGCCTTCATCTCGACAGTGCTTTGGACTTTCCCTGGAAGGACCCGTCACAAACTCCGTCATCTTGGAGATGTTTCGAATCTTCTTTGGCCCCAGGGGTCTACTCGCCTAATTTGCCTTCATCTTGACGACAGGTGAGAGATCCCTTTTGCGGATATTTAATTGCAGCTTAGGTGATTCTGAGGAGACAGAGCTTGGGTAAATGCTCTCTTTTCTAGCACTCAGGATATTTCCACTGCCTTGTCTTTACAAGAATAATCCTTAAAGATGTGCCATAACTGCGATCAATATCAATCATCTACGACTTTTCAATAACATTGAATCTTCTTTTCTGGCCATATCGAGGACTTATCCTTCATCCTTTTGGTTGGCCAATAGAAAAAATTTGAAGTTTGAATCCCTTTTCGCAAAAGCTTCGCTCTTTTGGAAGTAATGTTGAAGGTAAACTGATTAGTGCAATAAAGATTCTGAAATCAACAAATAATTTGACAAATTGACAAAATTGTCTTGAAATCCTTGGTGAAAGTGAGTATCTGAAGTCTGGCTCAATGCATCTGTGACGAAAATTCTCCTCTCCTTTCCTCAAAGGAGGTGACTATCAGTTCACTGGGAACAATATCAATTCAATTAAGAACGACCATCGGTTCGCTGGAAACAATATCAGTTCAATTAAGAACGCCCATCGGTTTGCTGGGAACAATATCAGTTCAATTAAGAACAACCATCGGTGAGAATAATATCAGTTCAATTAAGAACGACTATCAGTTCGCTTGGAACACTATCAATTCAATGAAGAACGACTATCAGTTTGCTTGGAATACTATCAGTTCAATGAAGAACGACTATCAGTTCACTTGGAATATTATCAGTTCAATGAAGAACGACTATCAGTTCACTTGGAACACTATCAGTTCGATGAAGAACGACTATCAGTTCACTTGGAACACTATCAGTTCGATAAAGAACGACTATCAGTTCGCTTGGAACACTATCAGTTTGGTTGGAACACTATCAGTTCGATGAAGAACAACTATCAGTTCACTTGGAACACTATCAGTTCGATGAAGAACGACTATTAGTTCACTTGGAACACTATTAGTTCAATGAAGAACGACTATCAGTTCGTTTGGAACACTATCAGTTCAATGAAGAACGACTATCAGTTCGTTTGGAACGACTGTCAGTTCGCTTGGAACGACTATCAGTTCGCTTGGAACACTATCAGTTCAGTGAAGAACAAGGACCATTATAGAGAGTTGGATTGCTTCTATGAATGGTTTCATGATTATCCCCTTATCCTGAACGGGGATGGAATTGGGTGCATAGTTAATGCAAATGCAATGCACATGCACATGAAATGCAAATGAAATGCAAATGAATGCAAATTGATGCAAATGAGTGCATATATATGCGAAATGAGAGATTGGTTTATCCTGCCTGCATACAGGATGTTTTAAGGTAAAGATAAATTTTCAAAAAAAAATGCCCCAGTGTGACTGGGGAGGAAAATTTTGAATAAAAAAAAGGATAATTGGCAAGCTTCTTGACTAATATACGTCCTCAAGATCATTCCTCACAAGAGAGACATTTTGAAAAGGAAGAAGAAGCAAATAAGATGGCGCCAAGCTATTGAAAAAAAATTTGATGACTTTATTGATGCTTTAAAATCAAGGAAAGAGAATGGGATTACATTATTCTTTTTAAAAAGCAAGATGGGAAATGGGAAATTGTTGGCATTGTCATCTTCTTGAATGATTGTAGAAAAAATCTTTGTAAGGATGACTAGTCTTTCTTTTCATCTTCAACGAGGAGTTTCTTGTCAATGCAGTCTTGAACAATGTTCTTAAGGACGAAGCAGTTTTCTGTATCATGCCCTACTGCTCGATGAAACTTGCAAAATTGTTCTTTGAATTTGCCCATAATTGCTGGAGGATCAGCAACTTTAGGCAATCGGACAAGGTCTTTCTCAAGCATATACTCGAGGATACTCTCGAGTGTCTGATCCAGAGGGGTGAATTCTCGATCAGTTCTCCAGTCCTTGCGCTTTGATTTTTCCTGATCTTTCTTTTGATGTTGAGGGCTGGATTGGAGAGGTTTATCATTGTTGATGTCCTTCCCCTTTTGCTTTTTGATTCTCTCCAAACTATGATCATTCTTGTTGCCTTTGCTATTATTGAAAGATTTGGCCGCAAAAGTGAAGTGATCCTTCTTCTTTTGTTCACCTTGAGAGTTATTCTTGGAAAAGGTGAAGCCTTCATAGACTCCATTCTCCACACTCAACTCGAGCCATTCTGCTCGTTCAATGAGTTCAACGAAAGATTTGGATGGTGAGGTAGAAATTAATCCTCTCAGAGGTTGCAAAAAATTATTGAGGATCAATGATAAAGCATGTCTTTCTGATATAGGATCCCTCATTTTGTTGCAGGTCTCTCTCCATCTGCGAATGAAGTCCCTTGCCTTTTCATTTTCATTCTGCCTTAGATTGCAGAGATGGCTCAATGTTGGGAGTGCTTCAGTATTGAACAAGAATCGTTCAACGAACAAATTCACGACTTTGTCGAACTCTTTCAGTTCTATAGGATTGACATGTTCCGCGTACCATTTGGCCGCGACTCCTTCCAGGCTGCGAGGAAAGCATAAGAACAATGCTCTATTGTCTCTTTTGAACCTAGAGCATTCAGCGAAGAACATGGCGAGATGGGCTTTTGGGTCGCCAGAACCATCGAACTTGATGAATTTTCGAGGAAGATTCTCCAGATCATCATCCCCTTCTAAACCATCGTAGAAGTCCTCGCTGGTGAAGACTTTCTTGCCCTTGTCGCGGGCTTGCAGATCCTTGACCACTCTGGCCATTTCCCTGAATTGTGCTCGCAGGGGCTCTTCTGCGACCTGACTTTTTGATTTGTGACTCCTCCTTTGGCCACATTTCTGAAATGCCGGAGGCACCTCATATTCTTCATCGGTATCATCTTCGTCTGAAGTATCTTGAACATTCTCCTCAGAGGACTTGGTTGACCTCTTGGCCACACGATCCCTAATTTTCTGACTGAATGGATTTTTGTCTGAGCTGGTGCCAGCCTGCCCACTCATCATCCTCTTTATCATTTTCTGAAACATTGCGTACATCTGACGGTCGATACTGTCATCTTCTGGTTGCTCTTAGTCTTTGTCTGACCTTGGCGAATTCATCTCTCCTTCTGATGTTGATGAGTAGCTGATACGCTGAATTGGTGCGGTCTTCTTTCCTGACCTTGTCTGAACCATCAAATGTTGTGAAGGCTTTCTTGTATTCTCTCTCTTTCTCTGCAGGACTCTGCAGGGCAAAGATAGGATCAAATTTTGAGGATTTTTTTTTTGGATTTTTGGAAGGAAATATTGAAGAAAATATGGTAGACCATTGGAAGATTATCCCATTACTAGGGAGTGAGTCGTCATAAGGATTATGACAATTGTGTTGTCATTCTTTATAAGAGAAATAAACAACAGAAAATGTGCCTTGTTACCTAGGCGAGGTCGTCAACCACGAGTAAAACACCATTTTCGAAGGAAAGAGATATCTCTTAAAAAAACAATCCGCAAATGAATTTAGAATAAGGAGAAGGCAGGTGGGTAAACAATTTTCACCGCAATAAATCAAGGTATTCAAGAAGAAAATAAGATGGAGAATTTGGCAAATAGACAAAATGATTGAAATCCAAGGAAAGAAAACATATGATTTTGAAAAATTGCAGGCAGGATACAAATGCAGTTGGAAATTCGAGATCTAGTAGAACAGGAGAATGAAAAATCACCTAGAGTTTTGAAAGAAATTGAATATTTGGGAAAAACCATCCAGGGTTTTAGAAAATAAAGGAAAAGATGAGAATATGGATATTTGGAAAGATATTTTTGAAAAAATATGAGAGAAATAAAAGTAGCATACAAACTCACATCCTGCATAAACATTTATGCACATTCAGCACTCCCTAAAAAGCTGACTCTAGATGCATCATTTTGAAAACAGCTGTAGGACCTTAATCTAACTCTAAGTTCAGATCATCTTTGTCCAATCCAGTTATGCCGATATACCCGAATCGAGATCCGAGGTACGTGGCATAGAATTTCCACTCCGGTTCTAAGGTAAGGTTTTCCAACATCCTTGAGCGCCTACCGATATACTTCAGACTGTGGCCCGCGGTACGTAGTAGGGGGGTGTTAACCCAAATAGCTGACCCAGTTGTGAGGCTCTGTCCCGAACTAGGGTTCTGGAAGAGAGCCCAGCAACGTGAAGACCGGGTAATGATAGGTAATGGGGGTTTGAAAAAATGATCACATGCAAGAAATAGAGGGCTCTAAGTCCTAGAGAGATAGACTTTTGAAAATCTTTGAAGAAGCATACATTGTTTGCATTCAGATCCTAAATTGAGGAGAGTTGTGTTTAGACCTAAGTCTATGTGAACATAAAAATATCTCCTCAATCTGGTCCTACCAAACCATGCCTAGTCTACATGCAGTCAATGTCAGCTAGGTCAGAATCTAGGCTCTTAGGTTCACATGATAGCAAAAAGTAAAGAGCTGACATTTTGTGAACATAATTTTGATAATTGAACTAAGTCAAGCACTACTTTGATCAGACGAGGACATGTCCCATCACGGTCGCCAAACCTGTTATCGTCGCGAAATTTTTCCCTCGTCTTCCCTTCCTTGCGGAAGAGAAAAAGAGAGAAACGCTTTCGCGCTTCAAACTTGACCGGATTTTGGAAATTGTTTTGAAATACTCGCCTCCGTTTTGAAAATTGCGGGAAAATCCATGGGATGGGGCTCGACCTGTCGGTACGAGGTTCGACCGTTCCTGCCGCCTTTAACAGGGGTAATCGAACCAAGGACCAAAATTGTGCTTGACTTAGTTAAATCATCAAAATCATGTTCTATCCTAAATGCACAAAGAATTCAGGCATGTGCTATGAGAATTTTGTAAAATACATCTTGGAAAAACATGATGTATGCTTGGAAAATATTTGGAGTTGAAAAGAATCTCTCAGGAAAAAGATGAAAGTCAATTTCTCAGGAAACTCAGATGAAAAAGATTTGAAATCTCGGGAAAGTTCATAAAATTGTGGGAAAATCATGAATGGTTGAAAATCCTGGGAAAATGGAAGTGATTCTTGAGAAAAAGGTGAACATTTGAAAAGGGAAACACTTCTCAGGGAAACTTAGACTTTGAGAATTTTCTTAGGAAAATGATGGAAATCCTGAGAAAATGGCAAGAAATTCTTGAGAAAAGATGAATAGTTGAAGGAAAAATGCTTGTCATGAAAAGCTTCAAGTTTTGAAAGCTTTCTTTGGAAAATGATTGAAATTCATTGGAAAATTCTTTGGAGAGGGAGAATTGAAACTTGGGAAACTGAAATCCTGGGAATTTTACCCTTGAAATACTTGGAAATCGATTTTGATCTTGGAAAAAGATTGGAAAACTCTTTTGAAGCTCTTAAGAAAATAACATTTTCCAGGGAAAACTATGGGGAAATTGACTTGGGAAAACCGATTTTGAAAGATTCTTAGAGTTTCTTGAGAAATCAATTTCTTGAGAATGAAATTTTCTTAAGAAAATCATAAGAAAACCAATGATTTCATGATGCAAATGATATGAATGAAAGAATGCACTTTGAAAGGTTTTCTAGGGAAATTTGTTGGAAAAATGTGTATTAAGTCAAAGTAAATCCTTCACATATTCTGACTGTGGCCATGAATATGTTCCGAGTTTAATTGATTTAATGCACAAGATTTTGAAAACATTGGAAATATGATGTGCATTTTCAAGATAGCCTAAGAGTGTAGGCTCAATGTGACTAGTAGAAAGATGATGGATCTGGGTCTCGTCCATATTCCGACTAGGGCCGTAAATATGGATTCCACCGAGTTCATCAACTCCCTAAGAGTTGGTGCACGTGCCATTCGTGAACATCCATAGTGCTTTTGAAATAAAATGCATGAATCATATAAGCAGGATATTGCATAAATTCAAACTATATGATATGCATCCTAGTCTAAGCAGGAAATTAACTCTCTTATTCCAAAATTTACATTATTACATCACTAAATAAAGGAAATAAAAGAAATTTGCAGACTTCAGCTCCTTCTTTTGAATGTCCCTGCCAAACTTGAAATAAGGTTAGCTCAAATATGTGGGTTTTTCCAAAATTTTCCAATAATATTATGAAATTATTGGATTTAATTGGATATAAACCCTATGATCATGATTCCTTGATATTTGAAATGATGTAAATGCAGGGAATTCAGTGAAAAACAGTTTGAAATTCGGAATTGGGGTCAAAATGACCAAAATACCCCTAAAATTAAAGTTACACCTTTAAAATGAGGGTTTTTTGAAAGAAAATTTGGTAAAATTGAGATTTCGAAATTCAAATTGAATCAAATGATGATGAAATGCAATATGAGGTATGATGACATGCTGCTAAACACATTAACACTGTAAAATCAGAATTTGGCATTTTGCAATTTATCCAAAATAACGAATTTCGCTTGTTTTTCACTTGGATCCGGGTCCTACGGGACCCTGTTTTGATATTATAGCTAATCCGTACCTCAAATGGATTTCAAATTGCACCAAATTCGATATAAAGCATCTACTTACTCTGATAAACAGCCTAGAATGCTAAAAATCACGAAATGATATGATTTAAATGCTAAAATTTAAAGAAAGTCCTAAAATGGTGGATTTTGCCTATGGATCCGAACCAAATGCAATGCTTAATATGATAATGCAAGATTTACACCATGAAAACTTTTGATATTTTCCAAACTGTTAAAGGACTCGAAATGGAACATTTTGGTTTTTACAGCCTAGGGATTTGAGCCATGGTGAGTTCAATAACAGAGATTTAGTTATGACAGAGGTAAAAATCACACTAATCTGATGTAAAATGCTAAAAAACTATAACACAGCCATGTAAATTTATGAAATTAATCAGAGCTACTCACGACACTTACATGAACAAATTTTATGTTCATGACTTTGGCATTTGATCAACAGAAACATGGATAAAAATATAACTTTGTGTTCCTAAATTGACAGAACAGACGAATATGACCAAACAGGGGACTGACAAGAAAAATCCGAAGCAGGGGTCAACACTATTCTAAAACTTATAGGCTTTCAGATGCAAACAGAGGACATCTCGGACACAACTTTCACTTTTTACAGTTTTGGATTTGGAGCAACACACAAAGAGAAACCATAGCCCTAAGTCGATCCAAGATTTCAGAGGCCCAAATTAGGCTCTGACACGTGTCCCAAACTCTCGGATTTTTGTAAGATATACAAAAAATCAGAAAAATCAGAAAAAATCATATTAAAAACTAGACATTCTCCCGAGTTCATCACATTTTTTGGATCGAAAATCGGATCTCCCATGAGGGATATCTCTATTTTACAAGTCAGCAAATGATTTTCAAAACGCATCCCCGGTAAAAAAACCCGACTTGTCATTTTGAATGTTTACCGCAGTAAACAAATTCAAATGCTTCTGAATTTTTGGCACAATTTCAGGGACACCTAAGGGCGCATTTTGTGATTTTTTGGGATTTTTAATAAAAAATAAATGCATGAAATGACGTGTGGACTGACTGACAAAAACAGAGACCTACTGAAAATAAGCAGAATTGAAATAAATGCTAAATTAATCCTAATTAATTCATGAAATGTACTAAATGAATGAAATAAAATGCAAATTAAATCTAGCTAACTACATGCATGTTAAAAATCATCAAGGAAGTATAATTATGTATTTTTATATATGTCGTTTTATGAGAATAGCTCAATCCATCCCTCGGATGAGCTCTTTCTTCAAACGACAACACGAATCAAACCAAAAGAATTATCATAGTGAAATCAATAGGAATGGAGGCTTCCCTTGTGTTCTCCAGCGGTTTTGGATCTCCCAAAATGAGTGGCTACCTTGATAATGGGCTCCAGAGGGGCGTGAATCCAGAGAAAACTAAGAAAGAATGAAAATGGAATTCTGAAGTTCAATTCTCAAACAGGGCTCTCAGAGTGAAAATGCTAAATCCAAAAGAAGCTCCCCTAGGCTGGGCGTGGGGCCTTGTATTTATAGAGATTTTTGGAAAATTTTGAAATTCAAAGAAGCTTAATCTGAGCCCTCCATGTGGCGCCATCTGAGAGGGTGTTGTCTTGGAGTTTGAAATTCAAATTCTGCTTTATTCTGGAAGGAGGAGAGACTTCCATGTGGCGCCATCTCAGAGCATCCACATTGCCATGTGTCAGAAGGTAGGAGCAGAGGAAGCAGAAGACGCCACCTCAGAGGGGTTTGAATTCTACTTTTTCTGATGAAAGGAGAGACTGACATGTGGCGCCATCTCAGAGCATCTTCATTGACATGTGTCAGAAGGAAAGGCAGAGGATTCAGATGGTGCCACCTCAGAGAGAGTTTGAAATTTAAATTTCTGCTTTTTCTAGAGGAAAGGAGAGACTGCAATGTGGCACCACCTCAGGGTGGCTCCTACAATGACATGTGGCAAGAGGGAGGAAAAGGGACACGTGGCACCATCTCACACAAAATAGAAAAGGTGAAGTTCAGGATTTGCGCCACCTCAGACTGGAGTTTGAACATTTGAATTCTAGCTTTCTCTGAAGGAGGCAGAAAGTGACATGTGTCACTTGCTTTTTCTGAAGAAAGCAGAGAGAGACACATGTCCCTTGCTTTTTCTGAGAAGAGCAGAGGGTGACATGTGTCACTTGCTTTTTCTGAGAAAAGCAGGGAGTGACATGTGTCTTCTACTTTTTCTAAAGGAAGCTGGAGATGACATGTGTCATCTACTTTTCTGAGAAAAATAGGAGGGAGACATGTGTCCTCTGCTTTTTCTGAAAGGAGCAGAGATTGACACGTGTCGCTTGCTTTTCCTGAGGAAAGGAGAGAGTGACATGTGTCACCTGCAGGAGACATAATTCAAATGGTGCCACCTCAGAGGAGACAAGTTCTACTTTTTCTGAACAGGACAACACATGACACGTGGCATCTCATGGTGACCTTGGAATGACACATGGCACAAGGTGAAGATGGTAGACATTGACACGTGGCATAAAATGAAGAGGATGACTAATGACATGTGGCGGCATCTTAAGGTGGCCCACGCTGACACGTGTCAAAGGATGGCAGAAGAGAGAAGGTGATATGTGGCACTTCTAGGTGAACCCTATGCTGACACATGGCAGGTAAATGGGAGGAGAGAGAAAGGACAAGTGACACCAATCTAGGGGACAAGGTTCCTATTTTTTTGGGTTTTTCAAAGTTCAGGTTTTTCAAAAGAAAAGCCTGTGTGACACCACCTCAGTGTGGATCCCACATCGCTTCTTTATTGAAATAAGGATAAAACAACAACCTCTTTTTGGAATTTTCATAAAAATTTGGACTAATTGGCAAAACAGAATTTTTGAAAAGAGTTGGCCCCTGTAGGGCGATTTTGTAAAAGGAAGATATTTGAAATTGTTTGACAAAAGGGCAAAGTCAAAGATGAAATTTATTGAAAATTATCCAGATTGTTTTCCTGAGGAAATATTTTGAAATTCAGAGTCCTGGGGGTAAAATGGGAAGAATTGATAATTTTGAAGACCCAGGGTTTTGAAATCAATTTTGAAAAGAATTGAAATTCTAATCTGGATTGAAATATTTGAAATCAAGAGTTCTGGACCTCGAAATGACATGCTGTGCAGTGCAGTGATTCGAAATGCTCATGCAATGATATGCAATGTCATTTCTTATGCAATAGAATCTTGAACCAAGACTTGAGGATTACTGTCTTCTGTCAGGAGTAAAATTTTGACTATCTGAGACAAAATAGAGAATTTTTGAGAGTTGCAGATGAAATTTGGACTTTTGCAAGGTTCGAGCTCAGCAAATGACCATTTTGCCCTCCAGCGATTTCAGAGGCTGGATGTTGATGCTTGGTGAAAATGTCGGGGAGGTGAGTGAAAATTTGGGGTGTTTACAGATGCCCCTCTTTGCTACTAAGCCGGATCGTTGCCGAGCTTAGTGGCAAAGAAAAACACACCAAATTTGGGCTATAAAAAAAATGCCCCAGTTAGAAGGATCTGATTGGGTGTGAAGAAATTAGCCCGAGGAAGATGGTAGATATGAAGCGAAGAATAAAGAAGAAAGATTTGCTCTATGAGAGCGAAGCTCAGGTTTTGACCCTTGACCTGATTGGGGAATGGAATATCTTATCGAAATAAGACTCAGGTTTGTACCCTTAACCTGATTGGGCGGAAGATGAAATACCTCTTTGATTGAGGCTCAGGTTTATACCCTTATCCTGATCGGGCGGAAAATGAAATACCTCTTTGATTGAGGCTCAGGTTTGTACCCTTATCCTGATCGGGCGGAAAATGAAATACCTCATTAATCGAGGCTCAGGTTTGTACCCTTATCCTGATCGGGCAGAAAATGGAATACCTCTTTGATCGAGGCTCAGGTTTGTACCCTTATCCTGATCGGGCAGAAAATGGAATCCTCGAAAGAAGAGACCATGATTGAACCTTCGGATTTTGCACAAGAAATCCGACCAGTGTTTTGCAAAAGGAAGGAAAATGGGGTCCCTAAAGCTTGAAAAGGGGTTGATTTTGGGCGTCTCATCGCTGAGACTAAAATCAGCTTTTGAAATTGCCTTTTGCAGGAAATGATCGGTGGTTCGACCTCGAACCGAAATGGGACTGTCTATGGTGGGACAGTGGGGACACAGGGAAGTGTGCAATCTAAGAGTTCATGCTCTCAAAGAAGGGAAGGAATCAAGTCCTTAGGAGGGATTTAAAATTGGTGTCAGGATGCATCGAAGACGGATATCAAGCTCTCACTTCACGTCAGGATAGCTAGAAAATATTATCAAAATATTGAGAATTTTGTTGTTGATTCCAAGTTTTTGAAAATGTTGCACATGGATGCAAAGATATTCTTTCTTTTCTACCCAAAGCATTACCTCCAAACAGGGTTCACTTCGTAGAATCGAGATTTGAAACCCAAATTGCTCGCAATTGACCTTCTTCAAGGAAGTTATCAATTTCCTTGATATGAACAAGAAAGAGAATTTGATATTATGAAAGCAATTGATGAAAGAGTATTGATAATAGAATTTCACAAGATTAAAGAGGATTCTTGATAAATCTGGCAGTTTGATATCCTGAGGGCTTCTCTCATGACAATCTTGCTGCACTCTTTTGGCTCTCTGGGTTTTTGCTACACTCTCCTTCATTTTGGAGATATTTTGACTTTTTTTTCTCTTTCTTTTTCCTCTCTTGCTCTCTTTTGGAAGGGTACGTCACAAACTCCTTCATCTTGAAGATGTTTCGATCCTTCTTGGACCATGGGTTTGGAGATCTTTGGATGATAGCTGAAATTAAATATCTTTTAGGGATTGTCGAGAGGTTCATCGCATCTGCCTTCATCTCGACAGTGCTTTGGACTTTCCCTAGAAAGACCCGTCACAAACTCCGTCATCTTGGAGATGTTTCGAATCTTCTTTGGCCCCAGGGGTCTACTCGCCTAATTCGCCTTCATCTTGACGACAGGTGAGAGATCCCTTTTGCGGATATTTAATTGCAGCTTAGGTGATTCTGAGGAGACAGGGCTTGGGTAAATGCTCTCTTTTCTAGCACTCAGGATATTTCCACTGCCTTGTCTTTACAAGAATAATCCTTAAAGATGTGCCATAACTGCGATCAATATCAATCATCTACGACTTTTCAATAACATTGAATCTTCTTTTCTGGCCATATCGAGGACTTATCCTTCATCCTTTTGGTTGGCCAATAGAAAAAATTTGAAGTTTGAATCCCTTTTCGCAAAAGCTTCGCTCTTTTGGAAGTAATGCTGAAGGTAAACTGATTAGTGCAATAAAGATTCTGAAATCAACAAATAATTTGACAAATTGACAAAATTGTCTTGAAATCCTTGGTGAAAGTGAGTATCTGAAGTCTGGCTCAATGCATCTGTGACGAAAATTCTCCTCTCCTTTCCTCAAAGGAGGTGACTATCAGTTCACTGGGAACAATATCAGTTCAATTAAGAACGACCATCGGTTCGCTGGAAACAATATCAGTTCAATTAAGAACGCCCATCGGTTTGCTGGGAACAATATCAGTTCAATTAAGAACAACCATCGGTGAGAATAATACCAGTTCAATTAAGAACGACTATCAGTTCGCTTGGAACACTATCAATTCAATGAAGAACGACTATCAGTTTGCTTGGAATACTATCAGTTCAATGAAGAACGACTATCAGTTCACTTGGAATACTATCAGTTCAATGAAGAACGACTATCAGTTCACTTGGAACACTATCAGTTCGATGAAGAACGACTATCAGTTCACTTGGAACACTATCAGTTCGATGAAGAACGACTATCAGTTCGCTTGGAACACTATCAGTTTGGTTGGAACACTATCAGTTCGATGAAGAACAACTATCAGTTCACTTGGAACACTATCAGTTCGATGAAGAACGACTATTAGTTCACTTGGAACACTATTAGTTCAATGAAGAACGACTATCAGTTCGTTTGGAACACTATCAGTTCAATGAAGAACGACTATCAGTTCGTTTGGAACGACTGTCAGTTCGCTTGGAACGACTATCAGTTCGCTTGGAACACTATCAGTTCAGTGAAGAACAAGGACCATTATAGAGAGTTGGATTGCTTCTATGAATGGTTTCATGATTATCCCCTTATCCTGAACGGGGATGGAATTGGGTGCATAGTTAATGCAAATGCAATGCACATGCACATGAAATGCAAATGAAATGCAAATGAATGCAAATTGATGCAAATGAGTGCATATATATGCGAAATGAGAGATTGGTTTATCCTGCCTGCATACAGGATGTTTTAAGGTAAAGATAAATTTTCAAAAAAAAATGCCCCAGTGTGACTGGGGAGGAAAATTTTGAATAAAAAAAAGGATAATTGGCAAGCTTCTTGACTAATATACGTCCTCAAGATCATTCCTCACAAGAGAGACATTTTGAAAAGGAAGAAGAAGCAAATAAGATGGCGCCAAGCTATTGAAAAAAATTCGATGACTTTATTGATGCTTTAAAATCAAGGAAAGAGAATGGGATTACATTATTCTTTTTAAAAAGCAAGATGGGAAATGGGAAATTGTTGGCATTGTCATCTTCTTGAATGATTGTAGAAAAAATCTTTGTCAGGATGACTAGTCTTCCTTTTCATCTTCAACGAGGAGTTTCTTGTCAATGCAGTCTTGAACAATGTTCTTAAGGACGAAGCAGTTTTCTGTATCATGCCCTACTGCTCGATGAAACTTGCAAAATTGTTCTTTGAATTTGCCCATAATTGCTGGAGGATCAGCAGCTTTAGGCAATCGGACAAGGTCTTTCTCAAGCATATACTCGAGGATACTCTCGAGTGTCTGATCCAGAGGGGTGAATTCTCGATCAGTTCTCCAGTCCTTGCGCTTTGATTTTTCCTGATCTTTCTTTTGATGTTGAGGGCTGGATTGGAGAGGTTTATCATTGTTGATGTCCTTCCCCTTTTGCTTTTTGATTCTCTCCAAACTATGATCATTCTTGTTGCCTTTGCTATTATTGAAAGATTTGGCCGCAAAAGTGAAGTGAGCCTTCTTCTTTTGTTCACCTTGAGAGTTATTCTTGGAAAAGGTGAAGCCTTCATAGACTCCATTCTCCACACTCAACTCGAGCCATTCTGCTCGTTCAATGAGTTCAACGAAAGATTTGGATGGTGAGGTAGAAATTAATCCTCTCAGAGGTTGCAAAAAATTATTGAGGATCAATGATAAAGCATGTCTTTCTGATATAGGATCCCTCATTTTGTTGCAGGTCTCTCTCCATCTGCGAATGAAGTCCCTTGCCTTTTCATTTTCATTCTGCCTTAGATTGCAGAGATGGCTCAATGTTGGGAGTGCTTCAGTATTGAACAAGAATCGTTCAACGAACAAATTCACGACTTTGTCGAACTCTTTCAGTTCTATAGGATTGACATGTTCCGCGTACCATTTGGCCGCGACTCCTTCCAGGCTGCGAGGAAAGCATAAGAACAATGCTCTATTGTCTCTTTTGAACCTAGAGCATTCAGCGAAGAACATGGCGAGATGGGCTTTTGGGTCGCCAGAACCATCGAACTTGATGAATTTTCGAGGAAGATTCTCCAGATCATCATCCCCTTCTAAACCATCGTAGAAGTCCTCGCTGGTGAAGACTTTCTTGCCCTTGTCGCGGGCTTGCAGATCCTTGACCACTCTGGCCATTTCCCTGAATTGTGCTCGCAGGGGCTCTTCTGCGACCTGACTTTTTGATTTGTGACTCCTCCTTTGGCCACATTTCTGAAATGCCGGAGGCACCTCATATTCTTCATCGGTATCATCTTCGTCTGAAGTATCTTGAACATTCTCCTCAGAGGACTTGGTTGACCTCTTGGCCACACGATCCCTAATTTTCTGACTGAATGGATTTTTGTCTGAGCTGGTGCCAGCCTGCTCACTCATCATCCTCTTTATCATTTTCTGAAACATTGCGTACATCTGAGGGTCGATACTGTCATCTTCTGGTTGCTCTTAGTCTTTGTCTGACCTTGGCGAATTCATCTCTCCTTCTGATGTTGATGAGTAGCTGATACGCTGAATTGGTGCGGTCTTCTTTCCTGACCTTGTCTGAACCATCAAATGCTGTGAAGGCTTTCTTGTATTCTCTCTCTTTCTCTGCAGGACTCTGCAGGGCAAAGATAGGATCAAATTTTGAGGATTTTTTTTTTTGGATTTTTGGAAGGAAATATTGAAGAAAATATGGTAGACCATTGGAAGATTATTCCATTACTAGGGAGTGAGTCGTCATAAGGATTATGACAATTGTGTTGTCATTCTTTATAAGAGAAATAAACAACAGAAAATGTGCCTTGTCACCTAGGCGAGGTCGTCAACCATGAGTAAAACACCATTTTCGAAGGAAAGAGATATCTCTTAAAAAAACAATCCGCAAATGAATTTAGAATAAGGAGAAGGCAGGTGGGTAAACAATTTTCACCGCAATAAATCAAGGTATTCAAGAAGAAAATAAGATGGAGAATTTGGCAAATAGACAAAATGATTGAAATCCAAGGAAAGAAAACATATGATTTTGAAAAATTGCAGGCAGGATACAAATGCAGCTGGAAATTCGAGATCCAGTAGAACGGGAGAATGAAAAATCACCTGGAGTTTTGAAAGAAATTGAATATTTGGGAAAAACCATCCAGGGTTTTAGAAAATAAAGGAAAAGATGAGAATATGGATATTTGGAAAGATATTTTTGAAAAAATATGAGAGAAATAAAAGTAGCATACAAACTCACATCCTGCATAAACATTTATGCACATTCAGCACTCCCTAAAAAGCTGGCTCTAGATGCATCATTTTGAAAACAGCTGTAGGACCTTAATCCTAACTCTAAGTTCAGATCATCTTTGTCCAATCCAGTTATGCCGATATACCCGAATCGAGATCCGAGGTACGTGGCATAGAATTTTCACTCCGGTTCTAAGGTAAGGTTTTCCAACATCCTTGAGCGCCTACCGATATACTTCAGACTGTGGCCCGCAGTACGTAGTAGGGGGGTGTTAACCCAAATAGGTGGCCCAGTTGTGAGGCTCTGTCCCGAACTAGGGTTCTGGAAGAGAGCCCAACAACGTGAAGACCGGGTAATGATAGGTAATGGGGGTTTGAAAAAATGATCACATGCAAGAAATAGAGGGCTCTAAGTCCTAGAGAGATAGACTTTTGAAAATCTTTGAAGAAGCATACATTGTTTGCATTCAGATCCTAAATTAAGGAGAGTTGTGTTTAGACCTAAGTCTATGTGAACATAAAAATATCTCCTCAATCTGGTCCTACCAAACCATGCCTAGTCTACATGCAGTCAATGTCAGCTAGGTCAGAATCTAGGCTCTTAGGTTCACATGATAGCAAAAAGTAAAGAGCTGACATTTTGTGAACATAATTTTGATAATTGAACTAAGTCAAGCACTACTTTGATCAGACAAGGACATGTCCCATCACGGTCGCCAAACCTGTTATCGTCGCGAAATTTTTCCCCCGTCTTCCCTTCCTTGCGGAAGAGAAAAAGAGAGAAACGCTTTCGCGCTTCAAACTTGACCGGATTTTGGAAATTGTTTTGAAATACTCGCCTCCGTTTTGAAAATTGCGGGAAAATCCATGAGATGGGGCTCGACCTGTCGGTACGAGGTTCGACCGTTCCTGCCGCCTTTAACAGGGGTGATCGAACCAAGGACCAAAATTGTGCTTGACTTAGTTAAATCATCAAAATCATGTTCTATCCTAAATGCACAAAGAATTCAGGCATGTGTTATGAGAATTTTGTAAAATACATCTTGGAAAAACATGATGTATGCTTGGAAAATATTTGGAGTTGAAAAGAATCTCTCAGGAAAAAGATGAAAGTCAATTTCTCAGGAAACTCAGATGAAAAAGATTTGAAATCTCGGGAAAGTTCATAAAATTGTGGGAAAATCATGAATGGTTGAAAATCCTGGGAAAATGGAAGTGATTCTTGAGAAAAAGGTGAACATTTGAAAAGGGAAACACTTCTCAGGGAAACTTAGACTTTGAGAATTTCTTAGGAAAATGATGGAAATCCTGAGAAAATGGCAAGAAATTCTTGAGAAAAGATGAATAGTTGAAGGAAAAATGCTTGTCATGAAAAGCTTCAAGTTTTGAAAGCTTTCTTTGGAAAATGATTGAAATTCATTGGAAAATTCTTTGGAGAGGAAGAATTGAAACTTGGGAAACTGAAATCCTGGGAATTTTACCCTTGAAATACTTGGAAATCGATTTTGATCTTGGAAAAAGATTGGAAAACTCTTTTGAAGCTCTTAAGAAAATAACATTTTCCAGGGAAAACTATGGGGAAATTGACTTGGGAAAACCGATTTTGAAAGATTCTTAGAGTTTCTTGAGAAATCAATTTCTTGAGAATGAAATTTTCTTAAGAAAATCATAAGAAAACCAATGATTTCATGATGCAAATGATATGAATGAAAGAATGCACTTTGAAAGGTTTTCTAGGGAAATTTGATGGAAAAATGTGTATTAAGTCAAAGTAAATCCTTCACATATTCTGACTGTGGCCATGAATATGTTCCGAGTTTAATTGATTTAATGCACAAGATTTTGAAAACATTGGAAATATGATGTGCATTTTCAAGATAGCCTAAGAGTGTAGGCTCAATGTGACTAGTAGAAAGATGATGGATCTGGGTCTCGTCCATATTCCCACTAGGGCCGTAAATATGGATTTCACCGAGTTCATCAACTCCCTAAGAGTTGGTGCACGTGCCATTCGTGAACATCCATAGTACTTTTGAAATAAAATGCATGAATCATATAAGCAGGATATTGCATAAATTCAAACTATATGATATGCATCCTAGTCTAAGCAAGAAATTAACTCTCTTATTCCAAAATTTACATTATTACATCACTAAATAAAGGAAATAAAAGAAATTTGCAGACTTCAGCTCCTTCTTTTTAATGTCCCTGCCAAACTTGAAATAAGGTTAGCTCAAATATGTGGTTTTTTCCAAAATTTTCCAATAATATTATGAAATTATTGGATTTAATTGGATATAAACCCTATGATCATGATTCCTTGATATTTGAAATGATGTAAATACAGGGAATTCAGTGAAAAACAGTTTGAAATTCGGAATTGGGGTCAAAATGACCAAAATACCCCTAAAATTAAAGTTACACCTTTAAAATCAGGGTTTTTTGAAAGAAAATTTGGTAAAATTGAGATTTCGAAATTCAAATTGAATCAAATGATGATGAAATGCAATATGAGGTATGATGACATGCTGCTAAACACATTAACACTGTAAAATCAGAATTTGGCATTTTGCAATTTATCCAAAATAACGAATTTTGCTTGTTTTTCACTTGGATTCGGGCCCTTCGGGACCCTGTTTTGATATTATGGCTAATCCGTACCTCAAATGGATTCCAAATTGCACCAAATTCGGTATGAAGAATCTACTTACTCTGATAAACAGCCTAGAATGCTAAAAATCACGAAATGATATGATTTAAATGCTAAAATTTAAAGAAAGTCCTAAAATGGTGGATTTTGCCTATGAATCCGAACCAAATGCAATGCTTAATATGATAATGCAAGATTTACACCATGAAAACTTCTGATAATTTGCAAACTGTTAAAGGACCCGAAATGGAATATTTTTGGTTTTTACAGTCTTGGGATTTGAGCCATGGTGAGTTCAATAACAGAGATTTAGTTCTGACAGAGGTAAAAATCACTCTAATCTGATGTAAAATGCTAAAAAACTATAAAACAGCCATGTAAATTTATGAAATTAATCAGAGCTACTCACGACACCTACATGAACAAATTTCATGTTCATGACTTTGGCATTTGATCAACAGAAACATGGATAAAAATATAACTTTGTGTTCCTAAATTGACAGAACAGACCAATATGACCAAACAGGGGACTGACAAGAAAAATCCGAAGCAGGGGTCAACACTATTCTAAAACTTATAGGCTTTCAGATGCAAACAGAGGACATCTCGGACACAACTTTAACTTTTTACAGTTTTGGATTTAGAGCAACACACAAAGAGAAACCATAGCCCTAAGTCGATCCAAGATTTCAGAGGCCCAAATTAGGCTCTGACACGTGTCCCGAACTCTCGGATTTTTGTAAGATATACCAAAAATCAGAAAAATCAGACAAAATCATATTAAAAACTAGACATTCGCCCGAGTTCATAACATTTTTTGGATCGAAAATCGGATCTCTCATGAGGGATATCTCTATTTTACAAGTCGGCAAATGATTTTCAAAACGCATCCCGGGTAAAAAAACCCGACTTGCCATTTTGAATGTTTACCGCTCAAACAGGGCTCTTAGAGTGAAAATGCTAAATCCAAAAGAAGCTCCCCTAGGCTGGGCATGGGGCCTTGTATTTATAGAGATTTTTGGAAAATTTTGAAATTCAAAGAAGCTTAATCTGAGCCCTCCATGTGGCGCCATCTGAGAGGGTGTTGTCTTGGAGTTTGAAATTCAAATTCTGCTTTATTC
Organism: Nuphar pumila; assembly: GCF_984573655.1. Taxonomy (NCBI): domain Eukaryota; kingdom Viridiplantae; phylum Streptophyta; class Magnoliopsida; order Nymphaeales; family Nymphaeaceae; genus Nuphar; species Nuphar pumila. The sequence continues at coordinate 101,681,826 of NC_143252.1, read as the reverse complement.
TGGAAGGAGGAGAGACTTCCATGTGGCGCCATCTCAGAGCATCCACATTGCCATGTGTCAGAAGGTAGGAGCAGAGGAAGCAGAAGACGCCACCTCAGAGGGGTTTGAATTCTACTTTTTCTGATGAAAGGAGAGACTGACATGTGGCGCCATCTCAGAGCATCTTCATTGACATGTGTCAGAAGGAAAGGCAGAGGATTCAGATGGTGCCACCTCAGAGAGAGTTTGAAATTTAAATTTCTGCTTTTTCTAGAGGAAAGGAGAGACTGCCATGTGGCACCACCTCAGGGTGGCTCCTACAATGACATGTGGCAAGAAGGAGGAAAAGGGACACGTGGCACCATCTCACACAAAATAGAAAAGGTGAAGTTCAGGATTTGCGCCACCTCAGACTGGAGTTTGAACATTTGAATTCTAGCTTTCTCTGAAGGAGGCAGAAAGTGACATGTGTCACTTGCTTTTTCTGAAGAAAGCAGAGAGAGACACATGTCCCTTGCTTTTTCTGAGAAGAGCAGAGGGTGACATGTGTCACTTGCTTTTTCTGAGAAAAGCAGGGAGTGACATGTGTCTTCTACTTTTTCTAAAGGAAGCTGGAGATGACATGTGTCATCTACTTTTCTGAGAAAAATAGGAGGGAGACATGTGTCCTCTGCTTTTTCTGAAAGGAGCAGAGATTGACACGTGTCGCTTGCTTTTCCTGAGGAAAGGAGAGAGTGACATGTGTCACCTGCAGGAGACATAATTCAAATGGTGCCACCTCAGAGGAGACAAGTTCTACTTTTTCTGAACAGGACAACACATGACACGTGGCATCTCATGGTGACCTTGGAATGACACATGGCACAGGGTGAAGATGGTAGACATTGACACGTGGCATAAAATGAAGAGGATGACTAATGACATGTGGCGGCATCTTAAGGTGGCCCACGCTGACACGTGTCAAAGGATGGAAGAAGAGAGAAGGTGACATGTGGCACTTCTAGGTGAACCCTATGCTGACACATGGCAGGTAAATGGGAGGAGAGAGAAAGGACAAGTGGCACCAATCTAGGGGACAAGGTTCCTATTTTTTTGGGTTTTTCAAAGTTCAGGTTTTTCAAAAGAAAAGCCTGTGTGACACCACCTCACTGTGGATCCCACATCGCTTCTTTATTGAAATAAGGATAAAACAACAACCTCTTTTTGGAATTTTCATACAAATTTGGACTATTTGGCAAAACAGAATTTTTGAAAAGAGTTGGCCCCTGTAGGGCGATTTTGTAAAAGGAAGATATTTGAAATTGTTTGACAAAAGGGCAAAGTCTAAGATGAAATTTATTGAAAATTATCCAGATTGTTTTCCTGAGGAAATATTTTGAAATTTAGAGTCCTGGGGGTAAAATGGGAAGAATTGATAATTTTGAAGACCCAGGGTTTTGAAATCAATTTTGAAAAGAATTGAAATTCTAATCTGGATTGAAATTTTTGAAATCAAGAGTTCTGGACCTCGAAATGACATGCTGTGCAGTGCAGTGATTCGAAATGCTCATGCAATGATATGTAATGTCATTTCTTATGCAATAGAATCTTGAACCAAGACTTGAGGATTCCTGTCTTCTGTCAGGAGTAAAATTTTGACTATCTGAGACAAAATAGAGAATTTTTGAGAGTTGCAGATGAAATTTGGACTTTTGCAAGGTTCGAGCTCAGCAAATGACCATTTTGCCCTCCAGCGATTTCAGAGGCTGGATGTTGATGCTTGGTGAAAATGTCGGGGAGGTGAGTGAAAATTTGGGGTGTTTACAGCAACATAGTTGGCATTCCATGCAATTATGTGGTTGGCAACATACATGAAAAAGGTAAAAATCTTATGCAATGTAACGATGCAAAGGTTAGAAAGGAAACCACTGGCGTAATGCTCTCGCACTTATTCAGAATTATTTGAATGCAGTGGTTCGACAATTCAGACACTATGTTTCCCATTAGGTGTCTATGCCACGTGACACTTACATATTTTCTCGATACACCTAACCTTTGGTTGCGTGGGTTATGATAATTCTCGAATTGCAAGATAGCTTGGGGGAAATGGCATGTGACGATGATTGAGTACGTGTTAGACATGTCAATAATTTGTGTAACCGTGTCATAGAACTCCTTGGTGGGTTATCTTGGGTGATAGACCCACCTCGTGAGTTGAGCTCACCAATGATAGCAACGTGATCATGTATTTCTAGAGAGGCCTTGTTTTGGGTTAGTCAATTGACAAAATACTCCTCATTGCAATTTTGTGCTATTTCCAGTGCTTACCACAGTACGCTTGGTACCTCTCTTCAGATATACTAAACTGTATCCCTACAATGCAAATACATGTACACATGCATGGTTCGTTCGTTCTGCTCTAACTATAGTTAAGATCCACTTTGTTGTTACTTTGGTTTAACATCTTGTGATGTCGGCTCACAGATGCTAGAGTTATATAGTGTATATGTTGTTTACACATCTCGTAGAGACGCCCTACCATGGCGAAATGTTTTTGATTGTCTCATCATGGTGCACATTGTTTCGTACTGTTCATTGCTAGTTCTCGTACTTGTCACAACATGCACATATATGCCCACTTGTACCTATTCATGGTTCACAGTACTTTACCGGTTCTGCATGATATATTCACTTATGTTGTTACCTTAGTTAATTATGTTTTTTTATGCATATCATGTTATAAATGCTATGAATTGTGGAATGGATTATCGTGGTTGATTTCTCACCAGCTCGCAAGAGTACTGACCCCGTTTTATGAGGATATAAGTGTTTTACTTCTCGTGGTGCGATGAAGCTCGATGTGCGGCGGAGGATTAAACTCACACTTCTAGAATGTTGAAGATCTTGACAGTTGTCTTTTGTAAAGGGAAATGTTGTATCATCTTGTAAAATGTGATTAATAAAATGTTTCATCTTGTTGTTCTTTGTAATTCGCCCGGAGTTTTCCACTTGTTTTTCCCTTAAGTTTTTCCGCTTTGCGCAATTCATTTCAAAAGAAAAAAATTACCTTGAAAATCTAAAGGATTTTCCAAGCTGGGATTCTTGGGCGTTACAAGTTTTGGTATCAGAGCTGTATTTTAGAAGTATGGTTCAAGTCTCTGCATGCATCGACCATCGCACTGTAAGTATGCTTAATTTAGTAGAATTGAGTTTTTGTTGCTTTATTGCTTTTCGTACATGTTTAGATAAATTTGTATGATATTGCGATTGTTGTCCGATGCGAGGCACAATTTTATGTTTAAAGCCTTATATAATTTGGCTCAAGGTATCGAGTGTTAGAACCAAGTGGTTCAGACTATTATGTAAGATAGATTTGTGAGGTGAATCTATCTTGGTGAAGTGAGTATACGTGCCTTTTGTGGCCTGAAGGGACACTTAGAGATTAAGTATCAGTTGAAGTCAGTATAGAATTCGCGAACGATAGTGCTTTTACGCTTACAGATATAGTTTCCCAAGCTAGTTTGTGTCAACTCCTGCTAGAGTTGAAGTCGTTAATCTAACCTAGAGACCTCTTGCGTATTTCACCTCCTAGTTCCATATTACTTGAGTGGAGACGATGGATGAATCGTAACGAATATCGAGCTTTTACACCAATCATGTTGAAGACGATGTGGTTTTGATAAGAGTCGTCTGATGAAGCTCTAGGTTAGTATTCTCCCTTTTCTAGCTTTGTTGAAATTGTTTGTGACCCTGTCATTAATGAAGGGTATGTTTTTGGAGATGACCTTTTGGACAAAAGGCTAAAGCCTTGTCTGTGCCAGTTGATCTTTGAGTTCCTCGTTTGAGGATGTTGTTGATCCCCAGTTGTTCTTGGTGATGAGAGCGTATATGATGTTGAGCGCTTAGCATGTAGCTTTTGTGTTGTCGATGATGGCACTCGACTCCTTAGAGGGTCGTAGTGGGGATAGCATAACACCGGATTTTAGGGTATATTTTGCTTTTGAGAAAGCGTGGTGGGAATTCTTGTCTCCCAACTATAGTCGGAGGATTGTGGTGTTGTGTTGGCTCAGGTGGTGATTCTTGGTAGTGCCAACGTTGTCATTAGAGTGGTGACTCTAATGATGCTACTGAAGTGGTGATTCTTCAGTAATGCCGTTAGAGTGGTGATTCTCTGACGATGCCGCTAGGGTGGTGATTCCCTAACGATGCCATTAGGGTGGTGATTCCCTAATGATGCTGTTGAGGTAGTGATTCTTCAACAATGCTGTTAAGGTGGTGATTCTCTAACGATGCCATTAGGGTAGTGATTTCCTAATGATGCTACTGAAGTGGTGATTCTTCAGTAATGCCGCTAGGGTGGTGATTCTCTAGCGATGCCATTAGAGTGGTGATTCTCTAATGAAGGTTGTTGGAGTGGTGATTCTCCAGTAACACCGTTAGAGTGGTGACTCTCCAGCGATGCCGTTAGAGTGGTGATTCTCTAACGATGCTGTCAGGGTGGTGACTATCTGACGATGCCATTAGGGTGGTGATGCTCTAATGATGTTGTTGGGGTGGTGATTCTCTAGTAATGCCATTAGAGTGGTGATTCTCTGACGATGCCATTAGGGTGGTGATTCCCTAATGATGTTGTTGAAGTGGTGACTCTTCAACAATGCCGTTAGAGTGATGATTCTCTAATGATGCCGTTAGGGTGATGATTCTCTAATGATGTCATACGAGTAACAATTCTCTTTGTTTTGTTATGTTAGAGTGGTGATTCTCTAACGTTGGTCATCTAGAATGGTGACTTTCTAGCGATAGTGACCTCTTGTGTGTCGCTTGAGGTTGTTCGAGGAACATGTTTATTTGTCGTTTTGCTGCACGATTAAGTTGTGATGTATTTTGCTTGAATTGTGTGTAGTGTGCCCAATGATTTTTGAATGATTGTTGTGATTATTGTTTAGTGAGCATGATTGTTAGACCTATTGATTAATTATTATTACGTCTTTGTGTCATGATATATGACTTGGAAGACCAGATGCAACAATATTATGGGCACTGTGATCAACCTTGTGGAGGTTGTGCAACAGCAGGTGGTTGCGATGCAACAGATGAGTGCGAATTTTCAGTTCGTGGCCCAAGATAGGCAGAGCATAGATACAGTTACCTATAAGCATTTCATAGAATTGGATCCTCCTGCTTTTATGGGCAAGATGGACCCTGAAGCTGCTGAGTCATGGATACGTGAGATAGAACGTATTTTTCGTGTTTTGAATGTCCCAGAAGAACTGAAAGTGAACTTTGGTACCTATCGTTTGAAAGACCACGCTGAGAAGTGGTGGGACACGATATCTTTGGTTAGATTCAAAGACAAGAATATTATGTGGGATGAATTTGTCAAAGTTTTTAACTCGGCGTATTTTCCTAAGCATGAACGAAGTAAGAAGATGCAAGAATTTCTGGACCTGCAATAGAGGACGACGACCCTGTCTGACTATATTACTAAGTTTCGTTGTTTGGAGCGATATTGTCTAAATGTTTACGTCGCGGAGAAGGAACGAGCAACGAAGTTCGCTCGTGGTTTGAGGCCTACTCTTAGAACTAAAGTGTTCACTAGCGGGCCAAAGTCGCTCGAAGAGGCTATTGAGGTAGCTACTCTATTAGAAGAAGACCAAGTCGAGAAGCAGACCAAGGTTTTTTGTGATTGCGAGTGAGAAGAATCCCAGTAGGAAGGAGTCATCGCCACCTATAAGAGAGCGAAAGCGTCAAAAAGTACGTTAGAGCCACCAACAAAGGCAATCACAATGACCTAATATCCAGCGAAAGTGTCGACGATGCAACAAAGATCATTCTTTCGGAGATTGTTCTTACTACGATGGCATGTGTTTCAAGTGTGGACAACCAGGGCATATTGCCAAGTTTTGTCTGAGAAGGTCTACTAGAGACTTAGTTGTTGCCGATTAGGCACCGACAGAGGAGATCTGACCATTTTGTCATTGTTTGATGTTTTGTGATTTCATGGACGAAATCCTTTTTAAGAAGGGTAGGATGTAAGACCTACAAATTTTTCTGAGGAATTCAATGTTTGCACGATTTTGAGGTGTATACTTTCGTATGTTTATGAGGTTGTAGCACGCATAATGAGATATAATTTGAATTATGCTTGGAATTTTGGTTCATGATGAGCGAAATTTGAAATCGCGTAAGTACAATATATGAGTTAGAAGAGCACAATTCTGGATGAATTAACTTCTAAAAATTTCAAGGTAAGTTCATGATATATATATTGAGTTTGTCCCCGAATTTGGGACCTATACGGCGAAAAAACCTCGTCAGTGCATGTGAATTAGTGAAAATGGCATATCGATGGTATACGGGTCGTAATGAGAGCACTTCTCGCAAATGATGGAAAATTTCTCTATGGAGCTTTAAAAATTATATGGTGATTAGGAATTTGAAAATGAAAATATGATAAAGTCATTTTTTATTTAAAAAGTATTAAATAAATATTTTACGTATTATTTAATCATCATTTTGGATCTGGATCAACCAGAGGTGGCCCAGACCCATATGGCGCCCTTCTATGTGGATGATTTTGGTCCTAGAGGACCAGCTGGTCAATGGTTGACCAGCTGGGCGGTGGAAGCATGGTAAAGTTTTCGAAACCTTTTGAATCCTAGCCGTGGGTTGGCCAAGTGGGCGGCAACCCATGGCAATTTTGAAAGAACTTAAGTGCAGCCTAAATGGCACACTTTTAATGGCTGTGGTGGGCGGCAGCCTAATGGCTCCTCTCGTAATTTTCAAAAGTTTTAATGGCATTTTTGAAAGAGTTTTCAATGTTTTCAAATAGAGGAAAACGAATGGTGGAGTGGGCGGCTATGGGGGGTCGTGATTCACCCCAGCCCTCCATCTTCTCTAAGTCCATCCTAGCCACCCATTTAGAAAGCCTAGGCATTAATGCCTTGGAGAAAGAGAGAGAAAGCCCTAAGGGGGGCGATTTTTCCTCTCTCTCTCTCTCTCTTCCCCTCATTCTCTCCTCTTTCCCCCAAACCGTGGGGTGTTTTTTTTTTTTTTTGGGGGGGGGTGCCAAGCACCATTTTTGTGGAAGCCCATAAGCTTCTCACCCGGAGTTTCCTCTACGCCAGTTGAAAGCCTCGGAGGTGAGGTTTTGACTATCTTCGTTTTGCATGTTTTCGTTTTTATATCAAAAGATGTATATGCTTATATCCTCCTTCTTATAGCATGAAACTGAATTCCTAGTATGCATTTTATGTTATGCATATAGGTTTTTCTTTTCGGTGGATTATATATATATTAACTCGTGTTGCATGCTTGTGTTACGATTTTGGGAATGCTCCTCTCTTTCCCTTTAATCATTTTGGAGTTCAGATTCTTTGTTTTTCCATTTGACGTTTTGGGGTCTTGAGTGTGGCATGCCCATATTGCGGCCACCATTCATGGTGGAAGGATGGAAACAATGCTGCCATCCTCTGTTTTTTTTGTACTCGCGTGATGGTTTGGGCTCGTTCATAGCCAAACTGTCACCCCCCGCTCTCTCTCTCTCTTTTTTTGTCTGTCTCAGCCTGGACCAAGTTGGTTCAGACTGGACTTTGGGCACCGCTGGTCTGTGCACAGGGCCCATACAGAGTTAGGGTGGCCATCGGCGTGCCCAGGCCAACGATCGAGTGTTGGACACACACTCGGTTGGCCCCGTGACGCCGACACCTAGTGGCAGACACTCATTTCAGCGCCCTACCTCCCCCTTTTCGTTTGGTGCGACCAACACCTTTGCTGGTCTGGACATCTTTGTCTAGACTAGTGCTCAGGACTCGAGAACGGACTCAGGCCTGTACCAGTTCTGAGTCAGGCGGCTGCAGCACCTGAACCGAATCCGGTTCAGGTGGTGCGCTTAGGTGACAGTATGCAGGCAAGTCCAGACCGAATGTCCAGACTTGTTGTCGGCTTTTTGGGGACCACCTGGTGCAATGGCGTGGGTCTGGACCTCTGTCCAGACCAGTGGACTGCTTGACCCGCATGTCAGCAGTACCCTATATGTGTTCTCGGGTGGTGACTTTAGGTGGTGCGTTGCGGACGCCAGTTCAGGCAAGTCTGGACCGAATGTCCAGACCTGCCACCGAGATTTTGGGGACCCCATGGTCCAGTTGCGTAGATTTGGATCTCTGTCTGGACCACTAGGTCGCTAAAACCTACGTGCTAGCAGCTCCCTACGTGGGTTGGGAGACATCATTCTTGAGCTACGCCTAGTTGTGCGATTGAGGTAAAGTGTTAGCAACCATGACGGTGTAGTTTCGGTTCCGCTGCCGTAGTGGGGCCTTGGTGCAAGCCTGTGTATGTGGTTGCTGCAATGGTTGGAGGCAGTAGGCTGTCAACCTTCGTCATTGTCATATTTCAGACTCCCCCATGTCGTGGCCCCAATGGCCATTTGGGGAGGGTTTCGCAAGACATAGCATGACCACCTTTGCCGCATCACTTTTGGCACGTGTTTCCACTTGTTACCATGGAAGTATAAATAAATATTTCTCATACATATGATTACTCTCCACTTGCACTTTAGGTCATCGACGTGCGTTATTGTCAGCTTATTACCTTTACGCTATGGAGTGGCTTATAAAATACTTGTGCCATATTAATATGTAATGTCACGATACAAAGAACGGTAAAGAAGCCACTTGCGTGCAACATAGTTGGCATTCCATGCAATTATGTGGTTGGCAACATACATGAAAAAGGTAAAAATCTTATGCAATGTAACGATGCAAAGGTTAGCAAGGAAACCACTGGCGTAATGCTCTCGCACTTATTCAGAATTATTTGAATGCAGTGGTTCGACAATTCGGACACTATGTTTCCCATTAGGTGTCTATGCCACATGACACTTACATATTTTCTCGATACACATAACCTTTGGTTGCGTGGGTTATGATAATTCTCGATTTGCAAGATAGCTTGGGGGAAATGGCATGTGACGATGATTGAGTATGTGTTAGACATGTCAATAATTTGTGTAACTGTGTCATAGAACTCCTTGGCGGGTTATCTTGGGTGATAGACCCACCTCGTGAGTCGAGCTCACCAATGATAGCAACGTGATGTCATGTATTTCTAGAGAGACCTTGTTTTGGGTTAGTCAATTGACAAAATACTCCGCATTGCAATTTAGTGCTATTCTCACTGCTTACCACAATACGCTTGGTACTTCTCTTCAGATATACTAAACTATATCCCTACAATGCAAATACATGTATGCATGCATGGTTTGTTCGTTCTGCTCTAACTATAGTTAAGATCCACTCTGTTGTTACTTTGGTTTAACATCTTGTGATGTCGGGCTCACAGATATTAGAGTTATATAGTGTATATGTTGTTTACATATCTCGTAGAGACGCCCTACCATGGCGAAATGTTTCTGACTGTCTCATCATGAGGCACATTGTTTCGTACTGTTCATTGCTAGTTCTCGTACTTGTCACAACATGCATATATATGCCCACTTGTACCTATGCACAGTTCACAGTACTTTAACGGTTTTGCATGATATATTCACTTGTGTTGTTACCTTGGTTAATTATGTTCTTTGATGCATATCATGTTATAAATGCTATGAATTATGGAACGGATTGTCGTGATTGATTTCTCACCAGCTCACAAGAGTACTGACCCTGTTTTATGGGGATACACGTGTTTTTCTTTGTCTTTTGTAAAGAGAAATGTTGTATCATCTTATAACATGTGATTAATAAAATGTTTCATCTTGTTGTTCTTTGTAACCCGCCCAGAGTTTTCCATTTGTTTTTCCCTTAAGTTTTTTCGCTTTGCGCAATGCATTTCAAAAACAATTTTTTACCCTGAAAATGTAAAGGATTTTTCAGGCTGAGATTCTGGGGTGTTACAATCTCTATTGTTCGTTGATATCGTCGATGATTTGCCTTTGGTGGACATTGATGCCTCTGGTCCTCTTTCTGTCTCCTCGTCATCCTCGTTTGTGATCGGGGGGAGGTCTCCATCAGGGCGGAAGGGTGCCTCTCTTAGGGGCAGGCGACGGTCTTCGAAGTTCTCCACATCTCAGTTTGGGGTATCTCCAAGGCGTTTTGCGTGGATCCGCTCTCCGGGGGGCTTTCCCGATTTCCTGACATGAAGATTCTATGTTGGAATATCAAGGGCTTGAACTGCCCTCAAAAGCGCCTATTCCTTGCTAGTTGGATCCGACAGGAAAACCCTGACCTTGTCGCTATTTGTGAAACCAAGATGGAGGAGGTTCCTCGCTCGGTAGTCTCTGAGATTTGGAGTGGCGCAGTTTCTTTCTTCAAGCCATCGTTGCTCTTTGCGGGCGGTATCCTTGTTCTTGGGAGGCTATCTCTCGGAGTCTACCAGCTTGATGAAGGTACGTTTTCCCTATCCATCACCATTCCTCTTCCGGCTAAGCCGGTGCCAGCAGTGGTCACCATGGTGTACGGTCCGCACCACCAGAGCCATTGGGAAGAATTTTGGGTGGACCTGAATAGGATCCTTCAGTCTTTCGGGGACCATCACCTCATCATGGGCGATTTCAACTGCCTATTGTCCTCCTCCCACTCGAGTAATCCTATCTCTTGCTCGGCTTCTATGATTCGGTTCCAAAATTTCATTCAATCGAACCAGTTGTATTCTGTTCTGCATCGTGGTGAAGCTTTCTCTTGGTCCAATCGCCACTCTCGCTTGTGCTACTGCCTGCCTGCCTGTGTACTCATCTTCCCAGATTTGTTGGCCTCGCTAAATGACCTCTCGTGTTGTCTTCTCCCTCCATTTGTCTCTGACCATAGTCAGTTGGTTATCCGACGGGGTAATGGATTTTCTCGCCACATCAACTTTCGATTTGAGCAATGGTGGATCAGGGAGCCAGACTTTGAGCATGTAGTTTGTCTATCTTGGTGTGGCTCGTGCACCGCAGCTAGGGCGACTACTTGTTGTGTGGTTAAGTGTCGCCGCTTGTCTCGAGCAATTAAATCATGGATTATCTCCAGGCATATCAACAAATTTCAGCATCTAGTGGATTAAGAGCGCGAGCTGTCATCGATTCATCAATATCTCTCAGATTCGACCTCCCTGTTGAACTCCGATATTGCCATCTTGAATGCTAGATTCGCAGAATTGACTCTTCTATTACGGTCGTGGCACATGAAAGAGGAGATTCGCTGAAGGCAGCGGTCTCGTGCTATTTGGCTTAAAGTGGGTGACATAAATACTCACCTTTTCTATTCTGTTGTCTCTCATAGGCATCAGAGGTAGGCCATTCCTTCCATCTGCATTGAAGGTGTCTACCATTTTGGGGATCAGGTTCTCCTAGAGGTGACTGATTTCTTTGTCAAGCTTTATACTGAAAATCCCTCGGTCGGTGGGTCGATGGGTACAGACTTTGTTTGTTGCATCGACCACGCGTTATCCAAGTCTTTGCAGGTGTCCTTTTCTGAAGAGGAAATCTTTGCGGCAATAACAACTTTGTCCGGTTGGAAAGCCTTTGGTTTTGATGGTTATCTTGTGGACTTCTATCGCACCTTTTGGACGTGCGTTAAGGGTGTTAATCTGTGTATGTTCGCTGAGTTCTATTGCAACAGTCGGTTACCGTCTATCTATTACCTGGCCATTGTATCTGTTATTCCGAAAGACGCTACGTCGGTGGACATAGCGTGGTACCGTCCCATCTCTGTCTTAGGGGGAATCTATCGGATCATCACCAAGGTATTGGCTACCAGGATGCACTCTATCGCTAATCAGATTTTTTTAGATGCTCAATTTGCCTTCATTCTCCATAGATGGCTGCAACATTTGTTTATTCTGGCCATAGAGGTGGTTCACTCTCTCAAGTCCACCGGGAGGCCGTTCTTTACTCTTAAGCTTGACTTTCACAAAGCTTATGACTCAGTGCACTGGCCTTTCCTCTTTCACATGTTGGAGAACTTTGGATTTGGTCGGCGCTTCTCTAGTTGGGTGCGTGAGTTGGTCACTAATGCACAATCCCAAATTCAGATTAACGGGGTCCGTGGTAAGCAGTTCAAGCTTGAGCATGGTATTCGACAAGGATGCCCCTTGTCCCCTCTGCTTTTTAACATCATTTCTGAAGGCATTGTGGTCTTGTTCAAGAGGGTCGTAAGGTGTGGTTTTATTAAGCCACTCAGAGTTTAGGAGTTCTAGAGCAATATTCTCACTTACGCCGATGACATGATTGTTTTCGGCGTTGGCTCCATCCAACAAATGTTAAGAGTCAAACTCATCATCTTCTTTTTCCTATTGATGTCGGGCCTCTCGCTGAACAATGATAAGTATTGCATTTCCATGATCAATTTTCCTCCGCATATGCAGGCCATCGATTAGAAGATCTTTCAGTGCGCTGTAAACACCCCAAATTTTCCACACTCATTTCAGACAACCCTCCTCGTGCAGTGCCAACCCTGTTAGGTCGATGTAGGAGTCAAACCCCGAGTCAGTTTCAAAAAATCACCACTTTACCCACTTTCATTAGGAAAATTACTATTTTACCCCTAGGTCATCCCAGACCCCAGTCAGTCAGAATCAACCAAGCTCATTGGTCAGTTCAGAACAGTTAGAATATCAGTCATTTCAAGCTCATCTAAGCTCACAATGAACAGACCATTTCCATTTCTGACCATTCCTGCCAAAATGGGATCATTTCTTCAGAAATGAGCTCATTTATCACTTAAATTCAAGCCAATTGTCTCTGAGTCAGTCATACTCCTATGAGTCTAGCCTGAGCTCACCAGGAGTTCAAACGCTTCAGTTCCAGTTCAAAACCATTTCCAAGTGTCTAGGAGCTCATTTTAGCCCATTTCAGCTCATTCAGCCAAAATTGAGTTGAATCTAGTCAATTGAGCTAGTGTCCGAGCTTCAATTTTAGTTCATGTCAGTATTACTGACCTTTAACCCAGCTCAAACTCAGCTCAGATTCGTAATTCACTTCACTCCAGTGACCATTTTGTAACATTTCTCTAAAAATGACAGTATTTCTTGAAAATTTAGTCAAAAAGTCCAGTTGAGTCATTACCTTGTCACTTTATTGGAGTTTTAAAACTCTAAAACCCAGCTCAATCCAACTCATTTCAGCTCAAACCCTGATTTTCAGTGTCACTCTAACCCAGTAGAGTCCAAAAACCATTTCTTCAATCATTTTGCAAATTTTATCAGTTTTTATGCTTTTTAAACTGATACAGCTGCCAATCGGGGTTTGAAATCCAAAATTCTTCATTCAGGGTCTGCATTTCACATGTCATTTCTCATCATTTCATATCATTTCTTAGCATTTCATAACATTTCATCACATTTTATTCCATTTTCGAAGTCCAGAACTCCAGTTTTATAAATTTCAATTCAGATTGAGTTTTAAAAGTTTTCAGAAATCAATTTCAAACCTTGGGTTTCCAAAATTGACATTTTTACCCCCGAGAGTCTAAATTTGAAAATATTTTCTCAAGAAAAACAATATGGATTTCTTTCAAAATTAAATTTTCAAATTCTACACTGGATTTGCTTCGCAACGGGGTATTGAACTTCAAAATCCGAGCTCGTTTCAAAAACTGCCAAAAATAGCTCGTTTCGTTTGATTTTTTTTGAAAAGACTATTTTACCTCTCTAATCGTCAAAATGAATTTCAAAAGTGGAGTTTGGACCCGCTCTGAGATGGCCCATCCATTTGCATTTTCTGTTTTAATTTATAAAAAAGAAAAAAAAATGCCTTTTTCTTTATTTTTTTTGTTTGTTTAATTTTATTTTTTATTTTTTTATTTTATTTTTCCTAAGGTGGGACCCATAAGGGGGTCGACCACCCTAGCCCTCCTTCCAACCCATTTCCTTTCTTTCTTCCTCCATTTTCCTTTTTTTCATTTTTTTTCTTTCCTTCTTTCTTTCTTTTCTTCATTTTTCCTTCCTTTTTCTTTTCTTTTCTTTCTTTCTTTTTCTTTCCTCTCTCTCCACTCACGTATACCCCTTTTCAGCCCCCCTTCTCCTTCCTCTTTCCCTCTCCTTTCTTCCCTTTTCTTTCCTTTTCGTTCCCTTCCTTCTTTCCCCTTTCTTCCTTACTCCCTCCCTATTTCCTCGAAAGCAAAATGGCTACAGCCATTCACGTACGTTGATTTCATGGAACATCTTTAGAAACTTAGGTTTTGATTTTTATCAAAACCTAAGTTATCATAAAAAGGAAAAAAAGAAGAAAAAAAGGAGAGAACCTCTCATCTCTCTCTCTCTCCCTCGAACTCTCTCTTTCTCTCCCCTTTGCTGCAACAACCACAACAACTACCAGCCTTCTAGCAGCCACCATACAACCACCACACAACCGCCACTACCAGCTTGTAGCCTCCATGCCCATCAGCTCCACGCCCAGCCAGCTTCCCCTTTGAAGCTCCACGCCCAGCAGCCAGCAACTTCTCCTTCAACCTCAAGACGCCCCACCTACCAGCTTGCAGCCGCCACAAAGGGGAGCACCAGCCGTTCACCTCTTCCAACAACCTACCAGCTGGTTCACCTCCTTACACAACCACCATTACATGTTTGCAGCCATCTCTTTCAAGCAATCCACCAACCTTCAGCAACCTCTTGGTTGCAGCCCTTCAACCCTCCATCACCATTGCTTCTAGCATCACCAACAACCCCCATTAACCAACATACATCCACTGACCACCTACCTTCCATCAAGCAAGTTGCCGCCACTCCAACCATTTGAAGTCAAGGTGAGTCCCTTCTTTTTGCTTAACGAATGTCATATTGGTTTACATATGGTTTTTTTTATTTGCCACCCAACAATACTGCACTTCAAGCATGGCTTTCATGGAGATGATGTAGAATCAGCCCAAAGGCTGAATATATGACTGTGTAGGAGTGATTTATGTTCTTGAAATGATCAGAAATATCAAGACTTTCATCTTACATATTTATGCTATATAAGAAGGTGAATTCATCCATATGGATTGAATCCTTTTCTCAAAGAGCAAAAGTAAATTTCAAGCATGTCGCCCTGTAATTTTGTTTTTATTATCATATTTCATGACATTTTATAATACATCTAGTTTGATTTCATTATTTTCTAGTCATTTCATTCATATAGTATAATTTCTTATTAGTTTTTGACTTAGGATTTATGGATTTCAATTTATTGGTATGCTGTCCAATCATTATTTCGTGCATAAATTTTCATCAATAAATCTCAAGAATTTTATATTAAATAGGTTTGCATGTTCTTGATTCTCTTTCAAAGATTTGATTTAACTCGAGTTCTGCAACATCATTTTGAAAATCAAATCCCAATTCGGGTTTTGGACTTCTCTGAACTTTCAATTTCTGCTTTAGCAGACAAGAACCTCCAGCACCACCCTCGTGAAAGATCCGGATTGTTCTCCAAAAATCACAGTGGATTCATAATTGAATCTACTAATGATATGGAAATTTTGAGGTTTTTCCAATTAGTTTTGGTCTCTGTCAAAAATCGGATTTCTTAGACCCCTGGGAAAATCTTGATTTTCCTTTGTCAGGGTGTAGACAGATCCTAATGCACCAAGTCCGTTCAATCTGTCGCTTTTCTGAAAAAACTTTAAATACTAAAGTTGTTCCTAACATATTTTCCTGTCATTTACCAAAATTTTGGGTTTTTTGGAACTGTTTCAGTATTTTTCTCAAAAAATTCTTTTTTTGTCTGACAAATTTCAATATCCAGAAATTCCAGAGATTTGGGTCTCTGATAACAGTCTTCCCTTTTCCAAACTGTAACCCAAATCCCAACAGTGTGAAAAAATCAAATTTTCTCCTGTCTGTCAGAGACATTTTTCTACAATTTCAGCCTTTTTACCATCTGTCTGCTATTTTTCCCACATTTTCTACCGAAACCTGTCTGTTTCCCCTAAATCCTAGAGTCGCCGGATTCCGATCCGACTTGTCAGAGTGGTACAACTCTGACCATAGGTCAAAAACAGAAAGTGTAAAAGGAAACAATCTTTGCCTTACTATCATCTATCTCCCCATAAAATTTAGGAAATTTTTATGGAAGTTTGATATCCGAAATTCCCTTTAGCATTAACATTTTAGGCAAATTTTTTATTTTCTTAGGATTTTAACTATTTTCCATATTAATAAAATACAAAAAAATTATATTTTCGAGCTCCATTAGATTTTTAGGGTTAGTTTAGGTGTCCATGCCAAATTTAGCTTAATTCTAAGTTCATTTGCTCCATGTGTTAGTTTATTTTTAAATTCAGAAGCGGAAATCAAGTTAAAATTGATATTTTATGATATTTTCGCCATTTTACGGTTTTATTCATGCAAATAATCATGTAATATCATATTAGGGTTACTTTTAATCTCATTTGCATTTCATATTTTCCATTTTTGTAAAATTTATTTCAGAAAACCCTGGTTTCAAGGCCATAGTCTTGTTATCAGGGGTATTTTGGTCATTTTGACCTAAATTTCAAAATTTCAATCTTTAATTTCATAAATTTTCATGCATATCATCATATTGTATTTGATTTACTTTATTTGACTTTCAAAATTCCAAATTTTACAAAATTCTTTCAAAAAACCCCGATTTCAAGGTCATCAGGGGCATTTTGGTTCTTTTGACCCCAATTTCGAATTTTCAAGTTTATTTTCGAAATTTATTCATTATTTATCATGTTTATATCAAATGGGGTATGAATTTAGGTTTATATCTGAATAATATCTGATAATTTTCCATATTTTTGGATAAATTCAGAAAAACCTACATTTTTGTGCTAACCTTGTTTTCTAGTTTTGTAGGAACAATCAATAAGAAGACTTAATTATTTTTATCTCTTTATTTTATTCAATTCAATGTAAAAAGCAATGTAACATTTAAAATAAGAGTTACATTTCTGCTTAGAATAGGGTTGCATTGCATATAGTTTAATTTCTGCAAATTTCAATATTTGATGTATGATTCATGTGCATTTATTTCAAATTCACTATGGTTGACACGAATGGCATGTGCACAAGCTCTTATGGAGTTTATAAACTTGGTGGAATTTTTATTTTTGGCCATAGTCAGAATACAAATGAAACCTAAATTTATGATCTTCATATTAGCCACATTCAGCTTACACTCTTAGGCTAACTTCAAAAATGCACTGCATTTCTCAAAGCTTCAAAAGAATTTCTCAATTGCTCAATGAAATTCTCTTTCAAATTCATATTCATTCATTCATATCATTCAAATTGCATTATTTTCAAATTCATTTTCCAATTTCAATTTCAGAAAAATCAATTTTCTCAAGGATTTACCAAGTCTTTCTGAGGATTGATTTTTCTCAGAATTCTAAGTTTTCAAATGACATTTCAAAGCATTTCCCAAGTTCAAATCAAGATTTTCCAATGTTTTAAAATTCTTAAATTTCAAAATCCAAAGTTTTCAGAAATCAATTTTCTCAGATTTCCCATTTTCCTGAGAATCCAGTTTCCTGAAAATCTATATTCCATTTCAAAAATCATTTTCCAATGAACTTCCTGACTTTCTCAAGATTCTCAAATCCATTTTCTCAGAAAAGCAATTTCAAATCTCAAAAATTGATTTTCCCAAGATTCAAGTTCTCCTGAGAATTCATTTTCCAATCCAATTTCTGATTTCTAATGAAATTCAATGATTTTCCCAGGAATTCTATTTTCAAGCACATTTCAATTTTCCAAGCAAACATCATATTTTCTCAAACTTACATCTTTTTAGAATTTCATAGCACAAGCTTGATTCTTTGTGCATTCTAGAAAAAATAGAGCATAATTTAGATATTTGAGTCAAGTCAAAGCACATAATTGTTCCTTAGTTCAATTACCTCTGGTAAAGGCTCCATGAATAGTTGAACCTCGTACCGACAGGCGGATCCCATTCCACGAAATTTTCTCGCAAATTTTCAAAACGGATGTGAGTTAATTTTCAAAAACTATTTTCAAACCTTTGGTCGAGTTTGACTCGCGAAATTCGTTTCTCTCTCGCAAGGGAGGAAATTTTTTTTGCGATGATAACATGCACTACTTCAGATAAGTTTTTCTCCTACCTTGGTCTGTTGCTTCAACTTTCACGTATTTCATCGGTTGCTTGGAACGCCACTCTCCAAAAGGTTCAGACTAAGATTTTGACCTGGCAAGCCTCCAACCTTTCGATTGTCGGCAGGTTTACCCTCATCAAGCATGTTTTAAATGTGATGCCAGAATTTTTTATGTCTATGTTCCTTATGCCTATAGGGATCAATAAGAGGCTCTCTGGGTTATTGACCAAGTTTCTGTGGTCTGGGCAAAATAACAATAAAAAGCATCACTTTGTAGGCTGAGACAATATAAGGTTGTCGCAGAATAGAGGGGGTTGGGGATTTCAGACTCAGGTTAAGAAGTATTATTGTGGTTGTTAAGCAAAGTTGGCTTGCGCACCAATCGGGGTCCCCTTGTGCAAACTTTTTTCTGGCTAAATACGGATCAATGGTCTTTGTTTGGGGGTTAGCGCACAATTAGGTCGTGCCTTTCACATCTGCGTAGATTGTGGATTCAAGCTTGGTCTGCTGTGTGGGGTGGCGAGAGCGACGACGTCGCTCAGAGCCAGTTCCTTTGTAGAGCGATCACCCCGAACGACTCCTTCCAAACCAGAGACACCTATCATTCTCTCCTTTCAGCAGGTGTGAATTGATTCCCTACGAGTATTATCTGGGGAAAAGGTCCTCCTCCGAGAGTGTGCTTCCTTGCTTAGCTTATTCTGCAAGATCAGGTGCAAACAGATAGCTTCCTTAAGTCTATAGGTTTCTGTATTGTGAGTAAATGTGCTCTCTGCGAGGGGGCCGAGGAATCTGCGCTGCACCTATTCTGGGAATGTCAGGTCTTTCAAAATATCTTTAAAGTTACCTAGAATAAGCCGATCGTGTGCGTGTGCCAAGAGTCTTTCGTTGTGGACCTCTTGTGGCCCCCCTAGCCAGTTCGTAGATATAAAAGTTGGCGAATCATTTGGAGAACTTGGTTGCTTTCTTCCTGGTGGGTTGTTTGGATATCGCGCAACAATGCTATTTTCAGGCAGATCCTGGTTAATTTCAACAAGTTAGTAAATTATATTCTTGCAGATGTATATGCCTTCTTACACATCTGTCTTCCTGATCTTCAACTCCACTTGCCGCTAAGGCCTTCCCCGGATCTGGACTGATCACCTCTCTTTCTGATTTGTATTTTGTGCTCTTTTTTTTTTTTGCTTATGTGTTCTTTGTTGGTCTCGGTCTTGTGTGTTTTGTTTGCCAATTTCAGAGTCGGTTGAACCTTTAGTAATGTTGATATTCTTAGTTCAACTCTCTCTCTCTCTCTCTCTCTTAGCGTTTTGGATTGAGAGAGAACTTATATATACAGACTTATATTTTGATATAACAATGGAAGATAGAGACAGGACATAGAATTAATCTCATTGCTACCAGGAGAATGTACTCTTTTCTAGAAACCCTTGCCGAAGCTAGAAAAACTGAGTATGGGTCCCAAGACTACCCTGCCCTTGGTGGCTCACCTTTGAAAGCTACAGACACACCCATGTGCTAGAAGGGTTTTGATTTGGTACTCTTTTCAATCACCTGTAGATCAAATCATAGTTTGTCCTGCCTAGAAATAAGAAGCATTCCCCAAAGAATCCTTTTAAGAGATTAAATTTGTTGAGTTTGCCAAGTAGCAAATGCAATGTGGCGTATAAAGATGCTTAGGATGTGAAATATTGGTAATAAGCTTTTTCAGCTTGATGTGGAGCAGTGAATAACCGTATAATAGAAATGCATTGTCTAACGATTGAAAGGAGCTAAGGCTGAATCCCCATGGCAGGCCTGAGATCATAGTATGTTGTGATTTGTTAGTAAGTGCGGACATGCTTTTGTATGAACACAAAAATGAAAATGAATGATTTGCTAGTAAGGGGGAATTGAGGGTAAATATGAGAACTTGGTGGTTTTATGTTGAGAAATAGAGTTCGTTTTTGGCTTGATCTTTTTTTGCTCAGTTATGATAAATTTGGAACAATCATGGATTTTTTCTTGTTGAATTGTTGAAAGATTTCAAAAGATTGATTTTTTCTTTGAGTGGAAGGTTCATGCCGTGAAAATTTCATTCTCTGTTATCAACTTGATTTCTTTTAGAAATTTGTTGCATCCCTTGTATAATGCCATCTAGTTTTTACAGTCGTATACTCATAACCATGTTTTTAGATTTAATCCTATATCTATATCCAAAGTTAAAATATATAATAACCATGTTAAAAGATCCAACCCGATATCTATTTTCTAACAATTTTTTTTTTGTTTTTAAAAATTTCTAAGATTTTGATGATAAATTATTTATTTTTTATTTTCTTAAAATTTTGCCTAGTGATCATGCATATAATTCAGGGTTTATTAACATTAAAATATGCATGATTTTATAAAATAATGTTTCAAAAACCCAATTTTATGATAGTTTTCGAGTAAATGTGCTAAAATGATTTAAAAATAGAAAATGCATGAAAAATAGTTTTATTTTACATTTTTATGCATATTTTAGTTTTTTTTATAGTCATAGTAGTTTTAGTTTTAGTTTTCAATAAAAATAATAATAAAAATAAAAATAAAATAAAAATTAGAGTTAAAAATAGAGTTAGATATATTTTGAAATGAGGTTAGTGTAAATAATTTTTTTTAGAGTAGTTAGTTAGTTTGAGGTTTTTAGTAAATAGTTTGTTTTTCTTAAATACTCTTTTAAATAGATTGTTTTTTTTTTAACAAACCATTGCATGGTTTGTGTTTTGTTTGAAAATTGAAAAAAAAAACTAAAAAATTATATATATAATAACAAACCGGTTTTACACGGTTTGATTTCTTTGAAAAAACCGAAAAAAATTAATAAAACCGGCTTGAACCGGTTTGCATTTGTTTCAAACCAGTTCCAGCCGGTTTTGTGTTTTTAAAAACCCCAAAAAATGCAAAAACCAGGCGCCTCCTCCATTCACGCCCGAACCTTCCTCTTTCCCCTCTTTCCTTCTCTTCCCTCTTTTCTCAACCTCCTCCACCATCGCTGGTGGTTCCTTACCTCATTCTTCCCCTTCTCCCTCTTGCTCTGTTCAATCCAGCCGGCAGTGGTGGAAGCTCTTCATTTCGGCGACAACGTGGTGGTGGAGGCCGCCCTTCTTCCCTAATCCTTCCTCTGGTTCGGTAAGATCTTCAGTTTCTTCTTCTTCTTCTTCTTCCTCTTCTTTTTCCGATTTCTTCTTCTTCTTCTTCTTCTTCTTCTTCTTATTCAGATCTTCCTTCTCTTCTTCTTATTCAGATCTTCCTTCTCTTCTTCTTCCGATCTGGTTTTTCTTCTACTTCTACTTCTTCTTCTTCTTCAGCTTGGTTTGTTATTTCATTTTAATTGATTCTCCGACTGTGTTGATTGTGAAAAAACATAATAAAAATTAAAAACGAAAAGAAAGAAAAAAATCGATAGATGTTTCAGTTTTTGTTTTTTTTTGTATCGTCCGATCTTCTATTTTGTAGTTTATTTTTTTAGTTAGATTTCCTTTATTCATTCATAATTCTGTTCTTAATTTGTAATTTGTTTTTTTTTTCTGTTTGACATTTTGTTATTTTCCTGTTTTGTTGTTTTTGAAATTTATGTTCATCGTTTAATTTTCCTGTTATACATCTATTTTCCTATTTTGTTTAGCACGTTATTTTCATAATTTCATTCATTCATTGTTTTGCATTATGTTTTTTTTACTCATTGCATTAATTCCAATTTCCTCATTCTTTTGATTTTCAGTTTATTCATTTGTTGATTTGATTTTTGATTCCGATTCATCTTATTTTTTTTGTTATTTTGCATTTACTATAGGGTTTCCTGTTTTGCATTTTTTTTAATTTCCTGTTTTCTTTGTTCATTCTGAAGTCCTGTTTGCTTAATCCATGTAATTTTTTTTATGTTGTTACATAGTTTAGTTTAATCAATTCCTGTTTTGTTTTACAGTCTTTTTCCTATTTTTTTTTATATACTGAATCCGTTTTTCATTAGTTTTTAATTAGATGTTTTTCATTACAGTCTAAATTTTTGTTGTTCAATATTTGTTTTTCCTATTTTTACATGCTGATTTCTCTGATTTACATTACAGTTAATATTAGTCTTTCCTGTGTGTTTATATACTGAATTTCTTGTATTTTTCATTCATTGATTCTCTGTTTTGATTTCATATATTTTCATAAGTAGTTACTTTACTATTAGTTAAGTGATTAGTTCGTTAACTGATAGACATTAGTTAATTGAGTAGTATTAGTTGTGAGTTAAGTAAACTATTAGTTAATTAGTAACTAGTTAATTAGATTTAATTAGAATTCATTTTCATTTGAAATTGTCATTTAGAATTCTTGCTTAATTTCTTTTGTATTTTTAGCATTTAGTCAGTTTAGTATAATTTTCTTTCTATCTGTGGTACTGCTCGTGTTCATTTGAATTGTGCAGGATAGCACAAGACTAGAGCGGAAGCAATTACATGACACGAAGTACGAAGAATAAAGTTTCTTTTTGCTTTTATTTTTAGAATTAGGAATTTAATTGGGTTTGTAAATATTGCACTTTACGCCCTCTGTGAAGGGTATTCATTTGTTGTAATAGTTAGTTGTTTTTACCTTTTCTGAACATTTTACATTTCAATAATTCGGCAATAAAGATTAGTTTAGATTTGTGTACTTGAATACGATATATTCCTGTTCCCTGAGTTCAACCCGGTTTCATCCACTAGTGAGAACCGGTTTTTATTATTTGATGTCTGGTTTTCACATGTTTTTCATTTAAAAATCTTTTCAAAATTACAACGATTTAAAAGAACACATCACCTACAAGAACCTAAGAAAAATAAAAAAGTTAAAAATCTTACGAGAAATCATTTTATGTTTTTTTAACATAAAATGTGATTTTGAATATACATTTTTTGAACATTTTTAAACATTTATTAGTTTTTAGATCCGGTCCTAGATTTTTATATTTTAAATGTTCTTTTATGTTAAATGGTGGGTGGATTGGGTCATACGATCCAAAACAAAGTAATCTGACCCATTATTCATGACTATCTAAGTTGTCTGCACATGGTCATCAAACAACAAACGTTGGACTTGATATAGCTGTTAGGGAATAAACAGCCCCAGTGTGTTGTTCCATCTTTTTTGTTCATTTCGTCCAATCTCGAACAAACCAGAACATACCCTTAGCGAACTCAACCCCTCATTATGATTTTTGGGGCATAATGATAATTTTCCTGTACATCAAACCATTCTCAATGTTTGGCTATGATTAGTTTGAGGCACTTTAAGGAAGGACCAAGTTTGTACTAAAACGCATAACACAGAGATTATTTTGCAAAACCCTGACAAGGCACGAATTATTTTGCAAAAAGCCCAATGGATGAAGAGATTAGTGAGTTAAGATGGTTTTAGGAAAGTAAAAAGCTCTTTGTGTTTGAATTTGAACTCTTGTTGACTTGCAACTTGGCACGAAACCTATCAAAGGAGGCTCCGCTTGTCTGGTAGGAGCAGCTAGTGCACGTCACCTTGAGTTGGGACGTTGCAGGTTCCAAAACCCAATGGTTTAGTTGTATAATTGGTAGGGGTCTGCCTAATCCCAGTTTTGCCTTTCAATAATAAAAAATAAAAACTTGGCACTAAACCTAATCAGCTTAGATTCGGCTTGGTCGTAAATGAGGTTGGTGAAAGCCACTGCTGGCAAGTGCAAGTTGACGTGGCACACTTGTTGCTAACTTGACATGTTACGAACTCTCTTGAGTCACTGGCCAAGCCAACCAACTTGATACAAACCGAGTTACTACTAGTGGCCAGGCTACAAGTTGGTACTTACTCAACATTGACAGTTATCTTGACTTGATTGACGTGGACATACCCCAAGAATGGCCATCCCCTGCTGATTTGGGTCGGGTTTAAAATTTAGACTCGTAGTGAAAACGGGTTGGATCTTGGGTATTATAAATGAAGTCCTAAACCCGAATGTAGCGCATTATGTACCTTAGCCTAAATGGTTCTCCATGTTTTTAAAACCGAATTGACCCAACTATATACCTGAACTGACTATAATGGAGGAGTATGAGAAAATACTAATTGGTAAATATTATGTTATATATTTAACTAAACATTTAAAGATGTTGATAAACTTAGAATTAATATGCAAAATGTTTTAGTAATCAATACTTTAATTCATTTTTTTGCATATACTTCCCATTGTTCTCTCATGAAAATTGTCGAGTTGAAGTGAATCCCAGAATAATACTCAAAAACTTACTGAATTTGATATATTTTAAATATGATATATCATTGATTTTTTTGTTTCAACTTGAAATGATTGGTTGACATGCAAACGTTTTTTTTATATTCAGATTTTGACATTATTTTTTTAAGAAAAGTAAAAAAAATGAGAATAGTTAATAAGCTTTTGAGTTGTTAGCATATAATTTTAATGAATAGTTGGTTTCATTAATTTATATTTTTTATTGACGAGTAATTTGGTCTAAAATACTGATTATATCAAGACCCAAATTGAAACCCAAACCCGTTAAGACCCGAATGGATAAACTTGAACCGTTAACTTAGATGACTACTTTTTTCAGCCATACCCAGACCCGAAATCGACCCAAATCAAAATGCGTCTATTTAAGACATGAATCGATTATACCCGACCTGATGCATACCCGAACCCGTTAACCCATATGGGTCCATAGTTTCTAGGTGTACACGAACCCGAATGGGATTGGTCAGGTTTGGGTGTCTTACTTATAGACTCGATAGAGAATTGGGTCGGATAAGACCTGACCCGGTTACACCCGTACCCTCACTTTTGTTTGTTAACTACTAGTAAGCCTGCTAAACAAGCCAAAATGACCAAAGGTGAGATGTTCAAGTTTGGGACGTTTTTGTGGCGAGCCAAGCCATGCTCGAGATGTCTCATTTACAAAACAATGCATTGTTTTAAATCATAAAGTAATAGGATTTGAACTTCATACCTATTGGGCCAAGCTCAAGATATATATATATATATATATATATATATATATATATATATATATATATATATTGTCTCAAACCTAGAAGTAATAGGATTTGAACTCTAAACCTGTTGCTTGCGTGCCAAACATTTTTCAGTATTTATTTTAAACTACATTGTGTGATATAAAGAAGGATATATATTTGGTACAGTAGTTGTACATGCAATCTAGTTGAGATCTCATATTGCAAGTCTTTTCAACTCAATCTAGCAACATAGATGTGTTCTATAAGCTCAATTTTGTAGGAATCACCCTTTATCAATTTTTTTTGGACAAACAATAAAGTCTTAATGAGTCAAGAAATTTTAAAGCATTCATAACATTTGATATTTTCGGTGGCAAAAAAAAAACTCACTTGCACATGAGGATCCAGCCTAAACCCCACAAAAGTGGTTATGTAGACTATATCTACAAGGTCGGAATTATTAAAAAAATAAAAAATATTTTTTTTTTGCGACGAGGATCTCATGTCGAAGCAAGGAAATTAAAACCCCAGGTGGGGAGAGAGAGAGAGAGAGAGAGAGAGAGAGAGAGAGAGAGAGAGAGAGAGAGAGCTACATGACAACTTATGTGGTTCTGTTCAATGATTAAACCTACATCCATGGAATAAAGAGCTCTAATTGTTCTTTATTCAAATATATATATATATATATATATATATATATATATATATATATATATATATATATATATATATATAACATACAAAGGAGATACATTAAGAGAGGAGAGAAGAAAGAGAGAAGATCATGCTACACGTTACAAAGAGATAAAAATGAAAATAGAAAGAAACAAACAAAAGAAAAAATATTTTGAATTTTTTTGAAAGTAGGCTTAGTCAACTTTTTTTCTTGCTTCTTTCTTTCCAATTCTTCTTTTTTTCCATATAATGGTCATCCTCATCACTTGTCCTCATTTGATTTATTCTTACCATAGATTCAAGATTATCTTGATTTGTACTTGCCATTGCTTTGTTGAGAAACTTTGTTTTGATGTCACATAATATGATACACTGTCGTATTTGATTTTATATGATATGATAATATGTCCTCTTGAAAAATGTTATATTATGACTGAATATGTTTTGCCATAAATCTAACGAGTATTTGATGCAAGGATATCTCACCCAAAAAGGATGGAGACTTCCTGTTCAAGTACAAGTAGTGCAATCATACTCCTTGAAGAAAAAGCTTGATGAGCCATGCATTCCTAAAGTTCAACTGAAGAGATCGGCTACCTCAAGATGAAGATTTTTTTCTTCTTTAGAGTCATATGTAACAGAACCTTCAGGAACATGCATATTGCATATTACATACTCACTCATAAAAACTATATCATAAAAGTATACGATAGTTTCAAAAAACTCCTTTTTGAAAACTAATAATTGTACCTCCTTACAACCATTTATGAAAAAGGTATTTTTGACATGATTTCAAAATATAATAATTGTACCTTACATCATATACAAGACAACATGAAAAGAAATGTAGGAAAAAGACAAAACATAAAATCGGCTACATAAAGAAAACAAATATAATATGTTTTGAAAAGACTCTAGTTACCTTCTTTAAAGAAATGTTTTTAAATATGGGAAAAAGACAAAAACATGAAATCGGCTACATAAAGAAAACAAATATAATATGTTTTGAAAAGACTCTAGTTACCTTCTTTAAAGAAATAATTTTAAAATATGGGTAAAAGACAAAACATGAAAATCGGCTACACAAAAAAAACAAATATAAATTATTTTGATAAAGACTCTAGTTACCTTTTTACAAACCCATAGAATGTCGACTTACTTGAAGTCATCATTCTCTTTGTACAAGCATTAAATACCTCCTGTAAGAAATCCTTGTTAATATCCTTCTCAAGAATGTCGACTTTCTTGTAGTCCTCATTCTCTCTGAAGACTTTGAAAAACACAACATAAAGAAAACACTTGACATGACTATGTACAAATAAATATCTCAAAGCACTCATTGTACTTACACTCATTTAAGGTAAAGAAGTACTTATGTACCTCAAATCATTAATTAGAATAAAGACAAAACTACAAATCCAACGTTCAATGTACTATTGTAAGAAATAGACTTTTTACATAAAGTATGTATTACCTAAAATAATACAACGACTAAGTGTACCCTATATTTTACTTTTATGGAAAAAGGGATT
This sequence comes from Nuphar pumila, assembly GCF_984573655.1. Lineage (NCBI taxonomy): Eukaryota > Viridiplantae > Streptophyta > Magnoliopsida > Nymphaeales > Nymphaeaceae > Nuphar > Nuphar pumila. Next base: position 101,654,642 of record NC_143252.1, on the reverse strand, counting down.
CTCGAATTTCTCTAAAAGATGTTTTTGAAATGACATAACATTTCACATTTCAAAAAGGCTACGATTTCAAAATGTAACGACTACTTTTTTAAAGCTATATAAACACACTCAAATAAACTATTCAAACAAGAGGAATGGAATAGACGTGTGAGCTTACAACGAGAAAAATTCTATTCATTATTTGAAAAGAGAGCCTTGAAAAAGAAAAGAAAGAAAAGAGAAAAAGTCAAGCATAGCTCTTTGACAAAGAGTATCTTCTGAGTGAAAAACAGAACAGTCTGAGAATCCTTCATTCATGCATTCATATCATTCTGAAGGTTCTATAGGAAGTATTGTAACTTTCTGTTATTCACTGTATTCCTTCTTTGTTGAAAGAAGTAGACCTCTGAGAAAGAGGGTGTTGTCCTTCTCTGTTGAGAGAAGAAGACCTCTGTGGAAGAGGGTGTGCCCCTTCTCTGTTGAGAGAAGAAGACCTCTGATGAAGAGGGTGTTGTACTATTTATCCGGTGACTCGGATGTTATAGTGGAAAGCTCTAGTGGTTTGCTTGGGGACTGAATGTAGGTCTGGGTATTGACCGAACCAGTATAAATTCTGTGTTTTATGTGTTGTGCTTTATTGCCTGATTATTTTATTTTATCGATCTTTATCATATTTCACTATTCACCCCCCCTCTACTGGAATTTCATTTGGTATCAGAGCAGATTTGCTGGTTTCGACATAACAAGTCTTCCAGCACAAATGGCATCTACCTCTTATGCTCGTGATATTGAAGGTCAACACGCATCTCGTCCTCCTTTCTTCAATGGCTCCAACTATGGATACTGGAAGTGCATAATGGCTATATTTCTCAAATTCATAGATTTTGCTGTATGGAAAATTGTTGAGCATCCATACACATCTCCATCCACAGACTATAACTTATGGTCTGATGAAGAAAAGAAAATGACAAACCTAAATGCAAAGGCTATGAATGCCTTATATTGTGTCATTGATCAAAACGAATTCAATAGAATATCTATATGTGAATCTGCATATGACATTTGGCATTCTTTGGAGGTTATTCATGAAGGAACCAACAAAGTAAAAGAAGCAAAAATCTCATCTCTTGTTAGAAAATATGAGTTGTTCAAAATGAACAAAGATGAACCCATCACAGAGATGTTTACCAGATTCACCAACATCACCAACGATTTGAAATCTCTGGGTGTAACATATTCCCAGACAGAAAAGGTGAAGAAAATCTTGAGATCTCTCACAACTGATTGGGAGAAGAAGACTACAGTTATTGAAGAAGCTCAAGATTTATCTAAGCTCACTTTGGATGACTTAATAGGCAATCTTATGGCCTATGAAGTCCACATGAAAGAAAGAAGGGAAGATGAGCAACCAATAAAGAAAACTCTAGCTTTCCCAGCTCTATCTGAGAATGAAGACTCAGATAAAGAATCCAAAATTGCGCTACTTACCAGAAAATTTCAGCGCTTCATGAGAAGGAACCGGCTTCCAAACAGGCACAAGGAAAGAAAAGATCCTAAGGAAGATCCCATGTGCTATCAGTGTAATAAACCAGATCACTTAAGGCGTGACTGTCCCCTTCTCAAAAGAAAATCCAAGACCGAGGAACCAAAGAAGAGGTTCTTCAAGAAAAAGGCTCTGCATGCTCAATGGGATGATTCAGAACCATCCACCAGTGAAGAGTCAAGTGATGATGAAGCCGAAACTGCAAATATGTGCTTCATGGCAAACGAAAGTTCGGTAAGTGAAATCTCTGATTTTTCCGTTGAAGAACTTCTAGATGCTTTTCAAGAACTATTCGAAGAATCTAGAAAATTGAGTTTAAAAAATAAAGCTTTAAAATCTGAAAATCTAGAGCTTTCCCAGAAAAATGAAAAACTCAGCAGTGAAAATTCTGAGTTGAAAAAGAAAAACTTAATGCTTATGTCTGAAATCTCTTCTACTAGCTCCAAAACTAAAAATCTGCAAGTAGAAATTTCAGAACTAAAAAGTAAAACTGAGAACCTCATGAAAACGGTTTTCAAGTTTACTAAAGGTAAAGAGAACTTGGATAAACTCTTATCCTCTCAAAAAGTCTCTTTCTACAAGAATGGTATTGGCTACTCTCATTTCAACAAGCCTTCTTGTATGAATCAAAGGACCACGTTTGTGAAAAGTTCGTCTGAACCAAATAAGGAGTATTATAATTCTTTTAACTCCTCTAAGGTTGTAGACAAACCCAAATCCAAATGGATATGGGTTCCAAGGTCTAACAAAAAGGGACCCGATTGGGTACCAAAAAGAAATTTTACTTGATGATTTGCAGGCTCCAAATAAGAAGAACAGATGGATTCTAGACAGTGGATGTTCAAAACACATGACAGGACATCCAGACCTTTTTGTTGTTCTTCATCATAAAGGAGGAACCGTCACCTTTGGAGATAACAACAAAGGTTTGATAATTGGCATTGGTAATATTGGTAACATAGATAGACCTCTTATCAAAGACGTTCTCTTTGTTAAAGGCTTAAAACATAACCTACTAAGTATCAGTCAAATGTGTGACACAAGTTATAATGTTAGCTTTAATCATGATGCATGCCTCATAGCAGACACCAACGAAAACATCATCTTAAAAGGTATAAGAAAGAATAATATATATGAACTATACCTAGAAAACATCACAGAACATTGTCTCATAGCTAATAATGACACTCAACATCTATGGCACATGAGAATGGGTCATGTCAATTCTAAATACATGTCTAAATTAGCTAAAGATAAGTTAGTACGTGGGTTACCCAAAATATCTTTTAAAAAGGATTATTTTTGTGATGCATGTCAATTAGGAAAACTATCAAAATCATCTTTCAAATCAAAAAATATCATTTCAAGTAAAAGACCTTTAGAACTTCTCCACTTGGATCTTTTTGGTCCTTCTAGAGTAGCTAGTCATAATCACAATAAATACGTTTTTGTTATTTTAGATGACTACTCAAGATTTACTTGGGTAATATTTTTGAAAAACAAAAGTGACACGTTTTGTCAATTTGAAATCTTATGTAAAAAATTACAAAATGAAAAATCTTGTTCTATTGTTAAAATCCGTAGTGACCATGGAGGAGAATTTGAAAATGAACTTTTTGAAAATTTTTGTAACTTGCATGGTATTTCTCATAACTTTGCCTTTCCTAGAGCTGCACCTCAAAATGGTGTAGTAGAAAGAAAGAACAGAACCCTTCAGGAATCTGCTAGAACTATGCTCCAACACAATAATCTTGCTAAATTTTTTTGGGCAGAAGCTGTCAATACTGCATGCTACATAACAAATAGAGTCCTCATTAGACCCTTATTAAATAAAACTCCATATGAACTATTCTATGACAGAACTCCAAGAATAGACTATTTCAAAGTCTTTGGTTGTAAATGCTTTATCCTAAACACAAAAGATAGCCTAGATAAATTTGATGCTAAATCTATTGAAGGCATATTTTTAGGATATTCAAGTCATAGTAAAGCATACAGGGTTTTCAATAAGCATTCTAAGTCTATTGAAGAATCTATGCATGTTAGTTTCTGTGAATCTATTGATCAATCTGTTCATAAGCAAACTAACGATGATGATGTTGAAAGTACAGATTTATTTTTAGATAACACAGCTAAGTCTAATGAAGATGATCATCAAAGAACATTTGTCGATATCAAGGATCATCCTCAAAAGCAGATTTTGGGAGAACTGACAAAGGGGGTTCAGACTAGAGCTCAGTTAGAACGAATTGCAAATATGGCATTCATTTCTCAACTTGAACCAAAGAAGATTGATGAAGCCATCATCGATGAGTTCTGGATGCTAGCCATGACTGAAGAACTAAATCAATTCCAAAGGAATGAAGTTTGGGATCTTGTACCTAGACCAAAGAATCATCCGATCATTGGGACAAGATGGATCTTCAGAAACAAGCTAGATGAAACAGGTAATGTTATAAGAAACAAGGCCAGACTAGTAGCTCAAGGATACAACCAGGAGGAAGGTATTGATTTTGATGAAACATTTGCTCCTGTTGCTAGACTTGAATCTATTAGAATGTTTTTAGCATATGAAAGCTATATAGATTTCAAATTATATCAAATGGATGTTAAAAGTGCATTTCTGAATGGATTTATAAATGAAGAAGTTTATGTAAAACAACCTCCAGGATTTGAAAATGAACAATATCCAGATCATGTTTTTAAACTCAAACGTGCTTTGTATGATTTAAAACAAGCACATCGTGCTTGGTATGATAGACTTAAAACCTTTTTGTTAAAAGCTGGTTTTTCTGTAGGCAAAGCAGACTCTACATTATTCGTTAAAATAGTGAATAATCATACCCTAATTGTTTAAATATATGTAGACGATATCATCTTTGGATCTTCTAACAACACTCTTTGTGAAGAATTTTCTAAGTCCATGCAGAAAGAATTTGAAATGAGTATGATGGGAGAACTCACCTACTTTCTTGGGCTGCATATTAAGCAAACCAAGGATGGAGTTTTCATCAATCAATCTAAGTATGCTCGTGAACTTCTGAAGAGGTTCAACATGAACTCAACTGCTTCAAAATCTACTCCTATGAGCACTACTACTGTTTTGGACAAAGATGAAGATGGTAAGTCTGTTGATACAAAGGTATACCGAGGTATGATAGGATCACTTCTATATTTAACTGCTAGCCGTCCAGATATTATGTTCAGTGTTTGCTTGTGTGCTAGATTTCAGTCAAATCCAAAAGAATCACATCTTAAAGCTGTAAAAAGAATAATGAGATATTTAAAAGACAGTTGATTTTCGATTATTCTATTCAAAATCCTCTACATTTGATCTAATCTCATACAACGATACTGACTTTGCTGGAAGTAAATCTGATAGAAAAAGCACAAGTGGAACATGTCATATGCTAGGGCACTCTCTAGTATCATGGTTCAGTAAGAAACAAAATTGTGTATCTTTATCAACTACTGAAGCTGAATACATTGCTGCTAGCCTAGCCTGTACCCAAGTTATCTGGATGAAACAAACCTTAAAAGATTTTGGTTTAAATTTTGAAAATACAACTATTTTCTGTGATAATACTAGTGCTATAAACTTATCTAAAAATCCTATTCTACACTCACGAACTAAGCACATTCAAATAAGACATCACTTCTTAAGAGAACAAGTCTTAAACAACATTATTAAACTCGAATTTATACCTACTAATCAACAGTTAGCAGACATATTCACTAAACCATTAAAACATGAAGACTTCACACGTATTAGAAGAGAACTAGGAATATGCAAACTAAGTGACTTATAAATTAATCACACTTATTAAGATTATTGCTTTTGATAAAATCTTATTTTAAAAGGCTTTTTCTTATCGATTTTTTTTTGTGTGTTTTACTATTCAAAGTCAAACTATGTTTTCATATTTTCGTATACTCTCAATACTCATAGAAACACATTCATCATAACACATTCTTTATGTCTTTCAACTTGTCATCTTTCAAGTACACTTTCATAATGACTTCTTGTCCTATCTCCTTTTACGTATATCCATAAGAACCATTTACTTTAAGTAAAAAGCTATCATGAATTGGATCACATCACTCATTTCATTACACCTTTTATATCTTTTGTCTTTTTGTGACAACCTCTCATACGATAAGCTAGCCGACCTCCAACCATGATATTATATTCCTCATAACTTTAATTATTATCCTTCATTGATTATATTCATGTGATATATTCTCTTTCATGTCCTTGTATCAATATACTTCTCTAAAATCTTAAAACCTCTTATAAATTCAAAGTGATTATATTTCACGTAAACTTTTACTATATCATCGGTTATTTCATAGCTTAAGCATAATCTATTATCATCCTGACACATCCTTTATGAAATAATATTTTAAACTCTCCTTTTTCGACAACTTGTCCTCTATTGTTTTTAGCACTACTAGTACCACCCTTTTATTTCCTCTTTCTCTCTTTATCTCATATGAAGTGACTTTCCATCCGTGACCATGACTCTCACATATATTTTATATCTCTCTTAAATTGAGATTCATAAAAGTCTTGTCTTCAAGCAAAACTTTATCTATTGGCTAATCTAACTCTACTTTATGTCATATCTAAATCAAGTGATTGTTGTCCTTTATAACCTTTCTCATTTTTCTACATATCCGTATCATCTTTTTATGTCTATTCACTCTTCTTTCACGCTTATCAATATATATACTTCTTAAATAAAAATTATTATTGCCTCTCACTCATACCCCATGGGTTGTCCTATTCCAAACTCTCCTTTCACGAATTAGGAATACTTCCACATAAAGTAAAATCATGTAGAAAAAGTTGCTTGTTTTATTAGGCCATTATTTTCTTCACTCTATAACTATTCTTTTAAACTTTTTTGAATTATTCACTCTCTCAAGTTCAAAACATGATACCCCATACTCTATTAATGACTTGTCTCACTAGTCAATAAACTCACCCATAGTAAAATTCATACATATATATACAAACTTGTTCAAATCTATGTCCTTCTTAAAATACACACCAATATAATACACTATCTTCTACCATTGATTTGATTTGTCATTCACTAGCCCCTTAACTTACAACTCACGAATTTCCTTATTCAAACTACAATCCAAAAATCCTTCACTTCCATTGTCATTCAAATTATTGTCACAATTATTTTCTCTTTTTTATTTAATCGACTGTTTCATTCCTCACCAATACCACTCGTAGCTCACTATCTTCAAACTCATCCCTCTCACCACTCCTTTTGCAATGGCTTCTTCATCCAACTCTGCAATCACTGCCGCAGATCTAAGGTATCCCGATCTCTTTCATGACTACAACCTACTTTGCTCTCGACCCATTCATGAAGAAAAATTAGTTCACTATGAAGACTTCATGCTATTTGACTTAGACAACTATCTCCCCGAACTCAAACATCTACTAGGATCTTCATCCCACGCTGCCTATTATCCTGAACTAGTTCGACTATTCTATACAAACTTTTCTACTGATCATGAACAAACTACAATCACCAGTAAAGTTCGAGGCAAGCTGATGTTTTTTGATGCTTCCGACCTAGGTAAAATTCTAAACCTACCTTCCACCGCCATCGACCTCAACAGCATAGTACCAATCGAACGATCGGTTCTTCAAAAAATACTTCTCTGCACCAACTGCTACCAACTTCCCTGGCACATGAGGAATCTCCAACCTCATGCTCAATTACTTGCCCAGATTCTTCTCCACAACATCTATCCCAAGCTTCCCCGCAAGGGATTAGTTCCACGAAAAATCTCTCTTCTTATCTACGCAATTTTTTCTTCTACTCCAATAAACTGGTCCTCCATTCTTTTCGACCTTTTTATTCGTTATAAAAAATTCAAGCCTCTTCTTTTCGGATGTTTCATAACTCCCATTCTCAAATACTTCAAAGTACCCCTTCACAACGAAGTTATCCTCCATCCCTCTCAGGTCCTCGATGCTACCACCTTCAATTTAAGGTCCCTGCACATGCCTGACTCTGATGAAGAAGATCCAACATCCACCTTCAATTACTTCCCTACTCTGATGGATGTCCAGCGCTCTCAGGATCGTATTCTTCGCCGTAAAGCCTTGTTGCAGCAAACTCTACGAACCCTCCAGTCGGATCAAGTCAACCGAACACATCAACATCCTCCACCTTCGGGATAAACTTTTTTTTGGTCTGTAATAACTTTTCATTACTTTTGGTCTGTAATAACTTTTAATTACTTTTGGTCTGTAATAACTCTCTTACTCTGATCCCTTCCTTTTTGTCTATGACAAAGGGGGAGAAAACCTGTCTCCATTATTGGAGAAATACTCTCTTTAAACATTTTTCAATATTTTATCATATTATTATTTCTATGCATAATGTCTTTTTTACAGGGGGAGCATATTTTGTCATCATCAAAAAGGGGGAGAATGTTGAGAAACTCTGTTTTGATGTCACATAATATGATACACTGTCGTATTTGATTTTATATGATATGATAATATGTCCTCTTGAAAAATGTTATATTATGACTGAATATGTTTTGCCATAAATCTAACGAGTATTTGATGCAAGGATATCTCACCCAAAAAGGATGGAGACTTCTTGTTCAAGTACAACTAGTGCAATCATACTCCTTGAAAAAAAAGCTGGATGAGCCATACATTCCTAAAGTTCAACTGAAGAGATCGGCTACCTCAAGATGAAGATTTTTTTCTTCTTTAGAGTCATATGTAACAGAACCTTCAGGAACATACATATTGCATATTACATACTCACTCATAAAAACTATATCATAAAAGTATACGATAGTTTCAAAAAGCTCCTTTTTGAAAACTAATAATTGTACCTCCTTACAACCATTTATGAAAAAGGTATTTTTGACATGATTTCAAAATATAATAATTGTACCTTACATCATATACAAGACAACATGAAAAGAAATGTAGGAAAAAGACAAAACATAAAATCGGCTACATAAAGAAAACAAATATAATATGTTTTGAAAAGACTCTAGTTACCTTCTTTAAAGAAATGTTTTTAAATATGGGAAAAAGACAAAAACATGAAATCGGCTACATAAAGAAAACAAATATAATATGTTTTGAAAAGACTCTAGTTACCTTCTTTAAAGAAATAATTTTAAAATATGGGTAAAAGACAAAACATGAAAATCGGCTACACAAAAAAAACAAATATAAATTATTTTGATAAAGACTCTAGTTACCTTTTTACAAACCCATAGAATGTCGACTTACTTGAAGTCATCATTCTCTTTGTACAAGCATTAAATACCTCCTGTAAGAAATCCTTGTTAATATCCTTCTCAAGAATGTCGACTTTCTTGTAGTCCTCATTCTCTCTGAAGACTTTGAAAAACACAACATAAAGAAAACACTTGACATGACTATGTACAAATAAATATCTCAAAGCACTCATTGTACTTACACTCATTTAAGGTAAAGAAGTACTTATGTACCTCAAATCATTAATTAGAATAAAGACAAAACTACAAATCCAACGTTCAATGTACTATTGTAAGAAATAGACTTTTTACATAAAATATGTATTACCTAAAATAATACAACGACTAAGTGTACCCTATATTTTACTTTTATGGAAAAAGGGATTCTCGAATTTCTCTAAAAGATGTTTTTGAAATGACATAACATTTCACATTTCAAAAAGGCTACGATTTCAAAATGTAACGACTACTTTTTTAAAGCTATATAAACACACTCAAATAAACTATTCAAACAAGAGGAATGGAATAGACGTGTGAGCTTACAACGAGAAAAATTCTATTCATTATTTGAAAAGAGAGCCTTGAAAAAGAAAAGAAAGAAAAGAGAAAAAGTCAAGCATAGCTCTTTGACAAAGAGTATCTTCTGAGTGAAAAACAGAACAGTCTGAGAATCCTTCATTCATGCATTCATATCATTCTGAAGGTTCTATAGGAAGTATTGTAACTTTCTGTTATTCACTGTATTCCTTCTTTGTTGAAAGAAGTAGACCTCTGAGAAAGATAGTGTTGTCCTTCTCTGTTGAGAGAAGAAGACCTCTGTGGAAGAGGGTGTGCCCCTTCTCTGTTGAGAGAAGAAGACCTCTGATGAAGAGGGTGTTGTACTATTTATCCGGTGACTCGGATGTTATAGTGGAAAGCTCTAGTGGTTTGCTTGGGGACTGAATGTAGGTCTGGGTATTGACCGAACCAGTATAAATTCTGTGTTTTATGTGTTGTGCTTTATTGCCTGATTATTTTATTTTATCGATCTTTATCATATTTCACTATTCACCCCCCCTCTACTGGAATTTCATGCTTGAGTCCTTACCATAGCTGATTTCAAATCCTCCTCAGCTTCCAAGTCATCCATAGTCATTTTTTGCTTGTGTCTTTACCATAGCTGATTTGCCATAGTCATCCTTTGTTTGATTCCTTATCATAATTGATTTCAAATCTTTCTTACCGGTCATCCTTGCCCAAGTCGCCCTTTGCTTGATTTCTTACTATTCTAGTTGTAAACTCCAAATCCATAACTTCCTTATCTTGGATATTAATATCCCCCTCAAACTTAGCCCGAAACATAGGCCAAGAGTGTCCTTAGCTTGGTGATTCGTCAAATTCGCTGCCTTCATCTTATTTCGATGGTGATCTGTCATGGCATCAATGGATTCTGCAGACCAGAACTCTAGTAGACAAATTGACACAGGTAATTCCATATTATCTTATCCTTATCTTGTGAGCATGAATGTGTCCAACTTTGTTTCCATCAAACTCAATCACTCAAATTTTTTATTGTGGAAGATGCAAATGTTGGCCTTGATAGAGAGTCGAGATATGTAGGGCTTTCTCATCGGTGAGACAACTATGCCAGATATTCATTAACACACTGACAGCATTGATGTTATGCATAATCGTGTTCCAAACCTTACATATACAACTTGAAAAAAATTCAATAAGTTGTTAAAGGGTTGGATAACAAGAACTCTATCCAAGAGTGTCCATAGCTTGGTTGTTGGTTTAAAGAGTTTAAAAGAGATTTTGACATCTCTTGTTGAGGCTTTTGCCCAAGATTCGTAAGAAAGTGAATTCTATCTCATGCAACAATTAATCACAATCAAGGAAGGGTTCGATAACTTGATTGAATATGTGAAAAAAAATTAAGGGAGTCTGTGATGACCTTGCTACTATTGGAAAACCTATTGAGAACGGGGTTAATTAAAACCTTTTGGCTGTTGCAAGGGTTAGACCAGGGTTACTAATTGTTTGTCACTACTGTATTAAAACCTCATGTTCTTTCCTACAAAGATATAGTACCCTTGCTTCAAAGTTTTTAGGCAAGAAATAACCTTACCGACATTGACTAACCTTAAGACGCCTACTTCAATAGGCATGACCAATACAAGAAGAGAGAAATTGAGAGTCAATGCTTTAATTCAAGGGGTTGTGGATTCTATCAAGGGGAAACTTCAACAAGAGAGAAAAAAATATCAGTCAAGCTCAAAACTCTGGACACACTCAAAATTGAGAAGACAATGCCAGTCAAAATCAAAACAAAGAAAAAATTGAGGTAGTAATATGTTAGATCTATAATAAACGTAATCATTCGGCCCTCAATTGTTATAATTATTTCAATCACTCATTCCAAGCCGAAAATATTCCTCAAGCCTTAACTACTATGACAGTTGTTGACTCCCAAGATTTAGAATTGTTTCCTAACACAAGCGCTTCTTCTCACATAACCATTTTACAAGATTCATTCTGATTTATGGAGACCCACTCATATCTTGTCAAAGGATAATTTCAAGTTTTATGTTATCTTCATAGACAATCACATATGTTTCATGTGGTTTTACCCTTTAAAAAGGAAATCTGATTATTTTAAAGCTTTTAAATATTTTTATATTTATTGATTGCCAATTTAATCAAAAAATTTCAAAGTGACGGAGATAGAGAATATTCTAGTGAATTTTCTTAATTTTTTTTGAATAATTCAAGAATAAAACATCAAGTGGCATGCCCTTGTACCCCAAAACAAAATGGGGTTTTAAAAAAAAACATAAAAATATTACCAAACTTGGGTTGACAATGATGATTCATGCTAATGTTCCTAAGAGATTATGGGTAGATGCTTTCTCTGTTGTAGTGTTAGTGTTTTTAATTAACAGGCTACCATTGACATCTTTGGACAAGCAATCTCTTTATTTTAGGCTTTACAAAAAACATTATAATTACTCATGCTTAAGAATTTTTTGTTTCCATTGTTTTTTATTTTTACGAGATCAAAGTAATTCTAAATTTGATCCTAAATCATTTCCCTGTGCATTTCTTAGTTATAGTATGATTCATAAAGGCTATAAATGTGTCTATCCTCCTACTAGAAAAATCTATTTTTTAGAGACATGTTTTTGACAAAAAAAACATTACCTTTTGTAAATCATGCACTTTTATTTAAGAGTAATAATGTGGAAGTTCAATCAACCACTTTTTCTAATTGGAAAGCAGTTAGTGATAATATTTTTTCTCATAAGAATATCTATGCTGAAAATAATAGTGGTGGTTATAGAATACATTATGTTGATAACAATATTTCTTATACAATTGATATTGGACAAAAAAATATTTGTGTAGGAGATGGACAACAAAATATGATTGAAAATATTAATGTATAAGAAAGTAATATAGGAAGTGCTGAAAATGAAAGAGAACAACAATCCGCTTTTGAAATCGTGCAAACTAAGAATGAGAATGATGTAGGTATAATTGAATATGAAAAACAACAATATGTTTAAAATATGCAGATTAAACATAATACATGCATGAGACATACTAATGCAGGTAATTCACATAATGAAGAACATAACTCTAGAAGTCACGAATCTTCCTAAGATGAAGTCCAAGGTTAAAATAAATTTATAGTCACATGAGATATGCAAGGTATCTTTAAGCCAAACCTGAAATATGTATAGTTCATGAACAAAAAGGTCTTATTTTCAAAGAACCACAATCCATAAAGGTTATGCTTGCTCACCCAAGGTGGAAGGTAGCTATGGATGAAGAGATGAGAGGTTTAAAAGTTAATAATACTTGAAAACTTATTCCAAAAGATCTTAAGTAAAATATTGTTGGGTCAAAATAGGTCTACAAAATAAATCTTAAATTTGATGAAACTTTAGATCGTTTAAAAGCACAATTAGTTGCAAGGGGTTTTAATCAGGTTGAAAGTATAGACTTTGGGAAACCTATTTGGGTTGTCATCACTATTGATACTGTTAGAAAATGAAAAATTAGACAATCAGACATCAAAAATATTTTTCTTCATGGTTTTCTAAAAGAACAGATTTTTATGAAACAACCACCTGGATATGAAGACCAAAAGCATCCAGATTGGGCTTGCAATTTAAAAAAGGCTTTGTACAAATTTAAGCAATCTTCGCATGCATGGTTTGATAAACTTAGTATCTTTTTATTAGGACATGGATTTTATTGTAGTATTTTTTATTCATCGATGTTTGTTTATAGTAAAAAAAATACTTATTATTTTACTTATTTATGTCAATGATATTATTGTCATCAGAAATAAACATAAGGTTGTATAGAGTTTTATTTTAAAGTTTAACCATGAATTTGCTACAAAAGACCTAGGATACATTCATTATTTTTTGGGAATAGAGGTTCATTATAGTAGAGATAGTCTTTTTCCTTTGTCAAACTAAATATCTAAAGACCTTTTTGAATGTACCAAAATGCAAGATTATAAGCCTATTTCTACACCCATGGCCTCAAATAGTTTTCAAGAAAGAAAACATAATGATAAATATCAAGAACCCATGCATTAAAGAAGTCTTGTTGGTGCTTTACAATATCTCACTATAACAAGACATGAACTATCTTTTAGCATTAATTATGTTAGTCAGTTTATGCATTATCTTACTATAACACATTATTAAGCATTCAAACACATTTTGCGGTATGTGAAAGGTATGACTGACATTGGGATGAAAGTCCATGCTAAGAGTACTCTCACACCTTCTCTAATGATGATTGGGTAGGATGCAATATTACTAGATGGTCCACCACATGATTTTGTACTTTTCTTGGTAGTAATTATATATCCTAGAGTGCTAAGAAGCAACACACTACACTGTGGTCAGGTCTAGTGCTGAAGTTGAATATCGTTTAATGGCTTCAATAACCACTAAACTCACTTGGATCTCTTTTAATTTAGGAGATCTTGGAATTCCTTTAAAAAATCTGCGTGTCGTATTTTGTGATAATATAAGTGCTCTTTATATGCCTATTAATCCTATTTTTCATAGCCGAACTAAGCATATTTAGATTGACTTCCATTGTATTAGAGAAAAAGTAGCACAGAAAGCTCTAATACCATAAATAGAATCGATGCAAGAGAGAGAGAGAACAAGACAACAACTTATGTGGTTGGGTTCAATTAGAGCTCCTTATATCCACGAAATAAGGAGCTCTAATTGTTCTTTATTCAAAATAAAAACAAAAATTATATCATACAATGGAAAGACATTGAGAGAGGAGAGAAGAAATCGGATCATGTTACATGTTGTAAAGAGATAAAAAGGAGAATAGAAAGAAAAAAATAAAAGGAAAAATATTTTGAATTTTTTTGAAAGTAGGCTTAGACAACCTTTCTTTCTTGCTTCTTTCTTTCCAATTCTTCTTTTTTTCCATATGTTGTTCGTCCTCATCACATGTCCTCTTTTGATTTATTCTTACCATAGATTCATGATTACATTGATTCATACTTGCCATTGCTTGATCCTTTACCATAGCTGATTTCAAATCCTCCTCACATCCCAAGTCATCCTTACCATAGTCGCTTTTTGCTTGTATCCTTACCATAGCTGATTTGACATAGTCATCCTTTGTTTGATTCCTTACCATAATTGATTTTAAATTCTTCTCACTTTCCAAGTCATCATTTGCTTTATTTCTTATTATTCTAGTTGTAGACTCTAAATCCAAAACTTCCTTATCTTGGATTTTAATATGCCTTAAGTGGCCACCTTTGAAAGCTACAAACACAACCATACGCCAATGGTTTTTTTTATCTCAGCACCCTCACAACCACTCCACTGGCCAGGCATGCAATCCCGTGGTGGTAAAAAACAAAGTTTTGTTAAGCTATTTATACATACAAATGGTTGTAGAAAATCTTTTTTTTTTGCACAAGCAAGTTAAGGTTAGGCAAACCCTTACAAGTGTATTCCTCCAAAAAACTTTGTAAAATATATTATCAATGATTCACATATTCTCTATGAAAGGCCACCGGTCTGGTGGTTTGTCTTTCTAATTAACTTTTGGTGAGATTGATGCCCATTGCCAAATTTATAGGCAAAAACAAAGCTTGAGGACATAAATAATTACAAACGATGGAATTGTAAATATCATCTCCATAATCTAATTGTGCACTAATCTAGTTGACCCATGCCTTCAATATGTTGTTGCCTCCACAATTACTTTGCTTTGCTCTCCATCTACTACAAATTTGGTTCCAAGTACTTCCATTCTTTTCTATAAAATAATCTGACCATTAATCCACTTAGCTGCTGATAGAAACTAACCTTCTTGATTCCTAATTGCATAGCCTTTCCTTCATATTTTGAATCTACTCTATATATATTCACCTTTATCTAGCCTTAGTGTTATGTCAACTACAACTCAAATGAAGCAAACCACAAGTTAAAGAGAAAAAAGAACAAGAGAACACAAGATTTACATGATTTGATACCCTTGCTTACGTCCACAGGCGAAGGAGGAGGAAGAAATCCACTAACAAATGCAAGAAAATACAAAGGTGAGATATAGATCTCTTAAAACCCTAATCTTCAATACACTCAAAACTCTCATACTTAACTCACAAAAGGAAGTGGATATAAAAAGGACTAAGAACATAAAACCCTAATTGGTACAAAAAGAGAAAATTACAAACTGGACAGGTCTATACCATGGGAACTTTGCCTGTGCACCCCAGAAAAGGTTCATGGTGATCTTTAGTCTTGAGTCATTGGCCCGATCCCTACATTATCACCATAAACCTTCATTAATAATCCACATTATATGATCACAAAAATATTTTGGGCTGGATCATAGATCAAGACGGGTCCAAAATTCAAGACACCCACAACACTTGGGTTGGGGGGTTCCTAATTATTGAAGTCAAGACTATTGGATTTTCAATAAGGTGGATCCTCTTGATAATCTATTTGTGAACTGCCTCCATGCACACTTGAATAACTCTCAATTCTCAAATATAATTTTATTTTGTATGTTTCACAACTTTCATATTAGAACTTGGCCAACTACCAACCAACAATTGCAAAAATATACCTATATAGCTTTCACATAAAAAAAAAGAAAAAGAAAAGTATTACATGTATGAATTTGAGCCAGACTATTTATTTTTGGCTTGCTAAGCTTATTTATTAGTCGAGCACAAGTTAACCCATGAGTGATTCATCTTGTATCCCAATCCTAACCTTTTTTTCTCCTTGAGTAGGCTAAGGGAAAAAACCCATCATTATTGACCGCATGTTGGTAGGCCTTCAATTAATAAAATCATTGAGGCTTCTCATGCCAATAATGAGTACACCCAGGTTAGACCTTGTGGCAAAGGATGCTTCATGTGAGTTCTAAACATGTGACATCCTACCAAGTTTAGGGTTTTGTGGTAAATGATGCTTCACATGAGTCCTCATCAGAAGTTGCGCTGAGCCGCGGGCCTTACGCCCAGTGGAGAGAGCATTTTTTTGGGGGGGGTGGGGGGGGGGAGTTATGCATGGCCCCGCTGTCCAGGCATCTCTCCACTGGGTCTGGGAACATACCCATTTTTCATTGGGTTTTTTTCTAGCACCTCCTCCCCCCACCCCTGTGGTGATAGTGGTTATCTTGGAGATGAACATGGTTGCATTTGATCTCTCACAGAGTTTTCTGAGTATCCTGCAACTGGGACCCCTGCCGAAGGCACTCTATCTCCCACGACCCCAACTAGAGATGTTTTATTGTCTCCTAATGTTCCTCACAAGGTTGTTCTTGTGGCATCTAGTGATTCTTCTTATGGCGATCTTGATGCTTCTCGCTCTTGGGCTCAAGTGGGAGGTTGCACATAGATTTCACCTAATCAGCACATTCTCAAGCCCTCAATGATTGATGGAAAACACGTTGTTTTTCTTCTTTAATCATTTTGTGATGATTAACAAAAATCTTTCGACCATTGTTTGGTTTATAAGTGGGACACCAGAACGATGGAACAAGATTTTTATGTTCATGAGTTTTGTAAGCAACAGAAGCTCCCTATTAACTCAATTTTCTTTGCATTGCCAAACAATGAGTTTCTGGTGGATTTTTCATCACCGACGTCGGTTCTAAAAAAAGGACCATGGATGGTTGTTGGCCTCACTTTACTTATAAAAACTTGAGACGGATGTGGCATGCCTAAATTTTAGGGTTTAAGGTCTATTCTGATATGGATTAGAGTGTATAGTCTTCCACCTGCTTATTGGTGCAATGATGTTTTCTGCTTGATAGCGGATGCATTAGAGGGAAAGTTGGTTGCTATTGATGATAGAACATCTATCTAAGCTCACTTATATTTGGCTAGGATCTTGGTAGAAGTCCAATCCCATATGAAAATTTCTGGTTTGGTCCCCATTGTCTTGTGCAGGTTATATAAGGATAAGATTTATAGTGAAGTTGAATCGGACCACTGTAAATTGCCCGCACAAGAATCAAGCATCTAATGTGCCTGGTCTTAGCAAAGGGTGGTAGCAACAGAAGTGCAAAGACAAAAAGGTATGAGCCCCGAAAGTCTTATCTAAAAATCATAATTCTTTAAGACTTCTAAGAAGAATTAGGAAGAGGAAGAGGTTGTTGCTCATGCCAAAAAGGTATGTTGTGGCTCTTGATGGCGCTTCTCATCCTAAGAAACAACATACTCCTTGTGTTGTTTAGATTGTTAGTTGCCATGTTATGAAGAAAGAAGTTGATGCTTGTGTCCCTGCCCAAGATATAGATCGCCCAACTTCTCTTTCCTATATGCATGTGCATCATAGCACAGATGATACCATTGATGATACCTTTTTTGGCAACCTTTGTTATTTTGACCTTGATCCACCTTTGGCTTTTGTTGTCTTAAGAAGGAAGAAGTTCAAACAGCGGCCAAGGTTTGCAACATAGATCCTTTTGTGTGATCTTGCTCCACTACTTTCAAACATGGTCTTTAGACAATCGATTAAGGGAGCTCATCGTTGACAATTAAAATCTTCCATGTAATCAAAGTCTCATCTTGAGGGATATCTCATCACTTAAAATCTTCCATGTAATTCTTTTCATCTTGACAATTAATTCATAATTATACTTTTTTTCAAAAACAAAACAAAACTTAGGGAGTTCACAAGTCGCCCCTACCAAACCAATGGAGCCCTTGTGGGCTGTTTCCCAGCCCTAGCTGTTAGTACAATTCTATTAGTGGCAAACACTATATGACAAGCCGATACTGAAAGGGAAAAATTGTTGGTCACTAATCAATGGTGTAGAGATGGTTAAGTGAAGAAAGTATGAACACAAAGTAAATTTGGTAATCAGTATGCCACATGAGTGTCTTGTTGAATAGTGGTACGGTGGTGTACTCTTGCAAGGAAAGTTGAGCTCTAGCATTGCATCTTTTTATGTATTCATCATATTGTAGGAATGATTTTGTGATTTTAGCTGCTTCACGTCACTGGATCACTAATGCATCGGATTGATTAATCATGGCATGAGCTCATGTATATCGGATGAGCCCAATATCTGGAAAACCTAAGATGCATTTGGCAGCAAATAGAACATGACCAAGTTCAAGATCTTAGTCATGTTTCATATGATGTCATATAGTACCTTTTAGTCCTTCAAGATCCATGCTCTAGATTTGCAATGATACCAAGATCTCATGTAAAGATGTTGCACCTGATCTGCCGTCCATTCCTACGCAGGTTCCTTGGCATTAAAAAAAAGAAAGAAAGCCCATGAACTATTTTAATTTATAAAACCTTTTTTGTTCATGATTGACGCTTGAAATTGTCATAAAATATGGAAAGTCGTTGCCATCTTTTTGTGATTCCATGAGGTCCTGTCTCAGCTTGTCTGGCAGGAACAGTTGTGTTGGGATGTTGCAAATTTGAATCCCAATGGTATGGTTGTATAACTGGTAGGGGTCTGCCTAACCCTAGTTTTCTCTGTTTAAAAAAGTAAAAAAGGAAAAAAAAATGCTAACTTACACCTATTCACGTTTAGTTTTTTGTTCAGCAAAAAAGTTTTACCTTCTAGTGGGACCAAATTGTCCAGTTAAATGTAATAACTGAAAAGTGACAAGTCAAGAAGTCTTTCGTAACTTTTATTGGGCCCCAATTGTGGGTGAGTTCGGGATCTATGATGAGAACCTTTAGGGTGTGTTTGCTGGCGCGTTCAAGGAACAGACAGAACAGATACTTTTTTGTTTTCTCGGTGGCAACAAAATTATACCGTTTGAAAATAAGCAATCTTCTGAACATATCGTGATTTTCTTAAGACTTATTGTTTTCTAAGTACGTTGCAATAAAATCTTGATATTATGAAAATGCTGTTGATGCTTGTGACTATGATGAATCCTCCTAGTCAAAAGAACATCATGATTTCATAGCTAGGCATGTATGGGCATCATTTGAAACGTGACCAAGTTCACGAAATTCAATTTCTGCCTTTAGTCCTCGAAATAGATGTCATGATTTTGTCATTAATTAGTTCCACGGATCTGGATTCTGGTCTAGGCATGTGCATTCCAACGAAAGTGGATCTCAATCAAAGTGGTACTTTCTCACACACTAGGTAAGATCCCCGTTTTCTCATATGTAACATAAAATTAGTGAGATCAGAATTAGGGATGAAAATGGTTTGGATTCGGGTTGGATGTACGTGATTATTGCAAAAAAAATTCTAGCGATTTCTCTTTTTTTTTCTTTCTAACCTCTATTTGCCTTTTTGAAAGGAGAAATAAAAGATAGAAAAGAAGAAGAGAGAAAAGAAAATAAAGAACAGAGGAACTTTTTTGCAAAGGTCTCACTTGACCTTAATTTTGAAAATATTTTGAAAATTACTCGCCTCTGTTTTGAAAATTTGCAAGAAAATGGAGAGACGAAATTTGCTCGTCGGTACGAGATTCGACCGTTCTTGGCGCCTTTACCTGGGGTGATCGAACCAAGGATCGAATTCATGCATTTTGCTTTGCCTAAATATTATCTAAGAATTTATTCTAAGTCAAAAAATACACAAAGAATCATGCTTGTGCAAATACAAATGCAGAAATGTATGCTTTTGAGAATATAGTTTAGAAATTTTGAGATTTTCCAAGTGATTCTAAAATAAATTTGATAATGAAGTGAAGAAATGATTCAAAGGATTGAATTTGATTTGAAAAAGTTAGATTTTGAATCTAACTTAGAATTTGAAATAGATCTAGAAGAAGAGACTTGAAATTCCAAGTCTTGAAATAATCAGAGTTTGAAAAATGTTTTTTTTTTAATTTGAAGAAATAAGGAGAAAAGGGAAATTTTGGAATTTGAGATAGAATTTTGGAATGGAGTTTCAAAGTCAAAATGGACCTTGAATTTGAATGGATCGATTCTGAAAAAGAAATTCTTAATTTTAGAACTTGAAAGAGGAATTGAATTTGGATTCAGACTTAAGAAATGGATTTGAAAATGGTTTTTGAAAGTAGGAATTGGAAATGTAACTGGTTTTGAAATATGGAATCTTAGATGAAATTGGATCTGAAGTCTGGAATCCAAGATGAAATTGAATCTGAAATCCTAAATGAAATTGGATCCGAAGTCTGGAATCCAAGATGGAGTTGAATATGAAATCTGGAATCCTAAATGGAATTGGATCTGAGGTCTGGAATCCAAGATGGAGTTGAATCCAAAATCTGAAATCCTAAATGGAATTGGATCCAAAGTCTCAAATCCAAGATGGAATTGAATCCAAAATATAGAATCCTAAATGGAATTGGATCCGAAGTCTGAAATCCAAGATGGAGTTGAATCTGAAATCTGAAATCCTAAATGAAATTGGATCCAAAGTCTGGAATCCTACATGGAAATTGGATTCTAAATCTAGACTCCAAGGTGGAATTGGATTTTGAAAATTCAAATGGGATTTTGAAGATGGATTTGGATTTTGAAAATCCAAATTCGAATCTAAAAGTGGGCTTTAGACTTAGGAAAAATCGAATTTTGAGATTCAGAATCAATCTCAAAACCTTTGATTTTGAATTGAGAATCAAGACTCAATCTTTAGATGGAGATTTCGAAAAATAAAGAATAAATTTGATGTTTAAACTTGGATTTAAAAATCAAAAGATGAATCTGGGAATTTCAAAGTTAAATTGAACTTTGAAACTTGATCTGAGATGTTAAATTGGATTTAAAATTGAATCCTGAAAATAAATTTGGGATTTCAAAGTCGAATTGAACTTTGAAATTTGATTTGAATTTGGAAATTGAATTTTGAATATAAAAAAAAATTTGAATTTTCAAAGTCAAATTGGACTTTGGAATTGAATTTTGAGATGAGATAGAATTACGAAGATGAGTTTGAATAAGAATTGATTTGAGAAATGAAGAAGGTATTTGAAGAATTATCTTAAAATCACTTGAAAAAAAAGAATTTTGAAAATATGATGTAATTCTATCCTAAATGATGAATGAATTTAAGAGAATTTGAAATTGGGTTTTTGAAAAACATATTTCATTCTTTAAATGAATTGAAATAAGATTGAAGATATAATACATTTTTTACTATGGTCATAAAATGTATTATATAATAATCATATTTAAATTCAAATGAAGAATAAAACACATTTTTGGTGCCTTCATAGAGTCTAAAATGAAATTAATTCTCAATATATCCCGACTATGGTCATTGATATATATCTTGAGTTAATTTTAAATTAAACTCTGATAAAGGAAGAAAATATTTTAAAAATATGATAATTTTTTGAAAAGATCCAGTGTGGATCAAATGTTATTCCATAAAAGATGAAAATCATAAGTTTTGTTCACACCCTGACTGTGGCCATTGATGCAAATCATCAACTTAGGATTTAATCACCTTTTATTAGAATGGTGTACGTGCCATTCGTGTTCCCATTTGTGATTTTTCAAAATAAAAGAAGAAAATGATATGAAAACAAGTAATTTCTAAGATATATGCATTCTAATCTAATACCTGTAATGTAAACTTCTCATTATAATCTAACTATTACATTTCTGAAATTGAAATGGAATTTACAATTCCTAGCTAAGAAGAAAAATAACATTTTCTACCTATTTCCTGCAAAACAATGTTAGTATAGGGTAAAGGATGCTCATAGAAGGAAAATTTACAAAATATTATGTCGAATAATAATAAAAAAAAATGCGAATGATAAAAATGTTTGTATATACAGCTATGTGTTATGCATGTGAGGGTGCCTATATGATGTAATACACATGTTCAAAGAATGTATATAATCATGCATGTATAAGGCTGATCATAAATGGATGATGAGGATACTAATGCATCATATAGACAATGAAGAAAGAACTACTATGGATAGAAAATAACACACACACACACACACACACACACACACATATATATATATATTATATTATGTATGACACAGATATTGGATAGACGAATGGGAAGATTATAATATAGAAAAATGTAGGGAGCTGCTGATATACAAGTGATCAGCTTATGGTAAAAGGGTGTAATGAGTGAATGTGATATAAAGGGTTGTTGTGTAAGTGATTGGGGCAGCAAATGGATGCAATGGGGAATGCGTGGTTTAACAATGTTTATGCACTGGAGTCCACAGGAAATTGAGTGGAGGTGGGACAGAGCAAAGTGTTGCGGGTGTAGGTTTTGTAGGTTAGGGAAATGATGCTAAATGACACTGTGAAACAACAAAATGTGGGAAGTGAGGAGGTGAAGTGATGTGCTGGGAGGTGGATATGTACAGGAAATGTGTTGCGAAGACAAAGGTGTTGTGTGATAGTGTGGCTGGGATAAACAGTGTAGTTAACAGGAAGACACAGGTGGTGAAAGGGAGGCAATTTAGTGAAATGATAGATGCTGGTGCATAGGTGCTTCAACAAGTATGGAAGGGGAGGCTAACAGGTGAAGTGATGGATATATGGATATAATAGTGGAATGAAGTGGAAGATGGAGATGGTATATTGGTGTTTGTAGGTGAGAGGCTAGATACAGGTAAATGAATGTAGGGTGGATGCATGCTGTGACAGGTAATCAATGACAGTGAATGTCAGAGATTGGTAACGGGGCTGTGTATTGGATGCAAGTGAGCAGCAAGTAGGTATGGGTACATGACTGGAAAATGAAATGTGAATCAAGGCAGGTAGCATAGGAGAGACCACTGCTGTAAATACAGGGGGTGGCTGGGGACAAGGTCGTGAATGTCTGCATATGTTGCAGTGAAGTAAGGGAGGCAGCCATGGTGTTATGGGTAGCAGCAGGGGTTGAAGGTTAGTTACTGAAATGGTGACAACTATAGATAGGTGAACAGTGAATTTTACAAGAAATAAGTGAAGTGGCTGTGAAATTATGACAAATGCAACTAGTGAGTGAATGCAGCAGAGGATGGGTGCAGAAAACATATTTGTGTGACAGGGAGCGAGAATGTCAACAATGATGCTGATGGTGTGCATTATGATGTATGGATGCTATATGTGAATGAGATAATACGGCAATGATATGTGAGAAAGAAAGGAAAAGAAAAAAAAAAGGAAAAAAAATGTGGAATGCTGTGTATATGTTATGGTGTTGTAGAGAATGCAAATGACAATGTAAATATTGTATGTGTACAAGTGATAGCTGTGCATCAGAATTCATACAAAAAAAAGAAAGAAAAAAAGTTGACCATTGAGATTGCTTGAGACCTGACCTTCAACTCTCCATTGAATACAACATCCAGAACCATATGAGGTAAGCCCTTTACAATGCCAACACATCTTTTTAGTCCCAACAGGAAATGATAGTTTTCACGAGAAAACAACACAACCTGATATCTTCATTCGTTGCCATGAGGACAACCACGAAGCTATGGGTCCAATCTAGTATTTCCAGCTTAACAGTTCAAGAATAGGACTCATGCAAAACCCCAAATGATATGTGCATTGTACTTATTCAGATATCGAGCAACTTGAACATTCGCTCCTTCATGAAGGTCAGCAGAGCTCCGAAACCCAGTAGGATTACTAGAAGCGGCATCCCGACTTTTCCCTAAAGAAATCTTGCTCTCAAGTTCCACATTTACTGAACTTTTGTGATGTTCTTGCAATGTGATTCTTTACTGATCTGTTATGCAGGAGAGATACCCTGGTTGCTGAGTGAGAGATACAGATCTGAAGATGGATTTCGGCATATTAGCATTTTCAGTTACCCTACGGAATTTCTATTAATCTTCTTCGACCCAGCCAGAGATTTAATCATTGATCATGATCAATTTTCTCTCAGCTTCTCAATCACTTTTCATTGACAGAAGGCCCTATCCTTGGTGCAAAATAATCTCAACAATACAATTATAAAGACAATTTAACTGTGGGATGGCACAAGCATCAAAAGCAAAAGCTCAACCAAACGAAAACTGACATATCTGGTGGATGAAACAGGTTTCCAATCCACTAGTAGAATAAAGAAGGCGTACAACATGTAGCTATCTAAAATGGACTAATACCACCTGAAAATACACTATCTTCATAATGTTGGGTTTATATGTTTTTATTTTATCAAAGAGAAACAAATAAAAAGTAAAAGAAATAAAAATTTAGGAAATCTCTGAAGTCAGATTCAGATGATTGGCATTCTCTGTGATGAACAAGATTGCATGGGAAAACTAGTGATATGAGGATTCCTTGGATCGAGACTCTAGTAGATACTGCAATGAACCCACCACGCTGGTTAGAGGAGCATACCTATTAAAGCCACACGATCATTACGATTGTACTATCACAATGAAGGGATTAAACACTTATTACTGGAGGCTAGACAAGATGTCTAAGAAATGAGGATGGAATAAATTACCCAAGCAACCACTGCATTTTACCAGTAATCCCTGCAAGAGCACACACCATCCTCGAAATGATGGAATCTCTTAGCATCCCTGACGATAAGTTCTCAACGATCTTTGAAATTATCTTCAAAGAACTTGTGGTAATCACCACATGTACGAAGGTCCTTAAACTATCTGAATAGGTGAACAAGCAGGGATACACACTAACTCATGTTTATTAGCCTGTCATGAATCGATCTTCACAGGGGCTCAACTCATACCAGGGATCAATGCCTTATCGATTGGTATTTTTGTTAAGCGATGAAGATATGATGCCACAAGATTAATCTAAAGGATGATGCGATGGAAAGAAGAAAAGAACTCATACTGAAATCAGATGCGATGAACATGAACTATACAACGACGCTAAGATTAAGCTAATAAGATGAATCACATGAAAGATAAGCATTATTCTGGAAACATGAACAAAATCAAATCAGGATTCAAATGAATTACATAGGATTCCTGATCCTGATAACATGAACCGGACAATCAGAAAAAAAAAAGAAAAAGAAAAAAAAAACAAAATAATTATAGGGAACGAATGCAAAAGAGAGGTAGAAATAACAAGAAAACACATATTTGGAAAAACAGTTATCAGTAAAACAGGAAAGGGAAAAAAGAAAGAAGTGTGGGAATGAGATCATTCCATTATTGATATAGCAATAGGTGGGTCGATCCTGCTATACTCAAGTCAATCCCACCCTTGATGCATTACGCTAACATAAGAAGATGAAGAAGGATAAACATTAAAATCTAGAAATGCTATAAAAAGGAAACAAAGAATCGACGAAGGACGGGACGATTACTCACCTGCAACTGCAGAGGTGTCGACTTCCTTCGGCTTACAGTGGCTAAACTTAGACCAAAAAGAAGGAGATCTTCCTCCCCCTTTTTTTTTTGTTACTGCAGGGTCAATCGAATTCTCTCAAAGAGAAGAAAAAAGAAGAAACGGGAAGGATGGGGAAGCGATCGTGAAAGAGAAGGGTGGAAGGGTCGAGAAAAAAATGGATAGGAAGGCGACCCCTGCGCCTCCTATTTTATAGCAGGAGGCCGTTAGGCTTCTTTCAAAGGAGGTCCCCCTCAATTTTGAGATTTTTGAAAAGAGGGCTTCCCATGTTTTCGACATTTTTCAGAAAAAGGGGGCTTCTTTTATAATTTCTTTTCCAAAGGGGTATTCAAATTTGCGAAAAAGGGTTTTAAGCTATATATATATATTTTTTTCTGATTTTGATTTTCTTATTTTTTTGCTCTTTTCTTTATATTTTCTATTTTTTTTTGTATTTTTGAAATAAAAACTCTGAAAAACAAAAAAGGTTTTAGCTAATTTTGCAAAATTCAAGAAAAAATATTTACAAAAGGAAGGGTTTTCTGAGAATTCGGGTTTGAATTTCAGAATTTTCTTCATAAAACGGGTTTGGATCCGGATTTTGAGGAAATATTCAAGTTTTTTATCTCGAATCAAGAAATACAGAATAGTGGATCCAAATGGATACCAGATGGACTGTCTGAGCCTTTCAGAAAGTATTTTTGTAATTTTATTTAGAAATTGGGTAACAGAGCTTAAAATTAGATTTTAACACTGGATCCGGATCCAAAATTGAGTCGGATACAGAAAATGAATTTGATTCCCGTAAATCTGGGAAATAAATGGAAATTTGATGGAGATTGGCTCAATTTTCTCAAAAAATGAGGGCTAGGGGAAAAAAAGGGGAATATTTATAAAATTTTAAAAAATTTGGGGTGTTTACAATGTACTCTTTGCTGAATCTGACTTGATCGGATATTAGCTAATCTGGATTCAGATTTGCATGCAGTAGGTCTGTACAAAGTCCGATTTTTTACATTAACTAGATTCATTAACCAGATTCAGATATCCATCAAATCTTGATATCGGACAAATTCAGTAGCAAAACCTAAAACCCAAAACCCAAAACCCAATCTGTGTCCTATTATTAATGGGATTCTATTTGACTTACTTAATGTGACTAATTGAAGTTGAAGTGATGCAAAGGTGGAGGGGGACAATCCAGGTCTGAAGGATTCATTTTGATCCGGTTTTAGTTTAGGGTTTTTATTATGTTTGGGTTTTGTTTAGAATTGGATCTTTTTACGTAACAAATCTATCCCACATCCAAAATAGAATTAGGATTTTATTTTTCTATAAATACTTGTTATCTAGGGTGGATTAAGAAATGGATGATTGAATCTTATTAATTTTTTTAATTTTTCTATAATTCATTTATTTTTTTGCTTTCCATTGATTTCCGTACATAGGAATAGGGTAACATAGTGATTTTTTTGCTTCTTCGGGATCGAAGGTGCTTCGTGAAGTCAGATGTCAGATAAAATCTAATCCATTGACATCCCTATCGAGGACCCAAGTTCAAAAATTTGAACCTAGAACGACATCAGACTAGATAGGTCTCCAATGATACCAACCTGACCCACTGATCGGATTAGGTGGGTCCATGTCCAAGATCAAATGACTCCAAAACTGCAACTGGAGAACACTTTGACCTCATTGGTTTTGGTTCTCAACGGGGCATAAGAAGCATCTACACATCACGTGCATTGGGCAGCTTTTGTTGGAAACCCTAATTGATTTTCGCGTTTGAAGGGCCCCTCCTTGTCATTATTTATTGCAGAGAATTTTATGTAAATCTATGAAAAAAGATGCTTCTTAAGTTGCATGAGGTGTTATTGACTTCCCCAAAAGACTTCAATCGTGTGTACAAAAAGAAAGTATGAAATCCAATGGAAACCAACACTAGGGGGGGGGGGGGTATGCTTTCAAACTTTGTCTTTTAAATTTGAAAGATTTTGAATTCTGCAAAGCAATCACACACAAAGAACACAAAGATTTTATCTTGGTTCGGTCCTCCAGACCTACATTCAGTCCCCAAGCAAAACACGCTTGAGATTTTTACTATCAAACTTGTGTCACCACAAGATCAAACGGACCAAAACTGATCCCACTTTCAGCAACAACGCTGCTGAAAGCAAACTTCTTCTTTAAACCAAGGAGACTCTGTCCTTTTATAGAAAAATTGAAATAAATAACTTACAATCAGCCTATGAGCCTTTCTTATGAATGCAAAGGAAGTGAAATAGGTTTGCATAGGCTTCTAAGGCTTTGAAAATACTCAACTCACAATTTCACTAACTCACAAAAGAAATTAGAGTGAAAAGACTTAGTCAGTGAGAAAACAAATGCTTGAAAGAATAGGAGTGAAAAACACATAATTCGATGTTTCAATTCTTTTTTTTTAGTGTAGATCTCACTCTTATTTATAGTTGAAGAATTTTAGACGTTGGTGTTATGAAGGGGTGTCAAACTGACAGTTTTGAACAGTCAAAATATTTGAAAAATGAAAGAACGCAACTTCTAAAAAGTTCAGAAAAATGACTATATTAGTCGACTAAAAACAGTTATCAGTCGACTGAAATCAACTATTAGCAGACTGATTCTTAAATCAGTCGACTACTGTGTCTAGCCAAAAAGATTTGAATTCAAGATTTTGAAAATTAGTCGACTAAAGAAAAATGAGTCGACTGATAAAAATCATCAGTAGACTGAAAACAACTTTTAGTCGACTTCTATTAAATTTTTTAGAAATCGAACATTCGGGTCGATCGACTAAGAGTAGATTAGTCGACTGATAAAAAAATAGACATTTGGCTTTGAAAAAGAATGGAGAAAATCTGTCGACTAATAAGACTATTGCTCGATTGATAAAATTAAAAAAATAGGTAAAGGGATTTCTAAAATAGTTTTTGCAATGGGTTCTTTTTAAGAAAGGTTTCCTAAGTATTTTTAAGTGTAATGTAAGTGAGATATGCAATCAAAGTAAGGCTCTTGCAAGAATCTAAGAATTTAAAGAGATTTACACTTGCACAAAATCTTCAATCAATTCTTCAATATAGAACTTATAAACTTCTTCAATTCTTTTTTTTTTCTTTATTGCCATAGCTGAAATCCAGTTGTTCAAGATGTTTATCATCAAAATATCGTACTTGAATTATCGTGTACAACTTTCTTGTCTTAACAATCTCCCTATTTTTTATGATGAGAAACTACTCACAAATAGAGCATTGATAAACAGATACAATAACTTACTCCCCTTATCAATATGCTGTCAAAACATAAGAAGTTAGCATATCAAATAACATATATCACACATGCATATTGTTCTCCATATGTCACACATTGTTCACATGCATATTGTTCTCCCCCTTTGTCATGATCAAAAAGAGTAGGTGGAGTCATAGCATCAAAAAGATACATGTTCAAAAATATTACAAACCCAAAATGTTATCATAGCAATCAAAGTTCAAGAAAAATGTTAGTCTTAAAAATTTTCAAGTAAAACAAAATTTTCAAAAAAACATTATAAGTCCAATAATGAGCAAATACCAAGTTCTCTTCTAATTCTCATAAAATCTTCATTTTTGAGTGGTTTAGTAAAAATGTCAGCATGTTGTGCATTTGTGGGTATAAAATTTAAAGAAATATCATCGTTTAAACCATGATCTCGTAAAAAATGATGTCTCACCTCAATATGCTTAGTTCGTGACTGCTGAACAGGAATTTTCAAAAGATTTATAGTACTAGTGTTATCACAATAAATAGTTTTTGTAGAGTAATTCAAACCAAAATATCTTAAGGTTTGCTTCATCTATAGTACTTGTATACTGTTTATCATCGCAAAATTTTACTTTTGCAAATCAAACTGACCTTTGAAAGAGTTTTTGAAAATGACTCGCCTCCGTTTTGAAAATGCGGGATAATTTTGAAGAATGGGACTCGCCTGTCGGTACGAGGTTCAACCGTTCCTGCCACCTTTAACAGGGGTAATTGAACCAAGGATCAATCTTATGCTCTACTCTATTCAACTTGTCTAAATCATATTCTAATTTCTAAATGCACATAGAATCAGGCATGTGCTATGAATTTTCAGAAAATGCACATTTGAAAACATGATGTTTGCTTTGAATGATTGAAATATTTAGAATAGGTATCACATAGAAAATCGTGAATTGGGATTTGAAATATACTTCTGAGAGAAATAAAAATCGATTTTGAGAAATTCTTGACATTTGGTGAAAATCGACTCTGAGAGACTTGGTTTCTCTGAATTCAAACTTTGAAATTGAAATTCTAACTTAGAAAATTTGAATTTGGAACTTGGGAAATATTTGAAATATCATTGGCAAATCCATATTCTTTTGAATAAGACTTAGAAAAATTCTAACTTCAAACTTTGAAATTGACTGCATAACTTTGGAAAATTGAGCTTATGAACTTGAGAAAAACACTTGAAATATTCTTTGAAATTCAATGCTTTTGGAAAAATCGATTTTGCTATAAGACTTAGGAGATTTTGAGGAATTCAATTTCCTTGACTTGGATTTTGAATTGGAGTTGACAAATGCATGAAATGAATGAATATGGATTTGAGGAATTGAGAAATACTTTTTGTATTTTTGAGAAATGCACTGCATTTTGAAGTTAGCCTAAGAGTGTAGGCTGAATGTGGCTAATGTGAAGATCATAAATCTAAGTATCATTCATATTCTGACTATGGCCATAAATGCGAATTCCACCAAGTTTATAAACTTCATAAAAGCTAGTGTATGTGCCATTCGTGTAGACCATAGTGAGTTTGAATATGCATGAATCATCATCCATCACACATTAACATTATAAAAATAAACTATATGCAATGCAACCTAAGCTAAGCAGGAAATGTAAATTCTTATTCCAAAGTTTAATTACAAATTACATCACTATTGAAATTTAAATACATGAAAAATAAAGTCTTCAATGTACCTGCAAAACTAGAAAACTTGGTTAATGAATATATGTTGGCTTTTCTAGATTTATCCAATAATATCAGGAAATTGTTGGATTTTGCTAGATATAAGCCTTTTTGCCATGATTCCCTTAAATCAAAATGATAACATATGAAGAAATAATAAAGGTAAAATATGAAATTTCGAAATTGAGGTCAAAATGACCAAAATACCCCTCATAACAAGACTATGGCCTTGAAATTGGGGTTTTTTAAAAAGATATTTTGATAAAATGCAAGTTTTGAAATTTGAATGGAATAAACTAAAACCAAATATGCTATGACATGATTAAAAATATGAAATTAGGGTTAGGGATTTCGAAATTTAGGTCAAATGACCAAATTACCCCCGATAGCAAGACTATGGCCTTGAAATCAGGGTTTTTAGAAATAGATTTTGGTAAAAACTTAGGTTTTATGCACTAAATGAAATCAAATGAGCACAAAATTAAACCTAAAGCATCCTAATATGATTATGAACATGATAAAACCCTAAAAATATATGCCTATGCACGAAAATCTAACAATATCACAAAAACTGTGATTTTAGCAGTGTTTTTGGATCTTGCAGGAACCCGGTTTTGTAATTTGCTTAATTCAGCCATCAAATGGATTCCAAAATCCATAAAAATTGGTACCTGCACTTTTTATAACCCTAATGTGGAATTGGAATTATAAAAATAATTTTTTGACATTAAATTAATCCGAAAATTGCATTAAATCCTAAAAATATGCTATTTTTGACCTGATTCACCGACCAGTCTCAATCCCAGACCTGAACTAGGGGTCAAATCTCCATGTACATTTATGAAATTTTACAGAGACTAACTAGAAAAAAAAACAGAGATTTCCCAATTTACAGATCGGAAAAATCATCTCCGGTTAGGGAGAAACTCTTCCGGCAATCTGAGCTAAAATATATCACTTTTAACAGGGATTAAAACAGCTATTCCAGATTGAAAATACAGGAATAAATAGCAATCCTAAACAAAAATTTCTGAAATTTTCGTGGTGAACAGTAGACAGAAAAATAATAATACTCACTTTTTACAGATCTAAAATCGGATCTGTGGTTTGGGATTTATGACTAACACAAGTCTGATTAGGGTTTTGGTAAACCCTAACGAGTTTTAAATTTAAAAACAGATTCTCTGAAAGGGGAAAAATACTAAACAGTGATAAAAAAATCCGAAAATTTCACAGCAGACAGATCTACTCAATGTGAATCCATATCACTTTAAAGATCTAAAATCGGATATAAGATGAGAGAAATATCATAACAGCAAGTTACCTTTATGATTTTAACCACGATTTTAAAGCTTTAAAAACCCGATTTGATGTCTGATTTTTTTGACAGGGTTCCCGATATCCAAAACCTCTGATTTTTCTACAGTAACTCAATAACTCATGCATGCACCACATATAAAAAAATCAGAAATAAACAATGAGTGATTCCATCCGAAATAACATCATCTTTACTGTTCTAAACCTAGAACACACAGAAATTTAAGAAACTTGAAAAACCATGCATTAACTAATGTAAATAAATAAAATAAACCATAAAACAATAAATAAAACTTATTTCTATGCTATAGAACGTAAAACAAACATAAGTAAACCATGAAAATAAAATAAAAACAGGGAATCAATGGCTGGAATTTGATATCACCTTTAAAACATAGATTTAACCCATTAAAAAGGGAAAATCATATATTTTATTGGTTATTAATGCAAAGAATCATATTAAAATCAATTCTAATGGATTAAAATCTCTGTAAATCACCCAAAACAGGGTTAGATCACCTTCTTGGATTGTTCTTGCTGATTCTTGATGGTTCTTGAGGTTGAATCCATGGTTTAATCCATGAAGATGATGGTACCAATGGCTAAATCATGTTTAAAATAATGAAAAACATTAAATAAAAACTAAAAATTAGAGAAAATAGTTACCTTGAGGTTGCTGCAATGGAGGAAGGGCTGGATAGGAGAGAGAATCTCCAAGAATCCAAAGGAAAGCCAATTGGGAAAATCGACCCCCTATAGCCTTCTATTTATAAAAAAAATTTAGGTTAAAAATTAAATGTTTTAAAAAAATTGGACTCTTCTAAGGGGGACGATTTTGGGGTGTAAAGACTATCCTACCCCTAGCCTAAATTATCATATTTAATACCTAATTAACCCCTAGACTCTCCTAAAAAATCCCCAAATGTAATGCCACTTGGCATTTTCTACATTTGGCTTTTTTTTTTTTTAAAAAACCTTTAAAAACCTTTAAAAACACTAGTTTTAAAAACTAACTTTCAAAATGAGTTTTTTTTCATAATGGTTTTGACTCTTCTAAACCTCTAACACTAACCAAGACATCCACTAACCCTAGTCTAGCCCTGACTGACTCGAATATGGCACCACCCCGAGTGGGCTCTACTTGAGTTTTTAAAAAAAAAACGATTTTAAAACTTGAAATTGAAGGAGTTTTCAAAAGCTTTTCAAAAGCAAACTTTGAAATTGAAATTTTTGAAATGATATAGGATCCTAACTGAATTAGAATTCCTCTGGATATGGTGCCAACTGAGTGAGCCCACATCGAGTTTTAGAAATTTTGAAATAAACACTGAAAATGGCTTTGAAAAAGCGTTAAAATTGACATTTGAAATTCAAGATTTTTGAAAATAGGGTCTCATGCGAACTGGAACTCCGGGTTAGAGTCCTGAACTCTTAGGACTCTGAAATTTTAAATTTTAACAGTCAAATGAAAGAATTTTCAAAAGATTTTATCAAGAAATGATGAAATAAGTTAGAAAACACAGTCAGGGTTAGATTCCTAACTCGACCGAACTCTAAAATAGAATCCTGAACTAACTGGACTCTTGTAAAATGACCTAAATTTCGAAAACAAACGAAAAAGATTAAAAATGGAAGTAAAACAGACTTCAAAACAGACTCCTGACCGGATCAGGACTCTGAGACAGAGTCCTGATCGGACTGAAACTTTCAAAATTTTGAGAAACTTGATGAATAGAGGAATTCAGAAGCGACACCACCTCAATGGGTCTCATTTGTGAATTGAAATCGATTAAAATTTGAATTTGAAATGAATCCAGATTGTTTCCTTGAGAAAATATTTCGAAATATAAAGTCCTGGGGTTGGAAAATGACAGAGTATTGAATAAAAACCCAGGTTTTGAAATTGATTTTGGAATAAAAGCTTTAAAATTCAAATCTGGATTGAATGTTTTGAAATAGGAGTGCTGGATCTCGAAAATGAGATGCAATGACCTGCAATGCTATGCAATGACATGCAATGCTATGCAGAATACATGCAATGACATGCAATGATCTGTAATGACTTATGAAATGGACAAACACTGGATGAGGTGAAAATTTGGGGTGTTTACAGATGCCCCTCTTTGCTGCTAAGCCGGTTGAAAGCCGAGCTTAGTGGCAAAGAAAACACACCAAATTTGGATTATAAAAATGCCCCAGTTAGATGAATCTGACTGGGTATGAAAGAATTAGTTCAAGTGATAATGATAGATATGAAATGAAGAATAAGGAGAAAATTTTACTTCGAAAAGAAGTGAGATTCAGGTTTTGCCCTTAACCTGGATGGGACAGAAAATACCTCATGTAGAAACGAAGCTCAGGTTTGACCCTTAACCTGACCGGGAAATGAAAATGGAATACCTCATCAAAGGAGGCTCAGGTTTGTACCCTTGTCCTGATTGGGTGGAAAATAGAATACCTCATCAAAGGAGGCTCAGGTTTGTACCCTTAACCTGATCGGGTTGAAAATGAAATACATCATCAAAGGAGGCTCAGGTTTGTACCCTTATCCTGATTGGGTGGAAAATGGACGGAATCCTCGAAAGAAGAGACCGTGATGGAACCTTCGGATTTCCGCACAATGAATCCGATAGGGGTTTTGCAAAAGGAAGGAAATTGGGGTCCCTAAAGTTTGAAAAGGGATTGATTTTGGGCGCCTCATTGCTGAGACTAATTAACTTTTGAAATTGCCTTTTGCTGAAATTGGTGGCTTAACCTGAAGCCGAAATTGGACTGTCTATGGTGGGACAGTGGGGACACAGGAAAGTGTGCGAATCTGAGAGCCCGTGCGCTCAGATTATACCAAAGAAGGGAAGGAATCTTGAAAACTCCCGTTATCAAGTCCTAAAAGGGATAACAACTGATGTCAGGATGCGCCAAAGATGAACCTCAAGCTCTCGCTTCAAGCCAGGATAGCTAGAAAATATTGTCAAAATGTTGAAAATCATTGTTGATTCAAAATAATTTAAAGTGATGTGCATTATTATGAAAGTATTCCCTCTTTTCTACCTGAAGTATTACCTCCGACTGGGTTTAACTCCGTAGAATCAAGATTCGAATTCAAATTGCTTGCGATTGACTTTCTTTCAAGGAAGCTATCAATTTCCTTGATATGGACGGAAAAGAAAATATTCTTGATATTGCGAGAGCTATTGGTGAAAGAGTATTGATAAAAGAATTTCACAAAATTAAAGAAGATTCTTGATAGATTCGACAGTCTGATATCCTGGGATTCTTTTCTCATGATGATCTTTCTGCACTCTCTTTTTAGCAGATTGGAGCTCTCTTGGATTTTTTTGGGAATTACATCATCCTTCATTTTGGAGATGTCCTGACTTTTCTCTCTTTATGGGAAGGGTACGTCACAAACTCCTTCATCTCAGAGATGTTCCGATCCTTCTTTTCTCTCAGGGATTATCTTGATAGTTATTGGCTCTTTGGTAGGAAATCTCTTAATGATAGCTGGAATCAAATATCTTTTAGGGTTTGTCGGTAGGCTCATCACACTCGCCTTCATCTCGACGGTGATCTGAACTTTCCCTGGAAGGATCCGTCACAAACTCCGTCATCTTGGAGATAATCCAAATCTTCTTTGGCCCCGGGGGTCGACTCGCTTAATTCGCCTTCATCTCGACGACAATTGAGAGATCCCTTTTACAGATATTTAATTGCAGCTTAGGTGATTGAGGAAATATAAAAATTGAGTGGATTTTTCTGTATCACCCAGGATATTTCGACTGCTTTATTTTTCAAGAATGGTCTTTAAAAATGTGCCATTGACTGCGATCAATATCAATCACTCATGGGTTTGCAACAACATTGAATTCTCTTTGCTGGCCATATCGCGGATTTATTCTTCATTCTTTTGGTTGGCCAATAGAAAGATTTTGAACTTTGAATCCTTTTTCGCCAAAGCATTGCCCTTTCGGAAGTAATAGTGGAGGTATTCTGAAGTAATAATTTTGTGCAATAAAGATTTTTGAAATCAACAAATATTTAATGACAAATTGGCAAAACTTTCTTAAAATCCTTTTGTGAAAGCAAGCATTTGAAGCACAACGCAACACATCCATGACAAAAATTCTCTTCTCCTTTCCCCAAAGGAGAAGATTCAGAAATTGAAATTGGGAATTACTCCTCTCTTTCCTGAAGAGGAGGTGTTTGCAAAACGAACTTTCGAAGAGAAATTAAGCTTTCGTCAAAACTTCCTAACATCAGGCTTCTCTTATGGAAAGGGGGCCGGAATTGGTGAGGTTGGTAAATTGGTCATGAAGGAACGAGTTCATCACACTCTCCCTAAAAAGAGGGTCCTTCATGATGAAATGACCTAGTCTGAAATTATGGGGCCACAAGGAAAGCAAGTCTCCGTCGAGTCTCTCCCTATAAAAAGGGTTCCTTGTGTGAAATTTGGAATTTTGTTTTGCAAACGGTTCACAAAGACACGAGTCCCTTCAAACTCTCCCTGAAAAGGGGCTAAGTGAACGAATTGGATAGCATGCGAAAAGAGCGAGCTCCCTCGAACTCTCCCTATACAAAGGGTCTCTCGCAAGAGAAAATGATTGAAATTGGTATTGGGTGACTCAAAAGGGTCAAATTTTGGAAATTGGAATTTTGAAATTTGATATTTGAAATTGGAAATTAGAAATTTGGAAATTTGGAAATTGATAATTGGAAATTGGAAATTGGAAATTGGAAATTTGGAAATTGGGAATTTGATGAGTGATCAGCACGAGGACTGAACTCAAGAGGTCGACTGACATGACACGAGTGCTCGATTTTGAAAAGATACCTGCATGCATACTGGTTTAAAAATGTACCAGTTTGGATACTGGATTTTGGAAGATCACCAGTACGAGCGCTGGATTTTGAAAGATTTCCAGTACGAGCGCTGGATTTTAAAAGGTTTCCAGTACGAGCGTTGGATTTTAAAAGGTTACCAGTACGAGCGCTGGATTTTAAATGGTTACTAGTACGAGCGCTGGATTTTAAATGGTTACCAGTACGAGCGCTGGGTTTTGGAAATTTACCAACACGAACACTGGATTTTGAAAGTTTACCAGCACGAACACTGGATTTTTGAAAGTTTACCAGCACAAACACTGGATTTTTGAAAAATTACCAGCACGAACACTGGATTCTGAAGAATTACTAATTGATTTTGATGGAAAATTTTCAGTCTTCACCCTCACGACGACTCAGACAACTGTCGGGGTCTCAGGATTTATCCCTTATCCTGAATGGGTAATCGATGCTAATGCAAATTGATGCAGATGAATGCGAATGAATGCATGCAAATGCAAATGAATGTAAATGGGTGCACAGGCGTGCACAAGTGCGTGAAATGAGAGATTTGTTTATCCTGCCTGCATACGGAATATTTGTAGATAAAAACAAAATTTTAAAATGCCCCAGTGTAACTGGGAAAAGAATTTTGATCATTATTGAAGAAAATTTGGAAGGATTACAAAGAATAGAGAATTGTTCAAGTATAGAATTTTTTCAAATGTCGAGCATTGATGGGATCTGGTAATTCTATTCCATCAGCATTGATGAGTCGATATGAATTGCGAGGTAGTGCCTCTTTGACAACATAAGGACCTTCCCAATTTGGCGACCATTTGCCACCCGGGCGATGCCTGAGATAAGTTGCGGCAAGAAAATATTTATGACCATTGGAGGCTGAAGGAGTGATGGGGCCTACAACATCGAAAGCCCACATGGAAAATGGCCATGGCGAGACGACAGATTGCAAGTATGTCGCTGGCGCATGAATGGAAGGCGCATGCATCTGACATTGAACGCACTTCTTTACAAAACGATAGCAATCTTGTTGCATAGTTCTCCAATGATATCCTGCTCGGATGATTTGTTTGACGAGAGTTTGATAGCCAACATGGCCACCGCAAATGCCTTCATGTGCTTCTTGCACGACTTCTTTGGCTTCTTCTTCGTCCAAACATCTGGAATATTCAGAACTGAATCCACGACGATAAAGGCCGTCGGCAAGAATAAAATATCGAGCAGACATGCGTTGAATTGCTCGCTGCTCTCTCTTTGATAATTCTGGAGGAAATTCGCCAGTTTTAATGAAATTTTTGATATCATGATACCACGGCTTCTTCTTCTGCTCAGCCTGGTTTATCTGCTCTACTGGAACGAAAGCGGGTTGATCAAGTCTGCCAATTTCAAATGAGCGACAAGATTCTCCACTCCTGAAAGACATGATGGATCCCAGATTGGCTAAACTGTCTGCACCTTGATTGAAATCTCTTTTGATATGAAAAAGTTGGAATTCTTCGAATTTGTTGGCAAGAGCTGAGACAATCTTCTGGTAAGGAAGTAGTTTCTGATCTTTCACTTGCCATTCGGCCAGAACTTGATTGACGATTAACAAAGAATCGCCATAAGCATGCACTCTTTTGACATTGAAGTCCTGTAGAATTTTCAAACCTTGTATCAAAGCTTCATACTCGGCCATATTATGAGTGCACTGAAAATCCAATTTAAGAGAAAAGTGAATCATCTCCTTCTCTGGTGTAATTAGCAGAATTCCGATTCCTATGCCTGCCATATTCTTGGAACCGTCGAAGAATAAATTCTAAATTAGGGATTGTTGAATATTGCAGATCCGCTCATCGGGGAAATCATCCTCAGCTTTAACATCCTCTGCTAGAGGAAAATCTGCTAATTGGTCTGCAATTGCTTGGCCTTTGATAGATTGCTGAGAGACATATTGCAAGTCGTATTGCATTAATAGGACTTGCCATTTGGCGATCCGTCCGCTGAGAAATGGTTGTTCAAGAACGTACTTGAGAGGATTTAATTTAGATAGAATCTTGATTTCAGACGCCAATAGATAATGCCTCAATTTCCGACACATCCATACCAGAGCTAGGCATGTCTTCTCTATCTGAGAGTATTTCTTCTCATAATCAATAAAGGTCTTACTCACATAGTAAATGGCATGTTCTATCAAGCTGCCTTCTTCGTATTGCGCCCGGAATCCGCCGCAAGCAACTTGATTAACTGAAATGTATAGCAATAGGGGTTTCCCTAATTCTGGCGGCTTTAAAACAGGAGGATTGAGAAGATATTTCTTGATGCGTTCGAACGATTGCTGACACTCTGGTCCCCATTCGAACTTCACTTCTTTTCTGAGCAAATGATTGAAAGGCTCACATCTCATGGCCAAATTAGAAATGAATCGCCGAATTGATTACATGCGTCCTTGAAGGCTACGCAATTCTTTGAGATTAGTCGGAGGCGGCATGCCAATGATAGCCTTGGCCTTAGCAGGATCCATCTCTATCCCCTTCTTGCTGACTAAGAAGCCTAGCAACTTGCCAGATTTGACTCCAAAAACACATTTTTGTGGATTGAGTCTTAGCTTGTAAAGAATGAGCCGCTTGAAAACTTGATTGAGAGCTTCGATGTGATCTTCCTCTTCTTTGGATTTTACTAGAATATCATCAACATATGCATCCATGATTTTGTGCATCTGATCATGGAATATAACGGCCATAGCGCGCTGATAAGTGGCTCCAGCATTCTTGAGCCCAAAAGGCATGACTGTATAACAGAAAGTGCCCCATGGCGTGGTAAAGGATGTTTTGGATTGGTCACGAGCGGCCAACTTGATTTGATTATATCCGGAGTATCCGTCCATAAAGGAAAACATAGCATGCCCGACTGTGCTATCGACTAGGAGATCAATGTTTGGGAGCGGGTAGTCATCCTTCGGAGTGGCTTTATTGAGATCACGGAAGTCGATACAGATTCACACTTTCCCATTCTTCTTAGGAACTGCTACGATATTCGCCAACCAATCCGGGTAATCAATTGCTCGAATGAATCCTGCTTTAAGCAGATCCTCAAGTCCTTCCTTGACCTGTTGCTCAATTCGAGGATCCATTTTTCTCAACTTCTGCTTGACTGGTTTCGCCTCAGGCTTTAAAACGAGGCGATGTTCCACCAATTTCGGATCTAAACCTGGCATATCCTCATAAGTCCATGCGAATACTTCTTCATGCTGCTTGAGGAAATTAGTGAGCCTTTCTTTCTCTCCTGGACTCAAACCACTGCCAATTTTGAGAATTCTAGGATCGTCTTCTGATCCGATATTGATATCCTCAGTCGGATCTTGAACTAAGGATGATGGCTCATCTTGCCTCTGAATCGATGCAAATTCTGGCAATTCCTGAAGAGCTGAATCAAACTCTGCGGGTTCTTCTGACTGCTTTGCAGTTTGACTACATTTTGCTCTTATTCTGACCTGATGAATTATTGCTGATTTCGAGCAAGCTTTTGGATTAAAGACGAGCTTCTTGATAGATCGGGAAGACATTCTGAAAATTGGAGGATAAATTGATTTAGGGAAATTGCTCATCATGAAATAAATTGCTTTTATTGAAAATAACTGGAAAGATAAAAGAGCAAAATGATTTCAATTTTGTGAAGATTTAATACTGAGGAATAAAGAGACAAATGGCACCAAGATAGACAAAGGAAACTGGCAACTTTATTGAAAGATGGAATTAATCAAAATGACAATGATGAAAATGAAATGGGATATCATCCCGATAGCAGAATAGAAAAAGAAAGACAAAGGAATTCTTCTAATGTGCTCATTTAATGAAAACAGTCCCTTTCTGAGATCTTCGACCATTAAAGCCCAATCCGGCCCTTTTAGGGCAGTGCTGAGGAATCACTGGTTCAAGACGACCATCTTCATTTTTGCCTAGGCCTCGAAAAGGCTGGTAGCCATGCTTTACTAGTAAATCAAATCCTTTTTTAGCCTTCATAAATTGGGAGAATAGGGGATGACCCTTAAGAGTGCTGTAATCAATTCGTCCTCCAATCTTGAAGAACTGTGGACCTCCCCATCGGGTCGCAGCCACTGTATGATTGGGTTGCTCTGCCGTCTGCATTATTCCTGAATCCTCTTCGAAGCTGACCTCTTCAATACCCCTAATGCTAGGGATATCAGTAGTGAAAGAGGGCCTGGGAACCATGGGCTGTGCTAGCCTCTGCTCCGGATCTTCGCCTAAGACTGTCGTGATCATACCACCTTTTGACCACTTGATGCATTGATGCAGAGTAGACGGTACTGCGTTTGTGTTGTGGATCCATGGTCTCCCGAGAAGTAGATTATAAGTGGGCGGCACATTGACCACGTGAAAGAGAATTGAATGGACCGAGTAGTCAATGAAGATCTCTAGGAATATTTTTTCTTTCGCTGTTTGGCCATGATTGTCGAACCCATAAATGGTGATTGGATTTGGAATGTATTCTTCTTCTTTTATGCCCAAAGCTTTGGCGGTCATTTCCGGACATATATTGAGGCTGCTGCCTCCATCGATCAGCACATGAGGAACTGTCATCCCTCTGGTTCGAACCACAACATACAAGGCATTGTTGTAAAATACATGAGGTTTAGGGAGATCCTCATCGGAGAAAGTAACTGGAGCATTAGTCATGGCCTGATTGACTATATGGGCCATGTCTTCAGGAGTTGTGCTTGGTTTCACCTTGATTTTTTGTAGCAGATCATTCAACACCTACTGATGCTTGGCGGAGGCTTGAGTTAAGTCCAAAATTGAGACATTTGATAATGCTGTAATAGGCTTTAGAGTTGATGTCTCGCTTTTCTTTGTGGTAGACTTAATGAGATGCTTAGGGAGCCATGGCATACTTCTGGCTACCTCGGGAGATATCCCAGCGGACTTGTCAGACACTTTCAATTTGCCGAAAGCTGAAATAAGGTCCATCTTCTGGGCCTTGGACCGAGCCTGCTGCAATACCAGGACTTGATGCTGAGCTTGCATGTCATTTTCAGAGCATGGCCTAATATGCTCCTGTGGTTGAAACGACTGTTCGGTGATGACTACTGTAGAATGACGAGGAAATGGCTCTTTTAGAATATCTATATTTTCATCTTCCGCGCCTTCTATCAGAAGATTCTTGTCAATAAGGTCTTGAACTATGTTCTTCAGAATGAAGCAATTCTCAGTATTGTGCCCCACTGTTCTGTGGAACTTGCAGAATTGGTCTTTGAATTTTCCCATAGGAACGGGAGGATCGGCCAGCCTTGGCAACTTGACCATCTCCTTGGTCAACATGTACTCAAGCACAGTCTCGAGTGATTGATCTAATGGAGTGAATTTCCTGTCATAGCTCCATCCTTCATGCTTCACTTTTTCTCGGGGTTTTGGTCCCTGCTCCAGCTGAAGCGGCTTATTGAATTGCGGGATCGACTTCCCTTTCTGATCATTCCTGTTTGAACCTCCTGCCCCATAACAGAAGTCTCTATTCTGCTCCTTGCGATGATTCCATTTATTATTATTGACAGAATTAGTAAAGTGAGTCTTCTTCTTTGACTCGTTCTGGCCGCTGTTCTTGGTGAAAGTGAAACCTTCATAGAAGCCATTCTCCAGACTTATTTCGAGCCATTCGGCTCGCTCTGTTAATTCAATAAAGGTTCTGGATGGTGCGGTGGAGATGAGGCCTTTCAGAGGCTGCGAGAAATTGCTTAGAATTAAGGACAAAGCATGCCCCTCTGATATGGGATCTCTCATTTTATTACAAGCTGACCTCCAGCGGTGGATAAAATCTCGGGCCTTTTCATTTTCTCTCTGTTTCAGGCCACAGAGGTGGCTGAGGGTCGGGAGTGCCTCAGCGTTGAATAAAAAGCGCTCAATAAACAAATTGACTACTTTATCAAACTCTTTTAGCTCTATGGGATTAATATGCTCTGAATACCATTTTGCTGCAATACCCTCCAAACTGCGAGGGAAACAAAGAAATAAGGCTCTGTTATTCCTCCTGAACTTGGAACACTCTGCAAAGAAAAGGGCGAGGTGTGCCTTTGGGTCACTCAAACCATCAAACTTAATGAATTTCTTGGGGAGGTTATCGAGATCATCATCCCCATCCAATTCATTATAGAAGTCTTCGCTGGTGAAGATTTTCTTGCCCTTGTCGCGGGCCTGAAGATTCTTAACCATTTTTATCACATCTTTCAGTTGTGACTGCGTAGGGTCGTCAACAGACTGATTCTTGGATTTGTAAGCTGACCCCTGACCCTCAGTCGACCTTCTGAATTCATATTTATTTTCACATTCCTTGTCAGCATCGTCAGCTGATTCTGACTCATCAGATATTTCCTCGTGACGACTCTGCTTTTTGCTGATCTTCACATTCTTGACAGCCTGACCCTTATCTTTCTGTTTAGTTTGAATTTGCTCAGTACTGGCCTCAGCTTGCTCTGCCAGCATCTTGGTCATCATCTTTTTGAACATGATATACATTTGGGGATCGATGCCATCATCCGCCTGCTAACCCTGACTCTGGATTGATCGAGGTGAGTCCATCTCTTCTTCTGAAGCTACTGAATATGCGACACCTTCAACTGATGTGGTTTTCTTTCTGGATCTTGTATTGACCATCAGGTATTGCAAATGTTCTCTTGGATGTTGTTGATGCTCTCTGCAGGGCAGAACTGATGGTTAGGTTTCTGAAGGAAATTTGGTTTGGAGGAAAATATTTGTTGAGAATTTTGGTAGACAATTGAAATAATATCCCATTACTAGGGATTGAGTCGTCGCTGGGATTACGACAATTGCGTTGCTATTCTTTGCAAGATAAACAACTGAAAATATGCCTTGTTACCTAGGCGAGGTCGTCAAACCAAAGTGAAATGTAAAG
This sequence comes from Nuphar pumila, assembly GCF_984573655.1. NCBI lineage: Eukaryota > Viridiplantae > Streptophyta > Magnoliopsida > Nymphaeales > Nymphaeaceae > Nuphar > Nuphar pumila. Next base: position 101,611,048 of record NC_143252.1, on the reverse strand, counting down.
GAATTTTATTAAGGGGAAAAACATGATTTTATCAATAATACACTTGACAGAGGGGAGGGGGACGAACAATTTTCCACCACTCTACAAAATCAGAAGACACACGAGGACCAGGAAAAATAGTAAGACTGACAAAGGAATCTCAGCCATGTCTGGCAGAATGGTATGCTCCGGACCACTGATCTGATGCGAGATCGAATTCTGGCAGAACCCCCGCTAGTGGACGAATCTCTACGCGCTTCTGCCTCTGAGAGAACTGCCTGACACACCGCTCAGGATGATAGTATGCGCAGAAAAACAGGCCAAGTAGTCTGAATCGCTTGCCGTAAGCATAAGTATATCTGGGAGGTGATTCTTGGCGATCAAAGTAGTCCCATACGACCTCTTCCTCCTGAAGGTTGTCGATCAAGAACCGATATCGCGCAACTGGAAGCAGCTTTTCACCATTGTATCTGAAGGAACTGGCTCGGACTGGCACATGCCGGAGGAACCAAGACTGCAAGGCATAGGTGCACCCTTCGACTAGGATCGACTCTCCGAGTGCGAAACGAGTCAACCCTCGGTATAGAAAAGCGAGTGTGGTCATGGCTATTGAGAGGTGGCTGGTCTGTCGACTTCCCCATCTCCTTAGGAGCTGAACTATTCGGATATCCATGTAATTTCGTCCATCGGGAAAGAAAGCTAATCCCACCGTGCACAGAACCATCGCATGCTGAATTCTCTCTCGAGCTGTCCTAGACAACGAACTGACTTCCACAAATGTCCCATGCTGTCTGTAGATTTCGAGCAGATCCACATATTCATTTTCATCTTCTTCAATCAGAGGCCAAGACTTGCGTCCTGTCATGCGGGCTAAGGCATCCTTAGGGTCAAGACCCTTAATATTAATCAGAAACTGTTTCTCCAATGGATCTCCAGGCTGACCGGCTGGCTCGGGCAATCCCATGATCTCTGAAAATTCATCCATCAACACTGTCATCTCGCCCCACGGGAACCAGAAGGTAGAAGTGCTCGGATTCCACTGCTCTGCTAGTGCATGGATCAAGTTGCCGTTGACTGTCTGCTTTCCCACTGCGGACGCCAGTTCCAATCCACACTCGTCCAGATGGTCCGGAAACATACGAGAGAAGTTTTTGAACCATGAATAATACCACCGGGGAAAGAAGGATCCGGTGCTGAGGACTCGATGTTCGGGAAGACGTTGTCGCACCTTGTAGGAGATGTGACCCTCAGGGAAGACTGAATCAAGCTGACTGGATGCCATTGGACTGGAAGACATGGAAATTGAAGTAAGACTTGGAAAATACAGGAATTTTGAGGAAAATGCAGGCAGGATAAAAATAAAGTAGGAAATTCGAGATCCAAAAGACAAGAAAGATGGGAAATCACCTGGAGTTTTGAAGGAAAAGAAGGGAAATTTGGAAAATCGTCCAGGGTTTGATGAAATATGAAGAGATAAATGGAAAATGAAGTATTTTGGAAAATCGTCCAAGATTTAAAACATGGACAGTACATGGACATAGATTGGGGAATTTTGAGAAAATCGTCCAGTATTTTTTAGAAAATTGGGGAAAATATGGAAAATAAAAGGAGATGACTATAACATATTCAATCACATTCTGCACAAACAAGTATGCACAAACAACATTCTCTAAAAGCTGACTCTAGATGCACAAATTTTGAAATGGCTGTAGGACGTTAATCCTAACTCTAAGGCTCAGATCATCTGTATCCAATCCAGTTATGCCTATATACTCAAGCCAAGGCTCGATGTACGTGGCATAAAATCAATTTCTCCGGTTCTAGGTTCAAGTTTTCCAACATCCTTGAGCACCTGCCGACATATGTTGGACTATGGCCCTTGGTACGTGGCAGGGGGGTTTTCACCCAAATAGGTGGCCCAGTTGTGAGGCTCTGTCCCGAACTATGGTTCTGGAAGAGAGCCCAGCAACGTGAAGACCGGGACAATATAGGTGGGGTGATTTTTGAAAAACATGAGCACATGCAATCAAACAGAAGGCTCTAAGTCCTAAAGAGATAGAAATTTGAAATATTTGAAGAAGCAAACATTGTTTTCATACAATTCCTAAATTGAGGAGTGTTGTATTAGACCTAAGTCTATGTGAGCATGAATAATTCTCCTCAATATGGTCCTACCAAACCATACCTAGTCTATATGCATTCCATGTCAGCTGGGTTCAAGTCTAGGCTCCTAGGTTCACATGATATCATAAAGCAAAGCTGACATTCCATGGAAATCGATTTTGACAAATTGAACTAAGTAGAACATTAAATTGATCAGGCAAAGACAGGTCCCATCACGGTCGCCAAACCTGTTTATCATCGCAAAATTTTACTTTTGCAAATCAAACTGACCTTTGAAAGAGTTTTTGAAAATGACTCGCCTCCGTTTTGAAAATGCGGGATAATTCCGAAGAATGGGACTCGCCTGTCGGTACGAGGTTCAATCGTTCCTGCCACCTTTAACAGGGGTAATTGAACCAAGGATCATACTTATGCTCTACTCTATTCAACTTGTCTAAATCATATTCTAATTTCTAAATGCACATAGAATTAGGCATGTGCTATGAATTTTCAGAAAATGCATATTTGAAAACATGATGTTTGCTTTGAATGATTGAAATATTTAGAATAGGTATCACATGGAAAATCGTGAATTGGGATTTGAAATATACTTCTGAGAGAAATAAAAATCGATTTTGAGAAATTCTTGACATTTGGTGAAAATCGACTCTGAGAGACTTGGTTTCTCTGAATTCAAACTTTGAAATTGAAATTCTAACTTAGAAAATTTGAATTTGGAACTTGGGAAATATTTGAAATATCATTGGCAAATCCATATTCTTTTGAATAAGACTTAGAAAAATTCTAACTTCAAACTTTGAAATTGACTGCATAACTTTGGAAAATTGAGCTTATGAACTTGAGAAAAACACTTGAAATATTCTTTGAAATTCAATGCTTTTGGGAAAATCGATTTTGCTATAAGACTTAGGAGATTTTGAGGAATTCAATTTCCTTGACTTGGATTTTGAATTGGAGTTGACAAATGCATGAAATGAATGAATATGGATTTGAGGAATTGAGAAATACTTTTTGTATTTTTGAGAAATGCAGTGCATTTTGAAGTTAGCCTAAGAGTGTAGGCTGAATGTAGCTAATGTGAAGATCATAAATCTAAGTATCATTCATATTCTGACTATGGCCATAAATGCGAATTCCACCAAGTTTATAAACTTCATAAAAGCTAGTGTATGTGCCATTCGTGTAGACCATAGTGAGTTTGAATATGCATGAATCATCATCCATCACACATTAACATTATAAAAATAAACTATATGCAATGCAACCTAAGCTAAGCAAGAAATGTAAATTCTTATTCCAAAGTTTAATTACAAATTACATCACTATTGAAATTTAAATACATAAAAAATAAAGTCTTCAATGTACCTGCAAAACTAGAAAACTTGGTTAATGAATATATGTTGGCTTTTCTAGATTTATCCAATAATATCAGGAAATTGTTGGATTTTGCTAGATATAAGCCTTTTTGCCATGATTCCCTTAAATCAAAATGATAACATATGAAGAAATAATAAAGGTAAAATATGAAATTTCGAAATTGGGGTCAAAATGACCAAAATACCCCTCATAACAAGACTATGGCCTTGAAATTGGGTTTTTTTAAAAAGATATTTTGATAAAATGCAAGTTTTGAAATTTGAATGGAATAAACTAAAACCAAATATGCTATGACATGATTAAAAATATGAAATTAGGGTTAGGGATTTCGAAATTTAGGTCAAATGACCAAATCACCCCCGATAGCAAGACTATGGCCTTGAAATCTGGGTTTTTAGAAATAGATTTTGGTAAAAACATAGGTTTTATGCACTAAATGAAATCAAATGAGCACAAAATTAAACCTAAAGCATCCTAATATGATTATGAACATGATAAAACCCTAAAAATATATGCCTATGCACGAAAATCTAACAATATCACAAAAACTGTGATTTTAGCAGTGTTTTTGGATCTTGCAGGAACCCGGTTTTGTAATTTGCTTAATTCAGCCATCAAATGGATTCCAAAATCCATAAAAATTGGTACCTGCACTTTTTATAACCCTAATGTGGAATTGGAATTATAAAAATAATTTTTTGACATTAAATTAATCCAAAAATTGCATTAAATCCTAAAAATATGCTATTTTTGACCTGATTCACCGACCAGTCTCAATCCCAGACCTGAACTAGGGGTCAAATCTCCATGTACATTTATGAAATTTTACAGAGACTAACTAGAAAAAAAAACAGAGATTTCCCAATTTACAGATGGGAAAAATAATCTCCGGTTAGGGAGAAACTCTTCCGGCAATCTGAGCTAAAATATATCACTTTTAACAGGGATTAAAACAGCTATTCCAGATTGAAAATACAGGAATAAATAGCAATCCTAAACAAAAATTTCTGAAATTTTCGTGGTGAACAGTAGACAAAAAAATAACAATACTCACTTTTTACAGATCTAAAATCGGATCTGTGGTTTGGGATTTATGACTAACACAAGTCTGATTAGGGTTTTGGTAAACCCTAACGAGTTTTAAATTTAAAAACAGATTCTCTGAAAGGGGAAAAATACTAAACAGTGATCAAAAAATCCGAAAATTTCACAGCAGACAGATCTACTCAATGTGAATCCATATCACTTTAAAGATCTAAAATCGGATATAAGATGAGAGAAATATCATAACAGCAAGTTACCTTCTTGATTTTAACCACGATTTTAAAGCTTTAAAAACCCGATTTGATGTCTGATTTTTTTGACAGGGTTCCCGAGATCTAAAACCTCTGATTTTTCCACAGTAACTCAATAACTCATGCATGCACCACATATAAAAAAATCAGAAATAAACAATGAGTGCTTCCATCCGAAATAACATCATCTTTACTGTTCTAAACCTAGAACACACAGAAATTTAAGAAACTTGAAAAACCATGCATTAACTAATGTAAATAAATAAAATAAACCATAAAACAATAAATAAAACTTATTTCTATGCTATATAACGTAAAAAAAACATAAGTAAACCATGAAATAAAATAAAAACAGGGAATCAATGGCTGGAATTTGATATCACCTTTAAAACATAGATTTAACCCATTAAAAAGGGCAAATCATATATTTTATTGGTTATTAATGCAAAGAATCATATTAAAATCAATTCTAATGGATTAAAATCTCTGTAAATCACCCAAAACAGGGTTAGATCACCTTCTTGGATTGTTCTTGCTGATTCTTGATGGTTCTTGAGGTTGAATCCATGGTTTAATCCATGAAGATGATGGTACCAATGGCTAAATCATGTTTAAAATAATGAAAAACATTAAATAAAAACTAAAAATTAGAGAAAATAGTTACCTTGAGGTTGTTGCAATGGAGGAAGGGCTGGAGAGGAGAGAGAAGCTCCAAGAATCCAAAGGAAAGCCAATTGGGAAAATCGACCCCCTATAGCCTTCTATTTATAAAAAAAATTTAGGTTAAAAATTAAATGTTTTAAAAAAATTGGACTCTTCTAAGGGGGGCGATTTTGGGGTGTAAAGACTATCCTACCCCTAGTCTAAATTATCCTATTTAATACCTAATTAACCCCTAGACTCTCCTAAAAAATCCCCAAATGTAATGCCACTTGGCATTTTCTACATTTGGCTTTTTTTTTTTAAAAAACCTTTAAAAACCTTTAAAAACACTAGTTTTAAAAACTAACTTTCAAAATGAGTTTTTTTTCAAAATGGTTTTGACTCTTCTAAACCTCTAACACTAACCAAGACATCCACTAACCCTAGTCTAGCCCTGACTGACTCGAATATGGCACCACCCCGAGTGGGCCCTACTTGAGTTTTTAAAAAAAAAACGATTTTAAAACTTGAAATTGAAGGAGTTTTCAAAAGCTTTTCAAAAGCAAACTTTGAAATTGAAATTTTTGAAATGATATAGGATCCTAACTGAATTAGAATTCCTCTGGATATGGTGCCAACTGAGTGAGCCCACATCGAGTTTTAGAAATTTTGAAATAAACACTGAAAATGGCTTTGAAAAAGGGTTAAAATTGACATTTGAAATTCAAGATTTTTGAAAATAGGGTCTCATGCGAACTGGAACTCCGGGTTAGAGTCCTGAACTCATAGGACTCTGAAATTTTAAATTTTAACAGCCAAATGAAAGAATTTTCAAAAGATTTTATCAAGAAATGATGAAATAAGTTAGAAAACACAGTCAGGGTTAGATTCCTAACTCGACCGAACTCTAAAATAGAATCCTGAACTAACTGGACTCTTGTAAAATGACCTAAATTTCGAAAACAAACGAAAAAGATTAAAAATGGAAGTAAAACAGACTTCAAAACAGACTCCTGACCGGATCAGGACTCTGAGACAGAGTCCTGATCGGACTGAAACTTTCAAAATTTTGAGAAACTTGATGAATAGAGGAATTCAGAAGCGACACCACCTCAATGGGTCTCATCTGTGAATTGAAATCGATTAAAATTTGAATTTGAAATGAATCCAGATTGTTTTCTTGAGAAAATATTTCGAAATATAAAGTTCTGGGGTTGGAAAATGACAGAGTATTGAATAAAAACCCAGGTTTTGAAATTGATTTTGGAATAAAAGCTTTAAAATTCAAATCTGGATTGAATGTTTTGAAATAGGAGTGCTGGATCTCGAAAATGAGATGCAATGACCTGCAATGCTATGCAATGACATGCAATGCTATGCAGAATACATGCAATGATCTGTAATGACTTATGAAATGGACAAACACTGGATGAGGTGAAAATTTGGGGTGTTTACATATACATGCTAAACTAGCTGCTATATATTCTGCTTCAGTTGTTGAGAGTGATACAAAATTTTGCTTTTTACTAAACCAAAAGTGTAAGATCCATAATTTTTCAGCAAAAGTTCTGAATAAATTCATGAGGCATTTCAAGTGAAAATAACATTCAAACTCGAAATGCAAATCAAATCGATTTCTATGAACCAATTATACTTAGGATATTCGTATCTTCGCAAATATATGCTCAAATAGTCAGGGAACCATAACTTCCTCCCTGAGTAAAATCAAAAGATTTGTATGAGCCAATTTATTAGTTACGTCAATACAAAGAGAATGGCGTACTCAGAATTTTTCAAAAAAATCGCCTAACACCAAAATTTTTTACGGAACCCATGAGAATGTTGGTGGGACTCACGAAAATATTCTTCAGAAACTATCTTGTGGAACCCATAAATGTCCCATAGAAATATCTCATGTGGGCCCCACCTGAAAGGAACCTTCTATCTTTATCCAGAATGCCAGGGGCAAAAAGAAAAAAAGGTAACTTAGAAGCTAAGTTACCTTGGGCTATAAATAGCCCTCCTCCCCTCTCTCACCTTTCATAAAAATTGACCCCCCTTCTCTCTCTTCCTCTCTCTTTCTCCTAAACCTTCCCTACCTAGCCTAGCCTACTTGAGTGTGTCCAAGCCTGCCTGACCTGGTCTGAGCCTGCCTAACCTGGTCTGAACCTACCTAACCTGGTCCAAACCCACTTGACTTGGCTTGAACGTAGTTGAATTTAGTTAAAGTCAAAGTCTATTTTGTTCCAAAACCCAGGTATCTGACCCTAGTCCTTGGTTGATGCCCTCTAGGACACTTTAGTATTCATGCACACGCCTTGTGACTCTCATTGAATATATACGTTGAGTTACGCAGTATATGCGTTCTTAAAAATGGTATCTAGCCCTAGTCCTTAGTTGATGCCCTCTAGGACACTTCGATGTTCACACTCATGCCTTGCGACTATCGTTAGATATTGATTCATGTGTATATACGTATTTAAAGATTCGTCATTGCATTGAACGATGCCAAGGCTACTATTTTTTGTAATTTAAATTATGTATTTTGTCTTGCCATCACGTCGAACGATGACAAGGCTCCTGCTTTCTGCAATTATATATGTAAGATATTTCGTTCGGTTTCACCCACCGAACAATAAGTATATGCACTCATTTATGCCACCGCCATATAAAGCACAGACTTCTGCATATATTACATATAGTGCACATAAATGAGCGTTCAAATGGAGATCAAACTCCAAATCGCCGATGTGATTCCATTGCCGCTTCTCGATCAAGATTCTGCTTGATGAATGAAGCCTCTATCAGAAAGGCATCACTTTTGTGCAAAATCGCTTTTCGTAAAGACTAAGTCACTTGCACATGGCCTTGATATGGCACAAGGTTCTATCAAACCTTGATGGATACAAAGTATGCACAATGATGTGCATCCATCCTCGAGTTAAGCGTAACAATTTCTCCGTCAAAAGAGGAAAAATGCTGCCAAATTTCTGAAAAGATGCTCATCGAGCTTAAAAGAAATACACGCTTCCTCAGACAAAGAGAGGGAGTGATGCTGGAATTTTTGAAGAAGCTCAATAAGTTTAGAAAGGGCGTAGCACGATACTCTATCATAAAGAGGAGGTGTTGCCCAAGTTCTGTCAAGTACTTTCTACAAACGTAGAAAGGATCGACTCACTCCTATCGTCGAAGCAGAGGAAGTGTTGTCAAAATGGTTGGCAAAAGAGTTGCTTAAACCAGTTGAATAGCATGATGATGCCCTATTGTCGAAATGCTGCCAGAATGGCTCGTTTCCATGTTCACCTGTAAGAGCACTTTACTCGTAAGGGTCGAAGAGTCAGAGTAGTCGTTGCGCCTTGACTAGGCTAACTGCTTATTGCGGTGATACACGTTGAGCAGTCGATCCGTTGAGACCGTGTCATATGCATGCTCATTGAGATACTGTTATACAACTAGACTCGTAAGGGACGTTGTGCCGGAGTACGTTGCCCACCTGAAAGAGGTGAGGTGCTCATGATGACCATAGATGCCAAGAGCAGAGTCAAGCATGCATACGAATAAGACTTACGGTCGCATACCCTGCAGTTTTGGCCGCACTGGAGAAATACTGAATGAGGTTGGGTACATATATCCTCAGTGCGAGAGGCACTGGCTTGCCCGAATGACATTCAAATATCTGACAAGTAATCGTAAGACCGATAGACCCCTTCAGGACTATTGCTCACATTGTAGACGGTGATGGTACAACCGCAAGTGACATGTATTTGATTATGAACCTGATAGAGTTCAAGAGGGCCTCCAGTCACTTAGGAGGTATGAAGATTGTGGTTATCCTTAAATATCTAAGGATTGAACCCAACTAATGCAATAGAGGATGCATCTGAACCGGCCCGATAGGGTTATCCCGGTATGAGTTCTACCGCCCTATCATGGATGAGGTCAACAGGCCTCTGGGGTATTTAAAATACATGAAATAATCAACCCCCAAAGCATCTTTTTAATGCCTGAACAAAGCTTCTCCCGCATACCAGGGGGTGAACAAAATAATATCGAAACAATGCATTAGCTCTAGGTTTAGTGATGTATGAATGTATGAGTTAATGGACATCGTGGTGTCAAGTCTTGCATAACCTTGAGAAATGTGTCATGATTGGTATACTACTAGACTAATAGGGCAATGACCCATGTTGTATCTGCACGACAAGCTAAGCTCGAGGAGCTAGCGCTTGGATTCGTGAGATATAGATGTGCCAAGTCATGGTGACTTGAGTTTAACATCCCAATTGTGGCCCTGAAGAGGTCTGCTTTAAGTCATGGAGACTTGAGCGAGTTTATTAAATCACAACCCTGAAGAGTCTCACGCCAAGTCATGAAGACTTGAGCAAAATATTCAACTCATATCCCTGAGGAGGCTCTTGCAATATATGCCAAGTCGTGGAGACTTGAGCGTCGTTATTGCGAACTGACCCTGAGTGGTTAATGCATTTATTTGAGTTTAATGAATGTGTAGATGAATGCTTTCTTACCAGACCATCAGTGGTTCTGACCTCATTTAATGAGGATTTGAGGTGTTGAACGTGCGTTGCGATACACAGAGCAAGGCAGCATCAAGTTCCAGGGTTTCTCTAGACAATGTTGTATTGCTTCCTTTATTAAACCAAATACTGCTTTTTCCAAGCAGTGATGTTTGTAATAAACAAGTGGTTTTGATAAATGGAACACCTTGGTGGTCAAGAAGTGTTTGGCCACATACCTGTGAGTTGCTCAGAGTTTTGTAAAACTGACGACACATTATCGTCTGATTCCGCTGCTAAAAGCTTTTTTAAGCTCCGTTGCAAAGAAAAAAAAACTATCATGAAAATTTTAACTTAGCTTTGTTTTAGAAATTCTGAGTGTTACAAAGAGACTAAGGAATGTCCTAAGAAGTGACAAGTTTCACTAGTACTCTTGCGATCAGATTTGCTTTCAACAAAATCTGCATCACTATATGAAACTAAATCGACAGAAGATGACTTTGGGTAAAATAATCCAAAGTCTGAAGTATCTTTTAAGTATCGAAGTATTTGTTTTACAACAATTAAGTGTGATTTCTTTGGATTAGCTAGAAATTTAGCACATATGCATACACTAAACATTATATCAGGTTGACTAGCAGTTAAGGATAATAGAGATCTGATCATACCTCTATAGAGCTTAGTATCTACAGTTTTAACATTTTCATCTTTGTCAAGAGAGGTAGTTGTGATCATAGGATTTCTTCTTGATTTAGATGAGTCCATGCCAAATCTTTTAAGAAGTTCTTTTGTATACTTGGCTTGGTTAATGAAAATTCTTTCTTCAGTTTGCTTTATTTGAAGTCCAAGGAAGTAGTTCAATTTGCCCATCAAGCTCATTTCAAACTCTTCATGCATGGCTTTAGCAAAATCTTTGCAAAGAGAATCATTAATATAACTAAATATTATATCATCAACATAAATTTGCACAATAAGAATATCTGAATTTAGATTTTTAATAAATAGAGTGGAGTAGTTCTAAAAAACTTTGTAGTCTCTCATACCATGCTCTTGGTGCTTGTTTGAGTCTGTACAAAGCTCTTTTTAATTTGTCGACTCTTTCTGAATATTTCTCATCTTCAAAGCCTGATGGTTGTTCTACATAAACTTCTTTAGTGATGTATTCATTCAAAACTGCACTCTTAACATAAATTTGGTATAACTTAAAATTCATGTAGCTAGCAAAAGCAAGCATCATTCAAATTGACTCCAATCAAGACACATGAGCAAAGGTTTTATCAAAATCTATGCCTTCCTCTTGGTTATAGCCTTGTGCTACTAGCCTTGCTTTGTTTTGAATGTCTTTGTCGTTCTCGTCCAGCTTGTTTCAAAAGACCCATCTCATTCCAATTACTAGATGATCCTTTGGTATATCAACTAGATCTCATACATCATTCCGAGTGAACTAGTTAAGTTCTTCAGACATGGCCAAAAGCCAAAATTCATCATTACAAGCTTCATTGATATTCTTTGGTTCTAATTTTGATAGAAAATCAATATTTGTAATATATTCTTCCAACTGACTTCTAGTTTGGACACCACTCTTTATTTCTCCAATAATCTGCTCATGTGGATGATTACGAAGTTCTTTACAAATTGGTGGAAGATTTTGAGGAATGTTTTCTTGTGAAGTGCTTTCTATCAAAGGTTCTTCTTGAGGTATGACTTCTTATCCTTCGCTTAGAGGTACAACCTGCTCACCATTCTCATCAAATACAATATGTAAAGACTCTTCAATAGAAGAAATTCTTTTATTAAAAACACGGTAAGCTTTGCTTGTAAAAGAATATCCAAAAAATATTTCTTCATCTGATTTTGAATCAAACTTGTCAAGATTATCTTTGGTATTTAACAAGAAGCATTTGCTACCAAAAGTTTTGAAATATGAGATCCTTGGTATACGATCATAATACAATTCAAAACAGGTTTTATGTAAAAATGGCCGAATAAGAACACAGTTTAAAATATAACATGTATTTACTGCTTCAGCCCCAAAGTATTTTGGTAAATTTTTATCTTGAAGCATAGTTCTAGCACATTCTTGCAATGTTCTATTCTTTCTTTCAACAACTCCATTTTGGGAAGCTGCTATAGGAAAAACAAAGTTATGAGATATTTCATGTAAATCACAGAACTTTAGAAAAGATTTATTTTCAAATTCTTCTCCATGATAACTATGAATAGTAATAATAAAGGTAGATTTTTCATTTGTAATTCTTCTACAGAGTTTAAAAAATTCAGAAAAAACATCATTTTTGTTTTTCAGAAAAATCACCCAAGTAAAACGAGAATAATCATCTATTATGACAAAAGCATATTTACTACCATTCAAACTTTGAATTCTTGACGGTCCAAAAAGATCTAAATATAAAAGTTTGAGAGGACACTTTGTTGAAATTATATCTTTTGCTTTGAAAGAACTCTTGATTTGTTTACCCATTTGGCAAGCATCACATAAGTGATTCTTTTTATATGATATTCTAGGTAGGCCTCTAACAAGATCATTCTTGGATAACTTAGAAATTAATTTAAAGTTAATATGTCCAAGTCTCTTGTGCTATAACCATTGAATTTTATTTGAAACAATAAAACATTTTTCATTGAGAGTGGGTAACTCATCAAGAGAAAGTTCATACACATTGTTCCTTTTCTTTCCTTTAAAGATGATTTTTTTAGAACAAGAATCAGAAATCAAACATAAATTATGTTCAAAAGAAATGAGAAAATCTTTGTCACATAATTGACTAATAGATAATAAATTATGCATTAATCCATCTACTAAAAGAACATTTTCTATCAAGGAAAATTTTAGATTAACAATACCGATTACTTTTCCCTTGTTATTGTCACCAAAGTTGAAGGTTCCTCAATCCTTACTTTGAAGGATGGAAAATAACTCTGGCCTTCCAGTCATATGTTTGGAACAACCACTGTCCAAGATCCATTTGCTCTTTATTTTGTGTACCTACAACAAAATTGGAAGACAAAACATTTGGCCTCGTTTCATTTTCGGGTCCATGAGAGTTAGTCTTAGGAACCCAAATCCATTTGGATATTGGTTTCCATTGAAAATAATCACTTTTTTTATCATAAAATGTTTTGGCATTTCTAGAATTGTAGAAAGAAGCATGATAAAATGGATAAACATGTCTAGGCTTATATACATTGAAAGTACCATGATGAGGTATGTTTCTACCATGATATGCAAGACAAGAAAATTGAGTTCTTTGAACCAATGATTTTGAGTTTTGACTTGGATGATTCTTTACCACATAGTTTGGTCTATTTTGTGTATCAAAGAAACTACATTCTAATCTAGTTTTGTTAACCTAGCATCTTTGAGAACCAAGAAGCTTTTCTAGATTTTTTTGACCATTAGTGAACTTAATCACTATAGATAGAAGATCATTTGATTTTTCTTTCAAACTAGATATCTCTTCTAGTAAATCATTAGTTCTAATGCCAATTTCTTTTGTCTTAGATGCGTGAGAAAAGTTTTTCTTCCTGAGATCTTCCATCTCTTGGAGTAACACTTTGTTCTTAAAGTCAAGAATCAAATTTTCTGTTTTCAACAATTTGTTTTTAGAACTTAGACTCTTAAATTTAACATATAATTCATTAAAAGTTTCTAATAACTCATCATAATCAAATTGACTTAGCAATTCTTCTTGTGCTACAAAGCACATGTTGGCAACTTCTTCATTTGATTTTTCGTCGGAAGAAGAGTCACTTTTATCCCAATTTGCTTGAAATGCCTTTTTCTTCTTGAATTGGTCATTAGGTTTGACTTTGAGAAGATGACAATCTTTTTTTATATGTCCAGCGTTTTTGCAGTTGAAACACTTAACTTCATCAAAATTTGATGGTTCAGTTTTCCTCACCTTTCTTTGAAATCTCCCTTTTTTGATGAATCTTTTGAATTGCCTAGTGATAAGGGCAATACCTTCATCATCATCTGAATCTTCAGAATCTGAAGTGGCCTTGAATGCAAGAGATTTCTTCTTTGGTTTTTCTTCTTATCTATCTTGAACTTGAACTTCATATGTCGTCAAATTACCAACCAAGTCTTCAAGAGAAAGGGTGTTCAAATCATTGGCTTCTTCTATTGCTGTGGTCTTTTTCTCAAATTCTAGAGTTAAACACCTCAAGACTTTTCTAACCAAATCCACTTGTGAATAATCTTTTCCAAGGGATTTGAGTGTATTTGTAATGTCAGTCATTCTTGTTATCATTTCAGAAATTGACTCATTTTGCTTTATTTTAAATAATTCAAATTTATGAACTAAAGAAGCAATTTTAGATTCCATGACCTTTGATATACCTTCATGAATCACAAGAAGAGTATGCAAATTTTATTTGCAGAGGAACATTGAGAGATTTAATTGAACTCTACCATGTCAGTGGCACAATATAGAGCATTCATAGCCTTGGCGTTGAGTGAGGCGATTTTCTTTGCTTCATCGATCTATACGCTGAAATTTGTTGATAGTGCTTGTTGTTTTTCAGAAACAACCTTCCAAATTTCAAGATCTATGGATTGTAGAAATATTATCATTATTACTTTCAAGTATCCATAGTTTATTCCGTCAAAGAGAAGTGGACAGACTAAGAAGCATCCTTCTTTGTGCTGAGAAGATGATGTTGTTGCCATGCTAGATGATGGTAAAATCAAAAGATAGAAAATCTTACTTTGATACCAAATGAAAGTATTATAGGATCGATGCAACCAGCACTAGAGGAGTAGGTGAATAGTGCTTTTAAACTTCATCTTTGAAATTTAAAAGATTTTGAATTCTGTAAAGCAATCACACACAAAGAACACAAAGATTTTATCCTGGTTCGGTCCTCCAGACCTACATTCAGTCCCCAAGCAAAACCCGCTTGAGATTTTCACTATCAAACTTGTGTCACTACAAGATCAAACAGACCAAAACTGGTCCCACTTTCAGCAATAACCCTGCTGAAAGCAAACTTATCCTTTAAATCAAGGAGACTATGTCTTTTTACAGAAAAAATGAAATAAACAACTTACAATCAGCCTATGAGCCTTTTTTATGAATGCAAAGGAAGTGAAATAGGTTAGCAAAGACTTCTAAGGCTTCAAAAATACTCAAATCATGATTTTACCGACTCACAAAAGAAATTGGAGTGAAGAACTTGAGTGAAAAGACTTAGTGAGTGAGAAAATGAATGCTTGAAAGAATATGAGTGAAAAATACATAATTCAATGATTTAATTCATTTTTTTAGTGTAGATCTCACTCTTATTTATAGTTGAATAAATTCAGATGTTGGTGGTATGAAGGGGTGTCAAACTGACAGTTTTGAACAGTCAAAATGTTTGAAAAGTAAAAGAACGCAACGTCTAAAAGGTTTAGAAAAATGGCTATATTAGTGAACTAAAAAAAGTTATCAGTCAACTGAAATCAAATATTAGCAAACTGATTGTTAAATCAGTTGACTACTGTGTCTAGCCGAAAAGATTTGAATTTGGGATTTTGAAAATCAGTCGACTAAAGAAAAATTAGTCGACTGATGAAAATCATCAGTAGACTGAAAAAAACTTTCAATTGACTTCTGTTAATTTTTTTAAAAATTGGACATTCGGGTCGGTTGACTAAGAGTAGATTAGTCGACTGATCAAAAAATAGACATTTGGCTTTGAAAAAGGCTCAAGAAAATCGGTCGACTGATAAAATCAATAATATAGGTAAAGGGCTTTCTAAAATGATTTTTAGAAAGGTTTTTTTTTAGGAAAGTTTTCCTAAGTATTTTTAGGTGTAATGCAAGTGAGATATGCAATCAAAGTAAGGCTCTTACAAGAATCTAAGAATTTAAAGAGATTTACACTTGCACAAAATCTTCAATCAATTCTTCAATGTAAAACTTGTAAACTTCTTCAATTCTTTTCTTATTTCTTTATTGCTATAGCTGAAATCCAATTGTTTCAGTTGTTTATCATCAAAATATCGTACTTGAATTATATCGTGTACAACTTCCTTGACTTAACAAGAAAGTATGAAATCGTTCAAATTGACATGATTTAAAAAAAAAAACACCATGTTACAACAAACACCCCCAAGCAATGGAAACCAAAGTAGATAAGCAAATTGATGTTCAAAATCAATTTGTTTTATTTGAAAAGGTAAATTATCATTTGAAACAAGATGAAGGGGGTACATAAAAAGGTAGAAGATGCTAAAGATCAGAGAAAATGTAGTAGTATGCTAATAGAGATCGAAAAAACACTAATTTTCTCAATAGTCAAAAGAGTTTCTAGTTCTCTAGTGTTTTAATTATCTAGGCATTGGTTTCCAAAATCAAAACTTCAAACTTCCATAAGTTTCCAGAAATGCCAAATTCCATGGTTTTAAGTTTAAATTCTTATAAACAAATTGATGTTCAAAATCAAGTCCTTTGCAAAAGAAAATTATAGAATATGGTTCTTATCAAAGAAAATTACTCAATTTCACACACCATTAATCACAAAATCAATAAAATATATATTTCTACTTACAAACTCAGAGACATGAATTTCCAACACCTGTATGTATTCTGGAAAATTTCCTCATAGCCTTCTGGTGAGCAACACACACACATATGGACCCAATTGCATGCAGAAGCATGTGTCACATGAATAACAAATGCCTAAAAATCAATTCCTAAGCATGAAGATAGAATACTCAGATCAAAAGTATAACAACCTCATGATATGTAGAAGGGGTCATCTTGGACAAGATATCAGTTCTTCAAGGATAGGAAAATTATTAAAAGCATAACCAACCACCGTTTGAAGTTCATTGAGAAGAGACTTAGATGGAATGTAATTGTCTTGGAAATATGTGAGTGCTGTAATAGAAAAGCAACGAGTTACAATATGCATAGAAATAATTGAAAAAGTAACCAGCAAAGCAATAAGCCATAGTCTCACATAGCTATCAACAAATTTCTAGATCTGATACTGTGCTTTCCCCAGCATTAACAAAACTCTGCCGGCAAAAGGACATATTGAAATTTCAGAATATTCAATCATCAAGGTGACCTAAAGAAAGGTTGAAACTGTTAAATGCGCCTAGAAGAACACATGAATTACAGAAAACATCAGATGCATGAACAACTATGGGGCTAAAGCTTAGATCAAGAGATTCAGGCAACTGTGAGACATTCTAGAACCAATAAACTATTTATGCGGACATCAAAAACACTGCTGTGGTCATTGATAGTCAGAGATCTATAATTTTTTCAACAATCCTCACCCAATGTCATAGCCATATCTTCCTCTTAAACTCGAGTTCTTTCACAAATCCCAAACTTACTTGTATTTCCTATTGTTTACTTTATTTTATATTCATTGAGATTTTTCAATCTTGAATATGCAATAAGAACTTCCCAATAGATAAGCACTCTTGTGACAGGAATCTCACAAGGAATTGGTTTCTCATATGACCGGTACATGAACAGATATGAACCATCAACAGAGAGAGAGAGAGAGAGAGAGAGAGAGAGAGAGAGAGAGAGAGAGAGAGAGAGAGAGAGAGAGAGAGAGAGAGAGAGAGAGAACGAAATGGGGGGAGGAGACGGAAGCAGATCAGGTCATGCTGAACATGAGCTTTTTTGCTCATGCCAACATCGTGGCCGTCCTTTTTTTTTAAGTACGGCATCGGCTGACCGTTGGATCTTATCAAGGTCCAACGTTCCCTCTCATTCCACTTGCGTTGTGCTTTTATGGATTGTGTATATACGCACTTTATATATATATATATACAACGATTTCCAAAAAAAAAAAAAATAGAGTAAAAAGAAGCATTAAATTTAATGGTTTTGTATTTGTTCCCAAAAATTAAATGAGGGTTGCGATGAAGTAAAGGCTCATTTTGTTTGTCACATCCGACCATGTCTAGGGATGGCAGTGGACCGTGGAGGGGGCGGGGGACAAGGTCTCCACCCTAGTTTCAAAATCTAAACCTCCATCCCTGCACGGGGATGGATTTTAACCTCCACCCCCACCTCTATCCCTATTTGATGTCCTCCATCCCCGGTTCAAATGTGGGTGAGGCAGGGCAGGCCCCATTTCTCCTTAGTTTATAGTCATCCCTTAAAGGATTCGGGACGGGACAGGGTAGGGCGGGGCTAGGCGGGGATTGGGACGGGGATGGGGCGGGGTGGGGAAAAGCGTAAGTCCATTCCCGCCTCCATCCCCGCACGGGGATAGATTTTAACCTTCATCCCCATTTCATGCCCTTTATCTCCGGTCCAAATGGGGCGAGGCAGGGCGGAGCCCCGTTGTCCCCCGGTTCACTGCCATCCCTAACCATGTCTTCAAACCATGCATCATTGATTATGTCACATCAAGTCATAAGTTCAAACCATGTTGATCATCCATTCATGTGTCCATGTATATGTATAATGCACCAATGTACAAATAAAGAAAGGAAACTTTAAAAAATGTGAGATAATGGACATGGAGGACATGCATGTATGAATAATGAATATGTCACCCATCCTTATTGCTATGCATTTTATGCTCAAATATAGACGACAGAGAGTTAAAGATCATTTATTTCAACTTTGGAATTTGAAAACCGCCTCCCCTCATTTACTTTTCTCAAAGTCATTAATTATGAAAAGTTATCTCAATTTCAACCTCATTTAAGCCAGTAAATTAGAAACAAACACAACAGTTTAGAGAAAAGAGTAAGTGCTCGGGTGCACCTTATCATTAGTATATATATAGAGAGAGAGCATTGGCTGGCTTTAAGAGCTTGTAATTAATTACCGTCTGAAAAGTTGTTCGCTGAGAGGTGCATAAAGTATTTGGATTGGGAGACACACTGTTTGGATAGAGGTACTTCCTTAAGCAGCGGTCCAAACAAATTAAATTTTTTAAAAAGTATCGATTAGCTGGATCTATTGTATCTGATCCAGGTTGGGAGACCCAAATTAGGTCTTCATCAGCTTTTGATTCTAATCGTAGACTCTATTGGACATATTAGGTGGGCCTGCCAATATAAAAAGGTTGGTTGGACCCGTTTTGGTACAATCCATCAGCAAGCCATTCCTTTTCTTGAAATTTGAGAATGAACTAGGTCGATAATGTACAGATCCAGTTCACATTTGACCTGGGTATGAACAAATGGATCCAGTGAAATTATTCAGAGTGGACATTGTCCTGGACCCTAAGATTGGTGTAAATTAGACGAACTACATCTAAATATGGACATCTGATGCAGGAGCAGGCAGCGTGCAGCCCGGTCCAAGAGATCCATTTGGATATAGTTTCAGTTTAGGCTTTTATTTATATTTGGATACTTTTCATGTAATGAATCCTGCTTGGATCCAAAAGTAAACCTAGGATTTATTGTGTTTTTTTATAAATACTTATTATAAGGATTTCTCAAAAACAGGTTGAATGAGATAAATCTGTTACTCTTTTCCTTTAATCTCTTGATTTCTTCTTCATTTCCTGCTTTCTAATCCATTTATTGTATGTTTTTTACTTTTCTTGATTTTCGTGCACAAGAGTAGCGTAACATATCACCATCATTATAGCTTAGGGTCTTATATATGAGAAAAGAAAAAGAGATTTGGGACCTGGTTACTGGATCCAGGTCCCATTTTTACCGAACTTCACCTGAGCTTGGACACTATCAGGTCAAATGGTTTACCAAACCTGTTTGACCTCGGTTTTGGTTGGACCAGGATATGGATCCCGCCCGGTGTGGCACAACTGCAAATCATTTACAACCTACAGTTGACTGTGGACCAGTTTCTGGTGTTACATTAATTTTTGGGTATGATCCATGAAGCCAGTACACTATCAGGCCACAGCTTGGTGATTAAAAAAGCTGTCTTGATCCCACCCATATTAAAAAAAACATAAGAGTTGCATCAAGTAAGCAACATAATCTGTTCATGGTAATGCCATATGTAAATCAATGACCTGAAGTTGTCCACAAGAAAAGTCCACAACATATTGGAAATTTGTTTTGATAGAACTGGAACATAGCCTTGATGCTCAGTAAACAACCTGCTCCAGCCTCCAGGAGCATTGTTTTCCAAGCCTTAGCTAAAACAAAATAATGTTTAAAACAAGGGAAATTCAATATTCATGGCAAAGGTCTGTCAAGCAAGAGAACCCATACAATTATAGTCAGTTCAGTTCGACCCTCAAATGTGGAGGCCTTGATACATCCAAAGATTTTAACATTTCAAAATAATTTGGTATCAACCAATTGATGAACTGGAGATGAGTATTGAGATCATTGATAACTTTTGTCACCAAAGGGTCTTCCTTTCCATTTATATTTGCTACTTATGCCACCTTCTTTCCTTTATCAAATAGTAGATGTCATGCATAAATAATGGAATTTTATGTTGCTGCCTAGTGCAAAAAAAAACCAATAAACCATGGGGTAAGAACAGGAATTACAAACACTATTTTGAAAGCAGAAATGCAGAGATTGGATATAGCAAGGACAAAAATGCCTCATAAAACCACTTGAGAAATCAAGGTTATGGACCATACTTAAGGATGGGAACGAACTTTGCGGTTTGCAAACAGGGTAATGTCAGCTCCATGTGAAGCTTATGAGCTTCATTGAAGCTTGTTTCTTGCTCAACAGTCTAAGCTGAAGCTTAATGTCAAGCTTGAACTTAAGAGAATTTGTCAAGAGTTGCACGTACACGCAAAAACGACAAATGGTTTCTCTTTCCATGGGTAGGTTAGAAAACTAACAGACTCAATAAAAAAACATGGAGCTGACAATATTATGCAGGTATAGCATATAGAAATGAAGCTTAGGATGCCTACTAAAGCAAGCCCAGATGATCTTGTGTCAATGCTTTGATTAGCGTTGGAGCAGCGTATCCTCTAGTGGCATTAGTCACAACCAATACTAAGCACATGAGTGCGTACCTTATTGAGAACCATGCAGTGGATAGAAGGTTTGTGGACACCCTTAGGATCAAACAAAATGTGACACCAAAGTTCCCAGATCTTCATCACCACCACTTAAAAAACCATCAAGGCCCTGTGGAGTTTTTTGTCCTTAAAACTATGATTTCCCCACCGTAACAAAGCATCTGACAGACTATCCCTGGATATTTTCTCTCCCAAAATAAAAGAACTTTTTTCCAAAGAGAGATGGCAACTTCACAAGAAATGAATATGTGATCGATCGATTCACATTCCTTACCACATAAAACACACTTACTAGCCATATGGAAGCCAAGATGTTGTAGTCAACTTAGTAAGCAATATTCTGCCCACTGCCAACCTAGAAAACTCATTTTTCTCTAAACAAATATTGTAGATTACATTTATAAGATTTAGTTTACAAAAAAAAGAACATTAAAATGTATGATTTTCAACTCAATTGTTCCATATAATTGGGTGCCTTCAAAGGCACCAAATATTAAGAGAAAATGACCACATTATACTTATAAAATGACATGAATTTGGAAATACCTCACAATTTGCCAAAATTATCCTCATATCCAAAATTGTTATTCTCGATTATTTTAGGATATTTTTACCCTTTGTGAGCCTCTTAATGTTTGCATCCAAACCTTCTGGCATTCGCATGTGAACCACTTGACGTTCACACAAATATGTTGTAAACCTCTTGGCATTTGTATGTGAACATAATGACATTTGCATGTGAACATCTTGAAGTTCACACAAATATGTTTTAAACCTCCTTAGGTCTGCACAAATATATTGCAAACCTCTTGATATTCTCATGTAAACCTCTTTACCTCCACACAAATATGTTTCAAAACTTCTGATGTTCGTATGTGAACTTCCTAATGTTTACACGTGAGCCGCTTGATGTTTGCATAAATATGTTGTGAACCTCTTGACATTTGCACAAATATATCGTGAACTTTCTGATGTTTGCATGTGAACCTCTTAATGTTCTCACAAATATGTTGTGAACCTCCCGACATTTGCACAAATATGTTATTAAGTTCCTCAATGATTTTAACTATATTTGGAGGTTGATGACATATTGGTGTGAACATTAGGAGGTCCACACTATATTCGAAGCTTGCAATATATTTTTGTGAATGTTTCACTAACAATTGTGCCAATGTCAAGAGGTTCACAACATATTTGTGCGATTGTCAGGAGGTTCACATACGAACGTCAAGAGGTTTGCAATATATTTATGCAAATGTCAAGAGGTTTGCAACATATTTGTGTGAATATTAGATGGTTTTCATGTAAACAATAAGAGGTTCACAATATATTTGTGGGAACGTTGAGAGATTTACATGTGAACGTCAGGAGGTTCACAACATATTTGTGTGAACATCAAGAGGTTCGCATGTGAATGTTAAAAGTTTTACATGCAATTTTTGGGAGGTTTGCAAGTTGGATCCAAGAGTGATCCAAATTGTTGAACTAATCGGGTTTAGAATCGGATCCAAATAAAGGAACCAACTTTAAAACAATTAAACAAATGAATATATATACATAATATATTTATGAATGAGTATCAATTTGGATCCAAGATCCAAATAAGACCCAAGGTGGATCGAATCCATTCAGACCTAACCCAATTAAACCACATTATTGTCATGTTTTAAACTCATTGAATTAAAATTGGAACCAAAATGAACCCAATCCAATCTCAATCCAAATCCATATGCCTTGGATTTAGACTTGAGAATAAGGTTTGGGTTGGATTTGGATTTAAAATCCAAATCTAAATCACACAATATATATTATATATATAATGGATTGAGTTGGATCCAAATGGACCCAACCCAAACTAAAACAAAATACAACCACTTTTAATATATATATATATATATATATATATATATATATATATATATATATATATATATATATATATATATATATATATATATATATATATATATATATATATATATATATATAGAGATAGATAGATAGAGAGAGAGAGAGAGAGAGAGTGGTGGATTGAATGGACCCAACCCAATCCAACAACATGACTCCCACACTTTTTAAGTGTTTTGGGTTTGGGGTTGAATCCAACCCAAACCCAAAATCATAACCCACCACACCAAGGAGGTTATAAAACCCCCTTCTCTCTGTGGGTTTTTAAAAACTCGACACACCACTCCACCTCCTCTCTTCTTCTTCACTCTCCTTTCTCAACTCTCTCTCTCTCTTTTTCCGTCCCTGTGTACGCCATCACCCCACCTTCCAGTGGTCTGCACCCAACCATAGAGGTGAGGCCCTCCCCATCCCCTACTTCTTCTTCTTCTTGCTTTTTCATTGAGCTGGGGGTGGGCCAGCAAGGCTGCCTCTCCCCCACCCCCACCCACACACACACACCACCGTCATATGTTGCTCCCTTAGGAGCCGACGACAGCAACAACTATTGATGCTGCTACCTCAACTGGACGAAGGCCACCCAAGAGCTGTGTGCCTCCGCCGCCCTCCACCACCTTCCCAGTCTTCTTCTTCTTCCCTCCTATTCTTCCACCCTCTTTCTAGTGCCCCTATGCCTGTGTTTGAAAGGAGCAGAGCTCCTACCGCTTATCTGGTTCACGGTGCTGCAGTAGCACCGCTGTAGGCATCTAGTTTTTCGACAGCCTAGCAACAGCCATGGTTGTCGTCTGCTACAGACCCGAGCATAGGGGCTCTTCTCCAAGGGGCTACGACAACGCCGTCACCCTCTTTGTTTTTCCAACAATAACATCAATTGTTGTTGCTGCCCTTAGTCGAGCCACCCTGAGCCAGGGTGTGCTGTGCCACCATGTGCTCAAGGTGCTACTTGGGTTTGTGGGGGGTTGAGCTCAACTCAGTTGATCCCCCACCAACCACCCTTAGTGTCGACGCTGACCGGAGGTCGTCGATAACCCCGACACCCTAATGTTTAAGGCTTGTCTCGTGCTCTCCGATCCAAGGCCCCCCTCTCTCTTGGATTTTTGACCTAGCCACACTCCTTCTCTCTTGGTTTTCGAGCTCAACCGAGCCCCGCTCGGTTGAGCCCTAGCCAGGCCATGCACTTCCCTTAATTATTTTTGGGAACTTGGCTCAAGCTCAACCGAGCCGGATTGGTTGAGCCATAACCAAGCCGTGTACTCCCTCTTGTGATTTCACCTAGTTGGCTCGGCTAAAGCTGAGCCAAAACATGATTAAATCTGCTAACCAAGCTCGGTTAGTGAACCCCAACTGAGCCTGACTTGATTCGAGCCCCCATTGAGCTAGTTTAGTTTAATGGCAACTGAGCCTAGCTCGGTTCACTTCTAACCAAGCCAACTTGGGTTAGCCAAGATGAGCCTAGCTCAATCTTGTCGACTCAACTCAGATAAGTTTCAACCTCATGATCGTTGTAGCTGCTACCTCCACCAAAAATATGTTTTTTAATTGACTCTCTTGCCTCAGTTTCACAAACCCCGCTCAAGCACAACAAGCATACAATTCCATGCATTTTTGTACCTTTTGCATGAATATCGAGGCACAAGCAAACTGTCACTTGTGCTCAAACTTCGCCAAATATCATACTTTTTAATTTTGAAGTAGAAAAAATACACGCAATGACCATAGTTGTGCAATCCTAATATAAGTATTTTATGTTTACATTAAATATATATTATTATATATATACATACATGTATATATGTATGATTTATTTCAGTATGCAGTTTTGCATATTTTTGCTTTTTTTAAATTATGTGTATATTTATTTACTATGAAATTTATGCATACACCACTTTCTTAAATTACACATACATTCATTTACGTATGCAGTTTTGTGTATGCTTGCTTTATTTAAATTATGTGTACATTTATTTACGATGGTATTTATGCGAACATTATTTTTTAAAAATTATGCATGTATCTATTTACATGCATAGTTTTGCATATATTTACTTTATTGAATTACACATGATTTACTTACATTTGCCAAATTTAATGTGTGTATGTGTGCTTTAATTCTCTTTTCAAAAGACACGTGTGCAAGATTTTATGCTCACATGTATAAGACATTCTTAATTATCAAACTTTACAAAACATTAACCCTACGTGGTTTGAACATTAAAATATTTTTTAAAAAGAAATGAGTTTGATACGTTTCAGAAATACGTGACCGAATCTATTTTTAAATAAGCAAAATGTGAAACTTTGATTACGTGGACTCTGGTCACACATACATCAAGTTTTCCGATATGTTTCTGAGAATAACCTAGATCTATCGCGACTTGAGGATTGGGATGTCGTTTTGAGATCGATAATCTCTTAAAATACTCCTATTGGTTTTCAAAAACAAAAGCATTGATCTTTTCTGAAAACCGATTAATTATCATCATTATGTACTATACAGCATGCGAGATATGCATGTACATTGATTAATGAGTCAAGGTTTGTGGCAAACCTCACAGTGCAACAATGCATCATCTTATGAGAAAACTACATACAAATTCTGAGATCACCTTCATAGGCAAGATGCTCGATCGGTTTCAAGATCAAAGAATGATGAATGGTTTACAATAATAACAAACTTGGGAACCTACCTAGAACAGGTAGATGATGCCTACCCGAGCGAGGCATATACCAATATGATAAAACCCCTTAATAATAATGACCCAATAACCCATTCATGCATAATGCCTATCTGAAGAGGATAAGAAGTACAAAGTTTGATAAACAAGTTGTTATCAACTATACTCCACGAGTAGCAATGACTCAGAGTCCCCAATCATCGAAGTTAGGAGACAAGACTACTAATTATTGTACTAGGCGATAAATCTCACAACTTCTATAGAAGTATAGGATACATTCTTGTTTTTTCTCAGCCTTTGGAGAATACATTCTCGGTAGCTATATCGTCCCTTTTGGATCTAATTCAGCTAATCATTTGAGGTACTAATTTACATGAAATAACAAACCCCCAAATGGTCTCGATTTATATCTACGATTTCGTCCTATGAGTACTCACAGGTAGGTTAATATCAAAATAAAGTCTTGATATTCATATTGCTAATCAAAATGAAAATGGTACCCTACTTATACAAATTTGCAGATCATTTAGTTGTATGTGTTACGATGATATCAAAATATGCTTAATACTTGTATTAGTTATGTACAAATGTGTAACATTGTTGTACCTACCAGGCATTTATGAGTCTGACCTTTTTGTGGGATCCAAGTGATGAATAAACAACTACTACAGATGATGGCACGATGATGCGGCAATGTCAAGAATCCATTCTCTCTATTGTTCGCTACTTAGCACATTTTGACATTTTGTATATAAACTTTTTATATACAATTATTTCTATCAAAATCCTTGGTTTGAATTTTATAGTTTTGAATGATTGTGTAGAAATACAGGCCCAAATATGAGACATTTGAGGACCCAATTCATTTGTTGGATATTTCGCCTGTAACCTACCCAGGGTTCGCTAACTTAATCTTTTCAAACAAATATTTCGCAGAACTGTCATTTTAACTTTGAGAAATGATTAACTACATAATTTTAGATTTTTCTTAAATTTTACAAGTTAAAATTTTTGGGGCATTATAGTTCCAATGCTTATGTGACAATCCTAAGAAGGTCTAAAAGCACTCTACATATTCATGTAGGGTTATAAAAGGTGCAGGGTTAGAGAAGACAAAACAACCCACAAAACAGGATTGCATCGCTTCTGCGGATGTGGTCTTGGCCTTGATGGTTTAGGCGATTAAAAGAAAGACTAGAGACTGGTCATACGGTTTGAGAAGGGTCCAGAGAGTGGCAAAATACCTAAGACACACTGAGAAGGAAGGCTAATCAGTAAAACCATGATTGATAAGGCTCCTACATTGATTATCAAGGTAGAGATCACTCTGTTGCAAGACAAGTGTATAAGAAGGGCTTAGGCTCTTGAAAAAGATAAAAGACTAGCCTAAGGAGGGCTGGCCTCACGTGAATATGAGAGAGGAGGAGAAATGTGAGAGAGAGAAGAAGAATAGGAGAGAGAGACATCTAGAGAGAGGGGTTCATGAAATCAATTAAATCTTATTCAATTTGTAATCCAACGAGGTTCTCTAGACATTTATTTATAGCATGACGATCTTGAATAAAGTATATACGAATTTAGCAACTAATTTATAACCCATAAAAGAGTCTTACTGTGAAACAATAACTAGAATATAGAGAGAATTTTAGAGTCTCACCTTTGTCATGACTCATACTATAATTAAAAGTCTTGAGAAACATCTAGAGAGTGAGAGACGTCCCACCCTGTTCTTCTAATTAGATACCCTCCTCATGTGGGCCTCACCAAGTGGCTCTCCTTGGTTTTTACTTGGACATGTGCCAAGTTCTCTTTTGTTTTGGTATAAACATGTATCCATTGACTTTTTCATACTATATTCAACTACATAAGCTTCCACATCAACATAATAGATCTCACACACAAGTTGAAATCACCCCCTATGTGCATGAGGTGTTATTTAGGATTTGAAATGCAGATTCTGGGGCGTCTCTTGAAAATCAGGTTGTAATAGAACGACAAGAGGTTTACAAAGGGTAAAAATGTCTTAAAAAATCAAGAAACATGGGTAGGATTTTAGCAAATTGTGAGGCATTTTTAAAATCATGTCATTTTATAAGGACAGGAGAGTTATTTTTTAAAATATTAACCCTATATATAATATGTATTTATCTTTATATGTTTATATAATTATATTTATAATATATAATAATATATATTTTTATATACTCATGGGCTTTCCTACCGAATTAGGCCTATGGGTCTTATCGATGTGCCACAAGCCGGACATTCAGTAATGGGCATGAATTGATAGGCCGAGTTTGATCGAGCTCATCACAGTCAACGGACCGAAAGATGATGTTCATTAGCAGACCAGTTAGGCCCGTTGAATATATGTTGTTAATGAACTTTTCTATTTCTATTGTGTTTTGGTTTGTGCAGTCAAGGATACTAAATTGGGATGCAATTATAAGTGGCATGTGATTTTCAATTTCTTTAATGAATGCTTGAAACTAACCCTAGCTAGTTCACACATCAATGAAGATGATGATAAAATTATACAGATTAAAAGAATAAAAAATGATTGTACTAACCTTCTAAAATGGCATGTTCTTCGAGATGCCTCACAATTTGCAAAATTACTTCTCATGTTCAAAAATTTCGATTCTAAACTTTTGTAGGCCATTTTTGACCTTTTGAAGCTCGTAACATCTCAATAAAAAGGAGATCTGCATGAGGATTCTGTGGGTTTGCAAACATTGCACACAATGATAAATTTCATAGTAAAGTCATGAGAAAATTTATGAATCACATATTGAATATGCGATTGCTCGAAATGTCTACAAATGAGGTCAGAAGTTTTGCATATATGGGGAATGTTCATAAATCTTTTAGTGAATGTTCGAAGGACATATGTAAATGTGTGAGGATATTAGCATGCGAAAGTAAGGACATTCACATTTTAATTATATTTGTTTTGTATTAATGAGAGTTTACATTTAATGCTTGCAAATGTGGGACTTTTATGAATGTTTGTCTTTTGCGAATGTATGTGCAGACCTCATGCGATTTTAGTTAAAGAAAGCTTACATGTTATCTCCAAGAGGTCACGAGGTTTGCAAATGTGTGAGGCAAACCTGCAGAACTTGAATCGTACGAAAGTGAAGACCTTTGCATCATGTATTTATAAATGTTAGGACACACGTTGGACTATTTAGTTAAAGGAGGTTTGGCACAGTCATTTGTGATAAGGGTAAAAATATCCTGAAAAAGTCAAGAATCAAACATTTAAAGACAAGAAAATTTTTGGCAAATTGTGAGGTATTTTGAAAATCACATAGTTTACAAAGTCAGTACGGTCATTTTCCATTAAAAGAAACACTGCCAAAAGTATAACTGAAAAAAATTGATTGGTTGAACAAGAGTTGTTAAACCCGATGAACCAACTATTGCATATAGTTATAATACAATAATGTTAACTCTATTATATAGAAAGAATTTTAAGCAAGCAATGTGCATGCACGTGTGCTCGAGGCCATACACACGCACACAAGGCAGGATAACTGCTCGTTCTTGTGGCTGGGTCACAATGACAAGGTAAGAATCAATCATAATTTGCTGAAAATGTGAAAAATCAAGCTGCAATTTTATAAAAAAAAATAATGAGTATAAAAAAATTAATCATAATTTTATAAAAGGCTAATTAACTAGGTCAACTTAATTGATGAACCAAGTTCAGTTATGAATGAAAAGTATATTGATGGAGGCCAACCCACTTGGTCGATAACATTCAGGTTTCAAAGGACACAATTTGGGCACCAACCTAAGAACAAAAATCCATTTTTTGGTGGTTAGGGTCAGGGTCTAGCGTGCAAGCCCAAACCGTCATCAACTCCCTTTAGGGCCTTAGGGAAGTAGGGATGAAAGTGGACCAGAGAACAACGGGGCCCTGCACTGCCTCGCCCCGTTTGGACTGGGGATGAAGGACATGAAAGAAGGATGGGGGCAAGGATGAAGGTTAAAATCTTTTCCCGTGCATAGATGGAGGCAGGGAAGGACTTACGTTTTCCCCGGCCTTCCCCGTACCTGTCCCAATCCCCGCCTTGCCCCGCCCCATCCCATCCCCAATCCTTCAAGGGATGACTATAGACTGAGGGAAAACGGGGCACCCACCCCGCCTCACCCCTATTTGGACCAAGGATGGAGGACATGAAACCAAGATGGCGGTTAAAATCCATCCACGTGCAGGAATGACGGTTCGGATTTTTAGACAGGGCGGGATAGAGACCTTATCCCCCGCCCCCACCCTCGCCCCGGTCCAGGTCCACTGCCATCCCTATAGGGAAGGCCAAACCCAATGTCCAAATTCAGTTGTACAATTGACATCATTAATTAGGGGTGTCAACAGGTTGGATCTCTGCTAGAATTGGGTGGATCCATACCATAATCAGATTAAGACGTGCATGCACCAAGTGTAGACTGGGTCCAACTTGATCTTTCATAAGAAAAAACATTACCTTGATGTGATAAGGAATACATAAATTGGACATCTTGCATACCGGGTAAAATAATACTTTTATGTTTTTACATTGAAGATTGGTGGGATCTTAATCAAAACTCGGGTTTGACCCGGTTTGATATGAAATTCATAAACGATACCCGACTCTGTATGCTAATTGGACCTTGTAGGTCTGACCCAGATAGTTAATTGGGCTTCTTCCTTTTTTACCAAATCCTAACTCTACTCGATTCAATACAGTTTGGGATTGGATCATACCTACACCACAAGAAAATGTTTGCACCTCGTTGATTTTTAGTTTTAGTGACGGTCAGAACCGTCATTAAAAAGTAAAACAAGGGTGAGGGCGTTTAGTTCAATGGACCTTTTTACGTGAGGTCCAACCCGACCCGCCTCTCGTTAAGGGTATACGAGTTAACATTGATGCCTTTACTGCTTGCTTGCTTCCTTCTTCTTTCAGCACTTTCTCAACTCGCCTGCTATCTTCTCTTCTTCCACGCCTTCGTCCCTCATAAAAGGAAACAACGAAAGCATCAGGTACTCTCCATCCTTCGTCGGAATGATCCATCTTCTGCGTAACTCATCTCTCTCTGTTTCGCTCGATTCTTATTTGGATCCCTTGTATGATGTTGCCTCTCGGTTGCTCTGTAGCTCGCTCTCCTATTTCATGCCTCTTGATTCTGTTTGCATCAGGGTTTTTTTTATGCGGATTTCGGGGGAAGTTTCTTTGGTATCAATTTTTTCTTTGTTCTCTTCTTGTGTTACAGTTTTCAGCACGATCTAATCGAAAGTAAATTGATCCCACCCATAACATAATCTGTTCATAGTGCACTGAATGCCATATGTAGCTCAATGACCTGAAATTTTCCACAGAAGTCCATAACATATTGGAAATTCTTTTTGACAGAACTGAAACATAGCCTTGATGCCCAGTTAACAACCTGCTCCAGGAGCATTGTTTTCATCGCCTTAGGATCCAGACTCTGCAATGTATGTCCCAACTCACTACTTAAGTTGGTTCAAAGCTAGGGGAGCGAATGGGACTATATACCCTAGTAGTCCTAGCCGTAAATGATGGATACTAAGCGTTGCACGTATTGACCCATGCAGTATTATAGCTAACATGTTAAGTATCCGGCCTGAAGAGTACGCTTGGAAAACTGAAACTCAAGAGAATTAACGAGGCCCGCACAAGCGGTGGAACATGTAGTTTAATTCGATGCAAAGTGAAGAACCCTACTAGGGCTTCACATGCCAGGAATCCTCTTAAAAGAGAGGGGCTCTCTTGGTATGTCCAAATAATAGGTAGGAGCATAAACTGAAACATTCTGGAGCACAAAGATAGTTATGTCAGAACCACCCTCACTCTCCCCTTTTCAAGAAGCCCCTGCGGCCACGGCCACAGCCCCGTCCTCCAGGACTTCGAGTTTCAGAAACCAATGTCAACTTCTCTATAGTCACCATCAAAGGCTTGTTATTATTGCCCCAAGTAACTAAGTGTGGAGTGGACAACTGCTGAAAGCATCTTAGTAAGCTCACCCCAGACATCAGCAAAGGTTTCAGAATCGGAGTGTATATAAGTCAATATGCAATCCTTAACACCAGCTTTGAATCCAAGACTAGATTTAGTTTATGTTTTTGGTGACATAAGTTGCTCACCACAACTCATGAATTAAGAATTACTTTTTTTATTCTCAAAAAATGAGGGACAAGGGGATTAAATGAAAGAATGTCGATGGGAAGAGATTGATACCCACGTGGAGGAAGGGTCAATCCAGACTGGCTCCATCAAATCTTCAACTTGGTCATGGATGGATCACCCAGGTTATTTCCATAAGGGCCTATTTGTTTCACACTTGAAACAGTCAGCCCCCCCTGTGGGCCTCATGTTTCCTTGCAGGAGAACATTTGTTGTCATATGAAAAACCCACTACTTATTGGAAAGTGTGGGCCCCAAACCCAAACATGCAGGGCCTTCCATTTTTTCATGGAGGTCAAAATTCTTTCCCCTTCCCTCGCAATTGTAGCTCTGGACTTTTGTCTGAGGAATGGCCCTTTTGTCTATACAAAAGCCTTTGAAAGTGGAAGGCACGTTTGTTTCATCCAGAGTGAAATTATTTCCTATGAAACAAACATACCCTAAGGGTGCATTTGAATCACAGATGTGCATGGTCAGGACGGGTTGGGACGTCCATGCACAACGCAGCAGTGGGAGCTGTTTCGGCATCCGTAGGATGCAGAATTTCATCGTCTACATGTCCCGCGTTTGCATGGGTTTGCGGACACACATGGGGCCCATGCTAATGGTGTCCTGCAGACAGGGATTCAAACACCCCCCAAGTAGACAATGAAAAGCTAGTAATTTTCATCAAAACAAAAGTCATTATCCAAGCATAGTGACAAAAGTTTTTATCGGCAATTTCTTGTTTTTCAAAAACTCGTGAGAAATTAAAAAAATTCCATAAATCTTGCATTTTTGGCAAAATCTCAGCAATAAAAAAGTAATTAAAAAATATAAAATTTGTTTTTTATAAGAAAATATTAATAAAAATTATTTAAAAATAAAAATATAAATTATTTTTCACGATAAATAGCCATTCAAAACATAAATATAGCGTTTAATTATCGATATTTATGTTTTTTCATAAATCTCGCGATATTTTAAAAATCTTGCGAGAAATTACCATTTTAAACTTTCAGGAAATTTCTCGCGATATTCTCGCAAGATTTTCATAAATCTCGCTATATTTGTCACACTGTATCCAAGATCTATAACTCTCAAATTTCCTTTATTACTTTAATTATCAAATCCTCTAGTGATCTCAAATCTTAAATCCATGTTGTTCAAGCTTCATTCTATATCATCTATTAGGTCGATACTTTGGCACTGCTTTATAGAGGCCAAAAAGTGCAATTTTTTTCTCAAATTTAAAGTATTGTAGAACCTGTTGATTCTACCATTAAAATGGAACCATATCTGTTTCCTATTTTTAACACATGAAACGATCACAAAGAGGATTAATTTTTCATTTTCTAAGTGCATTTTTGAGGAGCTAGTGGATATCTTTCAGGTACATTCAATGTCATTTTTTTTTACTAACAATGTTCAGTTTTTTGTTGTTTCCTCTATTTTGTCTGTAAAGTTTTTAAAAACAAAATCTGAATTTAATGCTTCAAAAGATTGTTTTGACAACATGACATACACAAAGGAAGCGACACTCTTGGCTCCTTTCAATTCACGCAAAGGGCTTTATAGCATATGGGTGAACACTCAATCACATTTATTTTCTTAATGGATTTTGAATTAAAGGAAATA
Organism: Nuphar pumila; assembly: GCF_984573655.1. NCBI lineage: Eukaryota > Viridiplantae > Streptophyta > Magnoliopsida > Nymphaeales > Nymphaeaceae > Nuphar > Nuphar pumila. The sequence continues at coordinate 101,577,764 of NC_143252.1, read as the reverse complement.
TTAAATGAAAACTAAAAAACTTCAAAAGATTATGCAACAATGTGAAGAAATGCATGAATAACAAAATCTACATTTTTTTGAGGAATGAAATTTTTTAGAGAAAACCTACATTAACACACAGGAAATTTTTTAGGAAATTAAACAATTTGGACAACTCTGAGCCAAAGGTGGAAGAATTTTTTTATTAAATTAATTTATTATCATAATGGTCACGCTTGCAAAATCTAGGTCTTAGCAAGTGTATACATGTACATGCTTTAATGGGTTATTGATGAGTCGCAAACATCTCCCTCATTAACTAGCTGCATTCCTACCAGCATCAGTAAGTGTAACATCCGAAAATATGCATTCACAGAAAAAGAAAAAAGCATGACAGTTCAACTGATTTGTACTTAATTTACAATTCCACAAGCATGGCATATTTTCATATAAGCATATGTCAAACTACATCAATATACCGTGGATTTAAAGAATTTAAGAAATGACGGAATCCAAATGTTACCTCAACTTAAAAATCATATTTTGTCCTACCACTTTTTAGGATAAGGCACATCATGTCAGAGAAGTCATCAGGAGAAGACGACGAATTGAAGAAGTTCCAAGCTTCAAGCATTAGCCATTTTCTTGAACCCTTGAAATGAATGATCTGCAAAGAGTCAAACACCATGAGTTGCAGAAGCTGTGTGCATTTCAGAAATCAAAAGACATTCATGGCTAATTGCAGCCTGTAACAGAGAAATCACAATGATGATACCTATGATTGTTATAAAAGTGACAAGTTTCAGAACCATGCAGCCTTCAGTGACATTGATGTTCAGAATATCAAGATATGAACAAGCACAACAGAAAACATGAGAGACAAGATCTTTCCATGACTAACAAAAGTTCAGAAAGAAAAAGTGAAGAAAACTTGGGCCATTTTTATCCAAGTCATTTGGGTTGCCAGAGAACATGGTTTTGCTGTTTGGATTGTAGAGAATAATAATCAAAAGTGTTTAACCACCTTGGCATATGAGGGTAAGATTTGTACATAAATGACCCAGCATCTCTCCCTCTCTCTCTCTCTCTCTCTCTCTCTCTCTCTCTCTCTCTCCACGCAAGCATAAAATAGTACATAGCATATTGGCTTACAAGTTGACAATGTGGAGAAACAGTTTCACCAAAAGAAAATAATACATATCATATTGGCTTACAAGATGAAAACATGGAGAAACAATTTCACCAAAAGCTAGGTCCTAATCTAATGGTAAAAGAATAAGCAATGGTTCATCTGAATGAATAAAAAATCCCTAGGCCTTGAAAACCAGGCTTTAGAGGCCAAACCAGGTCATGTATTTGTTTGGACACAAAGAACCTGCTTTCCATGAATCGGGATTTAACCAAAACCTAGTTTATGGAGAACCTAGAAGGCCCTTTACACCTCCTAACCAGGTTTATCAGGGTCCAACCCCAACTCAAACTCCAAAATCCCACCTTAAAAAAAAGATTTGGCTAGCCATTTAGAGATATAGGAGTTGATGTTTCAAAACCGTCAAAGGTGTGTTGCGATAAGAGCACCATATATATTGTCACCAATCATACCTTTCACTAACAAACCAATCATATTAAGCTGAATTGTCACTACTTTTGAGAGTACTTGGGGACTATTGAGTTACCTTAAGTTACATCTGGTATCAAATGGTGGATAATTTCACCAAAGCCCTACCTTTACCACAAATTTTTTTTCCTTTTTAGCGAACTTTTGGTGATTTCACTGTAAGTTTGAGGGGGGGTGTTTATATATATATATATATATATATATATATATATATATATATATATAGAGAGAGAGAGAGAGAGAGACATGCATATATATTCAATATATATGTCTACGTGTCTACCTAGATATATATATATTTATTTTGTAATACCCACTAGAGGTAAAATAGTCATTTCCTTGTAACACGCATATTCATTTTTTAATATGCTTTTTTCTTTTTTTCTTCTTTCTACTTTTTCCCTTTTTTCATCATTGGAGGGGTCCCACCAAAGAGTCGTTGGAGCCCCTCCAACGACTCTATGGGAGCCCCTCCTTGGGTCCCATTTTGTGCATAAATAAGGGGCATTGCCCCCATGTAGGGGTGGCAAAACCTGACACGACCCGCCAACCCGCCTCTTAGGCGGGTTCGGGTTGGGCTTAAGCCAACCCGTTTAATAAACAGGTCGACCCGCGTAACCCGTTTATTAAACAGGTCGGGTTCGGGTTGGGAGTATGCCAACCCGCCAACCCGGCTGACCCATTTAATAAACGGGTTAGGCGGGTGGGTCAACCCTCCAACCCGACCCGCCAACCCGTCTGCCAACCCGACCCGTCAACCCGCCAATCCGACCTGCCAACCTGACCCACGAACCTGAGAACCCGTTTACCCGACCCAACCCATTTATTAAATGGGTTGGCAGGTCGTGTCGGGTTACCCGTTTATTAAATGGGTCAGGTTCGTGTTTGCCACAACCGACCCGTTTAATAAACAGGTCAGGTTCGGGTTGAGGTATGCTGACCCGCCAACCCGTCGGGTCGACCCGCCAACCCGACACGATTGCCACCCCTACCCCCATGTATTCTTTAAGCTTTTTAAAGCTTTTCTCTATGAAATTTCTTATATTTTAGCTCTCTTTCTTATTTTTATTGTTGTTGCCACTTTGTGACTTGTATTCTTGCCCATTAGTGGTCTATTGCTTGTGTGTTTTCTAGTACATTATCTTTTCGCTCTAGTGTTTCGTGACATGGTATCAAAGCCTTGGTTGTGAAAGTACCATTGGAGTACTCCTCAAGCGTGAAGTAATTTTTATCACTCTTTTTGTTGCTCTTCATCAATCTCCTCCATAATGGCCGACAAAGACTCAAAGTTTGATCTTTCATTCAAGTTGAATAGAACAAATTATAGGATGTGGGCGGCCGCCATGGAAAATAATCTCAAAGGTAAAAAACTTTTGGGTTATGTGTGTAGAACCATTCCAGAACCACAATTAAAGCTCACAAAGAATGAGGGAAATAAAGAGAAGGCCTTGAATGAAGAACAAAAGGCCAAAACTATTCAAGAATACCAAACTAAAATAAAAGATTGGGAAAGCGAGCATACCAAGATATTGTCATGATTCATGAATAATGTGAAGCTCAAAATATACGCCATTTTTGCAAAATTCAAGAAGGCAAATGAAGCTTGGTTTTTTATAAAAAGTATGTACACTCAAAAAGACCTTGCTAGGCATTTCTTTTTGCAAGAAAAAAAAGAGAAACTAAGCAAGAAGACATGAGTATTAGAGACTACTATAGTGCTCTATCTTCATTTTGGGATAGACTTTTTCTTCTCGAACCACAATGGGAAGGAAGTGCTATTGCCATGAGGCAAGAGCAAATAGAAAGAGAGAAACTTTTTCAATTTATTCATGGGCTTCATCCCGAGTTTGAACAATTAAGAGGGTCCCTTCTTCATAGGGCTTCTACCCCTCTTAGTGAAATATTAGCCAATTTGTGCCAAGAATAAACTCATTTGACCTTAAAAAAATATATTGATAAGGTACATGTGATATCAAGACGAGAAACAATGTGAGGACATATAAATTGCCTCACTTTTGGAAAAATAACAATGGTGGTGAAAGAAAAATTGTTTGTCACCATTGTAATGAACCAGATCATGTTCGACCTGATGGTCCTAAACTCAAAATAAAGATGGCTTCCGTTGGAGATACTCCAAGCAATTCAAGTGAAGAATCAAAGAAAAATGAAGATATAAAAAACTCTATTGCAGAACTTACCGAAACTCTCCAACAATTCATGAGAATCAATTCTTTCACACCTTCTACCTCCGATGACGCAATCTCATCAATTCCAGGTATGTCTTATTGGATTCTTGACTTGGGTGCCTCTTTCCATATGACTCTGAATGCATCTCTTTTATCAAAACCAAGTCTCAATACTTTTAAATCATTTGTTTTCACCGTCGATAGAACATCATTAGATGTTGAAGGAATAGGAAGCCTTGAAAAATTTTATGGTCAAAACAAAGAATTTCATATTCCAAAAATAAGAATTATTCAAAAACTTAAATTATTAAGAATTCAAATACATTTTGCGATATGTGAAAGGTATAACTAATATTGGGTTGAAAATCCATGCTAAGAGTACTCTTGATTTATGTGCCTTTTCTAATACTAATTGGGTAGGACTAGACGGTCCACCATATGTTTCTATACTTTTCTTGGTAGTAATTGTATATCCTAGAGTGCTAAGAAGCAACACACTGCACTATGGCCAGGTCCAGTGTTGAAGCTGAATATCATTGAATGACTTCAATAATCACTGAACTCACTTGGATCTCTTTTATTTTAGAAGATCTTGGAATTCCTTTAAAAAATTCGTCTATCGTATTTTGTGATAATATAAGTTCTCTTTATATAACTATTAATCATGTTTTTCATAGCAGGACTAAGCATATTTAGACTGGCTTCCATTATATTAGAAAAAAAGTAGCACAGAAAGCTTTATTACCATAAATAGAATGGATGCAAGAGAGAGAGAGCAAGACAATAACTTATATGGTTTGGTTTAATAATTGAACCTACATCCATGGAATAAGAAGCTCTAATTGTTCTTTATTAAAAAAAAAACTATATCATACAATGGAAAGATGTTGAGAGAGGAGAGAAGAAAGAGGATCATGTTACATGTTGTAAAGAGATAAAAAGGAGAATAGAAAGAAAGAAACAAAAGGATAAATATTTTGATTTTTTTTAAAGTAGGCGTAGTCAACCTTTCTTTCTTGCTTTTTTTTTTATTTCTTTCCAATTCTTCTTTCTTTCCATATGTTGGCCATCCTCATCACGTGTCCTCTTTTGATTTATTCTTACCATAGATTCAAGATTACCTTGATTCATACTTGCCATTGCTTGATCCTTTACTATAGCTAATTTCAAATCCTCCTCACTTTCCAAGTCATCCTTACCGTAGTTGTTTTTTGCTTGTGTCCTTACCATAGCTGATTTGACATAGTCATCATTTGTTTGATTCCTTACCATAATTGATTTTAAATTCTTCTCACCTTCCAAGTCATCCTTTGCTTGATTTCTTACTATTGTAGTTATGGACTCTAAATCCAAAACTTCCTTATCATGGATTTTAATATGCCTTAAGTGGCTACCTTTGAAAGCTATAAACACAACCATATGCCAATGATGTTTTTTATCTCAACACCCTCGCAACCACTCCATTGGCCAGGCATGCAATCCTATGGTGGTAAAAAATAAAATTTTGTTAAGCTATTTATACATACAAATGGTTGTAGCAAATCTTTTTTTTTCACAAGCAAGTTGAGGTTAGGCAGACCCTTACAAGTGTATTCCTTTAAAAAACTTTGTAAAATATATATTATCAATGATTCACATATTCTCTATGAAAGGCCACCGGTCTGATGGTTTGTCCTTCTAATTAACTTTTGGTGAGATTGATGATCATTGCCAAATTTATAGGCAAAAAACTAAGCTTGAAAACATAAATAATTGTAAATGATGAAATTGTAAATATCATCTCCATAATTTGATTGGGCACTAATCTGGTTGACCCATGCCTTCAATATGTTGTTGCCTCCATAATTACTTTGCTTTGCTCCCCACTTGCTACAAATTTGGTTCCCAGTACTTCCATTCTTTTCTATAAGAGAATCTGACCATTAATCCACTTAGTTGCTGATAGAAACCAACATTCTTGATTCCTAATTGTATAGACTTTCCTCTATATTTTGAATCTGCTCTATATATATTCACCTTTATCTAGCCTTGGTGTTATGTAAACTACAACTCAAATGAAGCAAACCACAAGATAAAGAGAAGAAAAGAACAAGAGAATACAAGATTTACATGGTTTGACACCCTTGCTTACGTTCATAGGCGAAGTAGGAACAAAAAATCCACTAACAAATGCAAGAAAATACAAAGGTGAGATACAAAGCTCTTAAAACCCTAATTTCCAATACACTTAAAACTCTCATGCTTAACTCTCAAAAAGAGGTGGATATAAAAAGGACTAAGAAGATAAAACCCTAATTGGTACAAAAAGAGAAAATTATAAACTAGATAGGTCTATACCATGGGAACTTTGCTCGTGCACCCCAGAAAGGGTTCATGGTGAGCTTTAGTCTTGAATCGTCAGCTCGGTTGCTACACCATCACCATAAACCATCATTAATAATCCACATTATATGATCACCAAAATATTTTGGGTTGGATCATAGATCAAGGCGGGTCCAAAATTCAAGACACCCACAACACTTGGGTTGGGGGGTTCCCAATTGTTGAAGTCAGGATTATTGGATTTTCAACAAGGTGGATCCTCTTGATAATCTATTCGTGAACTGCCTCCATGCATACTCAAATAACTCTCAATTCTCAAATGTAATTTTGTTTTGTATGTTCCTCGACTTTCATATTACAACTTGGCCAACTACCGACTAACAATTGCAAAAATATACCTATATAGCTTTCACACAAATAAAAAAGAAGAAAAAACTATTACATGTATGAATTTGAGCTAGACAATTTATTTTTGGCTTGCTAAACTTATTTATGAGCCAAGAACAAGTTAAACCATGAGTGATTCATCTTGTTTCCCAATCCTAACCTTTTTTTCTCCTTGAGTAGGCTAAGGGAAAATACTCCATCATCATTGACTGCATGTTGGTAGGACTTCAATTAATAAAACCCTTGAGGCATCCTATCAAGTTTAGGGTTTTGTGGTAAAGGATGCTTCACATGAGTCCTCACCAGGACCTGCGCTGAGCCATGGGCCTTGCGCCTAGTGGAGAGAGCATTTAAGGGTGATGTGTGTGGGTGGAAGGGGGGGGTGGGGTGGGGGGGGGGGGGGGGGGGGGGTTATGCATGCCCCCCGCAGTCCAGGTACCTCTCCACTGGGTCTGGAAACATACCCATTTTTCATTGGGTTTTTTTTAGTGCCTCCCGCCCCTCGCCAAGTGGTGATGGTGGTTAGCTTGGAGATGAACTTGGTTGTGTTTGATCTCTCACAGAGTTGTTTGAGGATTGTGTAACTGGGACCCCTACCGAAGGCACTCTATCTCCCATGACCTCAACTAGAGATATTTTATTGTCTCCTAATGTTCCTCACAAGGTTGTTCATGTGGCATCCAGTGATTCTTCTTATGGCGATCCTGTTGCTTCTCGCTCCTGGGCTCAAGTGGGAGGCTGCTCATAGATTTCGCCTAATCAGCACATTCCCAAGCCCTCAATGATTGATGGAAAACACATTTTTTTTCTTCTTTAATTGTTTTGTAATGAGAAACAAAAATCTTTTGACCATTGTTTGGTTTATAAGTGGGACACCAGAATGATTGAACAAGATTTTTATGTTCATGAGTTTTGTAAGTGACGGAAGCTCCTTATTAACCCGATCTTCTTTGCGTTGACAAACAATGAGTTTCTGGTAGATTTTTCATTGCAGACGTTGATTATAAAAATGAGGACCATAGATGGTTGTTGGTCTCACTTTACTTATAAAAATTTAAGACGAATGTGACATGCCTAAATTTTATGGTTTAAGGTCTATTCTGATATGGATTAGAGTGCATGGTCTTCCACCTGCTTATTGCTGCAATGATGTTTTCTTCTTGATAGTGGATGCATTAGAGGGAAAGCTAGTTGCTATCGGTGATAGGATCTCTATCCAAACTCGCTTGCATTTTGTTAGGATCCTTGTAGAAGTTCAATCCCATATAAAAATCTCTGCTTTGGTCCCCATTGTCTTGATAAGCTTTATATTGAAGCTGAATCGGGCCACTGTAAATTGCCCGTACAAGAATCAAACATCTAATGTGCCTGGTCTTAGCAAAGGGTGGTAGCAGCAGAAGCGCAAAGACAAAAAGGTATGAGTTCCAAAAGTCTCATTTGAAAATTATAATTCTTTGAGACTTCTGGGAAGAACCAGAAAGAGAAAGAGGTTGTTGCTCATGCCAAAAAGGTATGTTGTTGCTCTTGATGGCGCTTCTCATCCTAAGAAACAACATACTCTTTCTACTATTTAGATAGTTAGTTGCCCTGTTCTGGAGAAAGAAGTTGATGCTTGCATCCCTGCCCAAGACATTGATTGCCCAACTTTCATCACAACACAGATGATACCATTGATGATACCTTTTTTGGCAACCTTTGTTATTCTGACCTTGATCCTCCTTCAGGCTTTTGTTGTCTTAAGAAGCAAGAAGTTCAAACAGTGGCTAATGTTCACAGCATAGATCCTTTGTGTGATCTTGCTCCACTACTTCCAACATGGTCTTTAGACAATCAATTAAGGGAGCTCAACGTACCTTTGCACATACGCTTTATGATGCTCAAACTAGTTGCATAAATGTTTCTTTCATGCCTCCTATAAAGTTAGTACTAAGTGTGAACTCCAATTCAAGTAGAGGGATCGCAAGATGTGCTTAGTCTTCAATTGTAATCTAAATCTTGTTGGATCTTTACCTATGGGATGAGTAAGAATCTATGTAATCAAAGTCTCATCTTGAGGGATATCTCATCACTTAAAATCTTTCATGTAATTCTTTCCATCTTTACAATTAATTCATAATTATACTTTTTTCAAAAAAAACAAAACTTAGGGAGTTCACAAGTCGCCCCTACCAAACCAATGGAGCCCTTGTGGGCTGTTTCCCAGCCCTAGCTGCTAGTACAATTCTATTAGTGGCAAACACTATATGACAAGCCAATACTAGAAGGGAAAAATTGTTGGCCACTAATCAATGGTGTAGAGATGGTTAAGTGAAGAAAGTATGAACACAAAGTAAATTTGGTAATCAGTATGCCACATGAGTGTCTTGTTGAATAGTGGTACGGTGGTGTACTCTTGCAAGGAAAGTTGAGCTCTAGCATTGCATCTTTTTAGGTATTCATCATATTGTAGGAATGATTTTGTGATTTTAGCTGCTTCACGTCACTGGATCACTAATGCATCGGATTGATTAATCATGGCATGAGCTCATGTATATCGGATGAGCCCAATATCTGGAAAACCTAAGATGCATTTGGCAGCAAATAGAACATGACCAAGTTCAAGATCTTAGTCATGTTTCATATGATGTCATATAGTACCTTTTAGTCGTTCAAGATCCATGCTCTAGATTTGCAATGATACCAAGATCTCATGTAAAGATGTTGCACCTGATCTGCCGTCCATTCCTACGCAGGTTCCTTGGCATTAAAAAAAAGAAAGAAAGCCCATGAACTATTTTAATTTATAAAACTTTTTTTGTTCATGATTGACACTTGAAATTGTCATAAAATATGGAAAGTCGTTGCCATCTTTTTGTGATTTCATGAGGTCCTGGCTCAGCTTGTCTGGCAGGAGCAGTTATCTTGTGTTGGGATGTTGCAAATTTGAATCCCAATGGTATGGTTGTATAACTGGTAGGGGTCTGCCTAACCCTAGTTTTCTCTGTAAAAAAGTAAAAAAGGAAAAAAAAATGCTTACACCTATTCACGTTTAGTTTTTTGTTCAGCAAAAAAGTTTTACCTGATCTTATATTCGGTTAACCATGATATGGAATAACAAAATCATTAAAATTATGTCAACATTTAATTTATTTCTATTAAAACGTTTGGCCAGTTAATTTGCCAATGAAGGACAAGAAAAATAATTTCACCCTATGACAATTAAAAAAAATGTCCAGCAGTTAAATGTAATAACTGAAAAGTGACAAGTCAAGAAGTCTTTCGTAACTTCTAGTGGGACCCAATTGTGGGTGAGTTCGGGATCTATGATGAGAACCTTTGGGGTGTGTTTGCTGGTGCGTTCAAGGAACAGACAGAACAGATACTTTTTTGTTTTCTCGGTGGCAACAAAATTATACCGTTTGAAAATAAGCAATCGTCTGAAAATATCGTGATTTTCTTAAGACTTATTGTTTTCTAAGTACGTTGCAATAAAATCTTGATATTATGAAAATGCTGTTGATGCTTGTGACTATGATGAATCCTCCTAGTCAAAAGAACATCATGATTTCATAGCTAGGCATGTATGGGCATCATTTGAAACGTGACCAAGTTCACGAAATTCAATTTCTGTCTTTAGTCCTCGAAACAGATGTCATGATTTTGTCATTAATTAGTTCCACGGATCTGGATTCTGGTCCAGGCTTGTGCATTCCAACGAAAGTGGATCTGAATCAAAGTGGTACTTTCCCACGCACTAGGTAAGATCCCCGTTTTCTCATATGTAACATAAAATTAGTCAGATCAGGATTAGGGATGAAAATGGTTTGGATTCGGGTTGGATGTACTCTTTGCTGAATCTGACCTGATTGGATATTGGCTAATCTGGATTCAGATTCGCATGCACAAAGTCCAATTTTTTACATTAACCAGATTCAGATATCCATCAAATCTTGATATCAGACAAATTCAGTAGCAAAACCCAAAACCCAATCTGTGTCCTATTATTAATGGGATTCTATTTGACTTACTGAATGTGACTAATTGAAGTTGAAGTGATGCAAAGGTGGAGGGGGACAATCCAGGTCTGAAGGATTCATTTTGATCCGGTTTTAGTTTAGGTTTTTTATTGTATTTGGGTTTTGTTTAGAATTGGATCTTTTTACGTAACAAATCTATCCCACATCCAAAATAGAATTAGGATTTTATTTTTCTATAAATACTTGTTATCTGGGGTGGATTAAGAAATGGATGATTGAATCTTATTAATTTTTTTATTTTTTCTAAAATTCATTTATTTTTTTGCTTTCCATTGATTTACGTACATAGGAATAGGGTAACATAGGGATTTTTTCGCTTCTTCGGGATCGAAGGTGCTTCGTGAAGTCAGATGTCAAATAAAATCCAATCCATTGACATCCCTATCGAGGACCCAAGTTCAAAAATTTGAACCTAGAACGACATCAGACTAGATAGGTCTCCAATGATACCAACCTGACCCACTGATCGGATTAGGTGGGTCCATGTCCAAGACCAAATGACTCCAAAACTGCAACTGGAGAACACTTTGACCTCATTGGTTTTGGTTCTCAACGGGGCACAAGAAGCATCTACACATCACGTGCATTGGGCAGCTTTTGTTGGAAACCCTAATTGATTTTCACGTTTGAAGGGCCCCTCCTTGTCATTATTTATGGCAGGGAATTTTATGTAAATCTATGAAAAAAGATGATACTTAAGTTGCATGAGGTGTTATTGACTTCCTCAAAAGACTTCAATCATGTGTATAGAAAGAAAGTAAGAAATCATTCAAATCGACATGATTTAAAAAAAAAAAAACAATTCATGTTACAACAAACTCCCTCAGGCAATGGAAACCAACACTAGAGGGGAGGGGGAATAGTCCTTTTAAACTTCGTCTTTGAAATTTGAAAGATTTTGAATTCTGCAAAGCAAACACATACAAAGAACACAAAGATTTTATCCTGGTTCGGTCCTCCAGACCTACATCTAGTCCCAAAGCAAAATCTGCTTGAGATTTTCACTATCAAACTTGTGTCACCACAAGATCAAACATACCAAAACTGTTCCCACTTTCAGCAACAACGCTGTTGGAAGCAAACTTCTTCTTTAAACTAAGGAGACTCTATCCTTTTATAGAAAAATTGAAATAAACAACTTACAATCAGCCTATGAGCCGTCCTTCTGAATGCAAAGGAAGTGAAATAAGTTTGCATAGGCTTTAGAAATACTCAACTCACGATTTCACTAACTCACAAAAGAAATTAGAGTGAAAAACTTGAGTGAAAAGACTTAGTGAGCGAGAAAATGAATGCTTGAAAGAATAGGAGTAAAAAACACAGAATTCAATGTTTCAATTCTTTTTTTTTTAGTGTAGATCTCATTCTTATTTATAGTTAAAGAATTTCAGACGTTGGTGGTATGAAGGGGTGTCAAATTGACAGTTTTGAACAGTCAAAATGTTTGAAAAATGAAAGAACATAACTTCTGAAAAGTTCAAAAAAATGACTATATTAGTCGACTAAAAAAAGTTATCAGTCGACTGAAATCAAATATTAGCAGACTGATTCTTAAATCAGTCGACTACTATGTCTAGCCAAAAAGATTTGAATTTGGAATTTTGAAAATTAGTCGACTAAAGAAAAATTAGTCGACTGATGAAAATCATCGGTAGACTGAAAAAAACTTGCAGTCGACTTCTGTTAAATTTTTCAGAAATCGAACATTTGGGTCGATCGACTACGAGTATATTAGTCGACTGATCAAAAAATAGACATTTGGCTTTGAAAAGGGCTGGAGAAAATCAATCGACTGATAAAATTAAAAATATAGGTAAAGGGCTTTCTAAAATAATTTTTGCAAAAGGTTCTTTTTAAGAAAGTTTTCCTAAGTATTTTTAAGTGTAATGCGAGTGAGATATGCAATCAAAGTAAGACTCTTGCAAGAATTTAAGAATTTAAAGAGATTTACACTTGCATAAAATCTTCAATCAATTCTTCAATGTAGAACCTGTAAACTTCTTCAATTCTTTTCTTCTTTCTTTATTATCATAGCTGAAATTCAGTTGTTTATCATCAAAATATTGTACTTGAATTATCGTGTACAACTTCCTTGTCTTAACAATCTTCCTATTTTTTTATGATGACAAACTAGTCACAAATAGAGCATTGATAAACATATAAAATAACTTACTCCCCTTATCAATATGTTGTCAAAACATAAGAAGTTAGCATATCAAATAACATATATCACACATGCATATTGTTCTCCATATGTCACACATTGTTCACATGCATATTGTTCTCCCCCTTTGTCATGATCAAGAGGAGTAGGTGGAGTCATAGTATCAAAAAGATACATGTAGATACATGTTCAAAAATATTACAAACCAAAAATGTTATCATAGCAATCAAAGTTCAAGAAAAATGTTAGTCTTAAAAATTTTCAAGTAAAACAAAAATTTCAAAAAAAATATTATAAGTCCAATAATGAGCAAATACCAAGTTCTCTTTCAATTCTCATAAAATCTTTATTTTTGAGTGGTTTAGTAAAAATGTCAGCATATTGTGCATTTGTAGGTATAAAATTCAAAGAAATATCACCTTTTAAAACATGAGCTCGTAAAAAATGATGTCTCACCTCAATATGCTTAGTTCGTGAGTGCTGAACAAAATTTTTCAAAAGATTTATAGCACTAGTGTTATCACAATAAATAGCTGTTATAGAGTAATTCAAACCAAAATCTCTTAAGGTTTGCTTCATCTATAGTACTTGTGTATATGCTAAACTAGCTGCTATATATTCTGCTTTAGTTGTTGAGAGTGATACCGAATTTTGCTTTTTACTAAACCAAGAGTGTAAGACCCATAATTTTTCAGCAAAAGTTCTGAATAAATTCATGAGACATTTCAAGTGAAAATAGCATTCAAACTCAGAATGCAAATCAAATTGATTTCTACGAAACAGTTATACTTAGGATATTTGTATCTTCGTAAATATATGCTCAAACAGTCAGTGAACCATAACTTCCTGAGTAAAATCAAGAGATTTGTACGAGTCAACTTTTTTAGTTACGTCAATACGAAGAAAATGGCATACTCAGAATATTTCAAAAAAAAAAAACCGCCTAACACCCAAAATTTTTATGGGACCCATGAGAATATTGGTGGGACTCACAAAAATATTCCTCAGAAAATATTTTGTGGGACCCATAAATATTCCATAGAAATATCTCATGTGGGCCCCAACTGAAAGGAACCTCCTATCTTTATCTAGAAAGCCAGGGACAAAAAGGAAAAAAGGTAACTTAGAAGCTAAGTTACATTGGGCTATAAATAGCTTTCCTCCCATCTCCCTCTTTTCATAAAAATTGACCCCTCTTCTCTCTCTTCCTCTCTCTCTCCTAAACCTCCTCTACCTAGCCTAGCCTGCCTGAGTGGGTCCAAGCCTATCTGACCTAGTCTGAACCTACCTAACCTAGTCCAAACCCACTTGACTTGGCTTGAACCTAGTTGAGTTTAGTCAAAGTCAAAGTCCATTTTGTTCCCAAACCCATGTTTGATTTACTTGACCCAGACCCAGCCTACTTGGGCTAAGTCTAAACCTGCCTGAGCCAGTTGACTTGGACCGAACCCAGTTTGGTTCAAACCACTTGAGTTTAGTAGCTTGACCTGCCCTTCCTATTTCTCAACTAGGTCAAACTCATCTGACCTAGTCTGACCTTTTAAAGGAAGGTTCAAACCTTTTTTAAAGCAGTCGAACCATTCCGGAGCCGTTCTTCACCGATCAGAAGTAAGTTAGCTTTGTTGATTCATCTCTCTCAAGTATTTGCTTGTTTGTATATATTGTATACTTTCTGAAGTAGTATTTGACCCTAGTCCTTGGTTGATTCCCTCTAGGACACTTCGGTGTTCACGTGCACGCCTTATGACTCTCGTAGGATATATACGTTGAGTTACGCAGTATATGCATTCTTAAAAATGGTATCTCGCCCTAGTCCTTAGTTGATGCCCTCCAGGACACTTCGGTGTTCACGCGCATGCCTTGTGACTATCGTTGGATATTGATTCTTGTGTATATACATATTTAAAGATTTACCATCACGTTGAACGATGTCAAAGCTACTGCTTTCTACAATTTAAATTATGCATTTTATTTTGCCGTCATATCGAACGATGGTAAGGCTTCTGCTTTCTGCAATTATATATGTAAGATATTTCATTTAGTTTCACCCACCGAACAATAAGTATATACACTCATTTATGCCATCACCATATAAAGCACAGGCTTCTACTTATATTATATATAGTGCGCATAAATGAGCGTTCAAATGGAGATCAAACTCCAAATTGCCGATGTGATTTCATTGCCGCTCCTCGATCAAGATTCTGCTTGGTGAATGAAGTCCCTATTGGAAAGGCTTCGCATTTGCGCAAAACCGCTTTTTCGTAAATACCTAAGTTACTTGCGCATGCCCTGGATATGGCTCAAGGTTCTATCGAACCTTGATAGATGCAAAGTACCTGCAATGGTATGCATCCATCCCAAAGTTAAGCATAAAGATTTCTCCGTCAAAAGAAGAGAAATGCTGCCAAATTTTTGAAAATACGCTCACCAAGCTTAAAAGAAACGCACGCTTCCTCAGACAAAGAGAGGGAGTGATGCTGAAATTTTTGAAGAAGCTCAACAAGTTTAGAAAGGGCGTAGCATGATACTCTGTCATAAAGAGGAGGTGTTGCCCAAGTTCTGTCAAGTACTTTCTAGAAACGTAGAAATGATCGACTCACTCCTGTCGTCGAAGCAGGGGAAGTGTTGTCGAAATGGTTAGCAAACGAGTTGCTTGAACCAGTTGAATAGCACAAGGATGCCCTGTTGTCGGAATGCTGCCAGAATGACTCATTTCCATGTTCGCCTGTAAGGGCACTTTACACGTAAAGGCTAAAGAGCCAGAGTAGTTGTTGCGCCTTCACAAGGCCAATTGCTCATTGCAGTGATACACGCTGAGTAGTCGATCCGTTAAGATCGTGTCATATGCATGCTCATTAAGATACTGTTACACAACTAGACTCGTAAGGGCCATTGTGTCAGAGTATGTTGCCTACCCGAAAGAGGTGAGATGCTCGTGATGGCCGTAGATGCCAAGAGCAGAGTCAAGCATGCATATGAATAAGACTTAAGATCGCAGACCTCGCTACTTTGGTCGTATTGGAGAAATACTGAATGGAGTTGGGTACATATGTCCTCAATGCGGGAGGCACTGCTTGCTCGAATGACATTCAAATATCTGACAAATAATCATAAGACCGACAGACTCCTTCAAGACTATTGCTCACGTGATAGACAGTGATGATATAGCCGCGAGTGACATGTATTTGATTATGAACCTGATAGAGTTCAAGAGGGCCTCCAGTCACTCAAGAGGTATGGAGATTATGGTTATCCTTAAATATCTAAGAATTGAATCCAACTACTGCAATAGAAGATGCATCTGAACCGACCCGATAGGGTTATCTCGGTATGAGTTCTACCGCATTATCATGGATGGGGTCAACAAGCCTTTTGGGTATCTAAAATACATGGAATAATCAACCATCAAAGCGTCTTTTTGATGCCTGAACAAAGCTTCTCCTGCATACTAGGGGGTGAACAAAATAATATCGAAACAATGCATTAGCTCTAGGTTTAGCAATGCATGAATTTTTGAGTTAATGGACGTTGTGGTGTCAAGTCTTGTATAACCTTGAAAAAGGTGTCACGATCGGTATACTACTGAACTGATAGGGCAAAGACCTGTGTTGTATCTACACGACAAGCTAAGCTCGAGGAGCTAGCGCTTGGATTCGTGGGATACGGATGTGCCAAGTCATGGTGACTTGATTTTGACATCCTAATTGAGGCTCTGAAGAGGTCTGCGCTAAGTCATGGAGACTTGAGCGAGTTTATTGAATCACAGCCTTGAAGAGTCTCACGCCAAGTCATGAAGACTTGAGCAAAATATTCAACTCATATCTCTGAGGTGGCTCTTGCGATATATGCCAAGTCATGGAGACCTGAGCATCGTTATTGCGAACTGTGACCCTGAATGGTCAATGCATTTACTTGAGTTTAATGGATATGTAGATGAATGCTTGCTTACCAGACCATCAATGGTTCTGACCCCATTTAATGAGGATTTCAGGTGTTGAACGTGTGTTGCGATATGCGGATCAAGGCGGCATCAAGTTTCAGGGTTTCTCTAGATAATGTTGTATTGCTTTCTTTATTAAACCAAATATTGTTTTTTTCAAGCAGTGATGTTTGTAATAAACAAGTGGTTTTGATAAATGGAACACTTTAGTGGTCAAGAAGTGCTTGGTCATATACCTGTGAGTTGCTCGGGGTTTTCTAGAATTGATGACTCATTATTGTCTGATTCTGCTGCTAAAAGTTTTTCTAAGTTCTGATGTAAAGAAAAAAAATCATAAAAATTTTAACTTAGCTTTGTTTTGGAAATCCGGGGCATTACAAGAATGGTATCAGAGCAAGTGTCTGAAAAAACTGGTACAAGATCTGTCATGTTTGTGGTATCTTACTGTAAGTATAAATTTTATATTTTTTTTTATTTGGGTGTATCTTTGTATAAATGGCAACTCACGACTCATGAGGCTACTGTTATCAGTGCAAGTTTATACACAATTAATGGATATGCCCGTTGGAAATCTAAGACTGTCAGTATTTTGGCAAAGATGGGCATTCCTTCAATAAATGCCAAAAAAAAACACTGTCAATATGGGTTGACGGGCATCACTTGGTCTTAAGGATGAAACCTCGCACATCAGTATACCATATCACTCAAGTATTGGGAGTAGCAGTTCCCCATTGACTTAAAATGAATTACCACATCTGGTAGGTTTTGACTTGAATTTCTTTACGAAATTCAATCTATCACCAAGCTACCACCCGACATCACATACGCCTAGCTTGTACGACCCAAATGAAGGATACAATTCCTTCTATTCATTTATTATGATTTCGGACTTCCCAAGTCATGATATTGACACATCATATGATGGACCAACACCACTAGTCTATCCATAGGATTCACTTGAGAGTGTGAAAGTGTTGCCCGAGCCAACTTCAATTGTACCTAAACCAAGACGATTTGGCGATCGATGGGCCTATTTTGAGTTTATTTACGTTGAAGAAGAAACTCAGTTCTTAGGAACTGGTAACGTTTGGAGTTGATGAACTCATATGTGTTGTTTCTCGCCACCAGTGTCTGCCAATGTGGCGTGACAATTATATTTAAAGGCGATGTACGTATATTGTGTTGCAGTGTATATATACAAGTAAATAAAATTTTACTTTCCTATATACATCGAGAAACTGAATCACATTGCTTGAATGCGATTAGTTAAATGACTCCTACAACCAGAAGAACCATGTCGAGCGAGGAGTACCACATACAGGGGTTCTTGTTAGAGACCCTAAAAAACCTTGTGATTATCATCGGTAAAATAAGAAAAAATCATGATCACTTATCCATAAGAGGGATTTACGAGTAAAGAAGTTCTCTCCACCAGCCAAGCAACCTCCACAGATAAAAGAAGTCATCCAGCCCTACCAATAGTCCAAATTTCGTTTTCTGAGGTGTCGCTTACATCACCCCAGAGGGGTTTGTCCCCGTATTATGGGCGGTTGCCTATATTGCGGTAAACAAAGCCATCGTGTAAAAGAATATCGCAAAAAGGCCTCAGATCTTCAATGAAAAAATATGGGATCTCGAGGACCCTCTCAATAAACATAGCAACGTCCCTCATCCCATTGGCTGCCACTACCAAGGACAGAGCATAAACCTATGGCAGGTCGTGTCTATGCGGTGTCAACCGAATAACTTACGGATAATGACCGTATCAAGGAATCTGAATACCTTGATAGATAGAGTTGTGTTGGGTAAAAAACAATCAGAAGACAAAATCTAATGAATGCTAGAGACAAGAGGCTCATGACCTTGTGTATGGTCATCTGGATTGATATGTATCCTTGTTCTCTAAAGTAATTTTAGATTTGTCAAATCGAATTTTAAGTGCTTATGCCCAAAATTGGTGGCTATCGAACCTATGAGTAAGAAATTGAGTTTGCGTAATTAGAATACTAAAAGTCACTTAATAAAATAAACTATGAAAGAACTATTCCCAAGAAGAGAGTCATGTGAGGTTTTACATATTCAAGATCAGATAGTTTATTCAAGGCAAGCCTGTGAGGATGTATAGCTCTGCGTGAGTATACATGTTCCAAGATCAGTAACCTTGGCTAATATGATTCTGTGAGGGTGTACTGATCCAATATCAGGTAAGTCTGACAAACGCAAACCTGTGAGGAAGTACGTTTCCAAGACCAAGTAATCTGACAAGAGACTTGTTCCAATATGGTTAAACCTTGTGAAAATGATCTGTGTGTATGAAATAGTACATAAAAAGGCTATGAGTGATAGTCAGTTGGAAGAACGTTGATTCAACAAAAGTTGTCATTGTTGCAGCGTAATTTGAACTCAGATATAAGAAGCATAGCCTCATCGATCATGGATCACAATATGAGGTTATGATTGAAATGAATATGATGGTGAACTAAGTGAATAACATTACGAATCTAACATATGGGAGAAATATCCCAAGTTACCCACTTAGTACTCTTAACAAAATTTCGTAGACGAAATTCTTTTAAGGGGGTAATGATGTAAGACCCGCAATTTTTTAGCAAAAGTTCTGAATAAATTTATGAGGCATTTCAAGTGAAAATAGCAATCGAACTCATAATGCAAATCAAATCAATATCTATGAACCAATTATACTTAGAATATCCATATCTTCGTGAATATATGCTCAAACAGTTAGAGAACCATAACTTCTTCCCTGAGTAAAATCAAGAGATTTGTACGAGCCAACTTTCTTAGTTATGTCAATACGAAGAAAATGCATACTCAGAATTTTTTAAAAAAACATCGCTGAAAACCCAAATTTTTTGCGAGACCCACGAGAATATTGGTGGGACCCATGAAAATATACCTCAAAAAATATCTTGTAAAACCCATAAATATCCCATAAAAATATCTTATATGGGCCCCACCCGAAAGGAACCTCCTATCTTTATCCAAAAAGCTCGGGGCAAAAAGGAAAAAAAGGTAACTTATAAGCTAAGTTACCTTAGGCTATAAATAACCTTCCTCCCCTCTCTCTCCTTTCTTAAAATTGACCCCCCTACTCTCTCTTCCTCTCTCTCTCTCTCCTAAACCTCCCCTATCTAGCGTAGCTTGTTTGAGTGGGTCCAAGTCTGCCTTACCTGGTCTGAACCTACCTAACCTGGTCCAAACCCACTTGACTTGGTTTGAATCTAGTTGGGTTTAGTCAAAGTCAAAGTCTCTTTTGGTCTCAAACCTAGGTTTGATTTACTTGACCCAGACCCAGCCTACTTGGGCTAAGTTTGAACCTGCCTAACACAGTTGACTTGGACTGAACCCAGTTTGGTTCAAATCACTTGGGTTTAGCAGCTTGACCTGCTCTTCCTCTTTCTCAACTAAGTCGACCTCATCTGACCTAATCTGACCTCTCAAAGGATGGTTTGAACCTTGTTTGAAGCAGTCGAAGCATTTTAGAGTCGTTCTTCACCGATCAGAAGTAAGTTAGCTTTATCGATATCTCTCTCTCTCTCAAGTATTTGCTTGTTTGTATATACCGTATACTTTCTAAAGTAGTATCTGACCCTAGTCCTTGGTTGATGCTCTCTAGGACACTTCGGTATTCATGCACATGCCTTATGACTTTCGCCGGATATATACGTTGAGTTACGCAATATATGCATTCTTAAAAATGGTATCTAGCCCTAGTAATTGGTTGATGTCCTTTAAGACACTTCGGTGTTCACGCACATGCCTTGCGACTATCGTTAGATATTGATTTGTGTGTATATACATATTTAAAGATTTGTCATAGCGTTGAACAATGCCAAGACTACTGTTTTTTATAATTTAAATTATGTATTTTGTCTTGCCATTGCGTTGAACGATGACAAGGCTCCTACTTTCTACAATTATATATGTAAGATATTTTGTTCGGTTTCACTCACCGAACAATAAGCATATCCATTCATTTATGCTGTCGCCATATAAAGCACATGCTTTTGCTTATATTACATATAGTGCGCATAAATGAACATTCAAATGGAGATCAAACTCCAAATCGCCATTGTGATTTCATTGTCGCTCATCGATCAAGATTTTGCTTAGTGAATAAAGCTCCTATTGAAAAGGCTTAACTTTTGCACAAAACCACTTTTTCGTAAAGACCTAAGTCACTTGCACATGGCTTGGATATGGCCCAAGGTTCTATCGAACCTTGATGAATGCAAATTATGCACAACGGTGTGCATCCATCTCTGAGTTAAGCATAACGATTTCCTCATCAAAAGAAGAGAAATGCTACCAAATTTTTGAAAAGATGCTCACCGAGCTTAAAAGAAACACACGCTTCCTCAGACAAAGAGAGGGAGTGATGCTGAAATTTTTAAAGAAGCTCAACAAGTTTAGAAAGGGCATAGCATAATACTCTGTCATAAAAAGGAGGTGTTGCCCAAGTTCTGTCAAGTACTTTCTACAAATGTATAAAGGATTGGCTCACTCTTGTCGTCGAAGTAGGGGAAGTGCTCTCGAAATGGTTGGCAAAAGAGTTGCCTGGACCAGTTGAATAACACGAGGATGCCCTGTTGTCAGAATGCTGATAGAATGACTTGTTTCCATGTTCGCCTATAAGAGCACTTTACTCGTAAGGGCTAAAGAGCCAGAGTAGTCGTTGCGCCTTGACAAGGCCAACTGCTCGTTGCGGTGATACACGCTGAGTAGTCAATCCGTTGAGATCGTGTCATATGCATGCTCATTAAGATACTGTTACACAACTAGACTCGTAAGGGCCGTTGTGTCGGAGTATGTTGTCCACCCGAAAGAGGTGAGATGCTCGTGATGGCCGTAGATGCCAAGAGTAGAGTCAAGCATGCATATGAATAAGACATAAGGTCGCAGACCCCGCTATTTTGGTCGCATTGGGGAAATACTGAATGGGGTTGGGTACATATGTCCTCAATGTGGGAGGCACTGCTTGCTCGAATGACATTTGAATATCCAAAAAATAATCATAAGACCGACAGACTCCTTCAGGACTATTGATCACGTGGTAGACAGTGATGGTATAGCTGCGAGTGACATGTATTTGATTATGAACCTGATAGAGTTCAAGAGGGCCTCCAGTCACTCAAGAGGTATGGAGATTGTGGTTATCCTTAAATATCTAAGGATTGAATCCAACTACTGCAATAGAAGATGCATCTGAACCGGCCTGATAGGGTTATCTCGATATGAGTTCTACCACATTATCATAGATGGGGTCAACAAGCCTTTGGGGTATCTAAAATACATGGAATAATCAACCATCAAAGCGTCTTTTTGATGCCTGAACAAATCTTCTCCTGCATACCAGGGGGTAAACAAAATAATATCGAAAGAATGCATTAGCTGTAGGTTTAGCGATGCATGAATTTTTGAGTTAATGGATGTTGTGGTGTCAAGTCCTGTATAACCTTGAGAAAGGTGTCACGATCGGTATACTACTGGACTGATAGGGCAAAGACCTGTGTTGTATCTACACGATAAGCTAAGCTCGAGGAGCTAGCGCTTGGATTCATGGGATACAGATGTGCCAAGTCATGGTGACTTGAGTTTGACATCCCAATTGAGGCTTTGAAGAGGTCTGCGCTAAGTCATGGAGACTTGAGCAAGTTTATTGAATCACAACCCTGAAGAGTCTCACGCCAAGTCATGAAGACTTGAGTAAAATATTCAACTCATATCCTTGAGGAGACTCTTGCAATATATGCCAAGTTGTGGAGACTTGAGCATCGTTATTGAGAACTGTGACCCTGAGTGGTTAATGCATTTACTTGAGTTTAATGGATGTGTAGATGAATGCTTGGTTAGCAAACCATCAGTGGTTTTGACCCGGTTTAATGGAGATTTCAGGTGTTGAACATGTGTTGCAATATGCAGATCAAGGCGACATCGAGTTCCAGGGTTTCTCTATACAATGTTGTATTGCTTCCTTTATTAAACCAAATATTGCTTTTTCCAAGCAGTGATGTTTATAATAAACAAGTGATTTTGATAAATGGAACACCTTGGTGGTCAAGAAGTGCTTGGCCACATACCTGTGAGTTGCCCAGAGTTTTTTAAAACTAACGACTCATTATCGTCTAATTCTGCTTCCTAAAGCTTTTTTAAGCTCCCCTGCTAAAAGTTTTTCTAAGCTCCGCTGCAAAGAAAAAAAACATGAAAATTTTAACTTAGCTTTGTTTTGAAAATTCGGGGCGTTACAAAGAGACTAAGGAATGTCCTAAAAAGTGACAAGTTCTACTAGTACTCTTGCGATCAGATTTGCTTCCAGCAAAATCTGCATCACTATATGAAACTAAATCGAAGGAAGATGATTTTGGGTAAAATAATCCAAAGTCTGAAGTGTCTTTTAAGTATCGAAGAATTTGTTTTACAATAATTAAGTGTGATTCCTTCGGATTAGCTTGAAATCTAGGACACATACATACACTAAACATTATATCAGGTCGACTAGCAGTTAAGGATAATAGAGATCTGATCATACCTCTATAGAGCTTAGTATCTACACTTTTACCATTTTCATCTTTGTCAAGAGAGGTAGTTGTGTTTATAGGATTTCGTCTTGATTTAGATGAGTCCATGCTAAATCTTTTAAGAAATTCTTTGTATACTTGGCTTGGTTGATGAAGATTCTTTCTTCAGTTTGCTTTATTTGAAGTCCAAGGAAGTAGTTTAATTCGCCCATCAATCTCATTTCAAACTCTTCCTACATAGCTTTATCAAAATCTTTGCAAAGAGAATCATTAGTAGAATCAAATATTATACCATCAACATAAATTTGCATAATAAGAATATCTGAATTTAGAATTTTAATAAATAGAGTGGAGTCTACCCGATTGATGGAAAAACCAGATAGTTCTAAAAAACTTCGTAGTCTCTTATACCACGCTCTTGGTGCTTGTTTGAGTCCGTACAAAGCTCTTTTTTATTTGTAGACTCTTTCTAGATATTTTTCATCTTCAAAGCCTGGTGGTTGTTCTACATAAACTTCTTCATTGATGTATTCATTCAAAAATGCACTCTTAACATCAATTTGGTATAACTTAAAAATCATGTAGCTAGCAAAAGGAAGCATCATTCGAATAGACTCCAATCAAGCCACAGAAACAAAGGTTTCATCAAAATCTATGCCTTCCTCTTGGTTATAGCCTTGTGCTACTAGCCTTGCTTTGTTTCGAATGACTTCGTCATTCTCATCCAGTTTGTTTCGAAAGACCCATCTCATTCTAATTATTAAATGATCCTTTGGTCTATCAACTAGATCTCATACATCATTCTGAGTGAACTGGTTAAGTTCTTCAGACATGGTCAAAAGCCAAAATTCATCATCATAAGCTTCATTGATATTCTTTGATTCTAATTTTGATAGAAAAACAATATTTGTAATATATTCTTCCAACTGGCTTCTAGTTTGGACACCACTCTTTATTTTTCCAATAATCTGCTCATGTAGATGATTACAAAGTTCTTTACAAATTGGTGGAAGATTTTGAGGAATATTTTCTTATGAAGTGCTTTCTATCAAAGGTTCTCCTTGAGGTATGACTTCTTCTCCTTCGCTTAGAGGTATAACCTGCTCACCATTCTCATCAAATACAATATGTAAAGACTCTTTAATGGAAGAAATTGTTTTATTAAAAACACGACAAGCTTTGCTTGTAGAAGAATATCCAAAAAATATTTCTTTGTCTGATTTTCAATCAAACTTGTCAAGATTATCTTTGGTATTTAACAAGAAGCATTTGCTACCAAAAGTTTTGAAATATGAGATCTTTGGTATACGATCATAATATAATTCAAAACAGGTTTTATGTAAAAATGGTCGAATAAGAACACGGTTTAAAATATAACATGTATTTACTGCTTCAGCTCAAAAGTATTTTGGTAAATTTTTATCTTGAAGCGTAGTTCTAGCACATTCTTGCAATGTTCTATTCTTTCTTTCAATAACTCCATTTTGGGGAGCCGCTCTAGGAAAAGCAAAGTTGTGAGATATTTTATGTAAATCACAAAACTTTAGAAAATATTTATTTTCAAATTCTTCTCCATGATCACTATGAATAGTAATAATAGAGGTAGATTTTTCATTTGTAATTCTTCTAAAGAGTTCAAAAAATTCAGAAAAAACATCATTTTTGTTTTTCAAAAAAAACACCGAAGTAAAACGAGAATAATCATCTAGTATGACAAAAGCATATTTACTACCATTCAAACTTTGAATTCTTGACGGTCCAAAAAGATCTAAATATAAAAGTTTGAGAGGACACTGTTGAAATTATATCTTTTGTTTTAAAAGAACTCTTAATTTGTTTACCCATTTGGCAAGCATCACATAAGTGATTCTTTTTATATGATATTCTAGGTAGGCCTCTAACAAGATGATTCTTGGATAACTTAGAAATTAATTTAAAGTTAATATGTCCAAGTCTCTTGTGCCATAACCATTGAATTTCATTTGAAGCAATAAGACATTTTTCATTGAGGATGGGTAACTCATCAAGATAAAGTTCATACACATTGTTCCTTCTCTTTCCTTTAAAGATAATCCTTTGAGAACAAGAATAAAAAATCAAACATAAATTATGTTCAAAAGAAACGAGAAAATCTATCACATAATTGACTAATAGATAATAAATTATGCATTAATTCATCTACTAAAAGAACATTTTCTATCAAGAGAAATTTTGGATTACCAATACCGATTACTTTTCACTTGCTATTGTCACCAAAGGTGACAGTTCCTCCATCCTTACTTTGAAGGATGGAAAATAACTTCGGCCTTCCAGTCATATGTTTGGAACAACCGCTGTCCAAGATCCATTTGCTCCTTATTTTATGTACCTACAACAAAATTGGAAGATAAAACATTTGGCCCATTTTCATTTTTGGGTCTATGAGAGTTGGTCTTAGGAACCCAAATCCATTTGGATATTGGTTTCCTTTAAAAATAATCACTCTTTCTATCATAAAATATTTTGGCATTTCTAGAATTGTTGAAAGAAGCATGATAAAATGAATAAACATGTCTAGGCTTATATGCATTGAAAGTACCATGATGAGGTATGTTTCTACCATGATATGCATGACTAGAAAATTGAGTTCTTTGAACCAACAATTTTGAGTTTTGACTTTGATGATTCTTTACCACATAGTTTGGTCTATTTTGTGTATCAAAAAAACTATATCCTAATCCAGTTTTGTTAACCGAGCATCTTTGAGAACCAAGAAGTTTTTCTAGATTTTTTTGACCATTAGTGAACTTAATCACTATAGATAGAAGATCATTTGATTTTTCTTTCAAACTAGATATCTCTTCTAGTAAAGCATTGGTTCTAATGCCAATTTCTTTTATCTTAGATGCTTGAGAAAAGTTTTTCTTCTTGAGATCTTCCATCTCTTGAAGTAACACTTTGTTCTTAAAGCCAAGAATCAAATTTTCTGTTTTCAACTCTTTGTTTTTAGAACTTAGATTTTTAAATTTAACATATAATTCATTAAAAGCTTCTAATAACTCATCATAATCAAATTGACTTACCAATTCTTCATGTGCTACAAAGCACATGTTGGTGACTTCTTCATTTGATTTTTCATCTGAATAAGAGTCACTTTTATACCAATTTGCTTGAAATGCCTTTTTCTTCTTGAATTGTCCTTAGGCTTGACTTTGAGAAGAGGACAATCTCTTTTGATATGTCCAGCCTTTTTGTAGTGAAACACTTAAATTCATCAAAATTTGATGGTTCAGTTTTCTTCACATTTCTTTGAAATCTCTCCTTTTTGATGAATCTTTTAAATTGCTTAGTGATAAGGGCAATATCTTCATCATCATCTAAATCTTCAGAATCTGAAGTGGCCTTGAATGCCAGAGATTTCTTCTTTGGTTCTTCTTCTTATCTATCTTGAAGTTGAACTTCATATGCCATCAAATTACCAACCAAGTCTTCAAGAGAAAGGGTGTTCAAATCATTGGCTTCTTCTATTGTTGTGGTCTTTTTCTTCCATTCTAGAGTTAAACACCTCAAGACTTTTGTAACCAAATCCACTTATGAATAATCTTTCCCAAGATATTTGAGTGTATTTGTAATGTCGGTCATTCTTGTTATCATTTCAGAAATTGACTCATTTTGCTTCATTTTAAATAATTCAAATTTATGAACTAAAGAAGCAATTTTAGATTCATTGACCTTTGACGTACTTTCATGAGTCACGAGAAGAGTATGCAAATTTCATTTGTAGAGGAACATTGAGAGATTCAATTGAACTCTACCTTGTCATTGGCATAATATAAAACATTCATAACCTTGGCATTGAGTGAGGTGATTTTCTTTGTTTCATCGATCTATACGTTGAAATTTGTTGATAGTGCTTGATGCTTTTCAGAAACGACCCTCCAAATTTCAAGATCCATGGATTATAGGAATATTGTCATTCTTACTTTTAAGTATCCATAGTTTATTTTGTAAAAGAGGGGGACGGACTGAGAAGCATCCTTCTTTGTGCTGAGAAGATGATGTTGTTGCCATGCTAGATGATAGTAAAATCAAAAGATAGAAAATCTCACTTTGATACCAAATAAAAGTATTGTAGGGTCGATGCAACCAAAACTAGAGGAGGGGGTGAATAGTGCTTTTAAACTTCATCTTTGGAATTTATAAGATTTTAAATTTTGCAAAGCAATCACACACAAAGAACACAAAGATTTTATCTTGGTTCGGTCCTCCAGACCTACATTCAGTCCCCAAGCAAAACCCACTTGAGATTTTCACTATCAAACTTGTGTCACCACAAGATCAAACGGACCAAAACTGATCCCACTTTCAGCAACAACGCTGCTGAAAGCAAACTTCTTCTTTAAACCAAGGAGACTTTGTCCTTTTATAGAAAAATTGAAATAAACAACTTACAATCAGCCTATGAGCCTTTCTTATGAATGCAAAGGAAGTGAAATAGGTTTGCATAGGCTTCTAAGGCTTTGAAAATACTCAACTCACAATTTCACTAACTCACAAAAGAAATTAGAGTGAAAAGACTTAGTCAGTGAGAAAACAAATGCTTGAAAGAATAGGAGTGAAAAACACATAATTCGATGTTTCAATTCTTTTTTTTTTAGTGTAGATCTCATTCTTATTTATAGTTAAAGAATTTCAGACGTTGGTGGTATGAAGGGGTGTCAAACTGACAATTTTGAACAGTCAAAACGTTTGAAAAATGAAATAACGCAACTTCTGAAAAGTTTAGAAAAATGACTATATTAGTTGACTAAAAAAAGTTATCAGTCAATTGAAATCAAATATTAGCAGACTGATTCTTAAATCAGTTAATTACTGTGTCTAGCCAAAAAGATTTGAATTTGGGATTTTAAAAATTAGTCGACTAAAGAAAAATTAGTCGATTGATGAAAATCATCAGTAGACTAAAAAAAGCTTTCAATCAACTTCTGTTAAATTTTTTAGAAATTGGACATTTGGGTCGATTGACTAAGAGTAGATTAGTCGACTAATCAGAAAATAAACATTTGGCTTTGAAAAAGGCTCAAGAAAATTGGTCGACTGATAAGACTATTGGTCGACTGATAAAATAAAAAATATAGGTAAAGGGCTTTCTAAAACGATTTTTACAAAGGGTTCTTTTTAGGAAAGTTTTCCTAAGTATTTTTAGGTGTAATGCAAGTGAGATATGCAATCAAAGTAAGGCTCTTACAAGAATCTAAGAATTTAAAGAGATTTACACTTGCCCAAAATCTTCAATGTAAAACTTGTAAACTTCTTCAATTCTTTTCTTATTTCTTTATTGCTATAGCTGAAATCCAATTGTTTCAGTTGTTTATCATCAAAATATCGTACTTGAATTATATCGTGTACAACTTCCTTGACTTAACAAGAAAGTATGAAATCGTTCAAATTGACATGATTTAAAAAAAAAAACACCATGTTACAACAAACACCCCCAAGCAATGGAAACCAAAGTAGATAAGCAAATTGATGTTCAAAATCAATTTGTTTTATTTGAAAAGGTAAATTATCATTTGAAACAAGATGAAGGGGGTACATAAAAAGGTAGAAGATGCTAAAGATCAGAGAAAATGTAGTAGTATGCTAATAGAGATCGAAAAAACACTAATTTTCTCAATAGTCAAAAGAGTTTCTAGTTCTCTAGTGTTTTAATTATCTAGGCATTGGTTTCCAAAATCAAAACTTCAAACTTCCATAAGTTTCCAGAAATGCCAAATTCCATGGTTTTAAGTTTAAATTCTTATAAACAAATTGATGTTCAAAATCAAGTCCTTTGCAAAAGAAAATTATAGAATATGGTTCTTATCAAAGAAAATTACTCAATTTCACACACCATTAATCACAAAATCAATAAAATATATATTTCTACTTACAAAATCAGAGACATGAATTTCCAACACCTGTATGTATTCTGGAAAATTTCCTCATAGCCTTCTGGTGAGCAACACACACACATATGGACCCAATTGCATGCAGAAGCATGTGTCACATGAATAACAAATGCCTAAAAATCAATTCCTAAGCATGAAGATAGAATACTCAGATCAAAAGTATAACAACCTCATGATATGTAGAAGGGGTCATCTTGGACAAGATATCAGTTCTTCAAGGATAGGAAAATTATTAAAAGCATAACCAACCACCGTTTGAAGTTCATTGAGAAGAGACTTAGATGGAATGTAATTGTCTTGGAAATATGTGAGTGCTGTAATAGAAAAGCAACGAGTTACAATATGCATAGAAATAATTGAAAAAGTAACCAGCAAAGCAATAAGCCATAGTCTCACATAGCTATCAACAAATTTCTAGATCTGATACTGTGCTTTCCCCAGCATTAACAAAACTCTGCCGGCAAAAGGACAGATTGAAATTTCAGAATATTCAATCATCAAGGTGACCTAAAGAAAGGTTGAAACTGTTAAATGCGCCTAGAAGAACACATGAATTACAGAAAACATCAGATGCATGAACAACTATGGGGCTAAAGCTTAGATCAAGAGATTCAGGCAACTGTGAGACATTCTAGAACCAATAAACTATTTATGCGGACATCAAAAACACTGCTGTGGTCATTGATAGTCAGAGATCTATAATTTTTTCAACAATCCCCACCCAATGTCATAGCCATATCTTCATCTTAAACTCGAGTTCTTTCACAAATCCCAAACTTGTATTTCCTATTGTTTACTTTATTTTATATTCATTGAGATTTTTCAATCTTGAATATGCAATAAGAACTTCCCAATAGATAAGCACTCTTGTGACAGGAATCTCACAAGGAATTGGTTTCTCATATGACCGTTACATGAACAGATATGAACCATCAACAAAGAGGTCGAGAGAGAGAGAGAGAGAGAGAGAGTGGGTGAGGAGACAACTTGAGAGAACGAAATGGGGGGAGGAGACGGAAGCAGATCAGGTCATGCTGAACATGAGCTTTTTTGCTCATGCCAACATCGTGGTCGTCCTTTTTTTTTAAGTATGGCATCGGCTGGCCGTTGGATCTTATCAAGATCCAACATTCCTTCTCATTCCACTCGCGTTGCACTTTCATGGATTGTGTATATACGCACTTTATATATATATATATATATATATATATATATATATATATATATATATATATATATATATATATATATATATATATATATATAAACGGTTTCCAATAAAAAAAGTTAATAGAGTAAAAGGAAGCATTAAATTTAATGGTTTTGTATTTGTTCCCAAAAATTAAATGAGGGTTGCGATGAAGTAAAGGCTCATTTTATTTGTCACATCCGACCATGTCTAGGGATGGCAGTGGACCGGGGAGGGGGAGGGGGACAAGGTCTCCACCCTCGTTTCAAAATCTGAACCTCCATCCCTGAACGGGGATGGATTTTAACCTCCACCCCCGCCTCTATCCCCGTTTGATGTCCTCCATCCCCGATTCAAACGGGGGCGAGGCGGGGCGGGGGGCGGCCCCCATTTCTCCTTAGTTTATAGTCATCCCTTAAAGGATTGGGGACGGGACGGGGTGGGGCAGGGCTAGGCGGGGATTGGGATCGGGATGGGGCGGGGCGAGTGTGATCATTGCAAAATTTTTCCTCTGGTTTTTCCTCTTTGCCTTCTCTTAGCCTTTCTAACCTCTATTCCCTTTTTTGAAGATAGAAAAGAAGAGAGAAAAGAAAAGAAAGAAGATAGAGGAACTCTTTTGCAAAGGTCTCACTTGACCTTAATTTTGAAAATATTTGAAAATTACTTGCCTCTGTTTTGAAAATTTGTGGGAAAATGGAGAGACGGGATTCGCTCGTCGGTACGAGGTTCGACCGTTCCTGGCGCCTTTACCAGGGGTAATCAAACCAAGGATCGAATTTATGCCTTTTTGCATTGCCTAAATATTATCTAAGAATTTATCCTAAGTCTAAAATTCCACAAAGAATCATGCTTGTGCAATGCAAATGCAAAAATGTATGCTTTTGAGAAAATAGTTTAGAAATACTGAGATTTTCCAAGTGATTCTGAAATAAATTTGATAATGGAGTAAAGAAATGATTCAAAGGGTTGAAATTGATTTGAAAAAGTTAGATTTTGAATCTAACTTAGAATTTGAAATATATCTGGAAAGAGAGACTTGAAATTCCAAGTCTTGGAATAATCAGAGTTTGGAAACTGGACTTTGAATTTGAAGAAATAAAAGAAAAGGAGATTTTGGAACTTGAGATGGAGTTTCAAAGTCAAAATGGATTTTGAATTTTGAATGGATCGATTCTGAAAAATGAAATTCTTAATTTCAGAACCTGAAACAGGAATTGAATTTGGATTTAGACTTTAAGAAATAGATTTGAAAAATGGTTTTGGAAATGGGAATTAGAAATGAAACTGGGTTTGAAATCTGGAATCCTAGATGGAATTGGATCCGAAGTCTGGAATTCAAGATGGATTTGAATTCAAAATCTGGAATCCTAAATGGAAATGGATCCGAAGTTTGGAATCCAAGACGAAATTGAATCTGAAATCTGGAATCCTAAATGGAATTGGATCTGAAGTCAAAAATCCAAGATGGAATTGAATCCAAAATCTGGAATCCTAAATGAAATTGGATCCAAAGTCTAGAATCCAAGACAGAATTGAATCCGAAATCTGGAATCCTAAATGAAATTGGATCCGAAGTCTGGAATCCAAGATCGGTTTTGATCCGAAATCTGAAATTCTAGATGGAATTGGATTTTGAAAATCCAAATGAGACTTCAAATATGGATCTGGATTTTAGAAATCCAGATTGAATTTGAAAGTGAGCTTAAATTTAGGAAAAATCAGATTTTGAGATTCAGAATCAATCTCAAAACCTTGATTTTGAATTGAGAATCAAGACTCAATCTCTAGATAGAACTTTGGAAATTTTGAAAAATAAAGAATAAACTTGATTTTAAATTTGAATCTTGAAATCAGGAGATGAATATGGAAATCTCAAAGTTAAATTGAACTTCAAAATTTGATCTGAGATGTTAAATTGAACTTAAAATTGAATCCTGCAATTGAATTTGAAATTTCAAAGTTGAATTAAACTTTGAAATTTGATTTGAATTGGAAATTGAATTTTGAATATAAAAAATGAATTTGAAATTTCAAAGTCAAATTGGACTTTGAAATTGAAGTTTGAATTAAAAAAATGAGATAGAATTTGAGAATAGAAAGGTGAATTTGAATTTATAAATAATGATTGATTTGAGAAGTGAAGAAGATATTTGAAGAATTGTCTCAAAATCACTTGATTTTTGAAGAAAAATTTGAAATGATTTGAAAATAGGATGTGATTCTATCCTAAATGATGAAATGAATTAAAAGAATTTGAAATTGGGTTTTTAAAAAACATATTTCATTCTTTAAATGAATTGAAATAAGATTGAAGATATAATACATTTCTGACTATGGCCATAAAATGTATTATATAATAATCATATTTAAATTCAAATGAAGAATAAAACATATTTTGGTGCCTTTATAGAGTTAAAAATGAAATTAGCTCTCAATATATCCTAACTATGGCCATTGATATATATCTTGAGTTAATTTTAAGTTAAAATCTAATAAAGGAAGAAAATATTTGAAAATATGATGATTTTTTCAAAGAGACCCAGTGTGGATCCAATGTTATTCCATAAAAGATGAAAATCATAAGTTTTGTTCACACCTTGACTATGGCCAATGATGCAAATCATCAACTTAGGGTTTAATCGCCTTTTATTAGAATGGTGCACATGTCATTCGTGTTCCCATTCATAAATTTTTGAAATGAAAGAGGAGAATGATATGAAAATAGGTAATTCATGATATTTACATTCTCATACATTCTAATCTAGAGCTGGAAATGTAAATTCTTATTATAATCTAGCTATTACATCATTTACATTGAAAAATCCCTGAAATAAGAAAGAGGAAAAATAAATAAATATTTTCCATGTATCCTTGCAAAACAGAGCTAGTGTAAAGACATGAAAGGTAATGGAAGGTGGTATATCTAAAGCCCATACACGTATACATCTAGATGAAGGGAATACATATACACATGCTCATGCTTCAATAAAAGTGATGATGCTTACATGATACCTTGCGCTTACAATGAGAAAGAGATGAGATATCATGATGCATGTGGATCGGTTATGATGAAGTTTGGAAAAAGATTACACAAATAGAATGCAATTCAAGACCCAAAAACCTATAATTATACTTAAGGCCTGATGTCCATGTTATGTCATGATATGTCCGAACTAAAAAATGAAGAAGAAGGGGACATGCTGTCGTGGAAATGCTAGCAGCTGAGCTGCTCATGCTAGAAGCTACTGCTATATGATGGATGTGCAGCTTAAAGAAGGTAAGTGAGGAAGGAAGCTGAAGCATGTTGTGAGTGAGGATAAGCAGGTACAACAGTGAGTGTATGCATAGGATAGTGTACAGAAAGTGGAGGTGGTGAGGATTTAAAATGTGTTTTGCAAGGGGTATGGGTTCCAGATGAAGGAACTGGGTAATGGGAACAGTAGCAGTGAGTCTTATGATTAATTAAGTGAATGAATTCTCTGAGAGTGTGCTATATAATGTGAGTGAAGGGAGATAGAGATTATATTACAGGGTGTTGCTGCAATTGACAGGTAGGTATATGCACATGGGAGGTTATCAATGGCTAGAATTTTATCATGCACAAAATAGACTATGCAAGTTAATTCGGCTACCCAAGTAATTCTAAATTTTCTCTTTGCTGAATAAGAAAAAGAAAGAAAATCTTATGTAACGTATTCAACAACCACAACTCATATCAACAACAGAAGATGTATGCAGTGATGGATTACAGCACGAATCTAGTGCAGGAAATACATATAGGCATGAAGCAAACACATAGGAAAGGAATGCAGGGGAGGTGGTTGGAGTGTTGGGGTGCACAGGTGGTTGAATATGAAGGTGAATAGTGCATTTTGCAGAAAACTTGCACAGTGTAAGGTGGATGTTAAGTGGATAGTGAAGTGATTGGTATGCTACATGGTGACATGGGGGGGGGGACAGTGTGTGCTGGAGGTAGTGTTGAGATGTTGAAAGTGCTGAGGTGCTATGTGTGGATGATGATAAAACCAACACTTTCATAATGAATTATAACAATGAGACAAATCAAAAACGAGGATTCACATTGGATTAAATAGGCAATTCATAGTGGATCAAATACAAATACCGAATTTCAAAAAAAAATCGAAAAGGAACCAAAACATGGAAACAGTGGAAGATAAACAGTAACTTACAGATTAACCCATGTGACTGAAGCTCCATTATCTTGGGTGACAACCAGAAAAATACCTCCACTTAGGTTATAATATCCCTTTATTTTCAAGCATCTCGTAACTGACCTCCCACAAGCAACAATTTTGGGAACTATCTGTCATGGCAAAAGTGTTTAATAATCATCTTCTTTTTTTGATCTTCTTCCTCATTAAAACCTAAACTTAGGTTTTAATGAGTAAGATAGATTCAATGAGAGAAAGGTGTACGTGAATGGGCTGGACCAAAGAGGGAAAGGAAGGAAGGGAAGGGAAGAAGGAAAGAAAGGGAAAAGAAGGAAGAAAAGGGAAAAGGAAAGAAAGAAGGAAGAGAGAAAAGGAAAGAAGAAGAGAGGGGGTTGATCGACCACCTTGGTGGGTCCCACCTCCTCTCATAAAAACAAGAGTTAAAATAAAATAAAATAAAGAAAAGAAAAAGATATATTTTTTTATTTTAAAATGAAAATATAGATGTAAATGAAGGAGCCATCTCAAAGTGGGCTCACTTTCCAAATTTGAAATTCATTTTGAGGGTCATAGGGGTAGAATAGTCTTTTCCGAAAATTTCTGTACGAAATGAGCTATTTTTTGGCAGTTTTTGAAACAAGCTCAGAATTTGAAGTTTCATACCCCGTTACAAAGCAAATCCAATTTAGAATTTGAAAATTTGAGTTTGAAAGAAATCTAGATTATTTTTCTTGAGAAAATATTTCCAAATTTGGAATCTTACGGGTAAAAATGTCATTTTTGGAAACCCAGGGTTTAAAATTGATTTCTGGAAACTTTTAAAACTCAATCTGGATTGAAATTTATAAAATTGGAGTTCTGGATCTTGAAAATGAAATGGAATGTGATGAAATGTTATGAAATGCTGAGAAATGATATGAAATGATGAGAAATGACATGAAATGCTATGCGAAATGCAGACCCTGGATAAAGAATTTTGGACATTGGACCTTGATTGACACTTGTACTAGTTCAAAAAGTGATAGTTTTGATAAAATCGCAAAATAGCTCAAGAAATAGTTTTCGGGCTCTACCCTGCTAGAGTGACACTGAAAATTGGGGTTTGAACTGATTTAAACTAAAATGAACTGGATTGAGCTGGGTTTTAGGGTTTCAAAACTCAAATGAACTGGCAAGACACTGACTCGACTGAACTCCTGGACTGAATTGTCAAGAAAAGCTGTCATTTTTAGAGAAATGGTGAGAAATGGTCACTAGAGTGAGGTGAATTACAAACCGAAGCTGGGTTTGAGCTGAAACAAAGATCAGTAATACTGAGATGAACTAAAACTGAAGCTCAAACACTAGCTCAACTGACTCGACTCAGCTCAATTTCAGCTAAATGAGCTGAAATGGGCTAAAATGGGCTCCTGAACACTTGGAAAAGGTTTTGAACTGAAACTGAAGCACTTGAACTCCTGGTGAGCTCAAGCTAGACTCAGGGGAATACGACTGACTGGGAATGACTGACTCAGAGACAATTGGCTTGGACTTGAGTGAGAAATAATCTCATTTCTAAAGAAATGATCTTATTTCTGAAGAAATGATCTTATTTCTGAAGAAATTATTCCATTTTGGCAGGAATGGTCAGAAATGAAAGTGGTATATTGATTGTGTGCTCAAATAAGCTTGAAATGACTGATATTCTAACTATTTTGAACTGACCAATTAGCTTGGTTGACTCCGACTGACCAGGGGTCTGGGATGACCTAGGGGTAAAATGATAATTTTCATAATAAAAGTGGGTAAAATGGTAATTTTCTGACACAGACTCGGGGTTGGACTCCTACACTAACCTATCAGGGTTGACACTACATGAGAGGGGTGTCTGGGAATGAATGAGAAAATTTTATGGTGTTTACAGATGCCCCTCTTTGCTGCTAAGCCGGCTTGAGGACAAGCTTAGTGGCAAAGAAAAACACACCAAATTTGGGCTATAAAAATGCCCCTGTTAGAAGGATCAGATTGGTGTGAAGATTAGCCCTGATGAAAATGGTAGATATGAAATGGAGAATAAAGAAGAAAAATTTACTTCAAAGAAGTGAAGCTCAGGTTTTGCCTTTAACCTGGATGGGACGGAAAATACCCCATGTAGAAACAAGGCTCAGGCTTGACCCTTAACCTGACCGGAAAATGAAATACCTCATCAAGATGAGGCTCAGGTTTGACCCTTAACCTGACCGGGATTGAAATACCTCATCAAAATGAGGCTCAAGTTTAACCCTTAACCTGACCGGGAATGAAAATGGTAAGTTGGATGGCGAATAAGACAACTTTTGTTTTTAAGAAGAATAAGGCAATTCTTTTGACAACGCGAAAGATAACAAAGGTGATCCAAATGAACAAGGCGATTCTTTCGACAACGCGAAAGATGAATAAGGCGATCTACAGGAGCAAGGCGATTCTTTTGACAACACAAAAGATGAATTCTGTCAACAACGCGAAAGATGACAAAGGCGATCTAAAGGAGCAGGGTGATTCTTTCAACAACGCGAAAGATGAATTCTTTCGACAACGCGAAAGATGACAAAGGCGATCCAAAGGAGTAAGGCGATTCTTTGGACAACGTAAAAGAAGAATTCTTTCGACAACGCGAAAGATGACAAAAGTGATCCAAAGGAACAAGGCGATTCTTTTGACAATGCAAAAGAAGAATTCTTTTGACAGTGCGAAAGATGACAAAAGCGATCCAAAGGAACAAGACGATTCTTTTGACAATGCAAAAGATGAATTCTTTCGACAATGCGAAAGATGACAAAAGCGATCCAAAGGAACAAGGTGATTCTTTTGACAACGCAAAAGATAAATTCTTTCGACAACGTGAAAGATGAACAAGGCGATCCAAAGGAGCAAGGCGATTCTTTCGACAACGCGAAAGATGACAAAGGTGATCCAAAGGAGCAGGACGATTCTTTCGACAACGCGAAAGATGAATTATTTTGACAACGCGAAAGATGATAAAGGCGATCCAAAGGAGCAGGGCGATTCTTTCGACAATGCGAAAGATGAATTCTTTTGACAACGCAAAAGATGACAAAGATGATCTAAAGGAGCAAGGCGATTCTTTCGACAATGTGAAAGATAAATTCTTTCGACAACGCGAAAGATGACAAAGGCTATCCTTTCGGAGAGAAGGCTAATCTTTCAACAACGTGAAAGACGATAAAGGCTATCCTTTCAAGGAGAAAGCTAATCTTTCAACAATGCAAAAGACGATAAAGGTTACTCTCTCAAGGAGGCAAAAGGTGATACCAAGACGTGTCAAGATGGACATTGAGCTCTTCACTTCATGTCAAGATAGTAAGAAAATATTGCCAAAATGTTAAAATTTGTTTGTTGACTCAAAATAATAAAAAATGATGTATATCGGTACGAAAATATTTCCTCTTTTTTACCCAAAGTATTACCTCCAATTGGGCTAACTCCATAGAATCAAGATTCAAAATCAAATTGCTTGTGATTGGCTTTCTTTCAAGGAAGCTATCAATTTCCTTGATATGAACATAAAAGAAGATATTCTTGATATTGTGAAAGCGATTGGTGAAAGGATATTGATAAAAGAACTTCACAAAATTTAAAGAAGATTCTTGGCAGATTTGGCAGTTTGATATCCTGGGATTTTTCTCATGATCTTTCTGCACTCTTTTTTTTGGGGGGGGAAAGGGTATGTCACAAACTCCTTCAACTTGGAGATGTTCTGATCCTTCTTTGCCTCAGGGATTATCTTGACGGTATTGGCTCATTGGTTGGAAATCTCTTGATAATAGCAGAACTTAAATATCTTTTAGGGTTTGTCGGGAGGCTCATCACAGTCACCTTCATCTTGACGGTGATATGAACTTTCCCTATAAGGATCCATCACAAACTTCTTCATCTTGGAGATGATCCAAATCTTCTTTGGCCCCAGGGGTCTAACTCGCATAATTCGTCTTCATCTTGATGACAATTGAGAGATCCCTTTTGCAGATATTTAATTGCATCTTAAATGATTGAAGAGATATGAAAATTGAGTGTTTTTTTTTCTTACCCAGGATATTTCAACTGCCTTGTCTTTACAAGAATGTTCTTTAAAAATGTGACATTGACTGTGATTAATATCAATAACTTACGGCTTTGCAACAACATTGAATTTTTTTTGATGGCCATGTCGAGGATTTATTCTTCATCCTTTTGGTTGGCCAATAGAAAGATTTTGAATTTTGAATCATTCTTCACAAAAGCTTTGTCCTTTTGGAAGTAATATTGAATGTAATTTTAAGGTAATTCTTTGTGTAATAAAGGTTTTGAGATCAACAACTGTTCTTCATGACAAATTGGCAAAATATTCTCCAAATCTTTGGTGAAAGAAATTGCTTGATATCCGAGTTGACACATCAGTGGGATTCTGGATGAAAATCCAACACGAACCTGAACTTTGAAGGTAAATCCAATACGAAATTGGAATTCTG
Organism: Nuphar pumila; assembly: GCF_984573655.1. Lineage (NCBI taxonomy): Eukaryota > Viridiplantae > Streptophyta > Magnoliopsida > Nymphaeales > Nymphaeaceae > Nuphar > Nuphar pumila. The sequence continues at coordinate 101,538,832 of NC_143252.1, read as the reverse complement.
AAGGTAAGTCCTAGCACAATGCTGGATTTTAAAGGTAAATCCAACTCAGGACTAGATTTGGTAAAAGGACCAGGATAAAACTGGATCTGGTAAAATAATCAATGCGAGGTTGAATTTGATGGAAGGACCGATACTAAACTGGATTTGTAAGGACCGATGTTAAACCGGATTTGGAAGGACCAATTTGAAAAATTGGATTTGGAAAGGACCAGTGCTAAGTCGGGCTTTGGCAGGAAGATTCAAATCGGAATTCAAATCTTCAAGGCAAAACTAAATGAATTGGGTTTTGAAAGAAAATTTGAGTCAGAACTTGGATCTTCTAGACCAATTACTAAATTTGCTGGAAAGTTCGAGTAGAAGTTCAAACCTTTAAAGGAAAGCTAAGTGAATTGGATTTAGAAGAAAATTTGAGTCGGAACTCTGATTTTTTAGACCAATTTTAGACATTTGAATTGGTTTTGGAAGAAAATTTGAGTCAGAATCTAATTTTCTAGATTGATTCTAGACATTTGAATTGAATTTGGAAGAAAATTTGAGTCGGAACTCTAATTTTCTAGATCGATTCTAGACATTTGAATTGGATTTGGAAGAAAATTCGAGTCAGAACTCTAATTTTCTAGACCAATTCAGAAGGAAAAGAAATTCGGGTCGGAACTCGAATCTTCGAAGGAAAACTAGATCCATTTTGGAAGGAAAAGAAATTCAAGTCGGAACATGAATTCTAAAGGAAAATTAGGTCAATTAGAAGAAAAGGAAATTTGAGTCAAAACTCGAATCCTAAAGGAAAATTAGAAAATTCAGAAGGAAAGGAAATTCGAGTCAGAACTTGAACCCTAAAGGAAAAACTAAACCAATTTGGTTTTAAGGAAAAGAAATTCGAGTCGGAACTCGAATCCTGAAGGAAAACTAGATCCATTTTGGAAGGAAAAAAAATTCAAGTCGGAACTTGAATCCCTGAAAGAAAACTAGACCAATGTGGACATTGAATTTTAAAGTGTACCAGTGTGAACATCAAATTTTGAAAATGAACCAGTACAAGCACTGTGTTTTGAAATTACCAGTATGAACACCGGGTTTTAGAAAATTATCAATACAAACACTGAGTTTTGAAAGATTACCAGTACAAACACTTGATTTTTAAAAAATTACCAGCATAAACACTGGATTTTGAAAAATTACCAGTACAAACACTGGATTTTGAAAAATTATCGGCACGAACACTGGATTTTGAAAAATTACCAACACAAACACTGGATTTTGGAAAATTACCAACACAAACATTGGATTTTGGAAAATTATCAGCAAGAACACTGGATTTTGAAAAATTACCAGTACAAACACTGGGTTTTGGAGAATTACCAGCATGAACATTGGGTTTTTGAAAGATTACCAGCACGAACACTGGATTTTGAAAAATTACCAGCACAAACACTGGGTTTTTAGAAAATTAACAGCACAAACACTGGATTTTAAAAAATTACTAGCACGAATACTGGTTTTGGACAATTACCAGCACGAACACTGGATTTTAAAAAATTACCAGCACGAACACTTGTTTTTAGAAAATTACCAGCACGAACACTGGTACACTGGGTATTAAAAAATTACCAATTGATTCTGATGGGAGATTTTCAGTCTTCACACTCATGATGACTTGGACAACTGTCGGGGCCTCGGGATTTATCCCTTATCATGAATGGGTAGTTCAGGTTTATCCCTTAACTTGAAGGGGAATGAATTTGATGCAAATGAATGTGAATGAATGCATGCAAATGCAAACAAATGCAGGTGTGTGCAAATAAATGCAAAATGATGTAAATGGATGCACATGCATGCAAAATGAGAGATTTGTTTGATCCTGCCCGCATACAAGATGTTTTGAAGACAATTTTTAAAATAATGCCCCAGTGTAATAGGGGAAAGAAATTTTGGATAAAGGAAAGATAATTGACGTTCGAAGAATGCTATCTGAAGGTAACAAAGCAATTGACTTTTGATTGATTCAGGAGAGACTCTGAAGAATATCACTCCTCGCGGAAAGACATGGGGCAGAGAAGGAGAACAAGCTTGTGAGGAAAATTGATAATTTTATTGATGCATTGAAGAAAAAATGACAAATCAAGGAAAGATAGACAATATTACATCATCTTTTGAAGGCAAAATGAGAAATGAAAAAATGCTAGCATTGTCAGCTTTTTGAGTAATTGAGAAAAAATGACTAGTCCTTCTTTTCATCTTTAACGAGGAGATTCTTATCAATGCAATCCTTAACGATGTTCTTTAAGATGAAACAATGTTTAGTATCGTGTCCTACTGCCCGATGAAATTTGCAGAACCGGTCCATGAATCTTCCCATGATCGTGGAAGGATCTGTGGCTCTTGGGAGCTTTACCATTTCTTTGGTCAACATATATTCGAGGATTTCATTGAGAGGTTGCTCAAGAGGAGTAAACTGACGATCATCACCCCAACCATCCCGCTTTATCTTTTCTTTCTGCTGACTCATCTTTGCATTCTTCTTTGAAGACTTTTCTTTCTGACCTGTATGATTGCTCTTGCTATTTTTGTAGTCATTGCAGCCGACATTGAAGGTGAAATTTGCCTTCTTCTTTGAATCTTGATTATTCTTGACGAAGGTGATGCCATCATAGACCCCATTCTCTATTCCCATCTCGAGGCACTCGGCCCGTTCAGTAAACTCAATGAAAGATTTGGAAGGTGAGGTGGAGATAAGACCTCTCAAAGGTTGTGAGAAATTGTTCAGAATAATCTGGAGTGTGTGCTCCTCTAAGATGGGATTTCTCATTTTATTGCAAGTGCCCCTCCATCTGCGGATGAAGTTTCTAGCTTTCTCATTATCTCTTTGCTTCGTATTATAGAGATGGTTCAGCGTTGGCAGCGTTTCGGTGTTGAAAAGGAATCGTTCAATGAACAGATTGACTACTTTATTGAATTCCTTCAACTCGATGGGATTGATGTGTTCTGAGTACCATTTAGCAGTCATTCCCTCCAGACTGCAAGGAAAACAAAGGAAGAGAGCTTGATTGTCCCGCTTGAATCGATTGCATTCCGCAAAGAACATAGTCAGGTGAGCCTTTGGATCGCCAGTCCCATCAAATTTGACAAATTTATGGGGGAGATCCTCTAGGCTGTCATCCCTGTCTAAACCATCATAGAAATCTTCGCTTGTGAAAATCCTTTTTCCCTTGTCGCGGGGTTGCAGATCCTTAACCATTTTGACCATGTCACTGAGTTGTGACTGGTCAGGGTCATTAGCAGACTGATCCTTGGACTTATTGGTTGACCCCTTCCCCTGAATCATCTTTCGAAAAGCTTGCTGAGCCTCACACTCTTTATCGGTGTCATCCACTGACTCTGCTTCATTGGATGTATCTTCATGGTGACTCCATCTTTTGGATATCTTCACCTGCTTCTTCACTATATGGCCCTTAGCCTTTTTTCTTGCTAGAAATCTTTTTTGAACTGGCCCCTGCTTGCTCATTCAACATTTTCTTCATCATTTTCTGAAACAAAGCGTACATCTGAGGATCAACATCATCATTGTTTTGTTGACTATGGTTCCTACCAGATCGCGGAGAATCCATCTCTTGCTCGCTGCTACTGTTAGGGTGTTGATGTGACACTGTTTTCTTCCCGGATCTGGTCTGAACCATTCCACAATGCCGAAACTCTCTGTAAGATAAATGGGATGATTAGAATGAGGGAAAATTCTTGAAGGCAATGACTTGGAGAATAGAAGGAAAATAATGGATGAAGATCTGAAATTAGGTTGACAATTTGAAGGATATCCCTTTACCAGGGATTGGATTATTGTTGGGATCGCGACAATTGCGTTGTTATTCTATGAGAGGAAATAAACAACCGAGATATGCCTTGTTACCTAGGCGAGGTCGTCAATCATGAAGAAAAAGACATTTTTGAAGGAATATAACAAAGTAATGCATAATTGGTAACGAGCTTCCTTGTGAACTTGGAAGATTATCTAAGAAGGAAGGCAAGAAGAATTTTTCCAGAGAAAAGCATTCATCACAAAGGGCATATTGCATGAGAGTTCAAAAAATAATATTATGAAGAAAATGACATCCAAATATAAGAAAAACTGATGATTTTATTGATGTCTTGGAGGAAGGATGACAATTTTAAAGAAAACAACTGGGGACTACATTTATTCAAAGAAGCAAAAGTAGAAATGATAGAAACGAGAAAGCATTGGCATTTGTCATCTTCATGAATGATCAGGGAAAGGCTTGGTCAGAACAATCGACTGATCCTCCTCTTTAATGGGCAGATTCTTGTCAACACAGTCTTGAACAATATTTTTGAAGATGAAGTGTCGCTCAGTATCATGCCCCGTAGCTCGGTGGAATTTGCAGAAGCGATCTTTCCATTTCCCTAGGGTGACCGGAGGATTAGCAAATCTTGAAAGTTTAACCATTCCTTTGCTCGACATGTATTCAAGGACCTTCTTGAGGGTCTGATCTAGAGGAGTGAGCTTGCAGTCATAACCCCAACCTTCATGCTTTGGCTTCTTTCGAGTGCTTGCTTTCTGCTAGGAGCAGGGTTGAAGGGGTTTAGCCAGGATAGTTGGCTGGTCTGCCGTTTTGTTTTCTCCCAGAATATTCTTATCAACGTGATCCTAGACGATATTCTTGAAGACAAAACAATTTTTTGTCTCGTGTCCTATTGCACGATGAAACTTGCAAAATTGTTTTTTGAATTTTCCCATAATTGCTGGGGGATCGACGACTTTTGGTAAATGAACAATGCCTTTTGTGAGCAATTTTTCTAGAACAGTCTCGAGCTTCTGATCCAGAGGGGTGAACTTTCGATCAGTGCTTCAGTCTTTGTGTTTTGGTTTTTCCTTACCTTTCCCTTTATGCTGGGGACTGGACTGGAGAGGTCGATCATTCTGTTTGGCTTAGCTCCAATAGCATCTTTGTCATCATCTTTTGAAACATCCTGTACATGATTGGATCAATGTCATCTTCACTTGTCTGGTCCTGCTTCTTGACTGACCTCGGAGAACTCATCTCTTCGACACTGCTTGGTGTTGTTCCCTTTCCCGACCTTGTTTGAACCATGGTGAAATGCCAATGCTTTCTGCAGAATAAAGGAATGGTTTAGACAGAAGGATTTTTGGGAGAAATAGAGATGATGAAGGAGATGTCTAAGGACTTGAAAAGAGGCAGAAATTTTGAATAGAATTTGGAAGACATATGAAGAAAAGAAGTTTGACAAGATTTGAACATTTGAAAAATTGCAGGCAGGATCAAAATAAGGTAGGCAATTCGAGATCTAGAGGAAAGGTAAGAAAAGGGAAATCAGAAATTTGCATTGAAAAATGGATTCTTGAATGAAACATGGATTCTCAGGAAAACTTGGACTTTGAGAAAATCAATTTTGAGGATTGGATTGCTTTTCTGACGAAATAGATTTGAGAATTCTGAGAAAGTCAAGAAGTTCATTAGAAAATGATTTTTGAAATGGCAAATGGATTTTCAGGAAAAGCGGGGAACTCTAAGAAAATCAATTTTTGGAATTTGGGTTTGAAATGAAAATCAATTTCTCAAGGAGATTTGAGAATTCTGAGAAACCAACTTCTAAAATAATTCAAGGAACTTTGGAAAAAATGATTTTGGGATTTGAAAAAGAAATTGAGAATATGGAAACCTTGAAAAATCTTGATTTTAACTTGGGAAATACTTTGAAATCTAATTTGAAAAATCAGAGTTCTGAGAAAATCAAATCCTGAGAAAGACTTGGAAATTTTTGGAAAAATCGATTTCTCTAAAATAGAATTAGGAAATGAGTTTGAAAATGATGCAAATTGAATGAATGAATATGAATTTAAAAGATATTTTATTAAGGAATTGAGAAAATCCTTTTGAGTTTTGAGAAATACAGTATATTTTTTAAATTAGCATAAGAGTATAGGCTGAATGTGGCTAATATGAAGATCACAAATCTTGGTTTTCTTCATATTCTGACTATGGCTATAAATACGAATCCCCACCAAATTTGTAAACTCCCTAAGAGCTTGTGCATGTGTCATTCGTGTCAACCATAGTGATTTTGAAAAATGTGCATATGCATCATACATCAGTTATTAGAAATTGCAGAAATTAAGCTATATGCAATGCAGTCCTATTCTAAGCTGAAAAGTAATTCTTATTCCAAATTATTACATCTGATATTACATTGAATTGAAATAAAAGAAAATAAAAGTCTTCTTCCTAGATATTCCTGCAAAACTAGAAAACATGTTAGCACAGAAATGTGGGTTTATCTGGATTTATTCGAAAATATTGAAAATTATCGAATATTATTCAGATATAAACCCAAATTCATACCTTCTTTTATATAAATATTTGAAATAAGTAATAAAATTCGAAAATAAACTTAGAAATTCGGAATTGCGGTCCAAATGACCAAAAATACACTAGATGACCTTGAAATCAGGGTTTTCTGAAAGAATTTTTGTAAAATTTGTAAATTTGAAAATAAAATGATATAAAATTAAACATAAGATGATGAAATATGATTATATGAATGAAAATTTAGAGAATTAGAAATTGGAATTTCGAAATTTAGGTTCAAATGACCAAAATTCCCCTGATAACAAGACTATGGCCTTGAAACCAGGGTTTTTTTTAAATAATTTTTACAAAAATGGGAAATTAAAATGCAAATGACATTGATATTAACTCTAATGTGATATGATATGCTTATTCACATGATAAAAACCTTAAAATGGCAAAAATATCATAAATTATCAATTTTAACTTGATTTTCGCCTGATTTTCACCTTTGAATTTAAAAGTAAACTAACACACAAAGTAAATGAACTTGGATTTAAGCCAAATTTGGCATGGACACCTAGACTAACCCTAAAAACAGAATGGAACTCAAAAATCTATTTTTTTATATTTTTTTAATATGGAAATTAACTAAAAATCCTAAAAATCAAGATTTTGCCTAAAATGCTAAATCTAAACTGAATTTCGAGTACTAACCTACCATAGAAATTTCCCAAATTTTATGAAGAGACAAAGGACAGTTAGGCAAAGATTTTTGGCTTTTACAGATTTTGGTTTTGACCTATGGTCGGAGCTTGACAGCTCCGGTAAGTCGGATCGAAATTCGGCGACTCTAGGACTTAGGGCAGACTGACACGTTTCAAAAAAAATTACAGGAAAAATAGCAAACTATGGAGAAAATGACTAAACTGCTGGGAGAATGTCCCTGACAAATAGATGAAAATTTCCTTTTTTTACAGTTTTAGGATTCGGGCTATGGTTTGAAAGCGAGCAGAGGATTATCAGAGATCTAAATCTTTGTAATTCTCACACATTGGAATTTGACAGGCAGAGAGTTTAATTCTGGTAAAAATACCTTGGATGCTTTTAAAATTCTCACATTTTAGGGAATGACAAAGGGAATGGTGAGGAACAACTTCTCTGTTGGAAGTTTTGACATCCAACCTACAGGTTGAAGCATCGCAGCGGGTTAGGGTTGGTCTAGACCCTGACAAGGAAAAATTGAGATTTTTACAGATTTAGGAAAAACTCGATTTTTAGCATAAACTAAACCTTATTGAAAAAATCTAAACAAAATACTGGAAAACAATAGATTCCAACAGAGATCCACTATATTTTTTTGAGGAGAATTTGCATCATCCATCTGGGAGATCTCAGATGTTTTTGTCTGCTAAAACAAAACATGGAATTTCCAGAAGGGTGAAATCCCAGTTTGGGATTTGATTTTTAGAATGAAGTTGCAGAATCTGAATTAGTCCAATTTTTTTTACAGAGAAACAGGAACACATAGATGCATTTAGTATGAAATTATCAAGATTTATGGGCGAGAAATCAGACATGAACTCATAACTGGACTGCATATGCTTGAAACAAAAACCATAATTCCTTAATCAAATGCTAACTATGAATGAAGCTATTATGAAATGATGAAAATATCCTAAATGCAATGTGCAAACCACATGAAACATGATGATTAATCAGAAACAAAAAGGAGGAGATATAATATTTCATTAATGTTGTCTATGGGTGAGAAACTTCATCCATAGAATGGATGAAATATCTCATCTGATAGCCTTATCATGATAAAAAGAAGAAGAATAAACCAAATTTCAATAAACCAAATGAGTCTCACCTTGGGTTTATGCTGCCACCGGATGGAATGGTTGCAACATAAGGTTTGAACCATGCAGTCCTTGCTGGGAAAGGAGGAGATGCAGATTGCTGTGGTGGTTGTCACCACTTTGATGTAGTTGAAGTTGCTGCAATGAAGGGACTGGAGATGGCGTTGGAGCAAGGCTGAAGGTAGTTGAGTTGCCATCTAATGGTGATGCTTGGGCTGGCTGGAGCTACTGCCACGGTTGGAGGTTGGTGGTGGCTAAAGCAGATGGTTGGAACGGCTGCTATGTTGCTGAAGATGGTGGCTGAAACCAAAGTATTGTCAAGAGCAGAGGTAAGGTTGTGAGAGGGAGAGAGAGAGCCTGAGAGAGAGAGAGAGAGGGACTCAATGGGGGTAGCCGTGTGATCTTCTTCCTCATTAAAACCTAAACTTAGGTTTTAATGAGTGAGATAGATTTAATGAGAGAGAGGTGTACGTGAATGGGCTGGACCAAGGAGGGAAAGGAAGGAAGGAAAGGGAAGAAGGAAAGAAAGGGAAAAGAAGAAGGAAAGAAGGAAGAAAAGGGAAAAGGAAGGAAAGAGAAGAAAGAAGGAGAAGGAAAGAAAAGGAAGAGAGAAAAGGAAAGAAGGAGAGAGGGGGTTGATCGACCACCTTGGTGGGTCCCACCTCCTCTCATAAAAATAAGAGTTAAAATAAAATAAAGAAAAGAAAAAGAAAAAGGTATATTTTTTTAAATGAAAATGTAGATGTAAATGAAGGAGCCATCTCAGAGTGAGCTCACTTTCCAAATTTGAAATTCATTTTGAGGGTCATAGAGGTAGAATAGTCTTTTTAGAAAATTTCTGGACGAAATGAGCTATTTTTGGCAGTTTTTGAAACGAGCTCAGAATTTGAAGTTTCATACACCGTTGCGAAACAAATCCAGTTTAGAATTGAAAAATTTGAGTTTGAAAGAAATCTGGATTGTTTTTCTTGAGAAAATATTTTTTAATTTAGAATCTTGGGGGTAAAAATGTCAATTTTGGAAACCTAGGGTTTGAAATTGATTTCTGAAAACTTTTAAAACTCAATCTGGATTGAAATTCTTAAAATTGGAGTTCTGGATCCCGAAAATGAAATGGAATGTGATGAAATGTTATGAAATGTTATGAAATGTTGAGAAATGATATGAAATGATGAGAAATGACATGAAATGCTATGCAAAATGCAAACCCTGGATAAAGAATTTTAGACATTGGACCTTGATTGACACTTGTACTAGTTCAAAAAGTGATAATTTTGATAAAATCGCAAAATAGTTTAAGAAATGGTTTTCGTGCTCTTCTGGGCCAGAGTGACACTGAAATCTGAGGTTTGAACTAAAATAAACTAGATTGAGCTGGGTTTTAGGGTTTCAGAACTCAAATAAACTGACAAGACTGACTCGACTGAACTCCCAGACTGAATTGTCAAGAAAAGCTATCATTTTTAGAGAAATAGTGAGAAATGGTCACTAGAGTGAGGTGAATTACAGACCAGAGCTAGGTTTGACCTGGAACAAAGATCAGTAATACTGAGATGAACTAAAATTAAAGCTCAAACACTAGCTCAACTGACTTGACTCAGCTCAATTTCAGCTAAATGAGCTGAAATGGGCTAAAATGGGCTCCTAAACACTTGGAAATAGTTTTAAACTGAAACTGGAGTACTTGAACTCCTGGTGAGCTCAAGCTAGACTCAGAAGAATACGATTGACTGAGAATGACTAACTTGGAGACAATTGGCTTGGACTTGAGTGAGAAATGATCCCATTTTGGCAGGAATGGTCAGAAATGGAAATGATTTGTTCATTGTAAGCTCAGATGAACTTGAAATGGCTGATATTCTAACTATTCTGAACTGACCAATGAGCTTGGTTGACTCTGATTGATCAGGGGTCTGGATGACCTAGGGGTAAAATGGTAATTTTCCTAATGAAAGTGGGTAAAATGGTAATTTTCTAACACAGACTAAGGGTTGGACTCCTACACTGACCTACCAGGGTTGGCAGTACACAAGGGGGGTGTCTGGGAATGAATGAGAAAAATTTGGGGTGTTTACTCAACCTTGCATCCAATACGCATTAAATACATAGCAAATCATATCAAATCATAATATAACATTTTCAATATCATAAAAGAAAGCATAAGTATATCACATTTTATCAATATCACATCACATATTCATCATCAACATATTGTTTCTCAACATATGGATGGTCTGGCGGGCTTCTCTGCCAATTCTGAAAGTGACTCGAAGTGCCAAGTCCAACTCAATTTGCCTGTTTCACTATCCATCAATCCAAGGCAATCATCTTCGAGTGATTCATCCTCCTCCTCCTGAGGTGGATCACTCAACAACCAAGCATGATCGGCTTCTACGAGGTCCTGAATGAAATCAACCTCGAAATAAGCCTCCTCATTGGCAGGCCCCATAGCTGTACAAAAAATGTTCAGCCTCATCTTCCTATTTTCGAATGAAACATCCATCGCACCAGTGTGACAATTAATGTACGCATTAGCGGTAGCTAGGAAGAGGCAACCAAGAATAATGGGGGTCTGCCTGACGCTATCAACTCCCTCCATATCTAAAATCACGAAGTCGACAGAGAAATAACAATCCTCCACCTTGACTAAAACATCTTCAAGTATCCCTCTCGGAACCTTGATTGATCTATCCACAAGCTGAAGAGTCATAGGTGTAGGTTTCATCTCTTTCAATCCAAATGTGCCATAGAAGAAACCCGGCAAGATGTTGACACTTGCCCCAAGGTCGAGCAATGCATGCTCAACAGTAATGTTTCCTATAACACATGAGATGATTAGGGTCCATGGGTCCTTGAGCTTTGGTGGAGTTTGGTGCTGCAACACCTCCCTTACCTGCTTAGTCAAATAAATCTTCTTCTACGCATGGGACCTCAACTTCATTTTCTGCGTACAAAGCTCCTTGAGAAACTTTGCATATGCAGGGACTTGCTGGATGACATCTAATAAGAAGAGGTTTATCTGAACGTGCTTGAATATCTCAAGCATCTCTTGCATGTTTACTCCTGACTTACCTAGTGCTCTCGGACTCTCTAACGCCTTAGGAAATGGGGCTTTGTGAATGTAGGTTTTGGAAAGCTCAGATGGAAGAACCTGTTATCATCGTAAAAATTTTCCCCCTCCCTCTGCGAGAGTGAAAAACGATTCTGCAAGTCAAACTCGACCAAAGTTTTGAAAATAGTTTTGAAAATTACTCGCCTCCGTTTTGAAAATTTGTGGGAAAATTTCGTAGAATGGGATCCGCCTGTCGGTACGAGGTTCAACTGTTCCTGGCGCATTTAGCTGGGGTAATTGAACCAAGGATCAATTGTGCGCTTTAACTTGACTCAAATGTCTAAATCATATTCTAATTTCCTAGAATGCACAGAGAATCAGGCATGTGCTATGGAATTTTGAAAAAGATGCAAGTCTGAGAAATATGATGTTTGCTTTGGAAAATTGAAATGTACTTGGAAAATGATTGAAAAAGTGCTTGAAAATGGAATTCCTAGGAAAATCATTGAATTTCATTGGAAATCAGAAATTTGCATTGAAAAATGAATTCTCAGGAAAATTTAAACTTTGGAAAAATCGGTTTTGAGATTTGGATTGCTTTTTTTTTTAGGAAATGGATTTGAGAACCTTGAGAAAATCAGGAAGTTCATTGGAAAATGATTTTTGAAATGGAAAATGGATTCTCAGGAAAATAGAAAGTCTGAGAAAATCGATTTTTGAGATTGGAATTGAGGATTCTAAGAAAATCAATTTCTGAAATAATTCAAGGAACTTTGGAAAAATCGATTTTGGGATTTGAAAATGAAATTGAGAACGTGGAAATCTTGAAAAATCATGATTTTGAACTTGGGAAATACTTTGAAATCTCTTTTGAAAATTCAAAGTTCTGAGAAAATCGAATCCTGAGAAAGACTTGGAAATTCTTGAGAAAACTGATTTTTTTTAAATAGAATTGGAAAATAAATTTGAAAATAATGCAAATTAAATGAATGAATGAATTTGAAAGAGAATTTCATTAAAGAATTGGGAAAATCTTTTTGAGTTTTGAGAAATGCATTGCATTTTTTAAATTAGCCGAAGAGTGTAGGCTGAATGTGGCTAATACGAAGATCATAAATCTAGGTTTCGTTCGTATTCTGACTATGGCCAAAAATACAAACTCCACCAAGTTTATAAACTCCATAATAGCTTGTGCACGTGCCATTCGTGTCAACCATAGTGATTTTGGAAAATGTGCATATACATCATACATCAGATATTAAAAATTCGCTGGAATTAAACTATATGCAATGCAGTCCTATTCTAAGCTGAAAAGTAACTCTTATTCCAAATATTACATTGCTTTTTACATTGAATTGAATAAAGAAAAGAAATAAAATAACTAAATCTTCTTCTTGAATGTTCTTGCAAAACTAGAAAACATGTTAGCACAGAAATGTAGGTTTATCTGGATTTATCCAAAAATATTGGAAATTATCGGATATTATCCAGATGTAAACTCTGATTCATACCCCCTTTGATATAAACATAAAAAATAAGTAATAAAATTCAAAAATTAACTTGAAAATTCGAAATTGGGGTCAAAATGAACAAAATGCTTCTGATGACCTTGAAATCAGGGTTTTCTGAAAGAATTTTTGTAAATTTTGGAAATTTGAAAATCAAATAAAATAAAATCAAACATAATATGATAAAATATGAAGATATGCATGAAAATTTGGAGAATTAAAGTTTGTAATTTCGAAATTGATGTCAAAATGACCAAAATGCCCCTGATAACAAGACTATGGCCTTGAAACTAGGGTTTTCTGAAATAAATTTTGCAAAAATAAGAAATGTGAAATGCAAATGACACTGAGATTAACCCCAATATGATTCTATATGCTTATTTACATGATAAAAATCCTAAAATGGCAAAAATATTACAAAATATCGAATTTGACTTGATTTTCGCCTAATTTTTGCCTCTAAATTTAAAGATAAACTAACATGCAAAGCAAATAAACTTGGATTTGAGCCAAATTTGGCATGGACACCTAGACTAACTCTAAAAACATAATGGAGTTCGAAAATCTATTTTTTTGGATTTTCTTAATATGGAAAATAGCTAAAAATCCTAAAAAATCAAGATTTTGCCTAAAATGTTGATTCTAAATTGGATTTTGGATATGTACTTTCATAAAAATTTCCCAAATTTTATGGGGTGACATAGGACGGTTAGGAAAGGATTTTTTTCCTTTTACAGATTATGGTTTTGACCTATGGTCGAAGCTGGACAGCTCCGGCAAGTTGGATCGGAATCCGGTGACTCTAGGATTTAGGGCAGACAGACAGGTTTCAGGAATAGGAAAAATAGCCGACAGATGGAAAATTTGATGAAATTTTGGGAAACTATCTCTGACAAACATAAGAAGTTTTCATTTTTTTACATCATTGGGATTCGGGTTTTGGTTTGGGCTGTAGCAGAGACATATCAGAGGTTTGAATCTCTGAAATTCTCAGGTATGAGAATCTGCCAGACAGAAAAAATAATTTCGGGAAAATACTTGGACAATCCCAAAAGTTTCCAAATTGTGGGAAATGACAGAGGAATAGATTAGAAACAACTTTCATGTTGAAGGTTTTTTCATTCGGGCTATGGGTTGAGCAGACACAGTGAATTAGGGTTGGTCTATGCTCTGACAAGGACAAATCAAGATTTTCTCAGAGGTCTGAGAAAATTGATTTTTAGCAGAACCTAAATCTCACTGAAAAAATCTAAAAATTTATTGGGAAATAGTAGACTATAATATAAACTCATGGTATTTTTTTGAGAGAATTTTGAATCATCCATCTAGGAGATCTCAGAGGTTTTTGTCTGCTAAAACCAGACCTGGAATTTCCAGAAGGGTGAAATCCCAATTTGGGATCCGATTTTTTTAGAGGGGTTCCAAAACCCGAACGGACCTAAGTTTTTGACAAAAAAACACAGACAAGCATAGGGGTTCACAACCATTTTTTTTTGGATTTATTAGTGAGGAATTAAGCATGAAATAACAAATTCAATGTACATGTGGAATAAAAAACTATGATTTACTAAGCAAGCGTTAATGAAACTAATGAAAATGAATGAAATAGTTATAAGACGATGAAATTAAAATTAACTATGATGATTAAATATGAAGTCTATATGAATAAAACAATAATAATAACAAAAATTATCAAGGAGGGTATGATCCATGTTTGATATTAATGTCGGCTATGGGTGAGGGGGATTCGATCCATGGATCGGACGGATCGCTTCATCCCTCTAGCGTCAATATGTAAGGCCTATACATAAAAAAAAAGAAAAGGAAAAAGAAAAACAAACTATATGGCAAGCTGAATCCAATGTTAAAACATGATCTTTGCCTTAGATCAATCTATCTAAAGAGATCAGCCATGAACTTTTAAAGAAGATAAGCATAGGGAGAAGCATGAGTTACTTAAAAATAAATAAAGAAAATAAAAAACAATCAAAACACAGAGCTTATTAAAACTGTAGACCTTATTAAGGTTGAAGACAGACATTCTTTCATATATATATATATATATATATAATATCAGGCTAGCTTCCAACACATAACATCTCCATGGAAAAGAAACACATATTAGTCTCTGTGCAGATAACGCATATCAGTTCTTTTATAAAGATGTTTTTTTTTTCTGTCTTTTAGGATTTCATACGTAAAATCATTTAAAGCCTCAACATGAGTAGTCTATCGCCCATGCAACCAAGGTTTGTTCTCATAGACTCATCCAAATCAACTTACCTTGTGAACAAATCACTTTCAGATCTTGGATTCGCCCTTTTCTTGGTGAGCCACACCTCAAACGTTCCAGCTGCAACAATTTTCACAATCAACAGAGCTTCACACTGATGGGAAGGTGTAAAGGGGTTCCACGAGAGAGAGAGAGAGAGATGCTGGAGAGAGCGTGAGAGAGATCGGGCGTGAGATGAGTGGGCTGAGAGAGCTAAGGTTGGTGAGGGATGAGAAAGTCGTGTGTAGAGAGATGCTCCCACCGTGAGATCCATGGGCTGAGCGTGAGAGCCTTTTAAATAGGTAAAAAAGAGTTTTTTTTAAGGGTGTAAACTTAGGGAAAATGGTAAGTAATCTAGGGTTTAATGAGATGGGTTTAATAAGAGGGAGGTATACGTGAATGGGCGGGAGTAAGTAGGGAAAGGAAGAAAGGGAAGGGAAGAAGGAAAGAAAGAAGAAAAGGGAAAAGGAAAGAAGGAAAGAAGGAAAAGAAAAAAAAAAGGAAAGGGAAAAAGAGAGGGAAAGAGAAAAAAATTTGGAAAAAACTTTATTTTTATTTTTTATTTTTTTACATGTGATGCCACCTTGGAGTGGGCCCACATGGTTTTTCAATAAGGGTTTTCAAAATGGGGCACCACATTGGAGTGGGCCCACACGATTTCTAAAAAAAGAAAATGTAAAAATAAAAAATCAAAAACTTTTTGTGCGACACCACTTAGAGTGGGTCCCTCTTGTGACAAAGGCAAAAAGAGTAAAATAACTTTGTAAAATTCCTCAGAAAAACTTTTGGGCTAATTTTGGTAGTTTTTGAAATGAACTCAGAATTTGAAGTTTCATACCCCGTTGCGAAGCAGATTCAGTTTAGAATTTGAAATTTTGAGTTTGAAAGAAATCCGAATTATTTTTCTTGAGAAAAATATTTCCAAATTTAGACTCCTGGGGATAAAAATGTTAATTTTAAAAACCCAGGGTTTGAAATTGATTTCTGAAAACTTTTAAAATCAATCTGGATTGAAATTTATAAAACTGGAGTTCTGGACCTCAAAAATGAAATGAAATGTAATGAAATGTTGTGAAATGCTGAGAAATAATATGAAATGATGAGAAATGACATGAAATGCTATGCAAAATGCAGACTCTGGATGAAGGATTTTGGATATTGGACTTTGATTGACACTTGTATCGGTTTAAAAAGTGTTAAAATTGATAAAATTTGCAAAATGGTTGAAGAAATGGTTTTCAGGCTTTATCGAGCTAGAGTGACACTAAAAATTAGGGTTTGAGCTGGATTGAATTGAAATAAGCTGGATTGAGCTGGGTTTTAGAGTTTTAGAACTCAAATGAACTGACAAGACACTGACTCAACTGACCTTTCTGACTAAATTTTCAAGAAAAACTGTCATTTTTAGTGAAATGGTACGGAATGGTCACTGGAGTGAAGTGAATTACGAATCAGAGCTGGGTTTAAGCTGAAACAAAGGTCAGTAGTACTAAGATGAATTAAAATCAAAGCTCGAACACTAGCTCAACTGACTGAACTCAGTTCAATTTCAGCTGAAAGAGCTAAAACGGGTTAAAATGGGCTCCGGGACACTTGGAAATGGTTTTGAACTGAAACTGGAGCACTTGAACTCCTGGTGAGCTCAAGCTAGACTCTAGGCAATATAACTGACTGAGAATGACTGACTTAAAGACAATTGGCTTGGATTTGAGTGAGAAATGAGCTCATTTCTGAAGAAATGATCCCATTTTGGCAGGAATTGTCAGAAATGAAAATGGTATGTTCATTATGAGCTCAGATGAGCTTGAAATGACTGATATTTTAACTGTTCTGAACTGACCAATGAGCTTTGTTGACTCCGACTGACTGGAGTCTGGGATGACCTAAGGGTAAAATGGTAATTTTTCTAGTGAAAATGGGTAAAGTGGTGATTTTCTGAAACTGGCTCGTGGTTTGACTCTTACACTGACCTAACAGGGTTGGCATTGCACGAGGGGATGTGTCTGAAATGAGTGTAGAAAATTTGGGGTGTTTACAGAACCCTCCTGCTTTCCTGAGGTAAAACACTAGGGACAGGCTGCTTTTCACTTGTCTTCTTGTTTTCTTCTACAACGTCCCTCACTAGGTACTACTTTCCACTCCTAAGGGTAATCACCGCTTGAGCCTGCTCTTGATGTGTATCAGTCATATGCAAATTATGCATCGGTTCCTTACCCTAGGGTTTACTATAGGCTGACTAGGCAGTGTCCCCTCACTTCGTCTGCTAAGCGCCTCGGCGAGCTGCCCCATTTGGGTCTTAAGTTTGGCAATGGACTGGGTATGAGAGCTCAAATTTGCCTTGATATCAGAAAAAGCTTATAACATTTTGTCCTCAAAGGACTAACTAAGCGAAGGTTCATGAGAATGAGGTTGATTATAAGCAGGTTGGGCTGGGGGATAACTAGATCACTAAAATTTAGGCGCATAACTGCCTTGCCTGGGTTAGCTCTGGAAAGGGTTAGAGGGTTGGGACTGTGGGTTGCACCATGAAAAATTGGGATGGTTTCGCCGGCCCGGGTTATAGGTGTTGGCAAATGGGTTGGGTGCAAGCCTAACGAAGTTTTGAGTCATCTGAGCTTGCTCTTGAACAAACTCAGGGTATTGCGGTGCAACTCGGCATTCAAGGACATGGTGTGTTGGGCTAGCACACAACACACACATCTGCAAGGCAGGAGAGGGACCCAACAACAACTGATCCATTTTTTGGGACAGTTGGTCAACCTTGTTGCTCAACTCAAGGTTCATCCCTATCTCGAAAATGCATGCCTTCTTAGCGTTGTCCTACGCAGGTGTGGCCCTATCAAAACGTGAAGTCGTAGCATGGTGCATCGAATTCTCGCTCAATGTCTCAAAAAGCGACCATGCTTCATCTTCGCTTTTGAGCATAAAAGTGCCCCCACATGTGGCATCAACCATTTGACGGTTCTTCTTAGTAAAGTCGTAGAAATATTGCATCAGTTGCCAGCGAGGCACCTGGTGGTGAGGACACTTGAGGAGAAGATCCTTCATCCTCTCCCAAGTCTCATGAAACATTTCTCTCTTTATTTGTGAAAAGTTGGTGATGGCCTTTCGATACTGGTTCGTCTTACCAATTGGAAAATATTTCTTTAGGAACTCCCTTTGCATATGTTCCCAAGTAGTAATTTGAACTGTATCTAACGCCTTCAGCCAATGCTTGGCTTTATCCTTCAAAGAGAAGGGAAATAAGTTCAACCTCATAGCATTGTTTCCAAAATTGTTGATTCGCACTGTCGAGCAAATCTCAAGGAACTCATTGAGATGATATGGGTCTTCATTGCTAAGGCCATAAAACGAATGTAGCATCTGGATCACACTGGCCTTAATCTCAAAGTGGTTCGCTCCTACATCAGGTCTCGTGATGCAGGAGGTGGGAGTATAGGTGTTGGGCATGAAGTACTCTCTAAGGGGACAAATCATCTGTTGATCCTCAGCCATGGTTGCAGATCTATGGGCTCTTCTGATAAGGGACTCTGGGTCCTCAATCGGCTCGACAAGCTTGGGGTCAAGTGAGCGTCGCCCTTGCATACACCATGAGGTAGACCGGTGCAACAATTGTCCTAAATTTGGTTTTTCTACCTAACTAACCTACTAACGGCTAAACCACGCAAACCACAAAGCGAGTAAGCAAAAGCAAATACTGAAAACGAGAAACAAACAAACATCACACACTTGCACTCAGTAGAGAATTTGCGAAAAGCAAACTAAGAGCACTGTACCACTCGTGCACAGTCACCTCTAAGAGAATCCTATGGGTGGGTTGTGCAAGAAAAGTAAATTGTTCTCTACATTGTGCAAACATGTGGTTCTAATCCTAAGTACGAAAAGCAAACTAAACAATACTAATTAATCAACTAAACAATCTTAATTAAAGAACTGAATTAAACTAACAACCTAAAGTACGAGAACAAACACAAGGCAATAAAGTGAATACTCGTATTTCGCCTTTCCCCGGCAATGGCACCAAAAATTTGATATATTGTTTTTGATAAAATTAATTTTGAAAATGTTTTTAAGTGAAAAGCAATGTGAAAACCAAACACCAAATATAAAACTGGTTCTCACAAGTGGTAGAGACCGGGTCGAACTCAGGGAACGGGGAATACTTTGTATTCAAACAAGAAATTAATTATTCTTTATTGCCAAAATTAAAAAGTATGAGGAAAGTAAAACAAATTAACTATTACAACAAATGAATACCCTATGCAGAGGGTTTAAAGTGGTTTTATTACAAACCCCAAATTTAAATGAAAATTAAAACTCCTAATCTAAAAGATTTGTAAAATAGTCTTCTATGCTTGTGATTCTGTGTAACGAATCGAATATGCGCCAAAGAGTATCAGTAACTTGCTTCCGCTCCACGCTTTTCTGCACAAAACAAAAACACACAAGCAGCACAAGAGAAGAAATATAACTATACTATGCAAAATGCACTAATTGAATGCTAAGAATTAATTTGAAACAAGAAACAATAATGCTAAACGAATGTAATTACAACTATGAATGCAATATTCACTAAATGAAAACTAAATGCTAAATGACAAGTAAACACATACTAACAGCAAAATGCTAAACATATAACTAAATGCTAAACATCTACACACTAAACAGCAAGTAAACAAACCAATGTCGGTGAAATCAAGCAAAATGTTAAACACACTAAAATGCTAAAACAGATAAACATACACTAAATGATGTATAGGTAAGACTAAAATGCAAACTAACACAACAATGCACCTAATGTAAAACAGAGATCATGCAAATACAGGGAAACCGATGCTATGTATGCAAACTGATGGTGCAGATCTAAGATGCTAGTGCTCAATGTCGTGATGCTGATCAACAAAGGACTACGCAAATGTTGTTAACATTCATACTATTGCGCTAATCAGAGGAACATGATGCATATCAAAGAATGCATCTGCTGAACAAAAATCACAGATATAAAAGGGAATGTCGTTCATTGTTGTAGATGTTAATCGGTGCTTAATACCAGATGCATGATATGTAGCAAATGATACAGAAAATGGATAGATCCAATGCTGATAACACTGATGTTATAATATGAATGTAACTGCACTATGCTATCACATTATGCTAAAATGCACATTAGACTATCACACACATTAGATGCAAATTATGCTAAAATGCATAGCAAATGCTAATCACACACATGTTGTGAAGTCGACTTTTACAGTTGCTCAAAAGTCAGTGAGATGCAAACTGTGAATGATGTGAATGTTGTGAATCAGGAGTGATTGAGATGCTGGAAACAAAATACAGACTGTGAATCTCACTATGATGCAGAATAGAGATCATGAATCTCATGGTGATTCAATTCGATCCTTCAGCCGATTTCACTGAAAACTGAAAACACACAATCACGGCAGATCTCACCATGAATCAGATTTGATTCACGGTGAAATCAATGCAGGTTATGTAATGAAAGCAATGCAGCTCCAGCAAATGAAATGTCGATGCTATGTAGAATAGAATGCGATGGAGATGATAAATTGACGGTGATTCAGTGATTCAGAGTGAATAATGCAGATGATGAATCAGAATTGCAGAAATAATGATAGATCTAAAATGTGATGCTGAAGAAATCAGAACAGACGATGATGCTAACTTGCAGAACTAAGCTAACTTGTAGAACTAAGTTAACTTGCAGAAATGAGCCATAGGCACAAATACTATTGTGAAAAACAGGAAATGAATAGATGATACTGAAATTGACAATCAAATACAGAATTTGATCTATGCATTTTTATTATTTTTGTTATTTTCAAAACAACTTAAGCTAATCTGAAATGCAATCAGCAGAAGAAAGAATAAAGGATAGAATGAGAAGAAGAAGAAGGAAGGAGAGAAAAGAAGAGCTACTTACAGATTTAGTTTGGGTTGAGAGAAGAGATGGTGGCCTCCACCATGTGCGTCGCTGTCGGACTGCAAAGCTCCACCAGAGAAGAAGAGAAGAGGAAGAAAAGAAAGAGGGCGGAAGAAGAATAAGGAGGAAAATCCGGATAGAGAGGAAGGGGAAGAAAATAGGGAAGCATGCGTACATGAGAGGAGCCCCTTTTGCTTCCTTACGTGGGGTTTTTAAAGATATAAAATTTCAAACTTGCTTCCCCTTTTTCAACCTAAATTCCATAAAAAGTTCTCCTACTACTTTCCTTTTCTAAAAAAAACTATTTTCTACCCTATTTAATCTAAATTGCTTTTACCAAACTTTCTAGACACTTGTTCCTCTTTATATATTTTTTTCTCTTGGACTAAACCTACTTAAAATCTAATTGCTAAAAAAAATACAAGTGAATACATTCTAAAAATTATTAAATCGCCAAATAAAACTTGTAATTCATGCTTTTTCTGAATTTTATCTTTTTCGCGTGTTTTCTCAAAACTAACTATAAATGTGGGATTTTAATGCAATTTTTTATTGGATCATGCATGAATTAAAATATTTAAATGCAAAAATAAATGCATGATCACCTAACCCCAACTTTTCTTGTGGACAAAAAAAAAATGTTTTTAAAGCCTTTAAAAATGACAAGCATGTTCCAACTCCCAAGTTGATCTTTTTTCTTGAGATGACCCAACTCCCAAGCTGATGGAACAATAGTTCTTGAGATTTTCTTAGCAAGGGAAAATGTCAAGAAAAACTCAATATAATTTATTTTCTTGTAAAAATAATGGAAAAATATAGGTACATTTACAGTTATTTTTTAGCAAGAAGTTGTAGGACATTCTTGTGTTCATGAAGCAGTTAGGTATTGCAATTTCTTAATTTCCCCTTTTCACAAAATGATTTCCTTGTCAGTGGTTATTATTGTTGGTAGGTTCACCGTCCAGGGCTTTATGAAGTGGATGACACGAAGGCTTCTTGAATGTGGGCATATAAGAAGTGGTATTTTTTAGTTTTTTTCCAAATAAATGAAGAAAATTCACTTTACTCACCCAGTTCATCGGTGTAAAACCTCAGGTCTTCCTTGCACACTTGAGAACATGCTCAACTTCAGCCTCACAGTATATATGAAAGGTACACTTGTGAGTTTCAAACTTGTGACATCCTGTCAACTTGGTGATCCTCAGAGTCGACCTTAGGTGATTGGAAGGAGTATTTATCGAGAACACTCAAGTATGGATCCGATTTTATTCAGATTTTGAGTTCACAATACATGTAAGTCTCATATAGTTTTTTTCTTTTCAACAGAGAAAGCTGGGGTTAGGCAGATCCCTACCTGTTTATCAACTGAAGCTCAAAATAGCTACATATTTATAAAGGAAGTCTGTTCATTTTGACCACCATATTACCTCCTTCAACACAGTAGGACCTATGCTCTATCAGTTGTGATGGAAGTGGCATCACCCACGGTGGGAGTCTCAACAATTTGGTTCATGGAAAATAGCATCATTTGAAGTGCCCCTAATGCCGGCAGTCAAAGGGGGAAAACCGAATCTGATGGGATTCTGCTGACTCAACAAAAAATATAATGTCAAAATCAAATACTTCAATGATTTAACATGAACAAGAGGCTATTATACCAATTGTTGGAATCTGGATTAGAAAAATCATATTTTTCATCCCTAAATTTGTTCATGCTAAATCATTGAAAAAATAAAAATCAAATAAAGCATAATTCGAAAGCGTACATGAATCCAACATTGCACCGGTAGATCTTGATGGGGTTAGATCTTCCAAAACCTCTATTGGTGGCCTTTCCTTCTTCTCTAAACCTAATGAGTGAGGGACAATTTTTTTTCTTGATGGGGAGGAAAAAGAGAACAACCATCATATATGGTCTTGGGGACCATAACCTAGTTGTAACTACCTTATAGTCTTCTTTCCAATTTAGCCCATCATAAAATCAAAATTTGACATATGACGGCACATAAGGTATCTATACATTATTATGACCATACTTTATAAGATTTCATATGGCCCAATCATATAAGATCACTTTATATGGGCCTCCACGTTAGACAGTTTATAATGAATGTTTAATTGTGCATGAAGAGATATCAGAACTAAATCCACGGGTAAGTCCTTAGACAACTCTAACTTCAGTGTCTTTAGTTTTGAAGTAACCTGAGATATTTTTATAATGTACTCCCTTATGTTTTCTTTACATTTATATCTCACTAAAACAAGACTCGAAAGGAGAGTGCTTGTCTCAGCCTTTTCGTTGTTGACAAAATGTTTTTCAATTTCCTCTAGGAACTTCTTGGCATTAACCTCTACAGACATAACGCCCCTGAAGGTTTTCAGAATTGCACGTTTTATGATCATAAGACTCATGCAATTAGATCGATCCCACTTCTCATGGTTTTTTTTATCTTCAGTGAAAGTCCTATTTGTGAGAGTAGGTAGTTGATCCTTTCAAAGTGTAAGATCCAAATCCATACACCCGAGAACAATCATAATGTTCTCTTTCTAGTTTTTGAAGTTTGTGTCATTCTAGATAGGGATTGAATTGAAATTTGCAGATATTGAAGAAGCGGAAGAATTTACTAAATCAAGAATAAAACAAACCATAACAAACTCATAAACAATATATATATTCACATGCTTTAATATTAATTGACATATTTAAACTATGGTGAGCCCCATCACAAAATACCCAGCACAACATTGACATTTAATCTTTGGACAGAAATGTCAACTTGTAAGTGGTAGTCTTATTACAGTAATCAAACATTGACAATTAATCATGTCAAACAACAAGTCTTTCTTTGAACTAACTCATTGTTCACATAGAAAACTTGATAATCATCCTATATTTATTATTGAATGTACATTTGAACTTCGCCAAATAGTAATCTTCCTTTGGGCCGAGCATGAATTTTAAATATACAAATTTTTAATATTTCAAACAAGTCAATCTTCACAAGAAAGCTTACTTTGGTAACATATTGTTTCAATCAACTCATTTTAGAATATTAGACTTTTATTCTGAAAAAGAATACCAAATTTTGAATATAATATATAATTACATGCATATGAACAAGAAAAATAAAGTCTTAATCCAAATTGGGTCAAAAATATCCGAAGCCAACCCACTAAAGAGACCCAATTTGCATACCTAATGGCCTAGACCCAATAAAAAATTCTTAATTTTTTTTCTCTCTTTTTTTTACTTTATTAGTTCCAAGGCACATGTGAAGAGGTCTAGGGTCGGCAGGTCGGGTCAGACCAGACCCAACCCACAGGTCAGGTCAGACCTGACCTGGCCTAGGTTGGTGCCTGTAGAGCCTGGCGGGGGGCCGAAGCTATCGTCGGATCTGAGTCACCCGACGATGGCTGGGGTGCACAGCCAGCCCCAAACCACCATCGTCGAACGTTGGTCACCTGACGGTGGCTGGGGTGAACATATGGCCCCAGACCATCATCGTCGGATGCCGGCATGGCGTCCGGCAAGGGTGACCAACCGAGGGCCAGTCGGCACCTCTCGACAGTAAAAAAAAAAGGAAAGTGCCAATCTGGACCTTCCTTCGATCGTCAAAATCCTAAGGGAAGGGCTAGATCAGCCCCTTCTTCATCCAGCGTAGCCTGACAATGTGGGAAGGGTCGTCTGTCCCTCCTCTGTCTATTCCCTATCACCAAACGGAGGAGAGAGCCATCTGACTCCCTTCCATATCCGACAAAAAATTGGGGAGGATCGTTCGATCCTCCCTGTCTATTGCTTTCCTGTGTCAGGGTGCCTGCGCAAAATCGGATGACATCCAGCAAGTTGTCTGACGTTGTCAGGTGGCCTGCGGCCACCAAAAAAGGGTGAGCTACCCTTTATGGTAGATCATCAGTCTCATCAACCCTCCAACAACGTCGCTGGCTATGGCAATATTTTTTTTTATTAACAGCCCCTAATGCCGACGGTCAAAGGGGAAAAATCGAATCTGATGGGATTTCAGTGACTCAACAAAAAATATAATAGCAAAATCAAATACTTCGACTATTTAACAAGAACAAGAGGCTCTGATACCAATTGTTGGAATCAAGATTAGAGAAATCATATTTCTTGATCCCTAAATTTGTTCATGCTAAATCATTAAAAAGATTAAAAACAAATAAAGCATAATGTGAAAGTGTACTAGAATCTATCGTTGCACTGATAGATCTTGATGGGGTTAGATCTTTCAAAACCTCTATTGGTGGCCTTTCCTTCTTCTCTAAACCTAATGAGAGAGACAATTTTCTTTCTTGATGGGGAAGAAAAAGAAAACAACTACTATATATGGTTTTAGAGACCATAACCTAATTATAACCACCCTATAGTCTTCTTTCCAATTTAGCCCATCATAAAATCATAAATTGACATATGAGGGCACATAAGGTATCTGCACATTATTATTATCATACTTTATAAGATGTCATATAGCCCAACCGTATAAGATCACTTTATATGGGTCTCCACCTTACACAGTTTAGAATGGGTGATTAATTACATATGTAGGCCCAGATGAAATATCTAACACCTGATCCCCTCAGAGGTGTATGATAATGCATGAAATGCATTATAAATTAAGCATAATATGCCTGTTATTATCTATATTTTTAGAGTTAAAACCCATGTTTATGTTGATTCAAGTCATAGGAAGCTATGTTTCAAATTTTGTATAATTCTGAGTTAAATTGGTGAAGTTATGAGCTTTTTCGCGTAATGGAGAGAATTCAGGCGGGATCCAGATGCAGACCCATATGAGAATGACGAATTTTTGGATCTTGGATCAGATTGGATCACATTGACTCAATACATAGATCCATTCATGTTTTTCCAAAAGGGGTGCCCGGCAATTTATGAGAATTTTTTAGTGTTTTCGAAAATACTTTTTCATAACAGGTTTTTTTTTTTAATCTTGAGAATTGAAACAAACAAATATGGGATGCCCCCCTTGCTGTAATTTTTGTCCAGACTTTGAGAAAACCTCCACAGAACCAACCACCCCATTTCTGCTCTCTATCACTGTTTCATCACATCGAAGAGTTTTCTGGGTGTTGCACCACCGAGGAGATTTCTGGGCATCCTTCGTTTCCTTCCTTCTCATGTATTTTTGTTGTTTTTTTATTTTTGTGTCAAGTTTTCTCTAACTTTCTGTTTTTTGTGTGCAATACTATAGCAGCCATTAAAAGAGCTTGATCTTCGCACCGAGGAGTTTTTCGGGTGCTATCCGGCTGAGAAGATTTCTAGGCCCTCAAGCAAGCCAAGGAGTTTTTCAGGCTAGCTCTTCTTTTCCACCTACCGTCCTTCGAACTACCGACCACCGTTCTTTCCATTGAGTTGCTGGAAGTTGCAGACATTAGCAGAGGCTTAGAAGAAGCCATGGGAGGCCTCAAATCTCGAACCAAGCATAGATCGTCCGGTAAGATCCACGTCCCTTTGTTTTCATTTTCTTTTTCGATATTTTGCAAAAATCAGCTAGACTACATCTAGCCGTTTTTTATCTTCCAATTTTTTTATGTTATTATTTTTTTTTACAGAAAATGCAATATGTTAAAATCATGTTCTTACTCTCCTAAGATCGAGTCGAGTTAATGATTTAGTGTAAATAAAAATCGGTCTTTGATTTGATTTATTTTGTTTGTTAAAAATCGGTTTTGAGTCTCTTGTAAAATCGGGTTTCATAGGTTGTTGTCTTCTCCAAGAGGATGACAGCCACTGTTGGTTGAGCAAGGTTTTAGTGATTTTTAGTATGTCTAATTTAGTTTAGTATTTTTTTATTCTGTAATTAATGCATTTATGTCATGATTTTTTATTAAATATTACTTAGGTAATTTAACATAGGCAATCTCAATTAGTCAAAGTAGCCATTCACGTTTTTATTATTATTCCATGTTTTGTTCATGCATTAGTTATGTTAGCTATTATATAGATTAGGTTGTAGTTAGTTTAGTTAGTATAATTTGAATTTTTTCAAATTTTCATGAAGGGGCATTTTTGGAAATTCAAGGCAATAGGCAATTTTAGCAAAAGTGGGTGGTTTCCAATTTTCGTGAGATGTTGTTTTGAAAGGTCTGAGTCCTCCTTGAAGACCCAGCCTAGAGGGATATCTTATTGATCTAATTAAGTAAAGTGATTCAAAATTTTGAATCATCTTACTTAATTTTCGAAATTCTCAAATTAAGGAAGTTATCACCTCTTAATTTAGAAGATTCTAGTAAAAACCGTGTGGGCCCATTAGGGTTGGCATTTTTTACTTTGAGATGTCAAAATTTTATTAAGCCAAGATTTCATGGGCCCCACCTTAAGTCCATTTAGCCTAATTATTTATTAATTGTCTTTCTCTAGTTAGGTTATATTAATATATAGGCATATCTCATATTTCATATAATTAGGTAAGTGTTACTTAGACGTTTTCTTTTAATTATTTTGTATCAATTAGAATTAATAGTGCATATTAATTAGGTTAGCATTCCTTCCTTGTTACTTTGTTTTCTTATCTTTTACATTCAACCCTTAGGAGGTCCCACATAGGGGATGACTCATGTTAGATAGCATTTATATTAATCTTGTCTAGTTAGGTAAGTCTTTATGCATATGTTTTACATTATATGTCTTGTAATTTTTGTAATGCTTGAGTAGGTCCCACATAGGGGACAACTGATCTATTTGTGCATTCACAGTAGTAGTAATATATTAATCTTAAGTGTTTCATTTAAAATTAGTGTGTATATGTGCTTTGTCTCAAAACTAATTCGTTGCTTCTTTCAAGGTAAGTTAGATTTACTTTTTAGATTTAATTTTTTTAGCATAATTAATTTTTGTTTACTGTATTTTAGCAGAGTATTAGTACTGATATGTCTGTTATTGAAGTTGCATAGTGTCAATAGTGCATGAATTACATTGTCTTTGATTAAAGTTGAATTGAACTTTAGAACCAGATTTTGCAGTCGGTTGGACTCACCATTTCATGTAAAAATTTTTAGAGTTTTGAAGTAAAATTGGTTCTATTCTCTTTATCTACGTGTCCTCTGAGTGAAGACCAAATTTCAACTCATTCGGAGTTGATTTGGTCAGATTTTTAAGCACTTTTCAAAAACAGGTTTAGCGGCAGATTGAATTTCGGGATAGACAAATTTCCAGATTTTAGGTTTTCTTGAAACACTTATATCTGGTGATTCTGGATGGATTTTTGAATTCTATAAAAAGTGTTCGATTTCTGCATGTGTCTAGAATCCAACAAAATAATTTTCATTAAAATTGGATTTCATTTGACCCCTCAAATCGTCTATTTTCAAAAGTCTATCAAAAAATAGATTTTGCATTATAGCGAGGGTAAAATAGACATTTCAGTAGCTAATTAAATTTCTTTAATTTTTTTGCAGTTTTTTGTAGATTATATAGTTTCATTACAGAATTTAGAGTAGTCAGTATTAGAATAAATTAGTTGCTTTATTAGAATTTACATGTTAGTGTAGTTTTATTTAAATTGCACATTAGTTATCGTAATTATTGTTAGAATTAATTTTAGTTGTATCTCTGAATTAATTGTAGTAATCCCAATTGCTAACTTATGGTTTTTATTTTTATAGGTTTACAAGTATACTGCAGGTCAAAAGGCATATTTACGCCATGGGTGTGAATGTTATAACTTGTGAAAGAACGAAAATACCCTTTTGGACTTGAAGGAGTATTCGAGCAGCATCGTTTAGATTCTGATGTTCTTAGTTATTTTTGTTAATGTTAATTAACTTGTTACTTGTATTGTAAACATTTTAAAATATTAATAAATTGAAGTATTTAGATTTGATTTTGGATATTATCTCGCTCCCTATGGATTTGACCCGTACTCACCACGTCTGTGGAAGTTCAAATTTTTTTATATATTTGGTTACCGATTTTCCAAAACATTTATTGAAAATATCTTTTTAAAATCATCATTGCAAAAAGTACAACCAGCGTATGAGTATCGGTTTAATTGTTCACTAGCGTAAAAAAGGCTTGTAAAGGAGGAGACGTGGGCCTAACGTCCACTTTGGCAGTAAGAGGAGCAGATGTATCAGAAGTGTGTATTGATTGTGCAGTTGATGCACGTGGTCGGTTGTGTAATCATTGCATCATCACCACTCTATCGGCTGTCGAAAACTGGAAAGTGTTCGGCAAAGCCTCTATTGGGGATGTCGAAACAAGTTATGAATAATTTCATATCACCTTTGATGGCATAGGATCAAGTGATGAATGAGGATCTTGGAACTCATTGGAAACTCTTGCAGATGGAAAAAACACCCTATTTTTTTGTCTGAGGAGAGGAATTTGACTGTGTGAGATGAGGGTTTTCAACCTCCTTGAGGGACCGAGGTGTTCACAAGGTGATCTTTTTTATTCCCATCCTCAAATAAAAACTGCAAAATGATTCAGTCTATGGACAATTGATTTGTTCGCATTCTCTTGGCACTCTTGCCCAATCCTCTATACCCTTAGCTTCACGGTACTAAGAACCAAATCCCCTAGCTTCACAGTAGTAGGAACCAATAAGAACGGTTTCACATCGCTTGTGAAACTCAACTGTGAGTTCTATTGACTCACTGTAACTCAATCCAAGAGTTACAAATACAAATGGTTGAATACAATCACTCTTTTACACCATACAAATGTGAACACAGTTATATTCAAGGGTGAGTGAAACCCAATAAGTTTGACTCATTGGCTCACTCTATAGTTGTTGCTAACTTCAATGCTTGGATAGAGAAATCTAAAGGCGCGGTCACCTGCAGTGGCAATGGCGAAATAAAGATGAAGAGTGTAGAGAATAAAGGGGAAGGATCGTACATAATGGTGTAGAAAGTACATTAACAAGGAGAGGATGCAAATCCTAAGGTTGAGATTAATATGAAAGGTCCTCAAGAAGTGAATGTGAGTGAGAGTACTTTAGTTGGATCCAATGCCCAACGAAAGGTTGAGACTGCAATGAAGAGTGCATAGAAGGATGCTCAAGAGGATATTGAGGTTGTATTTAAGAGTGCACAGGACGTTCCTAAGGAGGGTCATTTGGAGGTATCAAAGAAGCATCCTCAGGAGTCTGAAGTTGATGTCTCAGAAGATAAGCCTTTGGAGGAGAAAGTGAATGCTTTGAGGAAGAGGTTGCATCAGGAAACAAGGTTCGATGCACATGGACAAATACTTTGTTTATTTGTTATTTTGTATATATATGTTTGTAAGATGTTTGTAATCATTATCAATTTTACATTCAATCATTGATTAAATTGTCATATGTATGTGTGTGTGTGTGAATCATGCTTTTAGGATAATTAGTTTGATTCTTGCGGTTTATGTGAAGAATGTTATACATGTGTACATGAGAAATATGTTTATAAGATAACTATGTTGCGTATTGTAATTTATTGATTAATTTGTCATATATGTTTGGGTTATAGTTGCCATGACCATGTCCACCGTGAGAGAAATGATTGGTGTTGGTTATTTTTTTACATTTTTATTTTTATTTAAATTAATTTCATTTCTTAAAAAAATTTGATTTAAGTTCATGTGGCATCACTTGTCTGGTAGGAGCAGCTAGTGCACGTCACCTTGTGTTGGGATGTTGCAAGTTCAAAACCCAATGGTACGGTTGATTAATAACTGGTGGGGGTCTGCCTAACCCAAGCTTGCATTTTAAAAAAAAAGTCCACCTTGATTCAAAAGATCTAAATCTTTTACTACACTAATGAAATTCAGTTTTTTTTCACTTTATAATTTGAAGAAACCACATCCGACATGAAGACCTGGTCGCATTGGTTCAACCAGTCATACCTATAGTCGTCATAATGGCGACACAAAACTCTGATGCTTAGGACCCCCTTACACAAAGGTGTGATGCCCATGAAAATTGAACAATGATAACT
Source organism: Nuphar pumila (assembly GCF_984573655.1). NCBI lineage: Eukaryota > Viridiplantae > Streptophyta > Magnoliopsida > Nymphaeales > Nymphaeaceae > Nuphar > Nuphar pumila. The sequence goes on along the minus strand of NC_143252.1, from coordinate 101,507,926 downwards.
CATCTAATGGCTAAAGCCCCACCCCACTACCCTAACCCCCTTGGGGCATCAATGAAATTTAGTTGACACCAACCAAAGGGCAAGAATCTAAACCATAGTTAGATCATTAAATAATGAATAGATAATAAGAATGGCTTTGTATTAAAAAAGACATACTAAGAAAACAAAAAAAACTGAGTTTAAAAAGTGCAAACAATACAGAGGTTTAATTTGTTTTTTATTTTATATGAGACTTAACAAGAAAACAGTTTGGTGAAGTGGAGATGAGTGAGTTCTCTGCAGGTTTTTCTTGGTCTCCTCTGGAAGGGGATGACCAACATGTTGTATACCAGAATTCTTGTATCAAATTCCACACCCAAGCCCATCTCTCATGGGCAGCTATAGTAGAGGGCTCTCCTATGCAGGAATCGTCCCCAAGAGCTTTGGTAGTTTAAGTGGGAGATTCGTATCGGTTGGAAATTTCCTTCCAACAAAGTCCTGCTCTGGATTCATTTACCTGGAATCTCAATGGAGTGGCCAACTTCTTCATATCGATAGTCATACTCAGGCCATGGAGAAAGGTGCATTCGCTTAGATTTGCATCGTTGTTCCACTAAATGTTGTACCAAAATCATATATCGAGATAGTGATTTTGAACTGCCGAAACTTTAATCAAGAGATTATCTATGAACAAAAGATTCGATTATGTTCACAATGTGGATCTACTAATCATTCACTAATGACATGTCTATTGCAAAAGAATGTCACTCCTGTTCCTGAAGAGTCGACCCCTGTAAATGAGTGAAGGTAGGTGAAGATCCAATGGCAGCCGAAACCTAAATCTTGTATTGTGGTTTGCTTATTTTTTTTGCTTAAGTATCATTTTCCTTTATTTACTTATATCTGTATGTGTAAACAGCGAAATAGTTTTAAAACCCACTTCACCCCCTGCCCCTTCTTGTGTATTTCACCATATCGGAACTCAACATGAATGTCGTACTATATGTGCAAATTTATTACGGTATTTGTGATGTTACCATGATGGTTTCAGTTATAGGGGTTTGCTTATTAGGTTATGCGAACTTTGTGAGGTCCACAAAAAAAATGTGTGAACCTATATTTTAGTGAGAGTTTGCGATACCAGGAGATTCTTTGCGCAAACCTGAGGAGTTTTGCTTGTGCGAAAGGTAAAAAGGCCAAGCATTTACAAATTTAGACATGGAGCCGATTTCAAAAATTATGGGGCATTTCAAAATATATATTATTTTTGTTGTACAATATGATCATTTTTTATAAATGAAATCCAACATCAACATACTCAAGCATGATATGTCTAGGCTTCCAATCGAGCAAACTGGATTTCCAATGCATGTTTGAGTTCATTGTAGAGTCTACACAAATATCTTCTATGTCTTACATTATCTAAGGTCATGAAATGTTGATCTTATTGACATTTATATCGTAGATTGGGAAATTTCAAGTGGGTATTACAAATTAAACAAGTATACTGTGCTTTTCGGTATTTTTTTTCTTTTTCTTGTTTTGAAACACATTCCGCCTCTTCAAATTACTCTTAACGAATGTCAAAATCATATCGGCTATAGAATCGTTTAGCCAACGATTCAGTTGAATCAGTCAATACCGATTCTCAAGTGAATCATTCTAAACTGGTTAAAAAATAATTATAAATTGTTCCTTCTCAATCAGAATGTGACGTGTTAAAAGTATTAAAATAATCTTTAAAAAAATATTTTTTATATTTTATACATTTATTTAAAATAATCGATTCAAGTTAGTATCCTATCAATTTTTTGCATATTCGCACTGATACTAACAACATTGCTCTTAACCGAGCTAGTAGGTGAAGAAGATTATTTTCAAACATAAATTAGTATACCAACATGCATACCTACCACCACCGAGGTGGTATCCCATGTGGTAAGAGGGGTCCTATGGCAAGCTGAAGGCCCAGGTTCGAATCCTTCTACTGCATGAACTTAAGAGATATCTGATAAGGATTTGTCTAACCCCAGCTTGCCTTTCAAAAGAAAAATATATAAATACCTACCCTTCAAAGTCTATCACTTTGCATCAATGAGTATATAATGTGTTCCAATTGCTATGGAGGGGTGAACTGGAGACAGTCCAAACCTTATGCTTTTTGCAAGAAATTGCTGCACTCATAACTTGAATCCATAATCTGGAGGGCGGATCAGGTGCAATCACATTGCACACTTTGAGTGTGACGCTTTATCGGACCGCCCTCCATCTCTGGGGGCACAACATGTCGGTTGTGGGCTCCAACAAAAGATGAAAGACGGTTAGGTGCAGCAGCACACCAAAGTGTGAAATGTGATGGCACTTGATCCAGGATCCATAATCTCTCATATAGAACCTAGGCATTTTACTGGTGCACTAAGTGATCATGCATAATATTCGCATTTTATTCATCTTTATTTATACATGATCCATGTCAAAATCACATTAAAAACTCATCTTTATCATTGTTTTCATGGTTTTGTTTTAAATTGAATTTTTTGAGGAAACACTGCATTTTCTGATCCACTCATGCGTTTTTAGTGTTTCTATTAGTTTTAGAATTTTTTTAATTGTAGTTTAGTTAGAATAGGTTGTAATTAGCCAGTTTTAATTAGTTTAGAGATTTTTTATTTTTAGAGAAACATGTTTTTAATAAGAGACCCTTTTTGGAAATTATTGAAACATCTTCAGACTCTTTTTGAAAAACTTGTTTCTAACCTAATTATATTAGTACAAATAGGACTTTTTAATCATGAGAGAACGTTTTTTCCAGCATTGGATTCATGCTCTCTCTCTCTCTCTCTCTCTCTCTCTCTCTCTCTCTCTCTCTCTTTGCCGATTTCTTCCTCTCCCTCTTCTCCTTCTCCTCCTTTTTCTTTTTCTTCTTCTTCTTGCTTCTAGCCTTTCTCATCGTCGGCAACATCATCTTCTTCATCGGAGGCATGCGTGCAGTTTGGGATCAACCACACTCTCTTCTCAACCTATCCGTCGAAAGTGAATCGTTCAGTTTGCTTCTCCCTCGTTTTACCATAGTTTTAGTTTTGCATAGCATAAATCATGGCGTTGCATGTAGTTTTAGTTGATCCTTGCATATTTTGCATATTCATGTGATTTAATCTAGTTTAGTGTAGTTTTCTTGCATCTGAAAATATAAAGAGAAAATACATATATATATTTCTTTTGATATAGTGCAGTCGTTTTCTTGATTTATGAATAGAATAACTGTAATATAGGTAAATTGATAGTTGTGGCATAGGTTCTTGTATCTTTTCTTGATTTCTATTAGTTTTAGGTTAGAGTTAGCCTGCATCATACTTTTAATATTCGGTGTTTCATTGATTACGTAAATAAAACTAATTTTTCAGCCGATATAGCATTTTAACATAGTTTTCTGAATATTGTTTTTTTTTAGATGACATCAAATAAATCATAGTTCTTTGCATTGATTGCTGTTTAATATCTGCCATTAAGCTTTTAGTAAACATTAGTTTAGTTTTTAGTTAATTAGATTACTTATTAGATTAGAAGAACAAAAAGAAAAAAATCAGTTTAGCCTTTATTGTAGTCAGTGTTTCCTTGAATCATAAGATTTTATTTTGCTATTTTAAATTAAGCATAGTTTTTACAGGTTAATGTTAGTTTTCAATTTAGTATTTAGTTTAGTTTTAACTGGATGCATGTCAATTGTTTTTAGTTCAAAATTTTTTCTTTTGTCTTTGTTTTGCATAATCAGTTAGGTAGTTGTCATGCTTTCTTGTTTTTAATATAGTTAGTTTTATTCCAAATTTGTGTTAGCTAGTTAGTTTAGATTTCGATATAGCAGCATGTTAAATTAGTATTTTGTTTGTTACTCAACTATTCTAATTGTTGTAGATAAAATAGCTTAGCTGAATCATGTTTTGTTTTTTTTTATCATCTTTTGCTTTTAGTGAGTTAACTTGAGTTTGAGTTAAAGCATTGTAGCTACAGATTAATTTTAGTTTAACTCATTAGTTAGTTAGCAGATCAATTTAGGTTAGTTTTGTTTAAATCATGTTATTAGTTTAGTATTTGTTTTATTTATTTTAAGCCTAAAAATTGTATTAACATTAGTTCTTAAATATCAGCCGATAGTGTAGATTAGATTAATTTTTGTTGACTTTATATTATTCATTGAGTAGGTTAAATAGGTTAGTTTTTTTATTATTTTTATTTCATGTTTGTTATGTGTTGACTCGTTGGTAACTTCCGTACATTAGTTTAGTTGTTAACTTGTTATTCAGTTTTTTTGTCTTTTAGCTAATTAGTTTTAGTTCTTGTAATTTGGTTAGCATAGTTTTCTTGATTAGTTTTATTAATTAATTTGTTAGTAGTTGAATTAGTTTCTTGATTTATAGTTAGTTAGTTATTAAGTAGTTTAAATAATTAGTTCAAAACTTGTTATTCGGTTAGAGTGATTTCTTGATTTTTGTTTTTAGTGAGTTTGTTAGTTTGTTCCTTTTGTGTTTCTCATTTAGTTAGTTTTGCTATTTCGTCCTCTAGTATAGTTAGTTTGTTTTGTTTTGTTTTGTTTAGTTCTTCTTGCTGATTTTGATTTAATTTAGTTTTAGATTGGGTTTAGTTGCTTCGTTTTGTTGTGTTTTGTTTTGATTTTTGTAGGGAAGTGATCAGACATGCGGTGAGCCCCTTTTCAAACCCTCGAAGTGCCCTCTAAGGTCTCTTCAGACCCTCAGAAGTGCCCTCAGAGAGCCCTTAATCAAACCATGAAAAAGTGCTCAACCTAGAAGAAAATCAAGGGGACAAACAAAAGACTCAAGCACCGAAGACTTTTTCCTTTATTTCTAGCTTATGCTTTTATTTCATTAATTTAATTCAATTTGGGTCTGTAATAAAAACATTTATCATTTATTTTTATTTGTTTAAGCCCTCTAGAGGGGCAGCACTCTCTTGTTTATTTAGTTAATTAATCTTTTATTTTTCAAGGCAATAAAGAGTAGCTTAGTTGTTTGTGGAATACAAAGTATTTTTCCGTTCCCTGAGTTTGACCCGAACTTCACCACTAGTGTGAACCGGTTTTTATTATTTGATGCATGGTTTGCATAAATATTTTTATCGAAAATATATTTTTAAAATGCTTTATTGAAAAAGTTGCATCAAATTTTTAGCGCCATTGTCGTGGAATGATGATTAAATATGAGTATTCACTTTATTGTCATTGTGTGTTCTCGTTTGTTTAGGTTGCTAGTTTCCCTTCTGTTTACTGTTTTGGCCTTACCTTTCTTGCACGGCCCACCTATTAGGATACTCTTAGAGGTGACTGCGCACGATCGGTACCGTGCTCATAGCTTTTTTTTTTGCAGGATATTTGTTGAGTGCAATTGTGTGGTGCTTGTTTATTTCCTATTTTCTAGTTATTTTCTTTTTACCTGCTTTGTAGTTTGTTGTGGTTTAGCCGCACTGCACGTTAGGTAGGTAGAAAGCTTTTTGCTTAGGGTGGTTGCTGCACCAGTCTACCCTCAGGTGTATGCAAGGGCGATGCTCGCTTGACCTCGAGCTTGCAGAGATAGTTGAAGACCCTGAGTCCCTTATTAGGAGTGCCCACAGATCTGGCCCCATGGCTGAGGATCCGCAGTTAACCCATCCTCTGAGGGAGTACTTCACTCCCAATGCTTACACTTCCACCTCCTGCATCACGAGATCTGATGTAGGAGCCAATCAGTTTGAGATAAAGGCTAGCATAATTCAAATGCTTCTATCTTTTTATGGTCTGAGCAACGAAAACCCCTACTGTCATCTTGATGAGTTCCTCGAGATCTGCTCCACTGTGCAGATCAATAATTTTGGGTATAACGTGTTGAGGTTGACATTGTTCTCATTCTCCCTACAGGATAAAGCCAAGCACTGGCTTGAGGCCTTAGATACAGTTCAAATTATCACTTGAGAATGCATGTAGAGTGAGTTTCTCAAGAAGTATTTCCCAATTAATAAGACGAATGAGTTTCGTAAAGCCATTATCAGTTTCTCTCAGATTGAGGGAGAACAGTTCCATGAGACATGGGAGAGGATGAAAGATCTTCTCCAAAAGTGTCCCCACCACAAGGTGCCCCATTGGCAACTGGTGCAGTACTTTTACGATGGCCTGACCGAGAAGCACAGACAAATGGTTGACTCTTCGTGTGAGGGGGACATTGATGATCAAGAGCAATGATGAGGCATGGACATTATTTGATATATTGAGCGAAAATACCATGCACCATGCCTTGTCCTTACGACTTGATAGGACCATACATGTTCCTAGTGGTCCTAAGAAGGGAGGGATTTTCGAAGTTGGGTCTGGACATGATTTGCAATTCAAAGTGGACCAGTTAACCAAGAAATTAGATCAATTATTGTCCAACCCAGCTTCGCTAAATCCACTTGGAAAAGTGTGTGAGCAATGTGCTTGCCCTGCACACTTTTTTTCTATGTGTCTGACAACACCACTCTATCTTGAATTCATTCAGGTGCAAGTGAATGTTGCCCAAGATTTCGCCAAACTGGTGCACGATCCTTATACACCTACCTATAACCAAGGATGGTGAAATCATCCCAACTTTGCGTGGAGAAATCTACAAGAGCCACCCCCACATGCCTCCCCAAACACAGCACAGACAGAGTAACCTCCCACAAGGTTACCCGCGTCCCACATTTTCACAGGCCCATCCTCAGCTTAGTTTGCCTTCTTCTGATGAGGCCACATGGAGCCCATCTTTTCAAGAGAAGCTGCTCGAGGCCTTTTTTGACATTAAGGCTAACCTCAGTTTCCACACGCAGTCGATAGCAAAGCTAGAGACTAAGATGGGACAGATGGTTGAGGCTTTGAGTAGGCGAAGTGAGAGAAGCCTTCCGAGTCAGACTATCATCAACCCGAAGGGTAAGGAACCCATGTATCACGGCATGCACCTCATAGAGTCCCACCAATAGGAGGCCAACTTTGTTATGACCCTTTAAAGTGGAAAGGCATTTCACCCTACTCAAGAGTCGACTGACGAGTTCACTGACTGACCAGTCGATCTCCACCACTAGGCCCAAGGAGAACGGGCAGAGCCCATGTCCTGTGCCTTCTTCGTATATTCTTAGAGCCCCTTTTCCTGAAGTCTTGGCCAAACTGCACGATTTTGGCAAGCAGGGGGCGCGCATGCACGAGATGCTTGACATGTTCAAGCAGGTTCACATAAACATCCCCCTGCTTGACGTCACCCAGCAAGTACCTACTTATGCAAAGTTCCTCAAAGAACTTTGCACGCAGAAAAGAAAATCGAGGTTGTTGCCCAAGACGATCTTCTTGATTGAGCAAGTGAGCTTTGTGTTTTGGCACCAAGCCTCACTTAAGCTCAAGGATCTTGGGACACCAATCATCTCTTGTGGCATAGGGAACAAGACCATTGAGTGTGTATTGCTCAATTTTGGGGTCAGCGTAAACATTTTGTCGGGTTCCCTGTATGACACTTTTGGGATTGGAGATCTGAAGCCCACGACTACTATCTTGCAGTTGGCTGACAGGTCTACCAAGCGTCCGCGAGGAATCTTGGAAGATGTGTTAGTTATGGTTGAGGACTTCTACTTCCTTGTCGATTTTCTTGTTCTGGACATGGAGGGTATTGATGTCGCTCGCCAGATCCCCATCATTCTGGGCAGACCATTCTTGGCTATTGCCCACGCTCGTATCGATTTCTATACTGGAGAGAAGGAGGTTTCTTTCAACAACAAGCATTTACGATTATATATCTTTGATGTCACCATAAGAGCGACAGAACATGATGATTGCTTCCAGGTGATAGACATCATAGGGAAGCAATCCGATCCACAGTTGGATGCATGCTCAGATAGTTGTTCGGTTTGTGGCTCTCCATCCTTTGAGAATAGCCTCCATATATAGACTAATCTCATTCGTCTTGCTAGTCTTGAGAGTCATCGTAGGGTCCAAAGGGGTAGAGTTGGAGGAAACATAGTGTGCAGTGTCACAGATGACACTATTTTCCTTAAAACCTCTGATTGAGCATGACTTCACGTCCATTGATCTCATGAATGATGAAGGGTCACCAGAGATACGTCTGGCTGAGAACGTAAAACCTAGCACTTTATGGGAAGCAACCCATATTTATGATGTACTATTAGTAGTCTTAGTAGTTTTCTGCTTTTAGTTAGTTTTCTTCTTTCGTTATCATGAATGATAGCATGTATGCATTGCATTTTTATATATTTTTATGAGTTGCATAACTGGTAGACAGGTGAAACCTATGCAGAGCCATTCATATGCCGTATCAGGTAAGGTTCCACAGTGTAGATCAGGTGACTTCTACTTCTTTTCTCCCACTTATTTTTGTTCTCATATGCATTCTCTCAGTTTCATGCAAGCATGAGGGAGTGTCACTAAGGACAATGTCATTCAAGCATGAGGCAGGGTGTAGTTTGCACACTTAATTTTTTTTTTGTCTTTGTACTTGCACTTTTGATGAAAACTCATAAAAATTGGGCTTTTAAGGAATGAGTTTGATCTTATATGAATGCTTTACATAATCTAATATTTTTAGAAAAGTTTTAAGCCCCACAAAAAAAAATTCTGACTGGTCTAGAAAACCATGGTTATTTATGCGGATTTCAAAGAAATGATTATAGATGCATGTTAGAGTTTATTTTGAATCATAAGTATGAATATGCATAGTTTTATTTTTGAAAAACTAAGCAAATGAACAACATTGAAAAGAACACAAAAAGTGAAAAAGAGCATACGTTTAGTTGTTTGGTATCTTCATATTCCCCAGTAGCTGGGCTCAAACAGAAGTTGAAGTGTTTGATTCCCATGTTGAAAAGAATAACGAAGGAAGTCAGTTCTTTGTCTAAGTTAATATTTGTGGACTTTTTTGTTCGAGCAAGTAGAGCCTGAGGGGTGTTTACACTTGGTGCCCTAAAGCCATCTGGCTCGGGAGTTGTCGGCCCGAAAGCCCATTACATGGACTTTATAGAGAGCCTAATAGATGTTGACATTGCACATGACAGAGAAGCAGACTATATGTAAACTACAAAAATTGAAGGTCTACTGACTTGAGCAATTAAGTCAGAGATACTTTGTATCCGGTGCCCTAAGGTCGTTTGGTGTGGGAGTCATTGACCCAAAGCTTGTTACACGAGTCACGAAAACTGGAAATTTGAAATAGTGCTCAATCAAAAAAAAGAAAAAGTGTGAAAATTTTGAAAACCAAGAAAAAGAAAAAGTTTATAGCTTAGAAGCAAATATTGAGAAAACCTGTGCAGAAAACATATGAGTGAGGATTAATAAAATAATAACATGTACATATTTGATTTTCTGAGAATAAAGCATAAATAATTATGATATTTAGAAAAGTGAAAGAAATAATTTTACTCTGTGGTGGTCAGTAAAAGACTCTAATCATGTTTTGAAAGTGTAATGGCATGAAATATTTGCGAAAATAAACCCTTTAACCGGCTAATGGTTTTTAATGTTGAATTTTTATGCATACATGATAGAGATGTTTATGGGTAGCATTACTGCAAGCCCTCACGAGACCTTACTCGTCTACTGGGGTAACCCAGGAGTTGAAAGAGCTTGTTGCATATGCTAAATGCATCTATGATTCCTACAAAAGTGAGTTAGGTTATTGTTCTAGTTAGTTGTTATTTTTGCTTTTTGCTTCAGTTTGCTCAAGGACTAGCAAACGATAAGCATGAGAGAATTCGATCATGCATAATATTCGCATTTTATTCATCTTTATTTATACATGATCCATGTCAAAATCACATTAAAAACCCATCTTTATCATTGTTTTTGAGGTTTTGTTTTAAATTAATTTTTTTAGTAAAACACTGCATTTTCTGATCCACTCCTGCATTTTTAGTGTTTCTATTAGTTTTAGATTTTTCTTAATTATAGTTTAGTTAGATTAGGTTGTAATTAGCTAGTTTTAATTAGTTTATGAATTTTTTATTTTTAGAGAAACACGTTTTTAATAAGTGACTTTTTTAGAAATTACTAAAAAATCTTTGGACTCTTTATGAAAAACTCTTTTTTAACCTAATTATATTAGTATAAATAGGACTTTTTAATCATGAGAGAATGTTTTTTCCATCATTGGATTCATGCCCTCCTCTCTCTTGCTCTCTCTCTCTCTTCTCTCTCTCTCCCTTGCTCTCTCTCTATCTTTGTCGATTTCTTCCTCTCCCTCTTCTCCTTCTTCTTCTTCTTCTTTTTCTTCTTTTTCTTCCTTTTCTTCTTGCTTTTAGCCTTTCTTATCATCAGCAACATCATCTTCTTTGTTGGAGGCGTGTGTGCAGCTTGGGATCAACCACACTCTTCTCAACCCATCCGTCGGAAGTGGATCGCCTGGTTTGCTTCTTCTCCCTCATTTCACCGTAGTTTTAGTTTTGCATAGCATAAATCATGGCATTTTGTGTAATTTTAGTTGATCCTTGCATATTTTGCATATTCATGTGATTTAATCTAGTTTAGTGTAGTTTTCTTGCATTTGAAAATATAAAGAGAAAAATATATGTATTTTGTTTGATATAGTGTAGTCGTTTTCTTGATTTATGCATAGAATAACCGTATTATAGGTAAATCGATAGTCGTGGCATAGGTTTTTGTATCTTTTCTTGATTTTCTATTAGTTTTAGGTTAGAGTTAGCCTGCGTCATACTTTCAATATTTGGTGTTTCATTGATTACGTAAATAAAATTATTTTTTTTAGCCGACATAGAGTTTTAACATAGCTTTTTGAATATTATTATTATTATTTAGATGACATCAAATAAATCATAGTTCTTTGCATTGATTATTGTTCAATATCTGCCATTAAGCTTTTAGTAAACATTAGTTTAGTTTTTAGTTAATTAGATTACTTATTAGATTAGAAGAACAAAAAGAAAAAAATTGGTTTAGCCTTTAGGGTAGTCAGTGTTTCCTTGAATCGTTAGATTTTATTTTGTTGTTTTAAATTAAGCATAGTTTTTGCAGGTTAATGTTAGTTTTCAATTTAGTATTTAGTTTAGTTTTAACTGGATAGTTTAGTTTTAACTGGATAGTTTAGTTTTAACTGGATGCACGTCAGTTGTTTTTAGTTCAGAAAATTTTCTTTTGTCTTTGTTTTGCATAATCAGTTAGGTAGTTGTCATGCTTTCTTGTTTTTAATATAGTTAGTTTTATTCCAGATTTTTGTTAGCTAGTTAGTTTAGATTTCGATACAGCAACGTGTTAAATTAGTATTTTGTTTGTTAGTCAACTATTCTAATTATTGTAGATAAAATAGCTTAGCGGAATCATGTTTTGTTTTTTTCTATCGTCTTTTGCTTTTAGTGAGTTAACTTGAGTTTGAGTTAAAGCATAATAGCTACAGATTAATTTTAGTTTAACTCATTAGTTAGTTAGCAGTTCAAATTAGGTTAGTTTTGTTTAAATCATGTTATTAGTTTAGTATTTGTTTTATTTATTTTAAGCCTAAAAATTATGTTAACATTAGTTCATAAATATCAGTCGGTAGTGTAGATTAGATTAATTTTTGTTGACTTTATATTGTGCATTGAGTAGGTTAAATATGTTAGTTTTTTTATTTTTCTTATTTCATGTTTGTTATGTGTTGACTCGTTGGTAACTTCCGTACATTAGTTTAGTTGTTAACTTGTTATTCAGTTTTTTTGTCTTTTAGCTAATTAGTTTTAGTTCTTGTAATTTGGTTAGCATAGTTTTCTTGATTAGTTTTATTAATTAATTTGTTAGTAGTTGAATTAGTTTCTTGATTTATAGTTAGTTAGTTATTAAGTAGTTTAAATAATTAGTTCAAAACTTGTTATTCGGTTAGAGTGATTTCTTGATTTTTGTTTTTAGTGAGTTTGTTAGTTTGTTCCTTTTGTGTTTCTCATTTAGTTAGTTTTGCTATTTCGTCCTCTAGTATAGTTAGTTTGTTTTGTTTTGTTTTGTTTAGTTCTTCTTGCTGATTTTTATTTAATTTAGTTTTAGATTGGGTTTAGTTGCTTCGTTTTGTTGTGTTTTGTTTTGATTTTTGTAGGGAAGCGATCAGACATGCGGTGAGCCCCTTTTCAAACCCTCAAAGTGCCCTCTAAGGTCTCTTCAGACCCTCAGAAGTGCCCTCAGAGAGCCCTTAATCAAACCATGAAAAAGTGCTCAACCTAGAAGAAAATCAAGGGGACAAACAAAAGACTCAAGCACCGAAGACTTTTTCCTTTATTTCTAGCTTATGCTTTTATTTCATTAATTTAATTCAATTTGGGTCTGTAATAAAACCATTTATCATTTATTTTTATTTGTTTAAGCCCTCTAGAGTGGCAGCACTCTCTTGTTTATTTAGTTAATTAATCTTTTATTTTTCAAGGCAATAAAGAGTAGCTTAGTTGTTTGTGGAATACAAAGTATTTTCCCGTTCCCTGAGTTTGACCCGAACTTTACTACTAGTGTAAACCAGTTTTTATTATTTGATGCATGGTTTGCATAAATGTTTTTATCAAAAATATATTTTTAAAATGCTTTATTGAAAAAGTTTTAGCACTAAGCAAACGTCTTCTTAGCTAAACAAATGTCATCATCTCAACTAAAATGAGAACCACTAACTCTGTTAGATATTTTTCTTAATTTTAATGATGATCCTAATATTTTTAAATTTTAAAAAACTACATTTTAATTAAAGTCTTAAACAAATAGACAACCAACAATAGCATTTTCCATAGGTTTTTACTCATCTGGTAGGGGCAACTTAACCGTGAACCAACCAACCGGAGCTCTGCATGGTTGGTAGGAGTTGTCAGTGCACGTCTTCTTGTGGTGGGATGTTACATATTCAAAACCTCAGTGGTACTATTGAATAATAACTGGTGGGGTCTGCCTAAGCCCAGCTTGCTTTCCTTTAAAAAAAACTTAACCTTGAACCTCACAATGTTAGGGACATCACAATTTCTAAGTTGATCCTAATATTTTAAGAAATTAAATAACTGCTTCTTATTTAAAGTCTTCAACAAATAAACAACCAATAATAACATGGTCCTTAAGGACTCCGCACATCTGGCAGGGGCAACTTAATCCTGAACCTCACCAAGTTAAAGGGACATCACAAGTTCGAAACCTACGGGAGGGCATCCTTTGCCACAAGACCAAAGTGGATGTACCAGCTCTTTAGTGGGCGGGTCATTACCAACCTGAGGCCAGCCAATGTGTTGTCTATGATGGGTTTTTTTTAACAGCAAAAAAAAAAAAACTAACAATGGCATTGTCGTTTTTGTGTGTCGTGTCGGCATGTACCAAGCATCTCATGCATGTGGCATGAACTCTGACAAGCCATCAACCATATAATCCCGACCCACACCAGTCCCATCATCATCATCATCATTGATGATGGATCTGGGAGGGTGGTTGAGTGCACCATGGCTCTCGTACATAGGCATATTGGTGGTGGTAGCAGCAGTGTGGACAGTAGGAGCGAGCCACAATGATGAGAAGGAGTATCGACAGTGCCTTAGCGACTGTGCCAAGGATGTGTTGTCATGCATCCTGCCCTGCTCTATCAAAGCAGTCGGCACGCTTCTCTTGTTGGATTTTTTGGATTGAATCCAACCTAAATATGATCTGTATTGACATAGGTACATCAAGGGACAATGTGGCTTTTCAATTTTGGGCAGGACAGTTATGAGAATGTGATGAGATCTCATAATTGTCTATGCATGATAACCACCCATTATGAGAGACTCCCTCCCATTATAATTATGCCATCATGGGACCTTGATGAGAGCTACATGTGTGATACCAGTTTTTCTTTCTTGGGTTCAAGGTTTCTGCTCACCTCTCAACTTGATGACATGGGCTCATCGAGGGTGTGGATTGGCTGAGGAGAACGTTGACAACCCACCTCCACTGAAGTTTTGTTTTTATCAACTATGGCTGCTTCTGTTAAATGACACTCCTATTAGATTAATATAACATTGGGTTATGGGCCCAAACCACCGTTGCTTCTGCTGTGCATGTCCAGGTTGTGGGTGCACTGCCATTCATGCCATGCTCGATGGATTTGTTGGCATTCTCTTATCCCTCATTGGACCCCTGTTTGGTTTTGGGAGTCGATGGCGAAAGGAGGGAGGTGTCGATCGGTGACACATTGCCTGCTTGCCTGTTGTTGATATCGTGAAGGCACTGTCAAGGCCGACAGCGGTCATCGTCGGGAGTCGGGTTGTGTCTCTTTCCCTTCTTTCTCCTATTTTGTTTTTTGATTTCGCAGACATAGCCACTGATAGACGAGAGGGTTGTGTATGTTCGCCCCCGATGATTCACTGAATCCCACGTCCGTGTTCGGGGGATCGAATGAGCGCCACGTATTCATGCACATGGGGCTCGTATTCCCGTGTATGTTGACATAACTTTGCATCGGACTCTGGTGATGTTGCAAAGACTTAATCACCCTTACTTGCTTTTCTTGCCCTAAAATGACGGTTCGAGGAAATGACAAAAATATCCTCCATTCAAAAGTTGTGAAACGACGGGTGGGGAAAAGGACAAAAAAGCAGAAATTCCAGAAAGTTTGATGTTAACCATTTAAAGTGGAGACGTTCGCCTGCGCCATCTGCTGTAACAGTGCTCCCATTATCAACGTTCCAGTGTTACAAAACATTCCAGTGTCTTCTCTTCATTACTGCTGTCGTTAGGCATCATGGAAGAAAGCAATGATTCACAAACATTCCAACCAGTGCCATCAAGGCACAGTGAGTAGCTTTTCATCTCATCATGCTATCGATGAAGAAGGCACGTTGTCTTGTGTGCCATTAAGGCATTGTTTGGTTATTGCAGGTAGATCTTGTTATTACGAAGGTTGGAAACTTATCGATATTTGTAAGACGCTGGGACCTGTTGACAAGAACGCTTGTTTGCAGATTCTAGGAAGGGCCTCTACCCCATCAGGTATCCTACAGTCACTCATCATATGCATTGTATCTCAAACCGCTGTATTAGTAACAGACTCTCGTTTTTGTGAGATACATTTTTGTTAGTTAATATCGATTTGTTTGCTATTATGTTCAAGTAATTTATTGTGCGATATATTTATCGACCTTTTAGATAGTATGTTTTTGTATCGTCGAGTTATAAGTTATAAAAACTGAACTGTCGTATCGATTTTCAATATCTGACAAATCGCTATACATATCGTTTTGTAAGATATTATATGTTTTGTAATATGTATTTGTAAGATATTTGTACACAGACTTTGAAAACGTTTGGGTGCAGAAACACATCTTGACACGCATGGCGGGGCGATTTTCGCATGCATATCGTTGCTCTCTCAGCGACTTCTATTGAACTCGCTTTAGAGCCTCATGGATATTATGAGAGCGTTATCGTCAACACACATGTACGACATGTTTATTTTATTGGCATGGTAAGCGACACGTCGATGCTCAGCACAAGCAAACATCAAACCGCACTTGCTTTGATACTTTCATTCATTAAATTGTTGCTTTGACTTGCGTAACCCTAGTGGTATCCGTTCTTATATGCATCCTGATTAAATCGTAGTAAACCTATGCCGCTTGCTAACGGAAATTGATATATTGCTTACAAAACATTCCACTGTCTTCTTTTATTTGTCGTTGTTGTTAGGCATTAAGGAAGAAAGCAATGATGCACAAACATTCCAACCAGTTCTATCAAGGCGGCGTGAGTAGCTTCCCAGCATCATGCTATCGCTGAAGAAGGCATGTCGTCTTGTGTGTCATTAAGGCTTTGTTTGGTTATTGCAGGTAGATCTTGTTCTTACGAAGGTTGGAAACTTATCGATATTTGTAAGACGCTGGGACCTGTTGACAGGAATGCTTGTTTGCAGATGCTAGGAAGGGCCTCTACCCCATCAGGTATCCTACATTCACTCATCATATGCATTGTATCTCAAATCGCTGTATTAGTAACAGACTCTCATTTTTGTGAGATAATATAGACTTGTTTGCCATGTTACTGCAAACACAAATTGATATATTGCTTAAAACATTATTGAGCTTATCATCAGGTTGTAATAAAGACGATGTAGCTCAATCAATAGAAAGATCTGGAGAATTGAATATCTATACTTATGACCCAACTGAAGAATTGAACATCTGCACTAACGATGCACATGAAAAGAAAGGTGCAGGCATTAGACCCACTATTGACTTGAATGTTCCAGTGGAAGAAATGCAATTCAATGATGAGGTAGACTACCATGACAGCGCACATAATAAAAGTGTATGCACCGGGAATGTACACGGAAGTACACCTGACTTCAATGTTTCAGGAGAAGAAATGCAATTCAGTAATGATCCTGATTTTGATGTCAGTACACTTAAGAAAACCGTAGGAACTGGGAATGTACATGGAATTGCACTTGACTATGTTCCTGTAGAAGGAATGCATTTTAATAACGAAGAAGATGCATATAAATTTTACAATGATTATGCCTTAAAAGTTGGCTTCAGTGTGAGAAGGTTTTCTTGGTCAAAAAATGCACAGAGTGTCTTGGTTAGAAAGACATATGTCTGTTCCAAGCAAGGTTGGAAGAAATCAATGGGAAATCCAACTAGGAGCACGCCAGAATCAAGATGTGGATGTCAGGCGAGATTGGTTTTGAGAAGACATCCGAATGAGAAATTTGTCGTGCGTACTTTAATCAGTGATCATAATCATGATTTATCTGCATCATTTATGACTCCTATGCTAAGGTCACATCGTAAAGTAACTGTAGCTCATGCTGCAATGGCTGAAATAGCCGATAGCGCCGGCATTGCACCAAGGAAGACATACAATTTGTTTACCCGCATAGATGGTGGTCGCGAAAATGTGCCATTCACACCTTTGGATCTTAGAAACCACTTGAGCAGGAAGAGGACAGATAACATGAAGAACGGAGAAATATGTTGTTTGGTTCGTTACTTACAGAATAAATCAAGCAATGAACATGGTTTCTTTAGTGCAATGCAAGTAGACGCAGATGGATATGCCGTGAATATGTTTTGGTCAGATTCAAGGTCTAGATTAGATTATGAATGCTTCAATGATGTGCTTGTGTTTGATACTACAGTAAAGATTAACACTGAACAGTGGCCATTTGCGCAGTTTGTGGGAGTGAACCATCACGCACAGAGTTGTATATTAGGCGGTGCTTTTGTGTATGACCAGACCAAGGAAACCTTTGAGTGGTTGTTCAGAGTATTTACACAGGCAATGAACGGGAAGCATCCTGAAACTGTACTCACAGATGGTGATCACGCAATTGCGGCTGCAGTGCTTCATGTGTGGCCAGATGCACATCATCGCCTGTGTTTGTGGCATATCTTTCAAAATGCAGCAAAGAACATAGGACACATATTTAATCAGAATACAGGGTTTGACAAACATTTTACAAGGTGTGTACTTCATAGCGTAGACGAGGTCACCTTTAAGTCAGATTGGGACAAAATGATTAAGACATACGACCTTGCTGACTGTCTGTGGTTACAAAATTTATATACAGAAAAAGAGAAGTGGGCATTGGCATATGGAAGACAATACTTTTGTGCAGGTATGATAAGCACACAAAGAGCTGAATCTATGCATGCCACGCTGAAGAAAACCCTGTATTCATGTTTAACAATGTTTCGTTTCATGGAACAATATGAATTATTTGTAGACGGTCTAAGACAGAATGAGCTTGAACAAGACGTGAAATGCTTCAATACACGACCTCTAACTTTTGGCATGAAAATATTGATGTGACCTGCAGCTCTGTATACACTAACTGTATTTGAATGGATCAAGAAAGAGGTGTTTCATGTCATGAATTGCAGAATAGAAGAACTGGTGCAAACCAAGAATATGCACAAATACCATATTTTTTGTCAGGGCGAAAAGCATCAGGAAAGGCAAGAAGCGCATGTCACGTACAATGTCGACAACGGAAGGGTAGAATGTTCGTGCAAAATGTATGAATTCAAAGGTATCCTATGCTGTCATGCATTAAAGGCACTCAATCAAGAGAAGATACAAGAAATACCTGAGACTTACGTAATGCGAAGATGGACGAGACGCGCGAAGATTGAAATGCTCGTTATGGACAATGCGAGTAAATCTGGTGTTGACGAGAAGTGCCACATAGCCTCCCGTTACCAACAACTGTGTAGGTCATTCATGCATGTTGCTGATTTGGCATCGAGAAGCGAAGAAGGCTATGCATGTGCGAGAAAAGCTGCAACGGAGTTACTTGAAAACGTGGAGTTAATTCACATTAAGTCTTTTGCAGCGAATGAATACCAGCCGAAGATAATGGGATCGAACAACGTAGGTCAAAATCATGTCTCGCTTGACACTCCCGAGAAGTTGCGCCGAAGCGTAAACATTATCTTCAACAAGTCAGTAGTGAACGTTGTTGATTATAATGAACATATTCATGAAGCAAAGGGTATCAAAAGAAAACCTGCCTCTGATCGCAGTCGTCGGAGGGTAAAGGGTGCACTAGAATTGGTTGGCAAGAAAAGGACTAAGAAACAACCAACCTGTAATAAAAAACAACAAAGCCCTTCGAATGAACAGGTATGTAAAACATTATATTGCTCCCCATTGCGTGAAGCTTGTCAAATAGCTAAGTCGTGTAATGTCCATCATGCAGCAATACCCTGCAGAAGTACCGGCAAACGTTCAAACCTACATTCCTCCCGACCAGATTTCTGGCAACGATCGCTACAGTTTTACAAGGCTTTTGGTATGTTATCGATGTTGCGAGGAGGTAGGCATTTCTTGTGAAACTTAATTCAGTGTCTAATATTTTCTCTTTCATGACAGGCTACGATGCAGTCGACAGATAGGTTTGGGACACAGGAATCTCGTGTGGGCTATTAACTTAGTTGGCATGCCTCTTTGCATGACCCGATCTCCACAATGCCGGGTTTTTGGAGAGTTTATAGTCATCATATGATATGTCTTAAACGATGCAAAAACTTCATGCTTATGTTTAAGGTAGTATATCCAACAAAATCTTGAATAATCATAAAAAAAATAACATAGTAAGCAAATCCTCCCTTAGATACTACGGGTGTCTTCGCCTCGAAAGAATAGCGCGCAAAGTATTAGCGAAGACAAATACAGCGATTGTTTGCCATCGCTGATTACAGCGATGCAAATAATCAATAGATAAGGAAAGGATTTGTTGTCATCGCTGGACACTTCGTGCTTTTAGTCGGAGAGCGATCTGTGGCATCGCAGCATAAATCCGAGGGCACAAGTTGAAAAGATTTGTTTGTAAACGTAGATCTTTGTTCGGAAGTCAAGCTTCTCATTTTTCCAAAAATGCAACGATTACAATTGAAATTACTATTACAGAGATCTTTGTCTTCGCAATCGCTGTATTTGTCTTCGCCTCGAAAGAATAGCGCGCAAAGTATTGGCGAAGACAAATACAGCGATTGTTTGCCATCATCGCTGATTACAGCAATGCAAATAATCAATAGATAAGGAAAGGATTTGTTGCCATCGCTGGATACTACATGCTTTGAGTCGGAGAGCGATCTGTGGCATCGCAGCATAAATCCGAGTGCACAAGTTGAAAAGATTTGTTTGTAAACGTAGATCTTTGTTCGAAAGTCAAGCTTCTCATTTTTCCAAAAATGCAACGATTACAATTGAAATTACTATTACAGAGATCTTTGTCTTCGCAATCGCTGTATTTGTCTTCGCCTCGAAAGAATAGCGCGCAAAGTATTGGCGAAGACAAATACAGCGATTGTTTGCCATCGCTGATTACAGCGATGCAAATAATCAATAGATAAGGAAAGGATTTGTTGCCATCGCTGGATACTACGTGCTTTTAGTCGGAGAGCGATCTGTGGCATCGCAGCATAAATCCGAGTGCACAAGTTGAAAAGATTTGTTTGTAAACGTAGATCTTTGTTCGGAAGTCAAGCTTCTCATTTTTCCAAAAATGCAACGATTACAATTGAAATTACTATTACAGAGATCTTTGTCTTCGCAATTGCTGTATTTGTCTTCGCCTCGAAAGAATAGCGCGCAAAGTATTGGCGAAGACAAATACAGCGATTGTTTGCCAACGCTGATTACAGCGATGCAAATAATCAATAGATAAGGAAAGGATTTGTTGCCATCGCTGGATACTTCGTGCTTTTAGTCGGAGAGCGATCTGCGGCATCGCAGCATAAATCCGAGTGCACAAGTTGAAAAGATTTGTTTGTAAACGTAGATCTTTGTTCGGAAGTCAAGCTTCTCATTTTTCCAAAAATGCAACGATTACAATTGAAATTACTATTACAGAGATCTTTGTCTTCGCAATCGCTGTATTTGTCTTCGCCTCGAAAGAATAGCGCGCAAAGTATTGGCGAAGACAAATACAACGATTGTTTGCCATCGCTGATTACAGCGATGCAAATAATCAATAGATAAGGAAAGGATTTGTTGCCATCGCTGGATACTTCGTGCTTTTAGTCGGAGAGCGATCTGCGGCATCGCAGCATAAATCCGAGTGCACAAGTTGAAAAGATTTGTTTGTAAACGTAGATCTTTGTTCGGAAGTCAAGCTTCTCATTTTTCCAAAAATGCAACGATTACAATTGAAATTACTATTACAGAGATCTTTGTCTTCGCAATCGCTGTATTTGTCTTCGCCTCGAAAGAATAGCGCGCAAAGTATTGGCGAAGACAAATACAGCGATTGTTTGTCATCGCTGATTACAGCGATGCAAATAATCAATAGATAAGGAAAGGATTTGTTGCCATCGTTGGATACTACGTGCTTTGAGTCGGAGAGCGATCTGTGGCATCGCAGCATAAATCTGAGTGCACAAGTTGAAAAGATTTGTTTGTAAACGTAGATCTTTGTTCGAAAGTCAAGCTTCTCATTTTTCCAAAAATGCAACGATTACAATTGAAATTACTATTACAGAGATCTTTGTCTTTGCAATCGCTGTATTTGTCTTCGCCTCGAAAGAGTAGCGCGCAAAGTATTGGCGAAGACAAATACAGCGATTATTTGCCATCGCTGATTACAGCGATGCAAATAATCAATAGATAAGGAAAGGATTTGTTGCCATCGCTGGATACTTCGTGCTTTTAGTCGGAGAGCGATCTGTGGCATCGCAGCACAGTGATTTGTGGGTATTGTTCGAATGTCAAATCACACATGGAAAACGTATTTTTGAATATTTAAAACTTAATAAGCGGTATGGAAAGACGTATTTTTGAATGCTTCAAACGCAAGCATTTAATTTGGCGGCGGTTATCAAAAAAAGGTGGCATGCGAAAAGCCGTATTTATATTTTTTTTAAACGCAATCAATTAATTAGCTTCGTGCTTTGAGTCGGAGAGCGATCTGTGGCATCGCAGCATGGTGATTTTTGGGTATTGTTCGAATGTCTAATCACACGTGGATAGCGATATGTGGCATCGCAGCGTAGAACGTTGTTGATTATTGTTGGACCGTCAATCTTAGCGTGATGCGAAGGATTGTTCAAGTGTGCTGCGATGTGTGGCATCGCAGCGTAGGACTGTCAATCACTGTGCTGCGATGCCACAGATCGCTATTCAACGATAACCACAAATCGCCATACACCTCCAGTGAACTTCTTCTCCAGCAAATCTTTCGCGTTCCCGACACCTCCACTTGCCTTTTAAAATCATTTTTGTCAGTTCTCTTGTGAAAAGTTGTATCCATATATTATAAATAAAAGGCTACTCAATGTGTATTTTCCAACGGATACCCATAAATGTTTGAGTTGTCGTACAGTAGTCATTGATCATGTTGGTTGAGCAGTACATCTTTTAGGTCATAAATAGTCGCATAAGCACTGGAAGGTGTGTTTTTCTTCTACTTCGTGAACCAGCAACAACCAAACCGACGGTTCCTTCATAAACCTGGAGATCCGCCCTCGAACATAGAAAATTATAGTCGGTGAGGCAGACGAAGACAGCTACACGACCAACAATGGCGAATCATGGGTATATTGTCTACACATAGTCTACATGTTCAGCAAAATCCGTCTCTTTCATGCGTTTTTTGCGATTTGTTTTTGTGTACTATATAATGTAATTTAAATATCGGTCGTTGCAATGTCCGCATTCATTTCAGTCGAACATCCACCGACGAAGTTGGGCAAAAACTTAGTCAATCACTCCTGGAGGACATCAACCGAATGCGCAGTGAATTCGCACAATGCAACATGATCAGTAATTTTGTTAGTATTAAACTAGTAGTAGTTGTCTATAAATGTAAGCCATGTGTACGTATGATCAATACAACACCATATTTGCTGCAAACAGACTATATCCGATTTCGTAAATTATATTAAAAGCAACGCACCAAGCCAGACTGTGAGCGTCGTCAGCCCATATTTCATGGTATATCGGTTGTATTTTATGTTGTTTTTCATTATTGATTTAGTCCAATTGATTCGTATGTTAACGTTGGTGTTAGCAATGTTTCTTTCGGTTTGCAGACTATATTACGTCGTTTGCCATACTCCAGTGGATTTCAAGACGGCAAACCTTATTGGGTTAACGGTAATCATTGCAGAGACCTTATGACAAGTGAAAAGGTAAGCAAACAAACCTACAGTGCAATATTACAGCTTGACAGTGGTAACAACATTTTTTCGATCTATTTGCAGATACTGATTCCTACACTGTGGCAGTTTGAAAAGCATTGGGTCTTATACGTGATGGATTTACGCGAAAAACAACTATGATGTTACAATTCGTTGGAAGTTGACAGTGGTTTACGGCTAGACATTTCCCATCTCGTAAGATTCCATCTATATGAGTATCGTGTAGTGTACTGGGGTCATGAATTTACTTTCGGTCGCATTATTCTCAGATCGGTTTCCTCATAGCCATTTTGGGAGTCGATGTCAGCGAGTGGATCTATCGCACGGCATACCATGCTCCTTTACAAGATAATGGCGTTGATTGCGGCGTATTTGTAATGAAGTACATTGAAGCGATATACAATAGTGCAGAACCTTGTTTCAACGCTGTATGCCATTCCTTGGCCTTTGTTATTGGCAATTAAGGGCATGTCTATTGCTTCTAGTTTACAATCTGTTTATGCAGGTTGATATACCCGGATTCCGCGAAGAACTCTGCAAAAAGTTGACGTCCTTTCTCATTTCGGAGGAGAAACTGACGGAGGCGAGGTCTAAAAGGCTTGTAATTGATAAAAGATGTGCGCTCAACCCGCGTGATTGACAGTCACAGGGTGAGACTGCGATGTGTGCAATGAACAAAGACTTCTAATGTTCGAAATGATAATATTCAACATCGCTATGAAATGTTGTATGCTTAAACATCGCTTCAATGTCGCGTTCTTATTTTACGAATAGTACAAAGCGATACGCTTGATGGTCTAACGTCAAACTACACTGCTACGACCATGAAAACCTGTGCCAGCATTTGAAAATTGCTTGAATTTTAAACGACGGTTTCTTCATGCGATATTTAGAAATATCTTTCGCCAGAGAAAAATATGCTGGTCGTACTTGTGCTGGTCGAAAGCACCAGCAACCCAACACAATATGCTGGTCGAAACAGAGAAAAACTACAGAAAATGGGTTAGCGCCTGAACTAGGAACCCAAATCTATCATCAAAATTGCACCCAAACACCCAAATAGCCCTTCAAATCAGTCCCAATCTATCACACACCAAAAAATAACCAGATTACAATTGATTTGGGCAAACAAAACCCACCGATAGCATCACAATCACAAACTTTTTGCATTCAGGGTACTGTTCATCAGTTTTTTCAGAAAATACAATTAAATCCACTAAAAATTGAGATTTCATCCGACCATTAAAATTCTTGATTCATTCAATCACAAAAATCAAGAGCTAATGGAATCCAACATCAATCGACCAAAAGTTCAAGACTTCAAGGTTGGTACGGACGTCAGCTGTGGAGAACACAAGCTGAGGTGGGTCCCAGCACAACCGATGCAGATGAAGCTTCTTCCTCTCACCGATCTTCAACAAAGCACCCTTTCATTTTCAATAGAGCTCTGATACCATATTGAAATCGGGAAACCAGCAAGAATAAAAGGAGAAGAGAGGAGAATAGAGAGGGAAGACAACTTAAGCTTCATTAGCGCAAAACCCTGAAAAGGTTACAACATATAGCGGTCGACCCTCTTTTACACTACATGACAAAAATTTAGATACCCACTAACACCTTGAAACATTACAGTTATACACTACATGACTTGGCAGAGCTCCTGCTGGCCACCCTCAGCGCGACTACACCACTGGGTTACTGTCGAGGAGGACGGCGAGAACGGTGATGGAGGGCCTCGTTAGGTTGTACAGACAGAGCAATCGATAGGTTTCACTTTATACTATTCTGTCTGCCGTTCGTTTTAAACTCAATCAATTTTCTGCATATTTCATCCCGTATTACCGGAATATGTTTCTGCAACAAAACAGGTAATGTGAAATCCAATATATAACAGGAATACCCAATAACATCGGATACGAAGCTCATACAACGTGGAAACAAGGTTGTTCTCCATTGTATATTGCTTCAATATGCTTTATTACGAATATGCCACAATCGACCCCATTACTTTGTAACGGAGCATCGTCAGCACAGAGCAACATCCACTCACTAATGTCGACACCCATTTGCCCGTTAAGGAATCCCGCCTGTGAAAAAGGGATAATATATTACAGTCCGGTCCACCGCGAATAGCTACTTCAGCTTTGGGTACAAGCTTACCAAATGCATAGCATCGCGTTCTACGCCACTGTGGCAGTCCAATGAGTTGTAGCACCATAGTTGTTTTAGCTGAAAATTCATCTCGTATAGGACCCAATGGTCTGGATGTTGCCAGAGTGTAGGGAGTAAAATCTGCGAATCGATAAAATCATTTTTCGTTCCAGAGACTTATCGTGATGGGGATATTACGAATAAACCTTGGATAAGAGGTTTGTTCACTTACCTTTCCAAATTTCGAAATGTCTATGCACTCATCATCGTTGTTCCAACAAGGTAGTGCATCGTCGAATCCTATGCCGTATGGCTTTTGCCGGACGTACATCTGTTGCACGAAATAGCAAGGTTTAACCACCAAGAAACGTGAGTACGTCATGAAAGCAAACAGAACAACAGCGGCACAGACATACCATGAAATACGGGCTGATGATGCGTACTGTATTGCTCGTTGGGTTGCTCTGAATGTAATTGACAAAATCATACATTGTCTGGTTGCACAAAGTTACGAACTTCAGAACATGCAAACCGATGACCTAGAAATTGATAGTGGACAAATACTTACAAAATTACTGATAGTGTTCCCATCTGCAAATTCATCTTGCATCTGCTCGATGTCATCTATGAACTCGTCAGGGCGTTGCCGCCCACCCGAGACTGTGGATGTGGTTGTCTTCTTGTTCAGAGCCGTGCGTGGCCGTTTTGCTGCCATCGTCCACTCCATTGGCAACGTGCCTGGTCGTTTTTCTCCCCTCGTCCACTCCTCTGGCGCCGTGCCTGGTCGTTTTGCTACCATCGTCCTCTCTGTTGGCGTCGTGCCCGGTCGTAGGGCTCCCATCGTCTTTGGCGTTGTGCCGGGTCGTATTGCTTCACTAGTCCTCTTCTTGTCCGCCATGGCTGGTCGTACTGCTCCGATTGTCCCCTTCTTCGGCGCCATGCCTGGACGGAGATATCGATGGCACCTTTGCAACGGAGATACTGAAATGTCGTCCAAAGCTAAAGTCCTTTAACGTGCAGCCATTTGTTGAAAACAGCCCGCTAATTAATTGATTGCGTTTAAAAAAAATATAAATACGGCTTTTCGCATGCCGCCTTTTTTTGATAACCGCGCCAAATTAAATGCTTTCGTTCGAAGTATTCAAAAATACGTCTTTCCATGCCGCTCATTAGGTTTTAAATATTCAAAAATACGTTTTCCACGTGTGATTTGACATTCGAACAATACCCACAAATCACTATGCTGCGATGCCACAGATCGCTCTCCGACTGAAAGCATGAAGCTAATTAATTGATTGCGTTTAAAAAAAATATAAATACGGCTTTTTTGTAAAAAAAATGTAGTTATTCAATCATACATATATGTGTTCTAAGGCTGTCAAAAAAAATTTATAGTGACACAATCATGCATATTTGTGTTCTAAGATTGTGATTTTTTTTATAGTGATTCAATCATGCATATATGTGTTCTAAGGTTGCCAAAAAAAATTATAGTGATTCAATCATGCATATATGTGTTATAATGCTATAAAAAAAATTCATGGTGATTCAATCATGCATATATGTGTTCTAAGGTTGTCAAAAAAAAATCATAGTGATTCAATCATGCATATATGTGTTCTAAGGCTGTCAAAAAATTTTCAATCTGCCATATATATGTTCTAAGGCTGTCAACAAAACTTCATAGTGATTCAATCACTCATATATGTGTTGTAAGGTTGTCCAAAAAATTATAGTGATTCAATCATGCATATATGTTTCCTAAGGTTGTCAAAAAAAATTCATAGTGATCCAATCATGCATATATTTTTTCAAAGGCTATCAAAAAAAATTCAATCATGCATACATATGTTCTAAGGCTGCCCAAAAAAAATCACAGTGATGCAATGAAGCATATATGTGTTATAAGGCTCTCAAAAAAAATTCACTATGATTCAATCATGCATATGTGTTCTGAGGTTATAAAAAAAAGTTCATTAAGAATCAATCATGCATATATGTGTTCTAAGTTTGACAAAAAATTCATAGTGATTAAATCATGCATATGTGCTCTAAGGCTGTAAAAAAAAGTTCATTTAGAATCAATCATGCATATATGTGTTCTAAGTTTGACAAAAAATTCATAGTGATTCAATCATGCATATGTGCTCTAAGGCTGTAAAAAAAAGTTCATTTAGAATCAATCATGCATATATGTGTTCTAAGTTTGACAAAAAATTCATAGTGATTCAATCATGCATATGTGCTCTAAGGCTGTAAAAAAAAGTTCATTTAGAATCAATCATGCATATATGTGTTCTAAGTTTGACAAAAAATTCATAGTGATTCAATCATGCATATGTGCTCTAAGGCTGTAAAAAAAAGTTCATTTAGAATCAATCATGCATATATGTGTTCTAAGTTTGACAAAAAAAATTCATAGTGATTTAATCATGCATATATGTGTTCTAAGGCTGTTAAAAATTTTTTTAGTGATTCGATCATGCATATATGTGTTCCAAGGCTTTCAAAAAAATTTCAAACTTGCACATATGTATTCTAAGGCCCTAAAAAAATCATAGTGATTCAATCTTGCATATATATGTTCGTAGGTTGTAAAAAAAACCTCATAGTGATTCAATCATGCATATATGTGTTGTAAGTCGGTCAAAAAAAAAATTATGTTGATTCAATCATGCATATATGGGTTGTAATGTTGCCAAATAATTTTATAGTGACTCAATCATGCATATATGTGTTCTAACACTGTCAATATTTTTTTATATTGATTCAATCATGAATATATGTGTTCTAAGCTTGTCAAAAAACATTATAGTGATTCACTCATGCATATATGTGCTCTATTGCTGTCAAAAAAAATATCTTAGACATTGAATCATGCATATATTTGTGATTAAATATATGTGTTCTAAGGTTGTGAAAAAAAATCATAGTGATTCAATCATTCATATATGTGTTCTAAGGCTACCAAAAATAATTTCATAGTGACTCAATCTTGCATATATGTATTCTAAGGCTCTCATAAAAAAAATCATAGTGATTCAATCATGCAAAAAAGTGTTATAAGGCTGTCAAAAAAATATCATAGTGGTTCAATATTGAATATATGTGTTCTGAGGTTGTAAAAAAAAAATAATAGTGATTCAATCACGCATAAATATGTTCTAAGCTTTTGAAAAAAAAAATTATAGTGATTCAATCATGCATATATGTGTTTTACCGCTGTAGAAAAATGTTATAGTGATTTAATTATGCATATATGTGTTCTAAGTTTGTAAAAAAAAATTATAGTGATTGAATCATGCATATATGTGTTCTACGGTTGTCAAAAAAATTCTAGTGATTCAATCTTGCATATATTTGTTCTAATGTTGTCAAAAAAAAATCATAGTGATTCAATCAAGCATATATGTCTTCTAAGGTTGTCAAAAAAAATTCATAGTGATTTAATCATGCATATATATGTTCTAAGTTTGTCAAAAAAACTTCATAGTGATTCAATCATGCATATATGTGAGCTAATGCTTTCAAATAGAGAACTGACAATAATGATTTCAAAAGGCAAGTGGAGGTCTCGGGAACGCGAAAGATTTGCTGGAGAAGAAGTTCACTGGAGGTGTATGGCGATTTGTGGTTATCGTTGAATAGCGATCTGTGGCATCGCAGCACAGTGATTGACAGTCCTACGCTGCGATGCCACACATCGCAGCACACTTGAACAATCCTTGCGTTCGGCTTTTCGCATGCCGCCTTTTTTTGATAACCGCCGCCAAATTAAATGCTTGTGTTCGAAGCATTCAAAAATACGTCTTTCCATGCCGCTCATTAAGTTTTAAATATTCAAAAATATGTTTTCCACGTGTGATTTGACATTCGAACAATACCCACAAATCACTATGCTGCGATGCCACAGATCGCTCTCCGACTAAAAGCACGAAGTATCCAGCGATGGCAACAAATCCTTTCCTTATCTATTGATTATTTGCATCGCTGTAATCAGCGATGGCAAACAATCGCTGTATTTGTCTTCGCCAATACTTTACGCGCTATTCTTTCGAGGCGAAGACAAATACAGCGATTGCGAAGACAAAGATCTCTGTAATAGTAATTTCAATTGTAATCATTGCATTTTTGGAAAAATGAGAAGCTTGACTTCCGAACAAAGATCTACGTTTATAAACAAATCTTTTCAACTTGTGCACTCGGATTTATGCTGCGATGTCACAGATCGCTCTCTGACTCAAAGCACGAAGTATCCAGCGATGGCAACAAATCCTTTCCTTATCTATTGATTATTTGCATCGCTGTAATCAGCGATGGCAAACAATCGCTGTATTTGTCTTCGCCAATACTTTGCGCGCTATTCTTTCGAGGCGAAGACAAATACAGCGATTGCGAAGACAAAGATCTCTGTAATAGTAATTTCAATTGTAATCATTGCATTTTTGGAAAAATGAGAAGCTTGACTTTCGAACAAAGATCTACGTTTACAAACAAATCTTTTCAACTTGTGCACTCGGATTTATGCTGCGATGCCGCAGATCGCTCTCCGACTCAAAGCACGTAGTATCCAGCGATGGCAACAAATCCTTTCCTTATCTATTGATTATTTGCATCGCTGTAATCAGCGATGGCAAACAATCGTTGTATTTGTCTTCGCCAATACTTTGCGCGCTATTCTTTCGAGGCGAAGACAAATACAGCGATTGCGAAGACAAAGATCTCTGTAATAGTAATTTCAATTGTAATCATTGCATTTTTGGAAAAATGAGAAGCTTGACTTTCGAACAAAGATCTACGTTTACAAACAAATCTTTTCAACTTGTGCACTCGGATTTATGCTGCGATGCCGCAGATCGCTCTCCGACTCAAAGCACGTAGTATCCAGCGATGGCAACAAATCCTTTCCTTATCTATTGATTATTTGCATCGCTGTAATCAGCGATGGCAAACAATCGTTGTATTTGTCTTCGCCAATACTTTGCGCGCTATTCTTTCGAGGCGAAGACAAATACAGCGATTGCGAAGACAAAGATCTCTGTAATAGTAATTTCAATTGTAATCATTGCATTTTTGGAAAAATGAGAAGCTTGACTTCCGAACAAAGATCTACGTTTACAAACAAATCTTTTCAACTTGTGCACTCGGATTTATGTTGCGATGCCACAGATCGCTCTCTGACTCAAAGCACGAAGTATCCAGCGATGGCAACAAATCCTTTCCTTATCTATTGATTATTTGCATCGCTGTAATCAGCGATGGCAAACAATCGCTGTATTTGTCTTCGCCAATACTTTGCGCGCTATTCTTTCGAGGCGAAGACACCCATAGTATCTAAGGGAGGATTAGCTTACTATGTTATTTTTTTTATGATTATTCAAGATTTTGTTGGATATACTACCTTAAACATAAGCATGAAGTCTTTGCATCGTTTAAGACATATCATATGATGATTAAAAATCAGTTTAATGATAATTTAAAAATCTTTAGAGTTGATTCCGGAGGAGAGTATCTTTCAAATGATTTTAAAAACTATCTTGAAAACCATAGAATAGTTCATCATAGATCTTGTCCAAAAACATCACAACAAAACAGTCTAGCTGAAAGAAAACACAGGTATATTATTGAAACAACTAGAACTTTACTCATTTCTCAAAACATTCCAAAAAGTTTTTGGGCTGAGGCGGCTCTTACATCCGTTTATCTTATAAATCACATTTCTTCAAAAAATCTAAACAAAACTTCAGCTTTTAAAATTTTATACCAAAAGGAACCCGACTAAAATAGGTTAAGAATCTTTGGATGTAAATGTTTTGTCCTTACCGACAAAAATGACAAACTCTCACCAAAAGTCATTCCTAATGCATTTCTTGGATATTCTGAAACTCAAAAAAGATTTAGATGCTATGATGTTAAGAACGACAAACTATACGTTTCTAGGAATGTGACTTTCTTAGATAACGTTAGTGGTTTTGAGAAGGATGAATCCCATAAAGAGAATATGGATTACTCTTTCTTGTTTAAGTTACTATCTAGAAATGATGATATTTTTATTGATGATGAACTCAATTAGTTTAGTAAAAAAGAAAATATAGATGAAGACAACCATCCTTCTTATCAACCTACTAATCCTCCCATAGAGGAAAGTTTATTTATTACCGAGACCCAAAGTCGGAAAGATGTAATAATAAAGAATTAAAAAGTAAAAGAATTTCACGTTACCGCAACTCATTATACAATTACAACAAATGTATAGCGTGATAAAAAATAAAATCTAGGATTTATTCCGAGTCACTGGACGAATCTGATGAAATTTCATAGACTTGTCTCTCACTTTTTATTGGTGGACCGTCTATCCTGGGTGGCCTCCACGTTGCGACACCTTGCCTAAGAAGACTGGTCATCATGTCCACCACTGCATTCAATTGGGTCCCCATAGTGCTTACTTCTGTCCTTAATTTCTTATTCTCCCTCTCAATAAGTTCGAACCTTGCGGCAGAGACAGTCTTCTCTTTTGGAGCAAGAGTTCGGTCTTCCTCGTGATTTGTTACTGATGGACTAGTCGTATTAACCTGATCGAGGCGACATTTTGGTTGTAGAGGCTGGGCTACAACATGAGAAGGGACAGTTGGGAGGCATGGGTTGACAATTTTCTCAATCTTCCGATTTCGCCGCATTGGTTCCCAATAGCTTTCGAAATAGAAGGGATCAAATTGTCGTCCTTCATGATCATACGGTACGGCACGGACACCACCTGAGTTCCAATTCAATAATTCGTCCCTGTACCGATCGCTCCAATTCACGTGCCTGCCCCCACCATTATTCATCTTCCTTCTCACCTCCAAAGGCTTATTTGGGATAGACTGCCCCAAGCCAGATTGTAGGAGAACTCGACTACCTTGCTGCATCTCGGCTTCAAAATTGCAGAATAGCCACAAATCGCGGCCAGACAATCTGGCAGCCTCCGCAACAACGTCTTCATCATCGTCCTCCCCATCTCCATAAGGTCTCCACAAAACCTGTACATTGGTAATTCTTTTTAATAACGAATGACAAATATATTAAAATTTATTTACGCATGATATGGAAACAACGATATGCACTACGGAAGACAATCCTGCAGCGATGTATACTTAAGAATGCTGAACATTACAATGACTTATAATACTCAATGGTAAATGCTGACGCGATTGTAAACAATTTTAGAACGTTTACCTCGTTTAATTGCAACCCATCAAAAATGGACTTAGCATTATAAACTGCGACGTTTATTCTGGCCCAGCGACCGATCTTTGGAAAACCACAAATCGGAGGGCCACACCGTGGACGCAATGGGATAATATGTTCCAACGCCCAGGCCTAACAAAAAAAATATTATTAGCAACGCCACAGACTGCAATGAGATTTGTCTACAAATACTAAGTATATAATCAACAAATACCTGAACAAATGGCCAAAATCCGCCAACTGTTTTCGTACCATTACTCGCACGGTGGAGTTGACTGTACAGGTGTGCGAGCATAGCGGCACCCCAGGCATAGTTGTCGACTTCGTCTAAGTCTGCCAGGTACTGCAGCCACATGGAACTTATTCTCGAACCAGAACAATCGGAAAATAATGTAAGAGCAAAAAAATATAGAAGGAAGCCGCGCAACTCTTGGTCAGCTGTTTCAGATGCACAAGTAGCGGAGTGGCCTTCCCATTTATTACGGAAAACTGAGACCTTCATTGATGTGGAATTGCTTCCACCAGAAATACATTGACTTCATTCGTCCATCGACATTCCTAGAAGGGCAGTGCAGTTTTCCCTTGCGTTATAGTTTGAATGTCGTAATAGGACAGCACTGCCAGCGCACTTAAGGCCAGTGATCCTCGCCACATCTTCTAGAGTCATGGTGATCTCAAAAGAATCAAACTGGAATGTGTTAGTCTTATCATTCCACTTATTTACCAAGTGAGTCATGGTATTCCAGCAAGTTTCAAAATATTGCTGGTCCAAAAGGCCACCGAAGTGCATATTTCGTAGTCGGTCCTTCTGATATGCACTCAGTTGACCATACCAAGACAGAACTACAGGCCATTGACAGCGACCTCCGAGCTTTTCACCTGGTGCTCTACTTCTCCTGTGACCTCCCTGTAACACAAAATAACATATTATTCCTACAAATTATAAATTACTTTTATTTGTACTTATAAATACTATTCTACTAACCGCTATAAATAATATCGGTTGCAGACATACTATCGCAGTAATCGCTATAAATATCAATACCTAACACAGTAATCGCTATACCAAAATCGCTAAACATATTATTAAATCTTTGCAGACAGGACGGATATATTTACCTTGGTCGCTATTTTCTGTTGTTCTCGCTCCAACCTGGGACTTTCTGGTGGGTCCACTGCCTTGAACTGGCTTTCAATCTCCATCTCTACCGGCTCCACCGTCGCCTTCCTTTCTCTCGCCTTCCTTTCTCTCGCCTTCCTTTTCTCATCCTCCTTCTGCTTCCTTTCTCTGTCCCTATTCTCCTCCTCCTCCTTCTGCTTCCTTTCTCTCTCCTTTTCCGCCTGCTCCTTCTGATTCTTTTCTCTCTCGCGTTTCTCCTCCTCCTTCTCCTTCCTTTCTCTCTCCCTTTTCTCCTCCTCCTCCTTCCTTTCTCTCTCCCTTTTGTCCTCCTCCTCCTTCTCCTTCCTTTCTCTCTGCCTTTTCTCCTCCTCCTCCTTCTGCTTCCTTTCTCTCTGCCTTTTCTCCTCCTCCTTCTCCTTCCTTTCTCTCTCCCTTTTCTCCTCCTGCATCCTTTCTCTCTCCTTTTTCGCATCCTCCTTCTCCTTCCTTTCTCTCTCCTTTATCTCCTCCTCCTTCTGCTTCCTTTCTCTCTCCCTTTTCTTCTCCTCCTCCTTCTCCTTCCTTTCTCTCTCCCTTTTCTCCTCCTCCTTCTTCTGCTTCCTTTCTCTCTGCCTTTTCTCCTCCTCCTTCTCCTTCCTTTCTCTCTCCCTTTTCTCCTCCTCCTCCTTCTGCTTCCTTTCTCTCTGCCTTTTCTCCTCCTCCTTCTCCTTCCTTTCTCTCTCCCTTTTCTCCTCCTGCATCCTTTCTCTCTCCTTTTTCGCATCCTCCTCCTTCTCCATCCTTTCTCTCTCCTTTATCTCCTCCTTCCTTTCTCTTTGCCTTTTCTCCTCCTCCTTCTGCTTCCTTTGTCTCTCCCTTTTCGCCTCTTCCTCCTGCTTCTTCCTTTCCCTTTCCTTTTCTTCTTCCTCCTCCTTCAGCCGCCTTTCTTTCTCCTCGATTTCTTGTTTCCTTCTTTGCAGCAGTTCTTCCACCTGCTTCTTCCTTTCCCTTTCATTTTCTTCCTCCTTCTCCTTCCGCCGCCTTTCTTTCTCTTGCAGTTGTTGTTTCCTTCTTTCCTGCAATTCTTCCTCCTGCTTCTTCCTTTTTCTTTCCTTCTCTACCTCCTCCTCCATCTCCTTCCGTTGCCTTTCCTTCTTTTCCTCATTCTCCTTCTGCTGCCTTTGCATTTCCTTAGCTTCCTCGAACTCCAACTCCCTCCTTCGCCTTTCCTTTTCTTCCTCAAACTGAGGAATATTCTGTTCCTTCTCTTCCTCCTTATTCATTTGCCTTTGCCTCTCCTCCGCCTCCTTCTGTCGCATTGCTCTACTCTCCAAGTTTCTCCTATGAGCCTCCGCTATCATATTGCTAACATCCCTTTCCCACTCCTCCGCATTCTTCTTCCTCTTTTCCCTCGCCTGTGCGTCAATCCTCAGCCTTCTTCTCAAATTCTCAGCAATATTTCTTGCCTTTGCCTTCTCTTCGTCATCCTTGTTCTGCATCTTTCGTTCTTCAGAGTTCTTCCTTTGGTCCGCAGCCTCGATATCTGATGGATAATCCTCCGCAAAATATGATTCCAAGGCTTTTTTCCTGTCTTCATCGTTCTCAATCTTAAGTATATTTTGGTATCTTTCAAAAACTTTAGATAGATGGGACTGGCGGATCACTTCTCTAATAGACAACCCATAGAACGACGGGGTATCTCTAATCTGATGAGGCGCAGACATTGTTAACCTGCACAACACAATACATGATCATCATCATTAGAAATCGTCGGAATATTTGGGTTCATAATACAAATCCTTGTATAAGAACCAATCTTCAGATTGAAGAAAGAAAACTTACACGAAACTCACCAAAACGATGGGAATTTGGATATTCCAACTGTAGAGTAAGCAACAATAACAACTAATACGCAACAGAAGGTGGCAACGATGTTGCGACTGCGCGTAAGACGGAAACAGATGCTCTGGTAAAAAGGAAAGGATGCTCCGGCAACTTGAGATGAAAGCAAAGAATCTCCGGTAGAGTGTTTAGAGCGGAAAAGGATTTTTTTGAACTATTTGTATCATACAACAAAACGCTTGCTACATACGCAAACTCTGCGGAACATTTTCCCGCGATATCGATGGAGGGCAGTTTTGTCATTTTCACGAACCGACGATTCAGTTTTCTAGAAGGAGGGCATTTATGTCCGTCCGAGGAAGAGGAACCGACGATTCAGTTTTCTAGAAGGAGGGCATTTATTTCTGTAAATTTTCAGCGATATCTATTGTAATTTCATTCCCCATTTTAACTTCAACGATACATTACAACCACCTGCGGAACGTTTTCCCGCGATATCGATAGAGGGCAGTTTTGTCATTTTCACGAACCGACGATTCAGTTTTCTAGAGGGAGGGCATTTATGTCCGTCCGAGGAAGAGGAAGCGAATGGCGGTAAAGGTTACTTGAGTCTTTGCTGCGGCACCAAATTACGATGCAATATGATGGCGACCCACATGGGAATACATGCCGGTCTGCATCTTATACGTGGCGCGGTTTGGAACCCCCGAACATGAGATCTCAGTACCGGCTCTGTAAATAATTCAGCAAATCGCTATAGCGATTTGTAGTGTCTTCCGCAAATCGCTATAGCGATTTGTAGTGTTATTTAGTAAGCAAATCGCTGTAAATCCCGACCCGAATTAGGACCAACTTGTCAGGGCCATATCTCCCTAACCAGAGGTCATATTCCAAATCCATAAAAAGTGGTGTCTTCGTTATTGAGTCTAGTTTATTTTTGTAAATTTTCAGCGATTTCTATTGTCAGTTCATTCCCCATTTTAACTTCAACGATACATTACAACCACAATCATCAAAAGAAAGATTGCCCAAGCCTTGCCGGATTCTGCACTGTTGCTTTAGAAATTGTTGGGGTCCTCTCGAGCAAGCTCTCCAAGCAATGGGAGTCCCATCATCGCCAAATCTTCCAAGGTGATCGTCATCTCTCCCTACGGAAACACAAAGGTGTTGGTCTCCCAGCACCATGCTTCAAACAGAGCCCTTATCACGTTGGCCTGGCACTTTATGTTCCCTAAGGATGCCTTCAAAGCCCCGTAGATCCCAACCTTGTTCCAACCTCCTCCGAACTTGGGTTCCAGTCGCCGGAACCAGTCGGACAGCCCGGGCAGCGGCCTCATTGAACCTTCTAACCTGCAATTTCCGGACCAATCTGCCCTGCCGGACTTGATTTTGTCTTTGAGGGGTGGCATTTCCATCGACGTCTCAAACGCCGCAACCTCCTCTTCTTCTTCCACCTCTCCAACGATTGGCTGCAACAGTTGGGCTTCACCCTTCCAAACAGCTATGCTCAGAGCAACATGTCAACGTCCCACTGATAGGCAAAACAACATTTCAAAGGTTATTTATCATAATGCCAGCTTTAGTTGAATCTGTTTTGATTGCAATGTTTGAAGCATCTCTTTCTTGCTTTGATTGTTTGTGTTTGTTGCTTGCTGCTTAAGT
This sequence comes from Nuphar pumila, assembly GCF_984573655.1. Lineage (NCBI taxonomy): Eukaryota > Viridiplantae > Streptophyta > Magnoliopsida > Nymphaeales > Nymphaeaceae > Nuphar > Nuphar pumila. The sequence continues at coordinate 101,471,349 of NC_143252.1, read as the reverse complement.
GCTTCTCAGTAAGCAGAATCTGGCCCTCATGCTCATCTCGATTGGATTACTGAGATTCCACCAGTAAGATCCATAGTCCTTCTTGCTGCTAACTCTTTATATTTGCAGGTTGTTTCTTCAAATGATTATAATAATGACAAATATGCGAAGGAGTTCAGTATCAGTGTTTCTAATGCGCTTGCTACTTGTCCTGCTCGGGTTTTGCCAACTCCTCGTGTGAGTTGATCATATGTAATTTATTGTTTTGTTCATTATTCTGATCAACTCACACGAGGAGTTGGCAAAACCCGAGCAGGACAAGTAGCAAGCGCATTAGAAACACTGATACTGAACTCCTTCGCATATTTGTCATTATTATAATCATTTGAAGAAACAACCTGCAAATGTAAAGAGTTAGCAGCAAGAAGGACTACGGATCTTACTGGTGGAATCTCAACCCTCTAACTCTCCCTCTCTCCCTTCTATTTCTGCTTTTGTGCACATCCATCAGAAGATCCTACATTGCTCCATCAAGCACCGACTGACCTGCACATTGACTGTTGTGGGTCCTTACTGATGAGCTGCCTCTAAATTTATTCGACTCTGGGTCCTTAATGCACTTGAAGTTGAGTCGTTGTATTTTTTGTTATTCGATGGGTGGTGAGGCCCTCCTCTACTCTCTCAAGACTCTTAGCTTGGGCAATCTTTCTTTTGATGAGTGTGGTTGTAATGTATCCACAATCATCAAAAGAAAGATTGCCCAAGCTAAGAGTCTTGAGAGAGTAGAGGAGGGCCTCACCACCCACCGAATAACAAAAAATACAATGACTCAACTTCAAGTGCAGTAAGGACCCAGAGTCGAATAAATTTAGAGGCAGCTCATCAGTAAGGACCCACAACAGTCAATGTGCAGGTCAGTCGGTGCTTGATGGAGCAATATAGGATCTTCTGATGGATGTGCACAGAAGCATAAATAGAAGGGAGAGAGAGCGAGAGAGGGTTGATGAGCCCCCGGACCCCCCTCCTGTAAGGGCAAAAGGCCATGAACACGTTGGGAGGAGCCCTCAGACCCCCCTTCTGTAAGGGTAAAAGCTCTTAATCAGACTCCATAACTCTTCAAGTTGAATGATGCTACCCACACTGGGAGGAGCTCTCAGACCCCCCTTTCTGTAAGGGTAAAAACTCTAAATCAGACTCCACAACTCTTCAAGTTGAATGATGCTACCCACGCTGAGAGGAGCCCCCAGACCCTCCTCCTGTAAGGGTAAAAACTCTGAATCAGGCTCCACAACAGTAAATGTGCAGGTTAGTCGGTGCTTGATGGAGCAATGTATGATCTTCTAATGGATGTGCACAAAAGCAGAAATAGAAGGGAGAGAGAGAGAGTGAGAGTTGAATGATGCTACCCACGCTGGGATGAGCCCCCAAACCCTCCTCCTGTAAGGGTAAAAACTTTGAATCAGGCTCCACAACAGTCAATGTGCAGGTCAGTCGGTGCTTGATGGAGCAATGTATGATCTTCTAATGGATGTGCACAGAAGCAGAAATAGAAGGGAGAGAGAGAGAGAGTAAGAGGGTTGATGTTCATGGCCTCCTCCAGGGGAAATTTCTTTTTCAGATAATCCTCTAGTGCAGAGACTGGGTCTTAAATAATCATCTTCGGGGCACTTAAGTCTTTACAGCCACTCCTTTTCAAGAACCGTCATCTTCGGGGCACTTAAGTCTTTACAACCACGCCTTTTCAAGAACCGTCATTTTTTTTTTGCACCAATGGAGGAGAGGGTACTTAAGTCTTTGCAATCGCATCAAACTCCAACGCTAATTAATGGTGACAAACATGGGGATACGAGACGCACATGCTTACATACATGGTGCTCTTTGGGACCCCCGATCATGAGATGTAGCTAACTGCCCTGTTCGGGGGGGGAACATATAACCTGCTTTGCTGATAGACCGTTAAGAACACCACGATAGGTTGTCGGTGTCATGTCATCGCTGATGGTTGTGGTGTTCGTCCGCCAATAGCGGCGAAAGCAATAGAGGGTTAGAGGGAAAACATATTTTTTGTTTTTGCCACTGTAGTCATCGACGGACAGCTGAGACCGACTGTGGATGGCCAGTGCTATCGATAATCGAGGTTGGCCACCGCTGGCGACTGTTGGAAGCGGAGCCGGAATGCTGCCAACGTCAGTGTCCCCCCTCCTTTTATCTTTTTTTTTAATGTTTTTAACAGCTACAGTTGATGGCCACAATCGTAACTGACGGCAACTGGCTGTCACCGACGTTAGCCACGGTTGGCTATTGGTGGTGACTGCTGGCAACAGAGGACGGTGGGAGGGGGTAGGCATAACCCTTAAAAAAATAGTTGATCGGGAGGTGGGGGTCGGGTTTTCACTGTAGCACTATAGCTACAATGAATATCTAACTGATTGGACCCAGTCCTAGACCCGAACCCTATACAAGGGTTATGGGTGGACAGGGTCTGAGCCCAACCTAGTGGGATCCGGTTTAGGACCCAGACCCTATACAGGGGTTCCAGGTGGATCGGATCTGTGCTCGACTCGATCCTTGACCCAAACATATTTTGAGGGATTCAAGATGGACCGGGTCTATCTCTGACCCAGTCGAACCTGGTCCTAGACCCGGTGTAACGCCTACAATTTTTTTGGAATTTATTAAATAATAAAAATATGAGTTTTTCAAATTAAATAAGATGGAAAAAATTAGAACTGCAATTAATGTAACTTGAAGTAAATTCACCTATTGAATAGAGACATGATTGAATTAGTTTAAAAATGAATTTTTAAAAGAAAAGTTAATTAGAGTTGATTTACACTTAGTATTCAATTTAAATTTAGATTTGGATTTAATTCAGATTTAAATAAATAGGTTTCAAATAGTATATTTGGATTCAAATTTTGTTCAAATTTTCATCTAAATAAGGATTTAATGGAAGGTCAATCAAATTTGAATTACTCATTATTTTGATTTAAAATTAGAGTTAGAATTTTGAATTTCCGATCATTAATAAATAAAAATAAAATTTTATGTGTAAATAGGGTGAAATTAGAATTTTATTTAATGTAAACTTGAAATTGAATTTACATGTTCAAATAATCACAATTGAAGTAGGGTTTGAAATTGAATTTAAATCCGAAGCTAATTTGGGCTTAATTTACATTTAGAATTTTAAATGCAATTTAATGTGAATTTTGATTTTTAATTTGAATTTGGATTTTAGTAATTGGACGTGGATTTGATTTGGATTTTTTAATTGGGTTTGAATCCCAATAAGGTTTGAAATCCAAAAGAGGAAATTCATAAGAGAATTAAAAATAATTAATTTATGTAATGAAAAATTTTGAATTTACTACAATCTATAAAATATAGGAGTCCAATGTGATGGACGTCCTCCTATGTGAGCTCAGCCTAACGGATCCCCTACATTTTAAAGAAAAAGAAAAAAGAAAAAAAATGAAATATGAGAATTTTTCTAAGCTAATTAACCAAAGAAAGTCTTTATGGTTTCCTAAATAGAGTTTTGAAAAAAAACTATCTTAACACTAAGCGTAGATATTATCTAATCTAGATTTTAGAAAGAAGTCACCATAGGGTGGGACGTGGCACCCTAGTGGGCCTCATTGAGATGGCAAGAACCACCTTAGGAGGCAAGCCATTATATGCATACATATATATTATTAAATAACATACATAATATAAAGACTATATGAAATACATGTATACATATATTTGGAAGTTGATAAAAGTTAAGAGAAAACCAAAGAAGACAATTAAAAGGGTTTGATAAACTTTTGGGCAGGAAATTTAATTAGAATATTATGATAATAGGAAAAAGAAAATCTATAAAGAGGGAAGGGGTTCACCCCCCTCTCTTTTCTTCTATTGCTTTTGTATCTTCCCTGCTCTCTCTCTCTCTCTCTCTCTCTCTCTCTCTCTCTCTCTCTCTTGGAGGATCGGTTTGAAGGAGGTGGTGTCTGGGTCGGTGGTAGTAGCTCAATGTTCGCGATTTTGGTTTCTTTTTCAACATTTGCAAGGTAGTGGTTTTAATCTGATGCATGTAAACTAAGATCTGTATGCACGAGCATACTTTGAGTGCGAATTGGTTTGAACCCGTATATCAGTGCTATTATAGTTGGGACTCATATCGGTTCAGATTTGTCGAACCCCAAAATTGGTTTTGATAAAAATATTATCGATCACCCTAAGTGAGTTTTTAACTAGCTAAGTCAAGAACGAATTCAAGATGGAAATCTGTTATTTGAAGGTTTTGTTTCAGTTCAAACAAATAACATTAACAGCCGAAATGAGTTCTCCATTGGATGTGGTGATGCAAATTGAAGGGACTCAAAAAGTTGATAAAGTGTAGATGAGTTAAGACAAAAATATGATATTCAGGGCATACACGTTAATTTAGGAATGCTCTAACAAATGTAAAACTATGATGAGATAGAAATCATATTATTTAACAATTGACAACCTGCTTCATCCTATGAATTCTTTAAGCCTTCAACATAGGTTTGCCCTATAAAATTAGTATGACAAAATAGACATCAGAAAGAGAACCATATCCATATTTCATAAAGGAACATGATTGCTTAAAATGGGAGACCCATACCACTATTACACCCATGTCTCCTATAGTCATATTCTGTTAATCAGAATTGTTGTCACAAACAACACCAAAGTATTATGAGATTATCACCATATTTAACAAAGAGAATAATCACAATGTATCCAAAACATCGAAAAACTGAAAATATGATAACATTATCAGTGTATTAACAGACACATTTTACTTAATTTTCTATGTACTATTATAATATGGTAGACGTTCCTTCACGGTGTTGACCTGGGACGTCTTGATGAAGCTTTATTTTGTTTCATGTCTTTAGGCCCTATATTGTGTGTTTAGTTAGATTTTCTTTTTTGCCTTTGCTTACTCCTTATGCAAGAATGAGTGCTTATGGACGGTCGAGCTCTAATGGGATGTTGTTATCAGTCCTCAATGTTATCATATGTTAAAATTAATTAGGTTTTTGCATTGTCTCTCTTTTGGTTTTTGGTCTTTTTTCCTGATATTAAAGTGATATTAAAAAAAAACATGCAGACAGATCCGATCCGGCCAGCAATGATCTGGACGCGTTGCAGGAGACTTTCTATTAGTCCCTGCTAATGTTGGGACTGATCAGTCTCAGCAAGAATAAAAACAAAGATTTTTGGAACTGAGGGTTGTTAGGATCAGTCGAGAATAGGTTTGTGTGTGTGAGTGTTGGAGTGGATATTTTGAACCCTCTCTCGTTTCCTAAAATGTTTATTTGAACTCTTAAGTCTTTGGTTTGTTCTTGGATTGTTTCAAAATTTGGATTGTTTTGTTGTTTTCTTTTGGATGGGTTCGAAATTACTTGTGTGCATATTTGATAAATTAGCTGGACTTGGTATATCAGGTATAAGTATTGACACAAATTGGAAATGAACTGATGGTTCTTTTGCCACCTTAATTTAAGTAGGACGTCAATTTTGTCTGGTGCTCAACGTCTTCTTTGGATTGCAAATTTTCTTTTTATTTCTTTTAGTGCACATTAGTTCCTTAGTATATAACGTTTTTTTTAAGCTTACCTCTCACAATATGCATAACTGCACGGACACTGGGACTGTTTAGTTTCAGCAGAAATAAAAAAAACGGGGGGATGGGGGATATATTATACATACATTGGGTTCATGGGTCTCGATCAACTCACTCTTGTAATCACTAAAGTGATCTGAGTTGTGTTTATTAAGGGTTCTTTGGACTATGCTGAGATTGGAATTCGGTATTATGATTGTGTGTGACTTTATGAAGCAGTGATTATACCCAAAGACAGGTTATTGTATTCCAAATTCACACAAGGTGTAATTGTAGTTATGTACACCAGCCCATGAAGCATGTTTGTACCCAAAGATACAGTGTTAAATTACCTTTGGTTACATGATCTACTAGTTTCACCAATTAAGTGTCGATTATTTGATAATTGAGGAGGCAAAGAAACTCTGAGTATTATTGTTTTCACCAAAGTGGAATGATAATGACCCTATTATGCTTGCCTTAGAAAAGGTGAATAATAAAGGGTATCATGTTTGCCTTTTTTATATGAATCTTGTATGAGCATTTATTTGGTTTATTTTTCATTCTTGCTATATTAGGTTCCTTGATTGTTGATGGCCCTAGAAATATCTCTATTTTAGACTTATCAGATTTTTTTGATTGAAAAAAAATTGTGTTGTTCACTTTGGGATACATGGATATAGATTTAGCTTTAAGAACTGACGAACCTCCTGCTTTTACAAAACAAAGCACAACTGATCAGAAGGTTGTCTATGAGAAGTGAGAGTGCTCAAATAAGCTTAGCCTATTGCTTTTACAATCACAAGTGGTTAAGAATATTCAGGACGTCATCCCTCAATGTCAAACAGTGAATGAATTTCTAAGTCATTGAGGCTTAATTCGTTAGTTCTAATAAGGCTAAGTTGGTATCTATGAAATATTTTGGAGACAATCACATCCGTCAGCATATTTTGGAAATGAAAAATATTGTATCTCAATTGAATGACATGAAGCTCATCTTTTTTTACTCACTCCTGGTCCAAGTTAGTATCTATGAAATATTTTAGAGACAATCACATCGGTCAGCACATTTTGAAAATGAAAAACATTGCATCTCAATTTAATGACATGAAGCTCATCATTTTTTACCCCTTCTTGGTACATTTAATTTTGACCTCATTTCTTATTAAATGTGAATCATTCAAAATTTTTTACAACACAAATAATGATAAGTAGTCTTTCAATGACCTTTTGACTAAGTGTATTGAAGAGGAAGAAAGATTAAAGGGTGAGATGGTGTAAAATGCATATATGACTTCTCATCAAGCAAAGTATAGGCATGGGGCAAAGAAAGGTTCCTTCAATAAAAAAAAGCAAGAAGAAATTCTCTGCAGAGTTTCAACTCTCAGATGAAAGTCAAAACTCAGGGTAGTAGTTCTTTTATAAAGTGCTTCTTTTGTAAAAAGAATGAACATAAGAAGGTGGAGTGCATGAAGTATATATAAAAAATTGTTCGTGAATAATGGTAACTCGTCATTCGTCTCTCATAAGTGCAATTTAATTCATGTTTCATTGTATAACTGGTAGATTGATTTTGGTATCATGGTACATATTGTTATCTCTTTGCAGACATTTCTGAACAAAAGGAAACCAACGGAGCTTGAAAGAAGCATGCATCTTCTCAAGAAACAAAATGTATTCATATGGGAAGAACGTTGGGACCTAAAGAGTCGTTTTGGAGTCTAGATTCATTTTGGACTTGGTTTGTAAGACCCACAAATTTCTGAGAAAGTTTTAGGTAAATAAAACTGTGTTTTTAAAAATAAATAATATATATTGGTCAAATTTTGGTAATTGAATTCAGATATCGAGAGGATCCAAATTGGATTTGGATCCCAAGATCTGAAATCCAAAATGATTTTCGGTATGTGTATAGATTGATGTACCTAGGATTGGATCGAACATGGATCCAGAAGTTAATGATATAAAATAAAGTGAAAGTAGTATTAGATATAAAAATTTAATACATAAAATGAATTTCATAAGGTATGAAATAATTACATAGCATATACTTAGGAACACATATATATTAACTAATAAAGTGAGTGGAAGAGTAAGACGTTAAAGAGGGGGGTGTTCTCTCTAGTGGACCCCACTTGAACCCAAGAAAAGGAAAAAAACAAATAATAAAACATTAAATAAAATAAAGCATTAGAAACACATTTTTTAATGAGTAGGGGTTACACCTAAGTAGAAATGGTGGGCTGTAATGAGTAAGGGTTACACTAATTAGAAGTGGTGGGCTGAACCACACCCCCTTTCACATGAATGGGGGAGTTACAAAGTAAGTAGAAAAAATAAATAATAAATAAAATAAGGCTTTTTGAGTTATTTAACCCCACCCACTTCTCTCTCTCTCATTAACCCTCCCATTTGTGAACATCATTTGAACTTAACTCCCTCCCCACTACATCAGATAGATGACTCTTGGAAGATGAAACCCCCAATCTCTCACTTAATCCTCTTATAACACCCATCTCCTCCCTCTCTATATAAGGTCTACGTGAGCTCTCATTCCCCAACTCTTTCCAATACATCTCTCTCTTTTGCTACAGCTAGGTAGTAGGTTTGTGACAATAGTTAGCTGGGTTTGTGGCTGACTATGATAGTCCAACCAGCGCTACAGCGATTCGAGGTTTTTGTTTGAGGTAGGTACTCTGACTTTGTGTGTGTGTGTGGTTTTAGGTCATGAATGTCGATTTTTCCCATGTTGTAAATTACTGAAATCTATATTTTAATCAGCCATGTTAATGTTTGTCGATTTGCCATATTGTAAATTTCTAGAACTTTCATTTCGATCGGCCATATTATTGTTTGACATAAAATTTTAATTCATTTTTGTTTATTTTTTCCCTATTACGAATTTATGGAATTTTCATTTTGAACAGTCGTGTTATTGTTTGACATAAAACAATTGATTGGTGTTTACTAATTTTTTCATATGGTAAGTTGTTGAGATTTTCATTTTAATCAGCATGTGTTATTCCTTGAAATAAAAAGTTTAATTTGTAATTTCCTTTAGAATGTCATGTGATATCATTATTCAGTGGGATATGCACGCAATTAGAATCGGTTTATGTGTGTAAGCATAGGCTATATGATTTAGGAGATTTTTCATGCTTTTAGCACGTCCTTGTGGATGCGAAAAAAAAAAAGAGAAACCAATTTTTTTTAAATCATTTTTCAGTGAGTGTAAGATAATTTCTTTTCGGTAACTGGATTAGCAATATACATTTTGTAAAAACAATGTTTTCTTGAAACAGTCTAGCCAGTGTGTTGGTTTGATCATACAGAAAATGTGTAACACATGGTTATTTTTAACATAATGATTTTTGTTAAATCGGGCTTATAAGGAAAAGAAAACGAAAAAAAATGTCACATATGATGAAACTCGTGACCGGTGGCTAAAATCTGAGTTCTAGTAAACTAAGATTTGGTTTCAATTATTCCTTCTCAATCAATGAATTATTTCAGTGTGTTTTTTCAGCCACGGAGATAGGGGATAGCTACCACTAGTGCCGCAGGGTCGTAGTAAATAAGACTTCAACTGAAAAAAAAAATATTGATATATCAGGTTGAGGGTGTTGAGATTTCTCTCTCGATAAGTTTTGTCCCTTACCCAGGGTCAGAAAGGATGTGAAAGGCCAAAGTAATAAGACATAAATTGTTTGAATGCACCCCTTAGTCATGTCTTCATTCCGGATATTGTTTGTGTAGTACCTGCAGAGATTGTTAACAAGAGAAATAAAAGTGTATTATGTATTTTATCAAAGCATATCATGCATCATTTAAGAAAGATCACCTAAATGAAAGAATTATAAGACACTCATGTCATAGATGGATGATCTGCTGTATTGGTAAGTTATGCATATTATACATGATCATGCATAAGTATTGAATTTAGTTTTTCAGTGGTTCTGTGATTTATCAATGCCATGGTATTTGTTTATGTTTCATGTGTGCATGCTTTCATATACATGTACTTTGTCATTGTATTCCTATAGAGGTGTCATTATTGACCCCCTACACAATTATAGGCATTGAATGATCTATCGAGGCGATGATGGGGAGTTGTGGCGAAGTCAAGTAGCCAAACCATTTCCTTTCCTGGAGACTAGACTTTTGGAACTTATGTTATTTTGGTTTTTATAAACTTTAGTATTGTTTATTTGCTTATTGGACAATACTCTATGTGTGACAATGAAAATTTAAATTGCTATGTTCCTTTTTATAAAAATCTAATACTAGTGTGATTGATCGACCCGTAACTCACCTAAGGTTTTTGATCCAAGATGTTGAAAAATGTTTTCACTGATAAAAAAACATTCAATTTTTTGGGGTTAAAAATCTTGGGGTGTCACATGGTTGATACATCTTATGTTTCATCTTACAGTCAGAACCTTATTTCGATTTTAAAACTTGATAAGTTTGGTTTTGCTTTTAATTTTGAAAAATCTAAACTTATTATTATTAAAAATTTAATTCTTGTTGGTTCTGCATGTGTGTGATGGATTGTATCATTTAAGAATCAAACTCCATATCCAAGAATCTTACTCTATTGAAAATATATTGATTGGCAATAAACATGGTTTAAATGATGATCAATCATATTTGTTTTGGAATTGAATGTTAGTATATATCTCGAAAGAGAAAGTTCAAAGACTTGTAAAAGAAGGGATTATTGGATCTCTTGACTTCATAGATACAAAACCATATGTTTAATGCTTAAAAGTTAAGTAGAACAATACATAAGAAGGATGTTAAATGCACCAGTGGTAAATTAGAGAATGTTCATACGGATGTTTGCATGTCGTTTACATTGTGTTACATAGGAGAAAAATATTTTGTTACCTTTATAGATGACTACTCTTGGTACATGTATTTCTACTTGTTTTTTGAGAAATCTGAAGTCTTTTGGGTTTTTAAGGATTTCAAGAGAGGTAGAGAAACAAATCGATGAGAATAATCATGACCCTCGTACCTTATTTTGATTTGGAACTACATATAATGTATATGAAAATGGTTTTCCTGGATAGGGATTCGGAAGATGAGGTATATATGCAATAACCTTTTGGTTTTGGTATAAATGACTCAAACAATTTAGTTTGCAAATTGAAGAAATCAATCTATAGACTTAAACAAGCCTCTTGCCAATGGTATAAAAAGTTCAATCAAGTGATTTTGAATTTTGAATTTTGAATTTTGAATTCATTAAAAACATTGTTGATCAGTGCATATACCTTAAGGCTAGTGAGAGTAAGTTCATAATCTTGATTTTGTATATTGATGATATTCTTCTTGCAACTAATGATTTGGGTTTACTATATAAAACAAAAGAAACTTTTTTCTCATTTTGATATGAACATGGGTGAGGCCACTTATGTCATTAGAATTGAGATTCAGCATGATAGAACTAAGGGTGTACTCGACCTCTCTCAAAAATCCTATATCCTTAAAGTTTTTAAAAGATATGAGATGGAGAATTGCTCTACAAGATCAACACCTATAGTAAAAGGGGATAAATTGAGTTTAAAGGATTGTCCTCAAGATGATAATGCAAAGGATCAGATTGTAAGTGTCATGTATGCTTTAGCAGTGAAGAGTTTGCAATATGCGCAGACCTACACACAACCTGACATCACATTTATTGTTGGGATGCTTGATAGATATCAGTCTAATCCAGGCATTGCACACTAGAAGGTCATATGCTATTTGCAAGGAACGAAGGATTATATATTGACCTACAAAAAAGTAGCCCACCCAGAGGTCATTGCATACTTTGATGTAGATTTAGGAGGATGTCTCGATAATAGAATGTCTACTATGAGATACATCTTCCTATTAACAGGTGGTGATGCCTCATGGAGAAGCGAAAAGTTGTCTACAACTGTCACTCACACCATGGAGGCAAAATTTATTGCTCTATATGAGGCTTTGTCTCAGGCCATATGGATTAGGAACATCATTTTAGGTCTTGGTATTGTGGACTTTATTGAAAGGCCACTGAAGATCTTTTGTGATAATGAAGTTGTGGTTGTCTTTCTCTAATAACAACAAGAGCTTCATTTCATGTAAACACATGGAGTTAAAATACTTTATTGCTAAATAAATGACTGAGTATCATTTAGTGTATATTGATATAATCTGAACAAAGGAAACGACTGTGAATACATTTACTAAAGGGCTAACACTGGGATTGTATTCACATGTAATTGAGGATGGGTCTATTTGATTCCTTGTGATGTATGACAATACATTATGATTTTATGTGATCACATTTCTGAAACTAAATTGATTCTCTATGTTTTGTGTGTTATTAATTTTGTGTAAAGTATCTCTCATTTGTGAAGAGAGAATAACAGAATAACAATATTAAAAGAAAAAATAGAATGGGTTGAAGACCAACATGTTCATAAAGGTACTCTTAACATGCTAAACACTTAAAATGAATAATATTATAATGCATGAAAATATGACATCTCATATAGAGATGTTCATCTTCATAACTCGTATGATTCATTCTTGTGATTTAGTATAACATGTGAACCCACAAGGAAATTGAATCGAGACAACAGTAAAGAATCTTGATAATGTGTTTTTTTGTGTCAATGGGTCAAGTGGAAAAATGTTAATTTTTTTGGATCGAATCCAACCTAGAGTGACCCGTATTGACATGAGCACATCAAGGGACAAAGTGGCTTTTCAATTTTGGGTAGGACAGTTATAAGAATGTGAAGAGATCTTATAATTGTTCATGCATGATAACCACCCATTATGAGAGACTCTCTCCCACTAATCTCCCAATATAAGCAGGCCACCATGGGAGCTTGATGAGAGCTACATATGTGATATCAGTTTTTCATTCTCTCTGGGGTTCAAGGGTTCTGCTCACTGCTTGACTTGATGACTTATGCTTATCGAGGGCGTCGATTGGCTGAGGAGAACGTTGATAACTCACATCCACCGAAGTTCTGTTCATATCGACCATGGCTACTTCCGGTAAGTGGCGCTCCTATTAGATTATTCTAACATCTCTCTCTAGAACAATCTCAGTTGCCTAAACTCGTGCCCTTCCTCCACCATCCCCTAATCAGAAACATCATAATAATCATATTACTCTTTAAGTAGAAAGATGATGCAACGTGTACCTATTTAGTAGACCACCACTCCTTGGCAATAAATAATCTCTCTCTCTCTCTCTCTCTCTCTCTCTCTCTCTCTCTCTCTCTCTTGGCAATAAATAATCTCTCTCTCTCTCTCTCTCTCTCTCTCTCTCTCTCTCTCTCTCCTTAGGACTTAAGGATACAATAGTACAACCTAAAAACAAATCTTGTTCAAGTAAGGTTGTCTCTCTCTCTCTCTCGTTTTGTTCTTTCTATCGCTTGTCTGCGTATGGCCACTTTTATAATTCATGGCATGCATCCATGGCCATCAACTCACTTTTATTTTACATTTTGACAAAATAAAATGTCCTCTCTCTGTGTCTTTGATTTCACTCTTTCATATCCATACAAGGATGCATGGGCATGAATGGATGACAGACATAAATTGATAATTGAACCAAACAGCTCGTATCTCAGTTTGGTTCGGCTTGTATAGCTAGCGAGCTTGGAACACAAGCAGCGCTTGTAGCTTAAACAAGCCATACCCAAAAATATATATGTAAATTATGAACTATTAAGTGTAATACAAAGCTGCTCCAAAGGGTTTGGCATAGTGGGATGGGGCTTAGGCCTCTAGGCAGGCCATCTAGGTTCAAATTTCATATGCATCATCCCTTGCGCAAGCTGAAGTGTGGCAACTCTCTGGGTACAAGGGGTAAGCCCACAGAGTTTTACATTGTTAGGACATCAACTGTAAGTACGGTAGGCAAAGCCAGCGTGGCTAGGTCTCTGGTCTTGAGGGTGGTTTCTTCGTGTAAATATAAAAAAAAGTGTAATGCAATATATATATATATATTAAACAACTGTCACAAGATGTTGTAACAGGATTCTTTATCTACTCTAACAAACCAACAATACTTATTTGAATAAAAATCAAACATATGTTGAAGATGGTCACTTGGATAGGTCATATACAAATGCATTATATGCAACACTCAGCAACATTTAGCATAACCTATTGCTCAGGATGAATTGCCCTGGATATATCCAGCATAATTGTTCATCAAGGAGAAATTAGTTTTCAATGTCGTCATTAAAACTGCAAAATTGAATGCATATCAATTATCGATCAAGAGGAAAACAAAAAGATAGAAGTCACTATATCAATATTGATCTCAATCCCATAAACTATCAGCTACTCAAACTTTCACTACAAGGATGAGGGTCAATAATGATGATTTTTCTCACCACTATTGCTCTATTGATCGTTATTATTGGCCTATAACGGAAAGAATTCTCACTGATAAGTCATCATAAAGAAATGGCCATTGTTGACCAATAATAGTAACATTTATAGGTCACCGTAAAGGTGACCCAACACCACCGAGATTACTCAATGGAACTAGAAACAATAATAGCGATGAGGTAGCTTATAACAACGAGGTTGTTTTAACGGTGACATATATGGCTCGGCATTATAGGCTACCTATAGGTTATAACAATTTTGTCTCGTGGTTATAGCCTATAACGATGAATATTAACTCATCGTTGTAGGTTATAACAGGACGAATTAACTCATTGTTATAGGCTGACTATAACAACAAGATAGGGATCTACATATAACGTTGAGATAGGAATGTCATCATTATAATCTATAAACTTGCAAATTGAAAACTAAAAATTAGTTCTAGATTTTTTTTACACTTAAAAACTTGCAACTAAAACATACATTCAACAAAAGTATCAAATACACTTCAAACATACATCATAAAACATTCAACTTTAAATATACACTTCAAACATACATCATCAAACATTCATCCTCAAACATTCACTTCAAATAGTCAACTTCAAACATACATCCTTAAACATTCACTTCAAACATGCATTCTCAAACATTCAACACACTTCAAATTATTGACATACACTTCAAACATATTGTAAGACCCACAATTTTTCAGTATAATTTCTGAATAAAAATTCATGAGGCATTTACTGGTAAAAATAGCATTTTCAATCAGAATGCAAAATGAATAAATTTCCACAAACCAGTTAAAATTAGGGTATTTGTCGCTTCGCGAATTTACGCTCAAACACTCTGCAAGTCATAACTTCTTACCTGAACGAAATCAAGAGATTTCCTCAAGCTAACTTTCTTAGTTACGTCAATACGAAGGGAATGTCGTACTTAAATTTTTTCAGAAAAAAAAAATCGTCGAAAAGCCAAAATTTTTGTGGGACCCATGAAAATGTTGGTGAGACCCATAGAAATATTCCTCATAAAATATCTGGTGGGACCCACAAAATATCCCATGGAATTTTCATATGGGCCCCACACCCAAGGGAACCTCTTGTCTTTATTTTAAAGCAAGGGTGGTTTAGTAAATAGGTTAAACCTTATCCTTTAAAAGGATAAGTCTTACCCTTTAGAAAGCCAAGGAAGGTTTGCCTTCCTTGGCCTATAAATAGAGGAGCCCCGCTCCTTGAAAAATCACCAACCCCTCTCTCCTCTTCTCTCTCCTAAACCTCCCCTACCTAGCCTAGCCCACC
This sequence comes from Nuphar pumila, assembly GCF_984573655.1. Classification (NCBI taxonomy): domain Eukaryota; kingdom Viridiplantae; phylum Streptophyta; class Magnoliopsida; order Nymphaeales; family Nymphaeaceae; genus Nuphar; species Nuphar pumila. Next base: position 101,456,055 of record NC_143252.1, on the reverse strand, counting down.
TGAGCCTGCCTAACCTGGCCTGACCCTGCCTGATCTGGACCTAGCCTACTTAACCTGGTTTGAACCCACTTGACCTGGTCCAAACCCAGTTGACTTGACTTGAACCTGGTTTGGTTTGAAGTCAAAGTCAAGGTCCCTTTTGGTCCCAGATTCTGGTTTGATTTTTCTGAACCAGACCCAGCCTACATGGGCTAAGTTTGAACCTGATGAACCCAGTTGACTTGGACCAAACCCAGTTTGGTTTAAACTACTTAGGTTGAGCAGCTTGACCTATTCTTCCTCTTTCACAACAATGCCGAACTCATCTGACCTAGTCTGACCTCTCAAAAGGAGGATCGAAGTCGTTGGAGGCTTTCGGAGCCATTTCTTCCACAAATTGAAGTAAGTTTGCTTCGTTGATCCATCTCTCTCAAGTATATGCTTGTTTGTATATAGCATATACTTTCGGAAGTAGTATCTGACCCTATTTCTTGGTTGAGCTCTTTGGGACACTTCGGTGTTCAACCGCTCACCTCGTAACTATCGTCGGATATATATGTTGAATACGCAGTATATGCATTCTTAAAAATGATATCTTACCCTAGTTCTTGGTTGAGCCCTTCAGGACACTTCGGTGTTCACCCGCTCGCCTCGTAACTCTCGTTGGATGCCTAACTTTGTGTATATCATCTAGTGACTGCCGTCACATCTTATATCACCAAGGCTTTATAATTTACTTTTGTCATCGTGTTGTATGATGACAAGGCTCCCTGTTTTATGCAATTTCTAATTATGCACTTCCGATTATGCATTTACATTATGTTGTGGTGTCGTATGATGCCAAGGTTCTCTGCTTTCTGCAATTTCCAATTATGCACTTCTTATTATGCATTTACTTACGCAGTCGCGTTGAATGACGCCAAGGCTCCTGCTTTCTGCAAATATATATGTAGAATATGTCGTTCGGTTACACACCATGAACAATAAGTATATGTATTTCTTTTACGTTGCCGCCATATAAAGCACAGGCTTCTGCTTATATTACATATATGGCGCATTAATGAGCGTTCAAATGAAGATCAACTCCAAATCGCCGATGTGATTCCCTTGTCGCTCCCCTATTAGAAAGGCTTCACTTTTTCATAAAAGCGCATTTTTCGTAAAGACTAAGTCATTTACGTATGGCATGGCTATGGCCCAAGGTTCCAATTAACCACGATGGATGCAAAGTATGCACAACGGTGTGCATTTATCCCCGGGTTAAGCGTAGTGATTTCTCCGTCAAAGAGGGGAGATGTCGCTGAAATGGTTAAAAGAAACGCACACTTTCTCCATCAAAGAGAAGAAGTGTTGCTGGAATTTCTGAAGAAGCTAGAAATAGCTCAGAAAGAATGTAGCAGGTTACTCCGACATACAGAGGAGTTGCTACCTAGTTCGTTGAACACTTTCTACAACATAGAAAGGATCGTCACACCTCTGCCGTTGGAGCAGGGGAGGTGCTGACAAAATGGTTGGCAGAATTGCTGCCAGAACCAGTTAAATGGTATAACAATGGTCGTTGTTGAAACGATGCCAGAAGGGCTCATCTCCCTGATACCTGTAAGGGCACCTTGCTCGTAAGTGCCACTGTGCCAGAGTAGTGGTTGTGCCTTGACTAGGTTGTAGGCTCGTTGCGTAAAAATACGCCGAGAAACCGATCCATTGTGATCATCTCATATGCATGCTCATTGAGAGACTGATATACAACTAGACTCGTAAGGGATGCAGAGCCAGAGTACATTGTCCACCCGAAAGAGATGAGATGCTCGTGAAGGCCGCAGTGCCGAGAGCAGTCAAGCATGCATATGAATAAAATGAAAAGACCTCACGGTTGATGACCGTGTTAGGGGCACACTGAATGGGGTCAGGTATATACTCCTCCACGGCTGCCCTATAGGCATGCATTAAGTAGCTTGTCAGACTGGCAGACCCCTTCAGAATCTCTCACCGAAGAAGACGGTGATGGTGCAGCCTTGAGTGACTTATATTACCCTCGAACCTGATAGAGTTTATGATGGCCTCTGTCACTCAGAGGTATGGAGGTCATGGTTATCCTTAAATTCTAAGGATTGAACCCAACTACTGCAGTAGCAGAATGCATTCGAATACCTAGTAGAGACTTCTTCCGGTATGATTGTACCGTCCTACTAGGGGGATGGGGTCAACAGGCCTTTGGGGTATCTAAAAATACATAGAATAATCAACCCCCAGATCGTCGCGTTGGTGCTCAGATATATTTCCCTTAAGCCCAGGGGGAGGGGTTAATTATCGAAACAAAGCATTAGCTTAGGTTCAGCGATGCTTGAATGTATGAGTGAATGGACGTTGTTGAGTCAGTCCTGCATAACCTTTGTAAAGGTGTCATGATCGGTATAGGACTGGACCAACTAGGCAAAGACCCATGTTGTATTTGCACGACTAAGTGAAGCTCGAGGAGTTGTCCTTAGATGCGTAGGATACGAATGTGCCAAGTATAAAGACTTGAGCACGACATTCAGCTCAAAAGAGGCTTGCGCTAAGTCATGAAGACTTGAGCGGATGTTCAACTCATAGCCTTGGGGAGGCTCTTGCGATATACGCTAAGTCGTGGAGACTTGAGCATCGTTATTACAAACTACGACCCTGAGTGGTCAACGCATTTACTCGAGTTGAATGGATATGTGATTGCTTGCTTACCAGACCATCAATGGTTCTAACCCCGTTTAAAAGGTATTTCAGGTGTTGAACCTGCGTTGAGATATGCGGAGCAAGGTGGCATCGAGTTCCAGGGTTTCTCTAGACAGAGTTGTATTGCTTCCTTTTATTGAACTTATATTGTTTTTCTAAGCAGTGATATTGTAATAAACATGTGGTTTTCGATAAAATGGAACACTTTGGTGGTCAATGAGTTGTTTGGCCACATATCTGTAATGTGCCTAAAGTTTTCTAAAACTGATGACTCATTATCGTCTGATTCTGCTGCTAAAAGCTTTTCTCAGTTTTGCTGCAAAAAAAAATCATAAAAATTTTAACTTAACTTTGTTTTGGGAATCTCAGGCGTTACAGAATTGGTATCAATGCCTGTGTGAGAAACCTGGTTCAAAATCCGTCGTGTTTGCAATATCGCACTGTAAGTATATTTTCTTTAAACTTGCTAATTTGAGTGCATCTTTGTATAGATGGCAACTCACAACTCGCACGGTTATTGCTATCGTTGCAAGTTCATGCATGATGAGTGGATATGCTCGTATGAGGTTCAGGACTGCTAGTTTTGTGGCGAGGATGGGCATTCCGCCAACGAATGCCAAAGAAAATATACTGTCGATATGGGTCGGCGGGGATCAAATGGTCTTAAGGATGAGACATCGCGCGTCAGTGGACCGCTTCACTCAAGTATTAGGAGTAACAGTACCTTAACGACTTCTGATAGATCGCCAAGTCTAAGAGACTTTAATTTGAATTTTCTTGGGGAAGTCAAGCGCTCACCAAGCTACCACCTGGCATCACATACGCCAAGCTTGAATGATCCGAATGAAAGAGGGGATTCCTTTTATTCGCCAATCATAATTTCAGACTCCTCGAGTCTTGATACTGTTGTCTGGGAGAGTGGACCGGCATTCCTCATCTATCCCCAGGATTCGCTTGAGAGTGCGAAAGTGCCACCCAAGCCAACTCTAGTGATACCTAAACCAAGGCGATGTGGCAATCGATGGACTTTTATAAGTTCATACTCGTCAAAGAAATCCAGTTCTTAAGAGATTGGTGATGTTTTGGAGTCAATAGACTCATGTATATAGTTTCTCGCCACCTATGTCTGCCAGTGTGGCATGACACTTGTATATGAGGCGATGTTTGTGTAATGGAATATATATAAGTAAATAAAGTTTTTACTTCCCTATATACATCAAGAAACTAAAAACAAGTGCTTGAGTGTGAATAGATAAATGGCTCCTACGACAAGGAGAACCATGCCGAGCGAGGAGTCCTCATACACAAGAATTTCTACTGGAGACGCTCAACAACCTGGTTATAGCCATCCGTGAGACAAGGCCAGAACCAGTCATACCTCGTAATGAGAACCTGAGAGGAATAACCTATGAGAAGTTCTTCAAACTTGACCAACCAGTTTTCATTGGTAGAGCCGATCCAGAGCTTGCAGAAAGCTGGATCGAGGAAACAGAACGTGTCTTCCTGGTATTGGGAGTATCAGAAGAGAAAAAGATAAACTTTGACACGTATAGACTAAAAGACAATGCACGAAAGTGGTGGGATACCACTAAGTTGATCCAGTTCTCACAACTCGAAGTTGTTTCTTGGGAGGACTTTCAGAGAATTTTTATCGATAACTACTTTCCAGAACATTCCAGAAATAAGAAAAAGATGGAGTTTCTGGAGTTAGAGCAGAGTGGTATGAGTCTGATCGACTATACCACCAAATTCCAAAATTTAGAACGATATTGCTCACGGTTGTTTGAGACAGACCAGGAGAGAGCCGACAAGTATATCAACGGTCTACGTGAAGGGCTGCAGTCTCTAGTTATAACAAGCATGCCCTCAATCTTTCAAGCTGCGGTAGCAGCAGCTTCAAAAATTCATATGGATTGGGAGCGATCCAAAGGGGTCATAGCAAAAAGGTGTGTAATCAATGGTGGGAACCATAAGAGAACGTTCCCGAGTGGCCAGGGTTCACGACAACCTTTTCAAAAGAGGAGGTTCTAAGGTGGGAATGTCGCTCAGCAAGTCATGAAGCCCAGGCAGAATGTGGCTCCCAACAGTCAGCAGTCCAACTCCAGCTGCTCGAAGTACCATGTGAACCACCCTAAGAGACCATATCCTAGTGACATAGGTGATTGCTTCTATTATGGCAAAATGGGCCGCATTGCGAGGCAGTGTGGTAAGAAGCTAACGGATTAGCAAAGGAGGAATACCGGATCTGTCAGACCCCCTCGACAAGTGCCACAGCGCTCCCAGTTCCAACGACCGCCACCTTAAGTAGAATAAAGGCCTGCTGCAGGTCGTATATACGTTGTAACGATTGAACAAGTCAAAAATGGTGACCTGATTGAAGGCACTGTACTTGTTAATGGACATGCAACTTGCGTCTTGTTTGATTGTGGTGCTACTCATACCTTTATCTTTGATGATTTCACCGAACAACTCCATGCTTCGGTACAACCAGTTGATAAAATGATCGAGGTATATAATCTGCTTGGTTCATGCACCAAATGTATCCGGTGTGTGAAGAACCTGGATATAGAGATAGCTAGGCAACACTTGCCTACCGATGCCATCCTAATCGATATGGTACAATAAGATGTCATTCTAGGAATGAATTGCTTGGCCCAGAACAATGCCAGGATTTTGTGCCGCGAGGGCAGGGTGATTCTATCTCGACCGGAATTGTCTAAGGTGGAATACCGGTTATCTAAACCTGTCCCGCATAAATAACTCATATCAGCTCTTAAGGCACAAAAATACCTTAAGAAGGGTTGTGTAGCCTTCCTATTAAGCCTCTCAGCGAAAAATTCAAACATCCAGTCCCTTGAGAGTTTGGAAGTGGTGCGGGAGTTTTCCGATGTGTTTCCTAAAGAATTATCAGGACTTCCGCCACTTTGTGAGGTTTAATTTGGAATTCAATCCTTACATGGAATAACGCTGATATCAAAGGCTCCTTATCGAATAACACCAGTTGAACTCAGTGAGTTGAAATGTCAGCTGAAAGAACTGATGGAACAAGGGTTCATCCATCTGAGTGCATCACCGTGGGTAGCCTCGGTGCTATTTGTAAAGAAGAAGGATGGATCTATTCGGTTATGCATCGATTATCAGATGCTTAACCAGAAAACTATCAAAAATAAGTACATGTTGCCTCGGGTTGAGGATTTATTCGATCAACTCAGAACAGCGAGAGTGTTCTCCAAGATCGATCTCAGGTCTAGGTATCATCAACTCAGAATTAAAGAGGAGGATATACCTAAGACTGCTTTCAGAACGAGATATGGCCATTATGAGTTCGTAGTAATGCCTTTCGGACTCACTAATACGCCTGCTGCCTTTATTGATCTGATGAATCGGATATTCAGACTATATATGGATAGTTTTGTTATCGTCTTCATTGATGACATTCTCGTATATTTAGAGAACAAGGAACAGCACAGTGGACACTTGAGAATCGTCTTGAAGACCCTTCAGGATAATCAACTCTATGCCAAGTTTTCGAAATATGAATTATGGCTAGACAAAGTGATGTTCCTTGGCCATGTAATCTCTAAGGATGGGATCGCAGTAGATCCTATGAAGGTGGAAGCTATGATAGACTGAAAGCAGCAAGAAAATATCACTGAGGTTCGCAGATTCTTGAGACTTGTCGGATACTACCGGAAGTTCATACAGAACTTCTCCCGAATCATCGTACTCATGACAAAACTGTTGAAAAAGGGAGTCAAGTTTGAATGAAACGACCAGTGTAAGGAGTGCTTCGAAGTTCTCAAACAGAGGCTTACTATTGCCCCTATCCTTACTCTACCTTCTGGTCAAGGAGGATTCGTAGCTGTGATCATCGCAAAATTTTTCCTCTTGTGGTTTCTCTCTCTTCCTTCTCTTTTCCTTTTCCAACCTCCATTTTCCTCCTTTTGAAGGGAGAAAAATAAAAGACAGAAACGAAAGAGAGAAGAGAAAAGAAAGAAAGAAAGGGAGAAGAGGAACTCTTTTACAGAGTCTCACTTGACCTTAAATTTTGAAAATGATTGAGAAAATAACTCGCCTCCGTTTTTTAAATATTTGCGGGAAAAATGGGAGAGACGGGATTCGCTCGTCGGTACGAGGTTCGACCGTTCCTGGCGCCTTTACCTGGGGTAATCGAACCAAGGATCGAATCTATGCCTTTTTGCTTTGCCTAAATATCATCTAAGGATTTATCCTAAATCTAAATGCACAAAGAATCATGCTTGTGCAATGCAAAGATGTATGCTATTTTGAAAAACATGTTTTTAATATTTCCAAGTATTCTGAGATTAACTTGATAAGGGAGTGAAGAAATGATTGAATCTAACTTTAGAACTTGAGATAGATCAGAGAAGTTCTAAGTCTTTAGAGTTGGAAGAATAAATCTTGACTTTGGAAAGAGAATAATTTAAAGCTGAGATAAAGGGGAAGGAAAGGAAATTTTCAAGGTTTTTAGAAGATGGACTTTGAACTTGGATTTAGGAAAAGAGATAAGATTGAAAGTGGAATTGAATTTAAGATTTGAAATTTGGAATGGATCTGAGAAATCCAAATGGTATAGAAATGAATTTAAGAAATCTAGACAAGATCTGTAAGTGGATTTAGATTTGAAATCTGGAAATGAAATGGAATTGGCTTTGAAAGTTGGAATTGAAAATAGAACTTGATTTGAAACATGGATTTCAAGATGGAATTCGAATCTAAAGTCTAGATCTTTAAATCTGAAATCTGAATTGGATCCGAATTTGAAAATAGATTTTGGATATGAGATCCAAGATGGAATTGAATTCTGGATCCTAAAATGGATTTGGATCTGAAGTCTGAGATCCAAAGTGGAAGTGGATTCTGGATCGTAAAATGGATTTGGATCTGAAGTCTGAGATCCAAGATGAAATTGGGTTCTGGATCCTAAAACAGATTTTGGATCTGAAGTCTGAGATCCAAGGTGGAATTGGATTCTGGATCCTAAAAATGGAATTTGATCTGAAATCTGAGATATAAGGTGAAACTGGATTCTGGATCTTAAAGGAAATTTTGGATCTGAAGTCTGAGATCCAAGGTGAAATTTGGATTCTGGGTCCTAGAATGGATTTTGGGTTTTGAAAGTCCAAATGAGACTTTTGAAAATGGATCTGGGTTTTGAAAACCCAGATTGAATTTAAAATTTAGGAAGGGTCAAGCTTTGAGATTCATAATCAATCTCAAACTTTGATTTTTGAAAAAAATAAACTTGGTTTTGAATTTTGAAGATGAATCAGAAATTTCAAAGTAAATTTGAACTTTGAATTTGATTGGAGTTTTGAATATAAGATAAATTTTGGAATTTCAAAGTCAAATTGAACTTTGAAATCTGATTTGAATTTGAATATAAAATGTATTTTTGAAATCTCAAAGTTAAATTGAACTTTTGAGATTGAAAATGAAATAGAATTTAAAAAATGAAAGGATGAATTGGATTTTATAAGAATTGAGGATTGATTGAAGAAGATATTTAAATTACTTGGAGTTTTTGAAAAAGGGGATTTTGAAAATATGATGCAGTTCTATCCTAAATGATGAATGAATTTAAAGAATTTTGAAATTGGATTTTGAAAATCATATTTCATTCTTTACATGAATTGAAATAAGATTGAAAATATAATACATCCTTGACTATGGTCATTGAATGTATTATATAATAATCTATATTTAAATTCAGGTGAAGAATAAAACATATTTTGTGCTTTTATAGAGTTTAAAATGAAATTAACTCTCAATATACCCTGACTATGGCCATTGGTATATATATTGAATTAATTTTAAGTTTAACCCTGAAAAAAGATGAAATATTTGAAAATATGATGATTTTTTAAAAGGATCCAGTGTGGATTCAGTGTTATTTTATAAAAGATAAAAATCCTAAGTTTTGTTTACATCCTGACTATGGCCATTGATGTAAATCATCAACTTAGGATTAATTACCTCTTACGAAATGGTGCACGTGCCATTCGTGTTTCACCATTGTGATATTTGGAGAAATAAAGGTAAAAAGCATGAAAATAAGCAATTTATGATATTTATAATGCTCACTCATTCTATCTAGAAACTGGAAATACAAAATTTCTCATGATCATCTAACTATTATAAGTTAGAATTTGAATGGAAATTATAACTTCCTAGGTTAAGAAGGAAAATGACCCTTTTCATATTCTGGCATAAACATGAAAGCAAAGAAAGCAAAGGAAAAATGTTACATCAAAAGACTATATATAAATGCACAAAGGGGAGGCCTTATATGAAGAAAGTATATACATACCTGTTGCTCATAAAAGATGCTCATATGACATATCTTACACGAGAGTGAAATGAGACACCATCGTGCTTTATGGTCCAGTCATTATAAGGCTCGGAGAAGAATATTCAACCATACTGCAGCCTGAGATGTAACCATAGCTGTTAGTGAGGTGTGATTCTTGTGAAGGTGGCAGCAACAGTATAAGAGCCGTGTTAAGTGGAGGTGGTAACGGGTAAAAGGTGAACACATAGATGGTAGCTACAGAGAGAAAAAAATTGATGTTTTGAGAAATATGAAATGGTAATGGCCCCATAGGAAACTCAGAAGAAAAGAAACCAGCACTATGAAACAGGAGGACTCAAATGAATAGATGGAAATTTGATCATGTCTACTGTGCCATGTTCAGATCTGCCAACTTTAACTTGAAGAGGCCCCTGTGTGATTTTGGTAGGAGTGCACCATGGACAGGAAATTATCACAATGAACATCGCAATTAATAAGGCAAACATTAACTGATTGCCATATGAGGGTAACTATATGGCTGGACATGCTCTTGGAATATTGCCAAGGAGATCTTTATCATCAGCTTCTGCAAACTTCTGAACAGGTTGCTTTTGACATTTGAATTGTGGGAGTGATTAGAATGGTTGGCAAAACCTTATTTGAACTTTATCCAATAGCTTTATGGGATGCTCCCTTGATGGCACACCTTCCCCACGCCAAGGAAAACATTCAAAAAGCAAAGAACGATGCAAATTTGAAACAATGTTGTTGAACCGAAACAATGTTGCTAAGCATCTATACATAGCTATCATGAATAATAACAATAATAAAAGAAATGTAACAGATAAGTAAAAAAAAAATCTATCAGTAAGCATGCTTCTCATCGAAATTAGAATACTATACCAAGAAACAGTGAAAGATCGGGCTTCTGAGGGAGTTTATTACAGCAAGACATACCTGGATTTTCAGTACATCACTACCTTGATATCAAGAGTTGTTATTTTCAGGACAAGGTGAAAGAGAACACTCCAGATCGGTGGGGCGTTGGATGATTCCTTAGCAAGACCTGGGCGAGATCCTTCAGTCTACTGACATTCCTTGAAATACAAATCTGCTAATTGCTCTTCATCCAAGGCTCACAGTGAGGAGCAATGTGTATGAAGGTGTACAGGTGTTGAGAGTGGATAGAAAAGGGATGCACAGGTGAGTATAATGAATGGAACTGAATATTTTATTCAACATACAAACTATTAACTTATAAGATCTATAGAATAAGCTAATATTTGAATTCATGGAATGTAGCTCAGTGAGCCATTGAACAATATTGTGGATGTCAGACTTTCATACCTGGATAGCCTCTCTTACCTTAGCCTAACAGGAGTATCTGATGGGAAATCAATGTCAAGACCCCTCTAAGATTTTGTTCACTTGCATATTGTAAAAGTCATTTGGTAACTCGCAGATATTGGAATTTAGATTTAAAAATGACTCATTTGCTCAAAAAACGAAATTAGGGGCAAGAAGGGAATATTTAAAAGATTTTGAAAAATTTGGTGTTCACAGTAGCTTACACGGATGCCTCAAGGACGGGTCTGGGTTGCGTATTGATGCAACATGGCAAGATGATCGCCTATGCATCATGACAGTTGAGAATACATGAGAAAAACTATCCAACCCATGACCTTGAGCTTGCCACGGTGGTGTTCGCGTTTAAAATCTGACGACACTACCTGTATGAAGAGAAATTTGAGGTCATGTCAGACCATAAAAGGTTAAAATACCTCTTCTTTCAAAAGGAACTCAATATGCAACAACGACGATGGCTGGAACTCCTCAAAGACTATGAATTCATGCTTTCCTATCTCCCTGGAAAGGCGAATGTCGTAGCAGATGCCTTTAGTCGCAAGACTGTTGGCACTCTCGCCAGCCTCGCAGGACAATGGAAGTTGATGGAGGATTTCGTCAACTGGAAGTCATTTTTGGCTGATGTTGGCAAAATCCAATTATCATGTTTGATAATTCACATCGAGATCCTTGATCGAATTGTAGCCGAACAATTCAAGGACCCCCAGTACTTGGAATTAAAAGCTCATGCTGAAAAAGATGACACTTTCTTCCATTTGAAAGAAGATGGAGGAATATGGATGGAAGAAAGAATATGGATTCCAAATAACCCTGAGTTAAGAGACGAAGTACTCCGGGAAGATCATAGTAGCAAGTACACTATCCACCCTGGAGGTACAAAAATGTTTTGAGACTTGCAGAGAAAGTACTAGTGGAGGGGTATGAAAAGAGATGTGGCAACGTTTGTCTCAAAGTGTTTGATCTGCCAGCAAGTTAAGATCGAACATCAATGACCTGGCGGTAAAATGCAATGGATTAAAATTCTAGAATGAAAATGGGAGGGTATTACAATAGATTTCATCGTAGGATTACCTCGATCCAAGAGACAATGTGACTCGATATGGGTGATTGTAGACAGACTCACCAAGGCTGCTCACTTTCTGTCAATCAACACTCGATATTCAGCAGAACGATTGGCAGAAATCTACGTTCGAGAAATCGTCAGACTCCATGAAGTGCTGATATCGATCATATCTGATTGTGACCCAAAGTTCACCTCCCACTTCTTGTAGCAGCTGCAGAGAGTCTTGGGGACGAAACTCAAGTTCAGTACTGCATTTCATCCCCAAATTGATGGGCAATCTGAGTGAACCATACAGACTCTTGAGGATATACTAAGAGCCTGTATGCTGGAATGAAAAGGTGATTGGGATTCTCACTTAGCGTTGGTTGAATTTGCTTATAATAATAGCCACCACGTTAGCATTGAGATGGAACCGTATGAAGCTTTATACGGACCACCTTGTCGATCACCAATCCATTGGGGTAAAGTGGGTGAGCGAACTTTGGACTCGCTCATTGTATTGCAGCACTATACTAAGTAGATCCATATGATCAGAAAGAAGCTACTGACTACTCAGAGCCAACAAAAAAGCTACGCAGATCAACGGCGTAGGGAGCTCACTTTTGTAGTTGGAGATAAGGTTTTTATCAAGGTCTCCCCAACCAAGAAAATGTTCCATTTTTGGAAGAAGGAGAAGCTCAGCCCCAGATTCGTTGGTCCTTTTGAAGTTCTGAGTCAGATCGGAGAGACTGCCTACCAAATAGCATTGCCACCGCAATATGCGCAAATACATGACGTATTTCACGTATCAATGCTTAGGAAATACGTTCATAATCCTTTCCACGTCATCCAACATGAAGACATTGAGATTCAGGAAGATATGACGATAGAGGAAAGGCAGTAGAAATCATGGACCGACGAGAGCAAGTGCTAAGATCGAAGGTCATTCCACTTATTAAAGTGAGATGACAACATCATGGAATCGATGATTGCACTTGGGAGCCCAAATCTGATATGCGGGACAAGTATCCTCAGGTATTCACTTTGTACTCTTAACTGAATTTCGCGGACGAAATTCATTTAAGGGGGTAATGATGTAAGACCCGCAATTTTTCAGTATATTTTCAAAATAAAAAATCACGAGGCATTTACCGGTAAAAACAACATTTTCACTCAGGATGTGAAACGAATAAATTTCCACAAACCAGTTAAAATTAGGGTATTTGTCGCTTCGCGAATTTATGCTCAAACACTCTGAAAGTCATAACTTCTTACCTGAACGAAATCAAGAGATTTCGTCAAGCCAACTTTCTTAGTTACGTCAATACGAAGGGAATGGCGTACTTAGAATTTTTTAGAAAAAAATCATCGAAAAGCCAAAATTTCTGTGGGACCCATGAAAATGTTGGTGAGACCCACAGAAATATTCCTCATAAAATATCTGGTGGGACACACAAAATATCCCATGGAATTTTCATGTGGGCCCCACACCCAAGGGAACCTCTTGTCTTTATTTTAAAGCAAGGATGGTTTAGTAAATAGGTTAAACCTTATCCTTTAAAACGATAAGTCTTACCCTTTAGAAAGCCAAGAAAGGTTTGCCTTCCTTGGCCTATAAATAGAGGAGCCCCGCTCCTTGAAAAATCACCAACCCCTCTCTCCTCTTCTCTCCCCTAAACCTCCCCTACCTAGCCTAGCCCACCTGAGCCTGCCTAACCTGGCTTGAGCCTGCTTGATCTGGACCTAGCCTACTTAACCTGGTCTGAACCCACTTGACCTGGTCCAAACCCAATTGACTTGACTGAATCTGGTTTGGTTTGAAGTCAAAGTCAATGTTCCTTTTGGTCCCAGATTCTGGTTTGATTTTTCTGAACCAGACCTAGCCTACTTGGGCTACGTTTGAACCTGCTGAACCCAGTTGACTTAAACCAAACCCAGTTTGGTTCAAACCACTTAGGTTGAGCATCTTGACCTATTTTTCCTCTTTGACAACAAGGTCGAACCCATCTGACCTAAACTGACCTCTTAAAAGGAGGATCGAAGTCATCGAAGTCGTTGGAGCCTTCCGGAGCCATTTCTTTCACAAATTGAAGTAAGTTCGTTTCGTTGATCCATCTCTCTCAAGTATTTGCTTGTTTGTATATAGCATATACTTTCGGAAGTAGTATCTAACCCTAGTTCTCGGTTGAGCCCTTTGGGACACTTCAGTGTTCAACCGCTCGCCTCGTAACTATCATCGGATATAGATGTTGAATACGCAGTATATGCGTTCTTAAAAATGGTATCTTACCCTAGTTTTTGGTTGAGCCCTTCAGGACACTTCGGTGTTCACCCGCTCGCCTCGTAACTCTCGTTGGATGCCTAACTTTGTGTATATCATCTAGTGACTGCCGTCGCATCTTATATCACCAAGGCCTTATAATTTACTTTTGTCGTTGCGTCGTATGATGACAAGGCTCCCTGTTTTATGCAATTTCTAATTATGCACTTCCGATTATGCATTTACATTATGTTGTGGTGTCGTATGATGCCAAGGCTTCCTGCTTTCTGCGATTTCCAATTATGCACTTTCGATTATGCATTTACTTACGCAGTCGCGTTGAATGACGTCAAGGCTCCTGCTTTCTGCAAATATATATGTAGAATATGTCATTCGGTTACACACCCTGAACAATAAGTATATGTATTTCCTTTACGTCGCCGCCATATAAAGCACAGGCTTCTGCTTATATTACATATGGCGCGTTAATGAGCGTTCAAATGGAAATCAATTTCAAATCTCTGATGTGATTCTCTTGCCGCTCCTCGATCAAGAATTTGCTTGACGAATGAAGCCTCTATTGGAAAGGTTTCACTTTTTCATAAAACCGCATTTTTCATAAAGACTAAGTCATTTGCGTATGGCCTGGCTATGGCCCAAGATTTCAATCAACCATGATGGATGCAAAGTACGCACAACGGTGTGCATCCATCCCTGGGTTAAGCGTAGTGATTTCCCCGTCAAAGAGGGGAGATGTCGCTGAAATGGTTAAATGAAACGCACGCTTTCTCCATCAAAGAGATGAAGTGTTGTTGGAATTTCTGAAGAAGCTAGAAATATCTCAGAAAGAACGTAGCAGGTTACTCCATCATACAGGGGAGTTGCTACCCAGTTCGTTGAATACTTTCTACAACGTAGAAAGAATCGTCACACCCTTGTCGTTGGAGCAGGGGAGGTGCTGACGAAATGGTTGGCAGAAGAGCTGCCAGAACCGGTTAAATGGCACAACAATGGCCGTTGTTGAAATGATGCCAGAAGGGCTCGTCTCCCTGATACCTATAAGGGCACCTGTGAACACCCCAAATTTTTCAAAATTTTATAAATATTCTCTTTTTGTCCCTGGCCCCCATTTTTTTAGTAAATTGAGTCATTTTTCACTCAAAATTCCAGTTATTTCTAGGATTTACTGGATTCAAATCCATTTTTTTTATAACTGACTCGATTTTGGATCTGAATCTATTATCCAAACCCAAAATTGAGCCTCGTTATCCAATTTTTCAAACTAAAACTACAAAAATTACCAAAATAATTTCTGAAAGTCCATCCGGCATCCAGTTGGATCCATGACTCTGTGTTTCTTGATTCGAGGTCCAAAACTCGAGTATCTCCTCAAATTCTGGATCCAAACCCATTTTTGAAGAAATCAAACCTGAATTCTCAGAAAAAACCTTCTTTGTAAATATTTCTCAAAAATCCAAAAAAATAGTTTTAAATCACTTATTTTCCCCTAGTTTTAAAGTTGTTATGTCAAAAATACAAAAAAAAATAAAAAAATATAAAGAAAAGAACGAAAAAAATAAAAAATATATATATATAAAAAGGAAGTACAAAAAAATGGGTTTTAGAAACCCTTTTTTGAATTTTTTTTTTTTACTTAAACCATCTTTTGGAAAATTTCTTAAAAGGGAACCATTTTTTTGAAAAATTTTCAGAAGATTAGGGACCCGATTTGAAAATCTTCTAACGGTTTCCCATTATAAAAAGGTAGTCGCAGGCCTCCTCTCAGCATCCATTTCTGACCCCTCCACTCTTCTCCTTCCTGATCTCCTTCTCCTTCTTTACTCTTCTTCTTCTTATTCCCCTGGCTTCCCCCTAAACAGCTGAAGGAAGTCGACCATCCTACAATGCCAAAACTACGGTAAGCGATACTTCCCTTCTTTTTTTTTCTTTTTTTTTTCTTTTTCTTTTTCTTGTTTTGTTTTCTTCTTTCATCTTGTTTTCTGATCTTCCTTTTTTTTAATCAAAGCACCCACGTAGAATCGATCTGTTTATAACAAAATTTACCTACGTACGTGTAACAGCAAGTGGGATCTATTGATTCCAACATTTATTTTTGTTCTTCTGCATTTTTTTTTCTTTTTTCTCTCTGTAAATTTTAAATTTCTGTTTCAGTATACATATTCCCTTTTTCATTTTGATCTTATATTCCCGTAGTATGATTTAAATTCGTATTGATAATTTGCGTCCTGCATCTCATTTGGTATATGATTCATCATCTTCTGCTTTTCTTTTATTATTTCTTTTATGCTATTGTGAATTTGCCTCTGGAATTCTGTCGGGAAGCCAGTTGGATCTACCAAGGATTCTGCCTTTCGCTTCACCATGAAGTTCTATGATCCATCAAGAGATGATCGGCATTCCTCGGGAATTGTCGGTTTTGTTGTAAATTTGTTATGTACTCTGCTCAAATCGACTCATCCATTTCACGATCCGTTTTCACCATTGCATCCTTCCATCTTCTTCTGATCTATCTTCTACCTCTCATCCCCATTCAACGCATCTCCCTCTGAATTCATGGACCAGTGGATCCAACCCGTCATGCATTAAGCAGAACCATGGAACAGGTGGGGATCGTTTTTGCTTCGGATTTACATTAGCAGAGGTCATATTGGTCTTTCAATCACCATTATAGAATCAACCATTCATTGTGTGATTCATTGTATATTTGTTTCACCAAACATTTGTTTTACTGTGGAATTCATTGTGCAAAACCAATCATTCATTGGGTGTTTGTTCCTGCATCTCTTTCATTCACTGTGATCCCACGACACCTTGCATCCTAGCCGATGCTTTTATTCATTTGTTAGGGCATCCGATCATTCACACCAACATCTTCCAGCATTATTACGTTACCATAACATCCTGCATCATACTTTTCATTTCGGATTTGTTACATCCTGCGCACCTCATCATTGATTCAGCATAATCAAGCTCATCAGAGCACTTTACACCCACTGGTATTCTCTACTTTTCGCCCCATTTGCAAACGACATTGTATTCATCTTCATTTTCTGCATCTTATTTCTTTTACTGTCACTCATTGTTTAGCATTTTGTTTCTCATATTGATTACAAATTTGTACGTTGATATTTTGTATTAGGATGGCTGTGTTTTGTAACTCCAATTTTCATTGCCCCTCTCTGATCCATCTCCTTAGAAGGTCAAGACCTGTAATATATTCAGTTTTCCATCAGCTACCCTTGACTTGTGTTGATTCTCATATTGTTGGGATTACCTGAAAATGTGGTTGTTGAATGTGATACTCACAGTATTGTCAAGTAAGATCATTACTGATTGTAGCACAAGCATTACTCCATTACCCGCATCTTATTACAATTGCATCTCCCCACATCATCCAACAGTTGTAGTCGACCCCTGTATATGCACATTAACACAGCATCCCTTGCACAATTACACCATAACCTATATTTTTTAGATTGTCTTATGGTGGAGTCTGCTCTCATTAGATCTTTGTTTAGAAGTCTTATGTTAATGAAAGCAGATGACTATTACAGCTACTGAACATTACCTAAAAAGTTTGATCTCAAATACATCTATTAATGATTTTGTCACCGTTGATGGTTGCTATCTAAAATTTTAAATGTTGATGGCATGAATGGTCTACATGTATTGGGTTTTGGGTAAGGCTCAGTTGGCTTTGGTTTGGAATTTAAGAAGTGAGAAATCACCTGGCACAGAGAAAGCAAGTGTTTTGTCGGGTATAAGCCCATTGGTGAAATTTTCCCAGGTTTGTGTAGCCAACGCATCTTAGCTATTGGAAATATTTGAAATTTTGTTACTTGCCTGTAGAAGTTCATTATAATTTCATGTATGCTTGAAGCATACTACATTCACCCGTGCACAAACTTTTGTACACTTCCCACTCACAGCTCCTGTGAAAATATTGCATATGCACCTTGCATTTCACTGTCATCCTTTGCCACTCTTCACTAATTACTCCTTGCACACCTGCCATATTGCCCTTGTCCCCCCCCCCCCCATGTACATTCCCTATATATACACCAGCACAACACCTATGCACCATTCTACAGCACTCCACCCACTATACTGCCTCTAGACAACAACCTATAACATACCACATCCTCATATTGCTCCATAAATGCTTAGCTAGCAAAATTGGCAAGGAATAAGGTGATTGCAACCTCTGGTGATGAGAAGATAAAGCAGCATATGCATTCTTATTGCTGCTTGGACTACGCTCAGATATATGATGTCGTGAGACACATAATACATTGCATAAAAAAATTGAAAGATGAACTGGACAATAGAAATACAATCCAGGAATACATTTGTCCCAATTGTAAGAGAAGGTATTTGGTTTTGGATGCACTGCGATTACTAGGCCCAAGTGATAAATACTTTCACTATGAAAATTGCAACGGCGAACTTGTTGTTGAAAATGATAAGCTTGTTGCTGAGGAAACGAGAGATGGTGATGACAATGTAAGGCGCCGCTGCCGAGAAAAAGTTAAGGATATGCTTCAAAAGATTGAGGTGCACCTGAAGTCGTTGATGGACCAATTGGGGAGGGTGAAAGAATTGTCAGTTCCTTATTTTGATAGCCTCTAAGAATGGGAAGCTCATGCAATTGCAGCCAGACCTGTCAACGTTGATTCAATTGCTATTGACTCCTCTAGGTCTTCTCAACCATATGCGCATGGTGAAATACCAATGCCATTTGTTGGCGAAACAAGTGTGGCAGTCCCCCTCTTTGGGATAGAAGTCAAGGAAGAGGATTCCAAGTCTGTAGATGTTGTCACTGGAATGAAGACTTTACCTCCCTGGATGATCAGGCAAGAAATGCATCTCACAAAAGAGCAACAGGGTTTGGTTAAGCAATAAATAAAGATGAATGGCTCATCAGGTTCAAATGGCCCATCTGAAGATAAAAAGGATTAGACACTATGAAAAGGACGTTGTACAGGACTTACAGGAAGAATATCTCAAGGCCTACTACAGTGCACTTCTTGAGAGACAGCAAAAGGCAGCAACAACAAATAGTGCCACTGCACCAAGCACTGTGAGTACTATGTCTGAGCCATTATCCGCTGCAACATTAGCTCCTTTCCCACCTACCTACAATATTGTTGCTCCACATTCCCTTACCTCTTCATCCCAGCCCCACTCCAACTTCCAGTCATCACCTGTCTCCTGCATCATCAGTATATCGCCTACTGTTCCATCTCACCTTTCCATACCATGTTGCTACAATTCACACATGGTAACACAACACTCACCCCACGGCAATACTGATATCCCCACTGCACTTCAAGTAGTTGCACCTTCACATGCAGCACCATTTCACCCTCCCGATATATCAAACACCATCACCTTCAGTAGCATTTACACCCAGATGTAATTGTTGATTCATTGTTGCAGTTCACCTCACTGCTGGAATAACCCTTTGCTTGCTTCCTACTCCTATCATCTTCAGCAAAATCACAGCATCATTTCATCTCCATCTATAGCAGCATACATACATCTCACAATATACTTGTCACATGGCTGAATATTCAGCCCTCATACTCATGTGCCTATTACTGCCTTATGTTCACTGTTTCTCGTAGCATATCACGTATGCATTTTAGGCAGTCATTCCCTTGTTTAGCGCATTCCAATACATGTGTCTTCTTACCCATGACGTATTGAAATTTCAATTAGCTTAGAGCATTCCATCATTGATCTCTTAAAACTTCAAAAAAATGATATTCCTTTCCATATTCATCCGTTGTCTAAGACTGACTTGAATTTTGCAGGAATTAGGTAGAAAATGTTATTTTCCTTCTTAAGTTCAGGATTTTATTTTATTTTTATTTCAAAAGTTGTAATAGTTAGAGGATAATGAGAATCTTTACTTCTCCGCATTAGATTAGAATGTATGAGCATGCATATTTTCTAGAAATACTTGTGTTATATCATTCTTCTTTTTTATTTTAATTCACGAATGGGAACATGAATGGCACGTGCACCATTTTAATAAAAGGTGATTAAATCCTAAGTTGACGATTTTCATTAATGGCCATAGTCAAGGTGTGAACAAAACTTAGGATTCTCCTCTTTTATGGAATAACACTAGATCCACACTGGGTTTCTTTTCAAAAATCATCATATTTCCAAATATTTTTCTCCTTTATCAGAGTTTAACTTAAAATTAATTCAAAATGTATATCAATGGCCATAGTCAGGATATATTGAGAGTTAATTTCATTTTAAACTCTATAACGGCGCCAAAAATATGTTTTATTCTTCACTTGAATTTAAATATGACTACTATATAATATATTTTATGACCATAGTCAAAAATGTATTATATCTTCAATCTTATTTCAATTCATTCAAAGAATGAAATATGCTTTTCAATATTCAATTTTCAAAATTCTTTAATTCATTCATCATTTAGGATAGAATTATCTCATATTTTCAAATTATTTCAAAATCCAAGTGATTTTGAGATAATTTTTCAAATATCTTCTTCATTCCTTAAATCAATCTTCAATTCTTATTTATAAATTCAAATTCATCTTTCTATCAAAATTCAAACTTCAATTTCAAAGTCCCATTTGACTTTGAAATTTTGAATTCATCTCTAGATTCAGAATTCAATTTCCAACTCAAATCGAATTTCAAAGTTCAATTCAACTTTGAAATTCCAAATTCATTTCTAGGATCAGGATTCAATTTCAAAATCAATTCAATATTCCAGATCAAATTTCAAAGTTCAATTCAACTTTGAAATTCCAAGTTCATTTCCTGATTTCAAAAACCAAATTTTATTCTTTATTCTTCACTTCAAATTTCCCAAATCTTCCAAATCATCTTCTGATTTCAGAATTCAAGTTTTATTATTTATTTCTCAAATTTTCAAAATTTTAAGTCTTATCTCTTAAATCCTAAATCAGAAACTTCGTATTTTCTTTAAAAAATGATTTTTTTCAAGTTCCATCCTCCTTTCCAATTTCAAAATCGATTTAGGATTTCTCATATCCAATTCCAAGTTTCATCTGGATTTCCAAAATTCAAATCTATCTTCAAATCCCATCTGGATTTTTCATGGTTTAGATCCATCTTCAGATCTCATCAAAATTTCCCAGACTCCAGATCCATCTTCTAAATTCCATATTGGATTCCAAATTTCAAATCCAATTTCCTCTTGGATTCCAGATTTAAAACCAAATTCCATCTAGGATTCTAGAATTTCAAATCCAATTCCATCTTGGATCCCAGATTTTTAAATCCAATTTCATCTTGGATTCAGATTTTCAAATCCAAGTTCCATTTAGGATTCCAAATTTCAAATCCAAATTCTATCTTGAATTCCAGATTTTAAAACCAATTCCATTTTCAAATTTCATCTAGATTTCTCAAAATCTAGTCTCATTTTCAAATTTTATCTAGATTTCAATTCCTATTTCAGGTTTTGAATTTAGAACTCAAAACCAAAGATCCCTTTTCAAAATCGATTCTTGAAAATCGATCCAAATTCAAAGTTCACCTTGACTTTGAAATTTCATTCTTACTTCAAAATTCTAAATTTGAATTCCAATTCTCCTTTTTCTTTTCATCCAAAATTTATTTTTCAAAACTCTGATTATTCCAAGACTTGGAATTTCAAAGTCTCTTCTTCCAGAGTTATTTCCAATTCTAAGTTAGATTCAAAATCTAACTTTTGCAAAATCAAACCTTTGAATCATTTCTTCATTCTATTATCAAAATCACTTAGAAAATCCCAAATTTTTAACTGTTTTCTCAAAAGCATACATTTTTGTATTTGCATTGCACAAGCATGATTCTTTGTGCATTTAGATTTAGAATAAATTTTTAGATAATATTTAAGCAAAGGAAAAGGCATGAATTTGATCCTTGGTTCGATTACCCCTGGTAAAAGTGCCAGGAACGGTCAAACCTCGTACCGACGAGCACCGTCTCTCCCATTTTGCCTCAAATATTTCAAAACGGAGGCGAGTGATTTTTCAAAACATTTCTTTGGTCAAATGAGACATTGCAAAAGATCTCCTCTCTCTTCTTCCTTTTCTTTTCTCTCTTATTTTCTATCTTTTATTTCCCTTCAAAAGGGAATAGAGGCTAAAAAGGCAAAGAGAAGGAAAAGAGGGAAACGAGAGGAAAAATTTTGCATGATCACAGCAACTTGCTCGTAAGGGCCGCTATGCCAGAGTAGTGGTTGCGCCTTGACTAGGTTGTGAGCTCGTTGCATAAAAATAAGCCGAGCAATTGATCCATTGTGATCGTGTCATATACATGCTCATTGAGAGACTAATATACAGAGCCAGAGTATGTTGTCCACCCGGAAGAGGTGAGATGCTCGTGAAGGCCGCAGTGCCGAGAGCAGAGTCAAGCATGCATATGAATAAAATGAAAAGACCTCGCGGTTGATGATTGTGTTAGGGGCACACTGAATGAGGTCGGGTACATACTCATCAACGATTGCCCTATAGGCCTGCATTAAGTAGCTTGTCAGACCGGCAAACCCCTTCAAAATCTCTCACCGAAGAAGACGGTGATGGTGCAGCCTTGAGTCACTTATATTACCCTCGAACCTGATAGAGTTCATGATGGCCTCCGTCACTCAGAGGTATGAAGGTCATGGTTATCCTTAAATTCTAAGGATTGAACCCAACTACTGCAGTAGCAGAATGCATTTGAATACCTAGTAGGGACTTCTTCTGGTATGATTATACTGTCCTACTAGAGGGATGGGGTCAACAGGCCTTTGGGGTATCTAAAAATACATAGAATAATCAACCCTCAGATCGTCGTGTTGGTGCTCAGATATACCTCCCTTAAGCCCAGGGGGAGGGGTTAATTATCGAAACAAAGCATTAGCTTAGGTTCAGTGATGCTTGAATGTATGAGTGAATGGACGTTGTTGAGACAGTCATGCATAACCTTTATGAAGATGTCATGATCGGTATACGACTGGACCGACAGGGCAAAGACCCATGTTGTATCTGCACGACTAAGTGAAGCTTGAGGAGCTGTCCTTAGATGTGTGGGATACGGATGTGCCAAGTATAAAGACTTGAGCATGGCATTCAGCCTGGAAGAGGCTTGCGCTAAGTCATGACGACTTGAGTGGATGTTCAACTCAAAGCCCTAAGGAGGCTCTTGCGATATACGCTAAGTCGTGGAGACTTGAGCATCGTTATTGCGAACTGCGACCCTGAGTGGTCAACGCATTTACTCGAGTTGAATCGATATGTGATTGCTTGCTTACCAGACCATCAGTGATTCTAACCCCGTTTAATGAAGATTTTAGGTGTTGAACCTGCGTTGCGATATGCGGAGCAAGGCGGCATCGAGTTCTAGGGTTTCTCTAGACAAAGTTGTACAGCTTCCTTTTATTGAACCTATATTGCTTTTCTAAGCAGTGATATTGTAATAAACATGTGGTTTTCGATAAAATATAACACTTTGGTGGTCAATGAGTTGCTTGGCCACATACCGTAATGTGCTCGGAGTTTTCTAAAACTGATGACTCATTATCGTCTGATTCCGCTGCTAAAAGCTTTTCTAAGTTCCGCTGCAAAGAAAGAAAGAAAAATCATGAAAATTTTATCTTAGCTTTGTTTTGAGAATCTGGGGCGTTACACATACATTTAACAAAAACTTCAAATACACTTCAAACATACACTTCAAAAATACAAACCCCCTTCCTACATCCTCTCTAATCCTGTAACAAACACACTTCAAATACAAACCCACTACATCTTCAAGCCTGCAACAGACACATTTTAAATACAAACTCACTACATCTCCAAGCTTGTAACAAACACACTTCAAATACAAACCCCTTACACTCCATGCATCCTCTCCAAGCCTGCAACAAACATACACTTTTAATAATCACATAAATCAAAATTTAATTATAGCAATTATAGCAAAGAGTTTATAAATTAAAACATTAATTAAAATAATTATAGCAAAGAGTTTAGAAATTTAGGATGGGGGGTTCTGTCTATGCGCATCCATGAAGGCTTGTGTCTTCTCTCTAAGCTTCCTAGTTGCTTCTCTCTCTCTCACTCCATTTCGTGTCTAGTTGCTTCTTCTTGTCGCTCCATTTTCTCTCTTAATTATTTCATATGTGTCACGTCAGCTGAGAAGATAGCTGCAAAATTTGGGCCTTACTGGAGTAGGATGGTTCAAATAGAGGAAAAAAGGCACCAATCCCCCTCACTTGTTTGTACCGCTCCTTGAGGACCTTAGCAAAGATGTCTTGCTGCATCATCAGGGAGTCTCCTTGTGAAGAAGATGTTGAATTTTCAATCTTCACAGATTGCAGCTTTGTGTGCATATCGTTAATAATTAATTATTAGTAACTAATGATAATGTGCAAAATAGAATGAATGAATGTGGCACTACAAAATGTGAGTTACTTACATAGGTCTCTTCTGCTTCGCTAAAGATAAATGTTGTGTGATCTAAATGGGTGTGCGGCTCTTTATAGAATGTACTCATCGTCGGTTCCTTCCCATCTATTTTAATTTGCAAGTAACAAATTAAGAATCTATTATATAAAACATATTTATCACTATACTATATAAAAAAATTAAACTTAGAGAATAAGAAACTTACCCTCGTATGATACCTCTAGAGGTACGAAGATGATCCACTAATATGTTGAACCGTCTCTTTTGCTCTATTCACTGAATTTTTCTTTAACAACCATTGTTAACCAAAGAAAGATTAATTAGTAGACAAAAATCTAAAAATTTAAACATTTATTTACTTATAAATATATATACAATATTTATTGTTCAATAGTCTCCAGTGAAAAACTTGTAAATCCTTTTTCACTCTTCAGAGTTGACTCCTTCGGGAGGATGTTATTCTACTATGTCGTGGTTTTAAAACATCTGATAATGCTTTTGGAAACCTTCTCACACCTTGAGTATGATAGTTGAAGTTGCTTCTCTATGCACCATTGATGTTCAGGTATATCTTTGTCTAAATCAAACCCTTCTTGCACCAAATTATCAAAATATAATTAATAACACTCCTTTTATGAATTAATTTGTTTATCAAAATATTGGTAGGCAATATACTTATATAATATGCTTCACGCAACACCATCTTTTCGTCGTCTAGGACCTACTAGATAGTTATTAAAGTCTTTCATTGTATGATTAGCTTATGGTGGGCTACACATTTGTTCTTCCCACGTTTGTGATGAGAAGATTTTATAGTTGCTAATTTGTAGTAAGAAATAAATATTAATAGGAATGACAGTAGTAAATTTTTAATTATACTAAAAAATACTGAATTAATATTTACGTAGATGACTCTAGAGTTGTAGTGGCTTATGGTGTAGAGGAGCACATCTTCTTTCCTTAAAATATGACCCACCTCTGATCTGAGGTTGATCTTATCTTGATGTTCACCTTGGCTGGCAGGTGATGAACTGATCCATGGGAAGGAAGAACACTCACCCTCTCATTGTGAACGATATGTCAATATTTGTAATTTCATGCAAATAATATTAGATCAGACTACATTGTAATGGACTGAATCATACAAAAGTAAGGGAGCACCTCTTCACTATCATACAAGAACAACATTAAATCAAATGAACGACAACATCAAGTTCATGTAGTTAACACATAATTATGAAATATAAACAATGGCTATATACATTTTTGAACTCGTTGTCAAGAGAGAAAAAGAATACAAAAAAACAAAGCAATAACACATGTACTTACATTACGCAAAGGTATATGTTCAATTTCACTTATATCAATTTATGGGTCTACCCATAAGTCCTCCAACCAATTAGGACTTTCTGGTAACACAGAGTTTCCCTTTTTCACTTGTGATGGAGACATGCTGCAGTAACAAAAATGCCCTACAATATTAGAAAAATGTTAAGCTTGGATTATGGTGTTTCTGGCAATATCAGTTTCTCGTGATTCTTGGAATTTAGTTATATTTCTTATAATGTAGTTCTATCATAATGAGTTAATAATTATCATGTATAAGGTATTGGATAGTTTTTAAATGTTAATATATAAAATGTATTTTATTAAAATATTATTACAAAATAATAATATTAATATTTAAAAGCATTAACATAATGATGTATATGCCAATGTGTCTGACTTCTATCACCCATGACACTGAATAGTTATTGAGGAATGAAAACTATTTTTCTGTATTGATATTCAAGTTTTTTCATTTTGTTTTAGTCCTAGCACATAGTGCACTGCAGTTAAATCAAGAATTTGACAAAGCATTTGGCAACATTTCTTTAGTTATCCCAGAAAATGAACAATCACCAATTAGATAAACAAGAAGATATGCCCCTTGATGGTAAAGAACTTAAGAAAAATATTATTTGAAAAGCAAAGTTACATATCCATTCACCTAAAGCTACTCCAATCCAAAACACATGACCAAGCCACCAGATGCATATCAGATTCATTACTCACATTGTAGATAGTTTTTTTCTAGCATATTGGTATGAACATATTCGATGAAGGCATGCATATTATAAAGAGTATAATCTAAGAGAGCCATTTTCAATATCTTATCTTTTGTAAATTGCATTGGAATACACCAATGAAATTTCCTGTTCCTACTAAATGTATTTTGAATTTGTTAGTATCTTATCTTTTCTATTCAAGTGTTGATGACACAAGTAGCAATGCATGTTTTACTAATAATGTGCACATGTAAACTTTATTACTTGTGTCCTAGATTTGAGGAGGCCTAGCATTTGGAGGCTTATGCAATTTATCTTAATTTTTTCTCACCTAGCCATAGTTGCTAGCTATGAAATCAATGAAAGTGATGAGTTCTCTATGAAACCCTCGTATCCATCAAAAGTAAATGATCACCATTTACAGTATAGAACTTGAATACCCTTGTCATAGAACATTAAACATACAAACATCAAACAAAAAAAGAGTCACACACGGAATACAAAACAAGTCACACAATGAACACCAATCAGAACATTTTACATGCTCTAATTACCAGAAAAATTTGCTAAATGTGTTGCCGAAACCCCAAAATTGTTGATGTCGGTGGCCAAAACCCCTCTTTCTGTAAAACCCCCTTTTGCAGTCCACAGCAAACAAACAAAAATTATTTGATGGGTCACTACGAGCCGAAACCCTCTCTCTGAGTCTCTTACCCACCGTCAATGAGTCATCCATCGTCGAAACTGGTGACTGAGTGAATCAAGGAAGAAGGAGAGAGAGAGGGAGAGAGAGAGAAATGAGGAGGAGGAGAGAAGAGGGAGCGAGAGACAAAGAGAGAGAGAAATGAGGAGGAGAAGAGAAGAGGGAGCGAGAGACAAAGAGAGAGACACACTGATCCGGTCAGTGGTGTCCGCTCGCCGCTTGTAGAGAAGCTCGGTAGTCAGTAGGGTTTCAACTTTCAATCCTTCGGTAAAGCAAAACAAGTAACACTTGTTTTTTGCTTTTTGAAAGAACTGTGAAAAAAAACCATAAAATCAATATAAATTTGTCAGTGATATATCACAAGATTTAGCCATTTAAAACTTTTAGAGTTTTTTTTGTGAGATTTTTGTAAATCTTGTGATATTTGTCACCATGGCAGGGAGAGACGAGAAAGAGAGGAAGGCCCTCGTCGAAGCCCCTTTTTGAAAAATTTCCCCAAATGTTAGTCAAATGGGGGCTTGACCTCACTCTATAATGACAACATAATTGTCACCATTATATAGCAATCCTATAACGACAGATCTCATCATTAAATATATCACTTAGTGTTTTAACGCAATATCTAACAATAAAAAAATCTTGTCATTATATAGTAACTTTATAACAGTGAGAGTTAGATCTTGCCATTATTGATCAATAACGACAAGATCTCATGGTCGTTAAATATATTCATTAATGTATTTTAACGCAATATCGAACGGCCAAAAAAATTTTGCCGTTATACATGGATCTTTAACGGCGAGATGTGTGTAGGGGCAAGACATTCGTGGAAACATAAGTATCATCGTTATTAATGAAGCTATAGAGGCGCCATTCGTATCTGCAGTAGAGTAATAACGACGATATATTTATGCCCCTGCTGTTACCTATCAATTAGCAAGGATAAAAATCTTGCAGTTATTTCTTGATCAATAGCGGCAAGATGTTTTGTCTCCGTTAAAGAGTCGCTGCTATTGACCTTCATCCTTGTAGTGTTTGAGTCAAAAGACCAGCTCTCCACAAATCCCAAAACTCAAGTAGATGCTAAAATCAATCAAAATTGAAATGCAAAACATCCTAGTGTGATCTTTACTATAAATAATCAAATCGTCAGCATAGCATTCACCCTCAATTTTAAAAAATTCAATAAGCCATAAAAGCAATATTACACTTGACGCTACAAGGAAGGCTCACTTTGAGTGATTTGAATGTGATTATGAGTACTTAAAGCATCATCCATCTTGAAGCCAAAAGGGTTGTGGGAGATCAATCATTACATTACCATTAGCCAGAAGATCAGTTGAGCAGTGGAGAGAGGATTCTTGTATCCTCGCTGAGTAATCAGGGTCGATTAGTGGGGCTATCTCATATCACAAGACAATGGCTCATATCAAGTGAAAAAGACCCCATCCAACGGTCAGAAGCTTGGAGTGTATTGCCTAAACAATACACTCGGGTGCACAGAATTATATATATGGAAAACTGAAATATGTAAAACAGTAAGTTATGGGAACTGGTATGAACCAAGGTTCTCATAGGTTTTTTGCAAATATAACCCTGCAAATGCATTCAGGGTGGTCCATTTGCTTTGAATAGACTATTGGATTGCTTTAATCAGATCAAGAAATGTGATTTTTTATGCTTGAATATTTATAAAAATTCTGAATTATTAATTTCAAGCCTTAAAAGATCCTTCTTATACATCGTAATTGGTTGATTCAAGAGTATTTTACTATAAAACCAAGCATTTAGATCGCATTCATACCATGAAATTTAAAAAATAAAAATAAAAAAAAACTATGAAAATCTTGGTGCATACCAGTTTACATATTTTGTTGTTTTTACATATTCTAGTAACTTATATATATATATATATAGAGAGAGAGAGAGAGAGAGAGAGTGTTGTGCTCTAAGAGTACCTAATCCACCTATTAGAAATCATGGTGGCAGGTTGTATCTTTTCAATTAAACCTTATGGATGTACACAACACAGTTTATTTGATCGGAATCATCCTTTTGATTATGTTTTTGTGGACATAAAAATAAGATTTTTTAAGTAATGAAATTTTGATACATTGTGAGGTATTGATTTTTAAGGGTCTTAAAAAACATACATTCATGTTGTAATCACATGGTCCAAAACTTGTTTTCTACTAAATAATGTTTCTTATAGATTATGTCTATAGGGTTTGATCAACAAAAAAAAAGGTTTAAAAATTTTGAAATTCTAAAGCTTCTATTAGGTCAAAGTAGTTTCTCTAATAGCACTTATATATATATATATATATATAGAGAGAGAGAGAGAGAGAGACGAATCAAAGATATCAACATTATGACAGGTTCAACAGACATTGAAACCGGCAAACAAAACACACAGGACCCAGACCGACAAAGAACACATAAGCCAAAAAAGAGAGCACAAAATATAAATCAGAAACAGAGGCGATCAGTTCGGATCCGGGGGAGGCCTTAGCGGCAAGTGGCACTGAAGATCAGAAAGACAGATGCATAACGAGGCGTATACATCCGCCAGAATATAATTTACTAACTTGTTGAAATTAATCGGGATCTGCCTGAAAATAGCATTGTTGTGCGACATCCAAACAGCCCACCAGGAAGAAAGCAACCAAGTTCTCTAAATGATCTGCCAATTTTTACATCTACGAACTGACTGGGGTCCCCACAAGAGGTCCATAGCCAAAGACTCCTGATGCACGCACACTATCGGCTTATTCCAGGTAACCTTAAAGATATTCTAAAAAGCCTGACATTCTCAGAATAGGTGCAGCGCAGATTCTTCGACCCCCTCGCAGAGAGCATATTTACTCACAATACAGAAACCTATAGACTTGAGGAAGCTATCCGTCTGCACCCAATCTTGCAAAATAAGCCAAGTAAGGAAGCGCGCTCTCGAAGGAGGACCTTTGCCCCAGATAATCCTCATATGGAACCGATTCACACCTGTCGAAAGGAGAGAAAGGTAGGTGTCTCTAGTGCGGAAGGAGCTGTTCTGGGTGATCGCTCTACAAAGGAACTGGCTTTGAGCGACGTTGTCGCCCTCACCACCCCACACAGCAGACCAAGCTTGAATCCACGATCTACGCAGATGTGAGAGGGGCGACCTAATCACACGCTGACCCCCAAACAAAGACTCCACTGATCCATATTTAGTCTGAAGAAGATTTGCACAAGGGGACTCTGGTTGGTGCGCAAGCCAACTTTGCTTAACAACCAGAACAATACTTCTTAACCTAGAGTCTGAAATCCCCAACCCCCCTCTATTCTGCGGCAGCCTTATAGTGTCCCAACCCACAAGGTGACGCTTTTTATTGTTACCTTGCCCAGACCACAGAAACCTAGTCAATAACCCAGAGATCTTCTTATTGATCCCCATAGGCATAAGGAACATAGACATAAGAAATTCTGGCATCGCATTTAAAACATGCTTGATGAGGGTAAGTGTGTCTGCAATCGAAAGGTAGGAGGCTTGTCAGGTCGAGATCTTAGTCTGAACCTTTTGTAGAGTGGTGTTCCAAGCAACTGGTGGAATCCGTGAGAGCTGAAGCGGCAGACCAAGGTAGGAGAAAAACTTATCCGAAGTGGCACACTGAAAGATCTTCTAACCGATGGCCTGCATTGATGGAGGAACATTGATCATGGACATGCAGCACTTATCATTGTTTAGCGAGAGGCCCGACATCGATAGGAAAAAGAGGATGATGAGCTTGACTCTTAACATTTGTTGGATAGATCCAACGCCGAAAACAATCATGTCATTGGCGTAAGTAAGAATATTGCTATGGAACCCCTGAACTCCGAGTGGCTTAATAAAACCACACCCCATGGCCCTCTTGAGCAAGACCACAATGCCTTCAAAAATGATGTTAAAAAGCAGAGGGGACAAGGGGCATCCTTGCCGAATACCACGCCCAACCTTGAACTGCTTCATTAATCTAAACTTGGGATTGTGCATTAGTGACCAGCTCACGCACCCAATTAGAAAAGCGTCGACCAAATCCAAAGTTCTCCAACAAATGAAAGAGGAAAGGCCAGTGCACCGAGTCATACGCTTTGTGGAAGTCAAGTTTAAGAGTAAAGAAAGGCCTCCCGCTGGACTTCAGAGAGTGAACCACCTCTGTGGCCAGAATAAATGAATGTTGCAGTCGTCTATGGGGAATGAAGGCAAATTGAGCATCTTAAAAAATTTGATTAGCGACAGAGCGCATCCTGGTAGCCAATACCTTGGCGATGATCCGGTAGATTTCCCCTAAGACAGAGATAGGATGGTACTGCGCTATGTCCACCGACGTAGCGTCTTTCGAAATAAGAGATACAATGGTCAAGTGATAGATAGATGGTAACCGACTGTTGCGGTGAAACTCAGCGAACATACTCAGAATATCACCCTTAACACATGTCCAAAAGGTGTGATAGAAGTCCACAGGATAACCATCAAAACCAGAGGCTTTCCATCCGAACAAAGTTGTTACTGCTGCAAAGATTTTCTCTTCAAAAAAGGACACCTGCAAAGACTTGGATAACGCGCGGTCGATGCATCGAATGAAGTCCATACCCACCGACCAAGGGATTTCCGGCATAAAGCTTGATGAAGAAATCAGTCATCGCTGATAGGACCTGATCTCCCGAATGGTAGACACCTTCAATGCAGATGGAAGAAATGGCATGCCTTTGATGCCTATGAGAGGCAATAGAATGAAAAAAGTGAGTATTTTCGTCACCTGCTTTAAACCAAATAGCACGGGACCGTTGCCTCCAACGAATCTCCTCTTTCATGTGCTACGACCGTAATAGCATAGTCAACTCTGCGGATCTAGCATTTAGGCTGGCAATACCGGAGTTCGACAGGGAGTCCGAGTCTGAAAGAGACTGGTGGATCGACGACAGCTCATGCTCCCAATCCTCTAGATATTGAAATTTACTGATATGCCCTGAGATAAGCCATGCTTTAATTGCTCGAGACAAGCGGCGACACTTAACCACACAACGAGTAGCAGCCCTAGCTGCGGCGCACTGGGCACACCAAGATAGACGCACTACATACTTAAAGTTTGGCTCTGTGATCCACCATTGCTCAAATCAGAATTTGATGTGGTGAGAAAATTCATGCCTCCATTGAATGACCAACTGACTATGGTCAGAGACAGATGGAGGGAGAAGACAAACAGAGAGGTCATTTAGAGAGGCCAGCAAATCCGAGGAGACGAGCACAAGGTCAAGCAAGCGGTAGCACAGGCGAGATCGACGATTAGACCAAGAGAAAGCTTCACCACGATGCAGAACAAAATACAATTGGTTTTATTGAATGAAATTTTGGAACCCAAGCATAGAAGCCGAGCATGAGATAGGATTACTCGAGTCAGAGGAGGACAACAGGCAATTGAAATCGCCTATGATAAGGTGTTGGTCTCCGAAAGACAGAAGGATCCTATTCATGTCTTCCCAAAAATCCTCCCGACGGCTCAGGCGGTGCGGACCATACACCATGGTGACCACTACTGGCATCGGCTTAGCCGGAAGAGGAATGGCGACGGATAGAGAAAACGTGCCTTCATCAAGCTGGTAGACTCCATGAGACGGCCTCCCAAGGACGAGGATACCGCCCGCAAAGAGCAACAATGGCTTAAAGAAAGAAATTGCGCCACGCCAGATCTCAGAGACTACCGAGCGTTGAACCTCTGCCATCTTGGTTTCACAAATATCGACAAGGTCAGGATTTTCCTGTCGGATCCAACTAGCAAGGAACAGGCGCTTTTGAGGGCAATTCAAGCCCCTAATATTCCAGCAAAGAATCTTCATGTCAGAAAATCAGGAAAACCCCGCGGAGAGCGGATCCGCACAGAACGCCTTGAAGATACCCCAAACTGAGATGCAGAGACCTTCGAAGATCGTTGCCTACCCCTAAGGGAAGCGCCCTCCCACCTCGACGGAGAACTCCCCCCGGTCGCAAACGAGGACGGCGAGGAGACTGAGGGAGAACCGGAGGCACCAACGTCCACCAAAGGCAAATCCTCAATGATATTAGCGAACGACTCCCTCATCAGGATAGAGATATTGTGCAACTGCGACTGAGAGAGCGAGAGATGAAGACACCAAGCTGCTACGTCCACTAAACAACCCATGAAGGAAGATAGGTGGCTGCATTGGGAATACAGATTGACTACCGGAGACGTGGTTGAATGGGAGGGACCTCTCGCCCAATGAAACCTGACTCCCCAAATGGATGTAGCACGGTAGAAGATGAGTGGGGTCCGACAGCTGCAAAGAAAGGGGATGGAGGGATGAAACTGCATGAAATTCGACATAACAGAGAGGTGCAGCAACTATCACCGATAGCTGACACCACAAACGAGGCACCCTCTTCGAGCAAGCAGTGTATCCTAGGCGGCGCCAAATCACCAAGCAGGCGCAGATAAGATACCCCCACAGATACTACACACGTTGAGAACTAAGTCGATGATCGAGACAAGCACACCCAACCAGAGCAAACCTCGAGAGTAGGAGAGACGCCAAAGCCCATAGCCCTAGAAGCCACTAAGACGCCAAAGCCCTCGACTCCACTGAGGTAGAGACCACCAAGACTAAAGGCAAGGATGCATCACACCAACCAAACAGTCTTAGATCCCCCAAAAACCAGTGAGGGGGCGATCGAAGCATAATAGACCTGATAACACCACCAGCCCCACCGCAATTGAGCCTGACGCCTCGAGAAAGGTCATCGATAGGGGGGAAACAAAAGGAAGAGAGTCGCGAACACCACCCCCAGACGAGCCCCAGCTTCCCAAGCAACATGGGGCGCCCCTCAAAGGCAACAATCAATATCGGCTATCGTGTCCACCAAATGATAGGCGACGGTAAGAGAAAGCCGCATGGAAACTGAAAGGGGCGGATAAAAGCTGCATGCAGGCCCCAAGATAGGCTGGATAATAAGCTGCAACAGATAAGCCGACACACGAAGCTGAGGACCACCATGGAAAACAATACCCACGGGTGATAAAGCCTTAAAAGGCGAGCGGATAGCAGTCCACGACCCCTCAGAGATCTCAACTTGGCACGAGAGCCTAGCAACGAGCGAAGATGACGCCACCAAGGCCAAAGACAGCATTGAGCTTCGAGCAACGCTAAACCCACGCACCCTCCCAAGGCAAGAACAACAAGCACGAGGGTGAGG
Organism: Nuphar pumila; assembly: GCF_984573655.1. NCBI lineage: Eukaryota > Viridiplantae > Streptophyta > Magnoliopsida > Nymphaeales > Nymphaeaceae > Nuphar > Nuphar pumila. Next base: position 101,421,945 of record NC_143252.1, on the reverse strand, counting down.
GAAAGTGAAGGGGCAGCCCACCATTCCTCTGGCCTCAAAGATGCCTCGGGTAGCAGAAAAAGGGTTAGAGAAGGATAAAAAATGCCTGCTAGGGGAAATCAAAACACCCTCGAAACCTACTGAGCACCTGGGCGACCTCCCAGACTTGCAAAAAACATTGAAAGGAGACCCCAAACATCTAGAAGCATCACACGAGGGCGTTGGGACATGCAAGGTGTCGCATGAACAAGGAGGGGCGAAATGTGCTAGAAGATCATCGCGTCGGACACGACTCGAACCAAGCAAAAATCGCTTACTCGTGAACGACATCGGACACGACAGCGCCGAAAGCGTTGGCACCCAAAATGACTCGATCTTGATAACCAGGGCGGAAGGGGAGGGATCCTGCAATTTGGCGATCCTCACCCAAGTCGAGAAAGAGGCCTTGCGTCGCGAGCTCTTAACCTTGGACGAAACCCGATCGCAAGGAGGAGGGTGGTCGATAACACCAGAGCCCCTGCATACCGGGTGGCGCCTGGAACGCAATGGTGAGGCACAATGAAGGCAGGTGCGACGCTTACGAAAATTGAGCGCCAGACAAGCGGCACACCACCAGTCACCCGGTTGTGCCTGGAGTAGACGCGAACCAGAAAAGCTCCTTGAGAAAGACCGCTGCCTGGAAGGCGAAACCTCTTGCCAACCGTGGGAGCTGCCCGAAAGCGGAAAGCAATGATAGAAAAATGGGGCTCGGAGACAAGCACCAACAGAGCAAGACTGAAGTGCTTCAACCCTGACAGCCCACATGAAGCGACGGATGTCTCGAGGAAACAGCGAACCGGAGGCCAGATAAGAATCCAACACCTCCAAAAAAGAAAGAAACAAGCGGAACGATAGACGGAATGGGAGAGCAATAAGGACGCCTCGACGACGCAAGGCAAAAGTGAGCTCCCATTCGTTCAAAGCCTCTTGGATTGAGGAAAGGGCCAGCTGGTTGGACCGCAGAGAGAATGAGGGGCATAAACCCCATAAGAAAGGGGAAGGGGAAGGCATTGAGCCAGGCAGGAAATTCACGTGAAACCCATCTCAGAAGAGATGAGAGAGAGGGGGCAGAGAGAGAAAGAGAGGTCGAGATAGAAAAAAAACCTTACATGTAGAGTCTCTGTGGTTGTGGCCAGTGGGATACCGTGAGGAGATACAAGGCGATGGCACTTAAAGAGTGGATGTGGCATGGTGGGCGACGGCGTCGAAAGACCGAGACCTCGGTTGTTGGGACGAGGGGCGAGGGGGAGGTCCGTCCGAAGGGAGATCAAGCAAACGGTTCTACCGTCTGGGTGGGAGATGGCGCCTCCGGGGCCCGGGAGCGTGATGGTGGCCGTTGGAATTGTCGGTGGAGGTCAGAATCCTTGACGAAAAGTCATCGAAACCCCAAAATCCTTGAAAAAGGTCGACGGAACCCCGAAATAGAGAGAGACTCTAGCTTCTGCGGCCCATCTATGAGAAAGCTCAGGGGGCGATGAGTGGAGAGGAACCTCCTGTTGGAGCTTATGAAAAGCCCCCGTTGGACAGAATCAAAGTCAGCAAGGGGGGGGGGGGCAGGAGATGAAAGGAACGGCGGAGGCGCAGTCGATGAGCAGCAGACCAGAGGAGGAGTAAGGTTTAGGTGGTTCAGGGACGAACAAGGGGAGGCATTTGGCAGGTAGCGAGGGTTGCAGTGGCGGAGGGGGAGGGTATCGGTGGGTAACGAGGGTTTGAGTGGCAGAGGAGGTTGGTGGGTATCGGGGTTTCAGTGGCCAAGGGTGTGGGTTTCAGCGGAGGATGAGGGTTTCAGAGAGAGAGAGAGAGAGGTTCGGTCAATTGGGAGAGAGAGAGAGAGAGAGCCTTAAAATCACAAACCATGAAAATGAGCTGTCCTTCGTATAAAGAGATCAGATTTATTGAAGTTTTAAAATCTAAACTACAAGTTCACTTTTGGGGGGCATCATGGACAGCAGTTATGACACTTGGCATGTTGATCAGTAGCCATGCTAGGACGCAACATGGCACCCGTGAAGGCACGTAGAGACGGCTCCCACGCAGCTCTCCACTCAGGCGGGCACCTGATCAATCCCCTGCAAAGGGCAGGACACCAGGCATGCGACTACGTCCTGGACGCACTGGTTGAGGCATGCGGCGTACCCCGTCCCTGAGCTGCTAGCCTGTGTGGACCAGCTGCTGCCCAGAAGCAGCAACACCAAGCAGGTCACCATCCACCTTCTAAATGCGTTCCTGATCTCCATGTCTATGATGATCATGATAAAGTTGATGGCGGTGCTAAGTGGCGATGGTGGGACGAGTTTATATATACAGATGGGTCTGTTCTGTACTCATGCTTATTGCATGAGATGATTGAGAGTTGAAACTAGAAGCCACGGAAGAATACGCACGATCATTAATCATGAAGATGTCAGTTAAGATTGAGAGAGAGAGAGAGAGATGTCATAGTCCAGTATTTGATAGTGCAAGGGTTTAACGAGCGCAGTTGCTGGCTGAGAAAGTGGAGGCAGGCCCACAGCTAGTTTACAGGAATTAAAAGGATATAAACAATTGAACATGCCAAATGCATGGCACGCTAGCTAGCAAGCGGAAAACCAACTTAACCATAACCTGAACAAGGGGTTGGTTTGTAGGCATAACATCTATGTGCTCCTGATTCCCTGAGTAGACTTGGTAATTAACGCTCTGTTTGCGCCCCAAAGGGGTTGGCGTAGTTGTGGGGTCATGACTGTTAGACAGGCAGTTAAGGTTCTATTCGCATGGGGCTGTGCAAGCCGATGCCCAGCATAAGCCCCAGGAGCAGGGGTCTTAGGCTCGGAGTTTTACGCTGTCAGCACAAGCATTGTAGGTATGGCAGGTTAAGCAAGCGCGATCAGGTCTTCGCATTGGATGTGGTTTCTTTAGGTTTTAAGGATGAAAGAGCATGCAAATTCTTCCAGTGGGTATATGATCTGACTGGAAAACAAGGAATTATGTAGGAACTTGGTTCATCTGGCTTTCAGAGCAAGAGATTGAGTTTGATGGTGCTGTAGCATTTGGTAATGAAGGTGAGAATCATAATGTAATGGAGTAATGCACGTTTTGCGAACATTGATCATCAGGCAAGAACGAGAGCTAGATGCAAAACAAAGGGTGCTCATCCTATGGCTGTTCGGAAGTTCATTTTTTGAAGGCGATGGCATGCCTGTAACTGTTGCTACTTGTTAGTCTTCTAAGGAGTAGGCCAAGCAACTGTTTTAGGTGTGGGAGACCAGGGCATTGGATGCTACACTGCCTATCAGTGACCTTTTTTTTATTGTATTTATATAGAGAAACCGCCTCCAGGATCAGAGACCTAGCCATTCTGGCTCTGCCTGCTCATAAAATTTGTGGGCTTACCTCTTGCCTTCAAAGAGTCGCCACGCTTTGGTTTGGGCAGAAGATGACGCTCATGAGATTAAAACCTAGACCACCTGCCTAGCGGCCTGGGCCCCCATCCCACTAGGCCAAACCCCTTTGGGGGCGTACCTAGCAATCATGACTTGACCAACGAGTTTGAAGCTAGCAGGCCACAGGGGCAATGCCAGAGTTAAAACACTGCCCATTTTCTGGCATATAGGATAACATCAAATGCTGCCGATCTCTCTCTCTCTCTCTCTCTCTCTCTCTGCAATTTGGGCAAGCGGCTCCGGCGTGAGACCGTTTTATCTGTCTGATGTTCTTTTTCGATTCTGCTTTCTTTATTTGTTTTGACTTTGCTCTTGTTCAGTTCTCAACATTTTGTTGATCTTCATGAGTGGTAATGTTGAATTTTTTTGGTCTCTCTCTTTAGTTGTTAAAATAAAAACAAAACCTAGGTAAAAAGTTAAAATCGCCAAAAAAAAATCTTGGCGTTCCGATAATACAGTGAATTTCCTATTCAAAATATCATGACATTATTATTTATCACAATTTTATTGTCTAAGAAACAAATGTTCATTTTTATTATTTTGAACTTCAACTTGAATGTTTTACATTTCAATACTTGTGTTGGTAGAATTTTTTGAGAGAAGCTCAGATTTTGAAAATTTTGAAAGCCTATGGAGAATTTGATGGCAAATAAATTGCCCTTTGTCACTATGGCGGCTGACTATCGATGAGAAGCTTCACTTTTCCACCGATTTGTTGACTATTGATAAGATTATTTATTTGACTCAACTATTAGACCCGCTTTACTATATGGTACGGAATGTTGGGCTGCCAAGAGACATCATATTCAAAAAATGAGTGTAGCTGAGATGCGGATGCTTAGATGGATGTGTGGAAATACAATAAAAGATAAGATTCGGAACGAAGAGATACGTAAGAAGGTAGGTGTTGCACCCATTGAAAATAAGATGCGAGAGAATCGTTTACGGTGGTTTGGACATATTCGGCGAAGGCCTAATGATGCTCCAGTTAGAAGGTTGGAGAAATGGGAAAATATATTAGTTAAAAGAGGTCGGGGTAGGCCTAGGAAGACTTGGATGGAGATGATAGGAAAGGATATGAATGCTTTGAACCTCACCGAGGACATGGCGTTGGATAGAAATGATTGGAGGAAAAGGATTCATGTGGAAGACCCAAAATGAATTTCTTTTTTGGTTCATATCGCTGACCCCAATTGTTTTGGGATGAAGGCGTAGTTGTTGTTGTTGTTTGTTGTTGTTGTATGGGGGCATGGACGGTGGCGCAAACTTATGAATCACGCGTTAGATCTGAAGGGTGTGATTGGGATGAGTGATGCAAACACCGTCGAGACAGCGACCGTAAGTACAGCCTCTTTTCTTTGAAGGGTTTGAAGACCGTCGAGACAGACACCGTCGGGATAGCGACTGAAGGGTTTGAAGACCAAGTTTTAGGTAAACCGGTTTGGGGGCAAAATTGAGTTTTCAATTCTGTTATACAAAAACACCCTCTTTTCTTTGAGTTTTTCAATCAGATTTGTTGAAAAAGTATTCTCCCAAGTCCGCTAGTCCCCCTCGTCCCTTTCATCTTGAACCCCTTTTTTCATGTAACTCTAGTCCGGCCATTTTCAATTGGTCAGTAGCCAGAAAATGGCAGGAATAGTATCACCCAACAAAGACTGACTAGAAATTGATTGGAAATCAAAAGCTTTTTTCTTCCATAGTTGTCCAGCCACAAGTCAAAGAAATTAATGGATGACTTAGAATTGTCTGTCATGGGCGATACCAAATAGACCAATTTTTCTACCTGCCAGCCATTATTTTTCTTTTTTGAATTTTAAAAATCTTTAACCTAATTTTCGTTTTTTTTTTTGTTCAGCCAAACACTAATAAAGAAAGTTTCTCTGGTAAACCAAGTTTAACAAAAACCATATTCTAAAGCAAAAATAAATTTAGAGTTTACTTCGTCATCCGAACACGTCCAAGTGGATATCATATCATCCCATGGAGGAGATGTATTTTCACTTTGTTTCTTTCTTTTTTCACTCGAAGAAATTACCTCAGGATCATAGATGGCTCTCCTGCCGTACTTACGATTGCTGTTCGGACAGCTTACCCCCTCACCCCAAGCAAGTCAAGCTGCTTTAAAAAATGTGAAATTTATATGGCGTGAACCTCTGTAACAAATATCGTGAGATTTATAAAGATCTTGCCATGATACCGCAAGAAATTGCCTGAAGTTTAAAACGGCAATTTCTAGCCAGATTTTCAAACCGTGACTAATATCATGATATTTACCATTTTAGCCGATATTTATCGCAAGATTTTTATTTTTAAATGTGTTTTATTTATATAAAATTATTTTTTTATATTTTTAATTTATTTTTTATTGCTGAAATTTTGCCAAAACAACCCAAGATTTATGAAAAAATTAAAAATCTCTCGAGTTTTTAACTCTCCCGAGATTTTGCCGTTTTTAACTTTTGTCACTATGGTGTGAACTTATGACAACAGGTTAGAATTAATGTTTTTGTTGGCACATTGTTCATGTGAATTGCGTGGACTAGATTTTCCAAGTCTTGGGCCTATCAGGCTGCCTGCGTCATAACTCTGACGTTACGTTTTAATCACAGTAACAAGCGTTTGAAACCAGCAATTTACCAGCTTTTGATTTTTTGTGAGAATTTGTGCATGTGTTTATCAAGAAAAACTCAGAAAACAATAAGTGAATTTAAATTATGAATAAATTACCACCGCAGGGTTGCCCCCACAGCTAGTGGGGGTAGTTGTGAAGGTGTTGAGTTGAAGACCCCGGATCAAACCCCGCTGGCACAGGGGTGTGTTCGTAGCTTTCAGAGGCACGGGTAACGTAATGCAGGGTGGTGGTGGGGCCCCACTCAGGGTTTTTCCTTGCTTGGGCAAGGGTTCTTAGTCATGAAAAAAAATATGAATAAATTTAGAATTAAGCTTATGCGAAATTTATTTCACTATGAGGTTTGTCATGAACACCGCCCGGGTCACCTGAGTGGCAAAATGTGCAGATCACTTTGTTCCCAATTCGAATCTCATCAGATGTGCGGGTGCCTTTCACGTAAAAAAGAAGTAGAATGACACCTAAACTCGAATAGACCTAGGGTTAGACTCTTACACTAATCTATAGGGTTGGCATATGTGAAAGGGGGATGTCCAAAAATGAATGGAAAAAATTTAGAGTGTTTACTCTACTTAAAAATTGTATTTGTAAATTGCCACCATTTTGAAAAGAGGAGATTAAAAAGTGGATTTGGGTTGAAATATTTTTTTATCACATTAGTATTGAATTGAATATCCAATCAATGTGATTTAGACTGGATTAGGATCTGAATCACATCGATATATGTTCTAATGCCATAAAATAGCCATAGATTCCTCGTTTTAACTCCAAATTGTGCAGGAATCGAACCATAGCTTCTTAATTCCTGGAACATCATAAATATGGAATGTAAACCAATAAAAGACACATAAATGCCTGATTTTTGTATGAATTATGAATACATTATCATGCATTATCAAATTCTCCTATGCTTACTATTTGCTAGTCCTCGAGCAAACGCTACTCCCCAGACTATAAAAAACAAAGCTTCATTCAACAAAATTAAAGTATAATGCCTAACTCACTTTTGTAGAAATCACAGTTGCATTTATCATGTGCAGCAAGCCCTTTAAACCCTTGGATTACCCTAGTGGATGAGTAAGGTTTCATGAAAGTTTTCAGTGATGATACCCACAAACATCTCTATCATGCCTAACTTTACACTTTTCTAAAATTATCAAGCAAGTAAAAGCTATTTTTAACAAATATATTTCAGATATTCACATTGTTTTTCATTTATTTAATTATCCATGCCTCCACAATACAAAAATTCCTTTCTATCTCTTTAGACTTTTAGATTATGTATATTTTATTTTTAGAAAAAATTGTTTACTCATGTCATCCTCTATTTATCATTATACAAATGCTTTTACATTGTTTTGTAAAAAAATCAAAGAAATGTTTTTCTTTTCTTTAAGCTCTTTTATTTTTATTTCATTGAGCTCTATGTCAATTTTCAGATTTCACGACCCATGTAACGAGCTTTGGGCCAGTGAATCTCCGGCCAGACAACCTTAGGGCACTAGACATAGAGTGTCTCTCATACTTAATCACTCGGGTCACTACATCTTAAATTTTCATAGTTACATATAGTTTTTCTCTCTGCTTTAGCAATGTCTCTACTAATTGGGCTTTCTAATGGATCCTTGTAGCGAGTTTTGGGTCAATGGCTCACAAACTAGATGATTTTAGGGCACCAGGTATATAACACCTCTCGAGTTTAATTACTTGAATCCAAAAGACCTTATGTGATAATTGCATAAAGAGTTTTGATATTCCTAGCTACCTTATTCGTTTGAGTACAAACACTTTAACTCGTGTCTAGTCCCAATGTTTAGGAATTTAATCATATGAGTGCAAGCACTTCAACTTGTGCCTGAACCTTGCTTTTAAATGCTCTATAACTGGAAGTGTCAAAATACTATTTGTATGCTCTTACTTTTCTTTTTTTTGCTAATATTTGCTTATTTTTAAAAAATTCAATGCATTTGTATTCGTGTAAATCATAATAAACTTTAACAGTTATAAATAAATATTTTATTCAAATGTCACATAAATAACTTTGTTATCTAAATCAATTTCAGAAAAAAAAATCTATATGGGGCTTAAAATTCATCTCAAAAATGTCAAAAATATGAAAAAACCCATCATATATTGTTAAACTTTTGCTTTAAATATGCCCATTTTTTATGAGTTTTTTAAAAAAAAATATACATGGACAGAAATTTTTAGGTATATCATACTTTCCTCCATGCTTGAATGTCACTGTCCTCAGTGATACTCCCACATGCTAGCATGAAACCATAAGAATGCATGAATCCACATAAAGAACATATGGCAGCGAGTGAAGAAAAGATACAACCGTATATAAATGTTGGAGCTCCCTTGATAAGATATATCTTGTTGCAAAGCTCCAAACTATCATATTTCTGTAACTCATTATGACATGTATGAATGATCTATCATTTATGATCATGAAGAAAGATGGAAGAAACAAATAAGCAGAAAAGCTACTAAAATTATAACACTAAGATGGGTTGTCTCCCAACAAGCGCTAAGTTTTACGTCATAAGCCAAATGAATCTTTGGTTACCCTTCATCATCCAGGAGATCAATGGACTCGAGGTTATGCTCAATAGGGAGGTATGAAGTAAATGGTTTCATCTTTTGCCTTATCCACTATATTGCCTTAAACTCGACCCTTTTTCACCCTGTGATAACTTTTATTCCTACTATGAATGCACTTAGCATCTACACTTAATTGTAAATCATCGTGCAGACGCAACTCTAATGATGAAGCACCATAAATCAAACTTTTATTCATGCACATATCCAACTGTGAATCAGAGTGCTTTCGTTTGATGTCATTCACATGAAAGCATTCATCATGTCCTATAGTTCTCGTAGCAATATCGAATATGTTCAACCTTAAGCACTTGTTTCTAAAAGAAACATCCATCTTCCTGGTATGACAGTTAATACATGCATTGGCAGTGGCCAAAAATGGTCTGCCAAGAATGATGGGGGTCTGGTGAGCGACATTAGTGCTTTCCATATCCAGAACAAGGAAATTTATAAGAAAATAAAAGTTATCGACCTTGACTGATACATCTTTCAAGATTCTCCTAGGAAGTTTGATAGATCTGTCTGTTAACTGTAAAATAGTCATGGTGGGTTTTAGATCCCCAATATTAAAAATGTCATATAAGAAGCCTGACAATATGTTTACACTATACCCAAGATCGAGCAAGGCACGCTCGTTGGTCATATTCTTAATGATATAAGAGATGATTGGTGCCCTTGGATCTTTAAGTTTAGGTGGTGCTTGGTGCCGAAACACCGAGCTCACTTGTTCAGTGAGGAAGATCTTCTTGGGCATAGATCTAGATTTTCTTTTCTGTGTGCAAAATTCTTTAAGAAACACTGCATATGTGGGCACTTGTTTAATGACATCTAGCAGGCGGAGGTTTATGTGAACATGCTTGAATATCTCAAGCATTTCTTGCATTCTTGCTCTCTGCTTGCCAAAAGTATTTGATTTTTCTAAAGCCTGAAAAAATGAAGCTTTAGGAATATATAAAGAAGAAGAGGCAGGTCATAGGCCCTAGCCGCTTTCCTTGGGCCTGGTAGGAGAGAGATTGGCTGGTCATTAAGTCTTTATTTGGGTTCTTCAGTCTTTTCTTGAATGGAGTGGAATTTCTTCTCACTTTGAAGGGTCATAACAGAGTTAGTCTGCTCATTATGTGACTTTGTGTTGTGCAGGCTATTGTGCATGGGTTCTTTACCCCTCAGGTTGGAAACAAGCTGACTAAGTAGGCTCCTCTCAGTACGCCTACTTAACGCCTTGGACAACTAGCCCAATTGAGTTTCTAGTTTCGCTATCGACTATGCATGAGAGTTGAGATTAGCCTTTATATCTGAAAAGGCTTATGAAAGCTTCTCTTGAAATAGTTGACTAGATGTGGGTTTTGGGGGAGAAGGCACGCTAAGCTAGGAAGGAGTTTATGGAAATATGGGCTTTGGGTAATCTTATTGAAAGCTACCCGGTCTGACCTGTGTCTGGGAAGAGATATGGGGTGGGTCTTGTGGATTTCTTCACGCAAAGTTGGAGTGGTTTCACCATTCTGCATTATAGGCAGATTCATATGTATCATGCATCGGTCTGGTGAAACCTTGTGCAACATTCACCTGATCCTGAACAAACTCAGGATAGAACGGTATTGTCGGTCAGTTAGAAACATAGTGTGCAGGGCTAGCACATAGCTCACACACTTTACTTGATTTCTTGAAGTTGGGTTGGCTAGTAGTTGGTTCACTTTTCGAGCCAACTGGTCCACTTTGATTTGCAATTCTTGATTGAACCCAACTTGAAAAATCCCTCCCCTTTTAGGACCACTAGGATCTGAGGTGGACCTATCAAACCTTAAAGACGAGGCATGGTGCATGGAATTATCGCTCAATGTTTCAAATAGCATCAATGCTTCATCTTTATTTTTTAGTATGAATGTACCCCCCCCCCCTCACAAGCAACATTCACCATTTGATGGTTCTTCGCAGTAAGACCATCATAAAAATAATGCACTAACTGCCATTTAGGCACTTAGTGATGGGGGCATCTTCTCAAGAGGTCCATGAGCCTTTCTCAAGTTTCATGAAATTTCTCTCCTTTAAACTGTAGGAAGCTAGTGATTGTTTTCCTATACTTATTCATTTTGCCAATGAGAAAGTAATTCTTTAAAAATTCTTTCTTAAGTTGTTCTTATGTAGTAATTCGAATCAAGTCAATGGACTTCAACCAATGCTTCGCCTTATCTTTCAATGAGAAATGAAAGAATATAAGCCTTAAGGCATCATCATCAAAATTTTGAATTCACACTGTTAATCAAAATTCAAGGAATTCATCAAGATGGCAATAAGGATCCTCATTATTAAGGCCGTAGAAAGATGGTAGCATTTGTATGATGTTGACCTTAATCTTAAATTGATTTGCTCTCGCATCAGGTCTCGTGATGCAAGAGACAGGTTTGTAAACATTTAGAATAAAGTATTCCCTAAGGGGATAAGTAAGTTGTTTATCTTCAGCCATGTGACCTCATATGTGGGCTTTCCTAATTAGGGACTCGGGGTCTTCTATGGGTAAAACAAGCTTGGAATCTTGTGAGCGTCGCCCTTGCATACATCTTATGTAGAGACCGGTGTAACAACAATCATAAAGTGGCCTTCTACTTAAGTCTAACATGCAAGCGTGATCAAACCAACCAAACCACAAAGCATCTAATTATAGAAGAACAAAAAGACATTAAACACTCAACCACACACTTGCACTGAAAGAGTTAATTTGCATAAATCAAACTACATGCACGGTACCAATCATGCATGGTTACCTATGAAATGGATAACCTACTAGGTTGGTCGGGCAAAAAAAGTAAACTGGGTCTATAGATAGCAAGCAACGTGATTTTAAAAAAAAATCCTAATTAAAAACAAACTCACAATCCTAATAAAAGTGCAAGAAAAGTAAACTAGCAATCCTAATTAAATTGCAAAAAGGAAAACTAACAATCCTAGAAAATAGGTGAACAATCAAGAGACAATAAAGCGAATACTCATTTTTCAATCACTGTCCCCTGACAACGATGCCAAAAATTTGATTTTATCTTTATGAAATATATTTTAAAGATATATTTTTATGAAAAATAAATTGTAAAAAAAACCACCAAATAATAAAAATCGATTCTCACTAGGGTGAGATCCAGATCGAACTCATGGAACAGATTGAGAAACTTTGTATTCTAAACAAATGTATGTTTTATTGTCTTAAAAAAATTATAATTAACTAGAAATGTAAAAATAAAATGCAATTAAAGACTTATTACAACCCAAGAGCTGAATGAAAATTAATTACAAGTCTTGAATGTGGCCTTGAGCCCCTACTTAACTATGAATTGAAAAACAAAATAAAATATAGAATGGAGCTTTTGCTTTCACTCCTTCACGGAAAGTCCAAATCCACTTCAACACCCTGTATATGGCATCAATCCTAAAAAAAATGGAAACAAACACAAGAAAATGCAAAATTCTATAATAAAAAGTTAGCACACGAAATTATAATTTGGTACTATTCAATTAGAGAACTTCCTGTCAGAACAAGTTTCTGTAATTTAGCAGAACAACATATGAATCAGATTCAGTTCTTGCAAAAATTTTGCTGAGAGCTTTCTAACACATATACAAACTGTATCCAATTTACGAAATTGAAAAATTTCGTGCAAAACTTCAGCTATGCTATTGTTATCATCAACTAGAAAAAATAAAAATCTACTATCAATTTTTTTGAAAGTTTCTCATATTCGGCTATGTCAACATAGCAAAGTGAATTAGAAATAGATGAAAATTTTTCAGATTGAAACTAGATTCATCCAAGAATCCAATTCACTTTACTGATTCAAATTCAGAGTTCAAGAGCTTCAGATATCCTAAAAACAAAATGCAGCTGAAATCTAAAACAAAACAGAACAATAGAAACAGAGTTTTCTAGACAGGTCACCAAAAATTTCTGTGGCAGTCCGTGAAACTGAATCCAAACTTGCTGAATTTCTCTAAAATGAAAATAAATTTATGCAAGAATCATATCCAATTCATGGAACTCAATTTGAATTTCATAAACTCAAACTATACTAAAATTAAATTAAAATGGAAAATCAACAAAACAGAATTCCAGAATTATCGTTTTTCACACTTTGATTCATTTGATTGGATAAAAGAATGAATAAATCAAAATTCAAGAAAAAAATCTAAAATCTAATCTAACTAATTATAGAATTCAAACAATGAAACAAGAATTAAACTTCAGAAATTAGATTTACAATTTGTGGAATGAATTGATCACATATACAATTAAATTTGCGTCAATTGAGTATGGATCATCATTCTCTTTTTATGATCTACTAAAAATGCAAAGAAAAATTAGATCAAACACGAATCAATTGATTTGATCTGATCTAATCCATTTTAAAGAGGAAAAAGAAAGAAAGAATGTTGAAAATTACAAAATTAAAACTAGATCTAACTTGAGAATCATTTGGAGATTTGGAAATGGACTTGCGCCAATTCCAAATGAGATCTCTTTTTTTTTTCGAAATTTAAATTGAAAAAACAAATGAAAGAAGAATAAAAGGAATTGCACAATTAGAAGTAAAATGCTAATCTAAGATCTAAAACAAAAATTAACAAGAACAAGAAATCGAAATTGCAATTCAATAGCCGTTTTGTAGATTAAACACACATAAATCCAAAAACATCAATTGAGATCTAGATTTTTAGATTTTCAAATCAAAATTTAGGCCTAAAAGAAAGAACAAAACTGAAAATACAGAATTTGAATTGATGCAATTCACAAAAATAAGAATAAAAAATCAAATTAAAAAAGTAAAAGAGAAACACACAAATGTGTGTCAATGGCTGAAGAAGGGAGTGAACTCACGGGATTTTTCGATTCGACGAATTCATTTAGCCTTGATTGAGAAGAGAGTGATCAATACCTTTTAAAGCACTACACAATCACTCCGGATTGGATCTTCATGCTTAGATCCTTGAGAAATTAGAAAGAGAAGGAGGAGGGAGGAAGGAAGAAGTTTTTAGATGGTTGGCATGGGAGAAGAAGAAGAGGTGAAGGAGTGATGTGTGTGAAAATAAGGGTGAGATGAGGTTCACGTCCCCCCCCCCCCTCTTGGATATTTATAGGCTCAATAATTTCTACAATATTAAAAAATGTACCTAACTACTTGAAAATTACATTTGCAAATTGGTGCCATTTTGAAAAGAGGAGATTGAAAAGTGGATTTGGGTTGGAGTGTTTAGTATTGGATCAAAGATCCAATTAATGTAATTTAGACTAGATTATGATTCGAATCACCTCAACATCCGCTCCAATACTACAAAATGGCAATAGATTCCTAGTTTTAATTCTAAATTGTACTAGCTTCTTTATTCCTTAAACATCATAAACATTGAATGTAAACCAATAAAAGACACATAAATGCACGATTTTTGTATGAATCATAAATGCATTATCATGCATTCTCAGTACTTTTTATAATTATTAAGAAATAAATGATTCATGAGTGATGCCTAACAATTTTCTGCTGATACTATATGTATGGGCCGATACACACTGATTCTGACAACATTGGTATGAATGGATTATTAGATCCTCAATTGCCAATGAGTTCTTCCATGGATCCAAAAATTCTCAACTGTAAATGCTTTAAGTATATACTTTTGGTCCAAAAGACAAAGCAAATAACAAATTGTCTATGATAAACGCATCCACATGGCAAATTGAGACAAAAACCTTGTACATGTACAATTGATTGTAGCAAATATATTTCATTTAGCAAATGAAAAAACTTTGGTGAACATATTAATTAGTAGTAAAAGTTTAAAGTGTATTTAAGAGTTATTGTGTGTTTAGATGCAATTGGGAAGAATCTTAACTAAACGACATTTCTCAAAACCAAGAATTCCTAGAAAAGGAATTCTTACTTTAAAGGAGTTTCTCTGTTTTTTTTTTATGCCCTTCCACTGAGAATTCTACCCTCACATTCTAAAGGTTCTAAGACATTAAGACATGGAGAGAGAGAGAGAGAGAGAGAGAGAGAGAGAGAGAGAGAGAGAGAGAGAGAGAGAGAGAGAGAGAGAGAGAGAGTTGGGGGAACCCACCTCCGTCGTTGGTTACTGCTTCTTAGCCAAACAGCTGCAATGGTTGAACTCAAATGTTGAGAATTAGAATGACCACCTCTATAGGTGGGAAATTAAAATAGAGATTTCTAGAAACTGACGATTCTAAAAATAATTTTCAAAATGTTCTTTTTTATGATGAAGAAAAGCCCTCACCGAGAACCAAGTCACTTAATGAGCCCATCTTCTTTCGAGGTAAAATTCCTGGTTGAGGACATGACAACCCAGCTGTAGATGTCCCAACCATAATAAAACAACGGCAGCCCTACGCACCAGTGGGATTTGATCCTGGGCCTTCAGCTTGACACTGACCACATGGGTAACCACCGCCAAACAATTGAATCCAGACTCCTGAAGAGGCAATTAATACTTCAGGGCTTGCTTTTCAAGCTCATTCGTTGGTCACAGAACCACCGTTTTGAAAAGCCCAAAAAGTTACTTAAAATAAAAAAGCCCAAAAAGTTGAAATATAAATTAAAAAAACATGGGGAAGGAAAAAGAGATGGCCGATCGCAGGAGTCACGCTACGCCAGATATATTACGAAGAATATGCGTTTTATATAAATCCTTTGTTTGGTGTGGAGGGGAAGATGACGAGCAGCTAAGAGCCTCTCTCTCTCTCTCTCTCTCATGGCATTTCTTTCTTCGATATCGCTATCCGAATCGCCCGATGATCCACGATCCCCGGCGCGCTCCGGCAGATTCCGGCTCGGAAAATGACGGAATAGCGTGATTCTAGTTAGAATTTCTGGCGGCAGGCGGGTACGCGATTTTCTGGCGACTGGTAATTTTGACCTAATTTCTACTTGCATGTAGCTTCATTTGATTCTCATGCGCAGGATTTCAATGCCGGATTCCGGTTTTCCGGCGGGTTTGATACTTTTGAGGACGGGGTTCGGATTAGTTCGTGCCGGATTCTCGTTGTTCTGTGCGTAATTTGGAGAATTTGAAGAGTTGAAGGGAAAATTGGCGTAGATCGCCCCTTTTTTTGTGTTTCCTTTTTCCGATCGGGTTTGTTTATGTATTTGGATTCCGCGCCATCGGGATGAGATCTCAGAGAATTTCGGCCTGAAAAACTTTTCACTTCTGTATGGAATTGTTCAGTTTTTGCGTTCTGGTTTGGGCGCTGGTGTTGTTATCCTGAGTTGAAGATATAGCCTTGTCAATTTGTGGTTTTCTATTTTGCTTTTGATTTAGCCTGGAGTTTTCTTGCTTCCTGAGGGGATTCTTTTTCTTTCCAGACGGGCTCTGGTTTCGGATGTTTGGTTTCTTCTGGTTGAAGATTTAATGGATTTAGTTGTTTCATAGATGCTGATTCTGTAGATTAGTTTGGTAATTGTTGAGAATGTCAGGTGCTGGACAGGCGGTGGAGCATGTCGGATTCTCAAAAGCGGAGAAGAAATCTATGTCGAATCGTTTGTCTGGTGCGACGAAATCCGGCAGTGAACGGAAGCCAGGATGTTGCAATCCGGTGCGGAAGTCTGGTCCGGTGTCCATGGAACACGTACTCTTGGCATCGAGGGAGACTAAGGAGGAGAGGGAGCTCAGAATTTCGAGTCTCTTTAACTTCTTTGATGCCTCAAATAGCGGATACCTTGACTACTCACAGATAGAATCGGGCCTTAGGGCGCTTCAGATACCTGCTGAGTATAAGTATGCAAGGGATCTTTTCAAGGTATGTGATGCTGATAGGGATGGGCGTGTCAATTACCAGGAATTTAAGCACTACATGGATGATAAAGAGCTTGAGCTTTACCGCATTTTTCAAGCCATTGATGTTGAACATAATGGCTGCATTTTGCCAGAAGAGCTATGGGATGCGCTTGTTAGGGCAGGTATGTTGCACATACGAAATTCCTATCGTTGGTCTCTTCTTGCAGTATGTTGCATAGGATGAAATTTAGATTCCTTCTGGTATTTTCTTCTTGATTTTCTGTTTGCAATGCTTCATGAATAAATTGAATGTTGGTGATTTGTATGTTGTATGAATTCATATTAGTATTGCTAATGTTGTTACACTTGGTGTCGTTACTAGCAGAAAATAAAATAATAGCAGCAGCATGAGCTAATTGACTAAAACTGAAAAGATTGAAAATTTTGCTGGATCATAATACAGCTGCTTAACAGATCTTCTGATTGTGAATCTGGAATATTCCCTTTAAGAAACCATGGACACCAGGAATCTTGTAAAGCTTTTCAGCACTGACAACAGACTTTATGAGAAACCCCAGAAACCTCTCTTTGATAATTTCGGTTGTCATGTGGGCAACAACTTAATGATGGGGCTGCCATTTTAGATAACAATGTTTGTCATGGTTAATATATCGGATAGGCTCCCTTGGGTTAGTTTCATGTTCTTAGTATGGGATGTACTTTTGTTACTTGAATTGGGTCTATTACTTGGGTTGGGCATACATACTTTTACTCATGGGCAAGATTGTCAATTTGTATAGGCCATAATGCCTATAAATAGAGGCCAATTAGCTCATTGTAGCATCTTTTGGCTAATGTAATAGAACTCTCTTGAGTATTCAGCCTCTCTAGTTTACTAGCGAGGGTTTGGGCTCTAGTTAGGGAAATTCCTTGCTGGAGTTTGACTCTTACACTTGGAATATTCCTCTAGGTGTAGAGATTACCTTCCATCCGCTCTAACCTCTTCTCCCTCCTCTCTAACCACTTTTATCTATCAACTCCATCTATCTCCTAGCTAATTCTTCCTATTCTTTCATTTTCGCCGATTCTCTCTCTCAAACCTCTTGATCTACACCCATCCTATTCTTCAAAAAGAAAAAGTGTAAAAAGAAAAAGGTGTAACAGGCAAAAGTAAATAAAAAAAGAAAAAGTAAAAATGTTAGCCCATTAGGGTGGCTGACACATATTGAGTAAAAGGACTGAAATACCCCTGATGGGTATTTCAGTTTACAGTTAAAAGAGACATAATATTTTAACACTCCCCCTCAAACTTAGGGTGTCACGACCGAAAGTTTGCCAAGAAGGAAGTTAAATCTTGGAGAACACAACACCTTAGTGAAGAAGTCTGCCAGTTGATATTCTGATGTAACATAAGGAAGGTCAATGGTTTTTCTTAAATATTCTTCATGAACATAGTGGCAGTCCATCTCGATATGCTTCGTACGCTCATGAAATGTGTGATTTTTGGCAATGTAGATTGCACTTTTATTATCACAACATAATTTTGTGGGCCCTTGAACTTGAATATTCATATCTTCCAACAAGTTGCGAATCCAAACAATCTCCATGGTAGTAGATGCCATGACTCTATATTCAGCTTCGGTGGATGAAAGCCATACTTTTTGCTGCTTCTTGCATCTCCAAGAGATTAATGATTCACCTAAAAAAAATACAGAAACCAGTGGTGGAGTGACAGTTATTTGTGTCACCTCCCCAATCAGAGTCATTATAAGCAATTAAACGTAATTCAGACGTAGAAGATAGAAATACTCCCTTGTTTACTGTATCCTTTATGTATCTAATGATGCGAAGGATGGCGCTCATATGGACTGTAGTAGGTGCATGTTGAAATTGACTAGCAACATGTACTGCATGAGAAATATCAGGCCTGGTAATGCTGAGATACATTAGGGATCCAACCAGTTGCCGGTAAGGTGTGAGATCTTTTAAGAGAATCCCATCATCAATCTTCATCTTTGAACCTACTATTTTAGGAGTTTCACAGACCTTGTCATCTGTGATTCCTGATCTATCAAGAATCTCACAAACAAGTTTAGTTTGAGACAAAAAATAGCCTCTCTGAGAATAGACAACCTCAATTCCCAAAAAATATGTCAGAAATCCTAAGTCTGACATTTTAAATCTTGAAGTCAAAATAGATTTAATGCTCTTGATTCCTTTGATATCATCAACATATAACAATAATATAACAATCCCTGCATCCGATTTCTTAACAAACAATGCAGTGTCAGTATAGCATGAAGTGAAACCATTTTCAGTCATTACATTGTTAAACCTATCGTGCCATGCCTTGGGTGCTTGTTTCAGTTCATAAAGAGCTTTACGAAGACGAAGAACTTTATTTTTAGGGATTTCCATACCAGGTGGAGCATCCATGTAAACTTCTTCATTAAGATCTCCATTTAAAAAGGCATTTTTGATATCCATTTGGTAAATATTCCATTTTCGAATTGAAGCAATGGTGATAAGACATCTGACAGTAACCATACGAGCTACTGGAGCAAATGTCTCTTCATAGTCAATCCCATATTCTTGACTGTACCCTTTAGCTACAAGACGAGCCTTATACCTTTCAAGAGAACCATCACTCTTAGTCTTGACCTTGAACACCCATCGACATCCTATAGTTTTCTTGCCATTGGGAAGAGATTGAAATTCCCAAGTGTTAGCTTTCTTAAGAGCTTTGAGTTCACTTTTCATGGCTTCTCTCCATTCAAAATAAGAGTGAATGACACTCAAACAAGCTCGATATTTAGGAGAGAAAGAATCAAAAGATACGAATCTAGAGGGAGTCCTTCTAGTTCTTTCAGTTCTCCTAGGATGAGAATCATGAGTGGAAATAGTCTCACTAGGTTCACTATATAGTTCAATAGCACTCCTAAAGTTGCTTCTATCTCTATGAGAATAAGTGATGGGTTCTCTAGATACATTTTCTTCTTGAGGGGCAGAAGGGTTAAAGTTATTGTTGATCACAACCATTTCATTTTCACTATTATATGTTGATTCATAATCACTAGAGATATCATCATCCTTAGATAAAAGGTCAAAAAGAAAGGAGTAATCGGCATTTTTTAAATGAGATTCATTTTTTTCAAAACCACTATCGTTTTCCAAAAAAGTTACATTCCTTGAAACATATAATTTATCATTCTTAGAGTCATAACATCGAAATCCTTTTTGAGTTTTCGAATAGCCAAGGAAAGCACAAAGAATGGCTTTTGGTGAGAGTTTATCATTTTTATCGGTAAGAACAAAGCACTTACAACAAAAAACTCTCAACCTATTATAATCGAGTTCTTTTTCATATAGAATCTCAAAGGGAGAAATTTTATCTAAATTTTTGGATGAAAGTCGGTTGATAAGATAGACGGAAGCAAGAGCCGCTTCGGCCCAAAATTTTTTAGGAATATTTTGGGAAATGAGAAGGGTTCTAGTGGTTTCAATGATATGCCTATGCTTTCTTTCGGCCAAACCATTTTGTTGTTGGGTCTTAGGACACGATCTTTGATGGACAATGCCACAATCCTCAGAATATTTCTTAAACTCATTAGAGAGATATTCACCTCTGGAATCGGTCCTAAATATCTTTAAATTACTATTAAATTGATTTTTGATCATCATATGATATGCTTTAAAATATGAAAAAACTTCATGCTTATGTTTGAGAAAATATATCCAACAATATTGTGAGAAATCATCCACAAAAATCACATAGTAAGCAAAACCACCTTTGGATATGACAGGTGCCAGTCCCCAAACATCTGAGTGAATAATTTCAAAAGGTTTAGTACTAAACATAGTTCTTGGTTCAAAAGGTTTACTTCTCATCTTTCCAAGAATACAATCATTACAAAAGAAAGTATTTTTACAAAGATCTTTAACAAAATGTAGATAGGATAACTTGGTAATGTTAGGATGACCAAGTCTCTTGTGCCCAACATTTATGTCTTTATGTTGGGCCACATTATAAAGGTGTTTTTAGGAATTTGAAGAAAGTCCACATTAGTACAAGTCTCCTTTCCTAGAGCCTTTCCCAATCAATCTCCCAGACCGGTGATCCTGTATTAAACATTTATTAGATGAGAATTGAATATTACACCCAAGGTCCGTGAGTTGAGAAACGAAAAACAAGTTTAAATTTAATTTTGGTATAAGTCTAATTTTTGGAATAAATAAGTTTTTGGTTTTAAAATTTTCAATTCCCTTAATTTCGAGAGAAGTACCATCCGCGGTCGAAACAAAAGAAGGTGACACATTTTTATAATACTCGGAAAGAGATTAAATGTTTGGGGTCATATGAAAGGATGCACCCGAATCTAAGAGCCAAGAAGTTTTACATTGAGGAGAAGAGGTGGATACGGCGGCACCGGAAATAGCTCCCTTTAGAAGAAGTTGAAGAGCCTCCATAATTTGATTGAGAGATAGAGCTTCTTTTGAAGATTCCTCTTTGGATGGTTGAGTTGTAGTTGTCATTGCTAGAAGTTTCTTCTATTTTGGGCAAACCGGTTTGATATGACCCGGTTCTTTGCAAAAGTGACACGAGATTTTGCTATAATCTCTTGTTCCTCCTTGATTTTGATTCTTAAAATGAGGAGGTCTATATGTTCTTAAATTGTTACCGGGTCTAGAAACGACATTAACACCATCACATTCTTCTTGATTTGTGGACATTGCAAGCACACTAGGATTTTGCTCGCTAATGCCCATACGGGTTTCCTCTCCACTTAATTTAGTTAAGACATCTTCAAGAGAGGGAGAGGTAAAAGAGGATAGGAGAAAAAATCTTATTTGCTCAAACTCGGGCCTTAGCCCATTCAAAAAATTGAAGAATCGGTCTTCTTCTAATTGCTTATGACGAAGCTCTATGGTTTCTCCACTCCACTTGGGTTCAAGCATGGCAAGCTCATCCCAAATTGAAGAGAGTTCCGCAAAATACTCTCTTATAGACATATCACCTTGAACAAGAGTTAACACTCTCTTTTGAAGATAATACTTATGGGACAAGTCCCTAGAAGTATACATCTTCTCAAGATACTCACACGCTTGAGAAGCCTTTTTAAACTTTATAATGTTAGCATTAATCCTTGTCTCAACGGAAGAGAAAATCCAAGACAAGATCTTGAAATTCTTCATTTTCCATTCCTCATGTTTCCTACTATATTCCTCAAGAGCATTAGTTCTTTCATCTCCCTTAAGGATTTTGATTTCCCCTTCTTTAACCAAAGTAATTTTAGGCTGTGGTTCCGGAATCGAGCCTTGAATGTAACCCCAAAGCCCTTTCCCTTTGATGTGAACTTCCATATTTCCGGCCCACACGTCATAATTTGAGCCATTTAGCTTGAAACCAAGAGAAAAATGGGAGTCTTTCTCACCCATTGGAGAGTAAAGAAGAAAGAAAAGAATACGTACCACAATAAGATTTTAAATCTTTCTTGTTGTAGTAATCTTCTAAAATATTGAATGAAGAAGTGTCTCCACTCCAATCACCAAAAAGTTGAAGGCACATTTTTCGAGGCACTTGATATTGAGAAGAATCACACCAATTTCTTTCTCCAAACAACTTTGCTCTGATACCATGTGAAAATCTCTACAAAAAGAGATTGTGTGTAACACCACATTACAAGAAATACAAAGAGTGCACAAAGGCACAAAGGAGAACACTCACAAGTGCACGAAGGCACAGATACACATTCACAAAAGCATGAAACAAAATGAACTTTAATTCATAAGTTCCCAAGAGGGGCTTTACAAAAGCATTGTTATTGCATATGCACTCACAAAAAAGGATGTCTTTACAAGGGCCACTAAGGCCTATTTATAATGCAAAAAGAAGCCACAGGGTGCAGCTCAATATGATTGTTGGAGCTGCACCCAATGGTCACATTTGTGACTGTTGGGGCAGCTCCAACAACTATATGGAGCTGTTCCTTTCACAACAGTCAAAAAGAAAAAAAGTGTAAAAAGAAAAAGGTGTAAAAGGCAAAAGTAAATAAAAAAAGAAAAAGTAAAAATGTTAGCCCATTAGGGCGGCTGACACCTATTGAGTAAAATGACTGAAATACCCCTAATGGGTATTTCAGTTTACAGTTAAAAGAGACATAATATTTTAACAATTCTCACTAAAACTGAATGTACATGATTGTAAAATTCTGAATCATCACGTGCAACATCTTTCTTCTCATGTTTGAAAATGATACTTTGAACTTTTTCAATCATACTGTCCCACATTTCATAAATTCTATGAAGCATGAGTACATCTCTGTCAATTTCTCTCAACATTTTTCAAATAGGCTCTGTAAATTCAACAAAATATGTAATTTTATCCCACAAAAAATCATCAGAGATGCATTTTTTGATAACTTGAGCCTTAACATCATCTTCAATATGATAAAAATCCCAATCTTGATCAGCCACCACCATCATCAATTCATTCTTGAGTTGCTTAATTTTTTTCATCATAACAATGAGAAAAGCAAAACGAGTTTCAACAACTTTCAGTAACTTGAGATTAAAATGCCTATTAAATATAGAAAGGGCATGATGATGGTTTACAATAAAATTTCTAATATTTCAAACATCATGCTCTATTTCCTCAATACATAAACACATTTCACATGCATCACATGCATGTGCATCATCTTTTGATGGATTGTATATACTCTTAAGTGCCAAATTTAAACTGTGTGCTGCAGAAGGAGTCCAAAAAATATGTGAATATGTATCTTCACTTGCCAAATTCATTCATGCAAACTGGAGCGTTGTCAGTGATGATTTGCATCACACTTTCTTCACCCACTTTTTTTATCACTTCGACAAATAATCTCTTTAAATATTCATCATCTTTATACTCCTCAGATGCATCAACAATTTTCAAAAAGATTGACCCATTAAGTGAGTAAGCAATGAAGTTTATCAGTGGTCGCCTTTGTATATCAGTCCACCCATAAAAAACAATAGACACTCTATGTCGTTTCCATGCAAATTTTTGGGTCTCTAACAAGTCTTCAATTCTATTTTTTTTCCTCTGCAAGAATAACTGTTCTTAGTTTTTTTGAACTAGGAGGTACATAACCACTCAAATTATAATTAGCCAAAGATATAATCATATCTTTCCAGTATGGACTTCTAGCTACATTAAAAGAAATTGAGCTTTAGTAAAAGAATCAACCAATCTTTTTATCAATTTATGCTCTTGCCATGTTTTTGAATGACCCTTGTATTGTTTTAATGCCTTCTATCTTTCTTTTCTTCAAAAGCTCTTATTGTTCATCACTAGCAATAACAAAAGGCAGATTAATCGAATCGCTTCTCATCTATGCAATTTTCTTCTTTTCAGCTTCCTCTTGTTCTTTCTTTAATTGCTTTAACAAATCTTTGTCAACCTTAGAAGATGACCTAATTCATAGACCACAAATATGCAAAAGATGTGCTTTCACACGCGTATAAGAACCCGTGAAAGCAGTCTTACATAGATTATAAAGAAACTACACATTCCTACCACCACTACTAGCTTTTATTCCTTTTGTCACAAGCCTCCAAAGTGGTTGAAAAACTTCTAATTTAGAGTTAGAACTTGAACCAACCATACCACTAGAACTCGCCATTATATCTGAAAAAGTGAAAAGAAAAGTGAATCTGAAAACTGAATACAAATTCAAAAAAATAGGAAGGGGCAGGGGCCCTGCGTATGCTAGAAAAACTGAGTGGAAAGGGCGAAGCCCCTATCAAATGAGATATAGGGAGGCAGGGCCTTGTCCTACCTGCCTGTGATAGGGAGAAGAGGCAGGGGCCTCGCCCCTGCCTACCTAAGGGTGCTCAGGGGTAGGGGCATCGCCCTTGCTGAAAAACCCCAATCAGCAGAGGGCATCGCCCTTGCCGAAGACCCACGTGTGGCAGGGGCGATGCCCCTGCCATGCTGGGCAAACAAGCAGCAAGGGGAGGCGAAGCCCCTTGCCGAACACGAGGAGGGGTCGAGCCCTTCCTCTGCGGAATAAGAGGCGCCAGGAGGGGCCGAGCCCCTCCTCTTCTAGTAAAGGGTGCAGGAAAGGGGGGGTTGAGCCCCTGCCTATCCTGCAATAAGGAGCGCTGGCAAGCCCTGTCTGCCGACAATGAAGAAGAGGACGAAGAGGGGAGGGGGAAGAGACGCAGAGGGGAGGTCTCGGCCCCTCCCCTGCGTACAGAAGAAACGGGAAGGCAGGGAGGGGTTCGACCCCTCCCCTATGGAAACAGGGCAGCAGGGAGGGGCTCAGCCCCTCCCCTGCGAAAATGGGGCATCAGGGAGGGGCTCGACCCCTCCTCTGCGCAAACACGGAGAAGAAGAAGAAGACAACGAGAGGGAGAGAGAGATATTACCTGAGAGGTGGTCGGAAAAAGGGGAGTCGCTGGCGTTGGGAGATGGAGCACAGGGGGTGTTGGCATCGGCTGTCGGAATACGACGAACGAGAGGGAGAGCCGACGTCAGGTGGTCGGGAAACGGGAGAGAAAAGGGCGGGTCGAGAGGCGGTGGCAAAGGGTCGCCGGTGGCTTGCCGGAGCTCGGATGAGAGAGGACACTAACCCACAAATTCTGTAAAAAGAATTCTAGGGAGGGGGGGGGGGTATTCCCCTCCCCCTGCGCCTCTTAAGGGTCGGGCCCGACCCCTCGATGCGGCGGCTGTTTAATCTGAAGATGGTTGAGGGTGCCTCTATGACAAATCATATCAATGAGTTCAACACCATCACGAGTCAGTTGAGTTCGGTGAACATCGATTTCGATGATGAGGTAAAAGCCCTTATTCTACTCTCCTTTTTACCCGAGAGTTGGGGTGCGACGGTAACTGCGGTGAGCAGTTCGTCTGGCCAGAAGAAGTTGAAACTCTTAGAAATCCGAGATATGATTCTCAGTGAGGATATTCAGAGAAAGGAGTCGGGAGAATCCTCAGGCGCTGCCTTGAGTTTCGAAGGCAGAGGGAGGAACTTCCAACGGGTCCAGAGTTCAAACCTTGATAAGTCAAGGTCAAAGGGAAGGAGTAAGTGGAGACCTCGTGGTGACCTTGTGTGTTGGAACTGCGATAAGAAGGGTCATCTAAAGCGGGATTGCAAAGCCCCTAAGAAGAAGAACCAGGACAACGCTCAGTCTGTGAATGCAACAGTTGAAAAAACTCCATGTTTTGAGGACGTTTTGATCTTGAGCGTGGACAGTTCGATCGAGTCGTGGATTTTAGACTCAGGTGCCTCTTTTCACTCCACTCCGTGCAAAGAGCTTATGCACAACTTCGTGGCCAAAAAACTCAGTAAGGTTTATTTAGCTGATGATGAACGATTAGATATTATGGGGAGGGGTGATGTGCATATTAGGACTGCTTGTGGGTCCAAATGGACATTGCATAATGTTTGTTATATACCTGGTTTAAAGAGAAATCTGATCTCAATAGGTCAGTTTGATATCGTCGGGTATAAAACGGTATTTGGACATGGTTTTTGGAAAATTGTGAAAGGAATCTTGGTTGTTGCAAAAGGAAAAAAATTGGGGACCTTGTACATGACTGATAACGACCGAGATATTGTTGCTTCGGTGAGTTCGAAAGCAGATACTAAGTTGTGACATTGTAGACTCGGACACATGAGCAAGAAAGGGCCGAAGGTGTTAGCATCAAAGGGACTATTGCCTGACTTGAAGTTTGTACACACTGGTTTATGTGAGGATTGCGTGTTAGGCAAACAAAAACAGGTCAGTTTCTCGAAGATCGGAAGAGAACTGAGGGCAGAGAAATTGGAGTTAGTACACACTGATGTTTGGGGACCAGTCCCTGTTTGTTCCCTTGGAGGCTCACGATACTATGTGACCTTCATTGATGATTCCACCAGAAAAGTATGGGTTTACTTTTTGAAGAATAAATCTAATGTTTTTGCCACTTTTAAGAAGTAGAAAATAGAGATAGAAAATGAGACCGGGCTGAAAGTGAAGGGCCTACGGTCTGACAATGGAGGGGAGTATGACAATGCAGAGTTTAAAGCATTTTGTGCGGGGAACGGAATTAAAATGAGTCGGACTGTTCCGAACCGACCACAACAGAATGGAGTTGCTAAGAGGATGAATAAAACTCTCACTGAGCGTGCGAAGAGCATGAGACTGCACGCAGGTTTGCCCAAGGCATTTTGGGTTGATGCTATCAATACTGCAGCCTATCTGATCAACCGGGGTCCCTCAGTCCCATTGGATATGAAACTGCCAGAAGAAGAATGGACGAAGAAGAAGGTAAATCTATCTCATTTAAGAATTTTTGGTTGTGTTTCTTATGTACACATTGATTCTGAGAATAGGGATAAGCTAGATGCTAAGGCCCGAAAATGTTACTTCATTGGATATGGCTCTAATTACTTTGGTTATCGTTTCTGGAATGAAGAAAACCGGAAAGTAATAAGAATTAATGATGTAACGTTTAATAAGAATGTGTTTTACAAAGACAGGTCCAATGTAGAATCAGAGGGGATAGAGAAACATGGAGATATGACGAGAGAGATTGACTTGGAGGAAATCTCAAAAAATACCCCTATTAAGAATTCCGAGACAGTCGAAGTAGACTCTAATACAGAGCCAACCACTCCTGCACCTGAGTTGAGGAGATCTGTTAGAGTACCTAAACCTTTGACTCAGTATTCCTCATCTTTACACTACTTACTGTTGGCTGACTCTGGCGAGCCAGATTTTTTTTTTGAGGCAATGCAGATGAAAGATTCGGTTAAGTGAGAGTTAGCAATGCAAGATGAAATCAAGTCTTTGTAAAAGAATGAGACTTGGGTGATAACCAAATTACTGAAGGGGAAGAAAACATTGCTGAACAAATGGGTGTACAGAGTGAAAGATGAGTCTGATGGCAACAAGAGGTACAAGGCAAGATTGGTAGTCAAGGGATTCTTGCAAAAGGAGGGGATTGACTACACTGAGATATTCTCTCCCGTGGTGAAGTTGACACCATAAGGACAATTCTTGGTATTGTGGCTGCAGAAAACTTAAACCTAGAGCAGTTGGATGTAAAAACTGCTTTTCTCCATAGAGATTTGGAGGAGGAGATTTATATGGTGCAACCTAAAAGCTTCAAAAGCCAGGGTAAAGGAGACTTGGCGTGTAAACTGCAAAAAAACCTATATGGCCTAAAGCAAACTCCAAGGCAATGATATAAAAGGTTTGACACTTTTATGTGTAACTGTGGATTCAGAAGATCCGAGTTGGACCATTGTTGTTACTACAAGAACTTTGGTGAGTCTTACATTATTTTGCTTTTGTATGTAGATGACATGCTTGTTGCAGGTTCTAGCATGCAGAAAATAAACATACTTAAGCGAAAATTGTCAAAAGAGTTTGAGATAAAGGACTTGGGCCCAACAAACCAGATTCTTGGTATGCGGATCACTCGGGATAGAGAGAAGGGAACTCTAAACCTATCACATAAAAAATATATTGGAAAAGTGTTGAAAATGTTTAGAGTTCAAGATGCAAAGCCTAGGAGTACTCCGCTGGAAAGTCACTTCAAACTCTCGAAGGAGCAATCACCAAAGACAGACGAGGAACAAGAGAAAATGGCTAAGGTCCCATATGGCTCAACCGTTGGTAGTCTCATCATGTATGCCATGGTGTGCACCAGACCGAATATTGCTTATGTAGTGGGAGTTGTGAGCCGTTATATGGCGGATCTCAGGCCAGAGCATTGGGAAGCTGTGAAGTGGATATTGAGATATCTAAAGGGGACATCAGGTATGACAATTTGTTTCAGTGGGAGAAGTGCAAACTTGCAAGGTTTTGTAGATGCAGACCTTGGTGGAGACGTGGACGGACGAAAGAGCACTTCCGGATATGTGTTTACATTTGGTAACACCGCGATCAGTTGGATGTCAAGACTTCAGAAATGTGTTGCCCTCTCAACCACAGAAGCTGAATATATTATTATTTCTGAGGCCGGAAAGGAGATGGTGTGGTTGAAGAATTTTCTGAAGGAGATTGGAAAGGAACAAGACAAAAGTGTTCTCTTCAGTGACAGTCAGAGGGCTTTGTGCCTTGCAAAGAATCCAATATTTCATTCAAGGACAAAACACATTCAATTAAAGTATCATTACATTAGAAAGAAGATAAATGATGGGACATTGTCATTAGAGAAGATCCTTGGTGCCGAGAATCCAACAGATATGTTGACAAAGGGTGTGACCACTGAGAAACTGAGGCTGTGCATTGCCTCAGTTGGACTCCTTCAGAGGGAGGGATGTCGTTCCAGAGATTCATATAAGAGTTTGGGAAGAAAGACAGTTGGAGAATTTTTTCTTTGTATCAGTCTCCAAGTGGGAGATTGATGAGTTGTGGAGCTTGATTCATTGTTTTTGCCCTTGCAGGAAGGGGGGTCCGGGGGCTCCCCCCGGCGTGGGTCCCGCTGCGTGGTCAGCGGGCAGGGGTCCAGGGGGGGCCGCCCCTGGCGGAGGGTTATAGGGGGGCAGCCCCCCCACACACCATTTTTTTTTGGACTTATGTTTGGGACCCGGTTTCTAGTGGATCAGACCCGATTTGGTTAGGGTTAGGGTTGTCACCCTTGCCTTGTTTATATTCTCGCTTTTCTTTTCCCATCTTATAACTGTTGGAAAAGAGTAATAAGATTTCTCTCTGGGCGGCCGTGGTTTTTTACTCTCTCTCGGATTTGAGGAGAGGTTTTTCCACGTAAATCTGTGTTCTTCTTGTGTTTTGTTTGATCGTTTTTGTTATTTGTTTCTTTTTTGGTTGTTTCTTGACAGCTAAGTGGTCCAATATGGAGGGTAAAGTGTTGGGATTAGATGCACAAATTGAGTCCCTGAATGAGAAGTTTACTCATGCTTTGCATGAGAAGTTTGCTTCATTGATGCCCATGCTCTAAATCATGGGACCTATGCTGTTTCATGTACATGATGAAGCCTCATTGGGCCCAAGTCCTAATTCCAGCCATGGAGACGCTCATTGAGTGTCGTGGAGGGTGTCACCATCCCAACAAACATGGCTGGAGTTCCCTAAGTTTTTCGACAAAGATCCTGCTAGTTGGTTGTTCAAGGCGGAGCACTATTTTCTCCTAGCACATACACCCGATGCTGAGCGGGTGAACCTTGCCACCATTCATTTGGAGGATGATGCCGTGAGATGATACCAGTGGTGTGAGAATAACCTTGGTGTTACGACTTGGGAAGGCTTTGCTAAGGCGTTGGAGATACCTTTTGGGCCATCTGCATATGTACACCATGATGTGCCACCCTCCAAGATACGAAGAAACGGGGAGTGTAGTAGAGTATCAAGCAAAATTTGAGAGGTTGAGTAATCTGTAAAGAAATGGGGAGTCTTCACACACCTCACTCAAGACACACAAATCACACCCACAAATGTCCCAAAGCACAAAAACCACTAAGGGCTCATGAAGAATGCAATCACAAAGTGCACCGACACAAGTCCACTATGGGACGATAATAAAAGCACTAAGGCTTACACAAGCACAAGAGTTCATGCAATATTAAAAGAGCGAAAACACTTAAAAATAATGAATTTATTCATCAAGGAGCTTCATAGAAGCTTGCAAGTACAAGGGGCCTTAAACTCTTATTTATAGACAAGAAAATGCCAAGAGGGAGCCCCCAAATAGATGTTGGGAGGCTCTCAATGGTCATATTTGTGACTGTTGAGAGTACTCCCAATGACTATATGGAGGCATTTTACAAGAATGCCCTTACACAAAGAGATAAAATACAACAAATTAAAAGAAGAAAATAAAGAGAAACCTATTTTCTGACATGTACAAAATGACCAAAATGCCACTGGTGGGCAACCTAAATTACATTATCAATTATAGTTATATATACATATAACTTAACACCCCTTCAAACTTACGGTGATGTAACCATAAGTTTGCAAATACAAAAGAAACCATGTCTTTAAAAGTCTTCATGGTCTTTATCATGTTTCTTTATTGGTTCCTTCCATTGAAAGGTACGTAGAGTCTTCAATCTTTCTTTGCTAAAAAACGACTCTTCAATACTTGGGAACCTGTAAATAGATCAACAAGCCAAATATCCCAACTATACAAAAGAACATCTATATCACAAAAACAAAAAATATTTTAAAATATTATTTGTTCAAAATATATTGATATTATGGAAGGAGGCATGAAATGAGGAAGTAAAACCTATTAAGAAAACTTCATAGTCATGCATAAGATGTGAAAAACTCAAGAAACAGCCAACAAATAAAAAAGTTAACTTTTAGGATAATCAATACATATATTTATCAAGAAAAATCACATTAATGCATTCAAGACATGAAATAGGATTTGTTGAGAAATATTAATATCATGAATAAATGACTCACAAAAAGGTGTTTAAATCATAAAAAATCCTATTTGACTCATAAATAGATTTCCTTTTAAAAATAAGTCATTTTTACACAACGAAAGATATAATAAATAATTCAAATCATTCAATAAAGGTTAAGATAAGACAAATATGACAAACATGGATCAATCAAACATTATGTTTTAAAAGCAGTATTAATCATACAACTAATGCATATATGAATGAATAATGCAACAATTTAGAGCCAATAAAAGAGTCACTTATGGACCAATAAAAACTTTTCTAAGAGAAAATAACTTATAAGAGATTTAAAATTTCACAAATCTTACGAAATAATATTTTGCAAATAGTAATATATATGCAAAACACGCAAGGCAACCTATCATGAAATAAATTTAAAGTGTCCTTAATTATGCAATTAAAGCATATTCGATGCAAAATGCATGAAAATATTTCAATAACCGTTTTCCATATAAGGATAAATGAGTAGTAAAAATTTAGAAATTTTGTAGAGATTTAAAAAATCTCATATAACACAATGAATGATGTTTGTGAATCTCAACAATAGTTTGACCTTCACTAGACCTCCAATCCTCAAAAATCAAGTGTATCATCGACTAGAACAAGTCCATAAACATAAAGCCACTAAAGGGCCAAAGACACACATGAAAGTGTGTATAAACATCTCGTGTATATATAATGACACTCAAAGCAAGTCTATCAACGACTAGAACAAGATCATGATCATAATGCCAACAATGGGCTAAAATCACACACGAAGGTGTGGATAAACATTTCTTGTCTACATATAATGACACTCAAAAAACAAGTGTATCAATGACTAAATCAAGAGTATAATCACAATGTCAATAATGAGCTAAAAATACAAACGAAGTTGTGAACAAATATCTCTTGTCTACATATAATGACACTTAGATAGAATACATAAAAAAAGAGAAGTCACTCGAGGTAAGAAAGTTTGTAATGGAAGTACACTAATTTCACAAAAAAAGAATATTAATTTAACAATCCTTAAAAACACCATAGTTTCAAACAATAGATTGCCATCACATAAATAGAGTTATAAGCATCCATAACAATAACAATGGCCAATCAACAAATGAGTCATACTCACAAATCTAGAAATCAATTAACCGTCAGTTAGAGTCAAACCACAAGTTGACAATCTAAATTGACATAAAACAATGTACACACAACTTACTTCAACAAATATCTCTGAACAAATAACAATGCAAAGATAATGATGCATCATATAAAATTCTGTGATGGACAATCCAAATGCCACAAAAGACAATACATACTCACATAATTCAATTTCCGAATAAGTGAGTTCATATCAAATATTCGATTTGAAAAGCAAGTTTCAAATTAAGTCCAATAAAGTTAGGTAAAAACCTTGTAAAGATTTGTGCAATCATATGCACACAAGATATTAGTTTATAATTTTTCATAAACCTTATAAGTAAAGATAATCAATGTTACATCAATAACAATGAAGAATGAGTATGACCAATATAAACGAGCTATATAGAGAGATGGCTCAATCTAGATTATAAGTCTATTATGAGACAACAATGATATACAACATAAAGAGGGGGGGGGGGGCAAAACTTACTAAGATTCGTAACGAGCCATACTCAATACCAAGAGCATACCTAGGCACAATCAATCATGGATACTCACAAAGAGATTAAAAGTTCATTCATATCCAATAATCTAATAACTTTAAGGCTACATAAAATCCACTATAATATTTAATATTTTATAAATGACAAGAACTCTTAATCAAGAAAATTAGTGTCCATTAGGGGCACACCAACAAAACCCACAAAAGGGCATCCATAAAAGGCTCAAGATGAAAATTTCATTTGTTAAAAAAGGAAGAGGCATAGAAAACATATAATCATAGTAATTAGCGCCCTTAAAAAACCATATACTTAGAACATAATTTTTAATATATTATAGGAGTATGCACAAATAATCATAAAAACATTAATATACCCAAAATATACTTTGAATTAATATGCAAGAAAATGAAAGTCTCCAAAGATGTTCACCAATGAAAGAAAACAAGGTCTTCTAAAAGATATGTACCAAAACAACAAAGTGGACACTAAAAAAGTTTCACCAAAGTACCAAAAGAACATTCACAAGCCACAAAATGGGCTCACACCCAAACACCCACTAAAGGGGCAAACACACAGAATAAAAATAGTATTTTATTGATCAAGACTATGCAAGAAGTGTTAGAAAGTATGCGGAAATGAATTACAAGAATGCATAATGCATTCATAAGGTCCAACATTGGACAAACACAACTCCACAATGGGGAATAACAAAATGGTCCACTAAGGGACACCACTGTAAGAAAGTGAAAAATACGCTACAACAAATGTCTCTCAACAAGTTCTCACAAATACATCATAAGAACCACAAAGGTTCACAAAGAGAACTTAAGAATACACACAACCCGAAATGGGTATAAAAATGAAAAATAAACAATTTTATTGATTTGAGATAAAAACCCAAAACAAGAGTAAGTCTTTACAAGGGGAATAGTCTCATATTTATAGAGAGATAGAGAGAAGCCTTAAGAGAGCTGTTGGACTCTCCAACGACTCTAATAGAGTAGAGTCGTTGGAGAGTCCAACAACTCTTTTTGGATTTACCTTTTTGACTTGGTCAAAAAGGTACCTTTTTGAAGGCCAAATCAGTCCAATGATGGACTGGTTTGGCTAATTCTAGTTGTATTTTAACTAGAATTAATTAAACAAAAAATCCTAACTAGAAAGGAGATAAAACATTACATATCTATGAGATTACATATGAGATATTATATGAGATTACATATTTTAACACTCCCCCTCAAACTTATGGTTGGATAACCGAAAGTTTGCCTAAGAGAAAGTGAAACCCAGGAGCAGCGAGAGGCTTGGTGAAGAAATCGGCCAGCTGATATTCTGAAGCAACATAGGGAAGATTGATGGTGCCACGCAAAAATTCCTCTCGAATATAATGGCAATCCATTTCTATATGCTTGGTGCGTTCATGAAATGTCCGATTGCTTGCAATATAGATAGAGCTCTTGTTGTCACAACACATATTTGATGCTTTTGGACTTTCAACTCCCATATCGGAAAGTAGACGTCGAAGCCAGACTAATTCCATAGTAGTTGTAGCCATTGCCCTATATTCAGCTTCAGTTGATGAGAGAGAGACCTTTTGTTGCTTCTTACATCGCCAAGACACCAAGGATTCTCCTAAAAAGACACAAAAACCTGTAGTTGAGTGGCAGTCATTTGGATCACCACCCCAATCTGCATCAGTATAAGCAAGCAATTCTAAGTTAGAGGAAGCAGATAAAAATAATCCTCGAAAAATAGAATTTTTGATATATCTAATAATACGCAAAACTGCTCCCATATGAACAGAAGTTGGAGCATATTGAAATTGACTAGCTGTATGGACCGCATGTGTAATGTCAGGTCTTGTGATAGATAGATACGATGGAGCCCCAACAAGTTGCCTATACGGAGTCGGATTCTCGAGTGGCTCTCCATCATCAATCTTCATTTTGACATTCACAATCTCAGGAGTATCAACATGTCTTTCATCTGAAATACCTGACTTGGCAACAATATCTAATGCAAACTTAGATTGAGTTAACAAGTAACCTCTAGGTGAGTAGGCAACTTCTATACCAAGAAAATATTTCAAAAAACCCAAATCACTCATTTCAAAATGTGTTTTGAGAAATTTTTTAATATCATAAACTCCCTGTTTATCACTTCCAGTGATGATCATGTCGTCAACATAGAGTAGAAGAATGATAATACCTGCATCAGAATTCTTAACAAACAAACCTGTATCATTAAGATAAAATCGAAAACCAAAATCAAGCATAACCTTACTAAACTTATCATACCAAGCTTTTGGAGCTTGCTTGAGACCATATAAAGCCTTGTTTAGGCGAAGTGTTTTCCCTTTAGGTATATTCATTCCTGGTGGTGGGTCCATGTATACTTCTTCAGCTAAAGTTCCATTTAGAAAAACATTTTTAATATCCATTTGAAAGATATGCCATCCCTTTATTGATGCAAGAGATATTAGGATTCTAACAGTGGTCATTCTAGCTACTGGGGCAAAGGTCTCTTCATAGTCTATTCCATATTCTTGAGAATAGCCTTTTGCCACCAATCGGGCCTTGAATCTTTCAAGAGTGCCATCACTCTTGGTTTTCACCTTGTACACCCAGCGACAACCAATAGGTTTCTTGTTGTTTGGAGGATGGTCTTGAATGGTCCAAGTATTTGCTTTTTCTAAGGCTTCTAATTCGACTTTCATAGCCTTGACCCATTCTGGTTGATCCTTGGCTATATCATAACTGGGAGGTTCTTCATAGGAATGAATTAGAGCAATAAAGGCTTGATGTTTTGGTGAAAAAGACTGATATGACACAAACTTTGCAGGAACCCTCGAGATCCTAGTGGATTTTCTAGATGAAGAGGCAGATTCATGTTCCCTTGTGTATTTATCCAGGGCACACTGTCTTTCTAAATTTCCTCGTCTAGAGTATTGAATACAATCTTGACTATTTCTATGAGGATCAGAATCAATCACATCCATCTGATCATCTAGATCAATTTCTCTTTCACTATCCTTTGGAACTAGATCCAACAAGAAGGAATACTCATCTATTTCAGTAGAATTTTTGTTTTCAAAAAAACTTTCATTTTCTAGAAATGATACATTCCTTGAAACATATAACTTGTTGTTTTTAGGGTCAAAACATCTGTATCCTTTTTGATTATTTGCATATCCTAAAAAGTACAGGGTATAGCACGGGGAGATAATTTATCATTCTTATCTGTAAAAACAAAGCACTTGCACCCAAACACCCTCAGTCTAGAATAATCAGGTTTTTGTTTATAAAGCTTTTCAGTAGAAGAAATATTCTTTATTGAGGATGAGGGCATCCTATTAATAAGATACACAGCAGTTAAAATAGCTTCGGCCCAAAAAACTTTAGGAACTTGATGTGTGATAAGTAGTGTTCTAGTTGTTTCTATAATGTGTCTGTGTTTTCTCTCAGCTAACCCATTTTGTTGAGGGATATAGGGACAAGATTTTTGGTGTGAAATTCCATGTGAGTTCAAATATTCTTTAAATTCAGTTGATAAAAATTCTCCCCCTGAATCAGTGCGAAATATTGAAATATCATTCTTAAATTGATTTTTGACCATATTATGAAATATTTGAAAAAAAGAGAACACTTCAAATTTGTGTTTGAGAAAGTAAATCCAGGTATATCGTGTAAAGTCATCCACAAACATTACATAGTATAAAAACCCACCTTTTGACGTAACTGGTGCAGGACCCCAAACATCAGAGTGAATTAATTCAAGTGGTCGAGTGGAGACAAAAGTTCTTTCTTGAAATGCTAGTCGTTTCATTTTTCCAAGAATACATTTTTCACAAGTGAAAGTTTCAAAATTACAAATTTTTTCCATGTTTGGAAAGTACTGAAGCTTGGATATACAAGGGTGACCAAATCTTTGGTGTAAAAGATCCAAGCCTACTTTTTGAACATTGCAGCATAATGTTTTCTTGGGTAATTCCAAAAAATCCATGTAATATAAGCCTCCTTCTCTATGGCCTTCCCCAATCAGCTTCCCTGACTGGTGATCCTGTACTTGACAAGCATGAGAAGAGAAGGAAACATTACACCCATGATCAGTTAATTGAGAAACAGATAAGAGATTTAGATTAAGTTTGGGGATATATCTAATCTTTGGAACACAAAATTCTTTTGAGTTTTGAGAGTTATTTTCGAAATTTCCTATTCCTTTTATCTCAAGGGATGTTCCATCCGCAGTAAAAACACTCGATCCACTTAAGTCATAACAATGCGACAATAATTTTAAATTTGGTGTCATGTGAAAAGAAGCACCAGAGTCAAGAAGCCATAGGGGTTTACCTGGATCAGAGGTGCCAACAGAAGAGATCGCAACTCCAGCTGAGGGAGAAGTTCCTTTAAGAAGAGGTTGTAGAGCCTCCACCAGCTGAGACAGGGACATGTTTCCAATGGGTGTCTCATTTGATTCTTTTGATTCAACAACAACTACCTTCTTCTCATAAGATTTTTTCAACTTTGGACAGTAAGTTTTAACATGTCCGGGTTCATGACAGTAATAACAAATAACTTTTCTCCTTTCAAAATCGCCTCCTTGCCTTTCATTGTTTATTCTCCCAATATGTGGAGGTTTGTATGTGCGAATGTGATTACCTGGTCTAGATACAGCTAAAACTGTATCATCATCGCTTTTGTCGACTCGTTTCTTGAGTCTATTTTCTTCCATACTTAGCTCTTCAATGGTATCTTCAATAGAGGGAACATTTCCCCGATGTAGAAGAGCGGACTTGGTTGATTCAAATTCGGATCTCAACCCATTTATAAATTGAAAAAAATGCTCCGCATTTACTTGATTTTGGCGAAGCTCAATGTCTTGTGGACAATGCCACTTTGGTTCAAGAAGAGCCAACTCTTCCCATAGTTCGGATAAGCTATTGTAGTATTCTCTAATACTTCTCTCTCCTTGAACCATATTCCGAACCTTTTCTTGTAAGTTACATATATGAGCAATATCTTTAAGAGAATACATTCTCTTAAGATATTCCCACGCATCATTAGCATGTTCAAATTTTGCGAGACTTGAACACTTCTTTATGTCTACACTAGAAATTAGCCAAGACATGATCTTGGCGTGACCCATTCTCCATTCTTTCCATTCCTTTTCATATGTGGAGATGGCCTTAGTTTTTTCCACCTCCAAAAGAGGTACTTCTCTTCCACCTTCTTCTTTAGTGAGCGTTAGTTTAGGTTCCTTATCGGTTCCATCAACTAAGCCCCATAGACCCTTTCCCCAAATAAGATGCTTCATGATTGAAGCCCATGTTACATAATTTGAATAGTTGAGTTTTATGGACTTAATGGTGACATTATCATTGTCATCCATTTTACAAGCTTGGGAATGAGAGGGGAAGAAGAAAAGCAAGTGGGAAGAGGAATATTTTAACCACAAAGATCGAAAATAAGTAGCCTTCCACGCCCTTCAAGGCTACACACGAGCACTCCTTCAAAGAGACTTCACTTTCTTGAAGAGTAGTTGCATGGCATGCTTCCCAATACACGTCCACCGACCTTGCTCTGATATCATGTAAGAAAGTGAAAAATACGCTACAACAAATGTCTCTCAACAAGTTCTCACAAATACATCATAAGAACCACAAAGGTTCACAAAGAGAACTTAAGAATACACACAACCCGAAATGGGTATAAAAATGAAAAATAAACAATTTTATTGATTTGAGATAAAAACCCAAAACAAGAGTAAGTTTTTACAAGGGGAATAGCCCCATATTTATAGAGAGGTAGAGAGAAGCCTTAAGAGAGCTGTTGGACTCTCCAACGGCTCTAATAGAGCTGTTGGGGAGTCCAACAACTCTTTTTGGATTTACCTTTTTGACTTGGTCAAAAAGGTACCTTTTTGATTAGTCAAAAAGGTAAAGGCCAAATCAGTCCAATGATGGACTGGTTTGGCTAATTCTAGTTGTATTTTAACTAGAATTAATTAAACAAAAAATCCTAACTAGAAAGGAGATAAAACATTACATATCTATGAGATTACATATGAGATATTATATGAGATTACATATTTTAACAACCACAATAAGCCTACGAAGAGGCATAAGTTGCATATGCTTTATTGAACGAGGGCCTAAAAGGCCATTTCTTACATGGGGGAATACCCCTCTATTTATACACAAAGGAGTGAGAGAGAGAGAGAACATTGGGAGGCTCAAAAGGGGACTCGTTGGGCCCCCAACGGTCACATTTGTGACTCCTTTGGTTGGGATCCCCAATGCAATGCATTAAATGCATTTTACAATAAATAAAAAATAAAAGGAAAAAGAAAAAAGAAAATGTAAAATAAAATACATGTAAAAAGATGTAAAAAAGACTAAAATGCCCCTAATGGGCAGAATTACAAAAATACCCTTTATCGGGTATGATGAGATAAATACATATATATGTATACATATACATATATATGTATATATGATTACATATATTTTAACACCCCCCATCAAACTTTGCATGGGGATAACGAGAAGTTTGAAGATACAAAAGGAGGGTTCCAGTCTTCAAAAAATCTTCAATGAAAGTCACCAACATTATAGCACATGAAAGAACTTTGCATTTGTCAGCCTTTAACTGTCTTTAATGATCATCCCCAAGCTTCTTTCACGATGTATCATAGATGCTTCATTCATCCCATTTTGAAGATCCTGTGGAACAAGCCAAAAGAACTCAAAGTAAAAAATACCTTTGTATCTTAATCAAATAAGATATATCAAATAATAGATAATAGATCATAACATTGATTAAGAAGAACAATGATTCCAAAGATAATTTATGCATTTTGATTGAGTATTTATGCAAAACACGAATTAACCTTAAACATTGATAAAACACACTAAGTTCTTGAAGAAAGATAAGTGCACAAAGGCCACACTAAGAACATTTGACCAAAAATATCTCCAAGAACCATATAAAAATGCCTTCAAAGATGTGCACTTCAAGCACCAACACCACAAAAGAATACGTGTGCAAAGACACACCAAGAACACTTGAATAAAAGTACCCAAAGCTACAAAGGGGGCACCCACAAATGCAAAAGATTGAATTTCTTAGAATAGGTGAGCACTAAGGCTCCCAGAATCATTCTTATAAAGGGTTTTATCAATATTTGGAAGTAAGGAGCGTGTGCACGGAGAACACTCACAAGTGCACAAAGACACACAAAATATGAGATTTGTGTTAAGATAAAGTAAAAAATTTCATGTATTAGAAATATATCTAAAAAGACAATGTTCACATAAGAACAAATTGCTCCCAAGGGAAGTGTACAAGAGCATATGAAAGAAATCATGTTTAACACACATTGATCACCAATAAGGAGACATTTTATCAACAAAAGATGAGTTAATGATTTCTCTCACATCTTAGAGAGAAGAAATTCTATGCCAAACAAATGCCATATGTGAACTTGCAAGGACATGATCTAAAAAACATCCACCCAAGAGTCAAGATAATGAGTGTTATTTTAGTAGAGAACCTTACACATTTAGGAACATCTCACTAAAATGATTGCAATTACAAAAACTCATTTTGCATATCAAATACAAAGGTGGTCAAAACCACAAGCACTTAATATGTAGATTAAATGCCAAAAAATCAACTTGATTTTAAAATATTATATTAATGATACAATTCACTTGTATCTTTAAAAGACAAAATATGAATGAAATTTCACAAATTTCAACAATAGTTCATCCACTACAAGCAACTAACTCATTAGTTCTTCAAAACCCACAAATCAAGTGTATAAGCTACTAGAACAAGAACTTAATCATAATGCCATTAAATGCCAAAAGACACACACAAAAGTGCGTATAAACACCTCTTGTCTACATGTAATAATACTTGAAATGAGTGTATCAACGACAAGAATAAGAAAATACACACCAATATGGACCAAAAGCATCTCTTATCTTCGTAAAAAGATACTCAAAATCAAGTATGTTCAGCTACTAGAACAAGAGTATCAAGCCAACCATGGGCTAAAACAAATACATCTCTTGTCTACATAAAATGACACTTGAAATGAGTGAAAGAAACCAACCATGGGCATATATCTCAGCGACTAGAACACGGACACAAATGCCAACATGGACTAAAATCACACATCATGGTGTGAATCAACGTGCCTTGTCTACATATAAAAACACTCAAGACAAGTGTGTTCAGCTACTAGACCAAGAGATCGAGGTCAACAAAGGGCTACCAACACACAAAGGTGTAATAAAAATTTTGTCTACATATGATGACACTTAGATAAGAGTTATAACAGAAGAAGACTTTTGAGGCAATAAGACTTGTAATGACAAACATTTAACAAATTATCAATTTCAATATATCTTAAAACACTTATGATTTCAAACTTTAGACATCCATCACATGTATACATAATTAAGAGCATCCATAATAAAATCAATGGCCAAAATAAATGAGTGACACACTCATAATTAGAGATCACATAACAAGTCATTTTAGAGTCAAACTACAAGTTGACAATCTAAAATGACATAACACGAGGTGCACATAACTCACTTCAACAAACATCTCTAATATAACAATAATAAGGTCAAACAAATGATGTATTAAATAACATGTGATGGACAAATATAAATGCCATAAAAAGGCAATAAACACTTAAGGGAATCATTTTTCAAATAAAAGTTTTTACAAAGAGGACCGATTAAAAATCGAATTAAAGGTCCAATATAATCAATCACAACAATATGCCTCATAACAACAATTTTGCATAAACACGAATTATGCTTAATCATTATCAATTTATACCAAAAAAAACTTATCATGAAACATTAAGCAAATAATGCATATGAAATTTCTATATAATGTAAGAAGAGGAAGCTCAGGAAAGCTCGCATAATACAACATGCTAAAAAAGGCATATAAAATAGAGAAAATATCTCATTAAAGTGGGATAGAGCCCACACAAGAAGATGATTTTGAATGCAATAGGTTCAATAATGAACCAATAAACATGCACATAAAGTGCGAGTACACCCACCCACTAAGGGATGAAGCCAAAAGAAGGTTATGAAATCATTTATCATAATGCAATCATATTTTAGAAAACATTGAGTTATCTTGTAATGAAGCAAGGTGATCTTCCACAAATGTTCTTCGAACACTCAAAAGGAGGTGTCTAAAAGACACTTTAAGCAAAACTCATAAAAAGGGTAAAAGATGAACAACACACATGAATAAACAGTTTTATTTATGTAAAAGAATGCTTAAAAAGCATTACAAAACAGTTATCAAAATGTATTCACGACAATCTAGAGATGAAAAATCTAGAACCATTCTCAAACATTAAGAACATCTTAATGCTATCAATTGTAATACAAAAATACATATTTTCAAAAGATGACACAAGAGAGTTTTAACAAGGAACCAAGGCATATCCATAGATAAAAGAAACAATATGAGAGACTAAGTGCATACATTCTCATAGAAAAAGCACTCATGCAATAATTAAAGTCATATGTCTCATAAAATAAGCATGCTTTCAATCAAGTTTAAGCATATATGCAAATGATTATATAAAATTTTACATTTTTAAGCATGTAACGAATCAAGAATTTCAAACATGAATATGCATATCTATCAAGGATGAAATACAAATTGTATTTTGACGATTATCATATATATATATATGTGTGTAAAAAACAAGTTTATATTTTATAAAATAAGGCATTATTATCAAATCATTAAGATAAGACAATGATTGACGAAACATCTAGAATAAATAATTCATGGTTATATATATATACATATATATATACATATATATATATGTATGTATATATATATATATATATATATATATATATTAGAGTTATTTAAAAAAAAAGGCTTCAAGATTCAAAACATACTACATATATCTAGTTTCCTTAAATAAGTTCAATGATGGTTAAAATACTATTTTAGAAAAAAACATACATTTCCTTTCAAAACATACTATATATAGATATATATGTATATATATATATTTAATGGTAGAAAAAAAATAAGTGTTTTTCTCATGTGTAATGCATGGGCTAAATACTTGAAAAGTGTAAGAATACATGCCAAGTAATCCCAAGTAGAAGAAAGAGAGATAAGAGATAACAAACGCTTCATCAAAACGTAAAGAAAGAAAAGAGGTAACAAAAATTTAACCACTTTTTTGATTTTTTGAATATCACGCTTTCCGATGCACCAAAAGACTAGCTTGATTATAACCGTGCTCTGATACCATGTTAGAAAGTATGCAGAAATGAATTACAAGAATGCATAATGCATTCATAAGGTCCAACATTGGACAAACACAACCCCACAATAGGGAATAACAAAATGGTCCACTAAGGAACACCACAATAAGCCTACGAAGAGGCATAAGCTGCAAAAGAGTGAGAAAAGAGTGAGAGAGAGAGAGGACATTGGGAGGCCCAAAAGGGGACTCGTTGGGACCCCCAATGCAATGCATTAAATGCATTTTACAATAAATAAAAAATAAAAAGAAAAAAGAAAATGTAAAATAAAATAAATGTAAAAAGATGTAAAAAAGACTAAAATGCCCCTAATGAGCAGAATTACGAAAATACCCTTTATCGGGTATGATGAGATAAATACATATATATGTATATATGATTACATATATTTTAACAAGAAGTGCAATACACAAACACAAGTGTTAACAAGGACATAACCACAAATGCTACAAAGAGCACAATCACAAGTGCTACAAAGAGCACAACCACAAGTGCCACTAAGGGCATACACAAGAGATAAAAATAAAATCTTTCATTGAAGAAACAAGTATGCAATAAGCATTAATTCATTAAAAAAAAACTCTATAGATTTCAAAAAACATGCCTTGACATATGCATGAAATTATCAATAATCATAAAAGTGTTAAATTTTTTTCAAATAAATATATATACTTTGAATGAACACGTATACAAATTTACTAATGGATATACACGAGAGCATAGAAAATATATATTTTTGTAGAAAAGTAAAAAATGGAGGATTTTGTGAAAGTATCTCCAACAAGATACCACGAACAATATTACAATATTCTTGGAAATAAATGCGTATACAAACGCCCAACAAGAACACTTGAAACACTTGTGCACACAATGCACAACACAAACTCACAAATGCACAAATACGAACCCAAAAGTCATAACTTCCACTAATACAAGCTTGGGCTATAATCCCAGAGCCTTACAAATACAAGGGAAGAGGCCCTTATTTATAGGGCAAGAGAGAGCCTTGGGAGGGGTTCCACACATAGTCGTTGGAGCCCCTCCAACGATCACAAATGTGACCGTTGGAGGGGTCCAACGACTAGTGTGTTGCCCCCCCCCCCAAGGTAAAGTACATTGTACTAAAAAGAAATAAAAAGATTTAAAAGAAAAAGAAAAAAATTTGCAAAAATAAATTACAATCATATTCAAGAAATTGAATATGCATAAACAGACCAAACTACCCCTACGACTATTATTAGAAAAAATATATATTATATATATAATAAGTAGATACATATACATATATATTAATATATGTATATGTATTACCTTATATATAAAATATATATAATAGGTTACATGGTTTGAATACATAATTTAACACCCCCCCTCAAACTTAGTGTAGGATGACCGAGAGTTTGCTAAGGAGGAAGTTGAAGCGCGGAGCACACAAAGCTTTAGTGAAGAAATCTGTCAACTGGTATTCTGACGTGACATATGGAAGATCAATGATTTCTTTGAGATACGCTTCACGAACATAGTGGCAGTCCATCTCGATTTGTTTAGTCCGCTCATGAAAAGTATGATTTTTGGCAATATAAATTGCACTTTTGTTGTCACAACACAGCTTGGTAGGCCCTTTTATTTTGATTCCCATGTCTTCTAGCAAATGATGAATCCATACAATTTCCATGGTAGTAGTTGTCATGACACGATATTCAGCTTCAGTCGAAGATAGGAAAACTTTTTGTTGCTTCTTACATCTCCACGAAATCAGTGAGTCTTCTAAGAACACACAAAAACCAGTGGTGGAGTGACAGTTATTTGGGTCACCTCCCCAATCAGAGTCA
Organism: Nuphar pumila; assembly: GCF_984573655.1. Taxonomy (NCBI): domain Eukaryota; kingdom Viridiplantae; phylum Streptophyta; class Magnoliopsida; order Nymphaeales; family Nymphaeaceae; genus Nuphar; species Nuphar pumila. The sequence continues at coordinate 101,377,298 of NC_143252.1, read as the reverse complement.
GTATAAGCAATTAACTTTAAATCTGAAGAGGAAAGAAAAACTCCCTTATTTAGAGTGCCCCTTATGTATCTTACGACTCGCAAGATGGCACTCATGTGGACGGAGGTTGGTGCATGCTGAAACTGGCTTGTCGTATGAACTGCATGTGAGATATCTGGTCTTGTAATACTCAGATACATCAACGATCCTACAAGCTGTCTGTAGGGAGTAGGATCAGAGAGAAGAACACCATCATCAATCTTCATTTTAGCTCCTACTATAGCAGGAGTTTCACAAACCTTATCATCAGTAATACCTGATTTGTCAATAATCTCAGACGCAAGCTTAGTTTGAGACAAAAAATACCCTCTATGAGAGTAAGCTACTTCAATACCCAAAAAATAAGTTAGAAAACCCAAGTCAGACATTTCAAACTTATCCTTTAAAATTGATTTTATGCTTTTAACCCCTTTAGAATCACTTCTGGTTATAAGCATATGATCCACATATAAAAGTAAAATAACAATCTCTGCATTAGATTTCTTAACAAATAAAGCAGTATCAGTAAAGCAAGATGAAAAACCATTTTCTATCATTACAGAGTTAAACCTATCATACCAAGCCTTAGGGGCTTGTTTTAAGCCATAAAGGGCTTTTCTAAGGCGAAACACCTTCCCTTTGGGAGTCTCCATTCCAGCTGAATCATCCATGTAAACCTCTTCATTCAAATCACCATTCAAAAAAAGCATTCTTAACATCCATTTGATGGATGTTCCATTTGTTGATAGAAGCAACAAAGATGAGACATCAGACAGTTACCATTCAAGCAACGGGCGTAAAAGTTTCTTCATAGTCAATCCCATATTCTTGACTATACCCTTTATCAACTAATCGAGCTTTGTATCTCTCCAGAGATCTATCGCTCTTAGTCTTAACCTTAAATACCCAACGACAACCTATGGTTTTCTTTCCAATAGGTAGAGTTTGGAATTCTCATGTCTCTGCTTTTCTAAGAGCAGTGAGTTCATTTTGCATAGCTTCTTGCCATTCTATACATTTTTTAGTTTCCTCCAAATTTCTTGGTTCAAAGTAAGAGTAAATAGCGCTAAGACAAGCCCTATATCTGGGTGAAAAAGAATCAAATGAGACAAACCTAGAGGGTACTCTTCTACTTCTCTCAGTTTGTAGATCATCATTTGTTGAACTAGAACTACTAGGTTCACTGTATTTTTCAATAGCACTCCTGAAATTACTTCTATCTCTATGGATATATGTTATTAGGCTCTCTTAAATCTTCTTCATTACTATGTTGAGGTACCAAGGGAAGAGGAGGGGAACTATCTTCATTTTCATTGATGTTATTAGGAGTAAAACCATCATCACTATCCTTATTGTCATCATCATGAGCTAACATTTCAAATAGGAAAGAATAATCTATGTTATCTTCACAGGATTCACCTTTTTCAAAACCATTAACATTTTCCAAAAAACTCACATTTCTGGAGACATTCAACTTATCATTCTTGATATCATAACAACAAAACCCCTTATGGGTTTCAGAATATCCAAGAAAAGCACAGGGAATCACTTTAGGTGAGAGCTTATCGTTCTTATCAGTAAGAACAAAGCATTTACAACCAAATATTCTTAATCGACTATAGTCAAGTTCTTTAGTATAGAGTTTTTTAAAAGGCGAGATATTGTTCAAGTTTTTAGAGGGTAGCCGATTTATCAGATAAACAGATCAAGAGCAGCTTCAACCCAAAAACCTTTTGGGATGTTTTGAGAGACCAACAAAGTTCGGGTTGTCTCTATTATATGTCTATGCTTTCTTTCAGCTAACTCGTTTTGTTGAGGGGTTTTGGGACAAGAACTTTGGTGGAGAATACCATAATTTTCAAGGTAGTTTTTGAAATCATTTGAAAGGTATTCTCCACCTGAGTCAGTTCAAAAAATTTTGAGATTCCCATTAAACTGATTCTTAATCATCATATGATACGTTTTAAAAGTTGAAAAAACTTTATATTTGTGTTTAAGAAAATAAATCCAACAATATCTCGTATAATCGTCAATAAAAATAACATAATAAGCAAATCCACCTTTTGATAAAACTGGTGCCGGACCCCATACATCAGAATGAACAATTTCAAACAGTCTAGTTGTAAACATAGATCTTTGAAAGAAAGGTAATTTTTTCATTTTCTCAAGTATACAATCATTACAAGTGAAATCACTTTTGCATAAACTTTTGACAAAAGGCAAATGAGAATTTTTTACAATATTTGGATGTCCAAGTCTTTTGTGCCATACATTAATATTTTTTGGACAACATTACAAAAATAATTCTTTGGAACTTGAAGGGAATCGTCATAGTAAAGATCACCCTTCCTAGAGCCTTCCTCAATCAATCTCCCGGACTGGCGATCCTGTATCCAACATTTGTTAGATGAGAATTTTATGTCACACCCATGATTAGAGAGTTGAGAAACATAAAGTAAATTTAAGTTTAATTTGGGTATAAATCTAATTTTTAGAATAAAGAATCATTGTTTTTTAAAGTTACCATTCCTTTTACTTCAATAGACGTTCCATCCGCGGTTGAAACAAAGGATGAAAGGAGATTTTTTGTATACTCGGAAAAAGAATTAAAACTTGGAGTCATATGAAAGGAAGCACCCGAATCCAAAAGCCAAGAACTCTTAAGGGGGGAGAGGAGGTTGACATGGCCGCACCGGAAGTGACCCCTTTTAGAAGGGGTTGAAGAGCATCTACGATTTGTTGAAGAGAGAGGGCTTCATTTAAGGATGATGGGCCTTCTTGAGATGTAGTGGCCATGGCAAGAAGCTTTTTTAACTTTGGACACATGGGTTTGATGTGCCCTGGTTCCTTACAAAAGTAGCAAGTAAGCTTGCTATAGTCCCTCCTTCCTTTCCCTCCTTCCTTCTTGTCCACTTGGATTTTTGTTTTTGAAATGAGGAGGCTTGTATGTCTTTAAGTTGTTTCCCGGTCTTGAAACGACATTTACACTTTCATTATCTTCATTATTTGTGGCTAATACACTTGGAGTATTCTTGCTTATGCACATCCGAGTTTCTTCCCCACTTAACTTAGTTAATACATCTTCAAGAGGGGGAGAAGAAAAAGCGGATAAAAGAGAAGATCAAATTTGTTCGAATTCGGGCTTAAGCCCATTCAAAAAATTAAAAAATCTATCTTCTTCCAATTGTTTGTGACGAAGCTCTATGGCTTCACCACCATGGTTGCCAGTTGAGGAAGCGGGAGCGGGAAGCGATACGGGAAGCGAGAAGCGAGGCACTTTCAAAATTTTAGGAAGCGGGAAGCGTGGAACCACTTAGGAACGAGTCAGGAATCGTCTCGGAAGCGACCTAAGAAACGAACCGGAAGCAACATAGGAAGCGAGGGGGAAGCGAAAAAAATAAAAAATAAAAAAAAAACAAAAAAATTGAAAAATTGGGGAAGCGCGGGGGAAGCGTGATGGGAAGCGCGCTTTCCATTTAAAAGTGGCGCTTCCCTGCATGCTTCGAAAGCGCGACGTTTTGCGCTTCTCCTTTTACCTAGGCGCTTTCGGTAACTCTGTTCAACACTCCATTTGGGTTCGAGCATAGCAAGCTCGTCCCAAATACAAGAGAGCTCAGCAAAGTACTCTCTAATAGACATTTCTCCTTGTTGAAGTGTTAACGCCCTCTTTTGGAGATAGTATTTATGGGATAAATCCCTAGAGGTATACATCTTCTCAAGATATTCCCATGCTTGAGAAGCCTTCTTGAACTTTATGATATTTGCATTGATTCTCGTTTCTACGGATGAAAATATCCAAGAGAGGATTTTAAAATTCCTTATTTCCCATTTTTCATGCTTTTTCATATATTCTTCAAGGGCCTTGGTTCTTTTATCTCCTTCAAGATTTTTTATCTCTCCTCCTATTAAAGTTATATTGGGTTCCGCTTTGGGAATCGAGCCTTGGACATAGCCCCAAAGCCCTTTTCCTTTGATGTGAGATTCCATGTTTCCGGCCCAAACATGATAGTTAGACTCATTGAGTTTGAACCCAAGAGAGAAATGTGAGTCTTTTTCACCCATTAGAGAGGAGATATTATGAAAAACAATACATACCTCAAAGGTTTTTCAACTCTTTCTTGACAAAAGAGGCTTTTAAAATATTGTTCGAAGGAGATGATCCACTCCAAACTCCAATAGCTTGTAGGCACGTTTTTTGAGGCACTTCAAAAGAGACGAAACACACGATTCTCCTTCAAACGAGGCTCTGATACCATGTGAAAGTATCTCCAACAAGATACTACGAACAATATTACAATATTTTTGGAAATAAATGCGTATACAAATGCCCAACAAGAACACTTGAAACACTTGTGCACACAATGCATAACACAAACTCACAAATGCACAAATACGAACCCAAAAGTCATAAGTTCCACTGAAACAAACTTGGGCTATAATCCCAAAGCCTTACAAATACAAGGGAAGAGGCCCTTATTTATAGGGCAAGAGAGAGCCTTGGGAGGGGCTCCACACATAGTCGTTGGAGCCCCTCCAACAGTCACAAATGTGACTGTTGGAGGGGTCCAACGACTAGTGTGTTGCCCCCCCCCAAGGTAAAGTACATTGTACTAAAAAGAAATAAAAAGATTTAAAAGAAAAAGAAAAAGAAAAAGAAAAAGAAATTGCAAAAATAAATTACAATCATATTCAAGAAATTGAATATGCGTAAAAAGACCAAACCACCCCTACAACTATTATTAGAAAATATGTATATTTTATATATATAATAAGTAGATACATATACATATATATTAATATATGTATATGTATTACCTTATATATATAAAATATATATAATAGGTTACATGGTTTGAATACATAATTTAACAGATTTATCATTAAGAGCTCAACAATATGCTACTTATGAGTTAATATCAAAACACAAACTCTAGTTCCAATTTAATTTTTAAAGAAAACACATTTTACATGATTAATAAATAATCATAATATTTTAAACAAAATTTTCTAAAATATATAAATACCTTTTTAAAGTTATAAACCTAAAAAATAACACACACACACACACACACATATATATATATATATACATATATATATATAAGGATTTTTAGAATGGCATTGGATATAAATGATTGGAGGAAAAGGATTTATGTGAAAGACCCAGAATGATTTTTTTTGGTTCATATCGCCGACCCCAATTGTTTTGGGATGAAGGCGTAGTTGTTGTTGTAAGGATGTTTAGAACACGTACCAAAGCCTACATCATGTAGCTCTATTTAACTTGAAAGATTATAAGAGAGAGAAAGATGTAGACAAGACAACCTCTTGGGCACCACGATCATGTGATGATCATACTTCAAAGGTCCAAGAACACCCCTCACTTTCGTACCATGTAAATAAAAAATGAGTCTTCAGACACCTCACTCAACCTCACCCATAAATGGTCTAAAGTACAAAAACCACTAAGGGCTTATCAAGAACACAATCACAAAGTGCACATGCACAAATCCACTATGGGACAATCCAAAAAGCACTAAGGCTTACACAAACACAAGAGTGCATACAATATCAAAAGAGATACAACACTTAAAAATAATGAATTTATTCATCAAGGAGCTTCAAAGAAGCTTGCAAATACAAGGAGCCTTAAGCCCTTATTTATAGACAAGAAGAGGCCAAGAGGGAGCCTCCAAATAGACCTTGGGAGGCTCCCAACAACTATATGGAGGCATTTTACAAGAATGCACTTACACAAAGAGATAAAATACAACAAATAAAAAAAAGAAAATAAAGAAAAAACTATTTTCCAACATGTACAAAATGACCAAAATGCCCTGGTGGGCAACCTAAATTATATTATTAATTAATTATATATATAACTTAACATAATCTTGTGGTGGGCTGGCCACAAACCGCCTTAATAGGGATTTTCATTGCTAGGTTGAAACCGGATGTTCAAATTGAAGTTGAAACCTCCAATCCTATCCCATTGCTTGAGTGCTTCCAAGTGGCACAACTGGTAAGATGAAACTGGACTATGCCTACTACAAAGATGTGTCAGCCATCAATTTTGGACAAAGTACTTATGGACGAGGACTTTGTCAACTCTAAATCAGTTTGGGAGACAACTAAACCAGCTCAAAAATTCCCGCAAGATAAAGTCAAAGATGTAAACATGAATATAAGAAAATTGACTAGTGAGCAATTGATAGATGAAGAAAAGGCATTTGCCATCATTGTGACGAAGTATGGCGTCGAGGTCACAAATGTAAAAAAAATGTATATGTACCTAGTATCAGAGGAAGTAGAGGAAAAAAATAAAAAGAAGAGGTAAAGGAGAATGAATATGGGAGATATCTGGACTACATGCCAGGAATCTCTTATTATGATTTGACCAATATACCCAATTTATGCACTATGCTCGTAGTTGGAAAGATCCACAATCATCCCATGGATATCCTTATTGACAACCACAACTCGAGTAGGAATTAAAATCTCACCACAAGTTAAATTTGAAGTATTGGTGGGAAATAGGGAAACATTCATTGTGAAGGACTTTGCCAAGATATCTCTTGACATACAAGGCTATAAATGCAAAGTGAGTTTGTATGGGATTCCTATTAGAACCAATGTGTCCAATGGCTCCAAAATCTTGGTTTGATCTCATGGGACTTCAAAAACATGAGAATGAGGTTCCAAATAGAAGATGAAGAGGTAGAAATTCAAGCCACCTAGAAGGACCCTGATCTATGTCATAGGAACTTGGCCAACTGGGTGCCGCACCCGCGTCGACACGATGCGACGTGGGTGCGCGTGCGTGTGCGGCACCGAGTGTGGTTAACCTAACCCTGGGTGCGTTGACCACACCTAGGGTCATTTATGTCCAACTTTTGGACTTTATATATATATATATATATATATGCCGTTGTAAGGAAATATGCAGAAAAGAAATATATGTCCTACAATGGACATTCACACATAGAAACCAAAGAACAAGTCCAAAAGAGGACATACACAAAAGCCAACAATGGCTTGAAAGCATAAAATCTTATAAAGGCACAAGAAGGCTTGAAGAAGCCACCCTTACAAAGGGGGGAGACCCCACTTATTTATAGGCAAGAGAGGAGTGAGAGAGAATTAGAGAAGGGAGAGAGAGAGGCACCATTGGGAGTCCCAACAAGGTGTCGTTGGGCTCCCAACGGTCACAATTGTGACCGTTGGGGGCCCAACGACTCTTTGTTGGGACCCCCAATGAGTGTGCATTTAATGCACAAAAAACAAAAAAGAAAAAAAAAGAAAAAAGAGAAAAAGGAAAAAGAAAAGAAAAAGTAAAAAAAGTAAAAAAAAAAGACTACAATGCCCCTATTGAGCTGATTTACAGAAATACCCCTTATCGGGTATGTGGATGAATATTTATATATATATATATATATACTTATATATATAGATATATTGATTACATGTATTTTAACACCCTCCCTCAAGTTTACAGGGATACAACCGAAAGCTTGTTGAGAATGAAATGAAATGGGGATCTTCGAAACACGAGCTTAGATTAACAAGGGCAAGTGTCAAGAATGACACTAAAGCATAACCCTTAAAAAGGGCATAACTGGAAACAAAAATAAAAATAAAAATGTATTCTTTATTGATATGAAAAACCAATTGCTTAAGAAGCATTGGAGTAAAATACAAGAGGGGCTGCACCCCTTTATATACACAGCTGAAAGAGGACTCAATAGAGTTGTTGGGCACAGTCCAACAGCTCTATTTAGAGCTGTTGGAATATGTCAGTCCAACAACTCTATTAAGAGCTGTTGGACTGTGTCAGTCCAACAGCTTTATTGCTAGTCAAGTCTGGACAGGACTTGACTAGCAACAGTCATTCTAGTTCAAACTGAACTAGATGACATAAACACAAAAAATAAAAATAAAGGAAAAAAATTACAGAAAAGAAAGAAATGAAAAATGTATTTATATATATATAATAATATAATATTATTATATATACATATATGTACAGTTTTACATTTTAACACTCCTCCTCAAACTTACGGTACAATGAGCGAAAGTTTGTCTAAGAGAAAGTGAAATCGGGGAGCAGCGAGAGGCTTTGTAAAGAAGTCTGCTAACTGATATTCTGAAGTGACATATGGCAGATCAATTATCCCGTGTAGATATTCCTCTCTGACGTAGTGACAATCCATTTCGATGTGTTTGGTGCGCTCGTGGAATGTTCTGTTACTGGCAATGTAGATCGCACTTTTGTTGTCACAACACATTTGTGAAGCCTTTGTTGCTTCAGTTCCCATGTCAGCAAGCAGTCGTTGGAGCCAAACTACTTCCATGGTCGTGGTTGCCATGGCTCTGTATTCAGTTTCAGTGGATGAGAGAGATACCTTCTGCTGCTTTTTACACCTCCACGAGATTAATGATTCCCCTAAAAAGACACAAAAGCCAGTGGTTGAGTGTCTGTTATTGAGATCACCTCCCCAATCAGCATCAGTATATGCAATTAAATCAAGAGAAGAGGAGGAAGATAAGAAAAGTCCTCGTGAAAGAGAGGAATTGATGTATCTGATAATACGCATGACTGCTCCCATATGAACAGAAGTAGGAGCATGTTGAAATTGACTTGTTGTATGAACAACATGTGCTATATCTGGTCTGGTAATGGATAAATAGGAAAGTGCCCCGACAAGCTGTCTGTAAGGAGTAGGGTCTGCAAGAAGTTCTCCATCACCAATCTTCATTTTAACATTAACAACTTCAGGAGTGTCAACTTTCTTATCATCAGTAATACCAGACCTGAAAACAATATCAAAAGCAAATTTAGTCTGAGATAATAAATATCCTCTAGGAGAATAAGCAACTTCAATGCCTAAAAAATATCTCAACAAGCCCAAATCAGTCATTTCAAAATGAGATTTAAGAAGTGTTTTGATTGTTTCAACTCCCTGTTTATCGCTTCCGGTGATGATCATATCATCCACATAGAGAAGAAGCACAATGATCTCTGCATCAAAATTCTTAATAAACAAAGCAGTGTCAGTTAAACAGAATTGAAAACCAATATCAATCATAACACGACTAAACCTATCATACCAAGCTTTTGGTGCTTGTTTAAGTCCATAAAGAGCTTTTTCTAAGCGAAGGACTTTACCCTTAGGAATACTTAGACCAGGAGGGGGTTCCATATATACTTCTTCAACTAGCTTTCCATTTAAAAAAGCATTTTTGACATCCATTTGAAAAATAGACCATTTTTTGATAGAAGCTAAGGCAATTAAGGTTCAGACAGTAGTCATACGAGCCACCGGAGCAAAGGTTTCTTCATAATCAATCCCATATTCTTGGGCATAACCTTTGGCTACTAAACGGGCTTTATATCTTTCAAGAGTACCATCACTCTTGGTTTTAATTTTATAAACCCATCGACATCCTATAGTTTTCTTCCCTGGAGGAAGATCTTGAATATTCCATGTAGAAGCCTTTTTAAGTGCATCTAATTCAACTTTCATGGCTTCTATCCATTTGATATCATTTTTTGCTTGAAAATATGTGGATGGTTCTTCATATGAGTGAATTAATGCAATAACTGCCCTATATGTGGGTGAAAAAGACTCGTATGATACAAACTTTCCTGGAGGCCTCGAGATTCGGGATGATTGTCTAGTTGGAATGTTAGAATATTTCTCAAGTGCACATGGAGGATTAGACTCTTGTCGCTTGGAATATTGAATACTAGTATCTCTATGAACTTCTTCATTTTCAACATTAAGATCAATAATTCTTTGATCATCATCAAAGTTACAGTCAAGGTCATATTCATCAGATGTTGATGTTAGATCTAGCAAAAAGGAGTACTCGGTGACGTTTTTTAATTTTCTAAAATCAAAGAAGCTCTCCTTTTCAAGAAAGAAAACATTTCTAGACACATATAGTTTATTATTTTTGAAGTCAAAACATCTATAACCTTTCTGGTTTTCAGCATATCCTAAAAAGGCACAAGGAATCGCACGAGGGGAAAGTTTATCATTTTTGTCAGTAAATATGAAACATTTGCACCCAAATATTCTTAGTCTAGAGTAGTCTGAAGAAATGTTCATAAGTTTTTCAATGGGAGTGATATTTTGTAACGAAGAAGATGGCCTCCTATTAATGAGATAGGTGGCAGTTAAGGCATCTTCTGCCCAAAAGTCTTTTGGGACTTGATTTGCTATTAATAAAGTCCTAGTGGTTTCTATAATATGGCGATGTTTTCGTTCTGCCAGTCCATTTTGTTGAGGTGTATAAGGACAAGATCTTTGATGTGTGATGCCATGCAATTTAAGATAATTTTGAAAATCTGTGGATAAAAACTCTCCCCCTGAATCTGTGCGAAAAATAGTAATATCATTTTGAAACTTGTTTTTAACCATATTATGAAAAGTTTGAAAGTATGAAAATACTTCAGACTTATGTTTGAGAAAGTACATCCACGTATGTCGAGAGAAATCATCGACAAAAATAACATAGTAAACAAATCCTCCTTTAGAAATTACTGGTGCATGACCCCAAACATCCGAGTGTATTAATTCAAGTGGTCTTGAAGAGAAAAAGGTTCTGTTCTGAAATGGTAATCTTTTCATTTTGCCGAGAATACAATCTTTACAATCAAATGATTCAGAGTTACAAAATTTCCCTATATTTGGAAAATGTTGGATTTTGGCTATATGTGGGTGACCAAGTCTCTTATGCCACAGTTCCAACTCTATTTTTTGAATATTATAACAAAAAGCTTTCTTCGGCATTTCCAAAAAATCCATGTAATAGAGTCTTCCTTCTCTATGGCCTTCCCCAATCAGCTTGCCTGACTGGCGATCCTGTACCCAACAACCATGAGAAGAAAAAGAAATATTACACCCATAATCAGAAATTTGAGATACAGATAAAAGATTTAAATTTAATTTGGGAACATGTCTAATTTCTGGAATAAAAAAAATTTTTGTTTTATAAATTTTTTCAAAATTTCCTATTCCTTCTATTTCAAGAGAAGTCCCATCAGGAGTAAAGACCTTTGACACACTTGTTTTATTTTTAACACATTTGGAGAGACTTTGATTATTTGGGGTCATATGAAAAGATGCACCAGAGTCAAGAAGCCAAGAAATTTTACCTAGATCAGAAAAAGATGAGGCTGCTGCGCCGGTTGAAGCTTCAGATGAGGAAGAGGCACCTTTGATGAGAGGCTGAAGAATCTCCATTAGTTGGGCCAGGGAAACTGGTGCACCCTGATCTTTAGGTTCCGATCCAGCAATTGCAGCTCTTTTTTCTCTTAGCTCCTTAAGTTTGGGACATTGTGGCCTGTAGTGTCCCGGTTCATGACAGTGATGACAAATAACTTTCTTCTTATCATAGTCACCATTTTGTCGGTTAAAGTGAGGAGGCCTATATGATCGAACATGATTCCCTGGTCTAGACACGGCTAAAACGGAATCATCTTCAATTTTTAAAGAACCTTTCCGGAGACGATTTTCTTCCATTGTTAACTCTTCAATAGTTTCAACAATAGAAGGATTTTTTCCCCGGTGAAGTAGGGCCGATTTACTGGTTTCAAATTCCGGCCTTAATCTAGTGATAAACTGGTAAAAATGTTCAGCATCGAGTTGTTTCTGACGAAGCTCGATGTCTTCGGCACAATGCCACTTTGGTTCTAAAAGGGAAAGTTCTTCCCAAAGTTCGGACAACCCATTGTAATATTCACGAATAGTTTTGTCTCCTTGTGTCATCATTCGAACTTTTTCTTGGAGGTTGCACACGTGTGCAATATCTTTAAGGGAATACATATTCTTAAGGTATTCCCATGCCTTATCGGCATGATCAAATTTGGCAAGACTTGATCATTTTTTAATGTCAACGCTATTGATAAGCCATGACATTATCTTCGCATGAAATATTCTCCATTCTTTCCATTTCTTCTCGTATGAGGCAATAACCTTGATTTTCTCTTCTTCTGATAAAGGGACCTCTTTATCTCCCTCCTTTTTAGTAAAAGATAGCTTAGGTTCCGAATCGGAACCATCCACAATCCCCCATAAGCCTTTTCCCCATATATGGTGTTTCATGATTGAAGACCATGTTACATAGTTCGTATCGCCTTAGTTTCATAGGCATGATGGTGACTTTATCATTGTCATCCATCGATTACAAGGAGAGAAAGAATAGGGATAGAAGAGAAACAAGAAGGAAAATGAAAAAGAAAGAAAAAAAAACAATACAACAAGATGTGAAATCTTCTCCAATGAAGTGATAAAACACTTCTCTTCAAGTGGCGAACACTTTTGCAAACGGGCACGAAAACCGAGGCAGCTTTTCCTCAAGATTTAGTACTTCCGCGGCTCTGATACCATGAAATGAAATGGGGATCTTCGAAACACGAGCTTAGATTAACAAGGGCAAGTGTCAAGAATGACACTAAAGCATAACCCTTAAAAAGGGTATAACTGGAAACAAAAATAAAAATAAAAATGTATTCTTTATTGATATGAAAAACCAATTGCTTAAGAAGCATTGGAGTAAAATACAAGAGGGGCTGCACCCCTTTATATACACAGCTGAAAGAGGACTCAATAGAGCTGTTGGGCACAGTCTAACAACTCTATTGCTAGTCAAGTCTGGACAGGACTTGACTAGCAACAGTCATTCTAGTTCAAACTGAACTAGATGACATAAAGACAAAAAATAAAAATAAAGGAAAAAAATTACAGAAAAGAAAGAAATGAAAAATGTATTTATATATATATATAATAATATAATATTATTATATGTACATATATGTACAGTTTTACATTTTAACAGAGAAGAAACATGAAACGAGGAGCAACAAGGGCTTTAGTGAAGAAGTTCGCCAACTGGTACTCGGATGTGACATAGGGCAGTGCTATGGTTCCTTTTAGGTATTCAACTCGAACATAGTGACAGTCCATCTCTATGTGTTTAGTACGCTCATGAAAGGTGTGATTGCTTACAATATAAATGACGCTCTTGTTATCACAACACATCTTCAAAGGAGTAGAGATGATTATGCCCATATCACTGAGGAGACTTCTAAGCCATACAAGCTCCATGGTTGTGGTGGCCATTGCACGATACTCCGCTTCTGTTGAGGACAATGACACTTTGTGCTGCTTCTTGCATTTCTAAGAAATCATAGTCACCTAAGAAAACACAAAAACCAGTAGTTGAGACTCTATCATTGGGATTTTCTCACCAATCAGCATCAGTATAAGCAATTAAATCAAGAGATGATGAAGAAGAATGGAAAACTCCCTTAGTTATGGTGTCTTTAATGTATCTGAGTATTCTTAAGACTGCACTCATGTGCACAATTGTAGGTGCATGTTGAAACTGACTGATGGAGTGAACTGCATGAGCTATGTCTGGCCGAGTGATGGATAAGTATGTCAGAGACCCAACAAGTTGACGGTAGGGAGTAGGATTCTCGAGAAGTGTTCCATCTTCCAACCTTAACTTTGCATTGATAACCTCAGGGGTTTCTGTCTTCTTATCATCCGAAATTCCAGACTTGGAACAAATGTCAGCAGCAAGTTTCATCTGAGAGAGAATATACCCTCGGGGAAAGTATGCTACTTCAATACCTAAAAAATATCTTAAGAAACCAAGGTCAGACATGTCAAAATTTTCTTTTAAAACTTTCTTAATATCATGGATTCCTTGCTCATCACTTCCAGTGATGATCATATCATCAACATATAGTAGTAAAATAACTACTGAAGTCCCTGCACTTTTCACAAACAACGTAACATGAACGAAAATTTAAGCTAGTCATTACATTGCTAAATCTGTCATGCCAAGCCTTTGGAGCTTGCTTTAAACCATACAGTGCCTTTTTAAGTTTGAGAATTTTATTTTCACCAATAGATACTCCTGGTGGAGGATCCATATAAACCATTTCGCTTCACTCACCATTAAGAAATGCGTTCTTAACATCTAATTGGTAGATAGGCCAGTTTTTAACAGACGCAACCGCAATAAGAGTCCTAACACTAGTCATTCTGGCTACGAGAGCGAAGGTTTCTTCATAGTCTATACCGTATTCTTGAACATATCCTTTGGCTACCAACCTCGCTTTATAACGTTCTAATGTCCCATCACTTTTAGTTTTAATTTTGAAGACCCATCTACATCCAATAGATTTCTTTTCAGTGGGTAATGTGGTTATTTCCCAAGTTTTAGCCTTTTCAAGGGCACTAAGTTCTAGTTTCATGGCTGGAATGTTTTTGGCTTCATTATAGTGTGACGGTTCATGATAAGAGTGTAATGCAGTTAGACATGCCCTATACTTAGGTGTTAGGGACTCATAGGAAACAAACCTATTAGGAGGATTGGAGATTCGGCTGGATCTCCTTCAAGAGGTTTCTTCTATGTTGGAATCTTGAGAATATTTTTCTAGAGCACTTATGGGAACTTGTTGACCACGCCTAACATAGGTTTGAATTGACCTATTTTCAAAATCATTACTTTCATTTTCAATATTATTAAGAGGAATATCCTCTAAATCATTAGGATCTTCCTCTTTGTGAGGAGTCACATCTTCTTGAGAGAGAAGATCAAATAAGAAAGCATATTCGCTTTCATCAATATCTTTATTTTTCTCAAAGCCGTTTTCATTTTCTAAAAAAGTAACGTCTTTGGATACATATAGTTTGTTGCTTTTTAGGTCGAAGCATCTAAAACCTTTTTGATTTTCTCCGTATCCTAAGAACACACGTTCAATAGCTTTAGGAAATAACTTATCTCTTTTATGTGTAAGGACAAAACATTTACACCAAAAAATTCTTAATCTATTAAAATCGGGTGTTCTTTCAAATAGTTTTTCATATGGAGATATATTTTGTAGGGATGAGGATATCATTCTATTTATCAAATAGGTGGAAGTTAAGGCGGCTTCGGCCCAATAACACTTTGGAATTTCTTTGGAAATGAGAAGAGTCCTAGTGGTTTCCAAAATGTGTCTATGCTTTCTTTCGGCTAGACCGTTTTGTTGAGGAGTCCTAGGACATGACCTTTGATGACAAATGCCATTTGTTTCCAAGTATTCTTGAAATTCATTTGATAGATATTCTCCACTGGAATCGGATCGAAGAGTGGAGATATTACTTGAAAATTGATTTTTGACAATCATATGAAATTTTTTGAAGAAATTAAAGACTTCAGATTTTAGATTGAGAAAATAGATCCACACATATCGAGTGTAGTCATCAATGAAAGTAACATAATAGGAGTATCTTCCTTTTGATATGACCGAAGAAGGACCCCAAACATCCGAATGGACTAATTCAAAAGGTCTTTTGGACATAAATGTTCTATTTGGAAAAGGAGTGGATTTCATTTTTCCAAAAATACAATTCTTGCAAACAAAATGTTTCTCATTACAAAATTTCTTTCCAAAGGGAAAGGAATACATTTTTGAGAAACTTGGATGTCCAAGTCTTTGCCAAGTTTCAATATTTTTATCTTGGACATGATTACAAAATGAGTTAGTGGGAAGTTTCAAGTTGTTCATGTAGTAGAGATCTCCCCTCCTATGGCCTTGCCCAATCCGCTTTCCGGACTCGAGATCCTGTATAGAGCAATCCTTTGTTGAGAAGGAAATTTCACATCCATGATCACATATTTGAGAGACAGACAAGAGGTTTAAATTAAGTTGAGGTACAACCCTTACGTTTGGCACAAAGAAATCTTTTGAAAAGTCTAAGGTTCCAAAACTTTTAACTTGTAAAGATGTACCATCGGCGGTGGAAACAAAAGAATTTTTGGAGTTGTTACATAAATTAGATAGTCCATTTTCAATAGGGGTCATATGAAAGGATGCTCCAGAATCAAGAATCCAAGAAGACATACTTGGAGGAGAAGAAGAGGCAATGGCGGCTCCCGAAGTTGATGGCGATTTGAGTAGAATTTGAAGTGCTTCAGATAGTTGAGCAAGGGAAAAGGACTCCTTCCCTTTCATTGGCTCCTTCTTCTTTTGTATGGCTTCTTCAATAATTGCAACCTTACCTTTTGGAGGTTCATTTATCTTAGGACAATTAGGTCTTATATGACCCGGTTCTTGGCAATGATGGCAAATGACTTTTCTATAATTGCCATTATAGTTATTTTGTCTCCCAAAGTGTGGAGGCTTATAAGCTTTCATATGATTGCCGGGTTTAGACACGGCTAGAACTTCATCTCCTCCTTTAATCATGCCAAGACGCGTTTTTTCTTGTCATATTTCGGCTATGGCATCTTCCAATGGAAGAGGTTTAGATCTATGAAGAAGGAAGGATCTAACTTGTTCATATTCAGCCCTAAGCCCATGTAAAAATTGGAAAAAGTGTTCTTTTTCCATTTGTTCTCTTCTCATTTTCACATCTTCACTAGACCCCCATTTTGGTTCTAGTAGGGATAGTTCATCCCATAAAGGTCCAAGAGTGTTATAGTAATCTCTTACACTCATTTCACCTTGCTTAATGGTACAGATTTTTTCTTGGAGAAAGAATTGACGAGCAAGGTCCTTTTGAGTATACATACCTTTCATAAAGAACCATGCTTCATTTGCTAGGCGGAATTTAACAATGTTGGTGCAAATTTTGAGCTCTACGTTGTTCATGAACCATGCAAGAATTTTTGCATGCTTACTTTTCCAATCTCCGATCTTAGATTGGTGATCTTCAATATCCTTCATGCGAGCATTTCCTTCTAGAGCTTTTTCTTGATCACCATCCATCTTTGTAAGTTGAAGTTGAGGATCCCTAATGGTGCCCATAACATATCCCCAAAGCTTTTTACCCTTGAGGTTGTTCTCCATGGCGGCGGCCCACATCATGTAGTTGGTACCATTAAGCTTAAATGAGAGATCAATCTTTTGTTCTCCTTCCATCATAGACTCAAGAATGGAGGACAAACCAAAAGAGAGAGAAAAACAAGGTATAACTAGTCAACTAGCTATAAGAATCAAGAGCATAACCAAGGCTCTGATACCATGTAAGGAAATATGCGAAAAAGAAATATATGTCCTACAATGTACATTCACACGTAGAAACCAAAGAACAAGTCCAAAAGAGGACATACACAAAAGCCGACAATGGTTTGAAAGCATAAAATCTTATAAAGGCACAAGAAGGCTTGAAGAAGCCACCCTTACAAAGGGGGGAGACCCCACTTATTTATAGGCAAGAGAGGAGTGAGAGAGAGTTAGAGAAGGGAGAGAGAGAGGCACCATTGGGAGTCCCAACAGGGTGTCGTTGGGCTCCCAACGGTCACAATTGTGACCGTTGGGGGCCCAACGACTCTTTGTTGGGACCCCCAATGAGTGTGCATTTAATGCACAAAAAACAAAAAAGAAAAAAAAAGAAAAAAGAGAAAAAGGAAAAAGAAAAGAAAAAGGAAAAAAAGTAAAAAAAAGACTACAATGCCCCTATTGGGCTGATTTACAGAAATACCCCTTATCGGGTATGTGGATGAATATATATATATATATTGATTACATGTATTTTAATAGCCGCACCTCCGCACCCCCGTGTAATGAAACTAGCGGAAGCCCAACAATGCAAAGCACTCTTTAGACGAGGAGCCAAGAACACAAGCACTTAAAGTGCATATGTAACCCACTAAAGGATAAAGTGCCTAAACTGCAAAAGCAAATATTATTGAAGAAGAAGAGAAGTGGGTTGAAAAACCCATAACATTACAAGAGGGAAATCCCTCTATTTATAGAGGAACAAATGCAAGAGAGAGGGACCACAAGGGGGGACCCTTCTAGTCGTTGGGAGCCCCAACGGTCATAAATATGACCGTTGGAGCCCTAACGACTAGATGGGTGGGGCCCCTTGTGGTCCTACATTAATGAAAAATAAAAAAGAAAAAAAGAAAAAAAGAAAAAAAGAAAAGATAAAAAGAAAGAAAAATGAAAAACCTAAAAATTAAAAAGTACATGAATTTTACCAAAATACCCCTATCGGGTTTTTGGGTGTATAGAAAAAAAGAAAATACGTGTATATATACATATATGTATATATACTTATATATACACATATGTATATATATAAGTATATGTATAGATATATATTTATATGTACATATTTTAACATGCCTTCTCAAACTTTACGGGGAGAAGACCGAAAGTTTGCTAAAAAGAAACAAAAAGTGCAAAGTTGAAAGCGCTTTGGTGAAGAAGTCAGCCAACTAATATTTTGAAGTAACATATGGTAATGTGATAGTTCCTCTGAGATATTCGTCTCGAACATAATGACAATCTATTTCAATATGCTTGGTCTGCTCGTGAAATGTATGATTGCTTGCAATGTAGATCACGCTTTTGTTATCACAACACATCTTGGTGGAAGATGTAATGATAATGCCCATGTCACAGAGGAGACTTCTAAGCCATACGATTTCTATAGTTGTCATTGTCATGGCCCGATATTCAGCTTTAGTAGATGATAGTGAAACATTTTGTTGCTTTTTATATTTCCACGAAATGAGAGATTCACCTAGAAAAATGCAAAACCCAGTAGTTGAGATTCGATCATTGAGATTTCCTCTCCAGTTAGCATTAGTAAAAGCACTTAATTCAAAAGATGAAGAGGAGGATAAGAAAATCCCTTTGGAGATGGTATTCTTGATGTATCACACAATTCGCATCACGACCGCCATGTGAATTGTAGTAGGCACGTGCTTAAACTGGCTTGCAGCATGAACCACATGAGCTATATCAGGATGGGTGATGGATAAGTAAGTAAGGGATCCAATCAATTGACGATAGGAGGTGGGATCCTCAAGTAGAACGCCATCCTCAAGTCTCAACTTTGCATTAATAACTTCAGTAGTTTCAACTTTCTTTTCATTAGATACTCCTGACTTGGTACAGATGTCTGCTGCTAATTTCATTTGAGATAGAATATATCCTCGCGGAGAGTATGCCACTTTAATACCTAAAAAATATCTCAAAAATCCAAGGTCAAACATATCAAAAGTTTTCTTTAACATGGACTTAACATCATTTACTCTCTTTTTGTCACTTCCAGTGATGATCATATCATCAACATACAGAAGTAGAATAATAATGGAGTCGTCTGTTTTCTTAACAAAAAGAGCAGTGTCAGTATAATAAGAAATAAATCCAAAATTGATTAATACATTACTAAACTTGTCATACCAAGCCTTAGGGTCTTGCTTAAGACCATATAACGCCTTTTTTAATTTCAAAATTTTACCATTTAAATTTATTCTAAGAGGTGGTTCCATATAAACTTATTCACTCAGATTTCCATTTAAAAAAGGCATTCTTAATGTCAAGTTGAAAAATAATTTATTTTTTAATAGAATCTATTGCAATAAGGGCTCGAACACTAGTCATTCGAGCAACATGGGCAAATGTCTCATCATAATCCACCCCATATTATTGGGCATATCCTTTGGCTACTAATCGAGCCTTAAATCTTTCTAAAGAACCATCACTCTTAGTTTTTACTTTGAAAACCCATCTACATCAAATAGGTTTCTTGTCATTAGGAGGATCAATAATTTTTCAAGTTTGTGCCTTTTTAAGTGCATTAAGTTCAAGTTCCATTGCTTCATTCCAATGAGCATATTGTTTAGCATCGCTATAATGAGATGGTTCATGGAAAGAGTGAAGAGCTAACAAACATGCTCAAAAATTTGGAGAAAAAGAATCATAAGATACAAATCTATTTGGTATTTTAGAAATACGATTTGATCTTCTTTGAGAGGATTCTTCTATTGACTCGTTTTGAGAGAATTTCTCAAGTGCACAAAGAGGATTACTTTCATTCCTTCTAGAATAAACTTGTGTGTGACTTGGTATATTTTCTTCTAAGTTTTCATGTAGGTCATGTTGCCCATCATCTGGAGGTTCAAAATGATCCTCGATGAGAGTTTTATTAGCTTCAAATTTTTCAACATGATAATCTATAATTTTTTCTTGAGGCAACAAGTCAAACAAAAAGGAATAATCAATATTTTCATTTAGGTTATGCGAAAAACCATTTTCTTCTTCTAAGAAAGTGACATCTTTTGCGATATAAAGTTTGTTATTGAATAGGTCAAAACATCGGTAGCCTTTTTGTTTTTCGCCGTATCTTAAGAAAATACATTCAATTGCCTTTGAAGAAAGTTTATCGTTTTTGTGAGATAGGACAAAACATTTACATCAAAAAATTCTTAGTCTTTTATAATCGGAAGACATATTGTAAAGTTTTTCAAACAGAGAAAGATTTTTCAAAGAGGATGAAGGGGTTCTATTGATTAGATATGCTGAGGTTAGAACCACTTCGGCCTAAAAAGATTTGGAATATTCTTTGAAACTAATAAAGTTCTTGTAGTCTCTATTATGTGTCTATACTTTCTTTTCGCAAAACCATTTTGTTGCGGAGTGTTTGGACAAGAACGTTGATGACAAATTCCGTTTTTTTTAAGTAGTTTTGAAAGTCATTGGACATATATTCGCCTCCTGAATCGGATCTAAGAATGGATAGGTTTACTAAAAATTTATTTTTAACTATTGCATGAAATTCTTTGAAAAAGAGAAAACCTCAGATTTGCGATTTAGGAAGTAAATCCACGTGAATCGAGTGAAGTCGTCAACGAAAACTATGTAATATGAAAAACCTCCTTTGGATACAACAAAGAATGGTTCCCATACATCAGAATGAACAAGCTCAAACGATCGAGTGAGAACATAATTTCTTTGAGGAAATGGAATAGCTTTAGATTTCCCCAAAATGCAATCTTTATAAGTCATGTGTTTGTCTTTACAAGTATTGTCTAAAAAAGGAAAAAGAGACATCTTTAAAAAATTCGGATGGCCAAGTCTCTTATGCTAAACTTCAATACTTTTGTCATTTACAAGATTACAAAATGAGTTGGATGGAAGAGTAAAAAAATCCATAAAATAAAGATCGCACCTCCTATGGCCTTGCCCAATCAGCTTCCCTGACTGGAGATCCTGCACGATGCAATCTTTAGGTGAGAAAAAGACTTGGCATCCATGACCGGTAATTTTAGAAACGGAAAAAAGGTTTAGGTTAACTTTTGGAACAACTCTTACTTTGGGAACAAAAATTTTTTGAGAGGATTTTAAATCAAATGTTCTAATACTTTCAATTTTAAAGATGTCTCATCGACCGTTGAAATATAAGAAGATATGGGTTCGAAAAAAACATTAGAAAGAGAGTTTTTATGAGATATCATATGAAATAAGCACCGGAGTCTAGTATCCACATACCTGGAGGTGATGAAGAATAGGCTATGACGGCTCTGATGTTGATGGTGAAGAAGTCTTGAGAAGATGTTGGAGAATTTTGGAAATATGACCAAGAGTTTCTTTGATTTATCCTCCATTGGCATTTTCTTCTTCATTCTTTGGAGAATTTTCTCCAACCGCGACCACATTTCCTTTGAGCTTTGGACAAACCGGCTTAATATGTCCCGGTTCATTACAATAGTGACAAATCACTCCCTTTCTATACCCATTATTTTTGGAAAAATGGGGAGGTCTATATGTTTTTACATTTGATCCGGGCCTAGTAACGGCCAAAATTTCATCACTCTTAATACTTATGCCAAGACGAGTTTCCTCTTGACATACTTCGGCAAGAGCATCTTCAATAGGTAAAGCTTTACTTCTATGAAGAAGAGATGCCCTAACTTGTTCAAATTCCGGCCGAAGCCCATGAAGAAATTGAAAGAAATGCTCTTTTTCAATTTGTTCTCTTCTTAGCTCAATATCTCCCGGAGCCATCCACTTGGGCTCAAGAAGAGCAAGTTCATCCTAAAGAGGGGTTATAATACTAAAGTAATCGCGGACACTCATATCCGCTTGTCTATTAGACCTAATTTTTTCTTGACAAAAAAATTGTCTAGCTAGAACTTTTTGGGTATACATACCCTTAAGAAAGAACCATGCCTCATTGGCTTTTCTAAACTTAGCAATGTTGGCACAATTCTTGAGGTCAACATTGTTCATGAACCATGCCAAACTTGGCATGGTTACTTTCCCAATCCTCTACTTTGGATTGGTGATCATTGATAGCTTTGATGCGCTCATCACCATCTAAAGCTTTTTCAACCCCAATTTCAATTTTAGTGAGCACAAGAGAAGGTTCGGGAGTAGTTCCTATAACAAAACCCCAAAGTTTCTTACCTCTTAAGTGGTTTAGCATAGCGGAGGCCCACATAAGATAATTGGATCCATTGAGCTTAAAAGAGAGCTCCACTTGTGATTCGTGCTCTATGGATGCCAAGAATAACCTTTGGTATCTTCAAAGGATAGAGAGACACACTTTCCAAATCACTTACTAGAAGGGAGACAAGATCACCAACCTTGCTCTGATACCATGTAATGAAACTAGCGGAAGCCCAAAAATGCAAAGCACTCTTTAGACGAGGAGCCAAGAACACAAGCACTTAAAGTGCATACGTAACCCACTAAAGGGTAAAGTGCCTAAACGGCAAAAGCAAATATTATTGAAAAAGAAGAGAAGTGGGTTGAAAAACCCATAACATTGCAAGAGGGAAAGCCCTCTATTTATAGAGGAACAAATGCAAGAGAGAGGGACCACAAGGGGGCTCCCTTCTAGTCATTGGGAGCCCCAACGGTCATAAATATGACTGTTGTGGCCCCAACGACTAGATGGGTGGGGCCCCTTGTGGTCCTACATTAATGAAAAATAAAAAAGAAAAAAAGGAAAAAGAAAAGATAAAAAGAAAGAAAAATGAAAAACCTTAAAAGTAAAAAGTACATAGATTTTACCAAAATACTCCTATCAGGTTTTTGGGTGTACAGAAAAAAAGAAAATACGTATATATATACATATATGTATATATATATATATACTTATATATATACATATCTATATATATAAGTATATGTATAGATATATATTTATATGTACATATTTTAACACCCCACACCCACACCCACACCCATGTGACATAGACCCTGAGCAACCTATCGACTTGAAAAATGCTCCAATCAACATGAATTTAACATGTTGCAAGTAGTACAAGTGACTACTATGCGAAGCCCTTATGCAAAAGGAGGCAACCCATATCAAGAAACAAGCCTACTCCAAAACTTTTCGGGGATTCTCACCTTGGGAGCAAGAATCCACTTACACTCTTTCCATGGATTTTCACTATGGAATGGGGCCTGAAGAACAGCCTAATGTTAGACATGCAACAAATACTAGCTTAGTTACTATGAAAATAAAATGGGAACTCAAGTATGAAGAACCGAGAACACACAAGGATAATCACTTGAAGATAACCCAAAAGCTATATAAAGAATTGAAGACCAGCTGCTCCATTGATTTCCAGACTTCATGCCTTGAGGACAGGGCAAGGGAAGTGTGGTGGATTAATACAAGTCTACATTGGATCAATTATGCTCTTTTGGGTTCAAGTTTTTGTGTTCTTAGTATGGGAATCTACTTTTGTTACTTGAATTGGATCTATGTACTTGAGTTAGCCGTACATACTTGTACTCATGGGCAAGATTGTCATTTTTGTATACCCATGGAGCCTATAAATAGAAGCTTATTAGCTCATTGTAGCATCTTTTGGCTAATACAATAGAACTCTCTTTGGGTTTTTAGCCTCTCTAGCAGTGTTGTGAAAAGCGTTGAGGCGTAACGAGGCGCTCCACAAAAAACTGAGGCGAGGCGAAAAGCGTAAGGCTCAATTTTTTTTGAAAACTTTAAAAAAATTATAAAAAATATCTAAAAATACAAATAAATTTAAAAATGCTTTATTGATGAAATAACAACCAATAAGAAATAGAAAATCTCAAATAAGTACTAAAAATATGAGATTAACATATAAAAGTAACTAAAAACTGATTATATAACTGGAAAATATATGAGATTAACCAAAAAAAGTTAAAATATACTAAGAAACTGATTACATAACTGAAATAACTGGAAAATATATGAGATTAACCTACAAAAGTTAAAATATATGAGATTATTCTAAAAAATATGAGATTAACATATAAAAGTAACTAAAAAAATGATTACATACCTGGAAAATATATGAGATTAACCAATAAAAGAAAAAATATACTAAGAAACCGTTTACATAACTGGAAAATATGAGATTAACCAACAAAAGTTAAAATATATGAGATTATTCTAAAAAATATGAGATTAACATATAAAAGTAACTAAAAAACTGATTACATAACTGGAAAATATATGAGATTAACCAACAAAAGTGAAAATATACTAAGAAACTGATTACATAACTGAAATAACTGAAAAATATATGAGATTATTCTAAAAAATATGAGATTAACATATAAAAGTAACTAAAAACTGATTACATAACTGGAAAATATATGAGATTAACCAAGAAACTGATTACATAACTGAAATAACTGAAAAATATATGAGATTAACCTACAAAAGTTAAAATATATGAGATTATTCTAAAAAATATGAGATTAACATATAAAAGTAACTAAAAAACTGATTACATAATTGAAAGATATATGAGATTAACCAACAAAAGTTAAAATATATTAAGAAACTAATTACATGACTGAAATAACTAAAAAATATATGAGATTAACCAACAAAAGTTAAAATATAGTAATATACTAAGAAACTGATTACATAACTGAAATAACTGGAAAATATATGAGATTAACCTACAAAAATCTTGTTGTAATTTTTTTTTTGCGCCTTGAGGCACAGAGGGCCGCGCCTCAAGGCGAGGCGTGCCTTTTGCGCCTCAAGGCGCATTTTTGATAACACTGCTCTCTAGTTTACTAGTGAGGATTTGGGCTCTAGTTAGGGAAATTCCTAGCTGGAGATTGGCTCCTACACTTAGAATATAAATGCAGAGATTCCCTTCCATCCACTCTAACCACTTTTCTCTCTCAATTCCATCTATCTCCTAGAAAATTCTCCCTATTCTTTATCTTCACCCATTCTCTCTCGCAAATCTCTTCAGCCACACCCATCCTTTTCCTAATTTTGAGGATCTAGTATCAGCTGCACCAAATAATGTCTATTCTTTGGAAGAAGAAGAAAGCTTGGTTGCTAATTGGCGCTACCTTGTCAACATCTGCAGGTCAAAAAGGGAAAACAAAGAAAGAGCATTTCCATGACAGATATCATCATGCTGTAAATCTCAAGTATATGATCTCATATGCTTTGTCAATGGTTAGCTTCAAGGCAAATTTGACACAAAGATGTTTTGTTGTTTTCTTCCTTCATTCATCTCTTGCTAACTCTTCCTCCCATAGAGGCAGGAAAGAAATTAGATTTAGAACAATTAAAATCAAGCTAGCATTTCACCAACCCACCAGAAGGCCAGTTATTCAGAAGATCCACAAAGACATTTCTCTTAAGAAACTAAATTCGTTTGTTAGCATTCTTGCACATATTGCATTACGTGGCGCTTATCATACAATAATTATTTCCTTTTACGATTGACCTATCTCACATTGTTATGGTGCAGTTATCGGGTACAACATTGAGATTTCTAAAAAGATATATATATATATATGTACAAAATGCTTTAGATTTAAAGTTGCTTGGATATTTCCATAGGTCCAATTTATTACGCTAGACACTAATACCAACTATGCCACGGGGATTCAGCTAGTAGGGTGCCGCACCCGCGTCGATGCGACTCGACGCGGGTGCGGTCAACTCGATCCTGGGTGCGTTGACCGTACCCAGGATCATTTAGGTCCATTTTTTTTTGATTTTTTTTTTGAAAAAAAATTTGCCCTATGAAATGGGCTGCGAAATTTTAAAAAAAAAAATTCTGCTGACAGCAGCTGCTGCTCCTAATCCTTCTTTTTCGTAAAGGATTTTCTCTCTCCATAATAAATGATAGACAACTGCTGACAGCAGTTGCTGCTCCTAATCCTTCTTTTTCGTAAATGATTTTCTCTCTCCATAATAAATGATAATGATGGTGGTAGCCTTGCTGATCCTTCTTTTTTGTAAAGGATTTTCGCTCTCCATAATAAATGATAATGATAGTGGTAGCCTTGCTGGCTATTAGTATTCACTGTTCTCCTGACGAGATGGGTGCGTGCAACTGTATATAAAATGAAATTTGAAAAAACCCGCGTCGGGGGAACCCCCCGACCCCCTTATATATATATATTACATTTTTGCCCCTGCCGCACCCCCGCACCCGGGTTTTTTGGAAGTGCCAAATCCCCGCACCCGCACCCGCACCCGCACCCGCACCCATGTGACATAGAATACCAACATCAAAA
Organism: Nuphar pumila; assembly: GCF_984573655.1. Taxonomy (NCBI): domain Eukaryota; kingdom Viridiplantae; phylum Streptophyta; class Magnoliopsida; order Nymphaeales; family Nymphaeaceae; genus Nuphar; species Nuphar pumila. Next base: position 101,350,975 of record NC_143252.1, on the reverse strand, counting down.
CTGCCAAAGATGCCTTAAACACAGTTGTTTTGAACTCTAAAATTGAAACTTTTGACAAGCACCTTGTCAAGTGAGTAGTCACAAATCTCGGCATTTTTTTAATATCTCATGGAAAAAAATGTGAAATATTCACAAAATGAGAAAAAAATGTGATATGTTGAAAATACCACTTAAATCGAATATCTTGTGTATTTGTCGCAAACTTTTAAAAGAAATAGTGATAAATACGCTTGGAACTGAAACTTTTTAGATCCTTTTTTCAAATGAGCGATTAAAAAAATGCCTACCCCACATGATGTGAGGCAGGCATATGAGGTGAATGGAGAGGCATACATTTTTATAACATGTGACAGGTCTCCCTTTTTCTACCTCTTTTTATTACAAAAAGCTGCCACCAATGTGCTTTTGGGTAGAACCAGAGTTACCGGAAGCGCCTAGGAGTAAGGGGAAGCACGTTTCCTAGATACGCGCTTCGGAAGCGCGAAACGTCGCACTTCCAAAATGCGTGGGGAAGCATCCCCTTTTTTTGGGAAGCGCACTTCCTCCACGCTTCCCCATTTTTTTCATTTTTTTCACTTCCCCTCGCTTCCGGTTCGCTTCCTAGGTCGCTTCCGGTTCGCTTCCGAGACGGTTCATAATTTTCTTCTAAGTGGTCCCCCGCTTCCTAAATTTTTGAAAGTGCTTCGCTTCCCGCTCCCGCTTCCTCGACTGGTAACTCTGGGTAGAACACATTTATATGTAATGGTGGGAGGACCATCCTTTTTATATAATGTGTGGGAGACTTCCCTCTTTCTTCTCTTTGATGTGGGACTATTCTACACCCACAAACTCTATAAACTTCCCTTAAATCGATTAGGAAGATCTTTTGTACTTTATCTCATTTATTTATTAGTGATATGGATGGGGGCGTCACCCCCTAGCATTTCTTATAAAAAAACCTATATCCTTCTCATCTTATCCAAAATAATCTCTCTCTCTCTCTCTTATAACACAAAAATAATTACTCTTTCTCTCCTTTCAAATATATCCATATATATATATTTACTTGCTGAGATTTTTTTTATTTTTTCTCAAGAAAATCTTATTTTTTGAAAATCTCTCGAGAAATTCCTTTGTCAAGAATATTTCGAGAACAAGTTTTGTGATTATGATCAAGTGTTGGAGAAAACTTTTTCCACATTCTTCTCTCTCTCTTCTCTCATTTAAAATGGAGCATGATCATAAAATTGATCTCTCCTTCAAACTAAATGGCTCCAACTACATGATGTGGTCATCCGCTATGGAGAATAACCTTAAGGGAAATAAGCTTTGGGGATATGTGATGGGCACCATCCCAGAGCCTCAACTCAAGCTCACCAAACTAGGAGGTCAAGAGAAGGATCTAGATGGAGATGCTAGAATCAAGGCTATTGAAGATCATCAATCTCGGGTATAAGATTAGAGAGTATCCATGCAAAAATTCTTGCATAGTTTATGAATAATATTGAACTTAAAATATATGCCAACATTACTAAATTTCGTAATGTTAACGAGGCATGACTCTTTATAAAGGGTATGCATACCCAAAAAGATCTTGCAAGACAATACTACTTGAAAAAAAAAATTAGGACAACCAAGTAAGGAGACTTGAGTGTTTAAGATTTTTTAGTGTTTTATCTCCTTTATGGAATGAATTCATATTTTTTTAGCCTAAGTGGGTTGCCATTGAAGATGTGGAACTTAATCGCCAACAAATGGAAAGAAAATAATTTTTCGAATTCTTATATGGGCTTCGCTCCGAGTTTGAACAAGTTAGATCTTCTCTTCCTCATAGATCTAAATCTATTTCTTTAGAAGATGTGGTTGTCGAAGTATGCCAAGAAGAAACTCGTCTTGGTATGATTAAAGGAGGAAATGAAGTGTTGGTGGCATCTAAACCTAACAACCATGTGAAGTTTTATAGGTCTCCACACTTTGGGAGGTAAAATAACTATAATGAAAATAATAATTATAAGGGAGGTAGAAAAGTCACTTGTCACTACTGTATGAGCCGAGAAATATAATACCAAATTGTCCAAAGCTTAATGGTACTTTTGAGTCCAAAGTGGCTTCCGTTGAAGAATTCACACCAAAGGAGGGATCAATTAAAAGAGGAGTCTTTAAAGAATCATTCTCTATTTCTCAACTATCGGAGGTACTTTAACAATTACTTAAATCTCCATCAACTTCAGGTGCCGCTATAGCTTCATCCTTTCCTCCAGGTATGTGCTCTTGGATTCTTGATTCAGGAGCTTCTTTTCATGTGACACCACATGAGAATGTTCTATCCGATATATGCACTAACTCAAAATTATCGTGTGCTTCTACCGTCGATGGTACATCTTTGCAAATCAAAAGTATTGGAACCTTTGTTAAGATTAATATATCTTTTTGTATATATATACATATGTACATACATATATATGTATATTGTTATTTGTACATATTTGTGTATATATATATATATATATATATATATATATATATATATATATATATTTGAAGAAACCTTAGTTGGTAATGATAATGAGCATTCTAATGATGAGAATGCCAAATCACCATTAAGTAATGTTGATGTTGTTGATAAACTTATACAAATATATACCCGACGTGATCAAACAAATCTTCCAAGTGCATTAAAAAAATACACATACAATTCTACTGTAAAATAAACCTCTCTTAGAAGATCAAGTTGTGTCTCTACCCCCACCAAGTAGGTTTGTATCTTATGACACTTTGTCACCAAACTGAAGGGCATATTTAATAGCTCTACAATCCTATTATGAACCATCACATTATAATAAAGCAAAAAAAAATCACATTGGGTTGAAGCCATGAATGTAGAATTGGATGTCCTTAAGAAAGCCATGACTTGGGAAGTAGTTTCATTACCCTTAATTCATAGGTTGTAGATGAGTTTTTAAGGTCAAAATCAAGAGTGATGTGATCCTAGAAAGATATAAAGCTAAGTTACTGGGCAAAGGATATTTCCAAGAATACAGAATTGTCTATGAGAAAACCTTTACACCAATAACTAGGATGATTAGTGTTAGGACTCTCATAGTCATTGCCTCTATTAAAAAATGGCCCATATACCAACTTGATGTTAAAATGTGTTTCGCAATAGATAATTGAATGAGGAGGTTTATATGGATTCTTTGCCAGGATTTGGTGTTGAAAAAGGTAAAATTCTTAGACTTAAGAAGGCTTTGTATGGTCTTAAACATGCTTTTAAGGGCTGGTATGATAGGTTTAGTAATGTTATGTCTCATCTAGGTTTTCATTATTGCTATACTAACACTTTTTTTTGTCAAAGTTTCATGTTCTAAGGTTGTTATACTTCTACTGTATGTAGATGACATGATAATAATTGGAAGTGACAAACAAGGAGTTAATGATATTAAAAATGTTTTAAAAGAAAATTTTGATGTCTGATTTGGGTTTTTTAAGATATTCTTAGGTATTGAGGTTTTTACTCTCTCAGAGGGCATATCCTTTCTGAAATGAAGCTTGTTGCTGATATTTATGCTAAGTGTAATGCCCTTTATAAATTTGATTATTCAATTAAATAAGAGCCTTTGCATTGAGATTGGTGTTTAATATTGATGAATATTGGGTCATCATGAAAACTAGATCTTAAAATAGTTGAATTTGGGGTTGGATTGAACTCGTTGCAATTTAGGGACATAATAGTTTTTTTGAGAATGTTGATGGCTTTTTGGGCAAGGGACATGCCCTGTATTTTGGAGAAAGACCATGAATACTTTTGGCATTAGGGATACAAATTTAAATACTTGTAACGACCTTGTTTTTTAGGGAAGATGCATACTTGTTATTTGGTTTCAGCCCAAGGGCATTTTTGGTATGGAGGGAGCATGTTTGGTATTTAGTTTGTTTTTAGGGGCAGTTTGTGAAGTCCTCTATTTTTGTTGCTGCCATGTGCCCCCCCACACTCTCTCTCACTCCTAGCCACGTTAACCCCCTCCCAATCTTGTTTTTAATGGGGTTATTTCCCCTTAACTTTCTCTTTTCCCCCACTAATGCATGTCATCCCTGTTAAAATGTATCTCTCTTATGTAAATATTTACATATATATATATATATATATATATATATATATATATATATATATATATATATATAAAGAGAGATACATATACATATATACATGATGTATATATGTATATGTATCTATCTTTATATATATATGTAAATATATATGTTTCCTTTTTTTCTTGTAAAATCCGCAAGGGTATTTTAGTCATTTCCCTTCCTTTTGCGCATATTCATAATTATGAATATGTTGTAATATTTTTTGTATTTTTCTTTTTTCTTTTCATTTTTTATTTCTTTCTTTTTGTTGACTCAAAGTCAACTTGGAGGGGGCTCAACACTAGCTGTTGAGCCTCTCCAACAGTTAGAATTCTAACCGTTGGAGGGGCTCCAACAGCTAGTGGAGCCCCTCCAAGGCTCCTTTTCCTCTTATAAATAGGGGAGTTCCCCCTTTGTAAAACTCACTTCTTGGAGCTTTTGTTCTCCATTCTTCTTAATAAAATTCTTTATATTTTGTATGCCTTTGTGCATTTGAGTTTCTTTATTGTACCTTCGTGTACATTTGTTCTAAGTGTTCTTGTGCATTTGTGCACATTGGTGGTGTTGTGCTTATCGCACACTTTATCTTTTTTTTTGAGATATTTTCACATGGTATCAGAGCTAGGCTTAAAGGAAAAGAAGATCGTGCTTTTTTCTCTCTTCATTGGAGTACCTCGTAAAGCATGCCATTAAGTTGTGGTGATTGGAGTGAAGACTTGGTCCTTCATTCTATATTTTAGAAGCTTCCTACATCAAGAAGTGACTCATTTCGTATTGTGGTACGCATTTATTTCTCTTTGTATCCTCTCTAATGGGCGAAAAGGATTCACACTTCTCTCTTGGCTTCAAATTAAATGGAACGAATTATCATGTATGGGCCGGGAATATGGAGGCCCATATAAAAGGAAAGGGTCTTTGCGGATATGTTCAAGGAACTATTCCCGAACCCGAACCTAAAATTACTATTCTTGAGAGAGGGGAGATCAAGGTTCTTGAGGGAGAAGAAAGAGAAAAGGCTTTTGAAGATTACAATAAGAAGCATGAAGAGTGAGAACTGAAAAATTACAAAATACTCTCATGGTTCTTCTCTTCGGTTGAGACCAAAATTAATGCCAACATTCTAAAGTTCAAAAAGGCATATCAAGTATGGGAATATCTTGAAAGAATGTATACTTCAAGAGATTTGTCCCATAAATACTATCTCCAAAAGAAGGCTTTAACCCTTCAACAAGGAGAAATGTCCGTTAGAGAGTATTTCTCCGAGTTATCCACTATTTGGGATGAGCTTGCTCTCCAAGAACCTAAATGGAGTGGTGAGGCTATTGAATTGAGGGCCAAACAATTAGAAGAGGATCATTTCTTTAACTTTTTAAATGGGCTTAGACCCGAGTTTGAACAAACTAGATCCTCTCTCTTGTCTTCTTTCTCTTCTCCTCCATTGGAAGATGTGCTTACCAAATTAAGTGGAGAAGAAACTAGATTGGGAATTAATAAAACCAATCTAAGTGTGTTGGCCGTTCCCTCTAAAGATGAGGATGAGGGTGCTTATGCCGTCTCAAGACCGGGGAATAATGTTAAAACCTATAAACCCCCTCATTTTAACAAAAATCAAGGAGGAAGAGAAAATGGTGGGCATTATGGAAGAAGAGATTATAGTAAGATCATATGCCATTTTTGCAAAGAACCGGGTCACATTAAACCGGTATGCCCTAAATGGAAGAAGATGGTGGCTATGTCTACTACTTTCCAATCAACCAAGGAGGAAGGTCCATCAACTTCCAACCATGCTACTTTGTCTCTCAATCAAATCATGGAAGCTCTTCAACCACTCCTCAAGGGATCCGTTTCCGGAGCCGCCATGACCACCTTCTCTCCTCCCGGTAAGACTCTTTGGCTCTTAGACTCGGGTGCATCCTTTCATATGACTCCAAATGTTTTTGCACTTTCTAAATACTAAAAAAATTTGTCTCTCTATCGCGGATGGGGCTTCTCTTGAAATAAAAGGAATTGGTGATTTTGAAAAACAAGGTTTTTCTATTCCTAAAGTTAGATTTATACCAAAACTAAATTTAAATTTACTTTCCGTCTCTCAATTATCGGATCATGGGTGTGATATCAAATTCTCATCAAATAAATGTTGGATACAGGATCGTCGGTCCGGGAAGTTGATTGGGGAATGCTCTAGGAAGAGAGATCTTTATCTCATGGAATTTCTTCAAATTCCAAAAACCTTTTTTTGTAATGTTGCCCAACATAAAGATATAAATGTTTGGCATAAACACCTTGGGCATCCAAATATTGTCAAGCTTTCTTATTTACATTTTGCTAAAACTTTATGTAAAGACAATTTCAATTGTAATGATTGTATTCTTGGTAAAATGAGAAGCTTACCTTTTGAACAAAGAACTATGTTTTCAACTAAGCCTTTTGAAATTGTGCATTCGGATGTTTGGGGACCGACACCCGTTGTGTCTAAGGGAGGTTTTTCGTATTATGTTATTTATGAGGATGATTTCTCAAGGTATAGTTGGATATACTTCCTCAAACATAAACATGAGGTTTTCTCTACTTTTAAGGTTTTTAACATGTTAATACAAAATTAATTCAATAGTAAATTACAAATTCTTAGAACCGATTCCGGGGGAGAATATCTCTCAAATGATTTCAAAAGTTATATTGAAAATAATGGGATTGTTCATCAAAGGTCTTGTCCCAAAACTCCTCAACAAAATGGGTTGGCCGAACAAAAACATAGACACATAATTGAAACTACAAGAACTTTACTCATTTCTCAAAAAATTCCAAAAAGATTTTGGGCCGAAGCGGCTCTTGCATCGGTTTATCTTATAAACCGACTTCCATCCAAAAACTTGAATCAAATATCTCCATATGAAATCTTGTATAAAAAAGAACCCGATTACAATAGGTTAAGAATTTTTGGTTGTAAATGTTTTGTTCTCACCGATAAGAATGATAAATTATCTCACAAAGCTATTCCTTGTGCGTTTTTGGGATATTCGGAAACACAAAAAGGTTTTAGGTGTTATGATATTAAAAATGATAAACTATATGTTTCAAGAAATGTAACCTTTTTAGAAAACATAAGTGGTTTTGAAGAACACAAAACTCATGAAGATAATGCCGATTACTCTTTCTTGTTTGAACTATTATCTAGAAATGAAGATTTTTTTAGCGATGATGAATTGAATGAGAATGAGGATATAAGTGAAAGTATTCCTCAAACCATTCATGATGAAGAAGAAATGATAAATGAACCAATTACCTATACACATAGAGATAAAAGCACTTTTAGAAGTGCAATAGAGAAATATAGTGACCTTAGTGAATCTTTCAACCACTCTCGAAGAACTGAAAGATCTAGGAAAAATCCTTCTAGATTTATATCCTATGAGTCTTTTTCTCCAAAGCATAGGGCATGTCTTAGTGCCATTCACTCATATCAAGAACCTAGAAATTTTAAAGAAGCTAAGGAAATGATAGAGTGGAGGAATGCCATGGACAACGAACTTAGAGCCCTCAACAAAGCCAAAACGTGGGTTTTTCAATGTTTTCCAAAAGGAAAGAAAACGATAGGATGTAGATGGGTTTTTAAAGTCAAAACCAAGAGTGATGACACTCTCGAAAGATATAAAGCCCGTCTTGTTGCAAAATGATATAGTCAAGAATACGACATCGATTACGAAGAAACCTTTGCTTCTGTTGCACGAATGATTACTGTAAGGTGTTTGATCACCATTGCATCTATTAAAAAATAGAATATTTACCAAATGGATGTTAAAAATGCCTTTCTAAACGGGGACCTTAATGAAGAAGTCTACATGGATGCTCTCCCTGGTATGAACGTACCAAAGGGGAAAGTCCTTCGTTTGCAAAAAGCGCTTTATGGTTTAAAACAAGCCCCTAAGGCTTGGTATGATCGATTTAATGATGTGATGGTTCAAAATGGTTTTACCTCATGCTACACTGACACTGCTCTGTTCGTCAAAAAGTCTGATGCAGGAATTGTGATTTTACTGTTGTATGTTGATGATATGTTGATAACAGGTAGTGACATAAATAGCATCAAAAACATTAAAACCACTTTAAAAGAAAGGTTTGAAATGTCAGACTTGGGGTATCTGACTTACTTTCTTGGTATCGAGGTAGCCTACTCTCATAGAGGCTATTTTTTGTCTCAAACTAAACTTGCTTGTGAGATTCTTGACAGATCAGGTATTACTGATGATAAAATCTGTGAGACCCCTGAAATTGTGGGATAAAAAATGAAGATCGATGATGAGAAACCTTTTGAGGATCCTACCCCCTACCGACAACTTGTGGGATCTCTAATGTATCTTAGCATCACAAGGCCGGACATCTCTCATGCCGTGCATACTGCAAGCCAATTTCAGCAAGCTCCTACATCCGTTCATATGAGTGCCGTTCTCCGAGTTGTCAGATACATAAAGGGAACTTTAAACAAGGGAGTTTTCCTTTCCTCATCTTCTGAGTTAAATTTAATTGCATATACTGACTCTGATTGGGGAGACGATCCAAATAATCGTCACTCCACTACAGGCTTTTGCATTTTTTTAGGTGAATCCCTGATCTCATGGAGATGTAAGAAACAACAGAAGGTGTCTCTATCGTCCACCGAAGCAGAATATCGAGCCATGGTTTCTACAACTATGGAGATTGTCTGGATTCATCAGTTGCTGCAAGACATGGGAATTCCAATTCAAGAACCCACAAAGTTGTGTTGTGATAATAAGAGTGCAATCTATATTGCTAAGAATCACACTTTTCATGAGCGGACAAAGCATATTGAGATGGACTGCCATTATGTCAGAGAGGCATATCTACAAAAACTCATCGATCTTCCTTATGTGACTTCAGAATATCAGTTGGCAGATTTCTTCACCAAGGCGCTTTGCTCTCTAAGATTCAACTTTCTCCTTAGCAAACTTTCGGTCATTGTGCCCTAAGTTTGAGGGAGGGTGTTAAAATGTATCTCTCTTATATAAATATTTACATATATATAAAGAGAGATACATATACATATATACATGATGTATATATGTATATGTATCTATCTTTATATATATATGTAAATATATATGTTTCCTTTTTTTTCTTGTAAAACCCGCAAGGGTATTTTAGTCATTTCCCTTCCTTTTGCGCATATTCATAATTATGAATATGTTGTAATATTTTTTGTATTTTTACTTTTTCTTTTTTCTTTTCATTTTTTATTTCTTTCTTTTTGTTGACTCAAAGTCAACTTGGAGGGGGCTCAACACTAGCTGTTGAGCCTCTCCAACGGTTAGAATTCTAACAGTTGGAGGGGCTCCAACAGCTAGTGGAGCCCCTCCAAGGCTCCTTTTCCTCTTATAAATAGGGGAGTTCCCCCTTTGTAAAACTCACTTCTTGGAGCTTTTGTTCTCCATTCTTCTCAATAAAATTCTTTATATTTTGTATGCCTTTGTGCATTTGAGTTTCTTTATTGTACCTTCGTGTACATTTGTTCTAAGTGTTCTTGTGCATTTGTGCACATTGGTGGTGTTGTGCTTATCACACACTTTATCTCTTTTTTGAGATATTTTAACCCCCCCCCCCTCGTATGCTCTCCTCTTCCCTCAACCACACACCCTCACCCTCACCTTCCTCACCACTTTTCTCTCTCATTGGTGCAGCTAGACCGGAGGAGGCATTTCAGACATTGGAGTAATAGGGCTGGTGATTTGGCATTTTTGGTGGAATTGAGGTGTTGTTTGGACAATGCTTGAACTGTAACCTTGTGGACCTCAGATTGGCGTAGATTGTTCATTGTTTTTGGGTGATTTATCAAGGTATGATCCAGTACTCCACATTTTGCTTGTTAGTATGCAACATGAACATAGGAAAGTGTGTGTTTGGAATAGGAAATCATGCTTTATTTCTTTGATTTTAGCATGACTATGAGAAATCAGTGAATTCCTACCTAGTTGGGATTTTAGCATATTAAACCATGTTTAGATGATTTTGATATTTGAGAATATGGCATGTTTCATAAGAGTTCATGCTTAGATTTTTTAGTGCTAGCATGCTTGTTATTCAGTGTGTTTGGATTTGACTTTTAGATCTCTTATGTGTGGGACTTTATTTCAAGTGATGGTTGATTTTAATCTTTGTGGAAAATCTGGGGAAATTGTGTTAGATCGATTCGAGACACCCCTAAGAGAGTTGGGGTTGATTTTCGTTCGAGGTAGATGCGTAGAACTCTGAGTTTTCAATGTTCCAAAGGTGGGAAACCGACTGCAGTGTTGTCAGGGGTCGACTCCTGGAGTTCAGGGGTCGACTCCTGGAGTTCAGGAGTCGACTCTTGCAGTTCAGGAGTCGACTCCCTGCTATTGTTTTGTTCTGGTTGGACCCGAGAGTCGACTCCTATTAAGGGAGAGCTGACTTCTGCTAGGAGTGGGTCGACTCCTGCTGAGGGAAAGTTGATTCGTGCTAACTCCTGTTAGGGGAGACTCAACTCCTATGCTCAGGAAGGTCGACTCATGTCTTACTAGAGTATGTTTTCTTAGTGGTTTGAGCTCGGGTAAGGGATGTGAAGCCTAGGATTCAAGGGAATCAACCGTGGAACAGTTTAGGGGACCTATGATTGTTGAGTTTTTTTGGGTTTGATGCATTAATATGAGTTCGGTGGTCCAAGGAAGTACTCGGTCTGTGTTAAGATGCACAGGTGGTACGCAAGCATGCATGTATGGTGTGATGCATATGGATGTGTTTATGTTCTTTCATTTCAGTTAACGTATTGATGATTCGGCAATACGTAGATGTGAATGTGTGTGATGCAAATTGTTTCTGTATATTGTAAGTGGGGCAATATGTATTCATGGAAGTTTGTTGTTATGCTCGTAGTGCAAGTATGACATTACATAGTTTGAGTATGTATGTGAATTGATGTTTAATGTTCGTATTGCAAGCGTGGTTATACGTAACTATGATGCTTATGTGAGCACGAATTTTTGAGTTTTGTATTGCAAGGTTGGCAATACGTAGAGGATTGCATATGACATAAGCATGTATGTCACATTTTGGGTGTTGACCCTGAGTGTGCTTGTGTGGGCGTTGGCCTGTGGTATCGGGAGGGTACTATATGATGCATAAAGAATTAATATTTAAAGAACAAGCTAAATCCAATGATTGTTTTAGCTCACTGGAGCTAGCTTGTCAAGTATGGACGAGCACGAGCACCAACCCTATGGTAGGGCGTTTAACGTTGTTTGGTCAAGTATGAACTGTCACCAATCACGGTGGATTAGAGGACAAAGTACTTCGATACTCGAGGTATAGGTGGAGCTACTGAAGTATGCCTAGTAGTGCACTACGTTGACCACAGGGAGGGGACGAGGTGTCCCAAACTTTGGGTCTCAAGGAGAGGGATGGCCTTGATGAAGGATCTCGAACTCTGGTGCAAGTGTCATGGTGTCCTTCAGGGTTAAAAATATACAATCAAATGGATTATTAAACACCCTGGGCAGGCCGTAGGTGCCCATAATTGTTAGGAGAGTGGTTTCCCTATGGTGATAATCAGGGTCGAAACAAAAATGTGTGCGGAGCTTAGCAACTTAAAGGGTACAATGAGCTTTGGCCTAGGGTGTCAATACCTAGAGGGTACATTGTTCATTTGGTTGTATACCATTTTTCGTGGTGGTAGTTGTGTCTTGACCAAAATACTGGTACCGTGATGGTACGATACATGAAGCATTAGCTTGGGTTGCCTTAACCACGAGAATATGATGCATGGATGTATGTTATGCTATAGTTATGAGCTTGCTACTAACATTTGCATTAAGTCTGAAATTTTAGATGACAAGAAAGTAGAAACCCCAAAAGTAATCAATGTTAAGTTAAGGCTTGATGATGAGACTCTCCTTAAAGATCCTACACCCTATCGTCAGCTGATGGGGGTACTCACTTACTTATCCATCACCAAACCAGATATAACTCATGCAATTCATTCTGTCAGTCATTTTCAGCATGCTCCAACCACCATGCACATGAGTGCTGTATTAAGAATTATCAGATACATCAAGAATACCATCACTAAAGTCTTTTTTCTTCTTCCTCTATGGATTTATTTGTTTATACTGATGTTGATTGGAGAGAAAATCCCAATGATAGAATCTCAACTAAGGTTTTAAAACTCGTGACTTGGAACTCGACTCGTTCTTTATTGACTCGTGACTCGGCGGGTCAACTCGGTGACTCGGACCGGGTTTTGTTAACTTTTGATTTTAAAAGAAAAACAATATATAATTTGTCTGAAACCATGTTTTTGAGTAAACATAGTCTCCAAATGTCTGTAAGAATATAAAAACAACTACAAAGAGCTATAGAGGTTTGCTTGAATAATTGAATTTGATATCTATACAAGCACTTTGACTAATTCATGACTTGAATTAGAGGATTTGGTCACCATGAGTTCAGTCGTTGGGATTCTTACGAGTCATATTTCTAACGAGTCATATTTCTAACGAGTCATTGGGAGCTCCCAATGGTCTCCATCTTCTTTATGTTGTATATATAGGTGTGTGTTCCCCCCTATTCTTCTATGCCTTTTACTCAAGCATTTCCTCAGTAAAACCTATATTTTTTACTCGTGTTTGCCCTTTGTTGGCTATTTGTGTTGTCCCTTAGTGGACTTGTGCTTTTCACATTGTGAGTGTGATCTTGTTAGCCCTTAGTGGCATTGCCTTGTGCTTGTGCACTTTTGTGATTGCAATCGTGTAAGCCCTTAGTGACATTGTTTTTACCACTTCCACTATTTTATTACAAGATTGAGTGACAAAACCTCTCTCCCTCATTTCTTCTTGTTTCAAACCCTATTACAGAGGAAGAAACAGAGAGAGAGAACGAGTGAGAGCCAACGATGCTCGGGTTCCTTGGAACCCTATCACATGAGAGAGAGAGAGAGAGAGAGAGAGAGAGAGAGAGAGAGAGAGAGAGAGAGAGAGAGAGAGAGAGAGAGAGAGAGAGAGAGAGAGAGAGATCTTCCAAAGGGTGACTAGACGGAAGCGAGGATGGTTGCCAGAGACTTGAGCTTTACAGTGTGGAGTCATCTGACAGAGTGAAGTCGAGAGGCAGGTAGTGTGAAGTCATTTGGCTGCATGAGGCAGGGGGTACCTAAGGTCGAGAGCCCTAAAAATCGGTTGTAAAATTCTGAGGGGGGGGGGTCATGGGGAGGGGGCCACACACACACACACACACACACACACACACACCTTTTGGAGGAGGTTCTACTAAAAATCGGGAGAACTTCTCTTGTGTTTGATTGGCCTGTGGGGCTCACCTCAAAAGTGGGGTAACTCTTCTGCTGGAGAAGTTCTCCCTGCAGTCAATCGTGCCTTAATAGAAGTGTTTTTAAAGAGTGGTGCTTGAGTTTCTTCTCTAATCAGCATGTATTTTTTGTGATTTTCAGAAACAAATGAAATGCATCACAACCAGGGTTACCGGAAGCGCGAAACGTCGCGCTTCCGAAGCGTGGGGGGAAGCGTCCCCCTTTTTTGGGAAGCGCGCTTCCCTTTAATGGGGGACGCGTTTCCCTTTAATGGGGGACGCACTTCCCTTTAATGGGAAGCGCGCTTCCCCCACGCTTCCCCCTCGCTTCCCCCACGCTTCCCCCTCGCTTCCCTTGTTTTTTTTCAATTTTTTGTATTTTTTATTTTTTATTTTTATTTTTTTCGCTTCCCCCTCGCTTCCGAGACGCTTCCTAGGTCGCTTCCGAGACGCTTCCTAGGTCGCTTCCGAGATGCTTCCTAGGTCGCTTCCGAGACGCTTCCCGAATCGGTCCTAAGTAGTCCCACGCTTCCCCGCTTCCTAAAATTTTGAAAGTGCCTCGCTTCCCGCTCCCGCTTCCCGTATCGCTTCCCGCTCCCGCTTCCTCAACTGGCAACCATGATCACAACCTTGGTTTAAGATTTGCTAGGGAAATATCTAATGGCCTTATTGTCACAAAGGAGCACCTTCTAAATTAATTCTGTTTATGCGAATATTCACCATTTTTGTCATTTTCTTAGAAAAAAATTTGATGTCTTAAGACATCTCTATCCATTATGTGGAGGTTGACTGCCATCATTTTTAAAGCCTTTAGATATAACAGCATATAGGTAATTGTGAATAGATGGTTGGCTTGAAACTTATGGAAGAGGTGATGTAATATACTGATGGATGCTAGTTGTTAATGGGAATTGGCCCAATTAATGGAGGTTTTGGCTCAATATTTGGTTGACCCATCGGATGGGTTTGTGACTTTTCATTTGTATCAGGGGGCTGCATTGCTTTGATGATTCTAATGAAAATTGGGACCAGGCTGAAAGCATGTAGTGGGCTTTGATGGAGTCATATCATTTTTTATAGGCAATTTAAAAGAACTAATAGATAGATTCCCCACTTCATGAAGTGATCAGACGATAAACTTGCCTATAAAAAGGTATGATGAGAAATAATCAGAATTTTGTGGATTTCAAAACACCCTGTATTTCTAACAATATTCACTAAAATCTTGGTTAGAAATCCAGTACTTAAAGAATTTTGCCAAAAAATGAACTATCAAAGCAAAATCAAATATTTTGAAAGAATATTTTTGAGCTTAGGATCCTGAAAAACAAGGGATTTCGCAACATTATGCTATGGTGGTTTCACGATCTATCACAAAATTAGGAAACTTTGGAAAATGCTAACGTGACAACAAATTGTGGCATTTCAAGTTTTTTTGGATTACTGAATGCTAATTATCAAAGTGTCTATTGACAGAGGAACAAAACTAATGCTTCTACATAGTTTTGAAACAAATTACTTTGAGTTTGGATGTAAATGCTGTCAGCTTTTTGTTCAGAGTTGAGTAAGGCAAGTTCACAAATGTTTTATGCCTGTTGAGATAGTTAATTTTATATGATGATATGCATCAAAATGCTCTGATTATGTGATAAGGAATATAGATTACACGTTAAGGATAGCTGTTTCATAAAGTAGCTAATGCACTATTAATATAGATTATACACACAACAAAAATCGTTGGCTTGGTAGTCATAGATTAATTTGAAAGGTCCTACCAGCTTTTAAAAAGGAATATTTTTTAGCATCTCAATGGTGTATAGTTTGAATATTTGATATATAAAGTCTTTTACCTATAATGATATGTGTTTTTTCATCTATGAGCTTTAGGTCTTCTCATCCTATTTGTCTTTGTTGTGTGTCTTGCATTGTGTACGAGAAATTTTGATATTTCTGTTCTTTGTTTGAGGTTTGTGTATGGTTTGAGATTAGCAACCAAGGTTGATGGTTGGGGGACCATGCAGCTATACGTCAATCGGTTCAAAAGGACATATTAGTGTGTGCTAAGACAAATATCTTGGCTGCGAGCTATTGTGGATTCATTCAACTGGAATCGAGAATTCAGCTCTTTCTTAAAAACTCTCTTTGTGTGTGTTCAGCGGTGACCTCTCGTCACTTTTTTGTTTTTTGAAATTAAATAAAATTTGTTTTTATTGCTTCTAGAAAAAAATCTGATGGAGGATGCAAAACCCCATGCATAACTGATCTAGGATTTCAAAAACAAATGGAAGATTGATATCTGGCATTTCAATCAGGAACTTACAAGAGAACTCATCTTTTAGTTTATGCTGGTTTATCAATATGTTAATTTTCTCCATATTGTCTATAGACATGTGACAATGCCATTCTTTAGAGTGTTTTAGCTTATTTTTATGCTTGACATACTTCCAAGGAACATCTTATATCTGGTGAGCATTTCACTTGTTTGCAACTTTATGTGAAGTGTGAACTATGGTGTAGATGGCTAGGATCAAGAGCCTTGCTTCTTAAGTTTATCTTCCTTTTCACATCTTGACTTTTGATTTTGATTCATTTTCTCATAATTTTTGAACCATGCCTAGTGTTTCTGCTCTCTTTTCGGACTGAATCTTTCCAACTGGTGCATTTCAACACTTGATGTCATTCATTATAAGCTATCCCAGTTTCCATTTTGCAGGAATTGAAATTGATGATGAGGAGCTAGCTCGATTTGTAGAGCATGTGGATAAGGATAATAACGGAATAATTACTTTTGAAGAATGGAGGGATTTCCTTCTTCTTTATCCCCATGAAGCAACAATTGAAAACATTTACCACTACTGGGAAAGAGTTTGCCTTGTGGATATTGGGGAACAAGCAGTCATACCAGAGGGCATCAGTAAACATGTACATGCAAGCAAATATTTGATAGCAGGCGGAGTAGCAGGTGCAACATCTCGGACTGCGACTGCTCCTCTGGATCGCCTAAAAGTGGTGTTGCAAGTACAAACAACAAGTGCCCGGATTATGCCAGCATTAAAAGATATCTGGAAGGAAGGTCGTTTTTTGGGGTTTTTCCGGGGGAATGGCATTAATGTGATGAAGGTGGCACCTGAAAGTGCCATAAAGTTCTATACTTATGAAATGCTCAAGAATTTCATTGTCAATGCAAGAGGGGAGAATAAAGCTGATATAGGTACCTCTGGGCGGCTTTTTGCTGGTGGAGTAGCTGGTGCAATCGCACAGACTGCAATATACCCAATGGATCTTGTAAAAACTCGATTACAAACCTATGCTTGTGAAGGTGGAAAAGTTCCAAAGTTAAGAGCATTGTCGAAAGATATATGGATTCAGGAAGGACCACGTGCTTTTTACAGAGGTCTCTTTCCATCTCTCCTTGGGATGATTCCTTATGCAGGCATTGATCTGGCTGCATATGAGACTTTGAAAGATATGTCAAAAACATATATTTTGAATGATAGTGGTAAGTGCTATTAGATTTATATCATTTTCTATAAAATTCCTTTATTCATTTGAGGAAGCGCTATTTCTTTATATTGGTAATCAGTAATTATGTGATACAAGTTCAAAGAACAGATTGTCGGATGTGATGAACTGTTATGTGTTCAATGAGCCTTGCTTTCAGCTAGCAGGCATATGATTATTATGCACAAAATCACACACTACCTGATCTGTGTAGTTTGAGGGAAAATGTAGTACTAGTAATGATAAATTTTTAGCCCTCATCGTTCACTTTGCACATGAAAGCAGATTGCTTTTGATTTTTTTCTATCTTTACAGTGTTTTGAGTAATTGTTATCTGAATCTTTGTTCTGTAGAGCCTGGCCCTCTCGTACAACTTGGATGTGGGACAATTTCAGGATCCCTTGGAGCAACATGTGTATATCCCCTGCAGGTTATTAGGACAAGGTATGCTGAACTGGAAGTGCTGTTTCTTAGGGTCTGCATTATTTGTATTTGGATAGTCAAGTATGAGTTCAACTGAGTCAGATCAATTCTAGAGTCCCCAACTTCCCTGGACTTCGCCCATGCTGCGATGAATTGAATCATTGAATTTCTTGGGTTTACAAGCTGGTATTTTGCGGTTCAATCAAAATAGTTGCTATAGAAATTTGGGTTTGTGCCTGCTTGTTTGCATATATGGACATGTTATCTCCATCACCATTACTATCCTACAACCCTAATGTAACCTCCCACTTGTCATGCTCACAACCATTGAGACCACTGTTACCTCTGGTGCGTATTGCTTTTACTATCTCCTCCACAAAGGGTAGCGTGCATGCCATGACCATTATCCTACTCCTGGCATCCCTTCTAGCACCATTTTGTTCACTCCTGGTACAGCCTCAACTATTTACCATGTCCACCACTGCCGTCACTCCTCTTCAACTCCTACATAGATGGCAAACCCGGTGAGTCAACTTGGGAATCACCTGAGTCAACTTGGATCGGACCCCAAATAGGTCATCGATTCAGGTTACTGATCCTAATGCCAATTATAAACTTTTTATCATGCATTTTATGATTTTAATGCACAATTCTTACACAAAGGCACTTGTTATGAAGAATCTAATACTGATCAATGAAAACTGTTAACAATCATGTATAGTTATATGTTTCTGTAACTTAACTGTTGACATATTACAGCTTGAAGTTTAGTTATTTCCATGTCTTATTCATGTGCTTACACTATAAAATATAGTCCTAACTCGTCCAAGTCACTGAGTGAACCTGCTGACTCGCGAGTCAAGGGTTGGGTGATCCGAGCCCGAGTCACGAGTTTGCCAACTATGATCTCCTATTGTAACCTCTTTCCACACAAAAAGCACTTGTTGCCACTATCAGGGATTTATAGAGGGTATGTTTTGGAACACTTGTTTTTCCTTTATGTTGTAGTCTGAATCAACATTTTCTCCAGGATAGTCTCGTCAACCATATTCATGAAACAGCTGGGACAGTAATACATATTTAATGTTGACAAATTCCTAGCCGGTTAACTGGGTCATACTTAAGAACTTTTGCACATCAAAATAAGGCCCAAGTGCCATTGTTTATTTGGTAATGTTTGCATTTATTTTCAGAATGCAAGCACAGCGTTCTACTGCAACTGCTGGCTACGAGGGAATGTCTGATGTTTTCTGGAGGACCCTAAAGCATGAAGGTGTTTCAGGGTTTTACAAAGGACTCTTTCCTAATTTGCTCAAAGTGGTGCCTTCTGCTAGCATAACATACCTTGTTTATGAAGCTATGAAGAAGAGTCTTGAGCTTGACTAAGATTATGCTTCAATTAGATGGCAACACTGATTATCTCCACGGCTGACTACTGAATTTGTGATGAGGACAACATTACTGCCATGATGATGATGATGGTGGTGGTGGTGGTTGGGTAGGTCTTTTGATGTCTTAAAACATGAGTAGTAGTCAGCTTTTCGTTCAGGCTATCAAGCAAGCAAACTATAAGGGGGTTGTTATTTATCATCTTGCGACATGATACAAGTGCAGTCTTTGAACTTGTAAAATCCTAATATCCTCTTCAATTTTATGGGCTCAAACCATCAGGTAAATGCTCATTTACTGGGGGGGGGGGGCATCCATCACAAATTGTTGGTAGAATAGCATGTTCAGAGTAAACTGTGAAATCTATGCCAGTTCAGATTCATTTCTCACTTTGCAGCATTTCTTGGGTTGTGCCCATGAAGCCATAACAACCCCAGTATGTCAAGAGTCAAGACTAAGGTAGTTGCTTTTTTCCTTTTTGTGCTTTAGGGTATGACATTGTTTTATTGTATGAATATTATTCATTAATGAGTCCACCAAATGTTGGAGTTTCAATTTTGGGTTAGGCATTTGGACAGGCAAAAAAGAAGAGTTTCACTTTTGGTTTTGTGGGTATTTGAGCAAGCAAGACCTCTGTGTGTGTGTGTGTGTGTCAACAAGAATACTGCGTGAATTCTACTTCTATTTGATTGGATTATACTCTTGGTTTGCAGCTTTAAAAGTCTGTTCCATGGAGTCTTATGTTTCGCCCCTCTAGGCCTTAGGTTCGGTTTGATTGACTTGGTCTGCAACCTATTTTAACTTGCCCGTCTTGACTTGAACCATGGGGACTCTACTTTTCCTTTTTTTTATGGCTATTTATTGAGGTTCTTTAAATCTTAATTGTTTGACTGCACAAGTTGAGATTAATTTTAGTGATTGATGTAATTATGCTAGGAGTATATTTGGGTAGTTTGCTGGGTCATTTGCAGTTGCAATTTGGTACTGCTTGGAAACTACTAGCTGGGGCGGGAGTTTATGCATTTGAGATGGGAAGTGAGGTTCTCTTTCCTTTATATTTGTACTAATGAATGGATTTAGTAACTACCACCTCCTAGAAGTGGTAGTTGTCAAATCCAAGATTTGGCAGCTGCTACCTTTTCAAATGCATAAATTGCCCTGGATTACCAGTTTCCAAACGGAAAGTGATGTAAATAGATTGCCCGATTTACAAGAAAATATATCAAACTACCAACTATTGCTACCTAAAACTGCAAATTTCTAGCTTTATCTAAGAAAATAGGAAAAACTAAAAAAAAGGAGAAATAAGTAACAAGAAATTATCTCATATCAATCAATCTCAACTTTATCTTCAATGTCATCTCATCTATATATAAATGAGATATTACAATCCCAAGTGACTCTGGTTTCTTATCTACATAGACACCTAACCAAGAAAACAAATTCTAATTTTCTTAAACTACTATAATGAGATGTGGATCAATTATTGAGATCCAATATTCATTACAATGACCCCAACATAAGAAACTATTCAAACTAAAATAATATGGATCTTAAATAATCCAATTAATAATATTGACACTGATATGTGTGGCTTGGCTCATTCATCATTTTTTTTTTGAGTTGGAGAACATTTGCCTCAAGTCTGGTTCTTCTTACTTCTTTCATTTTTGTTCGACTTTTGTGCACGATGAAAGGGAAGCAATCTCCAAGTGTGGATTTATCAAGTATTACTCTAATGAAGCTGGTGGTGTAATGATCTATTTTGTTGATTATCCAATTAAAGAGAGTATCTGGACTTTGTTGCTCCATGGTGGTTGGTGCAAAACAACTTCAAATGGATATTCTTGAAATATTTATTCCAAAGTAAAACTATTCAACTGTAAATGCTTTTAGATCCAATGAATACGTATCAAGTCCAAATTGGTTCCATCGGGGTCAAATGGGTACTTTGCAGTCTGTTTAAGTAGTGAACAAGGCAACTGAGTATATGCATGTTTAGATCAGCATTTGTGTGAGCCATTGCATGATCAATTTCCAGCATTGTAAATTACAAGAAAATCTATCGAACTACCAACTACTGCTACCTAAAACTACCAATATCTAGTTTTATCTAAGAAATCAGAAATAACTGGATATAACAAAAAATTATCTCATACCAATCTCAACTTTGATCTTCAATGTTAGCTCATTTCATCTATATATAGATGAGATATTACAATCTCAAGTGACTCAGATTTTCTATAGATAAACATCTAATCAAGAAATCAAATCTTAATTTTTTTAAACTAATAAAATGAGATATGTATCAATTATAAAGATTCGATATTCATTACAATGATTCAAAATAAGAAAATATCCAAATTAAAATAATATGGATCTCAAATGATTCAAGAATATGTGTAGCTTTGGCCCCTTAAAAGGTCACCGTACTACCAACGCACTTATTGCACTGCGTATAGTCGTGGATCCATTTGGCCCCCTAAACTGCCCTCAGATAATCTCTTTGCTATTCATTTGGTCAAGACCAGGACCTAATTTCACTCCGGTCGGCAGATCTGGATAATATCCAAATACGGGTCCGATACCGATTTCATCCCCGATCCATCGGAAGCCCTAAAATACATGGACGACCACCGCCACAACACAATCGAGCTCCCTAATGAAGAGTGACGCGAGCGAACGGCCCAGATCAAAACGAGCTTCATCGGACGGACGAGAGCCATCCCTCTTCTCCCTATAAATAGCCCCAAAAAACCCTCGTTGATGTCCTTCTCTATCTCTTCTTCCTCCTGAGAATTGCGGCAGAAGAAAGTCTTCACTAGCGTTTCTCCGATATCGCCTCCAACATGGTTTGTTCTCTCTTTCTCTCTCTAGATTTCTAGATTCAGTCTTTCTTTGCGCTCTTCGATTTGTTATCTCGATCTTTACTTAATTTCCTCGTTTCTTCTCACTACGTTTTCCCGCTCCTTAGGTGCTCTCGAACGATATCGATTTGCTCCACCCTCCGGCGGATTTGGAGAAGAGGAAGCATAAGCTCAAGCGCCTTGTTCAATCCCCGAACTCCTTCTTCATGGTAACGATTTGGACTTGGTTCGACTTTTCTGATTGTTCTTAGGTGTTTGGGTGCACCCACTTATCCAGGTAAACGGGACAAGCTGGCAAATTGCATTATCATCTATAATAGAAAGACCCCTCCTTCTCCAGTTCATCTGGATAAGTGGTTGCATCCAAACACGTTAAAGAATTTTTAGGGTTTAACGAGGCGGAAGGGAAGAAGAGTCTTTGTTTGTGGTTTTTATTGATTTAGATCCGTTTTTTTGGGTGTTGTAGGATGTCAAATGTCAAGGATGCTTCAATATGTAAGTTAGTTTTTTCTTGGTTGATTTGGGATCGTGGTCTTCTTTTGGTGATCATGTGATGTGGGTTTTGATGTTTGGGTTGTAATTGCAGAACGACTGTGTTCAGCCACTCGCAGACGGTCGTCGTCTGCGGCAATTGCCAGACAGTCTTGTGTCAGCCGACCGGAGGCCGGGCGAGGCTCACGGAAGGCTGTTCTTTTAGGAAGAAGGGTGATTGAGACTTAAATACATCGTCTTGTTTTCGTCTACTCGGTCGGTGAGTTGAGATAATGCGGGGTTTGAAAGAGAAGTGAGATGGGTTCCATTATGCTCTTTGTGATCACGTTCGTGTAGGGATGACTTCTCTTGTTTAGCTTGTATGTGTTCGTGAGTCGTGCATTCCTTTTATGTGCTCACGAGTTGGTCTTTATGAGTACAGGAATACTGTTAACTGTTGATTTTTCATTTTTGGCTAGAGTTGGCATTTTGATGTAGTTCCTATGACTTTGGCTTCTACATTAATTCGGATATGATTATTATTCTCAAATAGAATTTTCGTGATGCCGTGTTTATTTGGTGATTGCCATTTATTTTTATGCGTGAGTCTGTTTTGTTATAATTGTAGTGGGTTGCATATAGTTACTGGATTCTTGTCAGCTTGTGAGCTACACTATTTCCGAATCTTCATTTGGTCCCTTCTTTATGTTGGCCCAAGGGATATTTGTTAAAAGTAAACCTGTTCCTGAGATATTGGTAGCCGTATGCCCTTCCCCTTCACTTTTGTTTTCTGGTTTGGCAATGAGTTCAGTGGTTATGAACTCCTTATCTGGATCTGGCATAGCATCCTCAACCAAGGTCCGATTGAGCTTGTACATCATCTTACATTGGAACAAGCATTGTCCTATCACTCGGTTGAGCATTGCAATAGCTACCTGAGGTTTGATTTCGGTGACATTCCAAAACACTACATGATGGTAACAGTTTGCCCCATCTGGTAATTCAGGCTATCCTATTGCAATACATAGTAACAATCCCGTCACACCTCGTACGATTATGCCTGTTGAGGGGTGTTGGGGGGAATCTCACCTTAAGGCCTGGATCTTATTGGGTGTGGCATAAGTCTGGGTGAATTGTGATCCCCATTGACTTGCTTGGCCAAGTAATCAGGCTGGTGTGGCTGAAACTGAACCCTCATTTTTCCTCTCTGAGAAAAATTGAAAGGTTGTGGTTGGAATTAGGGCAGGTAGCCTATGGGTCGGTCACTTGGCCCACCTTTCTTATTCAAATCAATATACAGCCCACAATTGCTCTGCTCATCTGCCAGCAGCGGCTTGTGAATATCACCAGGTTGAAGTTTGAAACCTACAGGTAGGGTTTCGTTCAGACCTAGGTGGAACCAGACTTGAACCAGAATCGGGTCTAATCTGATATACTATAAGATAAACCATACCCATACCCAGACCCAGACCCAGACCCGATAAGAACTACATGAACCAGTCCAGTACCATACCTGGTAAAATAATATTTTTGTATCATTTTTACATTGAAAATTTGAGGGCCTTAATAGGAACTCGGGTCCGGCATGGGTCTGGTATAAAATTTCACAAACTATACCCAGGTCCATGTATTAATTGGACCATCGGGTCTGGACCCAGGTCTTAATTGGGTTTTCTTATTTGTCACCATACCTGGACCCTATGGGCTTTGGTCCGGTTTAACCCAACCCGTTGACACCCCTACCTACAGGAGACATCCCTTGACACTGTTGTCAGTATCAGTGTGTATCGGCCTGAATCGTATCTGCCGATTCACCTGAATCGTTGGCCAAACGATACAGGTCCGATTCCGAAACTGACAACATTGCCTTGACACAAAGTTGAAGATGGGCATACTCTCTAATGGGCAAGGAGGACCTTAGGGGTTGCAGCAACCGGAGGTTTGCTAATGTGTTGTAGATAAGGAAGGGTTTTTCCCTTGGCCAGCCAAGAGAAAAAAAATGCATAGGAAATAGTGGTACAAATGGATTAGGCCCGGTTGGATCCACTTTGAATCTGTTGCATTACTCAGATTTTTTATCTTATAATATTATTTGAATGTCTATTTGGACTGGGTTCATGCTTATATGATTGTACTTTCTGTGGGTTCAGATTGCTGATTTCTGTTTGGACTTTTTGTGGGTTCAGATAACTGGTTTCTGTTGGATCTATGTCTCCAGATATAATCCAATTCATTTGCTTCAAACCCATGTTTTAAACTCAGTTTTTTTTATTGGATCTAACATTACTATACAAACTTTAGACCCAGAATAAATTCTATAGCACCGAATCTGGTTCAGATCAGGTTTGAGATTAGACTTGTTGCTTAAAACGCATATTAGGATTTGAACCAATGTTGTCAAAATTGTATCGAATCGTTTGGCCAACGATTCAGGTGAATTATCCGATACCAATTCTCAAGTGAATCGTTCTGAATCTGGCTAAAAAAGAATTAAAAATATTCCGTGTAAATCAGAACCTGACACATGTTAAAACCATTAAAATAATATTATAATTATAAATTTTAAGCATTTTTTACATTTATTAAAAATAGCCGATTCAGGTTAGTAATCGATTTCCTGCGGATACGATATACGAACCCGCCGATTCGCACAATTCTGACAACATTGATTTGAACCGACCATAATCTGGCCTGCACCCAACCCGTTTGCACCCAAAGCAGAAAACTGCTTTTGTGTGTGTGTGAATCCTCATTTAGTTTCCAAACTATGCTGAGATGGACATGTATGTGGAATTATAAAAAGCTATTCAAATCTTGGCACAACCATATCCAATTGCATTAATATATCATAATGTACATTATAGAGAAAAAAAGGAAAATTAGTAGCTCCTAGACAGTTTTATCTCTTAATCATCCAAAATACTTTAAAAAATCATAGCTAAAGATATTTTTTGCTTAATCTAAACTTTTAGATGGATTTATCACTTCTTATTTACTAAAAATCACTGTTTGGATTAAATCAATTTAAATCGTGTTATTTATGTTTTTTCATAAATCTCGCGATATTTTGAAAATCTTGCTAGAAATTACTGTTTTAAACTTTCAGGCAATTTCTTGCGATATTATCACAAGATTTTCATAATTCTCGCGATATTTGTCACAGAAGCTGGTCCCATGTTATTCTATTCCTACCAAAAGCAGAACTCTCTCTCTCTCTCTCTCTAAACAATGATTCAACTCTTTACCTGCCTCAAATATGGGCTCTTAAAGGATCGATGCAATGTTGTAAGAATCGTATTGGGCCATGAATCGTTTTCCAAACGATTCAGGTGAATCAGTAGATACCGATTCAGTCGATCTAAATCGGCCAACTTTACATGTGAGAAAAATAATAAGATAATATTAAAAAACTATTTTTTTGTTTTATTTGAAAATTAGCCGATTCAAGTCTGTTTTCGTATCGATTTTCTTGCAATACGATACCCATCGGGCAATTTAGACCGATACGGACAACATTGGTTTGATGTAAATTCTTTCTCTAAAATAACTCTAAGCTTCAGCTCAAAAATAACTCTAAGCTTCAGCTGGCACTGGCAGGCAAGATATCACTAGAAAAGTAGAAATACAACTTTTCCACTAGAGCTAATGGTAATTTGGACAAGTAAAAATAAAAATTCAGGCATTTTTTTTAAAACAAAAGGTGGACCTATTTTTTTTTTTCTATTTCTACTTATCTTCTCTCATTGTGTCATTCTTTTTTGCTATTACCATCACTTCCACTACCATTACCAGCACCACCACCTCCTTTTCACCACCCATTTTTCACCGTTACCACCACCTCCTTTTCACCACCCATTGCTCACCATTACCACCACATTTCTTAACTATCTCCATCATTACCACTACAACTCCTTCACCACCATTACCACATCTTTCTCAATACGCGCTGTGGATACCCATGTGGTCAGCAGGGTCCAGTGTAAAGCTGAAGGCCCAGGATCAAATCCCACTGCTGCATTGGAGGTTGCCACTGCTTTATCAGCACCACAAAGTACCCAACTTTTAGGCTCCTGGCTGTTGCCCACTCCTTAGTCGTTCCATCAATCAAACATACTGTGATTCTTGATTGGATTCTCAATGCTGTGTTTGGATTTTGTAATTAATGACAAGTTTGCTATTTGTCATTCTTTTTCTCTTTTCTGGTTTGCTCGGAAGTATTGGATAATCTCTTATGTCCTTATTAGCCGTCTCCAAACGTTTAGTTTTCATGTTGTGGTTGTAGTTGGTGGTTCATTCTTTCTTGATGAGCATAGGTAATTGAAATTACTCCTAGGTGCTTACCTAGTTGATCTGGGTGCAGGCCTAGCACCTAGCAGCGTTGGGGTACCTGCCATTCATATTTTGTTTTCATATTTTCAAAATATTATTACATTTTAGATGCATATCTTTTAAATGGAAGAATTCTATTAAGGAGGCTACCTTGTGCCTGATTCCAAAACAGTCCCATGTTTTATGAGATCTCATTTTTTGGAAAGACTTTTCAGGACCCCTCAAATGGAGACCTGTAGACCTTATGTTGATTTCATAGGTAAGATCCACGGGAATAATGTGATCATTGCAAATTTTTTCCTCTCGTGTCTCTTTTCCTCTAGCCTATATTTCTTTTTTGAAGGGGAAATAAAAGACAGAAAAAGAATGGAGAATAAAAGAAAAAAGAGAGATAAACATTTTTGCAAAGGTTTCACTTGACCTAAATTTTGAAAAATGTTTTGAAATTACTTGATTTCGTTTTGAAATATTTGTAGAAAAATTGGAGAGACGGGATTGGCTCGTCGGTACGAGGTTCGACCATTCTTGATGCCTTTACTAGGGGTAATCAAATCATTTTTTTGTTTTGCCTAAATATTATTTAAGAATTTATTCTAAATCTAAGAATGCACAAAGAATCATGTTTGTGCAATGCAAATGCAGAGATTTGAGATTTTTTAAGTGATTTTGAAATACATTTGAAGATACTTGAAGAAATGATTCAAATGGTTGAAATTGGTTTGAAAAAGTTAGATTTTGAATTTAACTTAAAACTTTGAATAATGGATCTTCAAGAAGAGATTTTGAAATTTTAAGTCTTGGAATAATCAGAGTTTGGAAAATAAATCTTGGATGAAGAGAAAAGGAGAATTGAAATTCGAAATTAGAATTTTGAAGTAAGAATGAAAATTTAAAGTCCAGGTGAACTTTGAATTTGGATCGATTTTAAAAAGGGATCTTTGGTTTTGAGTTTTGAATTCAGAACTTGAAATGAGAATTTTATTTGGAAATTGAATTGAGTTTGAAATTGGAAATCAAATTGGAAAATGGGATTGGATTTGAAAATCTGAATTCGAGATGAAATTGGATTTGAAATCTGAAATCCTAGATGAAATTGATTTTGAAATCTGGAATCTTAAATAGAATTTGATCCGAAATCTAGAATCCTAGATGAAATTTGGATTTTGAAATCTGGAATCTAAGATGGAATTGGATCTGGAATCCAAGATAGAATGAGATTTGAAATCTAGAATCTAAGATGGAATTTGGATCCGAAATCCGAAATCCGAACACCAATATAGAATTGGGTTTTAAATCTGGAATCTAAGATGGAATTGGATTTTGAAAATTCAAATGGGACTTGAAGATAGAGTTGGATTTCAGAAATCCAAATGGAATTTTGAAGAGATGGATTTTGATTTAGAAAATCTTGATTTTGATTTTTGAATTTAATCTTGAATTCAGAGAAAAATTGATTTTAGAGCTAACCTCAAAAACTTCGATTCTTGATTTCAAAGTGAAATTGAATTTTGAAGGTTAAAATTGAGAAGATTCCAGAAAGAATTTGGAGATTTGGGAATTTGAAGTGAAGAATAAAGAATAAACTTAATTTAAAACTTGAATTTTTGAAATCAAGTGATACATCTGGGATTTCAAAGTTGAATTGAACTTTGAAATTCAATCTGGAATATTGAGTTGAAATTGAATTTTGAAAATGAATATGGAATTTCAAAGTTGAATTGAACTTTGAAATTTGATTTGAATTGGAAATTGAATTTTAAATTTTAGAGATGAATTTGAAATTTCAAAGTTAAATTGAACTTTGAAATTGATTAAATTTTGAAAAATAAGATAGAATTGAGAATATGCAAATGAATTTGAATAAGAATTGAAGATTGATTTGAGAAATAAAGAAGATATTTGAAGAATTATCTCAAAATCATTTGGATTTTTGAAGAAAATTTGAAACAATTTAAAAAATATGATGTAATTCTATCCTAAATGATGAATGAATTAAATAATTTTGAAAATTGGATATTGAAAAGCATATTTCATTTTTTAAGTGAATTGAAATAAAATTGAAAATATAATACATCTTTGGTTATGGTCATAAAATGTATTATAAAATAATTTATATTTAAATTCAGATGAAGAATAAAACACATTTTGGTGTTTTTATAGAGTTTAAAATGCAATTAACTCTTAATATATCCTGACTATGGTCATTGATATATGTTTTGAGTTAATTTCAAGTTAAACTCTGATAAAGAAAGAAAATATCTAGAAAAATATAATGATTTTTGAAAGAGATCCAGTGTGGATACAATGTTATTCCATAAAAGATGAAAACTCTAAGTTTTGTCCGCATTTTAACTATAACCATAAATGCAAATCAACTTAGGATTTAATTACCTTTTATTAGAATGGTGCACGTGTCATTCGTGTTTCACCATGGTGGATTTTTGAGAAATAAGAGGAAAATAATATGAAACAGGCAATTATGAGGTCTATATGCACATACATTTTAATCTAATACAAAAAATGTAAATTTTTTATTAATATCTAATTATTACAACTCTAAAATTAAAATTGAAGTTACAATTCTTAAACTAAGATAAAAATGACATTTTTCATATATATGCAAAAGGTGAGTTAGTGTAAATACAAAAGAGGATGGCAATATCACATGAGATCAAGAGAGGATGGTTTTAAAATGCTAAAATGCACATGAGATGCATGTCAAAAGGGGTTGAGGATGGGAAGTGGTGGATTGGAACAGCAGTGCCAGCACTGGCACTGTAGTCATATATGTGCCTACAGCAGTGCCAAGCACTGCTGCAGAGGTATGAAGGGGTACAATAAATGGTTACATCACATGACCTACCAATCTCCGCGCGCCATGCAGTTTCTATTTTTGTTGTCAACCACCATCCTTACTCTGAACAAAGATGTGATCCCGCATTAGGTAATTTGCCATCTCCATTCTTGCAGATTTTTTCTGGGAAATTGAGTGCTCTGATTGAAACTTTTAGGCCTCATCTCAATGCCGAAATTAGCTAGCCAGTCTTTCTCTTATTGAGGCTAGGCTAGCTGCAAAGAATGCAATCTTGACCAAACTCAAAACTGGAATGAGGCTGTAATTTCTTCAAAGGGATGTTTCAAAAATTAGAGTAACTGATCAAAATCAGTATCTCTATAGTACTGGTTCTTCTGGCTCAGCCTTGTTTTGATTTGGACTCCACCGGGGCATCTGACTTTAGCTCACCACCTCACATATGCTACAGTTAACTTGGGATCCTGAGACGATTTTTACAAGGGGGGCCTGCAGATGATAGAGATTACGGAGATCTACTAAGGACTCTCTACCCCAATGTCTTTTGGACAACTTGATTCTTGATGAGCTCATACAACATTAACCATAAACCTGGGGTGATATCCTGGTGAATTTCTGGAATATAAGCTTGTCTGGAATACTTGTCATGAAGGGATAAGACTTAGACATATGAAATCTGATTCCAAAATAAAATGTTCAATTCCTCTTGACTGATAACTAATTACTTCGCAGACATGCTAGTTAAAGAATCACTGAAGATTGATGTACTAGGCTTATCAGATTTTGCTGCCAACAGACTTGCTTAATGACCAAAAATTGAAATGCTGAGCATGATATGCAAAATTCATTATAGCAATTCTGAGCATGACTTTTCAAACAATAATCCAGATTAGCCCCACCATCTAAGGTAATATCCGAACGAGAAAAGAGGAATGCTGATGGAAAATCAAAATGTTTTTAGATTTATGAATTTTAAAAATGATGCTGCTGCTGCTGCAGAGGAACAACCAAAGTAAATGTAAAAATCGACGTGGCATACAAAATGCAACGATACAACATTAATTCAGAATTACTAAAAAGGAAAAGGAAGAAGGAAAAAAAGGGAAAAGAAAAATATAACAGAAATATTTATCCCAATCCTCATGATATATAGTAAAATCTGCAGAACACCATGACTAAAATTTGATCGTGCAGGCAGAGACATTCATACCCTAACATTGAGCTCCAATTCCATCACCACAGGCCGTGCAAGCTCGTCATCCTCCTTGAGTGGTAGCAAGGTCAGGGAGTGGAGTTGTTGGGCCTTGCTTGCCCTTTGGATCTCAACCTAACATGATCCTAACCTTGATTCCAAGCACACCCTGTTTTAGCAAAACATGCCTGACAGCTGAATCAATGTGTTCGTTAGTAGGTTGTCCGGAGGAGATCATGTAACCGTTCTTGAACTTCATTGATTTTGCAGGTTGTGCTCTGAGCTTCCCGCTCACAACTACCTTTTACAATGTGCCAGTTAGCTTCTTATCATTCAAGAGACCACATGTTAACATTAGACTTCTAGATGATTTACCGTATCCCCAATGGAACTTCTTAAACCCAATTTTATTATGAATCTGACCCTGTTCATGATGGATTCAGCAGGGGTGCGCTCATGAGCCATTGGAGCATGAAGCATTAGCAGACACTCAAACAGAAAGAAAGACTGTAAATCTTAAAATCAAAGGATAGCCGACAAGTAAAAAAAAAAGAAAAAATTTGAAAAACCAAGGGAGAAAGAGAAATGCAAGCCGATGATCAATAGGAAAACAAAAAACAAATATAAATCAGAAATTAAAATTAATGAAGGAAACTAGCATAAAATAAACCATAGCCTAGAATGCAATACGAAATAGAATAACAAAATACTGAAGGAAATGAGGAGGGATTAAAATGTGTTGGAATGAGATCATTCCTTTACTGTTGCACAGAGGCAGATCAGTTTGTTATAGGCAAATCAATGCTACCATGGTGCTTCAAATGGGGCAGAAACGAGAAACAAGAAAATTGAGAGAAAATCAGAAAACAAAAAGCGAGAGGTTCTTACCTTATTTGCAGAGGATCTTGATCTCCTTCAAACGACGGTAGATGAGGCACCTTGAGAGATCACCTTTCAGCTGTTGCAGAGGAAGCCTCAGAGAGGAAGGAAAAATGGAGGAGAGGAGAGATGCGAAAAATGCGAGATCTCGATCGTGAAAATGGATGTCGAGAATGATGGATAGGCAGAAGCTCCCCTCCCCCTTTTGCCTCTCGATGCTTGCTCATATAGGGAGGAGAAGAAGCATCGAGAAGAGACGGTTGGGAATGGACGGGTGATCCATGGAGGAGGAGGATCGAAGGGTGGAGGCGAATGAAGCCTTCTCCCCTCCCTTCCCTGCGGTCTCTCTCTCTCTCCGAGAGGCCGTTATGAAAAATACAGAACAGGTATAAAGATTTTTGATTTTTTTTAAAAAGAGTTGTTCCTTTCAAAACGGTTTTTTCAAAAAGGGGGTTTTAGCAAAAAGTCCATTTTCAAAAAGGGATTTCTAAAACTAATTTTTTTGTTTTTCTTTTCTTTTATTATTTTTTTTGTTCTTTTTTTTTGTAATTTCTGTATTTTTTTTTGTTTTTGAAATAAAAACTCTAAAACTACGAGAAAACAAAGGATTTTGAAATATTTTTGTGAAATTTAAAATTATTTACAAAAGAAGGGTTTTCTGAGAATTCGGGGCTAAACTTTAGAAATTTCTTAAAAAACGGGTTTAGATCCGGATTTTGAGGAAATATTCGAGTTTTTGGACCTCGAATAAAGAAATATAGGATAATGGATCAAAACATGGATACCGGATGAACTGTCTGAGCCTTTCGGGAATCATTTTTGGTATTTTTGTAAATTCAATTTGAAAATTGGACAAAGTTTAAGAATCGAGTTTTGACACTAGATCCAGATCCAAAATCGAGTTAGATATAGGAAATAGATTTTGATTCCAGTGAATCCGAGAAATAGCTGAAATTTTATCTCAAAATCGACTCAATTACTCAGAAAATGGGGGCCAGCGGCAAAAAGGGAATTTTACAAAATATTGAAAAATTTGAGGTATTCACAAATATAAAGTTCAAACTTTTAGGAAACATGGGATGTTTTTTGGAATATCAGGCGAAAGGTAAGTCTCTAAATGGATTTTTCCCTTTCAAATATTTAATATTTCATTTTTTTGTAATGTTTATTATTTTTATATATTTAAAATAATTACAGTTTTAAGTCTCCCGGTCATGCCTAGTTCTAGGAGGGCCAAAGCCTAGGCACCACCATCACATATGACTTGCAAGGATGATTTATAACATGTGGAGGGTATTTCCCATGTGGTTTTTAGGTCGACTTGCAATCCTCTTTTTGTATCCAGGCATGTTTGTTTCTCACTGGGATTTTCCTGTGACTTGCCTGGTTTGTGTATTAGGCTGTGGCCGAAAGTTTACTATCCAGAAGGGGTCCAGTGGGCTCTGTTCCTTGGGGGGGGGGGGTGTTACTAGTCATCGAAATAAAAAGGGATCTGCGTATGCTTTTTATCAGACTAGAGGAACCTAATGCATCTGTAATTGCATTCGATTGGGATTAGTGTGTACAGTTAAACATGTTTCTGCTTGTGTATCTGCTTTAGTCATGCATCTTTTTGCTGTAATTATAGATTAGTAATCTTTGTACCTGAAGTGGTTAACTACTGCCAATAATATTTTTCTTATTAGCCATAACAAGGAATACATAATAGGAATTGTACATGATGTAGAAAATCTCTAGAACAGAGGTCTAGAAGGTTATCAGAACGATGGTAGGTGGAGTGCATGCCCGTTAAGGTCTTAAATAAAGACAATGTATTGTTGATGCAGGTGACCTTGCAGCTAAGTCACACGGACTCGGTTATAAGGCACGTTGACACGCCCCAACATGGGTGCAGACACAGTCAACCAAGTGTTGGACTCAGTCAATGCACTGAGGCTGAGTCTGTTCACATTTTGGACTCGGTCAACTTTAACAAAAGATGTATAAAAAATAAAAGAAATCGATCTTTATATATATATATATATAGCCGTGTTCTTGTGTCCAAATTTTTTGAAATTGCTTCGCACCCACGCACCCATACCTGCACCCATGTGACATAGCCTGACAGTAATACGATTCATATTAAGTTTCATACTTTTCCTTTTTCTTATCATAGCCACCATCCATCTCACCATCATCGCCACCCTCCTCATCTCTCTCATTTTTTCACATTTTCTCAGTCTGTTTTTCTTATTTTACACAAACAAGGGAAAAATTTTCTTTTGGAAAACTTCTCATATAAGAAACTCTCATAGGCAAATCTTTTTTTTCGTGTGAGAGTTTTTCTCTCTTCTAATCGTGCCTTCAGGGCACCTGTTTTCAAGTGGAAAACAAATTGTCTATTTCATTTCTTTTGCTTGGGAGGATGAGACTAGGTCATCACCCTATGCCTCAACCTTTTTATGTCTGTGAAAGACTTCATTTAGGAATTAATTACCATAAACATGAGCCTTTTTCCCTGAATTTCGAGAAGGAAGTTGGTAATGTATGGCGCCTTTAAATCGAATCAGTCAGTCTAATCCATACATTTTTCCATAAATCCAACGTGGAATAAGAGCAAGGCTAGATGGTTGCTCTGTAATGGACGATCATGTGTAGGTTTTTTTTTCTTTGGAGGGTGGTTAATTGACCTGTAGCATTTCGAGGGAGATCTGCTTGAATATTGCTAGAAATATACCGGTGCTATATTCATTAGGTGACGTCTCCACTTTTGTCCTATAAAGATGGTTTTTGTATCCTCTTGGAGTAATAAAATAGTAATATTGTGCCAAGGATTTTTTTTTTTTTGATAGGCATGCTGGGGTTAATACAAGGTACCATTGGGTTTTGAACTTGCAACGCCCAACACAAGGTGACGTGCAGTAACAGCTCCTGCCAAACGCAAGGAAATTCTGTAATGCTAATGACAGATATATGCATGGCGTAACTTCAGGAAGCAATGGAAAGTATATAAACTTCCATTAGGCGCCTTTTCTTTTCTGTAAAAAAGTTACCATTTTGATGGAATTGTTAGCTGTGGATATCGGCCTAGTCTGACCTGTACCTTTCTTTTGGCGGCTTGGTTCTTACTGGGTTAAGCTCAGTTCTGCCGATGATGTTGAGTTCTCTTTGACCGTACATGAAGCCAGCCGGTCCTGAAGCTTAATGGGCTTTGAGTGGCAACAATGTTTTTAAAAATCGGTGTTTGATTGCTGGAGATAATTTTCCCTCGGTAATTTTTTCTTCCATGTTAAATACTTCCTTGAGGTTTTTATCACAAAGAATTTATCTTGCATTAGATTGACGTTGAAAAAGGCATATGGAAGAATTTATCCTGTGGTTTGATTGCAATTTTGGAAAAAGTAGAAACTTGCCCCCCAACCAGTGACTTGATTATTATTTTATATCAAAATAATAAACTCAAAATTGGCTGCCTAATGCTGTTGATTTTAAATGGTCTTCAACGTGATTGATATTCAACGCCTCGGGTTTTTAGATGCAAATGATTGAATGTGAGGCACAGTGGAAGGGGGGTTGTGGTTTGCATTAAGAGCTTGGCGACTTCTCAGGGGCAAGGGGTGTGTGGGTTTACATCTGGACAGTGACCCCCCAAGTAATAGGACTCTCTCTGATCCTGAGGTGGTTTCTCCTTAATCACAAAAAGGGGATTGAATGTGACAACAGAGGATCTCAAATTCTCTCATCTAAGAACCGAATTTGTCTCCCTCCAAATATCTCCTTTTTCTCTCTTTATGACAATATTATTAGTCAAAGATCAAATCAGTGGTCAACAAAAAAAAACAAAGTATTTGTGAGTCTAAATCAGATCCAAATCATTATTCAAAAACAAAATCAAGTCATTTGAGAGAGCTCAAATCTTGGTGCGGGGTCTGCAGCAAATCAGCACCACCACACGCCACCTCTGATCAGGAGATTCTAGCTCTGAGGCATCTGTGAGGAGTCCACCACAGTAGATTGAGGGAGAAGAGGTGGTGGAGGGACCGGGGTGGGTGAAGGGGGGAATGGGGTGAGCTTGAGCTTCCCCTTGCTCTTCTTCTTGACCATGACGAGAGAGAGAGAGAGAGAGATGGCGATGGCTTCTTCTGAGGAAATGGCTTGTGCAGGGGGAGTGGACGCGGCAATTGCTGTTACATGCTCGTGTTTTCAGGGCAAAATAAATGGAAGATTTCTGTTTGGGATTTGATGGTATTGGTGGTCTGTCCTCAACACTATCTAATGACCATGTGAAACTAGACTCACGTAGCGGCGCTTCATGGGGAGGCTGTGGGAGCAGCTATGTCACTACTTGTTACAGACATCCCTGTTACATGTTTTTTGTCCCGTCTTTTCTGGTCTTGTTGTTGTTTGATTGCCATCCAGGGGTGCTCTTGAGCGTGCACATGAGCACACACTTATTTGGACACTTATTTGGTAGCATGTAGTTGATGGGCCTAACACCCACCACTGTTTCGGCGTTTTGGACGGTTTTTGCAGCCCCAGATCTTTCCCATCTTCCAAATGTGGCTTACTGGTTGTGGTCAGCAACTTCAATGTGAGACACTTTGTCATTTCCTGCCTTTGACGCCCTTTTATTTTACATTTTCCGTTTGAGAGCTGGTAAATGGTAAGAAGATGAGAATTCGGATCCGTTGCCAAATTTCAGCTCCCAAACAGTAGAGGGGGTTGGCAAATCCAAATGCTGCTCCCAAATCTTGAACTCGGGATATCTCGGTTTGGCATTTCAGTGTTAAATATACAGGCTTCCCAACATAATAAGCAGCCCAAGATTGTTGTTGAGACAAACTTCAGTTAGCAAATGGGGGGGCATTTGGTAAGGTTCAACTTCAAAATACATGAAAACAGGTTCTCCAAGCAATAATATTTTTCTTGGCACCTCTCTCTCTCTCGCTCTGAGTTTTTAGCTAATTAGGATGGAAAAATTCTGGTTTAGAAACGTAGAGGTAGCAACCACATTCATTGATCTCAGCCATTGTTTAGTATGAAGCAAATAGTCATGGTCGTCGTCATCTTCATCATCACAATCATCTTGAAGCCATGCTTGTCCTGCTTGTTTTTTTAGCTTTGTTCTGTTTTATTTTACAGTTAAATCGTATATACTATATACTGCATGGGTTCACACGAGACGAGCTGGAACCGAGTACCCAGTTTTCATGTTCGGCTCATTTATCCTAAATGAGCTGGTTGTGGCTAGCCCTATCGAGCCCACTAGCTCAATGTAACAAACGAGCTTTATGCAAGCCGAACTGAGTGAGCCATGAGCAGTTTGGTTCGTTTACCAGCAGCCCTATCCGTAATATCATGAGGCCAACAGTGCAAGGCAATCACAGCCTAGTGAATGAAAACCAAACCAAGAAACTGGAACGTTTGTAGATCCTATAAATAAAACTCTAATCAATTTCATGATCCAGGTTTGGTTTCAACGCAGAGGCGGAGCTGGGGGGGGGGGCAGGACTGGGCTGTAGCCCAGTCCTACCTCACCAAACAGTTATTTTTTTTTTTTTAAAGCCCAGTCCTAGCCCAGCCCTGATTCCATATGAAATAGATTTTTATCCATTTTTTTAGCCCAGTCCAGTCCTAGCCCAGCCCTGACTGCAGCAAATAGTTTGATTTGTCCATATGAAATAGATTTTTATTAATAATTGTAGCCATTTTTTATTTTATCTCAAAAAAAAAATTCGGGCCCGAACCCCCCCCGACTATCACACCAAATATTTTTTTTTTGCTACACCCCTTTTTGCCCCCCCCCCCCCACACACACACATGAATCCTAGCTACACCACTGTTTCAACGTACGGGGTCGTGCTCTTCAACCATCGAAGTTCACCTTGGTTACAAGATATAATCCACTTGGCTTTACACCTGCAAAAAAAAAAAAATGTGCCCGCGTGTTTGTGACGAGGGAAGATCAGGTGCAATGTGATTTTACACTGTCCCACAGCTGACAGGCTTTGCCTCAAAGATGTTGGGTGATCAGTTGCAGCAGCATGCTAAAAGTGTTCAATCACATTGCACCTGACCCCCCCCCCCCCCCCCCCGTTTATGACTGCATGCGTGAGTTGCAGACACATTGAACAAATGTGTGCCGACTGCACCTTATCACCATCCATTTGCTGTTGGGTGAGTCCGACTTCATCGCCCTCTCTTAGGTCTTGGGTCCCATGCCTGACAGGCCCTGTCCCCAAAATGGAGGGTGATCAGGTGCTTAATGCACACATATTTGTACAATCATATTGCACCTGATTTTTCACCTGCTGGGCCCCACTCTAACATGCTGTACATTGAAAGATTGAGGGTGATCAGGTTCAGATGCACGAGAGGGTGGTGTATGTTCGCCCCCGATGATTCACTGAATCCCACGTCTGTGTTCGGGGGTCTGAATGAGCACCACGTATACAAGCACATGGGGCTCGTATTCTCGTGTATGTTGACATCACTTAACATTGGAGTCTGGTGTGGTTGCAAAGACTTAAGTACCCTTTCTTGCTATTCTTCTCATAAAGCGATGGTTTGAGAAAATGACAAAAATGCCTTTCATTCAAAAAAGAAAAAACAAACAGTTCAAAAAAAGGACAAACATGTCCTCCATCCAGAAAGTCAAGGATGATGTTGACTCTTCAAAGTCTACCCAGCGAAACAAACCTTAATCGTTTCGCCGATGGTAATCCGGCAAAACGATGGTGAGCCGACGATCCGATGGTCATCCGACCAAACAAACCTGAGCCATAAAAAATGTCTGTTTGAACATTTCATCGTCATCTTCTTCTTCTTCCTTATCCGTAAAACACTGTAAAACCCTCTCTCTCTCTCTAGAGAAGAAATCAAGGGAGGTAAAGAGTTTCCCCTGGAGAAGGCCATGAACATCAACCCTCTCACTCTCTCTCCCTTCTCTCTACTTCTGTGCACATCATCGTTCAACTTGATGAGTTGTGGAGCCTAAATTCATAGTTTTTTCCCTTATAGGAGGAGGTTTGGGGGCTCCTCCCAACGTGGGTAACATCATTCAACTTGATGTGTTGTGGAGACTGATTTAGAGTTTTTGCCCTTACAGGAGGGGGGTCCGGGGGCTCCTCCCGACGCGGATCCCGGGCTTTCCAACAACGATTTGTAGTATTATTGGGCTTTCCTACAACGATTTGTAGTATTTTCGGGTCTCCAATGAAACACTATAACGATTTGCGGAAGACACTACAAATCACTATAGTGATTTGCGAAAGACACTACAAATCGCTATAGCGCAAATCGCTATAGCGATTTGTAGTGTCTTCCGCAAATCGCTATAGCGATTTGTAGTGTCTTCCGCAAATCACTATAGCGATTTGTAGTGTTATAAAGTAAGCAAATCGTTGTAAATCGCTACCCGAATTAGGACAAACTTGTCAGGACCATATCTTCCTAACCGGAGGTCATATTCCAAATCTGTAAAAAGTGGTGTCTTCGTTATTGAGTCTAGTTTATTTCTATAAATTTTCAGTGATTTATATTGTCATTTCATTCTCTATTTTAACTAAAAACCAGACCCCTATTATTCTGTGTTATTTGAGTTGCACAACACCATTCTCGCTTGACATCCACATCTTGATTCTGGCATGCTCCTTGTTGGGTTTTCCATTGATTTCTTCCAACCTTGCTTGGAACAAAAATATGTCTTTCTCACCACGATACTCTGTGCATTTTTTTACCATGACACCCAGGACCCGTGCCGGGGGGAGCCCCCGGACCCCCTTCCTGTAAGGGCAAAAGCTCTAAATCAGGCTCCACAACGAATCAAGTTGAACGATGCTATCCACGCTGGGAGGAGCCCCCAAACCCTCCTCCTATAAGGGCAAAAACTCTAAATCAAGCTTCACAAAAAATCAAGTTGAACGATGCTATCCACGCTGGGAGGAGCCCCCAAACCCTCCTCCTATAAGGGCAAAAACTCTGAATCAGACTCCACAACTCATCAAGTTGAATGATGCTACCCACGCTGGGAGGAGCCCTCAGACCTCCCTTTCTGTAAGGGTAAAAACTCTGAATCAGACTCCACAACTCTTCAAGTTGAATGATGCTACCCACGTTGGGAGGAGCCCCCAGACCCCTCTTCTGTAAGGGTAAAAACTCTGAATCAGGATCTACAACTCATTTAGTTAAATGATGCTACCCACGCTGGGAGGAGCCCCAAAACCCTCCTCCTGTAAGGGTAAAAACTCTGAATCAGGCTCCACAATAGTCAATGTGCAGGTCAGTCGGTGCTTGATGGAGCAATGTAGGATCTTCTGCTGGATGTGCACATAAGCAGAAAGAGAAGGGAGAGAGAGAGAGAGAGTGAGAGGGTTGATGTCCATGGCCTTCTCCAGGGGAGATTTCTTTCTCGGATAATCCTGCAGTGCAGAGATTGGGTCTTAAATAATCATCTTCGGAGCACTTAAGTCTTTACAACCACTCATTTTCAAGAATCGTCATTTTTTTTGGCACCAATGAAGGAGAGGGTACTTAAGTCTTTGCAATCGCATCAAACTCCAATGCTAATTAATGCTGACAAACATGGGGATACGAGACGCACATGCTTACATACGTGGTGCTCTTTGGGACCCCCGAACATGAGATGTAGCTAACTCCCCTGTTCGGGGGGGGGGGGGGGGACATATAACCTGCTTCGCGCACCGTTTGCTCAAAAAATATTGGGCATCATTTGGGACCCCAAATTAATGGATAAAGAAGACGTGGTGGGAAGGTCAAGTCAATGAATGTTGACATCAAAATTGCTTGATGACCATACCACGATCAAGTTGCAGTTTTCTATTTGGTTCTTTTCTAATTCGATAACTAAGAAGTATCATTCTGAATTAACTTGTGCGTTTGGGGTGTATATTTTAATATACAGATGTACGGTCGAGATAATAACATCCTCATCAATCAATGGAACTTGGTTTTAGCAACAGAGATAATATCGGGCACGAGACTCTCATAAGAGGTGCCAATATGATCAAATGTGGCTACAAGCAAAACCACGATAATGGGACAAATGTGCAACCGATGAGCATACTAGGACTCCTGCAGATGATTACGATAGAGTCAAATGAAACACTCTAGAAGGAAACACGTGGAAGGCAAATGTGGAAGAGATCAAGACTAACTATAATCTAGAGATTATCACGATAATCTAGAGATAATCGATAATACTAAACAAGAGGATAATTCGGTTACAAGTACCAAATGTAAACAAATGAAAAAAACAAGAGATCAACTATGTGTGGTCAACAATCCTGTAATATCTTTAAATAGTGAAAAACTCCACACTTAAAAGTGTTGAGTGGAGTATCATGGACATAGGTGATTTTACACCAAACTACGTTAGAATCGTGTGTGATTCCTTTTTGTTTATGGTATCAAAGCATCTTGCATCCTGATTTATTGAAATTCTTCTTTTAATGGTGTCAATATTCAACGATTGCTCTATTAAGTTCTCATATCCCTTCAATCTGAATGTGGCAAATTTTGTCACCATCAAACTCAACCACTTGAATTTTCTTTTTTGAAAAACACAGTTACTTGGGCTCATTGAGAGCCAAGACATGATTGGCTTCGTTGATGGAGAAACTCCCATTCTAACGCAAACCATTGATGAAGTCTCGAATCCAGATTTCGTTGCTGGGAGGAAATCAGATAGGTGGCTACGAGGATGGATCACAAGCACTCTCTCCGAGAAAGTGTTGGGTCTCATCGTTGGTCGCCAAACATCAAGTGAGGTATGAAATACTCTCATTAAGGCCTTCACTCATGTTTCTAAAGAAAGAGAATTTCTCTTAACCCAAAAGCTGCAATCTTATCAGAAGAAAAATCTCTCAGTAAATGAATATGTCAATGGGTTTAAAAAAAATTGTGATGAACTTACTGGCATTGACAAGCCCGTAGAGGATGAAAACATGGTTTTTTGGCTTCTCAATGGGTTGGGTCATGAACATGATGCTTTTATTACAACTATGCTAAAACTGCCTATTCCATCGTATGATGATGTGGTCAGTTTGCTTCAAGGGCGCTAAACTATGCACACCGTTCATGAAGAAGGTGTCAATGAAAACTTTGCTTTTTTTTGGGGCAAAAGTTTACCAATTAGAAAAATCGGTTCAACTCTAAGATACAATTTAATTCAAAAGGATGAGGCTTTGTCCAGGCCGACCAGAGTAGTAGCCGATTCAATTAGAACAAACCAAAATCTGGTTTTAATTCACCAAATTCTAAAAACAATCCAAGAAAGAAAAAATGAGTGTTATGCCAAATCTGCGACAAAATGAATCATAGTGCTATTAACTATTGGCATCATTTTAACCATGCCTATCAAGCTGATGACATTCCACAGGCTCTTGCTGTCATAAAACTAGCAGATGACCAAGATCAAGAATGATTTCCTGACATATGAGCTACCTCGCACATCACTGCCAACCCAGGAAATCTCAACACCTAATCCAAGTATTATGGATCCGAAAAAGTTATGGTCAACAATGGTGCCAGTCTAAATATTACTCATGTTGGGACCACACAACTCGATAGTGGTAACCACTCTCTTTCATTGAATAATGTTTTGGTTGTCCCTGAGATAAAAAAGAAGTTGATATTTGCCAGTCAGTTAACTTCTAATATGTCATGCTCATTTGAGTTCTCATCTGATGATTTTGTGATTAATGACAAGAGGACGAGCATACAGGTGATAACAAGGAGTACAATGGGATACCTGTATGCCTTTGACAATTCAATGAACATGATCCATCATTAACAGACCTTCCTTTTCTCTCATTTTAGACACTCAAGTTGGGACGTCTGGCATCAAAGACTTGGGCATGTGCATGTACAAGTGGTTGATTTTTTGGATAAAAATAAATTTATTTCAATAACATCAAAATCAACTACATGTACTATATGTGTCAGTTGCCAAATGGGAAAAATAAGTAGACTACCTTTTCTTTCATTTAATGAGAATTGCATAGAGTTATTTGACAAAAATCTATTATGATTTATAGAGACCCGCCCCTGTTACTTCTCATCAAGGGTTTAGATTTTATGCAATTTTTATTAACGAATACTCCCATTTTTCTTGGATATTTTTTCTACCGTACAAATCTGAACTCTGCCATAAATTCATTGAATTTCATAAGTATATTCAAACTCAATTTGAAAAACGTGTCAAGATATTCCAAACCGATGAAGGGGGTGAGTTTGGGAGTCATCAACTTAGGACTTATTTGAAGTTCATCGGGATTGTTCACCATAAAAGTTGCCCAAAAACTTCAGAACAAAATGACATGGATGAATAGAAACATCAGTCCATCACTAAACTGAGGTTAACCATGCTCTTTCATGCTAACTTGCCAATCCGATTCTGGGTCAAAGCTTTCTTAACGGCAAGATGGATCATCAACCGGCTACCTACGCCAACCTTATCTATGGAAACCCTGTATGAAAAAGTTTTTCTAGAGAAACTGGATTATTCGAGTTTGTGGGTCTTTGAACATCGATGTTTTCCCTATCTCCGAGATTATGCAACTAATACATTTGACCCAAAAATGCTACCATGTATTTTTTTGGGATACAATGATCATCATAAGGGCTATCGATGTCTCTTTCCTCCCATCGGGCGAGTTTATACTTCACGACACATTATTTTTGATGAAAGTGTTGTTCCCTACTCCAAACTCAGATTCTTGTTTTTCCGCTAACAACAAAACCAGTGAGTTCACCAGTCTGGGCGAGTGGTCTGCTCATAAAGATCACATGCTGTTTGACTCTCTTGATCCTCATAATGTGACATGTGACTCTAGCCATGAGGATTTAGTTATGCCCTGTGACCCATATGCCAAGTCACCCCACGATGGATCCTCAGCCGTGTGTCTCTCCTCCTCGTACCCTTCCTCCCCCCCCGGGTACTACTCCCACGACACTTGATAGCACTCTGGATTCTCGAATCCATCCTATGGTGACCCGTATGCGGGATGGTATAGTCAAACCTAATCTCAAATATTTTATTGCTCTCTGTGCCATTTGAACCTAAGAGTCTTAAGGTTTTCCTTGCTCATGACGAGTGGCGTGATGCCATGGTTAAAGAAATGTGTATCCTTCATCTCAATAACACATGGGAACTTGTGCCTAAGCAGCCTGACATGGATATTATCCAGTGTAAGTGGGTTTATAAAACCAAGCTTAACAGTGACGAATTTGTCAAACGTCTCAAGGCTCATCTTGTTGCCAAAGGTTTTGATCAATTACCAGACATTGATTTTTTGAAAACTTTTTCTCCAGTCATTAAGTCAGCCACCATATGCATTGTTCTCACTCTTGCCTTGGCTCACAGTTGGGATATCCGTCAGTTGGATGTTAATAATGCCTTTTTGCATGATCATTTGCATGAAACAGTGTTTTTTGAACAACCTCCCAATTTTCCAAATTCTCTATAACCTGATTTTGTTTGCAAACTTTAAAAAGTGCTTTATGGCCTCAAGCAGGCCCCTTGGGAGTGGTATGATCGATTCAACATCTTTATGCTCTCCCTTCTTTTCTAGCATTGTTGACTCATCACTATTTATTTATAAAAAATGGCTCTACGATTACTATTGTTCTCCTTTATGTTGATGACATTATTTTGATTAACAATGATTCTTAGTTTCTTCATAAATTCATCCACACAGTGAGCCAAGAATTTGCTATAAAGGATCTTGGATTTCTGCATTATTTTTTGGGCATTGAAGTACATCGATCTGTCGAGGGTCTCTTCTTGAATCAACCACGCTATGCCTATGAACTTTTGGATAGGGCTCAAATGGTTGCTGTCAAGCCTATTTTGACTCCCATGGTGGCTCATGTTGGTGGCACAACGAAAGGAGATTTACCTTTTCGGGATGCCATATTTTATCAAAGTCTTGTTGGAGGCCTTCAATATCTTACCATGACTCGTCTAGACCTCTCCTTCAGTGTTAATTATGTTAGTCAGTTTATGCAGCATCCCACCAACA
Source organism: Nuphar pumila (assembly GCF_984573655.1). Classification (NCBI taxonomy): domain Eukaryota; kingdom Viridiplantae; phylum Streptophyta; class Magnoliopsida; order Nymphaeales; family Nymphaeaceae; genus Nuphar; species Nuphar pumila. The sequence goes on along the minus strand of NC_143252.1, from coordinate 101,306,656 downwards.
ATCATTTTCAAATGGTTAAGCGGATCCTCCGGTTCGTTCATGGTACTATTGATCATAGCATCAAACTTCTCTCCAACCTGTCATTATCTTTATATGTGTTTTCTTACGCAGATTGGGCTAGCTGTCTCATCACTCGCCGCTTCACCTCTAGATTATGCACGTTTCTTGGAATAAATGGCATTTTCTGGAGTGCTAAGAAGCAAGCCACTATTGCTCGATCGAGCTCTGAGGTTGAATATCGCTCGATGGCCTCTACCACTGCAGAACTAATGCGGCTTACATTTCTTCTTTGTGACCTAGGCATTTTCCTCAGTCACCCGCTTGTTCTCTTTTGTGATAATATTTTGGTCCTTCAGACCACCATCAAGCCTACTTTTCACTCTCGAATGAAGCATGTTGAGATCAATTATCATTTTGTCAAGGAGAAAGTTTCTCTTGGAACTCTTATTACTCGTTATGTGCCATCATTTAAGCAGCTTGCCGATCTCTTTACCAAACCTCTATCGCACACTGTCTTCCTTGATCTTCGAATCAAATTGGGTCTCTCTGCTCCACCAACGACCTGCTAATAATAGAGATAATATCGAGCACATGACTCTCATAAGAGGTGTCGATATGATCAAATGTGGTTACAAGCAAAACCACGATAATGGGACTCACAATAATGGGACTCTCACATGAGATTCTGGTAGAGACAAATGTGCAACCGATGAGCATACTGGGACTCATGCAAATGATTACGATAGAGTCAAATGGAACAATGTAGACGGGAACACATGTGAGGCAAATGTGAAAGAGATCAAGACTAGCGATAATCTAGAGATTATCAATAATACTAAACAAGAGGATAATTCAGTTACAAGTACCAAATGTAATATCAAATGTAAACAAATGAAAAAACCATGAGATCGACTATGTGTGGTCGACAATCCTGTAATATCTTTAAATAATGGAAAACTCCACACTTAAAAGTGTTGAGTAGAGTATCATGGGCATAGGTGATTTTACACCAAACCACGTTAGAATCGTGTGTGATTCCTTTTTGTTTACTTAGTCGTCATGGTTTTCTAATCTTCTTGTGGTGATCATGTCTTTCTTGAAACAGTCTCTTTCTCTCTCATATATTCATTGCAGGTCTCACTCGTATAAGTGATGATATTATTGAGTTTGGTACCAGCCAAAATCTTCAGACTTGGGTAAGCTCTCTCTCTCTCTCTCTCTCTCTCTCTCTCTCTCTCTCTCTATATATATATATATATATATATATATATATATATATATATATATATATATATATATATATATATATATATATATATATATATATTCCTGCCCGTTTTCTCATTATGCACCGTTAGGCTCCTTCAAAAAATGACATTTTAGGTATGTTTTTTCTCACATCTAAAGCCATAGATGTGATCTATAAGTTTTATTTAGTGAGAACAGTGTTGTGAGAGGCATACGCCTCAGTACCTGAAGCGTACACCTCAGAGGCGAGGCACACGCTCAAGGTACTGAGGCGTGCTGTGATGCGCAAATTGCCCCTCATCAACCTCCAGAATCCCCTCCTTCATCCCCAAGTCTTCCTCCTCCGCCCGATTCGCCGGCTGTGCTAACCCCAAGTGCCGGTGGATCCACCGCCATGTGCTGGCCAACTGCTCCTCCGCCGCTCCCTGCCTCCCCTTCCACCGCTTCACTTCCATACCAGTTGTGAGAGGCGTACGCCTCAGTACCTGAGGCGTACGCCTCAGAGGCGAAGCGTAGGCTCAACGCCTCGCTTCGCCTCATCACATTTAACAACCTTTGAGTGAGAACCGACTTTTGGATCACCTGATGTATACAGGTTTTTTCAGCTATTCAAAATCAATGGTTATGAATGCATCAATTTTTCTCAGCTCATAAAAATACATATTTTTGTTAAAAAAATATAATTCAAGAGTCTATTCCTACTAAATCGAGCATGTTAAACACATCTAATGATTCAGGTTCAGATATATCATAAAACACTTTAAATTATTGGGGCCCAACGGGCAGAGCGAAAAAAGATGGCCTAATATATTCACTTTTCTCTCTCTCTCTCTCTATATATATATATATATATATATAGTTATATCTCATACACATGCATCAATCTGGTACAAGTGATGATATTGTTGACTTTGGTACCAGCCAAAATCCTCAGACTTGGAAAAGTTATTAGTCCACACACGTGATGCGGGAGGATGTACATTGACACAGCAAGATGGACAAGGGTGGGTCACACTTTGGAAAGGACCTTCCTGGTGCTCTCCATTCTCAGTATCTTAATCCTAACAGGACAATGCAATGGTTTTCATTAATGTCGGCAGAGCTAAAATTCAGAGTATAAGCACAACCTTACGTTTTGCACACCGGTTAAAGGCACCTCACCTGCACACCCGGAGGAATTTCCACGTAAAAGGCTCTATTATACCAAAGTATGGTCTCTTTTATATATATATATTTACATGAAGAAAACACCCCCAGGAACAGAAACCAAGCCGCACTGGCTCTGCCTGCCCGTCCTGACAGCAAAAACCCTTGCCCCTTAATAAGTATGGCCTAATTAATAATCAAAGTATTCTTGTGAAAACAAAGCTCCTGCTGTTCTCATGCAAAGTACACTGTTATGTTTGGTTTAAAAAAAAAAAAAAATCATTTAGTGGCTAATCTTTTACCACTAAGTTCAAAGTGGAGCATTACTTTTCTGAGATTCTTGAAATGATTATAGGTTTTCTGAAAACTGTCAAATAGGGACCTCAGGTTAACATCCATTATAAGTTATTCTTTTTTGGTTTCCTGTATTGTCCTTTCATATTTAAAAATGAGAGTGGATCAGGTCGGTTAACCCATCAGAGGTGCCCATGATCAATGTTGTCAGTATCGTATCGGCCTGAATAGTTTGGCCAACGCTTCCGGTGATTCTCAAGTGAATCGTTCTGAATGGATTAAAAAATATTTTTGTGTCAATCAGAAACCATTAAAATAATATAAAAATAATAATTTTAAATAATTTTTACATTTATTAAAAATTATCGTTTTCTCGGTTGATACAGGCCGATTATATGATATATCGTTCATCCTGTGGATGAACTACCTCTCAAACACTATCACTGTGTTCTTTGTATCTTAAATGGGTCCCACAGTTTTTTTTTTTCCAGCGCCTTCTATGTTCTAAACGAAGGCCATATTCAGCATACAGAATGGACGGCTAGAAATAAACCCAAAACCTTGTGTTTTGCCGGCAGAGGTGCCTCTGACCTGACTGATTAGTGCTCTGTTGGGAGCGTTTGAATCGCGGATAATGCTGTACAGGACAGCACATCCTGTCCTGTACTGTCTGCAGACAAAATCTTGCTTTTCAAATACTCGTGAGAAATTAAAAAAATTCATAAATCTCACATTTTTTTGGCAAAATATCGACAATAAAAAATAAATTAAAAAATAGAAAAATATTTTTTATAAGAAAATATTAATAAAAATTATTTTAATGGTTGCAATATTTTTGAAAATCTCACCAGAAATTGTCATTTTAAACTTTCAAGCAATTTCTCGCAAAAATTTCATAAATTTTGTGATATTTGTCACTATGTCTGGGATTCAAACGCCCCATTAAGAATAGTGATTCATCCTCGTAAGAAAATAAAAGGGTAAATATTTTAAACATTTGATTGTCAAAGTTATTATTATGATTTAACTTTTGATTTAACTTGATAATAAAAGTATCAGTTCAGCGAGTTTCATAAAAAAGTAAGAGCAAGCATTAAGAAATTCAGAAACACAAAGCCTATTTTTGAAATTAAGATGATAGTGTTGGCCCCTAAATGAAATTTTTTCTTCTTGATGTAAGAAGGGGGTTGGTCTGGGAGCACACCAAAAGTTTGGTAATAAAACAGACAAAGCAAAGGACAAAAATACAGAGAAGAGAGAAGAGTAAGGATAACGAAGAAGAAGATGGCAAAGAAAGTCATTTTGGTTTTGGATAAATTTGTCGGATTTGAGCCTCGACGTAATTCAGGTCGAGCCCCACCTTTCTCTGTAAAACGGCTGATAGGGATGGGCATCCCCATCAGCACGTCAGCTTAGCACGGCGACAAAGCATAAAGAAAGCAACAGGAAAATCAAGGAGAGTTTCCTAAAAGCTAAAGCACTTCAAAAGGTTTTAATTTTATGATATTTATTTATTCTTTTTTCGTTAAAAGCTATATACTTTAGATATTTTTATGTGGGCTTAAATATATAATTAATCCCTTATATATTATGAATGGTTTAAAATGAAAGCTAGTATAAAATGATATTCTATGGTTGAGTATAGTTATAATAATACATACTTTTATATGTTAATTTTTTATTTTATGATGAGCTGAATTGAAAAAAAGATTGGAGAATTGTTACAATTATATTATAACATCTAAAATCATATACAATGATTGTTCTCTTTTGCCTTCTCATCAAGAAATAAATGTATCTCTCATTAGATTTAGAGAAGAAAAAAAAACTACCTATATAAGTTTTGAAAGATCTAACCCATCAAGATCTACCAATACAACAATAGATTCGAGTACTCTTTCGCTTTATGTTTTATTTATGTATTTATGATCTTTTGAATCATTTAGCATGAATAAATTTAAGAATCAAGAAACATAATTTCTCTAATAAGGAATCCAACAATTGGTATCAGAGCCTCTTATTTTTATTAAATCGTTGAAATATTTGATTTTGCCATTATTTTTTTGTTGGGTCAAAATTCCATCTAATTCGGTTTTTTCCTTGAAACGTCAGCATTAGAGACCGTTAATAATATATATATATATATATAAAATTTTCCACCGCAACCGACAATATAGTTTGGGGTTTTGCTGGGATCGACGACCAACCACAGAGGTGGCGCGCCCCTTCAGTGGTCGCAGACCACCGAACGACATTGGTTGGCTTATCGGATGTCGTTCAGTCTTTGGCGCAAGCACCGTCGGGTGCCTCCACAAGAAACGAGGAGGAGGGTTGGACCAGATGGTCCTCCCCAGCCTCTCATCAGTTTCGGTGAGGGCCGGATTGGCCCCCTTTTCTATTTGGCATTAGGGTGCAGGCAGAGGAGGGTCAAACGACCCTCCTCGTGTCGTTTGGATGTGCCCGGAAGGAGGAGAGCCCGATCAACCCTTTCTCTTTCGATTCAGTCGACCAGGGAGGGGTTGCTGAACTGAGGAGAGGCCAATCGACCCTTTCCCTTTGGATTGGAACGACCGGGGGGGGGGGGGCTGGCCCTCTGCTGGTCACCCTCGATGGATATCGAGCAACGTTCGACGATGGTGGTTTAGGGCCTTTGGTTCACCCCAGCCACCACCGGGTGACCAGGGTTCAGCGGTCGGCCTAGTTCGGTCCTCATCTGGTTTGCGGGGACCAACTCGAGTCAGGTGTGGTCTGACGCTCGGATCAAATTCAACCCACAGGTCGGGTTTGGTTTGACCCGATCTGATGGGACAGACCCCTTTGCATGTGCTATGGACTCATACAAAAAATTTAAGAATTTTTCTTTTTCTTTTATTGTGTCTTGGCCATTAAGCATGCATTTCAAGTTCCTTTAGAGGGTTGATTTCAAATATATTTTTGACCCTAGCTATTTAGATTATAGCTTTATTTTTTTTTAATATGCATGTAACCACATATTATATTTGAACTATAATATTCTTTTCAGAATAAAGGTCTAATATTCTAAAATGAGTTGATTGAAATAACATATTACCAAAATAACCTTTATTGTAAAGATTGACTTGTTTAAAATATTAAGATGTTTGTATATTTGAAATTCATGCGAATAGTGATCGACCTAAAGGAGGATTACTATTTGGCCGAGCTCAAATATACTTTCAGTAATAAATATGATATGATTATCAAGTTTTTATGTGAGTAATGAGTCGGTCCAAAGAAAGACTTGTTGTTTGACATGATTAATTGTCTATGTTTGATTACTGTAATAAGAGTATCACTTACAAGTTGACATTTTTGTTCAAAGACTAAATGTCAATATTGTGCTCGGTATCTTGTGACGGGGTTCACCATAATTTAAATATGTTAATTAATGTCAATACATGTGAATATGTATATTAACTGTAAGTTTATTGTGGTTTGTTTTATTCTTGATTCAGTAAATTCTTCTGCTTCTATAATATCTGCAAATATCAATTCAATCCCTTTTTAGAATTGCTCAAACTGAAAAGAGAACGTTATGATTGTTCTCGGGTGTATGAATTTGGATCTTGCACTTCAAGAGGATCAACCCACTATTCTCAAAGATAGAAGTTTTACCAAGGATAAAATAAACTATGAAAAGTGAGATCGATCCAATCACATGAGTCTTATGATCATGAAACATGCAATTCTGGAAACCTTCAGGGCGCTATATCTGAAGAGGTTAATGCCAAAAAGTTTTTTGAGAAAATTGAAAAATGTTTTGCTAAAAACAAAAAGGCTGAGACAAGCACTCTCCTTTCAAGTCTTATTTTGATGAGGTATAAAGGTAAATAAAACATAAGAAAGTACATTATGGCAATGTCTCATTTTGCTTCAAAACTAAATGCACTAAGGTTAGAGTTGTCTGAGGACTTACTCATGCATTTAGTTCTTACAACTCTTCCTGCATAATACAATCAATTTAAGGTCAGTTATAACTACCAAAAGGATAAATGGACTCTAAATAAAGCTCATTCATATTTTATACAAGAAGAAGAATAGATGAAACAAGAAAAGACATAAAGTGCTTACTTGGCAGTTACCTATTAAGACAAATTTAAGAAAAGAAAAAAGGATAAGGAACTTGCAGTGGACCCTCCATCGCAAAAGAAACATCAGGATCCAAAGTTCAGTTATTTCTTTTGCAAGAGAGAGGGTCACATGAAGAAGGATTATGCCAAATATCATGCTTGGCGTAAAAAAAAGGTACCCTCCTTACTTTGATTTGTTTTGAGGTTAATTTAATTTCTGTACTCAAACACACTTGGTGAATAGATTCGAGTACTACCGCTGACATACGTGTATCTATGCAGGGTTGTCTAAGTTGTCGAACGCCAATTGATGTTGAAAAATTTATCTATATGTAGGCGATGGCAAATTAGTTCAAGTTAAGGCAATAGAGACTTTTAAGTTATTATTAAAGACTGGTTGTTATTTGGATTTGAAAGAAACATACATTATACTATCATTTAGAAGGAATTTGGTTTCTATTTCTCTACTAGATAAATTTGGTTATTCTTGTTTATTTGAAAATAGTCAGTTTAAGTTATTTCTTAATTCAAATCTTATTGTAACTAGTTTTTTATCTATGGTCAATAACCTATATTTGTTTAATATTATTGTCTCATATCATGAAACCTTATATTCAAGTTCACGTAGTACAAAACAAAAATTAGCCAATGAGAATTCTGCTTTATTATGGCACAAGCGCTTAGATCACATTTCTAAACAAAGAATTAAAAGTCTTGTGGCAAGTGAAATTCTTGATTTCATTAACTTTCGAGTTTGTGTTGAGTGCATAAAAGAGAAACAGACAAACATAAGAAAAATAAGTGTTGACAGAAGAACAAATGTCTTAAAACAGATATTTGTCGACAAGTGAAATTCATATTTTTGACATTGTTCAGTTTTCAAGAAATTCATATTTTTGACATTGACATTATCGACAGAAGAACAAACACCATATTTTAATTTCTGACATTGTTCAAACAAATCCAGAACAAGGTAATGTTCAAGATCTCCCTATCCAAAATCAAGTTTTAACTCTTGGAGTACAAACTCAACAACTTCAAGAAACACCTCAAGATATACCTTAACTTAAGAACAAGTGTCATTACGAAAATTCATTAGAGAGGAGATGCGCATTATCAGATGATTACATTATTTTTTTTCAAGAACATGAGAATAACATTGGCTTAAAGGAAGATAATCCTATCAACTTCCATCATGCTATAAAGAGTTGTCATGCATGAAGAGTTTAAATACATAAAAGACAATGACGTATGGGATCTTGTCACATTACCTGAATGCGTGAAACTCATTGGTTGCAAATGTATATTTAAAACCAAGAGAGATTCAAAGGGTAATGCGCAAAGATATAAGCGCATCTTGTTGCGATAGGGTTTACTCAAATGGAAGGCATTGACTATACATAGACTTTCTTTTCAGTTTCTATGAAAGACTCTTTCAGAATAATGATAGCACTTACAACATATTTTGATTTGGATCTACATTAGATAGATGTAAAGACTGCATTCCTTAATAGTGATATTGAAGGGACAATATATATGGTGCAACCAAAATATTTTATCTCAGTCGATGCAAAGAAAATAGTTGGCAAATTAAAGAAATCCACCTATGAACTTAAGCAGACTTCCCGTCAATGATATCATAAATTTCATCAAGTTGTCCTCTCATTTGATTTTGAGATGAATATGGTTGATGGATGCATATACTATAAATTCAGTGAGGGTAAATACATTTTTCTGGTTTTATATGTCGATGGCATACTACTTGCCAATAATTATATAGGCTTATTGCATGAAACCAAGAAATTTCTGATAAAAAAATTTTAAATGAAAGATCTTGGTTACACATCTTTTGTAATAAAAATTCAGATACATCGAGATCGTTCTCGAGGTATTTTTGGATTATCGTAAAAGAGCTATATCGAAAGGATTCTTGACAGATTTGGCATGAAGGATTGCAAACCAGGTGACACTCCTGTTGTTAAGGAAGAGAAGTTTAGTCTCGCTTAGTGCCCCCAAACATCAGTTTGAAGTTAAGGATATGAAAAAAAAATTCTTATGCATTAGATGTAGGGAGTCTTATGTATGCTCAAGTGTATACACATCCAGATATAGCATACATTGTTGAGATGTTAGGTAGATATCTCAGTAACCTAGGTATGGATAATTAAAAAGCAGTCAAACGGGTTATGCAGTACTTGCAAAGAACAAAGGATTATATACTCACATACAAGAAGTCAAATAAGTTAGAGATCATTGGGTATTCTGATTCTGACTTTGTTGGATGCTGAGATAGTCACAGATCAACGTCAGGTTATTTTTATCTGTTGGTCGGAGGAGCTATCTCTTGGAGGAGTGCTAAGCACACTCATTTCATCTTCCACTATGGTGACAGAGTTCGTAGCCTGTTATTGGGCTTCCAATCATGGAATATGGTTACACAATTTTGTCATTGGGCTACGGATTTTAAGCAACAATAAAAACCCATTAAAGTTGTTTTATGATAATAATTCAGCAGTACTATATTTTAACAACAACAGAAACTCGTCAAAGTCAAAACATATAGACATTAAGTTCCTTGTTGCTAAAGAAAGAATGCAGAGTGGTCAAATATCTATTGAATCTATTGGCATAAACTCCATGATTGCAGATCCGCTTACCAAAGGTTTACCACCCAAGGTCTTTCATGAGCATACCACTCGAATGGGTGTTATATTATTTAATGATATGTTGGTTTAGTGGAAGTTTATATTCAGATGTTCTGAGATAAAATAAAGTTTCATTTTATTACTTCAATATAAGGCGCATGTTTCAGTTTCATTCTTTACTTATTTATTGTGATCTCACTAAAGAATAAGGCAAAATCAGTTGGAAATAGGCATGTTCAGATCACATTACATGTAATTTTCATGATTTACATCCATACTTGATCTATGTCATTGGTTATATCAATATACGTTATCATTGATAGGTCTAATTACGATAATTATAATGAAGATCGCTTTGGTTTTATGTTGGCATGATCGACAGACCAGATTGTTGGAGATGTCATTTGGTAAGACAGTGTTTTTTAGTTCATAAAGTTATTGTATAATGCATGATTATATGGTAACATATGTGACCCAAGTAGGAGATTGTTAGATATTTTATGAGCCTACATATGTAATTAATCATTCATTATAAATTATCTAAGGTGAAGGCCCATATAAAGTGATCTTATACGGTTGGGTCATATGACATCTTATAAAATATGGTTATAATAATGTGTAGATACCTTATGTGCCCTTATATGTCAATTTTCAATTTTATGATGATCTGAATTAGAAAAAAACTATAGGGTGGTTACAATTAGGTTATGGTCCCCAAAATCATATATAGTGGTTGTTATCTTTTGCCTCTCCATCAAAAAAGAAAATTGTCCCTCTCTCATTAGGTTTAGAAAAGAAGAAAATGTCATCTATAGAGGTTTTAAAAGACCTACCACACTACCAGAAAAATGCTACTTAGCGACAGAAATTTGCGACGGATTTTTTCTGTCACAAATTTACGATGGATTTGCGAGAGAAAACTATCTGTCGCTAACATTCGAAATATTTGCGAAATTAGCGACGGAAAAAAATCCGTCGCGAATCCGTCGTTAATTTATGAGTTTAGCGATGGATTTGCGATGAAAAATATCCATCGTAAACTCTCTCACAACTTAACGACGGATGAGCGACATAATTTTTCTGTCGCTAATTAGCGTCAGATTTGCGACGACTTATTTCCGTCGCTAATTTTTGATTTATTACTCATCTAGGGTGCAAACTTTTTTCACATCCTTCATACTTTTCCCCCTTTCACTGTACGCAGTCACCCCCTTTCACAGTAGGGTTAGGTCGATGGTGGAGAGGGCGAGGGAAGGGATGGAGGTGACGACGTCGTCGTCGACATTCTCTGCATCGACGTCGGTGATTGATCGGAGGTACGAAGAGGCAAATTACCCTTTTCTGCGAGGCTTCAGATTCCTGGGCATTCACCTTCTCCCTTCCCTCACGTAGTGTTGGTGGGTTAAGGTTTACACGTTATGATAGTGAAACAGATGCGTCTGTGAGACAAGATGGTGACAAAGATGCGTGATTTTTGCGAGCGTTGTGGTCTGTCAATGGCTTACGTCACCCTCGTTGTGGGTTTCATGGTCATTTCCTGTTTTGGTGTATCATCGACGTCCGCGGCTGCAGCCGATCCCAACGTTTGCTCGACCGCCCAATCGCTCGCCGACGCCGTCGTCTTTGCGAGCCAATGCCCCTTTCTTTCCCTTGCCACGCCAATGGAGGTACTGTCTTTCTTTTTTTCTTTCTTCCTTCATTCTCTCTTCCGCTCTCTCAATTATCTTCATTTGTTTACCGTTGTGATTCAATTTGTTGATCCGGATGAGATTAGGCTAATCCCTTTTGTTGTTCCCCCTTGGAATTGTGTTTTCTTGCTTAAGCTTAAAGAGATGGGGGAAATCCCCCTTCCATTTTAAAAAATACACTTTGTTCTTAAGCATGGTGCTGAGAAAACTGGGGTGAGCCATGCATCTTAACCACAAATAAACAAATCAAAGAAGGTTCTTTTGGCTCTTGAGCATGCAAATTCTATTTCTCTGTTTCACGGTTTGGGGTGAGCCATTTTTTTTTCTAAATATTGGGGTTTTACTTTTTTTTTTTGGGAGGATTGACACACTTCTCTCATCCTTTTTGAGCTTGTTCAAAGATTAAAATGGTGTGATTTAGAAAATGGCGTTTTATTTTATATAACTCTACTTTCATTTGGCATCAGATAACTTCTTCTCAAAACAAAAAAATTGGCATTAGATAACTTGTTAGTTGTTGTTTTCTATAGGTTTCATGTATAACAATTAGAGTTATCTCAATTACATTATTATGCTCTGTTGCAGAATCTACATTCTTGCTTGTGTAGCCTTTCTTGCAGCTTTATGGTCTTCATGATGGAGGTAGTTCTTTTAATCCTCACTGGTTCAACTGATTTAAGCATCAACTCAACAAGGTTATTGCTGAAATGGAGTTGCTCCTCATATATATTTAAATTAATAAAAATGGAGGTGTTGATGTAGTTTGACATAGCTTTGGGATCTTCATTATCGGTTCTCAACATGCACTAATGCAACTTCTATCTTGCTTTATGATTCTTATTATTTTGATCAATCCTGTTACTATGTAGCTTGCTTGTAAGGGAGTTTCTATACAAATTTTCAAGCTCTACAGTGATTGGTTTTACTGCTTCAAGGTTATACATGCGGATCAATAAGTTTCATGACAACATTTCATGTTAAAAAGATGGGCTTTTGGTAAGTCTTTCAGCCAACTAGGTGTGTGTGAACCCCATTCCTCTTTGACTTCAGCGAGTTTCAAAAAAAGAACAATCAATTGTTACCTGGTTGTTGTTAGCTTACAACGTATTTACTCAGGGCAAATTTTCTATAGGTTGCATTTTGAAGGCCTTGGAAACTGTAGGACACAACAACCTCTCTCTCTTATGATTTAATGAAACAAGTGGAAGACAAAAAGACATGTGCCACTAAGTGCATACATAGCACAATCACTATGTGCACAACCGCAAGTCCTCTAAGGACAATACAAGAAGCCTACAAGGGCTAATACAAGAGAACAAAATATAAAAAATAAGGTTTTTATTGGTGAAATGCTTAGTAAAAGCATTGAGAACAAAAGGGGGCAAACAACTCCTATATATATACAAGTGATGGGCATTGCGGAGCTCCCCCAAATAGAGTTAATAGGATTTGAGGAATTGAGATCAGGTGCAATGTGCTGCAACACCTAATCACCTACCTTCTTTGTCAGCTATGGGGCCCAACATAAATGGTGGGTGATCAGTTGCAGTAAACATGGGGTGGAGGGAATGGAGAAGGGACTTTTTCAACTACACCATCACAGGATGTAGTTGACAACTAAAGTCATTCTTTCTAAAAGTACTTCATGGTTACTGCAGACATACACTGCACATAGAAAACTCCTGGATTTGAAACCTCTACCTGTAACTGATGTTAGAAATGAGATTTTTGAAGAATTGTTCAGATTCTCACATTTTAACCCCATCCAAACACAGGTGTGCTTGCAGTGCTTTATATTTATCTTTCACAACAGGTTTTGTAAGGCTTGTTATGCTATCTATACAAGTCTAACCATTTCTGAAGTTGCTAATAAGTTTTGGTCTGTAACCTACAGTTTTTTCATATATTGTACCACACAGATAACAATGTTTTATTAGGAGCTCCTACTAGAAGTGGAAAAACTGTATCAGCTGAACTTGCAATGCTTCATCTCTTTAATACTCAACCTGATTTGAAGGTCACTAGCACTTTTGTTCATCTAGCAAATTTGGTTTGCATTATTAGTTTCCAAAGCACAACATGGGTGTATTGATTGTCTAGATTTTATGATACTTGCTGAGCTACAAACTTTAGAATCGACCAATAACTCTACCCAAAGCAAGGTTAGTATCATCGAAGAGCCAAGGGAAGATAGAGGGTTGTTCTCCTTCTTTTCTTTCACCTATAGCTAACCAACTGAATTTTAAAATATATATATATATATATATAACAATAATAAGACTCGGTCAAAGTTATGCTCATTAGGAAACACGTGATGAGTTATAGAGCCTGATTCAGAGTTTTTTTCCTTATATGAGGGGGGTTCGGGGGTTCCCCTCGGCGTGGTTCCTGATGCGCAGTCAGTGGGTGGGGGTCCAAGGGGGGCTGCCTCTGGCGGGGGCAGCGCCTCTCGAGCCAATTTTTTTCTTGGGCTTATGTTTGAGACCCAGTTTCTTATGGATCATACCCGATTTTTTACTAGAAGCTTAGTTAAAACTGCGTAAAAAACCCTAATTTTTGGTCAAATGAGGACTTTGACTCTCATTTGATTAAAAAATTCAAGGCGTGTACGCCTCGCCTCGAGGCGTGTGCCTCAAGGAGTATGAGGCACACGCCTCGTGGCTCTTTTTTTATTTATTTTTTTTTTAAATTTTACGATGGATTAGCGATGAATAATATCCGTCGGTAATATTTAGCAATGAATTTTTGATGGTTTGCGATGAATTATATTTCGTCGCTAATTCCATCGCTATTTTAGCGACAAAATATAATCTGTTGCAAATTCAAAACAGTGTTTATTTAGCGACAGACTAATGACAGATCATGTCTGTCGCTAATCCATTGCAAATTAATGACGGAAATAGCGACAGATATATTCTATCACTAATTAGCGACCAGGATTAATTATGCGACGGGTGCTATCCGTCGCTAAACTGTTTAGCGACGGATAGCGCCCGTCGCTAATCCATGTTTTTCTTGTAGTGCCAGTACAACAATGAATTCGGGTACGCTTTCACTTTATGTTTTATTTGTTTATTTAGATCAAAGAAATATGATTTTGTTAATCAAGAATCCAATAGTATAGGGATGGCGGTGGACCCGAGCTGGTGATAAAGTCTCTACCTTTGTCTCATCTTAAAAATAGCAACTTTCATCCCTGATCCATTTTTATGATGGAGAACTTTAGACCTTTACTCTCACCCCGTCTTAAATTTATCGTCCCCATCTTTATCCTCGCTCTAGCTTTCATTTTTGTTTATGCATCTCATCACATTTATGTTACCGCTGCGTTCGTTAGAAGAAGAGGCCGAGCCATTGAGAGGATCAAGTTGTCACGCAAAGCGACACAAAGGACCTTAAGATGAAGCCGAACTGTGGCCACCGAAAAAAAGAGAAGTGAAAAAACCAAAAGGACTGTTTTATGTTTTAAAGTCAAAAATTTAGTATTAAGAATATATATAATTTTTATTAAATAATAAAAATATTTTAATAATTTTACTAATGGAATGCGAGATGGGATGAGCCGAGCTGAGAAAAGTGTTAAAGTTCTTCTCCACACCAATTTTTATTTTCACCTCCATCCCCAATTCATTCCTCGTCAGCTTCCCCCCATCAAAGGTCTTTCCCTTGGGTGGGAGTGATATGAGACCTGACCCATTGACTCCAATTTAGCTTGATCCAATTGACTCTGATCATTATCCAAAACTTAAAAAAAGAAAAGAAAAATTATTGGGTCAATCTCAGATTTAGAAAAGAAATATCCAATACAAATTAATCCATATCCTATTGTCGCTCATTATCCTCCCAAACCAGCTGGATAAAACAGTCGGTCCCACTTTATTATCCGTACAGGTCTCCACCCAGTTTAACAAACTGCCCCTTCATTTACTGTTGGCAGTTGCGTCTGGGCTGAAAAAATGGGCCGGATAAGGGTCCAATATCCATCTCCAAATATGTGAGGCTCACACTACCCATATATACTGAAAGCGATTTTTGAGGCGCGTTTCCAGCAGCATCCAAACATGATTTTGGATCCCAAAAGAAATATCATATTTCCAGAATGTCACTTAGGCCCCTGTTTGGATGACGGGAGTGGTTTTACTTGTTTGGCTGACAAGAACATGAAATTCAGGTTTTTTATTATTAAAACTTAAAAAGAATAAATAAGGCTGCCCATTTCTCGGCCAGCCACCGACCGAGAAACAGCCGGGATGGTATTGCTCGATGCCTTGGCCATTTCCCCGGCCTAAGGGTGAACAAAAACTAGTCGGAGAATCCCAATTTTTTTTAAAAAAATTTAGGCTGGCATTTTCCCGCTATCTACTGGCTGGGATGGTGATGCCCTTGCCAGGTGGCAGGGCACCAGCCCAGCCATTTTAGGCCAGTTACTGGCTGGGAAATGGTCATGGAGCACAAAAAGGAAAAAAAAATGTGCTGGTCAATTTCTGGCTGGTGACTGGTCGAGAAGCCAAAAATGAAAAAGTAAATTAATCGACCATTTTCGGCCAAAAAATGGCTGGATGGTGTTGCTTTTCCGGGGGCACTAATTAACCGACCATTTTCTGGCCCGTGACTGGCTGGAAAATAGTCGGGGAGCAAAAAATAATTGTCAGCAATTTTTTGGCCAGGATGGCGCCACCCTTGCCAGATGTCACCAGCCCAGCTAGCAAAATGGCTGGGCAGCAAAAAACAAATGGAAAAAAGTAAGAAAAAAAAATGTTCTAGCCATTTTTGGCCAGCTACTAGCCGAGAAATGGCCAGGATGGTGTCGTCCTTGCAGGGCCTCACTAGTAAGGAGAGCAAAAAAATGAAAAAGGTATGAAACAAAAAACTAAAAAAAATTGCCAGCTAGCTACCGTCCGGCAGCTGGCCCAAAATGGCTAGATCGCCATTAAAAAAGCAAAAAAAAAAAAAGAAGAAGATATTTTACAGCTATTTTTGACCAGTTAAGGGTCAGACAAATGGCCGCCTAGTACCACACTAGCGGGGCGGTACCAAGCCAGCCATTTTCCAGCCGGCAGCCAGCGGGAAATGGCTGGGTTTCATATAAAGATGTCACTTAATTATTATATATTTAAATATTTTTCTTGAGATTTTCCTAAGAAAATAAATTTCTTAATTTATTGTGAGAATTTCTTTTGTAAAAACAAAAATGAAAATCTCAATGCTCAAATTTGACATTGTAATGCACAGTCATCTTTATTTTTAGCTAACCTTACTCTCATTGATTTTCAAGTATTCTCGCTGATTGTTTTATAAGACTTAACAGCCGTGGTCAATTGTCATTCTAGTTGAAAACATGCTTTATATCAAGAGGTTTAAATGAAGATAAAAAGCACAAAGCTTCAAAAAAAAAAAATATTCAATGTTCTCGTTATAACAACTACATTCAAAGCCTGTTGCTTTTCAAACAATCCACACGAACGAATATATCTGCTGACCGAGCGGATAATATCGGCAGCCGTAAATTTTTTTTTTTAGAAAGCATGGTGTCTGAGAAGATATGTCTTTTTTTACTGGGAGAAACTACCCCAGGACCATAGACCTAGTTGGGCTAGCTCTGTATGCCGTCCTTACTACGCATAAAACTCGGAAAGATTACCCCTCGCTCCCAGAGAGTCACCATGCTTCGGCTTGCGCAGGAGGTGGCGCTCATGATATTTGAACCTACACCACCAGCATAGCAGCCTAGGCTCCATCCCACTACACCAAACTCCTTGGGGCTCAAGCCTATGTCATATGAACATGCCATTTTGACTTAGAGCACAGGAAATACGACACCAGGACACTAACATGCAACACACTGTTCACCATGTATAGGCGTTTGATTTTTCTAATAAATTTTCAATAATTTTAATGATAAACATATTTATATATTAGGTTATCAACAAAATTTTTATTCAATAAAACAATAAAAATTCTTTGCCTTCATGCCATATGTGCAAAAAATTCACCATCATGCATCGCGTACAAGGTCATGATTCATGGTCGTGTCTTTGTAACATATAGCTTGGTCTGTGTCTTCATGTCATATTTGCAAAAAAAATTGCGAGCATGCTTCATGATCTCGTATCAAATCACGGTTCGTGTCCGTGTCGTGTCTTTGTAACATACATTGGAAAGTACCAATTACCAAAACCAAGCCGGCATGCATTTGCATCATCTTGCACCACAAAAAAAAATTCATGCGGTGGCAAACGGGTCGGATTTAGGATGGGGCATTTGCAAATTTTTGCTGTCTCAGATCCAATCCAACTCTCCAATGTATTTTCTGGTTTGAAATCCAAACCATTTGCATGCATAAGATATAGTCAGATGGCATTAGATATAGGGGTGTCAACGGGTGGGGATTACCAGGACCCAACCTAAACCAAACCCTATAAGGTCCGGGTATGGTGATAAATAAGAAGACCCAGGTCCAGACTTGAAGGTCCGAATAATACATGGACCCGGGTATAGTTTGTGAAATTTTATACCCCGACCAGTGCCCGACCCGAGTTCTGGTTTAAGACCGGCAATTTTTCAATGTAAAAATGATTAAAAAAAAATATGGTTTTACCGGGTATGACCCGGATCTGTCTCATGTAGTTCTTATTGAGTCCAGGTATGTTTTCTCTTATAATGGGTCTGATTATACTAGAGTCTGGACCCGATACTATACCCAAAAACTAGGGCCAGGTCTGGTTCCACCTGGGTCCGACCGGTTGACACCCCTAATTGGATCTGGTGCAACATGACCTAGGCGCCCCCAACCTAGGTCCAGTCCATTACGTTATCATAAATCAACCTCATCTGAGTTAGATGGATAAGAATGCAGCTCAGCCCTAAAATGGACCCCCTTTTTTCACTCTTCACACACCAAGAAAACCACAAACAGGCAGAAAAAAAAAAGAGACCGTCAGTGTTTGAAAATTTCAAGAAATTCGGACCACCAATTTTTTAATACTTCAACTTTCAAGTGCGTCTTGGACGGTGTGCGGCTGGTCAGTGAGCTCGGCGGACAAGGCAGCTGAACCAACGGGGTCAAAGTTCAAAAAACAACCCATTATTCTTGAAAAGAGACGTCCGAGGACCGATCTTTTTAAAGAAATTGTCAAATAAGGGTTTAACTAAGTTCTAAATAAAAAAAAGGGCTTAACTAAGTTTGATCAGCTCATGTCATCCCCCTGAATCGCTTATAGTAAAATTGTTCAACTCTGGCTTTTTTTCTATACTAATGCTAAATTCACTTTTTGGAAG
This sequence comes from Nuphar pumila, assembly GCF_984573655.1. NCBI lineage: Eukaryota > Viridiplantae > Streptophyta > Magnoliopsida > Nymphaeales > Nymphaeaceae > Nuphar > Nuphar pumila. Next base: position 101,288,269 of record NC_143252.1, on the reverse strand, counting down.
CAACGATGAAAAAAAATACATTTTTTTTAATATGCATATATATATATATATATATATATATAAACAAGGGAAAACCTAGCCGATGCCTGAGACTAAGTTTGGACCCGATTGTCTCATCAGAAACAAAAATCGATAAAAATGTAGATGGCAATAGCTTTCCCTAAATTAAAATTAAAACATGACAAATCTGGCCAATTAATTGTTTTCTTGATGAGTTTGCCTTTATCACCTGAGAAGGCACCCCCTGTGGTCAAACTAGGGGGTGTCAACGGGTCGGGTTTACCTGAACCAGTTCCGTACCAAACCTTATAAGGTCTGGGTATGGTGATAAACAAAAAGATCTGATTAAGACTCGGGTCTGGACCTGAAGGTCTGATTAATACATGGAGTTGGGTATAGTTTGTGAAATTTTACACCAGTCCCAGGCTTTGACCCGAGTTCCAATTAAGACCTGTAATTTTTCAATGCAAAAATGATAAAAAATATTATTTTACTGGGTATGGCCATGGTTAATGTACTTCTTATTGTGTCTGGGTATGGTTTTTCTTATGGTGGGTTTGATTGAACTTGGGTCCAAACCGACGAAAATTGGGGTCAAGTCCGAACCAAACCTGACCCGTTGACAATCCTAGGTCAAACCAATTGTCTAAGTTGTCACCTTAAAAAACAGGCTTTCGATTTCGAACTTGAGACGTTACGTTAGCCTTACAAGTCAAGCCGGCTCTGTTGGCCAACTGTGCACTCCCCTAGGGCGCAACTAGTGCAGGTGGTTACCTTGTGTTGGGATGTTGCAGGTTCAAAACCCAATGATATAATTGTATAGTTGATAGGGGTCTGCCTAACTCCAGCTTGCCTTTAAAAAAAAAAAGTGTGCCCATATTATGATTTACAAATAGGCGATTCATTAAAAGTAAACTATTGTATCAGGATTTTAGCATTTTTTAATATCTCAAATAAATATCAATCATAGTTGTGACTAAGATTTAAATCCCATCGATTCAAATTAATTATGAATGACCTGGTTGAGACTGGCCTTGACTCAATAATCTTGAAAAGCGACTCAAGTTAACCTGGCCAAGATTAAGCCTTTTGTTGGAATTGATTTCATATTCAATTCCTGTTTTAATGGAAATTCTTGTCTTTCATTCTTGCTGTTGAAAAAAGAATTATTCTTGGTCATGGTCCTTGTTTGAGTAAACCTATTGCAGCAACTTGGCTAGGTTCTTTGGATTACACATAATCTTGCCAAGAACAAGGTGTTTTAAGTAAAAAAATATTATAACATAGTCACAATGCTTGTTCACACGGGAAAACTGATCACCCGTGATGGTTAATATGTTAAAGAAAATGGTTGAAATTAACTTTTTTTTTAAGGAAAAATTGGGGTACTTGAAATTAACTTGAAAATGTAGAGAGGTTATTTTCCAAATTTAATTGTTGTAATTAAGTTATATATGTTCCTTTCATGTGACCACTCAGTGTCACATTTTTCTTTTTCTTTTTATCTAGAAGTAGTTGGATCCATTTAGGACATCCTCCAACAATTAAACATCCTCCAACAATAAATATAAAAATACATAAATTATTTTTAAATATTATTGTAATGACTTTAACACATGTCGCATTTTGATTGACACAAAATATTTGTAATTATTTTTTAGCCCATTCAGAATAATTCACTTGAGTATCTGTATCTCTCGATTCACCTGAATCGTTGGCCAAACGATACAGGGCTGATATCCGCCAACCTCGACCCTTGCAAAGTAAACGTCGAGTGGGATCACAGACGAAACGTCGCTCAGGTGGGTTACGCTGCCCACCTGGGGTGGTTACAGGAAGAGAAGGGGGTGTTACCCCTCTCCCTCTCCCACAAATGAAAAATGAGAAGAGAGAGAGGGAAACGTCTCCTCCAATAAAGAAAAGAGGGGTAAAGGGGGTAACAACTACCCCTCACCCATGGTTATAAAAGCCATCGATCTCCTCTCTCTTCCTCTGTCATTTTCTGGTAAAGGGGACACCAAGAGAGAGAGAGAGAGAGATTCAGAAAGAATGAGGAAAGGATAAGTGAGAGAGGTACAACGACAACGAGGGACGTCACCGCCAGCCAAGGTATACACCTCTTTCCCATTTTTTTTAAAGAAAGGGGGCGTCAACCACCATGCAGTTGGCGACAATGTGTAGAGTCGCAGGGACAGGGGGGAACCCTGTCCTTGCCACTCATATGGGTGGTGAAAACGAGGGAGAGTTCCCTTTGTGATCACAACCAGCAACCGGCGAATTGCCAGTAACGGAAAAAAAAAGCACAGTGGTGTCACCGCATTCGGATGGAGGGTGCCCTGCAACAACCACTGGCAACTGTGAGGTTGCCAAAGACAGTTGCATAGCGAAACAGAGGGAAGACGAAGCTAACTCGGGCAAACTCTGTCTGTGTTTAATAGCAGACCCAGTCGGTCGTACTGCTTAGTATGGGCATGACCCAGATTGAGTCGACTCAGAAGATGATCGGGGCGACTTAGTCCGGGCATGACAGTCCGAGTCAACAAAAAAAACATCTTCGACAGACCGACTCGGTCTGGACAGATTGAGCCAGGTCTGATTTGTCAGGACAGATCGAGTCGAGTCTATTTTTAATGGACCGACATAGCTCAGACTGAGTAGGGTCTGTTGTTGGTAGACCGACTCGGTTTGTGCCAATGATTGGGTTAGACTGAGTTGGACAGGTTATAGAAAATATAAATAAATATATATGAGAATATATATATGTGTATGTGTGTGTGTGTGAGCGCACACACATAAGTGGAGATGAACTTGTACATAGAGTGGAGTGAAAATCGAGATGGTGAAGGCTTTGATTTTCCAATACGTCTTGGATTCGAGTTTGGATCCAAACTCAAATCAGATCATGTGTACCTAAAGTGGATCCACAACTAATTGGATCCAGTTAGGTTTAATTCAAATCCAAGCATTTTCCATCGTTGATGCCAAACCATCACGAAGAGGTTTGGATCAGGCATACTAGATCCAAGATCCAATCAGAGTTATCGTTGAAACTTAAATGATCCGCTTTAAAATAAGAGTGGATCTGAATCTGAAATTCAATCAAAAGATCTCGTTAAACTAAAATCTGAATATGAATTAAGTATAATGTAAAGACAAAATGAATCGAAAAAAAATTACAAGAACCCAAGGGTAGTCGAATAGTAAAAAGATCATCTTGCCCTCAGTATGCTTGATTAGTAAACAAGGCATAAACAAGGTACCCTGATATCAAATTCAAGTAATTTTTGGATCATTGAATTCTTCTCTTTGAGTAGGATCTATTGGAAAAAGATATGATGATAAACTCAGACATATCAGAGTAAGAGTTTCACATTAAAGCTCAAGAGTATTTTCATAATTTTTTTTATAAATATGAGACTTTAAATAACGATACAAGATATTCGTCGATTTCATATCAAAATTTGTGAGAAGGCTAAAGTTATTCCTTAGAGTTGGAATTTAAGCGTTTCAAGTGAGTGAACACTTACAAATTTCTTCTTAGTTAAATAAAATACATGCTAGTTAGTTTAGGTATCTTTCAATGTGAATAGAACAACTGTTTAACATGCTTAGAAATTCATAACCTTGATGTTCAATATAATGATTAAATATGATGATATATGGTACATGCTTCTTCATTTATGACATGATTTAAATTATAAATGTATCATGTGTGGAGATAATCATGATATTACTGCATGTAAAAGATTGATGTATGATTTTGAAAAATGAGTATAGAGTTTCAGGATAAGATTTGTCCTGAGAATATCACGCTTATGCCTTGATGGGGCATTGTAAGTGTCGTGATTTAATGAGTTGACTCTGTAGTGGGTCATTATCCTTAAATAAATAACATGTAAATACATGTTAAAAGTAGTTAGTGGACATATATTAAGGATTATATAAGACACTAACTTTAAGAAATAAAAGTTGAAAGAATAATGCGCATAAGATAACAACATAGAACATGATAAAGAACTCTATTAGGTGAGGTATGGTCTAGGACATTGTTTGAGGTATGTACCTCATTCGTAACTTGAGAATTGCTTAGAAATTCTTAGGTGACCCTTAGGGGTTAAAATATTTCTCACTAGACTCATCTACGATATAACATAAACCACAAAACCTTGAGGGCAGGTATAGCTCTTCAACACCGTGGGGGCACGTATAGCTCCTTGAGTACCTTGGGAGCAAGTATAACCACTCAAGCTTTTCGGTTAGCTAACAATGAGCACTTTGTGGCTCCCGACTTGCAACCGATGAGCAGCTGCAACACTTTTATCCATAGTCTAAGCCGATTTGGATTATGATGTTGTGAGTGGTTTATATATCTGACCAACGGCATAAACTTTGCGTTGTCTATATGGGTTGCTACGCCCAAAGAGGTTATTTTTGAAATAGCTGATTAGAGTAGAATGTGAATGTCTATTTTAAGTGTGATGATATAGAGAATGGTAAATAAGGGTAAAAATTTATAAATAACATTTGTGCTTAGTTAGTAAATTAAACTAAGATTAGGAGCTTATAGCTCACTACACTTGTAATGGTCATGTCTAATTTGTAAATAGAAACTTACTGAGTTGTGGACTCACCCCTTCTCATGGTTGCAACTGTAAGTTCAAGGATTATTGCTAACAAAAAGAATTGACTATGGAGATTAGACTTAACTGCCACCAGACATCACAACATTTGAAGTATTGTTCATTTTACATTTGTATTTATTATGTCCATGCACTTGTGACATTTTTGGATAATAACAATTATTGTCAATGGATGTATGGACCTTCAGTTATTATAAAAAAATAAAAATTCTAACATGGTTTTGAGGTTATTTTGTTAATTTTTCTCTCAGAACTAATGTCCACGAACCAAGGCTCGAGAGGCCCCAGTTTGGGTTGTTATAATTGCTATCAAAGCCAAATTTTGAAAAAAAAACAATTATAAAAAATGAATATCATGGATTGAGGATTATCAAGATTATAAGGTCTTATAAGAAGGATAATTTGAACCATCCAAATGAATCAATGACAATGAGTCATAGGGAAGTCCACATAGTTGGTTAGATCCTCGACTTATTAAGTGTTTCATGTTAGCAGGTATGAACGCTAACAGTTGTAATAGCAATGGAGGTGACCAAATGAGTGATAGGGATGCAAAAAGTAGGAGCCTTAGCATCGTTCGATGCGATGATAATCTTAAATACATAATTTAAATTGTAGAAAGTAGGAGCCTTGGCATCGTTCGACGCAATGACAATCTTAAAAGTATAAGCAGATACATATATATGTAATATGCAGAAAGCAGAAGCTTTGGCATCGTTCGATGCGACGACAATCTCAAATACATATATATTGCTTTAATCTAGAGCTTTTATCGTTAAATATCCCACGATAGTCGTAAGGAGACGTGCGTGAACACCGAAGTGTCTCAGAAGACATAAACCAAGGACTAGAGTCAGATACTACTTCAAAATATATATGATATATATCACAACACAAATCATCAAATACTTGAAAAAGAGTGATTGGCGAATCAAACTTACTCTCCGATCAATGAAGAACGGCTCTGGTGTGCTTTGTCTGCTTCGAACTAGGTTCAAACCTCCTTTTGAAAGGCTAACTAGGTAAGATGAGTTTGACCGAGTTGAGAAAGAGGAAGAGCAGGTCAGGCTGCTAAACCCAAGTGGTTTAGACAAAACTAGATTTGGACCAAGTCAACTGGGTAAGGTAGGTTTAGACTTAGCCCAAGTAGGCTAGGTCTGGGTTTAGGATGAAAAGAAACTTTGACTTTAAGTGGGTTTCGACCAGGTCAGGTAGGTTCAGACCAGATCGGGTAGGCTCAGACCAAGTGGGCTAGGTAGAGGAGGTTTCTAGAGAGAGAATAAGAGCAACTGAGAGGGGTAAAAAATTATGATAAGAGAGAGAGAGAGAGAAGATAGATATTTATAGCCAAAGCTCACTTCTTTCTAAAAAAAATTATGAAGCCTTTTTCTATTTTGCCCTTGTCTTTTTGAATAAAGACTAGAAGTTTCTTTGATGTGGGGCCCACATAGAATATTTTATGAAATATCTTGTGGGTCCCACAAGATATTTTTTGAGGAATATCATTGTGGGTCCCACCAATATTTTTGTGGGTCTCGTAAAAATTTTGAATTTTCAGCAATTTTTTCTGAAAAATTCTAAGTACACCATTCTTTTCGTATCAACGAAACTAAGAAAGTTGGATCATACAAATTTCTTAATTTTACTCAAGGAGAAAGTTATGGCTCTCTGACTATTTACGCATATATTTACAAGGATACATATATCCTAAGTATAACTGGTTCATTGAAATCGATTCAATTCACATTTTGGATCTATATGCTATTTTTACATAAAAATGTCTCGTGAATTTATTCAGAATTTTTGCTAAAAAATTGTGGGTCTTAAATCATTACTCTCTTAAAAGAATTCCATCATCTAAATTTTCTTAAGAATATTGTGTAAATAACTCAGGATATTTCTTCTATATATTCGATTCATAATGTTATCAATAAAAGACTAAGTAGGCGTGATGTTTCTCTCACTAGTATGTCATTCGCCTAGTTTGACATCGCTTTCATTCCAATCATAACCTTATATCACGATCTATGATAGATGAGGGTATGCTTCTCATATCTGAGTTCAAATTTATTCTATATCGATAGCAACTTTGTTAAATTGATGTTCCTCTAACTGGCTATCAATTATAGCCATTCGATGAAACTATTTCATACACCCTAATCATTCTTACAAGGATTAACCATATTAGAACAAGTCTCATGTCAGATTACCTGGTCTTCGAAATGTACTTCCTCACAGATCTGCCCTCGTCAGACTCACCTGATATTGGTTAGTACACCCTCACAGAATCATACTAGCCAAGCTACTGGTTTTGAAACATATACACTCACGTAGAGTTGTACATCCTCACAGGCTCTCCCTGAATAGACTATCCGATCTTGAATATGTAAAACCTCACATGACTCTTTTCTTGAGAATAATTCCTCAACAGTTAACGAATTTTATTTAGTAACTTTTAGCATTCTAATTATGCAAACTCAATTACCCACTCATAGGGTTGATAGCCGCCAATTTGGGTACAAGTACATATAAATTCAATTTGACAAGTCCAAAATTTTTTTAGGAAAAAAATACATATAGATTTAGATGGCTATACACAAGGTAATGAGCCATTTGTCTAGGCTCGAGCATTCCTTTGATTTTGTCTTCTGATTGCCTATTTACCCAACACAACTCTACCTATCAAGGTATTTAGATTCCTTGATATGGTCATTATCCGTGAGTTGTTTGATTGACACCGCATAGACATAATCTATCAAGGATTTCTGCTCTTCCTTAGGTAGTGGCAGCTGTTGGGATGGGGTACGTTATTGTATTTGTTGATAGGGTCCTCTAAATCTCACATTTCTCTATTTAAGATCTAAGGCATTTTTACGATATTCTCTTATATGATGGCTTGGTTTGTCGTAATATAGGCAACCCTCCATATCACGGAGACAAACCCCTTTGGGGTGATCTGAGCTTACACCTCAAGCAACAAAAATTTGACTGTTGGTAGGGCTGATTGGCTTTCACCATCTGTGATGGTCGTTCGGTCGGTGGAGTAAAGTTCTTTACTTAGAAATCTTTCTTATGAAAAGGTGGTCGTGATTCTTGGCCACCTGAGAACATCCTTTTGTTGTTCTCATTGCTCGCTATAGGTCTCTTTCCTATGACCTCTTTGGATCGCTCCCAGTCTGCATTAATCTTTGAAGCTACCGCCACAGTGGCTTGGAATGTCTAGGGCATACTAGTAATGACATAAGATTATAGCCCTTCTTGTAATCTATTTATGTATTTATCGGCCCTCTCATGGTCAGTGTCGAATAATCGTGAGTAGTACCGCTCAAGATTTTAAAATTTTATGGTATAGTCGATAAGGCTCACTACCACCTTGCTCCAGTTTTAAAAACTCTATTTTTTTTTTGTTTTTAGAGTGCAACGAGAAGTAGTTGTCCATAAACATTTTCTGAAAATCATCCCAAGGGATGACTTCAAGCTGTGAGAACTGGACGATCTTGGTGGTATCCCACCACTTTCATGTCTTTCAGCCTATACGTGTCGAAGTTAGTCTTTTTGTCTTTTGGTACTTCCAATACCAAGAATGTATGCTTTGTTTCCTCGATCCAGCTTTTTGCAAGCCTTGGATCGACTCTACCGGTGGGTCAAGTTTGAGGAACTTTTCATAAGTTATTCCTCGAAAACTCTAATTACGAGGCGGGGCTAGTTCTTGCCTCATTTTATGGATGGCAGTCACAAGTTTGTTGAGGGTCTCTAGCAAGAACCCCTGCATGTGGGACTGCTTGCTTGGCATGGTTCTCTCCGTCGTAGGAGTCATTTATCTAATCACACACAAGCAAATGTGGTTTAGTCTCTCGATGTATATAGAGAAGTAAAATTTTATTTACTTATATATATTCCATCGCATCAAGCATACATCGCCTTTAAATATAAATGTCACACCACACTGGTGGACATTGGTGGTGAGAAAGCATACATATGAGTCTGTTGACTCCAAACATGACCAATTTTTTAAGAACTAGGTTTCTTCTTTGACGTAAATGACCTAAAATAAGCCCATCGATCGCCGCATCACCTTGGCTTAGGCGCAGTTGGAGCTGGCTCAGGCAGCACTTCCACACTCTCAGGTAAGGCCGATGATGCCCATCCATTCTATGGCATAGCAACATCATGACTCGGGAAATCTGAAATCATGATGGGCGAATAAAAGAAGTTGTATCATTTATTTAGGCCATTGAGGCTAGGTGTAGATGATGTTGGGTGATAGCTTGGCGAGTGATAGAATTCTGCAAGGAATAACCAATCATTGCCTCTCATTTCATCTGAAATCGATGGGGTGCTACTACTCTCAACACTCGAGTGATGGGGTCCACTGATGCGCGAGGTCTCATCTTTAAGACAAAGCGATGCCTGTCGACCCCATATCAATGGTATGTTTTTTTTGGCATTCATTGGCGAAATGCCCATCTTTGCCAGAGTACTAGCAGTCTTCAATTTTATACGGGTATATCCACTCATCGTGCATAAACTTGCACAGATAACAATAGCCTCGTGAATCGTGGGTTGCCATCTATATTTGACAAGGGTTTACCCGATCATAAAGTATAAAATCTTACTTACAGTGTGATACCGCGAACATGATGGATCTTGAACCGAGTTTCTTAGATACCAATTTTATAACTCTCCAGATTTTCAAAGCAAAGCTAAGTTGAAAATTTCATAAATGTCTTTTTTTTCTTTGCAGCAGAACTTAAAAAAGGTTTTAGCAACAAAAATTGATTATAATGAGTCATCGATTTTAGAAAACTCTGAGCAAGTCATAGGTATGTGGCCAAGCACTCATTGACCACCAAGGTATTTTATTTAACAAAATGATCATACATAATTTCATACAATTTCATGCATGATCATGTCCGATAATCGCTTAAAAATGTTTTTTTGTGAAGGTTTTTATGGTTTTTATCAAAAATATAATTTGAACAAATTGAGCCTTTTTAGAGTAAATTGGGGAAATTAATTAAGTTTTTAGAAAATATTTTTAGAAACAGGTCTTTTGAAATATTAAAAATTTTACCTACCCTTTTTGAAAGATTTTATGAAAACCTAATTAGAAGACTATAAATAGTTATTTTTGAGAAAGAGGGGACATTTTTTCCCCTTTGGAGTTCATGCCCCCTCCTCTTTCTCTCTCTCTCCTCTCTCTCTTTCCCCTCTCTCTTCCTACTAATTCTTTCCATGTTCTTCCTTTCTTCTTTCTCTTCTTTCTCTTCTTCTCTTCTTTTAAACCCTTTAATTACCAGTATCTTTGTTCTTTATTCGTCAGTGAGGCATGTGCGATAAGTGGAAAGGCCATCTTTTTTCTCTCAACCATTTTGTCGGAGGTAAGCCATAGGTATACCTCTTCTCTCCCTTTTCCATTGTATTTAGGATCATTGCATGCATCGTAGTTAGTTTTATTTTTACCATCTTCATCACATATAGCATGATTTGATTTCTATCTTGTTTTACTTTCAACATATTGCATCTTGGATAGCGTAGCATAGCGTGCTTAGTGTTAGTCATTTTTATTATATATTTGTTTTTACTATTTGCTGCAATTAGAGATACTCGATATGTATTGATCAAACGGACCGGCTTGTGGATCGGTTTATAGATTTTTTTTAGAAATAAATTGTTTGTTTAGCTAATTCAGAGCACAACATTCGATCTTGGAGATTGAGTTGGCTCAGATCCAATGCATCTAATCTGACATGCATGAGCTCTTGATCACGCAGATCAGACATGATTATCATACAAACCAATTGAGGCTTGTTGCCATATTTTTTTCCCGAGCCCGAAGATGTAACCCGATCAACACATAAACTGCAACTTCCTTTATTTTTGGGTCTGTAGCAGATCGGCATAGAGTGCATGCCCTATCAGTTTGCAGCCAGCCCTTGGACGGATTCCTTAGCAGCCAGTCTAGTGTAATCTCTGAATCAGAATCAGAATCAGAATCATCAAATGGTTTGCACGCTCATCGAGCCTTTGCATATTGCGCCATCTTAAATGAGTGTGATCATTGTTTCTTAGTTTAATATAACTTGCTAGTTAGCTTCAATTAATGTCTTTTAGTCATTAGATTAAGTTTTCTTGTCATTCATTAACATGCTTACTTATTTAGTTTAGTGCTTAGTTCATTTTTAATTAATTTAATTAGATCATTTAGTCAAGTTTATGGTTCAAATTGATTAGATTAATTCATAGGGTTCTATAGTTAGTTTGTTATGCTTATTTGTCTTTTAGTTAGTTTGTTTCATAATTTGATTCATGTTAGTTATAGAATTAGTTATGTTATTTTGTCTTGTAGTGGAGTTTGGCATATTAGTTTGTTTATTACTTTTGTGATTTTTCTTCAAACTAACCTTTGATTTTCTCATAGTTTTTCTTTGTATTTTTGTGTTTTGTCTTTTTTTTTTGCAGGGAAGCATTTAGACATGCGGTGAATTCTCAAAAGTACCCTAAAAGAGCTCTCTGAGATCCCCAAAAGGCCCCTCAGGGAGCCCTCAATAACAAGGGAGAAGCATAAGACGATAAGAAATGACTAGGGCTCAGAGCACTGAAGACTTTTTCTTATTTTTTAGTTTAGGATGTTATTTTATTTTAATTAAATTGAGTTTATAATAAGGCACTTATTATTCTTTTTATTTATTTAAGCCCTCCGTAGAGGGCCGCACTCTCATTTAGTTAATTAATTCTTTTATTTTCAAGGCAATAAAGCATACTTTAGCTTTTCTGTGGAATATAAAGTATTTTTCCATTCTCTGAGTTTGACCCAGACTCCACCACTCATGCGAGCCTATTTTTATTATTTGGTGTCTAGCTTTCACACTATTTTTATTAAAAATATTATTTTAAAAATCAATTTCATAAAAACTTATACCAAATTTTTGGCGCCGTTGTCGAGGAACGATGATTAAAATATAAGTATTCACTTTATTGCCATTGTGTGTTCTCGTTTACTTAGGTTGCTAGTTTCTCTTTTGTTCTTTACTTAGGATTGTTAGTTTCTTTTCCTGTTTAATTGTTTAAGATTGCTAGTTTCTTTTAGTACTTACGATCTAGAACCACGTGTTTGCAAACTATAGATATCAACTTACCTTTCTTGCACAACCCACCTATTAGGCTTCCCCTTGAAGGTGACTGCGCATGATTGGTACCGTGCTCTTAGTTTATTTTTGAAAGATATATGTTGGGCGCAAGTGTGTGGTGTTGTGTTTACTACTTTTTAGTTTTCTTTTTCTTTACCTTCTTTGTGATTTAGCCGCTCTACATGTTAGGTAGATAGAAAACCAGTTTCTTAGGATGGTTGTTGCATCAGTCTACCCTTAGGAACATGCAAAGGCGACACTCGCTTGACTCTGAGCTTGCTGAGTTAGTTGAGGACCCCGAGCCCCTTATTAGGAGAGGTTGTCGATCCGGCTCCATGGTTGAGGATCAACAGATGACCTATGCCCTAAGGGAGTATTTCATACCTAATGAATATACTTCTGCCTCCTATATCGTTAGACTCATTGTAGGAGCCCCTCATTTTGAGATCAAGACCAACATCATTCAAATGCTACCATTCTTTTATGACATGAGCAACGAAGACCCCTATTGTCATCTCGATGAGTTTATCGAGATTTGCTCCATTATGCAGATTAATAATTTTAGAGATGAAGCATTGAGGTTGACGTTGTTCTCGTTCTCCCTTAAAGACAAAGCCAAGCACTAGATGAAGACCCTAGACACTGTTCAAATTACCACTTGGGAATGCATGCAGCGCGAGTTCCTCAAGAAATATTTTCCAATTAGTAAGACAAACTAGTATCGAAAGGCTATCACCAACTTTTCTCAGATTGAGGGAGAACAATTCTATGAGACGTGGGAGATGATGAAAGATCTCTGAAAGTATCTCCACCATCAGGTACCCCGTTGGCACCTGGTGCAGCACTTTTATGATGATCTGACTGAGAAAGACATACAAATGGTTGATTCTTTATGTGGGGGTATGTTCATGCTCAAGAGTGAGGACGAGGCATGAGCCCTGTTCGAAACGTTGAGTGGAAATGCTATATACAATACCCTGTCTTCGAGACTTGATAGGATCATATATGTTTTTAATGGTCCTAAAAATGGGAGGAATTTATGTAGTTGGGTCTGAACATGAATTGCAAATCAAAGTGGACCAGTTGACCAAGAAAGTTGATCAATTACTGGCCAACCCAACTTCATTAAATCATGTAGGAAAAGTGTGTTAGCTATGCGCTAGCTCTGCACACTATGTTTCGGATTGTTCGACAGTGTCACTCTATCCTAAATTTGTTAAGAAGCAAGTAAGTGTTGCTCAAGGTTTTGCGAGACCAGTACATGATCCTTATGCACCCACCTATAATTCGGGATGAAGAAATCACCCCAACTTTGCGTAGAGCAATCCATAAGCCCCATCTTATCTGCCTTCTCAGACCCAAGCCAGACCAGATAACCTCCCACAAGGTTACCTGCGGTTCACATTCCCATAGGCCCATCCCTACCTTAGCTTGCCTTCTCCCCAAGAGCCCATATTGAGTCAATCTTTTCAGGAGAAGCTTTTTTATGCCTTTTCTAACATCAAGGCTAACCTCAGTTTCCATACATAGTCGATAGCCAAGCTAGAGACCCAGATGGAACAATTGGTTGAGGCCTTGAGCAAGCGAAGCAAGGAAAGCCTCCCAAGTTAGTTTGTTGTCAACCCGAGGAGTAAAGAACCCATGCACCACAACCTATACATCACAGTCTCATCAAGACCAGGCAAACTCTGTTATGACCCTTCAGAGTGATAAGGAACTCCACCCTACTCATGAGAAGACTGGAGAGCCCAGTGACATACATATTGACCAGTCGATCTCTCCTACCAGGCCCAAGGAAAGTGGGCAGGGCCTATGGCTTGTGCCTTATCCTTCGTATATTCCTAGAGCCCAATTTTCTCAAGCCTTAGTAAAACCAAATGATTTTGGCAAGCAGAGGACCAGAATGCATGAAATGCTTGACTCATTCAAGCATGTTCACATAAACCTATTCCTGCTAGATGTCATCCAACAAGTGCCTGCTTATGCAAAGTTTCTTAAAGAACTTTGCATGCAGAAGAGAAAATCAAGATCGTTGCTCAAGAAGATTTTCCTGACTGAGTAGGTGAGCTCGGTATTTTGACACCAAGCCCCACCTAAACTGAAAGACCCTGGGGCACAAATAATCTCTTATGTTATAGGAAACATGACCATCGAGCGTGCATTGCTCGATCTTGAGGCAAGTGTGAATATACTTTCGGGTTCCCTTTATGACACTTTTGGGATTGGAGATTTGAACCCCACGATGATGGTCTTGCAGTCAGATGATAGGTCTACCAAGTGTCCATGAGAAATCTTAGAAGACGTGTTAGTCAAAGTTGAGGACTTTTATTTTCATGTTGATTTTCTCGTTCTGGACATGGAGGGCAATAATATCGCTCACGAGATCCCAATCATTCTTGGCCACTGCCAACGCTCATATTGATTGTCGTACTGGGGAGATGGATGTTTCTTTTGGCAATAAGCATTTGCGCATAAACATTTTTTATGTTGCCACGAGAGTGACATAAAATGACGAATGCTTACATGTGACAGACGTTTAATGGAAACAATCTGATCCATAGTTGGATGATTGTTTGAGTAGATGTTTAGTTTATGGCTCACCATTAGATGAGAATAGTCTCTACTTGGAGACTAAACTCATTCTTAGCATGCTAGAGAGATATTGCAGGGTTCAGAGGGGTAGAGTTAGAGGAAATGTTGTGGGCAGGGTCATAAATGAAACCATTTTCCTCAGAACTCCTGATTGAGCATGACTTCACACCATTGATTTCATTGACAATGGAGGGTAACTAGAGATCCGTCTAGTTGAGGATGTAAAACTTAGCACTTTATGAGAGACAACCTATATTAGTGTTGTAATATTAGTAGTTTTTCTGTTTTGTTTCTTATTTTGAGTTAGGTGTGTGGAAGATAGATCATGTATGCATTGCATTTTTGTGCAAGTGAGATTCCACAGTGCGGATCAGGTGACTTCTACTACTTTCCTCCTATTTCTTTTGTTTCTCATGTTCTTTCATATAGTTTCTTGCAAGCATGGGGGCGTGTCAATGAGGACAGTGTCATTCAAGCATGGGGGAGGGTGTAGTTTGCACACCTGATTTTTTGCACCCGATCTTTTTTTTTTGTCTACTTGCAAATTGATGAAAACTCATAAAAACTAGGCTTTTAAGGAATGAGTTTGATCTTATATGAATGCTTTACATAATCTGATGTTTTTAGAGAATTTTTAAGCCCCACAAGAATTTTTTTTCTCAACACTAATCTAGAAAAATATGATTATTTATGTGGATTTCAAAGAAATGATGATAGATGCATGTTAGAGTTTATTTTGAATCATACATATGAATATGGATAGTATATTTTTAAAAAACTCAACAAATTAACAACATTGAAAATAAGGGCTCAAAAGTAAAAAAAAAGTGCATATGTTTAGTTATTTAATCTCTTTGTATTATTTAGTAACTGGGCTCTGACACAAGTTGAAGTGTTTTAGTCCCATGTCGAAAAGGATAATAAAGGAAGTAACTTCTTTGTCTAAGTTAATATATGTGGCCTATTTTGTTCGAGCAAGTAGAGCCTGAGGGGTGTTTACACTTGGTGCCCTAAAGCCATCTGGTTTGGGAGCCACCGACTTGAAAGCCCGTTACATGGACTTTATAGAGAGACTAATAGATGTTGACATTGCACATGACAAGAAGAAAGTTATATATAAACTATGAGAATGGAAGGTCTAGTGACTCGAGCAATTAAGTCTAAGGGATACTTTGTATCTGATGTCTTAAGGTCGTCTAGCATTGGAATCACTGGCCCAAAGCTTGTTACACGGGTCACGATAATTGCAAATTTGATATAGTGCTCAATAAAAAGAAAGAAAAAGTCTAAAAAAAAATTAAAAATTGAAAAAGGAAAAAAAATCAAGAGCAAGAAAGAAAAAGTTCACTGCTTAGGAATAAATATTGAGAAAACCTGTGCAGACAACATATAAGTGAGGAGTAATAAATAATGACATGTATGTATATAATTTTTTGAGAATAAAACATAAATGATTATGGTTTTCTTAAAAAAAGTAAAAGAAAGACTTTTATTCTGTGGTGGTATGTAAAAGGCTCTAATTATGTTATGAAAGTGTAATGGTATGAAATATTTGTGAAAACAAACCCCTTAATTACCTAATACTTTTTGAAGCTTATTTTTTATGTATACATGATAGAGATGTTCGTGGGTAGCGTCACTGCAAACCCTTACAAGACCTTACTTGCCCACTGGGGTAACCCAAGGGTTTAAAGAGTTTGTTGCATACGCTAAATATAACTGTGATTCCTACGAAAGTGAGTTAGGTTTTTATTCTTTTTAGTTAATTTGTTTTTGTTAGGTAAGTTTGCTCGAGGACTAGCAAACGATAAGCATGAGAGAATTTGGTCATGCTTAATTTTTATGTATAATTTCATACATTTTCATGCATGATCATATATGATAATCGCTTAAAAATGCTTGTTTGCGAACGTTTTCATGCTTTTTATCAAAAATGTAATTTGAGCAAATTGAGTCTTTTTTTAATGAATTGGGAAAACTAATTAAGGTTTTAGAAAATATTTTTAGAAAGAGAGGTCTTTTGAAATATTAAAAATTTTATAAACTCTTTTTAAAAGATTTTTTAAAAACCTAATTAGAAGACTATAAATAGCTATTTTTTAGAAAGAGGGGATGTTTTTTCCAATCTGGATTTCACGCCCCCTCCTCTGCCTCTCTCTCTCTCTTTCCCCTCTCTCTTCCTATCGATTCCTTCCCTATTCTTCCTTTCTTCTTCATCTTCTTCTCTTCTTCTAAACCCTTTCATCACTGGTATCTTCATTCTTTATTTATCGAGGAGGTGTGTGCGACAAGTGGAAAGGCCATCTTCTTTCTCTCAACCCTTTCATCGGAGGTAAGTCATAGGTAAACCTCTTCTCCTCCTTTTCTGTAGTATTTAAGACCATTGCATGCATCATAGTTAGTTTTATTTTTACCATCTTCATCGCATATAGCACGATTTAATTTCTATCTTGTTTTATTTTCAACATATTGTATCTTAGGTAGTTTATTGATTATCGTTTTCTGAAAAAGTAATGTAGCGTAGCATAGCGTGCTTAGCGTTAGTCATTTCAATCAGAGATACTTGGTGTGTACTGATCAAACGGACCAAGTTGTGGATCAGTTTATATTTTTTTAAGAAATAAATTGTTTGTTTAGCCGATCCAGAGCATGACATTCGATCTTAGAGATCGAGTTGGCTCATATCCAACACATCTAATCTGACATGTGTGATCTCTTGATCATGTAGATCAGACGTGATTATCATACGAACCAACCGAGGCTTGCTGCCATATTTTTTTCCTGAGCCCGAAGATGCAACCCGAGCAACACATAAATGACAACTTCCTTTCTTTTCAAGTCTGTAGCATATCAGCATAGAGTGTATGCCCAATCAGTTTGCATGCAGCCCTTGGATGGCTTCCTTAGTAGCCAACCCAACGTAATCTCCGAATCAAAATTAGCAAATGGTCTGCACACTCATCGAACCTTTGCATATTGTGGCATCTTAAATGTGTGTGATCTTTGTTTCTTAGTTTGATATAACTTGCTAGTTAGTTTCAATTAATGTCTTTTAGTCATTAGATTAAGTTTTCTTGTCATTCATTAATGTGCTTACTTATTTAGTTTAGTGTTGAGTTTATTGTGAATTAATTTAATTAGATCATTTAGTCAAGTTTATGATTCAAATTGATTAGATTAATTCATAGGGTGCTATAGTTAGTTTGTTATGCTTATTTGTCTTTTAGTTAGTTTGATTTATAATTTGATTCATGTTAGTTATAGAGTTAGTTATGCTATTTTGTCTTATAATGTAGTTTGGCATGTTAGTTTGTTTACTGCTTTTGTGATTTTTCTTCAAACTAACCTTGATTTTCTTATAGTTTTTTTTTTTGTATTTTTGTGCTTTGTCTTTTTATTCTTGCAAGGAAGCATTTAGACATACGGTGAGCCCTCAAAAGTACCTTAAAAGATCCCTTTGAGATCTCTAAAAGGTCCCCTCAAATGGCCCCTCAAGCTCCTCAAGGAGCCCTCAATAACAAAGGAGAAGTAGGAGATGATAAGAAAGGACTAGAGCTGAGAGAACTGAAGACTTTTCCTTATTTTTTAGTTAAAGCTGTTATTTTGTTTCAATTAAATTGGGTTTGTAATAAGGCACTTATTATTATTATTTTTTTTAAGCCCTCCGCAGAGGGCCACATTCTCATTTAGTTAATTAATTCTTTTGTTTTCAAGGCAATAAAGAGTAATTTAGCTTTTCTGTAGAATACAAAGTATTTTTTCCATTCTCTGAGTTCGACCTGAACTCCACAACTCGTGCGAGCCTGTTTTTATTATTTGGTGTCTGGCTTTCACATTGTTTTTATTAAAAATATTGTTTTAAAAATCTATTTCATTAAAACTTACACCACAAAACCACTTGTTTACTACAAAAATCACTGTTTGGAAAAACAATATTTAGTTTTATAAAGGCAGCAGTACAAAACTGCCTGGAGAAACCCTAAAACTCAATGTCGCCTTGCTCCGCATATCGCAACGCAGGTTCAACACCTAAAATCTCTATTAAACGGGGTCAGAACCACTGCTGGTCTGGTAAGCGCTCATCTACATATTCAATAAAGTATCAACTCATGAAAATGTACAGACCACTCAAGGTCACAATTCGCAATAACGACGCTCAAGTCTCTGCGACTTAGTGTATATCACGAGAGCCTCCTTAGAGCTACGAGTTGAACATTTCCCTCAAGTTTCTATAACTTGGCGTGAGCCTATTCAGGGCCTCAATTGAACTATTTTGGGTCTCAATTGGAACATCAAGCTCAAGTATTCAATACTTGGCACATATGTATCCCACAAAAGCAAGTGTGAGCTCCTCGAGCTTAACTTAGTTGTGCGGATATCACACGGGTCTTTGCTCTATCGATCCAGTAGTATACCGATCATGACACATTTCTCAAGGTTATGAAGGACTTGACAAAACAACATTTATTCATTCATACATTCATACATCGTTGAACCTGAATCTAATGCATTGTTTCAATATTAACCATTCACTTTCTGGTACACGGGAGAAGCTAGAACTTCAGCATCAATGCGACATTCTAGGGCTTTATTATTTTATATATTTTAGATACCCCAAAGGCCTGTTGACCCTGTCCATGATAAGGTGGTAGAACTCATACCGGGATAACCCTAACAGGCCAGTTCGGATGCATCCTCTACTGCAGTAGTTAGGTTCAATTCTTAGATATTTAAGGATAACCACAACCTCCAACTCTCCTAAGTGACAAGAGGTCCCTTAAACTCTTTGGTTCATGATCAAATACATGTCACTCATGGTTGTACCATCATCGTCTTCTACGATGAACAATAGTTCTAAAGGAGTCCGATGGTCTAAACATTACTTGTCGGATATTTGAATGTCATTCGAGCAAGCCAGTACATCCTGCATTAAGGAAATATGTACCTGACCCCATTCAGTATTCCTAATCACGGTCCAACTGTGGGGTTCCTATGACCTTAAGTTTTATTCATATACACGCTTGACTCTTTCGGGCATCTACATCCATCACAAGCACCTCACCTATTTCGGGTGGACATATAACTCTGGCTCTCCGGCCCTTAGGAGTCTAGTTGTGCAATAATATTTTCCATAAGCATGCATATGACACAATCTTAACATATCGACTACTCGGCATATATTACTGCATCGAGCACTTCACCTAGTCAAGACACAACAACTATTCTAGCTCTTCGGCCCTTATGAGTAAAGTGCCCTTACAGGCAAACATGGGAATGAGCCATTTTGATAGTATTCTCACAACATGGCATCCTCGTATCATTCAACCAGTTTAGGCAATTCTTTTGTCAATCATTTCGACAACACTTTTCCTGCTTGATGGCAGAAGTATGACGACCCTTTCTATGTTATAGAAAGTACTTGACAAAATTTTTGCAGCACTCTCTTTGTATGATGGAGTAATATGTTACGTTCTTTCTGAGCTTTGTTGAGCTTATTCAAAAAATTTGGTAGCACTTTCTCTCTTTGACAGAGAAAGCATGCATTTCTTTTAAGCTCGATGAACATCTTTTCAAAAATTTCAGCAGTATTTTTCCTCTTTGATGGAGAAATCATTATGCTTAACTCGAAAATAGATGTGCACCGTTGTGCGTACTTCACATCCATTGTGGTTCATTGGAACCTTGGGCCTTAGCCAGGCCATGCTTAAGTGACTTAGGTTTTTATGAAAAAATAATTTTGCACAAAAACAAAGCATTTCCAATAGAGGCTTCATTCGTCAAGTAGAATCTTGATCGAAGAGTGACAATTAAAGCACATTGGAGATTTGAAGTTGATCTCTATTTGAACGCTCATTTATGCGCAGTAATATGTAATATAAGCAGGAGCATGTGTTTTATAGTGTGGCAGCGTAAATGAAGACATATTTAATGTTTGACGAGGAAAATTGAACTAAATAACTTGCAAAAAGCATATATATATATATATATATATATATATATATATATATATATATATATATATATATATATATATATATATATATTTACAGAAAGCAGGAGGCATGACATCATTTAATGCGCTGACAATCTTAAATGCGTAATTTAAATTACAGAAAGTAAGAGCCTTGGTGTCGTTTGACCCAACGACAATCTTAAATGCATAATTTAAATTGCTGAAAGCAGGAGTCTGGGCATCGTTTGACACGATGACAATCTTAAATGCATAATTTAAATTACAAAAAGCAAGAGCCTTGGCATCGTTCGACGCGATGACAATCTTAAAAGCATAAGCAGATACATATATATGCAATATGTAGAAAGCAGGAGCCTTGGCATCGTTCAACACGACGATAATCTCAAATACATATATACTGCCTTAAGCATAAGCTTTTATCATAAAATATCCAACGATAGTTGCAAGGAGACGTGCGTAAACATTGAAGTCTCTTTGAGGGCATAAACTAAGGACTAGAGTCAGATACTACTTCAGAACATATATGATATATATCACAACATAAATCATCAAATACTTGAGAGAGAGTGATCAGTGAATCAAACTTACTCTCTGATCGGTGAAGAACAGCTCCAGTGTGCTCTGTCTGCTTCGAACTGAGTTTGAACCTTCTTTCATAAGGCTAAACTAGGTCAGATGAGTTTGGCCTAGTTAAGAAAGAGGAAGAGCAGGTCAAGCTGCTAAACCCAAGTGGTTTGAATAAAATTGGTTTGATCCAAGTCAACTGGGTCAGGTAGGTTCAGACTTAGCCCAAGTAGGCTAGGTCTGGGTCAAATGAATCAAAACTAGGTTTAGTATCAAAAGAGACTTTGATTTTTACTAGACCCAACTGAGCTCAATCCAAGTCTGGGTCAAATGAATCAAACCTAGGTTTAGATCAAGATCTTAGAATTTAAAGAGCATAAAATGATGAAGGTTATTCTGATGGTCCTGGTGAGATAAAAGCATCATAGTAAGAATAAAGCTATGTGGGAGAGTGAGGTAGACATCCGCACATAATTTTCTCAATTATTTTCGAGTAAGATTTGAGAAAAATCTTTTTTTAAGGAGGGTAGAATTGTAACGCTGCCCAGGTGGGTTAGGTTGCCCACTTGGAGCGGTTATAGAAAAAGAAGGGGGTGTTACCCTTCAAAGTGGGGAGAGGGAGGGGAGAAACGTCTCTCCCGATAATAGAAAGAGAGGGGGTGAGGGGGTAATGGCTACCTCTCATGCATGAATATAAAAGTCATGGGTCCCCTCTCCCTTCCCTTATCATTTTTGGCAGAGGGGACACCCTGAGAGAGAGGCACAGCGGCAGTGAGGGACGCCACCATCGGCCAAGGTATGCACCTCTTTCCCATTTTTTTTTTAAAGAATGGGGGCACCAACAACCACACAGTTGCTGGTAGTTGCCAACAATGTGCAGAGTCGCAGGGATAGGGGAGACCTTGTCCCTGCCACCCATATGGGTGGTGAAGACAAGGTGAGTTCCCTCTATCATCACAATCGACAACCGGCATGTTGCCGCTGATAAAAAAATACATAACACGGTGGTGCCACTGTATTCGAATAGAGGGTAGTGGGGAGATCTACATCAACTGTCGGCAACCGTGAGGTTGTCAAAGGTAGCTACATAACAAAATAGAGGAAAGACAAAGCCAACCTAGGCATCAGATAGACTCGGTTTGCATTTAACAGTAGACCAAGTTGACCATGCCTTTCAGTCTGGGTATGTGTAACACCCCAATTTTTATGACCCGAAATTGGTGGAATTTTTTTTTTTGAAATACATTTAAATCTTTTAGCAGTTAACAGCGGAAAAACACATTGGGCATAAAACTTGGTGTGCTACTTCAGATGAATGCTTGCAACCATATAATTATGGAATTTAAACTTTAACAACTAATTAACCATGCATGAAATAAAATCAAGTTCCATAATATCCAAAATTTATCACATTTGTCATTGAATTGAATTAAAGTAAAATCAGAGTTCAGAATTCATGAAGCAGAGAAAAGGTAGGCTCAGTCCCCGTCGCAACCTTCCACCTTCACACGTAAGTACCTACTCATTACCTGAAAATTTTTAAACCATATAGGGTTAGACAACATGTCTTAGTAGAGTAATTATGCTAAACTTGTAAGATAGAATAACAAGACAAGGATTTCAATAGAAATTTCATGGTTTAACATTTTATTTAACTTAAACAATCATACAACAAATCATGCATGTTTAGAATTTTCATATTTAACAGAAAAACATAAATCCATACATTCAAAATACAAAATGCATGAACCATTAAAATGCATGACTTACCATATGCAGAAGCTCTTTCAATGCATGCATATTTTCTTATCTTTAGTTACATTTTCTTAATTAGATGATGCATGCGATGCCAAATTAATGCACACACCATTTAAGTTATCACTTCTTAGCCCTGCTGATACGACACAGGCAGACATTCTCATATCAGGACCATGACACAGGACGTGTTTTACATACAGGGGTGGCTTTAGCCTGGCTAGGTCCATTCACTAAAACGGGGTGAGGGACGTTAATACGAGAGAGATTCTCAACACCTTTCAACCCGATGCATCAGTTTTTCCTCATGAGTACTATAACATCTACGTTGCAGTCTAATGCAGAGGTTTTCTCCCTAAAATCGTGGGAGGGGAGGAGCAACCTTCCGTGCCCGTAACAGAACTTGCCGCATGAAGTTTTGTATCACCTGCTACTCTCCAAGCAAGTATCTTGAATTTAATGTCACATGATTACTTGATTACAGTCATACTTTTTATGCAACATCAAACTTAAACCACTTTATGGTCATGGATGCATTCTTATAAAGCATTGGACAAAGTCATATAATTAAACTTGTAACAGACATTTAAGCACATGCGTAGCATAAACATCTTATTCATTTTCACACATCATAATGCATATGCATGTACATGGCCAATGCAACAAGGAGAATATATATGAACATCCATATCAATGAAACAATCATATCATCACGATATCATGGACATACATGTAGTCAACACATTTTTAAAATTTAAAACATAAACTTGTATTCATTGGACCTTTTGATCCTAAATCTTTAATGTGTAACCTTCTATTTACAATGCATGTCATAATCATATAAGATTGCATAAAATCAGACCTGCTTAATCATTCACATAATGCATACTAATTCTATAAATAAATTAAATAAAACATATATATTATGCACCCTTTGAGCCTTGATTTATGAATTTGCCCTAATTTTTCCAATTTCATAACTCTGTCCGACTGGTACAGAGCTCACAGAAAATTTTTGGCTTCATGAACAGAGCTGAAATTTTTACAGTATATAAGAATTGTTGTCAGCTATCCATAGACACAAACCATTTGTAAAAACTCCTTCGTATGAGGGCGTTATGCATGTTTTACTACAGACCTATCAGTTTTTGTTTCGACTGTCACAGAGACGTTCTCGGTCCATGAACAGAGCCCAAATTTCTACAGTAGATGCACAATGGAGTTAGATTTCCAACACAATAATCCGTTTATCAAAACTTCTCTGGAAGAGGGAGAAACGACCATTTTACTAAACGAAGGTCAAGTGGAAAACCTGGAATTCCGAGATTTGCATTTGGGTGAATCAAACCGAGTCACCCGAATCCCAAGAAAATTAAAAGAAATAGGAAATACGCATGAAATAAAATTCTAATAATTCTAAAATATTCACAGTAGATGGAACACTTCATAATCTATCAATTCAAACTAATATTTGCAAAAAAATCATGGAATAAATCAAATACAAATATATTTTACGAATCTATTTCTAAGAAACCGATTTTTATGATAAACCCGATTTCAAAAAATGGTTTTCTTTAGAGGAAAATGTGTTTTTGCCATGGATCATTAGATCTGAGTCAAACCCACGGTTAGGAGGGTTTGATCATGATCTAAACTCATGAAAAAGCATCAAAATTCATGCCAAGAACTCCGTTCTTGCAAGAAAAGCATAGAAACCCTACTTTTTGTTGAAAAAAATATATTTCTTGATGGATAAACGGCCATTTTTGCTCGATCCACCGATCAGCTCCTCCTTCCAGCAATGTGAGGACCTTAGATATCCTCACCACACCCCTTGAGGTATGGATCTTGCACTCAAGGACCAAAAGAAACTCTAAAAAGAAGAGAGTAGGGAAGGGGAAAGAGAGGAGAGAGAGAGAGTTTTGGGGGGAGAGAGAAGATCTCCTTTTTTTTCAGCCCAAATGAGGGGGGCGTGGGATATGAGAGGGTTTTATAACCCTCTTAAGCTAGGTTATGGGCTGGAATTAATTCCATCCCTTGATCACTTTAATGAAACTCCATTTGGAGCCCTTGATCTCCTCCTTGATTTTCAAGTTTTAAATAAATTTAAAATTCACTAGACTTTTAAATTTCAAAATAAATTTAAAGTAAGATGCCACATAGGATGGGACGGCCCACCTATTGGCTCCTACTAAACTAATAAAATGGGTTTAATTTATAACAAAAATCTATTTTATTAAACTATAATTAACAAAAACATAGAATTCCAACAAAAATCGTTTTTGTTTTATACAACCACAAATCATATAAAATGTAAAGACATTAATTATCCACTAATTATAACTTATTAAGCATATTAATATGTATATGTTCACAACCTACTTTTGTTAATTCATATTATTTAATTATCTTTACTTAAAGAAAATTCAACATTTTCTTTTTAAGAGAGACATTTTCAATTAGGCATCACTTAGGATTTTCTCAATTATTCAAACCGTGTAGGGTTTATATTTACTACAATTCAACCTTATTAAACCCTCTAAGCCTTACAAATATACTCGAACATTAATTTTTTAAAGAAATTAGGGTTCTATATTGGCACAAAATTCAAGACATTTCACAATGCTATAGAAAAGAACTTAGAAATTTTTGGATATTACAGTATGACCCAGACCGAGCTGGGTCAGCAGACGATCTGGGTAACTCGATCTGGTCGTGCCAGACTGAGTCAGTAAAAAAAAACAAATGCCTTTAATAGATTGACTCGGTCTGGACAGACAGAGTCAGATCTGATTTATCTGGATAGATCGAGTCAGGTTTATTTTTAGCGGACCGACGTGGCCCAGACCGAGTAGGGTCTGCTGTTGGCAGACCGAGTGGACCACGTTTTAGAATATATATATATATATATATATATATATATATATATATATATATATATATATATATATATATATATATATATATATATATATATATATATATATATATATATAAGTGGAGATGGACTTATACATAAAGCATAGTGAAAATCAAGATAGTGAAGTCCTTGATTTTTCAATATGACTTGAATTTGGGTTTAAATCCAAGCTCAAATTGAATCGTGTGTACCTAAAGTAGATTCGAAACTAATTAGATCTGGTTGGTTTAATCCAAATCCAAGTCTTTTTCATCATTGATGCCAGACTGGTGTCAAACCATCACGAAGAGGTTTGGATTAGGTATACCAGATCCAAGATCCGGTCAGAGTTATAGTTGAAACTTAAATGCTCTGCTTTGGAATAAGAGTGGATCTGGATCCGAAATTCAATTGAAAGATCTTATTAAATTAAAATCTGAATGTGAATTAGGTATGGTGTAAAGACAAAATGAATCAAAGAAAAAGTATAAGAACCCAGAGGTGGTCAAAGAGTAAAAAGACCATTTTACCTTCGATATGCCCAATTAGTAAACAAAGTATAACTCGGTACCTCAATATCGGATTCAAGTGATTTTTGTATCATTGGATTCTTCTCTTCAAATAGGGTCCATTAGCAAGGATATGATGACAAACTTTGAAAGAACAGAGTCCAAAGTTTGGCATTAAAGCCTAGGGGTATTTTCATAAATTTTATAAAAATGAGACTTTAAATGATGATATGGGATATTCGTCTATTTCAGATCAAAACTTGCGAGAAGGCTAAGATTTTTTATTAGAATTGGAATTTAAGTGTTCCAAGTAAGTGAACGTTTCTAAATTTCTTCTTAGTTAAATAAAATATATGTTAGTTGGTTTAGGCATCTTTTAATGTGATTTCATGTGTTTTAAGTATGCTAGTTTTATTTTATTTTGAATAGAATAATTGTTTGACATGCTTAAGAATTCATAACCCTGATGTTTAGTATGATGCTTAAATATAATGATACATGTTACATGTTTCTTGATTTATGACATAATTTAAATTATAAATATATCATGCATGGAGATAATCATGACATTACTGCATGTAAAAGATTGATGTATGATTTTGAGAAATGAGTGTAGAGTTTCATAATAGAATCTATTTTGAGAATGTCACGCTTATGCCTTGGAAATGACATTGTAAGTGTCATGATTTAATGAGTTGACTCTTTAGTGGGTCGTTATCTATAAATAAATGACATGTGAATACGTGTTAAAAGTAGTTTGTGGGCATACATTGAGGATTGTATAAAATACTAACTTGAAGAAATAAAAGTTGAAAGAATAATGTGCATAGAATAACAACACAGAACATGATAAGGACATCTACTAGGTGAGACATGGTCTAGCACTACAAGAAAAACTTTTATTGGCGATAGAAATTTGCGACGGATTATTTTCGTCGTAAAGTTGTGACATATTAGCTAGAGAAAACTATTCATCCCTAAATATAGAATTAGCCACAAAATTAGCGACGAAAAAATTCTGTCTCCAAATCTGTCGCTAATTAGCAACAAAAAAATTGTCTCAAACTCCGTCGCAACTTCGAAACGGATGAACGACAAAAATTGTTTATCGTTAATTTCGTCACTAATTAGCGATGAATTTTGAGACAGAATTTTTTTTTTTGCTACTTTTTTATTTAAAGCGGCCCATCTAGGGCGCAAAATTTTTTTCACCCCCTCCACACTTTTTCCCCTTTCATTGTACGCAGCCACCCCCCCCCGAGCCTTCTCTTCTTCTCCTTTCTCTTCCTCGTTCGCAGACTGGTCGGAGCCACGTCGCCGCTGACCGACTCTTGTCTTCCCCTCCTTCTTCTCTCATTTCTCTTCCCTTCTTCTTTTCCCCTCTTCCTTTCTTTTTCCTATGTTTCACCTTTCGTCCGAGCACCCACAGGTACATGGTCGCCACACCATTCTAGTGACCCCCTCTCTTTGGAAACCCTCCACTGCCGACACTGAAAGTCGGGTGAGCCACCACCGTGAAGTGTCTGTTTGGGCATCTGTCGAAGACCAACGCGATTGTCACCGCCGTGACCTCCTCCTCCTCTTCCTATTTCCCCTGCACTTCCCTATTCGGGCATCGATCAGAGGCAAACCAATCCCTACTGTGACTCGATGATGCTACCATGCCACCGAGAACCTCAACCATTGTCAGACGCCCCCTTTTTCGTCACCCTCTGCACGATCCACCATAGCGGTTCATTTCCCAGTGGCTGACATTTGCTTTTGCCACTTTATTTTTCCAGTTTGTTTAATATTTTGTTGATAGAAGCCTTTCCTATGAAGCCTTTTGTTGATATCATTATGAACTTTGAGATGCTTCTCATGGGGTGACTAGTGGGACAAGATGTTAATATATAGCCAATCCACGAGGAGATGGAGGAAGCAACATAAGACTCTGGTCCATCTGAATCAGAGACTTCTAGTGCCAGTTGGTCGTCTCCTGGTTTCATGGAAAGGTTTCAGTCTGTTTCTTTGGAGGAAAACTTGAGTACCAGAGATTTTGGTTATAGTCATGAACAAGATCAGTTGTCGTCTCTAGCAGCATCACAGATACTGTGGGCAACTGGAGTTTTTAGTGGAGTAATTCCTGATGGGTTTTATTTTGTACTTTCTGTGAGTGGTTTTTTTAAATCCCTTTCTCGTGCTTTCTTGATGCATCTGACCGCCTTCATGAATTCATTACTCGTTCCTCATGGACTTGCCAGCTCTAGCTTACTTCACATTTCATTAGAGTAGCAAAGACTTCATTTGCTTTCGTCTTTGTTTCCTTAATTTTATTGGGTTTATGAGTTGATTTAGCGTTGGGTTTGAATATCCCTTTTTCATGTGTATTGATGCTTACCAATGTCTTTCACAATTGGTACATATTGTGCATCTGTGTGAGTTTATGCCATAATGTATTTGATTATGGAGCATCATTGGTTCTGGCTGATAACTTCTAATTGTTCATACATTGTAAATTGTACATTGGTCTTCTTGTATGATTTGTTGATCCATCAATTGCCAGCACCATCAAATTTACAAGGACAATCATTCAGATCTTCATTATACATGTCAAGCTCCGAGCACCTGGGTTTTCCTCGATAGAAAAGGATGTGTTGGGAGCTTTAATTACCTGAGACCTACTGGCCATCCTCAGGTCATAAGATAATAAACCTTACAACCTAGTTTTTTTTTTTTGCTCCCTTTTTTTCTTCTTATCCTTTGCATTTCCTAATATCATTTTCAATTTAATCATCTAGTTCATATTTAAGGGGAATGAGTATTGATTTGTGAATATTGTGTCAATAAGGTTAATAGGGTTTAATTGTCATAAAGTTTTGCCACCAATTAGAATCTTAGATTCCTTTTAGTTGCTTTTTGTTTGCTCATTTATAATGACAAATTTGAATTGTATCTTAATTAAATTTCTATAAATGTGTAGATGTTTCATTAACATGAATCTTTATTCTGTTCTCACTTGTTCTTAGTTTTCTTCTAACTTTTGTATAGTATTTTGTTATTTTCATTTGTTCTGTGAACTTTCTTATTTTTAAGATGATTGAATTCATTCTAGTTCAATTTAACAATTTTAGATCTTGAAATAGATCAAAGGTCGGATCTTCACCACATGGATGTTTACGTTCTGAACATTCACTTTGACTCACAATTTTATTGTGTAGTCACAACATGGATGCTTATGTTTGGAACAGTCACTTTGACTCACAATTATATTGTTTAGTAACTAATAATAGTTGGTTATATTATGCAAAATGATTGAATTTATTAGGACATTGTTAGTGGGATTTGTTTATGATGGATGGGTGGAGGCAATAAAGTGGTGTTCATTGTCATTGTTGTTGTTTTTTTTTGCCCTTCAGTTTGATGGTCAAGATCTTTTAAAAATATGACAAGATTCTTTATTTTTTTAATTTCACATTATTTGGAAAGAATAAGGCATAATATTTTGAAAAATTATATACTAACCTTATTGTGAAAAAACTAATTGATTGTTCAAAAATCTCATCATGTTTGCTTATTGTGAAAGATATTGGTAAACCCTCAAATTGACTATAATTAGATGTGTTTGGTGACTTAGGCTTCTTTTCATAAAATGAGGAAGAAAAAGAAGAAAGAGAGGAGGAGGATAGGAAACAATAAAGAAAGAAAGAGTAAAGAAAAAATGTAAGGATGAAAAAATGTACTAGAGGGTTGTTTTCTTTCCTTTTAGACTATTGTAAACATAAAAGGACTGAACCTCAATGTTATTTATTGATTAGGCATTAGAAGCTTTGGGGTTTTTATTGTGGATATATGTCACCTTTTTGGCTTTTATTGTGGGATTTGGTCTACCTGCCTTTTCTGGTTTTATATAATCTTATTTGCAGTGCTCATGAGTTTGTTGATCTTTTATTTTGTATTTTTATTTTTCTTAGGATCCCTTATGGTTTCTTTGTTTTATAAGTAAAGTATGGAATATCAACGGCTGCATGTTTGAAGTACCTTCATCGAATTCTTCTTAGCTGCTAAAAGCCATGGAGATCATATAGCTAAAAGAACTATTCATCATCAAGCATGGGCATGCTGTGGTTCATGCTTCTGCTTGCAAAATTCCACTCCTATAAATACATATATATTTTTATTTTATCGGTGCTACTAATGCTTTGCTATGGTACCGATCTTCTAACTCATAGATCTTGTATGTTATCATGCAGGAATCAAAACTTAAAGTGTTATTTCACAATGTTCCTTCGGTTGATGAGCTTTACTCTTTGGGTCTTGAGGGCCTCAAAGCAAATGCTATCCTTGTTGACTCAGAAAAAGATAAAAAACTATGTAAGCTAAAGAATTTCATTGTAGCATTGGTGAAAGGATTTCACTCAAATCCATCGTCAATGATAAAAAAAATAGCAGGGAGTGGTCAGTATTCTAAATTTCTAACATTGGTTGTAAGGATTCTGTCCATTATGCTGAATTGCATGTCACTGCTATGCATTCTCATCAGACTTTCATGACCAGAAAGTAGTCTTTGGGCCCTTTTACATATTATTGTTGTGTTGATAATTGTTGCAATAGCAATCCATATTACTTATGTATTTGTATTATGGGTATTTTGTGGAACAATAACGTTATGTTCTTTTCCTCTTCTGGATAAATGAAATTTTTTATTTTGTATATCAGAGTTATGTATTGGTGACTGTAAAAAATTATATGTAATAATTTTGATATGAAGTATAAAAATGCAGTTATGCACTGTTTTGGCATATTGAATTTGATATCCGAATTTGGATGTGATCACAACAACCATCATTTCCCTGTATCTATGTCACACTGATACTTGTACTTGATGAGTTGTGGAGCTAGTGTTTTTTGCCCTTACTAGAGGGGGGGGGG
The DNA here is from genome assembly GCF_984573655.1 of Nuphar pumila. Classification (NCBI taxonomy): domain Eukaryota; kingdom Viridiplantae; phylum Streptophyta; class Magnoliopsida; order Nymphaeales; family Nymphaeaceae; genus Nuphar; species Nuphar pumila. The sequence goes on along the minus strand of NC_143252.1, from coordinate 101,257,295 downwards.
GGGTTCGGGGTTCCCCCTGGTGCGGGTCCCGCTGGGATTAGTTTTTTTTTTATCATTTTTTTTTTCTTTTGTTTGGGACCCGGTTTCTTATGGATCAGACCCGATTCGTTTAGATTTAGGGTTGTCGCCTTTACCTTGTATAAAGTCTTTCTTTTTCCTTTCTCTCTTGTATCATTCAAAAGAGTAATAAGATTTCTCTCTGGGTGGCCGTGGTTTTTTACTCTCTCAGATTTGAGAAAAGGTTTTCCACGTAAATCTGTGTGTACATCTTCTTTGTGGTTTGATTGTTCTTGTTTCTTCATTTTTCTTGCTTGAACGTTTCCTAACAGTATATTGGTGTTGTATTGCATACATGTTATTCCTAACATGCAACACCACAAAATTAACTAATCACTTGTAACTTGTGTTAAATTTGTTTCACCTACTTTGTATATGTATTTTTTATGTGTACTTTGTCTTTTATACACAGCTTATATAAATTATATAACGAGAATTTTTTTTTCGATATTTATATTTCAATTTTTTTTTAAATTGCGCAATGAATATTATTCGTCGCTAATATTTGGTTTTGCGACGAAATGTAATCCAGCGTTAATCTGTCGCTAAAATAGCAACGGATCATGTTCGTCGCTAATCTATCGCTAATTAGCGACAAATCAGTTATGTCGCTAATTAGCGACAGCTCAGTTATGTCGCTAATTAGCGACCAGGATTATGCGACGGACGCTTTTCGTCACTAAGTCATTGCCAAACCGTCACTGAACAGTTTAGCGATGGATTTGTGATGGATTAGTGACGGATATACCTCATTTGTATCTTGAAAATTGCTCTGGAATTTCTAGTTGACCCTTAAAAGTTAAAACATTGCCCACTCGACTCATGTAGGATGTAGCATGAACCATAAAACATTGGCGGCATGTATAGTTCCTCGACACCTTGGGAGCAGGTATAGCTCCTTGAATAACTTGAGGGAAGGTATAACCACCAGAGCTTTTTCGCTAGCTACAGATGAGCATTTTGTGACTTGACTTGCAACCGGCGAGCAGCTGCAACACTTGTGTTTATAATTTTGGCCGGTTTGAACTATGTTGTTGTGGGTGGTTCATATGTCTGGCCAATGTCATAGACTTTGAGTTGTCTACACGGGTTGCTATGCTTAAGGAGGTTATTTCCGAAATAGCCGATTAGAGTAGAATGTGAATATCTACTTTGAGTGTGATGATATAGAGAATGGTAAAAGAGTAAAAATTTATAAACAACATATATGCTTAGTTAGGAAACTAATCTAAGATTATGAGCTTAGTGCTCATTATAGTTGTAACGGTTATGTCTAATTTGTAAATGAAAACTTACTGAGTTGTAGACTCACCCCCTCTCTTGGTTGCAACTATAAGTTTAGGGACTGCTGCTAACAGAAGGAATTGACTGTGGACTTTATACTCAGTTGCTACCAGACATCATATTTAAAGTATTGTTCATTTTATATTTATATTTATTTTGTTCATGTACTTGTGACATTTTTGAATGATAACAGTTATTGTCAATGGATGTATGGCCTTCAGTTATTATGGGAAAAAAATTGAACATGGTTTTGAAGTTATTTTGTTAATTTCTCTCTATGGACTAACGTCTATGAACTCGAGCTCGAGAGACCCCGGTTTGGATCATTACATTTAGTTTCTAATTAATCGGAGTATATATTTTCATAGAAACGATTACTTGCATCGAACCTGTTAGATCTTGATTTTCACCCACAGAAAATTGATCGTGAGATGTTCAAGAGAGCACAAATAATAAGGCATAGATAATAAGGCATTTTACCAAACGTAAAAGGATAGACTTGAATACCAGATAATTGACCAAAGCTAACTGGTTATATAACTTTATATGTACTAGCATGCTATAGCGGCTTGTCCATATGGCCGAGCTCTAGATAAATAAAGTTTATATTATAATTTTTATTATGATAAAAAAAATATGATTATCAAATAATATGTTTACATTTAAAATAATTTAGTTTTGTCAAAAATATATGAAAATACTAAAGCAAAAAATACCTTTCATACCAGTTGTAGTTGTAGTTGAGGAAAGTAAGTTATCACAAGTTAAACCAATTGTCTAGTAGGAGCAGCTAGTGCACGTCACCTTGTGTTGGGATGTTGTAAGTTCAAAACCCAATGGTACAGTTGTATAATAAGTGATGGGGTCTGCCTAGGAAGCATATCAGGTCATGCTGAACATGAGCGTTTTTGCTCATGCTGACATCGTGGCCATCCAATTTGCATTTTAAAAAGCTCAAAAGTCAACAAAATCACGTGGCATTCATCCAAAATGCAAACAGATGGCCACGATGTCGGCATGAGCAAAAACGCTCATGTTCAGCATGACCTGATCTGCTTCCCTCAACTTGCCTTTCAAAATAAAAGCTATCACAAGTTATGTTAAAAAAAAGGAGGAGCCGCGACCTTTGGTAGGCGATTCAAGGTTGGCAATTGAGAAAAATTAAGAAGAAAGAGCAGAGAGAGAGAGAGAGAGGTTTTTAATATATGTCAAAATTTTCTATATGGAAAGACAACTCTTAATTTTTATGCAAAAATTGCACGTGTCATATAAGTAATACATTCTTTTTTTTTTAAATACAAATGCTGAAAAAAATTATAATTCCATCCAAGAAACACACTATAAATGTCATTTGAGAAAAAGTTATAGATTATAAACTTGTTGAACTCTACTACCCATGCTTCTACTTTTATAAGATTTAAGATTAAGATAAGCTAAGACTATGATTTAATTTATGCAGTAGTTGACTAAGACAATTGGATGGCCGGCATCTTATTTATTCATAGGCTTGATTGAAAGCGTTTAGCTTGTAAATTACTTTTTTTTCTCAACTCTAAATCAGCCCTTTGAATTACATATTGCACTAAAATAACCGTACTTGAGAAGTCCAAATTCAAATTTGGTAGCTCAAATGACGTGTGAGCTTGATGCTCACATTATCGTCCTCTTTGTCTGATACTTACCAATATTGTTCTTTATTATTATTATTATTGTCATTTAAGATTACGTATGTGCAATACTGTAATAAGTGCATTGCACTTGATTAGTGGTTTGTGAAACATATGATATCGCATGCCCTTGTGTTACTTTGTTGGAAATTAAGACTTTGCCTTCATCGCTTGTCTTTAATTTATAAAAGATCAATAACATGTACGTGGAGTTGAAATCCATGGGATGACAGACGTTTTATGACAAGCAAAGCTACCCACGGCTACAGCTGGTACAGGAGCCAAACGAACCGAACAGAGGGTGTTCAAGCTCGACTTGTTCTTGTAGTGAGCTGACCTGAGCTCGAGCTGTTGGTGAGCGGCGCCTAAGTTAAATTATCCAAGCTCGAATTGGCTTGTTTTTTGAAAAACATATTTTATAAGATCCAAACCTACTCATTTACAAAATAAATGCATTGTTTCAAAGTTGTAAGTAATAGGATTTGTACAGTTCAAAACTAAACCCAATGGTATATTTGTATAACTGGTAGGGGTCAGACTAATGGAAAAAAGTGATTCTATCATGGAAAGATGAAAGAAAGTGAGAGCACTTTATCAATAAGACAAAGAAATCCGGGGCCACTGCTGCAACCTTTTCATGGCGTTTAGTATAGTATTTTTTTTTTGGATTAAGTTTCGTGGAAGTTGCAAACGCTATTCACTACAAATGAATGAACAATTTTTATCTTTACTAATAATGCACACATAAATGGCACATCATTTTAAAAATATGACATAATAAAAACAATTACTAAACAAGAATGTTTTTAATTTTCAACTTCACAATTAAAACCTTGTGTTTAAAGATCAAACATGCAAAGTTAGAGTATTAAAGGAATGACAAAATAAATCATTGCAACAATTATCTATTTTAAACAATTTACATGTGTTGACATCATATATCATAACATTTTTCTTTCTTTGTTAGGTAACATGCTATGTTTCTATGTTTCATGTATACTTGAGAACTTGTATTAAACATGTAACCCCCCAAATTCCTAAATTTATAAAATTTTAGAAAAAAATTAAAACTTTTCAATCAATCCTTTTTCAGAATTTAAAATGGTAGTATAGTGAAAAATAATGTTTGAAAGAACAAGTCAACAGACCTTGGGCGGATTACACCTGAACTTTTCTTTACACAATGGATTTGTATATGCATACATTCATTGAAACCAAATAGATTTAAAATAAAGTTTTTGATAAATAAAGTTTACACAAAAAAAAGTATTACAAAAGAAACCCTTATACGAAATTACAAATCGTGCTCAGGAGCGAAATAACAGAGAGAGTGGGTTCTTGATATTATCACCTCATTGTGTTATTGCTTGCTGCATCAACCTAATCATCATCTGTATCCCATAAAATAAGTCAGACTTATGAAAGCCTTGTAGGTGCATAGATATCAAATGTCAGAATAAGACTAACATATGTATTATTTCTTTCGCAACGTGTAGTTTCAGAATAAGTAAAATTGAACATGGTAGTCTTGTTTCGGTAATTACTTACATATGGTACACACATGATAAAATATAGAAACAACTGAGATTGTCTGATGGTTTATTATTCTATATTTTTTGATACAACAGATAACTAGCTGAGTCTGCTACCAAAGAGATGACCCAATGACCGAGAGAGAATTCTCTAGAGGCTACTTGTTACAGGCGAATATATCTGAACTTTTGCAGAAGTCATTGGAATCTACCACGTAGGATAATATTTGGTAGCTCAGTCTCCTAACTCTGATGATCAAAGACACCGAGTTATTGCTACTCGAAGAGCATAGTTATTAACAACTTGTCCATCAGAGTTTATATAACATCATATCCTCTCCTTTGACAAAATCAAAGGATGAATAATTACGTCAGGTTTTATTTTAAATGATGACTCATTCTATGTGATCTGCTCTTTTAAACCAAATTGAGCATCTTGCCTGTGAAATCGATCATTTCATTTATGTGATTTCACTTAACCAAATGTTATGCCACACTTTGAGATCATAATAAACCTCTAGTTCATTCATCGTTGTACTAACATGTGATGCATGTCTAATAGAATCAAATATGATGTGGACGATGTGGGTTTTCTCAAAAGGAAACTCCAATCACAATAATATCCTGCACCTTAGGTCGGGACCAGTATGAAAAGAGGTTTAGAGGAACTTTTCAATGCTAAATGGTTTGTACAGTAAGTACGGATGTGACATCATTGATCCATGTATACAAGGAAGTTTTGTCATAAACTTTGGGGTAAACTATGTATGAAACTAAGTGTGTTGCGAATATGAAATCGTAAAATATCTATTTTACTTTTCAAGACATCGGGAAAATGGGAGCTTGAAATATCACTTGAGGATTCTTTCAATAAATTCAAATTATGATGAGGATGTGTAAATATGCATCTTTATATATATATATATATATATATATATATATATATATATATATATATATATATATATATATATATATATATATGCTAGCATGATTTAAGTAGGCAGGAGTGGGGAAAATTGTGTTCCTCGTTAAAAAACATAAGTGTGTGCATATTTCATAGCGATGGCAAAGTAAATGACATAAAGCAGAAGCCGACATATGAAATCACACATCAAGCTAAATAAATTGCATAAAGCAATAATCTGTACAAATTACAACGCGATGACAAAGTAAATGATATAAACCAGGGTCCGATGTATGAAACTACATATTGAGCTAAAAAATTACATAAAGCTTAAGCTTGTACACATTACAATACGACGATAAAGTAAATAACATAAAGCAGGGCCCAATGTGTAAAACCACACATCGAGCTAAATAAATTACAGAAAACTGAAGCTTGTGCACATTACAACGTGACAAAAGGTAAATAATGTAATTTAAAATGGACAAAAATATACAAAACTATGTCATTGAGTTAAATGCATATATATATATATATATATATATATATATATATATATATATATATATATATATATATATATATATATATATATATATATATATTAAAAGTGTTTCGCCATTGTTCTCGCATGCAACTTTCCTCTACCTCGGAGATAGTCTGAATCTTTGATGATTCTGAGTGTAGGTTATAGTATTGTTTGTGTTTCGGTAACCATGTCAAAAATATGGAGTCTCGTTCATTGTGTCGATATGGTACACTACAAATAGTGTTTATTGTTATGTGTTAAGTTCTTAGATTTTGATAAAAGTGGCGACGATCGCAGGCGCAGACAAAGAAGCAGGAGGCAGAGACATCGGGCCCTCCTTTCGATTGTCCCTTCTTGGAAAGACAGCAACAGCCTCTGGCTATTGTCGATCTTGCCAAAAAAAAAGTGAGAGTGTTTGGCACCCTTTCTCTTGGCGACCTAGAGCCACCGCCGTTAGTGGCTCTTGGTTTGCCGGTGAAACACAGGAAAAAATAAAGAGGGAGGGTGACACACGAAGGGTGCCACATCTCCTCATGGTGGAGAAAGAGAGAGAGCAGAGAGATTGAGAGAGAGAAAGACTTACTGGGAAGGAGGTGACTCCTCGCGAGTTCTCAGCCAGAGGTGGGGGGGGGGGGGGGGGTTTACGCAGGGGAGAAAGAGACTCTTGGCGAGAGGGGGTCTGACGAGAGGAGAAACACAGAGGGTGGATGCTTGGACCCATTCCCAACTGGGTTGGGTCTTGGGTTTTTGGGACCCAAACTGGACTGGATCAGTCCTCTAACATATATTTAAGTAATATATATTTGTAATATATATAAGAAAAATAAAAAAGAGGTTCTGGATATCATATTAAATTACCAAAATTTAATAGTAAAAAATTTGTGAATCTTATAAAATATGGCAAAAAGGAGATTCAATTATGGAAAGATGTGAGAGACTAAGGCGCTTGATCAATAAGACAATGGAACCAAGGGCCACTTCATGGTGTTCAGGAAAATTTTATTTTTATGAAGGTTCGTGGAAGTGGCAAATGTTATCCACTGGATAAACAATTCTTATCTTTGCTAATAATGTACACGTAGTGCACGCATAAATGGCACATTATTTTAAAAAACTACACGACATAATAAAAGCAAAATTTTTTGACAGAGAAAGCCAGGGTTAGGGCAGTCCCCTACCAGTTATGTAAGCATTTCATTTGGGGTTCGAACTTGCAACGACTTAACACAAGGTGACGTGTACTAACTGCTCCTGCCAGACAAGCGGAACCCTCGCTGGTGACATATTAAAAAGCAATTACTAAACAAGAGTGTTTAATTTTCACATAAGTTGTATACTGAATCAACTTCACAATTAAAACCTTGTGTTTGAAGATCAAACGTAAAAAGTTAGAGTATTACATTAATTATAAAATATATCATTGCAACATCTATCAATTTTAAACAATTCACATGTATTTGCATCATATAAATTATATTTTTCTTTCTTCATTAGCAATAGCATACTATTTTTCAGGTAACCTCGTGGTACGTTGTGTTGGGACGTTGCAGGTTCAAAACCCATTGGTATAGTTGTATAACTGGTAGAGGTTCCTTTAAAAAAGAAATACTACTTTTTACGTGTACTTGTAATAAATATGGCAAAAAGAGACCCTATTATGAAAAGGTGACAAAAAGTGAGGACTATTGAATAATAAGCCGACGTTACTATCGTTTGTGAATGTGTGTATTTTCAATGAAAGTTCTTGGAAGTTGCGAACGCTATCCACTGTCTATGGCTGAACGATTTTTTATCCTTATAAGAAGGCCATCTGTATTCTCCAAGGGAAGCGTTTCCCCGACCCCACCCCCTTCTCTCTGTGTGTTTTCTACGTGATACACATCTGAACAGAGGAATCGTTCTCTCTCTCTCTCTCTCTCTCTCTCTCTCTCTCCGTGGGATTCTTTTTTTATTCGGGGGAATTCCCAGATGCGTCTACTGTTTTATAATTCGCTGGTGTTTGATTCGCATTAAGAATCCGTCCTCGGTGGGAGAGCATGAGAATCGATCGGCTTGCTTTTCTCGGCCTTCGCTTTGGTGGTATACCTCTCTCTCTCTCTCTCTCTCTCTCTCTCTCTCTCTCTCTCTCTCTCTCTGTGGCGGGGTTGGTGGGGAAGTTTGTTTGTTCAATCTTTTGTTTCTTCTTATTCTTCTGCGGTGGAAATACAGATTGGTTTCTCTTACTAAGGAAGGAAGTTCTGTTAGGAGGGGTTTTGTTGGGTGGTCGTGGTTATGAGAGCGGCTTTGGCATTTCAAAAGGTACTACCCTTTTTTGGGGTTTTCATTTTGGTTGGTTCTTTACTTCTTTCTTCGGAACCTTCTTCTTGTTTTGGTTGTCGTCTTCTTATTTTTCTGCCTTTTTCTTTTTGGGTGTTTGGTGTTTCTGTTTGGTGGGTGTAGTCCTGGGGTCATCATGTCGGATACCGTAGCTCGTACCGGACGCCATCATCAGCGTTATGACAATGGTTACCGTCTCGTCGCAGGGTACTCTCTCTCTCTCATGGATTATGCTTGGCCATTCTTGCCCTCTTTCTAGAACCATTGTTTGTTCACGTGCTCTCTCTCTCTCTCTCTCTCTCTCTCTCTCTCTCTCTCTCTCTCTCTGATTTACAAGGCGACAATATTTTCCTTTAACTTCTTTACCTTGTGCATGCGTGGAAAGAAAGACTTTCGAGCCAAATTGTGTGAGGACATATGCTTATTTTTTATGATTAAATTCCTTCTGTATCATATACCATACCAACTCTTTTCCTCCTTTTCTTCTAGAACCTGAGAAGTCCAACTCTTGTAATACTTGGAAAGAACCGCAAAAATCTGTCAATGGTTGTATATTTCGTCTGGTTATTCTATACAATGCCCATCAGAAGAATTTTTCTTTTTGGTTCTACTGAATTTGTCCCTTTTTGCTTTGTAATGACAAGGAAAAACCACCATTATGTTTCAGACCTCTGGTTACGGCCGAGTTGTGCCACTTTGACCGTGAACCATTTTCTTTTTGGTTCTACTGAATTTGTCCCTTTTTAATTTTTAATAACAAGGAAAAAACACCATTATGTTTCAGACCTCTGGTTACGGCCGAGTTGTGCCACTTTGACCGTGAACCATCTCAGTATCCTTGTTCTCTCCCCTGTCCACCGGGGAAAATTTCCCCTTTGCTTCAACCTTGGTGGAAGGCTTGCACACCCGGACTCTCGAACTGGCAACCTTATTTAATTTGGACTATGCCTTTTGTGTCAATTGAAGGTTTGAAAAATACTTTTTCAATCAGAAGCTGTGGTTTTAATCAGCATCCTCAAACTAGTTCCCTTCGCATTTCTTCTAGATTCTGGACACCCAATATGGAACTGTTAGGAATTGTCATGTTGGACCGCTGGAGGGGCCAGTGTCATTTATGATTTTCAATTTCTATGGTTTGCCCTTTTTTTAATAATCTTTTCCAACTATATCCGATGAATTTGATAGAGGTTTTGATTTCCTTTTCTCGCCCTAATTCATTACAGTTTGGTGAAGCTTTGTAGACTTTCTTGATTATCATTGTGGCTTGATCAGTTGATCCTGGCCTACGAACAATGTGCAAGTGAAAAAGATCTTACTTTGATTGCTTTTTCTCTTTTTTCTTATTTTTTCTTAGAAAACACGTTGGGAAGTAATGGGATACCAGATCTTCTTTGGTCAAAATCGCATCAAGCAAAGGTTTTGTGAGGGATAATAAAAGAAAACATAACTTTGTCCAATCGTGAATACTAGCTATTCATTAGGAACACTTCAATTTTCATGATACTTATGCAAACATTTTGTTTCAGTAAATGGCTCACCACAGTCATGGGCATCATGGTCAGGAGCTCATAAACCCGAGCAGACAATAAATCAGAATAAGTGGGCTTATGCCTGAACAATGACATCCAGTTTTCAGAACCCAGTTTTCTCAACGAAGAAGTTGCTTCAATTTTGTTTCTACTTTCAAAAATTTTATTTTAAATAGTCTAAAAAAATATGCATCTTTGTCTTTGTAGGAGGTAGTTTGTCTTCTGTATATTGGGATACCTCATTTCCCTAATATTTAAATTATGTACATTAATTTAGTTATATATTTTTATATTGCATCATTAAGACGTTTGGCTGTATATGTTAAAATATGTTCTATGGATATGTATATATATATACATATATCAGGGGCTTTTTGGTCATTTCACATCATCTACTAAGGACAGCTAGTAGGGGCTGTATGGACTTTTTAGGGTCACTTTTTCTGTATTTTTGTTTTTTAACTGTTACAGTCAATATGACTGTTGGAGCAGTCCAACTAGTTGTTGGACTGTTCCCAACAATCATATTTATGACTGTTGGAGGCAGTCCAACTTTTTCTCTCCTCTTTGGCTCTATAAATAGAGCTCTCCCTTGTATGAATATATGTTTTTCTAAGCATTGTTGTGGTTTAATACATTTTATATTTTTACATAGTGTTTTCTTTGTGACTTGTGTTTGGTGAGTATCTCCTTTCTTGAGATTGTGATTGGCCCATTAGTGGCCCTATTATAACTGTGCTCTCTTGTAGCCCTTAGTGTCATTCTATTATATTTGTATTGTTTCATTTCAGTATACACACCACTTATGCTTGGTTAGCCATCCTTACAATGGAATTTGAGAGTTCAAATTGATCCTAAATAACTTCTGGTTTCTTGGACGTATTGTACATGTGAACGGTGAAAATCTTATATAGTGTGGTACAAACACTTGTTTTTTTCTTTTGCATTTTCTCACCTCTATCAATTTGAGCTATATTTGATGATTTAAAGAGAAGTATCTCGTTGAATTGCTCGTGGGCAAAGATCTGAATAGGGGTAGATGTGTATATTTAGAATGCAGGGGCATATCTAGAATTTCTATATTGAAATTTTGAAAGAGAACTGTTTTCCAAATCAACAAAATAAAATATTAAAACTAAGAGTTTTTAATATGTTTCTTATTTGTGTTAGGGTTCTTAGATTGAGAAAGGTGTTTAGATGGAAGTACATATTAAGGTGCATGTTTGAAGGTGTAGAACCGACAACAGTATGCTATGATTGTGAACCAGAACCTGTGTTGGGTAATGATATCTTCATTATATGTTGAGTAAACATCAGAGCAAACTTTATGCTACAGCCAAAGGGACATGGATTGCCTTCATGCAAAGGGAATCTTCACTTGAAGTCTTTAAAATTATGAAATAAGAGAATAGATGTACTCACGACTTCATTTGCTATGTATGAGATAAGTGGCCCACTGGCTTTTATTGGATCCACTACTTGCCATTCTGGTTCATCAAAAACTTTCAGGCCTTAGCTTTTGTAATTCTATGACTAAGTTATTAATGGATTACTGACTGTCCTATAGAAATCCTTTCTTCTTCTATTATGATATTTTGGCTAATCTTAGTGCTAGAAGTTTTCTTTCTGGATCTTATCCAGTTCTGGTCATCTGCTTCTCACTATTGTGGTTACATGTGGATGACCTATCACACTCAAATACTCCATTCATATTCCCATGTATCTTTTTATATACAAATTTGTGATGAAACTGTGCAAAAATAGCCAAATACATGTTTCTACATCCTTATCCATATGACATAGATAGCAAGTTATAGGACACACTTATTTATGAATTTCTATCCTTGGCTATGTCTAGGAGTGTGCAATGTACCAGGCGTGGCTGGGTGAAAAGAAGTGTATTCTCCAGCCACGGGTCACGGGTCTGGAGATCCAGATCCGTAACGTGTCATTAATGGCACTGTGTAATTTACCTTTTTGTAATAAGGGTACTTTTGTACCCTAGTCTTATATTTTTGTATGTTATTATAAATGAGATCATACAGCAGCCGACCCTATGTAATTTGGGGTTATCGGTTTTTATTTTCTGCTCTCTCTCTTTCCCTGTCTCTCAGCTCTCACGAGTGGATCAAAAACTAACATGGTATCAGAGCCACGTTACAGGTGAAGCTGGAATCGATCCAAAAAGGTACGTCTTAAAGATCCCCTTCTCCTCGATATTTTTTCTTTCTCCTAAGTCAAGAAAATACTTTTGTTTTCCCCAATCTCATCAGCCCCTCTTTTCTGGTTTACCCAAGTTCAATCAGATCTGACATTATTCAGATCTGACGATATTCAGAAAAAAAATACCTTTGCTTTTCCCTAATCTCGTCTGCACCTTCTTTCATCTCGCATTTGTTTCCATCTCCAGACAATGATCAGATTTGACGTTAATCAGATCTGATCATTTCTTCTCCTTCTTGTCTGAGTTACACAGTTAAATATCTCTTACATATATTTTAATATCTCTTCATTTTGTCCTTCATACACTTTGCTAGTTGACTTTGATCACAGTGTGACCTAATCACACAATCGGGTTTTGTTTTGATACAGCTACACTTCATTCTGTCCTTCATACACTTTGCTAGTTAACTATACTGCTTTTCATTTCACAGTCGTGAATTCATATTCACGACTTTCATATTCAATATTCAATCACTTTTGAAAATCAGAAATCTGATAAATATTTAATTTCTGCTTCAAATTCAGCCACTGTCGTCGGCCATTGATCTGAATTAGTTTCTGCTAAAAAAAAAAAAGGTTACAGAAATTGTAGACAGACTGTGCTAAATACATTCTTAATACTGTAAACCATGGATTCACTTCCTAGTCAGTCAGTTCTTTCTTCAAGCTTCCTCAGTCAACTCGTGTCTGAAAAATTAAACAATGGTAACTTCTTGACTTGGAAGAGACAAATCATACCTTTTATTAGGAGTCAGGATCTTTCTGGACATCTGGATGGATCTATTCCAGTTCCTCCTGAATTCATATCACAAGAGGAAAGGGACAATAAAGGGGAACCTACTACAGTATATGTTAGAAATCCTGAATTTGTGACTTGGATGAAAAGAGACCAAGCGCTTGTTGCTTATATCACATCTACACTGTCACAAGAGGTACTTGTAGCAATTCCAGATGACTGTACTGCCATGCAACTTTGGAACAGACTTGTTTAGACATACTCACAGGTTTCTCGGGCCAGGATTATGTTTCTTAAAAGAGAATTTCAAATGTTAAGAAAGGATTCCATGACCATCATGGAATACTTGAACAAAATGAAGGTTATCACAGATCAACTTGCAGTTGTTGGAAGTACAGTTACTGATAAAGTTTTGATACAGCAAACTCTTAGTGGATTGGGACACGACTATCATATGATTGTTACTTCATTGTTATGTTTACCTGAGCTCCCCAATTTTGAAGATTTGCGTGCAAAATTGTTACAATATGAGATGAACCTAAAGGGGTTTTCTGAAGAATCATCTATGCATACTGGGGCACATGAAGTTCTTGCTACAGGGGTTACTTATGCACGAGGACGAGGAAGCTATGATATCAAGGGAAAAGGAGGATGGAGCTCAAGCATCAAATTCCAGAAGATGGATTGAAGCAATGAATGAGGAGATGAAAGCTCTACATAAATGTGGTACGTGGGATGTCGTATCAAGACCACTTGACAGAAATGTTGTTGGTTCGAAATGGGTGTACAAAATAAAGTATAAACCAGATGGGTCTATAGAGCGCTACAAGGCAAGACTTGTAGCCAAAGGTTTTACACAGGAGCAAGGACAGGACTATGATGAAACTTTTAGTCTAGTGGTGAAGATGGGAACAATCAAGATTATACTTTCTTTAGCTATTGAACATCAATGGACTATTAGCCAACTTGATGTGAAGAATGCATTTCTTCATGGAAATTTGAGAGAAGAAGTATACATGGAACAACCCACTGGCTACGCAGAAGGCGATCCTATAAAATATGTATGCAGACTAAAAAGGGTGATATATGGATTGAAGCAGGCATCCCGATTTTGGTTCGACAGTTTCTCTGTTGAAATTCAAAAATATGGTTTTAAGAAATCTCTTCTTGACCGTTCCTTATTTATCTTTAAGAACCAAGACACAATTACTCTGTTATTGATATATGTAGATGATATCATCATCACTGGCAGTTCCAATGAGCACATTAAAGAAGTGAAACGTCTCTTGAATCAAAGGTTCAAAATGAAGGACCTTGGCAAGCTACGATACTTTCTTGGAGTTGAAGTCGACAGTACTTCTGACGAGATGACTCTCACCCAACATAAGTATACCATTGATGTTCTAAATAAAGCGGGTATGAAAGACTGCAAGCCCTTGGGAACTCCTAGTGTCCTTCATTAAAGGCTTAGGTCTCAAGATGGGGATCCTTTTGATAATCCCACAGAGTATCGTAGCATAGTAGGTATGTTACAATATATCACCTTTACTCGTCCAGATATAGTCTACTCGGTGAATCAAGTTTCTCAATTTATGCATGCACCATGTGAAGGGCATATGAAAGCAGTTAAACGGATACTTCGATACCTAAAGGGAACTGTTGGGGATGGCCTCATATATCAGCAAAAGACAAATGGGCAAAATGCACATGAGATCACTGTTTATTCTGATGCGGACTGGGCAGGAGATCCAGATGAACGCAGATCGGTATCCGGCTATTGTGTGTTTGTTGGGATGAATTTAGTTTCTTGGAGTAGTAAGAAACAAAAGGTTGTTGCCAGATCCAGTACAGAGGCTGAATATAGGTCAATGGCAGCCGCCACTGCTGAAGCTACTTGGATTAGACATTTACTGACAGAAGTAGGGGAATCGATCTCTCGATCACTTCTTTTGTGTGACAACCAGAGTGCCATTAGTATGTCTTTTAATCCAATCCATCACAGTCGTGCCAAACATATTGAAATAGATCAGCATTTTGTGAGACAAAAGGTAGAAGAGAAAGAGATTGAGCTTGAATTTGTACGAACCACAGATCAGGTGGCGGATATATTTACAAAAGGATTGACGAAAGACAGATTTTGGATGTTAAAAGGCAAGTTGTTCATGGTCCAAGATCATGCACAACTTGAGGGAGGGTGAAAAGAAGTGTATTCTCCAGCCACGGGTCACGGGTCTGGAGATCCAGACCCGTAACGTGTCATTAATGGCACTGTGTAATTTACCTTTTTGTAATAAGGGTACTTTTGTACCCTAGTCTTATATTTTTGTATGTTATTATAAATGAGATCATACAGCAGCCGACCCTGTGTAATTTGGGGTTATCGGTTTTTATTTTCTGCTCTCTCTCTCTCTCTCCCTGTCTCTCAGCTCTCACGAGTGGATCAAAAACTAACACTGGGGCTGAAATACTGCCCTCTGGCTGGCTGCCCTTTTTCGGAGGGCTGGGCACGGATCAGACTAACTGGCCTAGCCCATATCCATTTTGTACCAGGGCATGTGGATGGGCCAGGGTCTAAAACCCCAGCTTGAGCCATGGGCAACGGGCAGTCATCCTGGCCCAGTGCCACCCCTAACTACATCATGGCCAAAGTTCACTAGCCTCTATATCCATTTAAACAACACTGTATAGGTGTGGATGCCAACAAGCCACAACACATCATGGATGCAGTCAAACTTGCATTGCACATGGTCAACACCAATCTAATGACTTTGTCTATGTTTCTTTTATGACTTTAAACCTTTATTTTATTGTCGATTTTCTCAATTTTTATTATTAATTATATTTATTATATACTTTGTGACATCATATCTTGATTTAATAGCATATAACTCTGTAATAGGAATAATTTATACCGTTGTATTCCCTCACACATTTAAATTTGACATTGTGGTCACATATATCTTCTGCAAGTTGGGTAATCTCAAACTTTAGCAGCGTGCTTCTTCTACTTGTGAGCATCATTCTTCCTCCTACATATTTTATCTGTTTTCTATGTTAAGTGATTAATTTGGTTGTTCCTGTGGGACTCACATGCTTCCAGCTAGATGTTTGGGTAACCCCTTGGTAGGACTTGAGGTCTTGTTGCTCTTCTCCTAGGGCCAGGTGGCTTACCTGAGTATATTTATGTTTCCTTGACTAATGCCTTCATATTGCTAAAGTGGCATTTCTCAAGGTGGTCCTTGTAGTTTCTTATAGGAATGAAAACTCAACCATAATGTAGTAACAGCCAGTGGTTTTGATATTAAAAACTCAAAACCACACCAAAATCAGAGCCAAATTGCTGAATTTGCAAAATACCAATGGTTAAAAAGGTCTAATATTTACTAAGAATATCTACTTGATACAAGAAAATTTAGTGAACCCTGTATATTGTCTGTGTATATGAGCATTTGTGCACATGTTTGTGGGTGTACACACATATGTATCCATGAATGCCAAATTAAGCCTTAACTATCTAACAATATTGCTGTATCGATGCTTTTCTTGGACATATCACCCCTAAAACATTAGATTTTCATGTGTAAAGGCTCTATGTTGATTGATCTTTTGATTTTAACCCTTTTCTGGTCTGAGTCAGCATCATCTTCAAGCTGTGTTGGCATGTCCTACCTATATCGGGTTGATTTCATGAAACGTGTTTTATTGTTCTTTCCTAAAGTTAAAACTTGTGTTACCTCAAAATCTTCCATTTTTCTAATCATGGTTTCCCTTCAAGTCTTGCTCCTTTTCCTTTTTTTTTCAGTTCTATTCATTTGTTCTAATTATTCCTGTTAATATTCTGAAAGATGTTCTTTAAATGATTAACACTAGTCCATGTGGATTTTCAGAATTTGTTTAAACCATTTCCATCCTTTTGAAATAAAATATCGTGTGTGTTGATTAGATTATCCAGAGTTTCTCATCCTTTTTTTTGGATTGGTATAAAAATACCTTAGTATTATAAATCATGTATTTTCTGACACCTGATCTGTTAGAGTAAATCTTGCATTGAATGTATTTATTAACCTAGTTGTTTTACAATTTCTTGACGTTTGTTGCATTCCATCTGTAATGACAACCAGGTGCATACCATACAAGCCCAAAAGTGATGTTGAACAAATCTGTGCTTTGGAAGACAGATTGGAGGTTATCATGGTTTCTACACCAGATAGGGAGGACTTTGTGTTCCCAAAGGTGTGGATTGTATCTTTCTTCTCAAATTTTTACTTTTTGATTTTTAAATTCCAGTTAATAGGTTCAAAGAGATTCAAATTGAAAGAGCTTCAATTGATGTTAAGTTTGAGCTGATTTCTTGCCAGGGTGGGTGGGAAGATGATGAGTCTGTAAAGGAAGCTGCATGTCGTGAGACACTGGAGGAAGTGGGGGTAAAGGGTGTCATTGATGTAAGTGTTTGTTCTTTTTTTTCAGGCTCTTTCTTGCATTATAGTGATATTATTAGTTTGTTTAGTTGGTGGTGAGAATGAAAGTAGAACTCTTTTATGGTATTTGTTTTGCTATATGGTTGTCACACACCCACCCACACACACACACACATGGAGGAGCACATGAGAATTTATCCCTTTAATTATATTTAAATGGTAGAATTATTTACACGGGAATAAGAAAGTACCTGCTTCCTTCTCCATTCTTAATTGTTGAAACGATAGAGGAATTTACCAAATAGAAGAAGTGCTTCTATTGACTCATTTGGTGTTTAATTAAGGGTCAATCTACTGTCAATTCCCTTCACTAACCTTAGCCCCCATAAACCCGCTTTTGATTTTATTGATGAATTCCTAGAGGTACTTGATATTTTGAGGTCAGAGCCTGCCAAATGGAAGGTTAGGCATTTCAATGCAAAGTATGATGGTTGTCTGAAATGGGGCTAGATTACCTGGGTCAGATAAGATGATTATATGTCGTATTTCATATTTTTGTTCCACTGCTCAGGGTTTCCAATATATTACCCTTTCTTTTGTGGCATTTTGCAGCCATATATTTAATACCTTAGAGATTTAGTTGTTCCATTTGCTGATCGATTCAAGTTGTCTGCATATCCTCAGAAACTGAAATGAAAAAAGCAATGAATCATGGCTGCATTATTCAATTTTTACAATACTTATTTACCAAAGGTTTTGCCTTACACAGTAGTTGCCAAATTACTGTAGTACAGTGTGCTTGTCTTAGTTATTTTCTGGTCATTACTTTTGTGGTATCTAAGGACACACTTAGAAATCCGTTGCTACTATATGCTTGTGACCAGCATGGTAACCCCATCTCACAAACCGACAGTTGTTTTCTGCCATGCTTACATCACTACAGAAGGAACTTGGAACTTGGGAATTTCAGAGTAAACGCAGACAGAATAGTTGCAGCCTCGAAGGAATATGCAGAGGTTACATGTTCACAATGAGGGTAACTGAAGAACTCGAGTCCTGGCCAGAAAAAGCTACACATGGAAGGCAATGGGTCAGTACCAGTCACATACATTTCATCTTTCAATAGATGTAATAATTTCGTTGTTGTTTGAGGGATGCTTTCTATTTCTTTTTGATAGCTAACGGTGAGGAATGCATTTGAACGCTGCCGCTATCCTTGGATGCGTGAAGCACTGGAGAAGTTCTTGAGAGTTGTTGCAGAAGATTTCCAACCTCAACCAACAGAGGATGTTCTAACTGCTTATAACATCTCAGGGGCAAGCGATCCCATGAGGTCTCATAGTTGTCCAGCGGACAGTTTAACAACCAATGCTTCAATAAAACCTGTAAATGTAATCACAGAGCGATCATCAAGTGCACCCATTTCTGAGCTCAGCGAGCACCTGTTGCAATCACAGGGTTGTTTTGTAGTGGATCCCTCAACTTCTGGTGCTTCAACAACTCCTGTAAATGCATTATGTTGAGAGTGAAAAATATCTTAATTTCAGTTTCCATTTTTTTGCCTTACACTAGGATTTGTTGTAGAGTAAAACATTGCAACTTAATTCCAGGCTCTGACTGGCAAGTTAGGATGGTGCAGGACCTAACAATAGGAAAGGATTGCACAACTATGCAGCCCCATGGAAGTTTTTCTTTCTTATCGTTTAAAAAGAAACACATTTGGGCAGACGGGTTGCTATCTCTTGGCCCTTGCACATCAAATTCCTCCATATGATTTTTTTTTTTTTAAAGGCAAGCTGGGGTTAGGTAGACCCCTACCAGATATTTGTTAAGCCCCATGTGACAGAGGGATTTGAAACTGGGTGTCAGGACCCCGCTTACCACATGGGATACCACCTCGTTATGTGCACCCCTGATTGTGCATAACTAATCTTGACAGAGCTACTGGGAGAGGACCATTAGGACAACAAAAAATGATGGTGATCATATAGCTGATGGTTGACTGATAGTTCAAATAATTGCTTGACGGTAGGCCTAGCAATTTGCATGTTCAGGCTTGGTACCAAATTTGTCAGCCACATCTTCACAATCATTGATTATATAAACTGTAGCAGCTGAGAGATCAATGTTGTCACGGGGTCTTAAGTGATTTTGAAAAATGATTCATCGGTCAACTTTAACCATCAGATGACGTGTGTTGTTAAAAAAATAAAAATAAAAATAAATAATTTTTTATTAAACCCCCTTAAAATATTAAAAATTAAAAAATATTAAACTGAATTGGCATTTTGTAAAATTGCTTTTGATCCAATTCGGATCAGCTGATTAGCAACGATTCTTACAACAATATGGCTGAGATCCTTACTCTGATGCAATTGGGTGGTGCATGATCTAGACATTTGGGAGGAATTGATGGAAATGGGGCAGAGAGAATCTGAGGGAAATGAATGTGAAAACCGTTGAGGGTATCGTCTTATTTGGAGCATCTGGCCGAGCCATTTCAAACGAAATCAGAATACTTTTGGAGAAGGATTTGAAAATATCACAAGGACACTTCAAAAATGACACGTGACACCCATTCCCATGTAGTTTTTATTTAAAGATATAGCATATATAAAGTTTTTAAATCTTTTCTCCTTTTCATGAAATAATCCAAAACGTGGGTCTGGAAAGAATTGGCAGATGTGGGTTTCCTTCTCATTTTCATGATCCCAAACAGTCTGACTTGAGAATTTGTCATAACTATTTTCTTTGGCTTTTCTCTGGTTCCTATTCTCCAAACACTCTTATGGAAAATGATCGCCTAAGAAGCACATTTGAGAAAAGATCACTACTACCAACTGTGGCTTCGCTTGTCTGGTAGGAGAAGCTAGTGCACATCATGTTGGTGTTTCCTACATCAACATACACAGAAAATGTAGCTGCAAGTGTATCTGCTGACGCCAGAGAGTGTGCGTGCGGGTGTTCGACATTCTCCTCATCCGATCAATGCCCATGATGAGCCCAGGCTTTAGGTCAACGGTGAGCATGACCCTATACCACGTAAACAGAAAGTATAATTTGGGCAGGCTATTGCCATGAATCTCTCATTATCTTCGTAGCAGCCAACCCCCTTATATAATGAGGAAAGAGGCAATTACATGCGTAACTCCCACCCACTATCTCCACATTATGTGGCCCACTAATGGTGTCAATATGGGTCACATGAATGGGTTGGATCCAGATATGTTATGTTCAACATTCTCCCACTTGATCCATTGACACCAAAAGTGCACTAAATCGAGGTTTAAACCGTTATCTCGATTTAATTCTGCATGTGGGTTCATATGCTACCCTTTATCACAAGGATAAATTATATGAGTCATGAAGATGAACATTCCTTTATGAAATGTCATATTCTCTTTATGAATAGGTTGGTCTCTTACCTACTCTATTGGTCCTTTAAATATTGTTATTCTCTCTAACCCATATGAGACATCTTTTATGCAAAATCAATAATACACAAAGCCATAGAGAATCAAATTTATATACACAAATGTGATCACATAATGTATTGTCATACACAAGAAAAAATAAAAAAAACTCATCCCCTTTACATGTTGGGAATATAATCTCGGTGCTAGCCCTTTAGTAAGGAGATCCATAGTCATTTTCTTCGCCCCAATTGTATCAATACATACCAGATGATTCTCAGACATTTCTTTAACAATAAATTATTTTAACTCCATGTGTCGACACGAGATTGAGCTCTTGTTTTTATTTGAAAAGGATATGACTGCTTCATTATCATAAAAGATTTTTAGTGCTTTGTCAATAGAATCCACAATTCCAAGATCCATAATGAAGCTTCTTATCCAAATGGCCTGAGATAAAATCTTGTATAAAATTAATAATTTTTGTCCCAATAAATTTCAGAATTTTTTTTACTGTCCTGCAATGATAGATAACACCTTAAATATTCTGAGTCACTTGCGATTGCAAAAGCAACAAGCTAAGATTATTATAACACTCACACTTCGCATGGACATCCTTTTAAGTGCTCTCACTTCTCATAGACAACCTTCAAAACAGTTGTTATATTCTCCGTATGAGTGAGAGATAAATCACTTTATATGAGATTCATATTGAAAAGATAAATATGAGACCCCTTATTATTCATTTTTTTTTAGACAAACATAGTTGAGTCATTATCGTTCCACTTTGGTGGAAACGACAATACTCATAGTTGTTCCGTCTCTTCAATTCTTAATGAATTGACTTCAGTTGGTACCAGCATATCATGTAACCAGAGGCAATTCAACACTATACCTTTTGGTATGAACATGCTTTATGGGCTGGAATACACATCTACTATAACACCCTGCGTGAATTTGGAACACAATGACCTACCTTTGGATAGAAACGATGTTTCATAAATTCATACACAATCATAATAACGAATCTTAATACGGTTCAAAGAATCCTTAATCAACACAACTCAAATCACTTTGGTGATAACATGAATCGGTCAATCAAGATCTTTTACTGAAAATATATTCATATTATGGAGCATGCCTATGCACACATTTTAATGCTTGTATATTGATGACAAGATATACTTTATATCAAAAAATTCAAGTTCATGCTTTCACTTATATGCATAAACTAATTTTGATGATAAAATGTCATGAATTTAGTCATAATTCATGCTTAATGCTTAAAACCATCATGTATGACTTAACCAACATGGAACATATAAATTAATATGCATAAGTCATACTTTCTATACAATAAACACTTTATAAAACATAAAAAATAACAAAAATAAACTCATATAGGTAAAAGCTGAAGTTCTTAAGCAGGAACCAATCTGAAAATACCCTGAACTGGTCTAAAATAGCCCCGAACATGTCAGAAAAGAGTCCGAACCAGTTCTGAACCTTATGAACTGGTACCAGGTATGAACAAAAGTTCATAAAACCCTATAATCGTACGCCAAAATCCATGTATCTTCACATATTTATGAAAACAGAGTCTTAGCTTCTCAGAACCGGTGAACAACTGGAAAGAATTGTTCAAAACAGCTTCAAACCGGTCTAAAAAAAGGTCGTATCAGTCCCTGATCCAGTTCAGTTTCAAATAGTGTTTGAACCCTTACTGGATCTGGTCTGATCCAATACTAACTGGATCCGAGTCTGACCTGGTATGAGCTGGATCCGGGTCTGACCTAGCACAAATCAAATTCGGTCCTGACCCGATCAAAAAAGGATCGAAGTCAACTGGATTGGATCCAGACCCGAACATTTGGTGAGTCCAAATCATACCCCGATCCAAAATGTTTTGGATCTTGACCCGGTTCAATTGGATCAGACCATACTCGAAACCAAATGGGTCCGACTCTGATCCAACCAGGTTGGATCTGATCACCGACCCGGACCCAAATGGATCTGGGTCTCTCAAACGGATCAGATCCTAAACATGATCCAAAATGTTGGTTCTGACCTAGACCCGGACCCAATACTAAATGGGTTTGAGTCCACAGGATCAGACCCAGATTCCTTATGGGTCCGGTCCAGTCATGGGACAAAATTGCGAACAGGATCCAGGTGGATCTGGGCAAACCCGATCCACTCAAATGGATCAGATCAGGTCTCCACCGAGTCGAAAAACCAGGTATGACCCCGATCACCCGATTAATTTAAAACCTATTAAAACAAGGTTAAGAGTTTTTGGTTTCTGAGACGGTTTCTCAGAAACCGAAAAGCACCCTCACCAAAGTGATGCCCCTAGTGACCCATGTCGCCTGAGGAAGGTGCACGTCGCCCCACGACGATGTGTTGATGCAGGCACCGGTGCTCCGGTCGGTTGGCCACTAGCGATGGCGACCTCGCATCCCTCACAGAAGCTGTGATGACGGCGACTTCACTAGTAGCCCAATGGCTGACGAAGCTGAGGAAGGGGCACGACACCATCAGCAGTGACCGTTGTTGTCGACGCTTCTCTCACGATGGAACCTCCATCGTTAACCCCAGCACCGGCTGATCACCTGTACTAATCCTGATGGTGATGGTAGCCGGTGCTCAGATGGGCCCTAATGCAGCACCGGCAAAACCCCAGCAGCACCGGCAAAAGCGTCGACGACAGATGGCCGCCTGATGATGCATGAAATATAAATAATTTTTTATAGAATATTCATGCATTTTCACGTGTTTTAATTATTTAGAACCCATGTTTTGATGTAATTAGGTATAAAGAGGTCTCGGTTTGAATTTCACTCGAATCGAAGTTAAAACAAGAATGATAATAAATTTTTATGATTTTAGAGCGGATTTTGAGGCCATTCGAACCTAGATCTAACCCAGTAGCTCAAGTATAGATCATGGGCTGGATTCGAAGGCTTAAGATCAGTACTCTCATATGATCCATAGTGTAATCATTAAAGACTTGTCCAAAAAACCCCTTTCTACACTACATTTTGGTACTTAGAGGCAAATAGAATAAAGTTTAGTATTTACTGATAATTAATTAGGCAATGAGGTAGTTTTTAGAATTTCTGAATAGTAGCAGTTTAAAAAATCCTTAACAAACCCTAGGCCAACGTTTTTGCTTTTGGAAAAACCGCCAGCCCCTTTCCCCTTCTCTCTCCCCTCTCCTCTCTCACACTCTCTCAAATTTGTCATCTTCTTCCTTCTATTTTTCTTCTTTTCCATTTCTTTCTTCCATTTCTTTTGGGTTGTGCTTCTTTGGATTCACTGTATTTTTGCAGGTACTGCAGACCTCGTGGGAGCTTCGCCTTGTGATGTGTCGTCTACACCAACTTGGTTGGTCGTCTCTTCCCCCGTACGACTCTCCTCCTCTTCTTCGAACCCTCTCCCAATCAGCTTCATACATGGGTGCAGCGATTTGCATGATACAACAGACTCTTGAAGGCACGTGGGCAGACATTCCGAAGCACTAACCGCTCTACCTCACCCCCTCCCTCGTCGGACGACCCAAAAGGTTGATAAAGTTTATAACAGGTCAAAAAGGTGTATTCAGAATGAGAGCACAAATACAATTGTCGTGAAAAGACAAAAATACCCCTGGCGATCTAGAGAAGACTTTAGAAACCTATTTTTAGTTAATTTTTTTTTTAGTTTATAATTTAATTAGAATTGTATTGTTTGACTTAGTTGTAACATTTCTGATATTAATAAATTGCAGTTTTAGAATTAATTTGAATATTTCTCATTCCCTGAGGATTCAACCCGTACTTGCCACTTTCATGGAAAGTCGATTTTTATTATCTTTGGTTGACGATTTTCCAAATATTTCATTGAAAAATATCTTTTAAAAATACCACTTTAAAAGGTTCAACCAAATTTTGGCGTTGTTGCCAGGGAACGGGGATTATATTCTATTATTTTTTAGAGTTCAGTTTATTAATATTTTTTTAGTTAATTATTTTTATTTATTCTAGTTAGCAGGATTAACATAGTTAGTAAATATAGGATTCACTTACTGTTTTCCAAGGATTCACTAGAATACATACTTCAAGGAGCGATTAGACAAGTGGGTTTTAGCGAACATAGTTTGTGATTTTCTATATCTGTTCATTTTGTGATTTAGATTAGATTTTATTCTTTTATTCTAATAGATAATTCTGACATAGTTTAGATTATTTGCTTGATATTTACTTTTTGCTTTATTTTGTTTAGATTAGCCTAGAGTAGTTTAGATTTAGGTTTGTTTCATACATCTGGTCTAGGTACCAGTGTATGCAAGGGTGAAGAGCTTTGGGTACTCCATTGCATCCTTTTGTCGATGACCTAGAGAGAATTTTACATTATCCTTAAAGTCAGAGAACAATGGGTGACATGGATCCTCCAGCTCTAGCTCCTCCCCGCGCTCTAAGGAAGTACTTCACTCCCACAGACTACGTCCAGGCATCCTGCATTCGGAGACCCGATGTAGGAGCGCCTCATTATGAGATTAAGACCAGTATCATTCAAATGCTCCCATCCTTCTACGACCTTAGTCATGAGGATCCCTATAGGCACCTTGACAAGTTTCTCAAAATTTGTTCTACAGTGAAGATACAGAATTTTGAGGACGATGCTTTGAGATTGACCCTATTTCCATTCTCATTGAAGGACAAGGTCAAGTATTGGCTGAAGTCCTTAGATTTCGTAGAAATAGAGTCCTGGGATCAGATGCAGCAGGAGTTCCTCAGAAAATACTTTCCCATAGGTAGGATGAACCAGTTTAGGCGAGCCATTACTAGCTTCTCAGAGCTAGATGGCGAGCAATTTCATGAGACCTGGGAGAGGATGAAGGATCTCCTTAGGAAATGTCTCCACCATCAGGTGTCGAGATAGCAATTGGTGCAGAGTTTCTACGATGGATTGTCTGACAGAAATCGTCAAATGATCGACTCTTCTTGCGATAGGACATTCATGTTGAAGAACGAAAATGAGGCATGGAGATTGTTTGATACGTTAGCTGAAAATTCGTTGCATCATGCCTCTACCTCTCGTTCTCAGAAACCCACACCTAGCATTCCCAAGAAAGGTGGTGTTCTCAAGATTGGTCTGACTGCTGCACTGCAAAGCAAAGTGGATATGTGATCATATATTTTAGGGTTTTTTTCATATTAAAATATGCATGATTTCATGAGAAAATATTTTAAAACCCCAAATTTATGCTAGTTTTGAGTAAATGTGCTAAAATGATAAAAAAATAGAAAATGCTTGAAAAATAGTTTTATTTTGAAATTTAGTGTATATATTAGTGATTGTCATTAACACATAAGGTCTAATTCTTAAAATAATAAAAAAATTAGAGTTAGAATAGGCTTAGAATAGGTTTTTTATAAAATATAGTGAATTTGAGGTATTTTGTAAATAAGTTTTCTTTAAGAGAGGTTTCAAAATAGAATTTTCAGAAAAGAGGACTTATGAAAAATGTTCAAAATTTATAAATATGATACGTAGGGTTTGAGAGGGGGGTCTTCTCTTTCTTGCCCAAGCCCCTCTCTTCTTCCCCTTCCTCTCCACCTCTTTCTTGCCTCTTCTTCTCCTTCTTCCTCTTTTTCTCCTCTTTTCCCTTTCCTCTTTTCGGTGGAGTGCAATCCAGCGGCGACGCAAGAAGGAGGATTCCAAATCTTCTTTTTCCAACCCTTCCAGTCATCTGTAAGTATTACTTCTCTTCTCTTCTCTTCTCTTTGATGTTGCAGTTTAGATTAGTGTAGTTAGTTTTAAAAAGAAAAATAAAAGAAAGTATAAATCGGATTTGGATTTTTGCATCGTTCCTTCATTTTTGGCTCTATGCATCTTTTAGTTCTTGTTCATCATTTTTAGTGGCTTTGATTTCACGATGTAGTTTCTGTTTTTAATAGTAATTTGTCTAAGTTTAACATGTCATAGTTGATTTTTACATTTGTTTTGTGTCTGCATTTCAAATTCATAACATATGAGCATCAACATTATCAGAATATGAAATTTTGAAACCCGATCGATTGATTGAATTGTGCTTTACTGATTTTTTCGGCAATCAATAGTGATTTCTGTGAAGGTTAATCGATCATCTGACCGATTATCATTTTTTTGGCAATCAATTGCATAATTTCCAATAACAGGGGCTGATTTGTGTGAAGGATTAACAATTGGATCTGAATGATAATCAATTATAAGGGATCGATAAACATTTGCCTCCGGCAATAATCTGGATCATCTACTGAGAATCTGGCAATAATCTAATCATCCGATTAGTGTTTGCTTGTGTGAAGAATCAACACGATCACCTGATCTACTGAGCTCCGACGTTGATCGGAGTTCTGGATTGATTTTCTTCCATCAAAATTCGGGTGATCACCGTGACTGAGATTTCGACGACAATAGGCTGAAATGATTTCTTGTATCAATCAGAGAATTGGATTAATTCCAGTCGATTGAAATCTTGTTGAGCTTTGTTGCTGTCTGGAATCCCTTGCTCAAGCCAGATTCACTTCACGTTTATCGTGAAGATGTGAAACAGGCATTTTCCTTCTTGAGCCACCGTGAAATTCATTTCACAACTATTCTTTTTTTTCGGTGGAGGATGTCTGCTTTTTTGAAATTTCAATCGATGTTCCTGTTTGAAATTTCAATCGATGTTCCTTTTTGAAATTTCAATTGATGATGGCTATGAGAATCTGATTAATACTTATTGTTTGAAATTTATTATCGACGCTGGTACTGTTTTTACGGTGACTGTTGTTCACCCCATCTTTCGGTGAATATTACTGCTGTTGAAAATACCGGTTAATGCTATTGTTGTTTTTAATTCCGGTGAATATTTTTAATAAAATTTGATCGGATGTCTGAATCTGATGTGAATGTTGAGATTACTGATTTTTTAATCGGTGATTATTGTTTTACAGTAAAGGCAATGAGGTATGTCTGAGCATTGTGTTTACACTAATTTCCGGCGAAGGGATTGCTCTCTAACGTTGAAGACGAAAGTTGATTATCCAAGTTTGCTAAGATAAATGAATAGTGTTTTCTGGGATAATTGATATCTGAGTTTCCTATAATGTGTTGATTGTCTGAGTACTATTGGACTACAGACCAATTGAGTTCCTGCATCAATCGATCTATTGATTCTTGAGCACAACTTGCTGAGCACTGTTAAATTTGAATGTACATTGAGAATTTAGAAATATAGAATTAGTGTTTGAAAAGATTGAATCGGATTTCAAGCTTGTTGTTGCTAACTGTTTGATACAATGTTGTTAGATTAAGTGAGTCATTAGTTGTTAGTAAAGTAATTAGTTAGTTGTTTTATAGTTAGAATCACGTAGTTACTTAGTAGTTAGAGTTAATTAGCATCTCGTAATTAGTTTACTTTACTGTTAGATATTAGTTAATGGAGTCTTAATTACTTGTTAGTTAAGTAAGATAATTAGCAGTGTTAATTAGTTTGTAATTAGTTAGTTAGTAGTTAGATGTAATTAGAAATCATGTTCATTTAAATTTGTCATTTATATTTCTTCCATGATTTCTTTCATATTTTTAGCAATTAATTAGTATAATTAGTTTAGCATAATTTATATTTCTATCTCTTGTACTGCTTGTATTTGTTTGACTTGTGCAGGATCACACATGAGTGGCGCGAAAGTGATCAAGTGACACGGAAGCACAAGAGTGGATGATTTTTTTTTTTTTAGAATTAGGAATTTAATTGGGTTTGTAAATAATGTCTGTTACGCCTTCTGCGTAGGGTATTCATTTGTTGTAATAAGTAGTTAATTAGATTTCTTCTCTTTGCGTACTTTTTCCATTTTGGCAATAAAGAATAGTTTAGTTGTTTGTTTGAATACAAAATATTCTCGTTCCCTGAGTTTGACCCGGTCTCATCCACTAGTGAGAACCGGTTTTTATTATTTGATGTCTGATTTTCACATAATCTTCATTTAAAAATCTTTTCAAAACTACAACAGATTCAAAATAGACATTAAATTTTTATCACCGTTGTCGGGGAACGGCGAAATACGAGTATTCACTTTATTGCCTAGTGTTTGTTTCGCATTTAGGATTAGAACCACGTGTGTGCATATCGTAGAGACGAGCTTACTTTTCTACACAACCCACCTATTAGGATTCTCTTAGAGGTGTCTGTGTACGATTGGTACCATACATATAGATTTTATATTTTCTCTGCATAATCCCTGTTGTGTGCAAATGCGTGGTGTTTGTTTAGTTTTTGTTATTTTTAGTTTACTCGCTTTGTGGTTTGCATGGTTTTGCCGCTAGCGCGTTAGTTAGGTAGAAATCCAAAAATTAGGACGTGTGCTACACCGGTCTACTTTGAAGTGTATGCAAGGGCGACGCTCGCTTGACCCCGAGCTAGTAGAACCGAATGAGGTCCCAGAGTCCCTTATTAGGAGAGCCCAGAGATCTGCAACCATGGCTGAGAATCAGCAGATTACTCGTCCTCTTAGGGAATACTTCATGCCCAACAAGTATGCTCCCACCTTCTGCTTCACGAGACCTGATGTAGGAGCGAACCATTTTGAGATAAAGGTCAGTGTGATCCAGATGCTACCTTCGTTTTATGGTCTTAGCAATGAAGACCCATATCGTCATCTCGATGAATTTCTTGAGATTTGCTCGACAGTGCAAAACAACAACTTTAGAGACGACGCTATGAGGTTGACCTTGTTTCCCTTCTCTCTGAAGGATAAAGCCAAGCACTGGTTGAAGGCGTTAGACACAGTTCGAATTATCACATTGGAGCATATGCAAAGGGAATTTTTAAAAAAATATTTCACAATCGGTAAGACGAACCAGTATTGAAAGGCCATCACCAGCTTTTCGCAAATAGAGGGAGAAATGTTTCACGAGACTTGGGAGAGGATGAAGGATCTTCTCCGCAAGTGTCTCCACCACCAGGTGCCTCGTTGGAAACTGGTGCAATATTTTTATGACGGTCTTACTGAGAAGAACCGTCAAATGGTTGATTCATCTTGTGGGGGCACTTTTATGCTCAAGAGTGAGGATGAGGCTTGGTATTTATTTAAGACCTTGAGTGAGAACACGATGCATCATGTTTTGCCTTCATGGCTCGATAGGACTACATCTGTGTCTAGTGGTCCTAGGAAAGTAGGGATTTCCTTAGTAGGGTCCGAGTTAGATTTGTGTACCAAGGTCGACCTGTTGTCTAGAAAATTAGATCAACTCCTAGCCAAGTCTTTGTGAAGTCCAGTAGGAAGAGTGTGTGAGCTTTGTGCTAGCTCTGCACACTGTGTTTCTGATTGTCCGGCAGCATCGCTATATCCTGAATTCGTTCAGGAGCAGGTGAATGTTGCCAAGGTTTCGCTAGACCCGAGCATGATTCATTTGCACCCTCATATAACTCGGGTTGGCGAAACCATTTCATTTCCCCATCCCATCAGCCCTCCTAGACACAGTATAGACACAGTAACCCTTCACAAGGTTACTCGCATCCCATTTTTCCACAGGTTCATCCCCAGTCTAGTCTACCTTCTCCTCAAGAGCCCACTTCGAGTCCATCACTTCAGGAGAAGATGTTAGAGGCTTTTTCTGATATCAATGCCACTCTTTACTCCCATACGCAGTTAATAGCCAAGCTAGAGACTCAAATGGGACAGTTAGCTCAAACACTGAGTAGACAAAGCCAGGAGAACCTTTATAGTCAGTCTGTTGTCACATCCAAGTGAGAGGATTCTATTTCATTTGACTTGCATTCCACTGATTCACACTATGAGCAAGTCAAAGTTGTTACATCCATTCAGTATGGGAAGGCGTGTCACCCCACTCGAGAATCGACTCATGAGCCTCATATCATTTCCACTGACGAGTCGATCTCCATTATACCTCAGCAGAAGGGGCAAGGCCCTCAGTTGTTACAGTCTTCACATATTCATAAAGCCCCGTTTTCTCAGCCTTTAGGATCACTGATTGCTTTTAGCAAGCAAGAGGTGCAAATACAAAAGATGCTTGACCTGGTCAAGCAGGATCATAACTACCCCTTGTTTGATGCTACATTCAGTGATAGTCAGTCGGTCCTCAACTCTCATTTTCTGACTAGTCTCTCAGATGAAACTAGTCTTCAACCTTCTTGTCTACAGACTCATGATATTATTTTTAGGGGTCGAGTGGGCGAGAATACAATGCACAGTGTCACGGATGACACTTTTTTTCATAGAGAGCCCGATTGAGTGAGACTTCATGTCCATTGATCTCATGGACGATGAAGGTTTTTTCAAGGATTCGTCTGGCTGGGGATGTAAAACTTAGCGCTTAATGGGAGGCAACCCATATTTGTGATGTACCATTAGTAGCTTTAGTATTTTTTCTGTTTTTAGGTAGTTTTTCTTTATGAGCGTCAAGCCTAGATCATGTATGTATTGCATTTTTTTGCATTTTTCTATGAGTTGTGAATTGTGAGACAGGTGGCACCTATTCAGAGCTATTCACATGTCGTATCAGGTAAGGTTCCACAGTATGGATCAGGTGACCTCTACCATTTTCTCCCATTCATTTCATTCTCATATGCATTCACTTAGTTTCATGCAAGCATGGGGGAGTGCCACTGAGGGCAGTGTCAATCAAGCATGGGGGAGGGTGTAGTTTGCACACCTAAACTTTTCATGTTTTTGTACTTGCATTTTTTATGTCAACTCATAAAAAATGGGCTTTTAAGGAATGAGTTTGATCTTATATGAATGCTTTACATAATCTAATATTTTTAGAGAATTTTTAAGCCCCAAAAAAAAACTTTTTCTGACACAAATCTAGAAAATCATGGTTGTTTATGTGGATTTCAAAGAAATGGTGATAGATGCATGTTAGAGTTTATTTTGAATCACAAGTATGAATATGCACAGTTTTATTTTTGAAAACTAAGCAAATGAACAATATTGCATTTATGAGCTCAAAAAGTGAAAAAGAGCATATGTTTAGTTGTTTGATATCTTCGTACTCCCTAGTAGCTGGGCTTAGACACAAGTTGAAGTATTTGAGTTCTATGTTGAAAAGGATAACGAAGGAAGTCAATTCTTTGTCTACGTTAATATCTGTGGCCTATTTTTTTCGAGCAAGTAGAGCTTGAGGGGTGTTTACACCTGGTGCCTTAAAGTCATCTGGTTTGGGAGCCACCGGCCCGAAAGCCCGTTACATGGACTTTATAGAGAGCTTAATAGATGTTGACATTGCACATGACAGAGAAGTAGACTATACGTAAACTATAAAAAATTGAAGGTATAGTGACTCGAGCAATTAAGTCTGAGAGATACTTTGTATCTGGTGCCCTAAGGTCGTCTGCTATAGGAGTCACTGACCCAAAGCTTGTTACACGGATCACGAAAACTGAAAATTTGATATAGTGCTTAATAAAAGAAGAAAAGAAAAAAAATGTGTGAAAAATTGAAAACCAAGAAAAAGAAAAGAGCGAAAAAGAGAAAAGTTCACTGCTTAGAAGAAAATATTGAGAAAATCTGTGCAGAACACATATGAGTGAGGATAAGTAAATAATAACATGTATGTATTTGAATTTCTGAGAATGAATAAATGATTATGCTATTTAGAAAAGTGAAAGAAAATATTTTTTTTCTGTGGTGGCAGGTAAAATACTCTAATCATGTTTTGATAATGTAATGGCATGAAATATATGTGAAAACAAACTCTTTGATTGCCAAATGATTTTTGAAGTTGAATTGTTATGCATATATGATAGAGATATTTGTGGGTAGCATCACTGCAAACCCTCACGAGACCTTACTCGTCCACTGGGGTAACCCAGGGGTTAAAAGGACTTGTTGCATGTACTAAATGCAATAGTGATTCCTACGAAAGTGAGTGAGTGATAGTTTGATTTCCTACAATTTTCTAGTTTGCTCGAGGACTAGCAAAACATAAGCATGAGGGTATTTGATCATGCATATATTTTAGGGTTTATTTCATATTAAAATATGCATGAATTCATGAGAAAATGTTTTAAAACCCCAAATTTATGCTAGTTTTGAGTAAATGTGCTAAAATGATAAAAAAATAGAAAATGCTTGAAAAATAGTTTTATTTTGCAATTTAGTGTATATATTAGTGATTGTCATTAATACATAAGGTCTAATTCTTAAAAAAATAAAAAAAAAATAGAGTTAGAATAGGCTTAGAATAGGTTTTTTTATAAAATATAGTGAATTTGAGGTATTTTGCAAATACGTTTTCTTTAGGAGAGGTTTCAAAATAGAATTTTCAGAAAAGAGGACTTATGAAAAATGTTCAAAATTTATAAATATGATATGTAGGGTTTGAGAGGGGGGTCTTCTGTTTCTTGCCCAAGCCCCTCTCTTCTTCCCCTTCCTCTCCACCTCTTTCTTGACTCTTCTTCTCCTTCTTCCTCTTTTTCTCCTCTTTTCCCTTTCCTCTTTTTGGTAGAGTGCAATCCGGCGGCGGCGCAAGAAGGAGGATTCCAAATCTTCTTTTCCCAACCCTTCCAGTCATCCGTAAGTATTACTTCTCTTTGATGTTGCAGTTTAGATTAGTGTAATTAGTTTTAAAAAGAAAAATAAAAGAAAGTATAAATCGAATTTGGATTTTTGCATCGTTCCTTCATTTTTGTCTCTATGCACCTTTTAGTTCCTGTTCAACATTTTTAGTGGCTTTGATTTCATGGTGTAGTTTCTGTTTTTAATAGTAATTTGGCTAAGTTTCACATGTCGTAGTCGATTTTTACATTTGTTTTGTGTCTGCATTTCAAATTCATTACATATGAGCATCAGCATTATCATAATATGAAATTTTGAAATCCGATCAATTGATCGAATTGTGCTTTACTGATTTTTCCGGCAATCAATAGTGATTTGTGTGAAGGTTAATCGATTATCATTTTTTTGGCAATCAATTGCATAATTTCCAACAATAGAAGCCGATTTGTGTGAAGGATTAACAATTGGATCTGAATGATAATCAATTATAAGGGATCGATAAACATTTGCCTCCGGCAATAATCTGGATCATCTACTGAGAATCCAATGATAATCTGATCATCAGATTAGTATTTGCTTGTGTGAAGAATCAGCACGATCACCTGATCTACTGAGCTTCGGCGTTGATCGGAGTTCTGGATTGATTTTCTTCCATCAAAATTCGGGTGATCACCGTGACTGAGATTCTGGCGACAATCGGCTGAATTGATTTCCTATATCAATTAGAGAACTGGATTAATTCCAGTCGATTAAAATCTTGTTGAGCTTTGTTGCTGGATGGAATCCCTTGCTCAAGCCAGATTCACTTCACGTTTATCGTGAAGATGTGAAACGGGCATTTTCCTTCTTGAGCCACCGTGAAATTCATTTCACAACTATTCTTTTTTTTCGGTGGAGGATGTCTGCTTTTTTGAAATTTCAATCGATGTTCCTGTTTGAAATTTCAATCGATGTTCCTTTTTGAAATTTCAATTGATGATGGCTATGAGAATCTGATTGATACTTATTGTTTGAAATTTCTTATCGACGCTAGTACTGTTTTTCGGTGACTGTTGTTCACCCCATCTTCCGATGAATATTATTGTTGTTGGAAATACCAGTGAATGCTATTGTTGTTTTTAATTCTGGTGAATATTTTTAATAAAATTTGATCGGATGTCTGAATCCGATGTGAATGTTGAGATTACTGATTTTTGAATCGGTGATTACTATTTTCCAATAAAGGCAATGAGGTATGTCTGAGCATTGTGTTTACACTAATTTCTGGTGAAGGGACTGTTCTCTGACGTTGAAGACGAAAGTTCATTATCTGAGTTTGCTGAGATAAATGAATAGTGTTTTCTGGGATAATTGATATATGAGTTTCCTATAATGTGTTGATTGTCTGAGTATTATTGGACTACAAACCAATTGAGTTCCCGCATCAATCAATCTATTGATTCTTGAGCACTACTTGCTGAGCACTGTTAAATTTGAATGTACATTGAGAATTTAGAAATATAGAACTAGTGTTTGAAAAGATTGAATCGGATTTCAGGCTTGTTGTTGCTAACTATTTGATACAATGTTGTTAGATTAAGTGAGTCATTAGTTGTTAGTAAAGTAATTAGTTAGTTGTTTTATAGTTAGAATCACGTAGTTACTTAGTAGTTAGAGTTAATTAGCATCTCGTAATTAGTTTACTTTACTGTTAGATATTAGTTAATGGAGTATTAATTACTTGTTAGTTAAGTAAGATAATTAGCAGTGTTAATTAGTTTGTAATTAGTTAGTTAGTAGTTAGATGTAATTAGAAATCATGTTCATTTAAATTTGTCATTTATATTTCTTCCATGATTTCTTTCATATTTTTAGCAATTAATTAGTATAATTAGTTTAGCATAATTTCTATTTCTATCTCTTGTACTGCTTGTGTTTGTTTGACTTGTGCAGGATCACACATGAGTGGAGCGAAAGTGATCAAGTGACACGAAAGCACAAGCGTAGAAGATTTTTGTTTTTATTTTAGAATTAGGAATTTAATTGGGTTTGTAAATAATGTCTTTTACGCCCTCTCCGTAGGGTATTCATTTGTTGTAATAAGTAGTTAATTAGATTTCTTTTCTTTGCATACTTTTTCCATTTCAGCAATAAAGAATAGTTTAGTTGTTTGTTTGAATATGAAATATCCCCCTTCTCTGAGTTCGACCCAGTCTCATCCACTAGTGAGAACCGGTTTTTATTATTTGATGTCTGATTTTCACATAATCTTCATTTAAAAAAAAATTCAAAACTACAACAGATTCAAAATAGACATCAATGTGCTTTCGCAGAAGCTGAATCAACTTCTCGCGGGCCCATCCCCCATCCATCCGGTGTGTACTCTTTGTGTCAGTATGGCATATTTTGTCACTGAGTGGCCTTCGGTAGATTAGTACCCTGAATTTGTTCGTGAACAAGTTCAGGCTGCTTAGGGGTTCGTCAATCCCTCGAATGACCCATTTTCATCTTTATATAATCTGGGTTAGCAAAACCATCTAAATTTTTCATGGAAAAACCAACAAGCCCCAGTCTCTACCCCTCCATCCCACCAGGTTAGGCCTAGCTCTTTCACTCAGACTTTTCATAGGCCGAATTACCCCCAGCCCTCTCCTACTTTTCTCATGGTGACCCCTCAAGAGACAGCTTCACAATTGTCTTTTGAGGAAAAGATTCTTCAAGCATTGCAGGAGGTGAAAACCTCCAATCAAAATGCTATGGAGAAGTGTAACCAAAATCTCAACTCCCATACCCAGTCCATAGCTAAGCTTGAAAAACAGATGGGTCAGTTAGAGAATGCTTTGTCGAGGAGAACTGAGGGTAGTTGACCAAATCAACCTGAGTTGAATCAAAAGGGAAAGGAACTGTAGGCTTCTGAGATATGAGCAAAGACAGTGTATTATATGTATATAGTAGGAATAGAATTTTATTTATGTTTGATTTTATTTTGACTTGGATTTCATTTTTGTCATGCAGGTATGCTTTATCATTTGTTGCTTCAGTGGATGAGTTGCAATTATCAGACACAAAACACGACTTCAGGAGCAGACCATTAACCATATCAGCAAAAAACTATGCATTCATATATGCATAGTGGTGGTGCAAAGTCAAGTCAATCATCACCTCAAGAAGCCCCACACATATCAGGTTGTATCTATCATTTTTCCCATATTTATTTATTTATGCTTCTTTAGTGTGCATCTGCATTGCATGTTTACATTTTTGTATGCCACTAGGGACAGTGTCATTCAAGCATGAGGGGATGGTTTAGACGCACACTTGCACATTAAAAAAAAAATTATGACGGGTAGCTAAAAACTCATAAAATTAAGTCTTTAAGAACAAATTTGTAGCATATATGAATGTTTTTAACACAATCTGACAATTTAAAAAAATTTAGGCCCCATGTGAAAAATTTTCTCTGAACTAATCTGAAAAGAGTAGTTATTTATATAAAATTCAAAGAAAAGATAGTATTTGAATGTTTGGATTATTTTGAATCAGTAAACTATAAGTATGCACAGTATATTTTGAAAAACTAAGCAATTGAAAAATATAAAGAAATATGAGTTTAAAAAAAAACTATGTTTAGTTATTGATATCTTCATGATTCTTAGTAGCTGAGCTCACACACAAGTTGAAGTGTTTGAGTCTCATGGCGAAAAGGATAATAAAGGAAATCATCTTCTTGTCTAGTCAATATCTGTGGCCTATTTGGTTTAAGCAAGTCGAGTCTGAAAGGTATTTTACACATGATGCCCTAAAGTCATCTGGTTTGGGAGCCACCAACTCAAAGACTCGTTACATGAACTTCATAGAAAGCCTAATAGATAGAGGCATTGCACATGACGAGAAGAAAACTATACATAAACTAGTAAAATGGAAGGTCTAGTGACTCGAGCTATTAAGGCCAAGGAATCTTTGTATTCAGTACCCTAAGGTCATCTGGCCTGGGAGTTATCGCCCCAAAGCTCGCTACACGGGTAACGAAACTAGATATTTGAAATAGTGCTCGACTAAAATTGAAAAAGTTAAAAAAGTGGAAATCAAAAGAAAATAATGAGCTTAATAAAAAAAATCATTGCTTAGAAGGAATTGTGAAATACTGTGCAGAAAATATACAAGTGATGATAAATGAATAATAACATGATAATACTTGATTTTCTGAGAAAATTCATGGATAATTGCAATTTTAGAAAACTGAAAAGAAAAAGTTTTTACTGTGGAGGCATAAAAATTTTAAATTCATTATGAGTGTAAATTACATGAAATATTTGTTTAAACTGGTTTCTCAATTGCGTAATAATTTTTAAAATGAATTTTTATTCATGCATGACATTGATGTTTGTGGGTAGTATCTCTGCAAACCCTCACGAGACCTTACTCGTCCACTAGGGTAACCCAGGGGTTTAAAAGTCTTGTTGCATAAGCTAAATACAACTGTGATTCCTACGAAAGTGAGTTAGGAATTTTATTTTATTTTATTTTACATGTATTGGTTATTTTTAGTTTATAGCATATTGACTTAGTTTAGTTTAGTTTTTTAAGAGACTAACAAATATTCAAGCATGGGGGTATTTGATGATGCATGAAATGCACATCATTTTCTATAGAATATTCATGCATTTTCACATGTTTTAATTCTTTAGAACCCATGTTTTGATGTAATTAGGTATGAAGAGGTCTCGGTTCAAATTTCGCTCGAATCGGAGTTAAAACGAGAAAGATAATGTATTTTTATGGTTTCGGAGCAGATTTCGAGGCCATTCGAACCTAGATCTGACCCAGTGTCCAAAACCCCCATTTCTACACTACATTAGTTTAGTATATACTAATAATTAATTCGGCAATGAGGTAGTTTTTAGAATTTCTGATTAGTAGTAGTTTAAATAATCCTTAACAAACCCTAGGCCAACGTTTTTGCTTTTGGAAAAACCGCCAGCCCCTTTCCTCTTATCTCTCCCCTCTCCTCTCTCACACTCTCTCAAATTTGCCATCTTCTTCCTTCTTCTATTTTTCTTCTTTTCCATTTCTTTTGGGTTGTGCTTCTTTAGATTCACTGTATTTTGCAGGTACTGCAGACCTCGTGGGAGCTTCGCCTTGTGGTGTTCCGTCTACACCAACTTGATTGTCCGTCTCTTCCCTCGTATGGCTCTCTTCCTCTTCTTCGAACCCTCTCCCAATCGACTTCATACATGAGTGCAACGATTTGCATGATACAACAAACTCTTGAAGGCACGTGGGCGGAC
Source organism: Nuphar pumila (assembly GCF_984573655.1). NCBI lineage: Eukaryota > Viridiplantae > Streptophyta > Magnoliopsida > Nymphaeales > Nymphaeaceae > Nuphar > Nuphar pumila. Next base: position 101,218,884 of record NC_143252.1, on the reverse strand, counting down.
ATTCTGAAGCACTAACTGCTCTACCTCACCCCTCCCTCGTCGGACGACCCAAGAGATTGATAAAGTTTACAACAGGTCAAAAAGGTGTATTCAAAATGAGAGCACAAATGCAGCTGCACTGAAAAGACAAAAATACCCCTGGCGATCTGAAGAAGACTTTAGAAACTTGTTTTTAGTTAATTTTTTTTAGTTCGTAATTTAATTAGAATTGTATTATTTGACTTAGTTATAACATTTCTGATATTAATAAATTGCAGTTTTAGAATTAATTTGAATATTTCTCGTTCTCTGAAGATTTGACTTGTACTTGCCACATTCGTGGAAAGTCAGTTTTTACTATCTTTGGTTGATGATTTTCTAAATATTTTATTGAAAAAAATATCTTTTAAAAATACCACTTTAAAAGGTTCAACCACCGCCTTTTCTGGCATATTGCCCCATGACGATCAACCTGATTTCCTGACGATGGCAGACTTCTCTGCAGCCCCACGGTTGAACAAAAAAATAGAGAAAAAGGGGTTTTTAATCCCTGAATTCCATGCATCGCTAGACGGACATCGGCAATCCGGCAACCACCCGGTCCGGCTCCAATCCAACCAGGTTGGATCTGATCACCGACCCAAACCCAAATGGATCTGGGTCCCTCTAGGGGATCGGATCCTAAGCCCGATTCAAAACGTTGGTTCTGACCCAGACCCGGACCCGATACTAAATGGGTCTGAGTCCACAGGATCAGGCCCAGACCTGGATTCCTTATGGGCCCGGGTTCGGTCCTGGGACAAAACCGCAAACAAGATCCAAGTGGATCTGGGCAGACCCGATCCACTCAAATGGATCGAATCAGGTCTCCACCGGGTTGAAAAACCAGGTCTGACCTGGGTCACCCGATTAACTGAAAACTTGTTAAAACAAGGTTAAGAGTTTTCAGTTTCTAAGACGGTTTCTCAGAAACCAAAAACCACCCCCACCAAAATGATGCCTTCGGTGACCCACGTCGCCTGAGGAAGGTGCACGTCGCCCCACGGTGACATGTTGATGCAAGCATTGACACTCCAATCGGTTGGCCGCTGATGATGGCGACCTCGTATCCCCCACAGAAGCTCTGGTGACGATGACTCCACTGGTACCCCAACGGTTGATGGAGCAGAGGAAGGGGCACGACACCATCAGCAGCGACCCACGTTGCCTAACGACGATTGTTGTTGTTGGTGCTTCGCTCACAATAGAACCTCCATCGATAACCCCGACACTGGTTGATCCTCCATGTTGATCCTGATGGCGACGACAGTCGGTGCTCAAAGGGGCCCTAATGCTCCCAGCGACACCCAACGGCGTTGGCAAAATCGTCAACGATCGATGGCCGCCCCCTTCTGGCATATCGCCCCACGGCGATCAGCCCGATTCCTCGACAATGGCAGACTGCTCTGCAGCCCCACAGCTGAACAAAAAAAATAGAGAAAGAGGGGTTTTTAATTCTTGAATTCCATGTGTCGCCAGACGGACGTCGACAATCCTGCAACCCCCCAGCGACGTCTGTGGCGACGCTCCAGGTGACAACTCCGGTGACATTCTGGTGAAGGTAAACCTCTTGCAACCCAACGGTGCAGGTAAAACCCTCGATCAACTTTTTTTTTTAATGAGGGTCACCGGGGCTGCAACTACCATCGGCGTACGACTGACGGGAAAGGTAGTCACCCCATGACGATTGTCACTATTGTCTGGTGACCAACGTTGCCCCATGGCGACAGGCGGTCACCTCGGGATGGTTTTGTCGCTGGTGAAAATTTTTGCCCCATGACAACAGTCAACGATGTTGCCCCACAGCAACAGTTGTCGGAGTTCAGACGATCGTATTATTGAATACAGATGAGCCACGTCGCCCCATGATGACAGGCTCAATTTGTTACGGTCGCCCCACAATGATAGGCACTGTCAACCTGCGACTTACCTCGCCCCATGACGACAGTCGCTGCAAACGCCAGCAGGCCCGCATGCACCCATGCGCAGCAGAAACGTGGTGGGCCCATAACCCAATGTTGGCATTTCCTACATCAATATACATAAAAAGCGTACCTGCAAGTGTATTTGTCACAGTATGTGTGTAGGTACTCGGCGTTCTTCTCATTCAGTCGACGCCCACGATGAGCTCAAGCCTTAGGTCGACGATGAGTAGGACCCTATACCACGTAAACAGAATGTAGAATTTGGGTAGGCTATTGCCATGAATCTCTCATCATCTTCGTAGCAGCCAACCCCCTTATATAGTGGGGAAAGCGGCAGTTACGTACTTAACTCCCACCCACTATCTCCCCATTATGTGGCCCACTAATGGTGTCAATACGAGTCACCTGAATGGGTTGAATTCAGATCTGTTATGTCCAACACGTCACCTAGTGGCGGAACCACATAGCAACCTTGACCTTAAAATCCCCAATAAGGGGGTTTGAATTAGTGTGGACAGTGCTCACCCTGACCCCAATGTTGTGCCTCCCCGAAACTCTCTCTCTCTCTCTCTATATATATATATATATATATATATAGAGAGAGAGAGAGAGAGAGAGAGAGATGTGGCACACGCATTTGTGACCACCCTAATTTGGATTTCTGGCTCCACCTCTGATGTCACCTTGTGTTGGGACGTTGTAAGTTCGAATCCCAATGGTATATATATATATATATATATATATATAACTGGTAGGGGTATGCCTAACCCCAGCTTGCCTATTAAAAAAAAGCTAAAAGGTCACTACCATGCTGGAGACATATCACGTAAATGAAATCACATGTTAAGCATCTAACCTGTCCTGTCTGCTACCTTTCCAAAAAATGTGAATCCAGACCTAAGGTTTCGCAAAATGTGTCAAATAGGATGTTGGTTTCTTAGTGGAACTTAGCAGGTTTATGTGGCAGCTGCCGTTTGGCCCAGTAGATTAAGTGTAAATTGTGGGTATAACCGGGCGGAGCAGATCTAGTGATCGGGCCGAGTACTTTGCGAGTACTTTACAAACTACTCAAGCCCCACTCAAAACATAGAAAATTGCTGCGCCTGTATTTTATACAAAAAAAATTGCTGCCAAGAGTAGCAATTTTGTGTTTTGTGTGGCCAGAGTACATTGTAAAGTTCTTGAGCTCGATCACCTAACCACGCCTCATAACCTGGTCTTCTTTGTTATGCAGTATACATGCATGAATGGAATATTTTATCAATAATAACTAATTAAACAAAATGACAGACCCAATTAAATCACTAGTAAGAGTTAAGGGTGGTTAACAAAACCAGTCACTAGACTTCGCCTTGAACTCAGCTTGTTAGTTAAGTTCTTGATGAACTCAGATTGTTTAGCTAATAATCCAAGTTCAAGCATTATGGTCTGCCTTAAACTGTTCAATCAAATGATCAGATGGTCAAAATTTCCTTTTAGATTTGATCTGCATGGTTTGTTTAACAAAAAATATGCTTTGGATGTGCAAGAGCTTAAAAAAATCAACAGCCTATAATGTACCATAATTTTATCACTTAAAAAACATGATTTTATTTAAAAAAAAAAAAAACAAGATGATTCCTTGCAAACCAACTAAACATATCTGTAGGGTCAGATTATTATAAAAATATTGTAGTGATAAGAGAGAGATGTTCCTGACTATATCATGTGCAACACCTGGCCGGACCTGATGGCTGATCAGGTGCAATCACATTGCACACTTTGAGTGTGCAAATGCACTTGACAACACTCCATCTCTGGGATATAGCTTATAATCTGTGGGGCTCAACAGATATAAGATGGAGGGAGGATGTGCAATGTGATTGCACCTGATCTGCCATCCCCTATACGCATCTCTCTCTCTCTCTCATAACTACAATCTTTTTATGATATTGTGGGAAGGGAGGGGCATTTCATTGCCTCTACCACATAACATGTTCTTTGCAAGATACATTTTGCGATTATGCCTTCGAAAAGCATCGAATGAACTCAAATTTTCCTTGTATGAATTCATTCAAATTTGAGCTTTCAATATGTAAACCATTAAAAGGATAAAGGAACCATTGCATTGAAACTGTAAAGGTGGTGTATAACTTGTAGGGGTCTGCCTAACCCCAGCTTGCCATTCAAAAAAAAATTTATGGTGAATATGAAGAACCTACATGGAAAAAATGATGACCTGCCTACAATGCATTGAAATACAATCAATTATTAATTTCTTGTCAACTATGGTCAATATGATGAACCTACTTTTTTCCTTTAAAAAAAATGATGACCCACCTATAGGGTATGGGTTGGTTATTCACTGAAAACATGTCCAATCTAAAGTTATGCTAATAAATGATAATCAAGATAAACCGGAAAATCAAAGAAAAGGCCCCAATTCCTATATCAATAATATGCCATATATATATATATATATATATATATATATATATACCGTCGTGGGGGATTAAATCCCCTCTCCTTAGTCCTCAACTACTGAAAAATCAGAATGAACCAAAAAACTCCAACACATATGATTGGTTGTTCTAATGTTGTGTCACCTAAAAAGTTTAATTTATTTTGACACTTTAAACATCACACTTCTTGATTTTCTTAATTATCAACCGTCACTTTTTTGTCAAAATTAATCAATGTGACCATATCAAAGACCCTCTATCTCTTGTATGTTTGCAAACAATTGCTCAACTTCCTTTCTGATTGGTTGGCTCGTTAGTTTAGGTTTTAACTATTGAAAGTATGCTTCTTTTTCACCATTTAACAGGGTAACTATGTTTGAATTAACTTTTTTTTTCATTCTGTCAACAGGTGGGGTACCCGAACCCACCCAAATAACAAATCCTTTCTTTTTGTTGGGTCACGGAAATGAAATCCCCAGACTCGCATAATTTCAGATATTCATTTTTATTAAAAATACATATAAAATAGGAAAAATGATCATACTGTATTATCAATTTGATATGTTTTCCGAAATGCCCCACAATTTTTATTGTTTTTTTCATGTCCAAAATCAAAAATATCTATTTTTCAAAAGTTTTTTTTACCTTTTGCACATGCGGACTTCTTAAATATATGTGAATTTTCTCTCAAATATATGATTATTTTTTACATAACAATCTCTGTTTTTAAATTTGTATCTATCAATTCAAACATCAAAAACTTGTATTTTTATAGTCATTGAACTGGCATGTAACTTTTCTATTTTGAGTCTGAACTGAAAACCCTTCTAGGGTTTTTGTTTTTGAGTTTCAAAACTAGAATAGAAGCATATTTTGAAGACTGAAACAGGCACAATTGTGACTTTTCTATATTATTTTTTGCCTACATTGTGCTAAAAATCAAGAAAAACAGAAAAAAAAAAAAAGATAAGTTGAGATGTTAGCTTTACAATGACACAAAGATCACCTTGATCTAATGAGCAGTCAGAGAGAAACGTTCTATATAAGATAGACTAATCAGTTGCTTTAGCTTATAGAGCATACTTCTATTCCAATTTTGAAACTCAAAAATAGGAACCATAGAGGGTTTTCGACTTTAACTCAAAACAGAATAATTATAGGTATGTATATCAGCTTTCCAATGACTATAAAATTGTAGGTTTTCGACGTCCAATCTAAGAGATACAGATCCAAAAACAGTGATTGTTCTGTAGAAAATATATATATATGATTTTCCTCTTATATATATGTAAATTTTCTCCTCATTATGCAGTTTTTTTTCTATATATGCAGAGTTTTTTCTAAACATATGATTTCCTCGTATATATGTTATTTTCTATTAAATACATGCAGAGTTCCTCTTATATATGTGATTTTTTTTTAAACATATGATTGTCTAAGTTTAACAAGATGTTCGCACATATTTTTATGTGAACTTTTAAAATATATGTGAACTTAGTCAGATATTTGCAAAGTTTCAAGGTTTGAGTTTAACAGAATGTTCGCACTTATTTTTATACGGACTCCCTCATTTTATGTGTATATTTTGTGTGAACTTTCTTATCCTCATATATATTTTATGCAGACTTCATCATCCTTGCTTATATTCAATGGTTTATTTTTTAAATGATGTTTCTCTCCAATTGCCCATCAAATCAAGGTGATCTTGGTAGCATTGGAAAGCTAATGTTCCGATCTATCTTTTTTTCCAAATTTTTGAAGTAGGTAGCCAAAAAATATCATACAATAAACAAAAAAAGGACAATCATTTTTGTTCATCTATTGTTTTAGGAACGCTGACGAGGTTGTATCTCAGTGCCCATTCATCATTTTTTAGCAAATCAGGTGTTGTTAAAAATTATTTGTCTAGTTTTTTTGTGTGTGTTTTTCTGAAATCCTTCATTTTATAGGTTAAAATGTCCTCTGAAAATATATTGTTTTGTTGTTCTAGTCTGCAAAGTATGTTTCTATTTTAATTTTGAAAGTAAGAAACAAGAACTCTAGAGGAGTTTTTGGTTCTAACTCAAAGTATGAAAGTTATAGTCTAATGTCTCAGCTTTTCAACGACTGTAAAAATATAAGTTTCTTACTCTAGATTGAAGAGATATAGATCTGAGAAAAAATATTATTCTGCTAATAATAGTCACATATTTGGGAGAAAGTTCGCATGTAAAAGGTAAAAAGGTCTTTTTAAATTTAGATATTTGTGATTTTGAACATGAAAAGATTATTTAAAATTATAGAGCATTTTGAGAAACGTGTCAAATTAGCTACGGTCATTTTTCGTATAAAATACTTGTGTCAGGTCGAGTAGATACCCAATAGAGTTTAGGACTGAATATCACTCAGGTCGAGTACACAATACAAACCACACCCATTGAGAGCCCTAAACCCCATGGATCCCATCATTTGCAAAAGGATTGCTCGTGCTGCCGTTAATTCTTTTATGAATACATGATTCTCTCTCTATATATATACATCACTAAGCTAAAACCCGGCATGGAAATACCTAACAGTGTTCCTTATTATTGAAGTTTGAAGAGAGATAGGATACCAATAGGTGATTCGTATGATGTGAAAAAGCTGGACTGGTAGGTTAGTGGATTTGGGTTATGTTGTGGTCCCTTGTTATGAGTCCTCGAGTGCATGGAAATTAACTTAACATTAAGAGGAGCAAATGAATCATGATCTTTTCTCGAAACCGATAAGGAGTTGGACCACTGGGATGTAGAGGGTTGAACTAGGTTCATTACCAAAAACTTTGAGCTTTTCACATTTAAGGTGGATATGTTGGCCATGCTAACTGTTATTAGGGATGCACAACGAATTGAGCCGACTGGAAGCCCGTTCGTACTTTAAATGAGCCAAGCTTGAACATGGTTCTAAGGCTCGGATGAGCAAAACGACTCAAACTTGATCAGTCGACCGAGCTTGATAAAGGTCGATATGGCTCTCTAAAAGTATATATATAATATATTTGCAATTATGTACAACAAATTAATATTAGCGTAATGGTTAGGTTGTTGGGTTTTATCAAAAGGCACATATTATTTTAGGTGTTAATGACTAAGTATGTGCTTTGGCTTAGTGGTGGGTCACTTGAGAGAGGGTTAGGGTTTGAAACCCACCTTCAACCAATATTTTAAAAAAAAAAAAAATTCAAAATGCCTTGAAGCTCGTCTCGACTCTGAGCTCGAGCTGAGCTTGGACAGAAATGTTTTGCACTGAGCTCAGTTCAAACAGGTTAGGCTCGGCTTGAGTGCATCCCTAGCTCTTATGGCTTTATATACCCCATAAGAGAGAGAGCCAAAGGCTATAGAAGTAGGCATGTGGGAAAACTAAGAAACACCATAAGATTATGCCAAGTCTCCATAGAGCCAGCCTATATCACAAGAACAAACTACTAATTAGAGTCAGGATCAGGTGTCATCACATGGCACGATTTTTTGTGCCTTACGCACCTAATCACCCTTCATCTTGGGGATAGGACTTGTTGGGTGTGGGGCCCATGACCTGATGGACAGCGATCAGGTGCCTAAGGCACAAAAAATGTGACATGTGATGGCACCTGGTCCAAACTCAGCTACTTAAGGGGTGAATCGCGTGTTGGTACGTACAACATGACACGGATTCAGATTCAGGACACTTCAGCGTATGACACAATCAACCCCTTATTCTTAGGTGTGTCTCAACAGGTCGGATTTACCCGAACTCTACCTGTACCAAACCCTATAGGGTCCAGGTATGGTGATATATAAGAAGACCCGATTAAGGCTTGGGTCCAGACCCAAATATGATGTAGAGCATCTACAGACATAATCAGATTTGGATCCCAATCTAAATATCCAGACCCGTTCCGGACATCGCTACCCAAGGCGATCCACACGCTTGCAGGACATCCCTGGTACTAGTGGATCTCCCAGTTAGGTGATGCTCGTCATGCTCCTTTTATTGTTTTGATTCTATTGTGGAATAATACTTTGGACTGTGTTTTAACAATAATTATTTCATGTAATCTTTTTTTTATTTTTTAGGAGACGGATTCTACGGATATGGATAGTTCTGGTACCCTATAGGATCTTTGTGTGGTACTAGAGGGTGTATGGGTCCAAAAGTAGTTTTTATTTTTTTGCAAATTCGCTTCTCTCTTGGTGTTGGTGTAGGATCCAATTCGCAACCTATTTGAATCCGGATCTTGATCTGTCTTCATGAGGGGGGTCCTAGGTGGCGCCACTTTAGGAAGGCCCAAGGCCTCTTTATTGTGGCTCTTCCCAAGCAACCAAGGGCTTTATCAGTGAAGGTCGATCAAGGGGGAGGAGGAGGCTTCTTCATTTTCGTTTTTTGTTGTGTAGTTGGTGCTAGAGTGAGAAAAATCAAGCTTTTGGTGTAGTTGGTACTTGAGAAAAGCTTTTGAGTGTGGATATTTGGTGGAAGGTTGTTTGGAGAAGAAGGTGAAACCGTGTATCACCTTGTGAGTGTGGAAGTGGAACTCGTGGGTGGTTCCATTCGTTGAGGCTGATCTAAACTTGTTTGTGGTGGCTGAGATTTCGGCACCTCCGTTCGTGGCTCATTTGTTGTGGCGTCGGTTGCTTCCTAACAACAGTCATTCCAACTTTAAACTAGATAATCGTGGGTTCTTCATTTTGTTTGTTTACTTTGATCATATGAAACTTATGGTGATTGTTTCATCTTGTTGAAAGTGTGACTAGTTCATTGACTCTTTTGAATGCATGATTAGATTATTTTTATGCTAAAAATCGGATTGCTCAATCAAGTTAATTCCCAGAATATTCAGTGTGATTTGAAACTTGTTATTTCAACAAATTTTGTAAAATCGTTGTCTCGGTTCGTCAAAGATACCTTCAAAGAAATGGTCGTATCGGTCTCGATACTGATCCAATTTGGACGTTCTTTAGCTTTTCAGAAAGCTAAGAAGATTGTCTTCAACTTTGTAGTTGAGACTATTTCATTATTTTATCGTTTAAAGCCCTGAAAATTGCTGACAAAGTATCGGACTGATAGTGACCCACTGTGATTAATTTGGTTCAGAACATTCCTAGTAGTGTTCGGTATTTTACCATTATCTGAAGATTCACTGCATGAAAATTAGAAATTTTTTATTCTGTGAAAATATAAGATTGAAACCCACATTTTTCATGTTTGGTGATTTTATTGAATCGTTGTCTTTGTATTCCGAAAATATCAAATTTTGTTGTCATTGAATACTTGAATGTTATTTTCTGCAACAATATTTTTTTATATCATTCTGGATATTCAAAAACTCATAGAGGATTGTAGAAACATCAGAAAGTTGCAAACTTTAGTGTTCTGAAAAGGTCTGGATCTTACCTTCATTTCAGTAGTCGTGAGTTTGTCCAAACTCTACGTTTGAAGGGTCAAAAATCCTTTCAAACTGTCTACCTTTGAATTTCAATAATTTGTGTTGGACTTGTTTAGCAGTCCCGGTGTCGAGTCCGTGGAGCGATCGTTTCTACTCTGAATCTAGTGTTTCTGGATTCGCTGGAAAGCTGTGCGAATCGCACACAACTTTCATTTGGATCTCCTTTGTCGAAATAGAGTGCACAAATCCTGAAAATCTATTTTCTAGAGTTCTGTTCGGACTCTGTATCATTTCATCTTCCGCGTGTATTTGGATCTGTTTGGATCTTGGATCGTGGATCGGTGTGTACCGAGTCCACCGTAGCATTGCATCAAAATGTCTGATTAATACATGAATGCAGATATAGTTTCTGAAATTTATACCAGACCTGGGCCCGACCCGAGTTCTGATTAAGACCCACAATTTTTCAATGTAAAAATGATAAAAAAAAAATATTATTTTACCGGGTATGGCCCGGGTCAGGTTCATGTAGTTCTTATTGGGTCCAGGCATGGTTTTTCTTAGTGTGGATCCAATTAGACCCAGGTCTGAATCCGATACCATACCCAAAAATTGGGTCACTTGGGTCTGAACCAAACCAGACCCGTTGACACCCCTACTTATCTGTCACGGTTACACCGTATACTATACCATATTTGTCTTAAAAGTCTTATTTTGATTTGAATTTGAATGTTCAAATTTGAATTTTCAATCCAAAATTCAAATCTCCTACTACTTACTGTGTTATATTCATGTTACATTCAAGTTTGCCTATAATTATGTACAGTTTTTTCTATTTTTAAAGTATAATATATATATATATATATATATATATATATATATATATATATATATATATATATATATATATATATATATACGGCCATATCCCCGAATCCTAGTTTTTGAAAATTGTAGTACCTTACCAAGTGTATCTGCATCGTGTCCCATTCATGACATGGTTGTCTCATGCAGTGTTATCAGAATCCAAAATATTTGGCAATATTTACCACAACTTGGTATTAATACAACCAATTCTAAAGGAATCAATTGGTTAAATGAGCTATAGGAGTAATAATCATTTAAATCACTTTGTTGAATATGCCATCCATCCTATACATATACATGGGTGGCAAGGCTTTCTGGTGATCGTACTTCTTGCCTAATTCCATGGAAATAAGAAACTTTTGGTTTAGAAATTGCAAATGTGAGAAAAATAAGGTGAGAATGAAACAGATAACATTTTATGATTTAGAGTCACAGGATCAAGATTGTGTCTCCCATTCTCACGAGAATTTTCTTGTGAGAGAGTTATTCTGGTTAGAGAATATTGTATAGGAATGACCCATTTGTCAAAACAAAGGAGATGAGACGCGGTCAATATATTATAAAAACCATCGGGCGGGGGCTCCGCTCGTCTGGTAGGAGAAGATAGTGCACGTCACCTTATGTTGGGACGTTGCAAGTTCAAATCCCAATGTTACCGTTGTATAACGGGTAGGGGTCTGCCTAACCTCAGCTTGCCTTTCAAAAAAAAAAGATAATAAAAACTAGGCTGTTTGGGATGTTTTGTCTTTGGGGATACATGAAATAAAATAAAAAAACGTTTTCCTTTTGTTTTGCCGTAGAAAGTCCTTGTTGAAAGGCCCGATAAAATCGGTGAAGTTGAAACAAAAAAAATAAGTTTTATGCAATAATTTATATAGTTAAGTTTTTTTTTTTTTCTTGCTCAAGTGCTTATTCAAACAAAGCTTGTCTCTGGAGGACGTGAGGAAACAGAGTTTTTTGTTTTTTTTAATTCTAGTAAATAAAAAACAACGATAAATTAAAAGAAAAATAAGAAAAGAAAGGGAATGTCATATCATATAAATTGAAATAGCTCTTGTTGCTGCTGCTTTAATAACTTATCGATCTTTCAATCCTTATGAACATCCTGATGGATGGTGATGGAGTGCTTAATGCACAATTTTTGTGCAATCATCCTCTCTCTTCATTGGCTGCCCCTACCAGATGAGCATTTTGGTGTGAGATATTGAACAACTTGGAACTTCTTCACATGGGGATGAACGCGACAACTCTTTTACAATTCATTATGAGATACGAAAAAAATCGAAATTAAGTACACCATGCTATGATCAGGGATGTAAAAAAGGGTGGTCGCAGTTAAAGATAAATGCATTTCTAAATCCGACCTAGCTAGAAGTTGCCAGTCCGACCCATGGGCCTATAAATTAGACTCAAGCTTGACCTCAACCGAGCTTTTAGCTCAAAGAAGGCCCACAAGATCAATGTTGTCAGTGTCCGTATCGCCCCTGAATCGTTGGGCCACCAAATCAGCTGTATCAGCGGCTCAAAAAATAATAAAAAATTATGTGTCAATCATAATGTGACACATGTTAAAATCATTAAAATAAATTTAAAATCATATTAAAATTATACCTTTTTTATAATTATTAAAATGTAGCTAATTCTGGTATGTAGTGTATTTGATGCTGATAACATTGGACAAGATATATATATATATATATATATATATATATATATATATATATATAATTGATGTTTGCCACAATCATTTGGATGCACCAAGGACCTAGCAAATAGGGCAGAATCCCTTTGTTTAGGTTTTTTCTCACATCTAACACCATACATGTGATCTACAAGTTTTGTTTATAGGGAACAGGGTTTTGGAATCTCAGAATCCAACTTGTATCCAAAAATCAATAGCTACGAAGGCATTGATTTCTTATGACTCATAAAAACATGTTTTTTCATAAAAAAAACATGATCCAATAGTAGATACCTACTAAATCAAGCATGAACACATTAAGGTTAGATTGTGTCAAAACAATCCACATCGTGAGATTCAAACTAGATTGTATCAAATATACGTTCATCAAGCAGGCCATGTGGGTTGGCCAGGGTCTTCTCTGGCTAATGAGACCTCGATCCTGAAGCCTTCGGAGTATCTTTTTGATAGGCACCTATATCCGTATGAAGAATTCACCGCGGAAAGACGGTGTCTTTCAAAGCCCTTATTCATGCAAAGAAAAGCCCTTATAAACACTTGCCTTTCTCATCTTGAAGTCAAGTGAAGCACTTTCTTTTAAAATAAAATAGAGACTATATATTCATTAAAGCTAATCATCCCATATCAAGATTTGATGATTGATTGATCCAATTGCAATTAATTTCAATTTTGGTCAATTGTTGAATAAAATGAAATAACAACGTAACATAGTTATTGTTGTTTCGTGTGACCCCTTTGTTATTCATGTTATGAACTATTTTCGTTTGAGATACTTCATCATGGGGTGATGGCAACAAGAGAGATAAACTGGAGAGGATGCCAAATATGGTTCAGGGCCGAAAAACTTTCATCAATATATATTTTTGGCTTGGGCAGGCTCAGCCCGTCAATTGATGGGTCGGGGTTTGACCAGACCAGCCCTTTCCATTAACAAGCCATGTAGGCTCATTGCCCACCCCTAGACCTAAGCAGGTCTAGCCTAATCGGATTCAGATTTATTTTGCTAAATATATACTTATTCAAATGTGACTGGTAAGCCAGAATATAAACAATATGTTTAGGGTTGCTAATTGGTCGGGTTTGAACTGAGTATCTGATTGAGACTCGAACCGGAATACCCACATATGGTTGGGTCGACCCAAATCCGACTTGAGTAATATGCTGGTTTGGTTGGGTCATGATTTTTATTGGATATCCGTCCTGACCCAGCTTACCAAGTATTTTATACATGTTTTTAGTGGAAATAAGCTGCTTGAATTATATAGATGTGGAAATATGAGACCTAATTATTTAAGAAGGTTTAGGTATAGCCTGATCCATTGACAGTCCTAATAAGTGTTAGATTCATATCAGCTTGTATGGGTGTATTTGATAGTAATAAATATATTTGAAAGATATTAATCTTTGTGAATTAAAATAAATAATTGAAGTGTTTGTTTGGCTTGCAGGAAGTAGGTTTATGGAGTTTAAATCTTATTACTTTCAAAATGGTATTCAATTTATTAGGAGTATCTTTGTGAATGAATGTGTGACATGTTTGGAAGCTCTCTAGAAGTAACGAGCATTATAGAATAACACCCTTTCATGAGAGATACAAGCGAGAGGCATCCAGAAAACTAGTGTTCTTAGAATTATATAAAGCCCAATAGCAAACAACAAATCCATGAGTCCCGGATGCAATCACATGGCACAAAATTTGTGCATTAAGCACCTGATTGCCCTTCATCAGGCCTTGGCCCCACAACCGACAGGCCCTGTCCCCAAGATGAAGGGTGATCAGGTGCTTAATGTACAGATATTTGTGCAATCATATTGCACCTGATCCGCTCCTTACATTCCAGCTATCGAGTAAGCATGGATATGCTTTAATTCATTTTTTTTTTAAATGTAATTTATGTGAACAAAGTCAACTCGAGAATAAGGAAAGCTTTACAAAGTATTGAGGACACTCAAAACATATAAAATTGTGAGAGCATATAAGATGATCTATCAAAGAAAGTGGTCTGGCGTCCTGACCGTCCATCGCCTCAATCTCATCGTCCTTGTACAAGTTGTGGGGCCCACCAAAAAGTTAATGAGTCTTAGTGGTAACCATTGATCACCGTAATGGAATGGACAGTTATCTGCTCTAGAAAATTGGTAATGGGTGTAGCCATTTTTTTTTTTATATATAAAATACAAACATTAAAAAATTGTTTGTTTGTTTGTTTGTTTTGTAAAACACAAAAAAATGGCTACACGCACAGTGCCCGGTCGAGTACTGGATCTGCTCTGGTTCAAGCATGGCTTAATAGGCTTGAAGTTCAAAATCTCAACTCAACCCATTCAGATGGTTAACAGCCCTTAAATGTATACGAATAAGATTTTAATGGAGGAACCCAACCTCTACCCTGTTGGCAGCGTGCAGCCCCACGTAAACTTGACGTCATTGTAAAGAAAGATGGTCCATAAGGATAAGCCCCACCACTTCTATGGCTGGCTTGAACCCTGATGCAACTTAAAGGAAAATTCACATGTTCCTCAAAAGGTTGGTGGATGCCCCCCCTCTAACCTAAACGCCAGCCCCCCCCCCCCAACAAATCAAATAATATTTTACAGCACCACCTTTGTACGGTCCCAAAGGGGGTTGGGTAGTGGGATTGGGGCCTAGGCTTCTAGGCAGGCGGTCTAGGTTCAAATCTCATCGGTGCCTCGCACCTTACACGTCCCGACGCAGAGAGAGAGAGAGAATGATACAGAAATGGGTAGGTGCTTCATTAAATATGACCAATCCAAGTTAAATCCAACCAGCGGATGGTGGCTGGCAACCCCTGCCGGTGTTTAGCCACCTCACCCCCACCGAAGTCTCTTCTCCTAAAACAAAAGCTTAGAAAGAGAGATTTTTTTTTTTTTTTCAAAACAAAATCTGCGATAAAAATTGAGTGGATGGCAAAAGCTGCGCAGCTCCCTTCTGGTTCTGGGTGCTTCCGGGATGACGCACGTAGGACACAATTGGGGGATGAAAAGTGGGGCCCTCATTGTCCTTTCGACGTTCTGTCCCGTTCCCTCTCTTTTTTGGGAAATTTTCAGGTACTGTTAAATACGTTTCTATCGTTGACGTTTGACATAATATGACCCAGATGGAGCACCCCCCACATAGACCAACTGGGTTCGGTGAACCCAACCTTCTAGGTCTACTAACAGAAGCATAGGGGATGTATAACATATCACACACGGTTTGGATCTAAGTATTATTGAATCTGACTTTATCAGATCTCGCTTAATCGGGTTTGGGTTGGGAGTCAGATAGGAAAAGATAATAATGAATCGAAATCCTATATTAGTTAATCGGATATATGTAAGCAGGTGGGACCAGATGCAAATCTGAATTCAGTTAGCGATGGATGGATTCAATTTGCTTTACTGGATCTAGCCAATCAGATTCAAATTCATTGGGTATTGGATTTAAATTCGGTTTTTTGACCTAAGATTATGGATGCAAATGAGTAGGATCAGGGATGTAGATTTTGCAATTTTTTACTGTTTTGGATCATCTATTTTGGTTGTTCAATATCCGACTTATTTGCATCCAATTCTTTACGCCTCATGTCGTCATTACCCCCTGGGCCTCAAATGCAATGAGGGATAGGGAGTGTAGGATCTTTTTTATTTTTATTTGAAAGGCAAGCTGAGGTTAGGCAGACCCCTACCAGATATACAATGATACCATTGGGATTCAAACTTGCAACACAAGGTAACGTGCCTCCGCGAAGTCACTGTTGGTGAGCTTAGGATCTTTGTTTTGAGGATTTCACATTTTCCTCAAGGACAAAAAAATTATCAAGGTGTGTGTGTGTGTCTTTCTTTGTGTAAGTCAGTTAGTTTGGGCGTGTTTGATGATTTACGTGGTTCGACAAAATCTCATATATGACTTGTGCTTCATACCTTGTTTTGTACATCCCTAGATAGGATGGCAGTGGATCGGGGCGGAGACCAGGGACAAGGTCTCCACCTCTACCTCATCTCAAAATTTTGCCGTTTTGATTTTAACCTCTGCACTTCAGTTTTATGTTTTTCATCTCTGATCCAAACAAAGCTGGGCTCTATTTCTGGTTGCCATTTTCCGCAGTTTGAGAAAGGAGATGAGAGATCACTCATCTCGTTAGAGAAAGGAGAGACAAGAGATTCTAGAAAGGGTTTTATGTTAGAGTTAAAGAATATATATATATATATATATATATATATATCAAATTTTATAATATGTATAAGAGTATGATAAAAAAATTTCTTAACAGGGATTGAATGGAGCAAGGTAAGGCAAAAATTTCTTAACAGGGATTGAATGGAGCAAGGTAAGGCAAGAGTAAGTCCATCCCTGCATGGATTTTTTATTTTAACCTTCATCTGGGTTCATTCTCCATTTCGTGCCTCAGTCCAACTGGGATGAGGCTGGGCGGGGCCCCATTTCCTCTCTGGTCTACTGCCATCTCTACCCCTGAATCTCATACTAGGATCCATAACATTCAGGCACATCCTTAAAGACTCGGACTCGATTTGAGACGGGGCATGGTCTTTAGTTTGCCCCATTGTAGTAGGGATGACAGTGGATTGGGAGAAAGCTGGGCCCCGACCCGTCTTGCCCCGTTTCGACCGGGGATGAAGGGTATGAAACGGGGATGGACTTACACTTTTCCCCACCTAGCCCCGCCCCATCCCCAGTCCTTCTAAAGGATGGCAATAGAGGAAACGGGGCCCCTTTGAACCGGGGATGGAGGACATGAAACAGGATTAAGGCGGGGTGGAGGTTAAAAATCCATCCTCGTGCCGGATGGATGTTCTAATCTTGAGACGGGGCGGGGGTGGAGACCTTGTCCCCCGCCCTGCCCCGGTCCATTGCCATCCCTGCCTTGTAGCCGTGAACTTGAGAAGAATTGGGTGAAGTGGCTTGGATCCACAAGGCCAGGTCCAGACCCGCTTACAGTTGGTCCGGTATTCTCGTGTTTTTTCTGAAAACCGGAGGGCATATTAGCAAGCAAGCACAAAATTGGCAAGCGCACCTGCGAGGGCAAAGCGCCTTGAGGACACACGTGCGAAAAGAGCGGGGCTATAAGAACACGACGCGGGAGTCGGAGAAGCGGCAATTCGTCTGTCTTGATGCTGGCAGAGGAAGCGATCGGACGGTGAGGATGAGCCCGGAGATGGAGATGGGAGCTCGGAGCCCTCGTCATCGAGATCGGGTCTCTCTCTCTCTCTCTCTCTCTCTCTCTCTCTCTCTCTCTCTCTCTCTCTCTCTCTCTCTTGTCCTAGATGAATCGTTCGTCTTTCTTTATAGTTTTGCTGATCTTTTTTTCGTTAGGCTTTCCTCTTTTTCTGCTTTTTTTTCTCCGGTGTTTCCGGCCGTCAATCGGAAATCCGACGGGTTTTCTTCCGTTTCTTTCGCATTTTCGTAAACTCGCGATCGGAGATGCGGCAATTCTGGAGTTTTTGTTTCTTTGTTTGATTCTAGGGCTTTAAGCTCGATTGAAGTTCAAATTTGGAAGTTTTTGAGAGTATTTGGGATTTCCGTGGCTCTCTGCTGGTGTTATTTTCGAGTCTGATTACGTGCGTGGATTTTCGGTCTCTGTTTTCTTTGGTCTCTTGAAAGCGAGTAAACTGAAGCTATTTACATGTTAAGCTGAGGCTATTAGCTAGATCTTAATATCAAGAATCTGTTGAGATGGACTATCTCAAGGATATGTAAGGATTTATGCTAATCGAGGATAAGAGATTTTAATAACTATAATTTTGTCTCACGAGTTTAATTTTTGGTGTTCTATGTGCCAATATTGAGCTTTAATCCCTTTGTATGTGTCACGAGTGAGTTATCCGATCGAGTTGTGCGAAAGTATCGGAAGATACTTGAACCTGCGTGATTGGGCTTCAGTTTGGAATCTTGACGTTAATTGTGCTACTGTGGCAATAGTAAAATGAAAGAGCTTGGATGTTTTGTTAAAGTTTTCTGTAAGATTAGATGAGAAGTTTTAACTAGTGAAAGAAGAGCAGTTTAATTGTGTTGGAAGAATTTTTTTTCTTGTGCTAGAAGTGGTTTCTGATGAAACAAGATGAGAAAAGACCTATTAGCTTTTACCTTGAAAATATTTGTTACGGGAACCTGATGTCTTATTGAGTGAACCCTATGGTGGAAACTGGGGAGGTTGAAGCTCTTTCATTTCAGCAATCAGGGGTCAAGGCAAAATGACGTGATAATGTTGTTCAGTCATCGATTGTTTGAGAAAGATGCAAGGAGTGATGATGAATTATATCTCATGACGCGAATAATGAAACTTTTAGTGTATATCCCTGTTTTCCTGATTTTTGTTTTTCTTCTGGCGTGTTTGCTGCTGTGGGATCGGGGTCGGACGGCCAAGCTTTGCAGTGTTCTTATGCTCTCACCAGTGCTCATCTTATCTTTTAAGACAATGATTTTTTTGAAGTTCAGGAAAACTAATACCTTACAAAATCTTATATACTATGTGTTTGAGCATGTAGATCATG
Organism: Nuphar pumila; assembly: GCF_984573655.1. NCBI lineage: Eukaryota > Viridiplantae > Streptophyta > Magnoliopsida > Nymphaeales > Nymphaeaceae > Nuphar > Nuphar pumila. The sequence goes on along the minus strand of NC_143252.1, from coordinate 101,200,038 downwards.
AGAATATGCAAACCGCTAAAGGTGCGAACTACGTACGAACTGGGCATTTGCAATAGGTTTTCGCAATCCAGCCCTGCATATGTGTTCGTCATGGTCCATTTGCCATGAATCGACACTTGGATCAAGTTTTTTGGACAAATAAAATATGTTTTTTGAGGCTTGAATATTTATGAAATTTCTAGGCTGTTTGATTTTCAGGCCTTAACAAGACCTGCTCACGTGTCATAATCAAACAATCCAGGAGCCCATTTCTACAAAATCAATCGTATAGATCACCTCTGTATATTCAGGTTTCAAAAAAAAAGATAAAACATAAAAACTCCCAAAAATCCCAGATTGTGCCATAATTCGTAGGATTTCAGTTTGTAGGATGCTTCAAGGGAATCTCCTATGAAACATTGTAGGTGATACAAATCCATCATCGCATGATACTGATGTGTCTAATTTCAGCTAGTATGAACATGTTAATTAACATAGCTTCGTGCAAACATTTAAGCCACATTAGTTTGGGTGGGCTTAATTTACTTGAAGTTAATAGACCTCTGCGCATTTAAATTTATGTTCACGTTCACAAACAATGCACTCTCGAGTGTGTATGTGTGTGTGTGCTTGTGGTTTTTTTTCCGTGGGGGTTGTATCAAAACTTCACATAAAAATGACTATTTGCTTAACTTTATGGTAATATTGATAGTACCAAATATATTGAAGACTTTTTCTTTTCAAAATGTATTGCTTACGAAATTCTTGTGGAAGCTATGCTGAGATTGTAATCTCCCGCAAGGTTTCAAACTTTCAATGATATTTTTTGCTTCAGTCTGCACTATTTATTTCTAGTATTGTTTACATTTTCCTTGACTAGTTCTAGTACGGATGGAATCTTTGAGAGGCATACGTATCTCATGCAAGAAGTGTGGCTTTTGGTTTTGACCTGAAATGAGTATGAGGTTTATTCCTTGCAGGTCTCATGGATTAACTACTGCCAAAACACAGCCCTTCTAGCATTTCAAAGTCTTGGTGTTGTTTACGGAGACTTGAGCACATCCCCACTGTATGTGTATAAGAGTACATTCGTGGGGAAGCTACAGCATGATCAAAGTGAAGAGGCAATATTTGGTGTATTATCTTTGATATTTTGGACCATCACATTAATCCCATTATTAAAATATGTTTTCATCCTCATCAGTGCAGATGATAACGGTGAAGGTAGGTGCTTACATAACTTGGTTGTGGTATCTGGGTTAGTGGTTGCTTTCTTTACCCAGTTGATTTTATTTTAATCTTTTTTCTTCTCATTTGTTCAGGAGGGACATTTGCTCTCTATTCACTTCTTTGTCGGCATGCAAGGGTAGGGCTGCTTCACAATCAGCAAGCTGCTGATGAGGAACTCTCAACATACAAATATGGGCATTCAAGCCATGGTGTAAGAATGACTCAACTGAAAAGATTTCTTGAGAAGCACCCAAGGCTGCGGATAGCCTTGCTTCTTGTTGTGTTGTTTGGTGCATGCATGGTAATAGGTGATGGTGTCCTTACTCCTGCAATATCTGGTAATTTCCTTGTTTTCTCTTATTTTAGTGTTGTAATAAGAGAAAACAGCTTGATCTTTCAGGATTGATCTTTGAACCTACTTTTGATTCTTTAGTGCATAAAAACAGCTGTACTTTGTTTCAACTCTTGTACTTCGTTTGAGGATCAGTGGTTTCAGATGATTATGTAAGGACGAATAGTGCATTTGACTTCCATGCTTCCTTTGCAGTTTTGTCATCCATGTCAGGTTTGCAAGTTCGTGCCAAGAATTTGCATGATAGTGAGTGATACTCTGAATTCTTTATTTCTTTGTTGACTTCATTTGTTGGATGCACATAACTTGCTTTTGTACAAATTTATTATTGCTGTTCCTCATTGGTGATGTTTTGAGTTTGATAGTTGGTTCTTTCAATTGATCCAGGGGAGGTAGTGATCCTTGCATGTATCGTCTTGGTTGGACTGTTTGCCCTGCAGCATTATGGCACACAAAAGGTGGCTTTCATGTTTGCACCGATTGTAATTCTGTGGTTGTTATCTATAGGCGCTATAGGTATGTACAACATCATTGTCTGGAATCGAAGTGTTTATCGTGCTCTTTCACCATATTATATCTACAAATTCTTCAAGAGGACAGGAAAAGATGGTTGGGTTTCGCTTGGAGGGGTTCTTCTTTGCATTACAGGTATTTGCTTCAGAAATAAGCATTTCATGAGATGTTTATTAATTGGTTGAAGTTTTTGCAACATGAAGAGGGTTTGATTGCATAATTCTTGAGGGTGGATGTCTTCCTTGATATGGCGCTCAAGTTTGTTGTGTTGGTGCCTCACAGGTACAGAGGCAATGTTTGCAGATCTGGGACATTTCACTGCAGTGTCAATTAGGGTATCTGATGCAGGCCATTAACTCATGCATATGTAAATCATTTGCAATTTTGCATGCTTAATTTATATCTTTTTGATCAAGCAGGTTGCATTTATTGGAATCATATACCCATGTTTAGTACTGCAGTACATGGGGCAGGCCGCCTTCTTGTCTAAAAATCTAGATGATATACCGACAAGTTTTTACGAGTCCATTCCAAGTAAAGCTCCATTCTTTCAACTGGGGTATGATAAAGTTTCTTTTTGCCTTCATTCTTACCAGCTGTCATATGATCCCTTCTGCAGAACCTGTGTTTTGGCCTGTCTTCATTATCGCTACACTCGCTGCTATTGTTGCAAGCCAGGCAGTCATATCTGCTACATTCTCAATCATTAAGCAGTGCCATGCCCTTGGTTGCTTCCCTAGAGTGAAGATTGTCCACACTTCAAGATGGATATATGGACAAATTTATATTCCAGAAATAAACTGGATTCTCATGGTCCTCTGTGTTGCTGTTACTGTTGGTTTCCGGGATACCACCTTGATTGGAAATGCTTACGGTAATGCTTTATGCTGGATATACTTGGTATAACAAAACCTTAGTAAAATTTTACTAAAAAATCTATCTTTTATTTTTGCATTTAGTTATAACTTTTAAATGATCTTCATTTTCTGTTTGCAGGAATTGCTTTTATGTGTGTGATCTTTGTTACCACATGGCTCATGGCTCTCGTTATAATCTTCATATGGCAGAAAAGTGTTCTTCTGGCCTTGGCATTTCTTCTCTTCTTTGGATCAATTGAGGGCGTCTATCTGTCGGCTTCAGTCATGAAGGTACCCCAGGGAGGCTGGGTGCCTATAGTGCTATCTTGTGTTTTCATGCTTGTGATGTATTTGTGGCACTATGGCACTAGAAAGAAGTATCTCTTTGACTTGCAGAACAAAGTTTCTATGAAATGGATACTCAATCTAGGGCCCAGCCTTGGCATTGCCCGTGTGCCAGGTATCGGTCTAATATACTCCGAATTGGTTACTGGGGTCCCAGCCATATTCTCACATTTTGTCACCAACCTTCCTGCATTCCACAAGGTTTTAGTGTTTGTCTGCATAAAATCTGTCCCGGTACCCTACGTTTTGGATGATGAGCGTTACCTGATTGGTCGTATTGGCCCAAAAGAGTATCGCATGTACAGATGCATCGTGAGATATGGATACAAAGATGTTCATAAGGATAATGATGATTTCGAGAACAAGCTTATTGTCTGTATTGCTGAGTTCATTCACATGGAGTCTGATAATTCTCAGTCTTCCGGCTGTGACAGTTCGATGGACGGGAGGATGGCTGTGATCGGAACCCAGTTGAGATCCAGCTTTAGCCTAGTACCCTTCGGACAGGATGAACCGATGCAAAGCACCACAAGAAGCAGCAAGTCAGCTACATTGCTGAGCTTGCAGGCACTCTACGAGCAGGAATCGCCGCAGCCAAACAGAAGGAGAGTACGATTTGAATTGCCTGAGGACCACCACATGGATCCATCTGTGCGAGAAGAGCTGATGGATCTGATCGAGGCCAAATATGCAGGGGTTGCTTACGTAATGGGACACTCGTACATCAAGGCTAGGAGGACCTCTTCATTATTGAAGAAACTAGCGATCGACATCGGGTACTCCTTCCTTCGTAAGAATTGCAGGGGACCTGCTGTTGCGCTCAACATACCTCACATCAGCCTCATTGAAGTGGGTATGATCTATTACGTGTAAGTGTACATATTGCCTACCTTCATTGTAGATCAGATCCTCCTTTTTTTCCCTTTGTTCTATTCCTCGTCTTATTAAATCATCCTTCAAACCAAACCTGCTTCATTGGTCTACGTCAATCCCAAACATTTTAGTAGATGTGTTCTTTCAGACCAACCTTCCCTGATCTACGGTAAAACGTGACTTACGCCAATCCGGAACTCCAAATTAATTTTCTTGCCTCCTTTATTTGCAAGTCTGCAGGTGGAGCCCATTGTTTTTCACTCGTGTTTAAGGGATTGCTGATCTTAGCAAATAAATATATATATATATGGGCCAGATCCAAATTTCTACCGTGGTGCCAAAATTGTCCGTACAAATTTTCAGCATCTTAATCTATTACTGACCATCATCTGACTGGTTCTTCCATAAATTATTTGCTCTCAGCTGATTCGTTTATTCATCAAGCATAGAATTGTTTGATGTAATTCTAGGATCTTTATTACTTTGATGATAAGTTACTCGAAGAAACTGCCCCCAGGCGCAGAGACCTAGCTGTGCTGGCTCAGCCTGCCGTACCACGGTCTCTGTCCATGTCGGCCTAAAACTTCCCTCGACCCTAGGGTGTCACCAAGCTTCTTTTTTAGTGGGGGGTGACACCCATGGGATTTGAACCTAGACTGTCCGTCTAACAGTCCAGGCCCTATCACACTACGCCAAACCCCTTTGGGTCTGCGAATGTTGATCACCATAAGAAAGCAATACTTAAATCCTCCCACAAAAATAAGGTTTGTGAAATGAACAGGATCTTATGGCAAGCTGAGTTAGAAAATGAACACATGTTTATCTAATTCGTCACCCAATTAGACATCACTCCTCTGAAACTACTAAGGAAAACAAGTTTGTTAAGAACGTGGTGTTATCTAATTGGAAGTCAAGTGCAAAAGACATGGAAAACCAACTTAAATCCCAACTCTTTCAAACAATCTTAAGTGCCCACTTAGGTGTCCGGAAAATCTTTGGGTCCCAGGTCAATCTTATTTCTTAAAATTCAGGGAATAAAGTTGCCACCAAAAACATGCTTCGGGAATAGGTGGCTACTTTAACCAGGTAATTTGGCAAAGAATAAAGTTGCGCATCTCAACAAATTTCAAAACCATCATGAATCATCAAATACCATCCCTGGTACTCGGTTTTTGTCCCCAAGAATCTATTTTCAGGATCCCAACATTTGGTTTCCGGACTTGCAAGTCTACCTAGAGATATAAGCCTCGAGTTTGAATCATTCCTTGGTTTAGATATTACCTTCTTGGCGTGACTTAACCGTGTTTATATGGCTAGGGTGTTGAGGACCATCACCAAGTTTGATCAGAAGTGCTTTGAAAAAAACCTTGGATCCCTGAGCTGGCTTTAAACCAAACACGAGTTTGGGTGGAGAGGATGCGTGTTTTCTTTAGCCTCCGGGTCAGGGAGTCTGCTTCAAAACCATACTTCTGATGGAGGCGTGTGGGTTTCTGGACAAGCAACTTGAAATTATAGTAATTAAATGGAACATACATTAAGTGGGCTGCATAAAAGTCGTATTTTTTTTTTTTTTGAAAGGCAAGCTGGAGTTAGGCAGACCCCTAGCAGTTATACAACGATACCATTGGGATTTGAACTTGCAACGTCCCAAGACAAGTTGACGTGCACTAGCTCCTTAAAAGTCGTAATTGCTTTAACAAGCTCACAATAGTCTAGTTAATTGTCGTGATTAATGTTCGGATCCGCTTGGCAAGCTGCCCTAGGCCGGCTCAGGTGATAGGTTACACCCGCTCGTAGTAGCTTCATCTCCAACCTTAAGAGCATGGTCGAAAGCACCACTTTCTCAGGTTCCTGAGAGAAGTAAGCTCAACACAGTTACTTTCTCAAGTGTTTACAAACTTGAGAGAGTGCAAGCTGGGAAATGGATAAGTAGTTGAGAGAGTTGTTGCCCACTTACCTGAGAAAGTGGGTCACGTGTCTGACACTGTGACTGGCTTTCTCAGGAACTCTCACTTTCTCAGGCAGGTAAATGTGCCCTAAATTTCGGACATGGTCCAGAGAAATTTTATGTTTTCCACTGGCATTTCTAACATTTCGTCTATAGAATTCCGATGAATCTGGTCAAGCTCATGTGCTTAATGGACAATGGAAGTCAAACCCATCTCTTGGATTTTTTTTTTTACTCCCAGGGGCAGACCTAACTGTGCTGGCTCAGCCTGCCATACTTACGGTCTCTGTCCATGTCAGCATAAAACTCTTAGGGCTTACCCCTCAACCCTAGGGAGTGGCCAAGCTTAGGCTTACGCAGCGGGGTGACACCCATGAAATTTGAACCTAGACTGCCCGTTAAAACAGTCTAGGCCCCATCCCACTATGACAAATCCCTATTGAACATTAGTAAAAAAATCTTAGCAGATGCTGGTAGATTCGACCGAGAACTTGCCTTAAGAGGAGGGAGTCAGAAGAGGCTTAATCGCTAGTAACTTCGCACATTTTAATGAAACAGCCCCTGCATCATCATTCCACTACACTTTTTTTTTCCTCTGACTGGAAGAAAAGTATTACTAAAAAGATAACAAGAGCATGGTGGCCACCAAGCACTTGTTAAAAATAAAAGTAATCCCACTTTAAAAATAGCCCCGCTCATGTTATCATATGCCACACTTAAATGACTTTCCCTCCGAGGTTAAGCATGCAGCGCCACTGCTGATGCCAATCCATCTCAACATTTCTCGAGATGGACACCACACCCATCTCGAGAAATGCCAAGATGGGTGGCTGTCAAGCAGGTTACTGCATGACTACCATGCAGCGACGCTCCACATAATGTGAATTATTTCGGAAATCTCCATCGTTAATTCCAAAAAATCACTAGCTTTCACACGAAGGAACACTTCATTATGACAATATCAGAGACCAGTTGAGAATAGCCCAAACTATCCTTCGGAAACATCTAAATTTTTACAAAAAAACAATCCATCCTTGAACAAAATCTTGCACATTAATATGGTATTGTATTCTATTTAATTCTTTTATCCTATTTGTGTTTTTCAACCAAGAGCTTCAAATATTCCAGAACTGCTATGCAACAAAATAGCTAAAAGCATTCCAATACAAAATGATGTCGATACTACTGTCACGTGCACCCAGGGCATGGCTTCCCTGACTGACCATGGCAATTGCTCCGGATTTTTTTTTTGAAAGGCAAGATGGGGTTAGGCAGACCCCCACCAGTTACACAACATACCATTGGGTTTTAAACTTGCAAAGTCCCAACACATGGCCAGGAGCCCCCGTTGGTTTAAATTGCTCAGAAATATACTTCATGGCATCTCATAACAAGCAGATACTCCACATTGGTAAGCCTCACAAAAATAGACACGCTCAAGGGGCTCAATTCAGCAAGACTTTGGGACTTGTGGGCAAGAAATCAAATGCTATTATTAAATTAGGCTGGTTAGAACAGGAGCTCCAGTGCTTACAATATATATAGCACACCAGAGGAAACAGCAGCTCACCATGCCACTCCTATGTACCGTTGTTTCCCCTTAAACGCCCGCATTTAACAGAGCATGTATACAACAAGAAATGAACGGAAAGGAAATAGGGTTGAGTACAACGTGGATGGGTTCTCGGGCACTACCTATCTGTTTGCTTGCGCTTCAACGGTGAACTCAAGTTAGTAGCATCGAGAGCAGTATCAGAGTTGCCATTTTGGGGATAGAGACTACCAGCAACAAGGGAATCGCTGACCAGACCAGCCCCATCAAAGTTGAGCCGACCGCTAACTTTCCTACCACTAAATCAGTGCAAACAAGAAGCGATTTTCAGGGAAGAAAAAGAAAGATAATGGAAACAGAAATGCAAACTAAGCTAATTTTTGCTGCACTCGATCATGATCTTTACCTGTTCAACCGGTTGTTGATGGCTGTCAAGTCCTTGGAAGGACTTTGGTATGCATGAGTACTCTCGCCTACACAGGCATAATAACTCTTCGAGTTGTGTGATATCAAAGTGTCCATCTGCATAAACCATCAAGGACATAACTGTAAGGATGAGGAAATAGTAAACCAAATTTGCTTATAATTCATTACAAAACTTAAAGCTACAATGAAACATACTGTCATCAACTTGTTAAGTGAGGCTGAATGAAAAGATAAAGGGCATCTGACTACATATTTGGTTTGACAGGTTTCCCTTCATTCACCAACGCTTTTCAACTCACAATGATACATTCTGGTATTAAGATATCTTGACTTCCACCGGATAAATTTATTTAGCTGTCACTAATAGTTTGATATGTAACATTTATGACTATAAACTTATTGGCACCCATGCATTTGTGCCTCGGAATCTAGGTTAGAAGCTTAAAAATATAATTTCATAGGATAAAGAAACGCACTGAGTACATCCATTAGTCCAGACTAAACATTTAGAATCCATCTAGCATAATCTCAGTTACTTTTTAAAGCATACAAGCGAATATTCTTAATTGGCAGTCATCATAGCTGATATCCGATAGCCAAGTTCCATAGTGAGCCAACCTCCAATAAAACGTGCTTTCCAATAAAACTTTGAAAACCCAAAAACAAAAGAAACTCACATCTTTTTTCAGAATGTTGGCAGAAAGCTCATTCTTTTGACCAAAAAAGGTTGAGAACAGGAAATTTTCTATAGAAAATTGACTCTAGTACAGACCCAATTTTATCTAATCTTGGGTGCAAATCACATTCATTCTTTGATATGAATCCTTAAGTTCCCATCCCTGAATTGGTTTTCAGAGAAAAAATCACATACATAATCTGTTATGTGACTTCATTTTATAGAAGTAAAACTGAGTTTTACCATATATATCACTTATCAACTTTTTCCTTAACTCATTAGTCATTTCTTAATACCATCTTTTTCATCCATCTTTTTGAAAGAAAAACCCTTCTAATCATATACTCATTATTTAGTGAATTTTCCCTGTTGACATGTTGCTAACCATTGCTTGCATGCAATCATAACTTTATTTAGTCCCTGTTCTCATGGAAAACTTAGAGTTAGAAACATCAATTTTTCGATTTTGCCCAGTCTTTTTACTAATTTTATTGATTTTATCCTGGTCATAGTTCAACGTATTTCTGTTCTCCATTTTCACCTATACAGAAACAAAGTTAAACTGACTTGCCAGGTTAACCATTTCCAATTTGAGTTTTAAATGGCTGATGCAAGTATTTATACTGTATGCCAACAATTACAGTAGGTTAATCTCTTACTCATTACCTATTAAAGAAAACCTGAACTTTTCATTTATTACAATTAACTGAATTTTTCATATTTGTCACAAAGACATGCCTGGGCCTAAGATCGATTAGTTGACCATGGTTTGGTCAAATAAAATGATTAAAATGTCCTTAACATTCAGTTTGTTAATGACAGAATATAAGTGTGTGTGTGTGTGTGTGTATCCTGTAAATCTGAAATGCATTAAGAGTACCCGATCGCTGACCGTAAAAATCAAGACTTGAGCAGTCATCTGTAAATAGGTGATAAGTTGTGTAGATTTGGTAATCTACCTTACCAATTGAAATTGGGCTTAAGTTTCCCATTTTTTATGTTCCCAGCTCTTTCACTTTTAAGAAAATAAGAGAAAAACAGTATACAATATCCTGGGTTATGGCTAAAATAATTTGAAACATAAGCTTCTTAAATTTCCCATCATCTAGATAGATATCCTGCTATGATTGAAGCCAATAACATAAGCTCAATGTTGTTTCCAAATTAAACATCTAGTCCTCATCTACAGAATCGTCTTCTCTTATATGATCTGTAGATAAACAGACAAATTGACAACAGGCTAATAATACCACTACCAAACTAACCAATATGACAACTTGAAGTTTTCTAAATCACCTATCTACTATATATGAATCCTGACTTATGATACAGCAGTTAAATTATGAAAAAGAAAAAATACACAAACATACTTGAACACAAAATTGCTGTCAGAGCAATGAGAGTTCACCAAAAACTCTTAATAGAGATAAAATAAATTGCATAGGCCTACCTTTGATGATCTCAGAGGGGAGACATAAACATTATGTGATGCAGACACTTTCTTCGGGGACATGTCTGGAAGACTAGGAAACAGTGACACTCGAGGTGATCCTGGTGGCTGTCCTGTTTATAAAATAACAGTAACTTAAAATGTCTAACCAGTTATGATCTAGAGACATCTACCCAGAGGTGACAGTACCATCAGTCTTGTTCTCTTCAGACATGCGAGCAGCTTTAGTGGGAGTTCCTGCAGGGCCAAGCTCCACAAGGAGAGGTTTTACCGCTGGGACAAACAGCTCATTATAGAATGTAATTATATCAACATGCTCCTGCCCTGTTTTCTGTATTTGACAGTAACAAATTAGCGCATTCAAGTCTAGTTGACAGATAATGGACTCGTGACAATATAACGGTCAAAAAAGGACTAAGACTATTAAGCTTGTAAGGGCAAAAAGTAGAATTTGTACCCCATTGTGACTGCTTGATGGCCAATCCACAAAGACATAACGAAAAACTTGAGGTTTACATTGTGGTTGCTTTCTATAGTTAAAAATGATTTCTCTAAATGTCAAGCTTAAATTTGATATCTGCAACAATAAACATGGTATTACAAAGAAATTGTCTCTAATAAACAAAAATATCTCAGAAAGGAACCAACCACTGAATAAACCAAATCAATCTTTTCCAGTGTGTTTCTGAACAGACCTTTGACACCCCGTAAAGGCTGCAGAGAATAAGCTGATCAATATGCCTATTGAAAAAAAGAGCTGTCTGACGGTTAAGAATCTGCTGTATGAGACTGTAAACACTCTCCATGACAGCATTAGGCTGTTGTAATCTTTCACACAAGGTTTTGATTCTAATAGCCGCCAATTTGAGGACCTGTGATTGGCCATTGGTGATACATTTGAAATCAGTGAAATGAAAAACAAAATATCCAGATATCATAAAATCTTCTAGAGATGAAGATTTATAGCAAGGAGTCAAAATCTTACATATCTATGCTTGACTATGATGCAAAAACAAACAATATTATCGCTATTATTAATGAAAAGGGGTCAAGTTGGAAGCAGATATTCAGTGACCTTTCTAAAGAAAACATTGATCCCTGTCTCAGCGCATGTTTCACCAGCTTCTGCAGGATTTGGTCGTGTTGGACTATCAAAAAACAAATATTTCCAAGGTGAAGCTCAGCACAAAGTCAAATGTCAGATATCAAGCCTTGAGAATGACAATAAAAATCAGAATATATCACCCAGATACCTAGCAAAAGCTGACTGTAAAGGAGGCTGCAACTTTGGTTTGAAACAGGCAAAGCTCACAAGTCGCTCCTTAACTGGTGATGTGAAAAAATTACGCTCTACTAAAACACCCACAGGATCTGTGCTGACTCTTTTTGGAGACATTGAAGCATGATTATCTGAAGTATCATCCAAAAATGAGCAGAAGTTAAGCAGACCGATATCAGGTATTTGCACAAAATACCAACAGCAAATAAATAACAATACTCCAGAGATATACATTATGATATAACAAAAGGCAGTCTTATTAGCTCTGTTTCTCATGAATTTCAAGATGAAATAAACAAGTTCTTAATCACCAGCTTCAAATTTTCTGTGGTAAAAAACAAGTAAAATCTCAAGATAAAAGAGACTGAATATTCAAATTGTGTGGAGAAGATCAATGTATAACCAAGATAGATATGGCTCACAGACTAGAAACTAGAAGGTAGCCATGAGTCCATGATTGGTCAAAAAGAATAAGAATAAAAGTGAAAGTGAAACATAAGAGGGTCGGAGTTTGATGTTATAGATAGAAGAACAACAAAGCAATCACGTGAAACTAGAAAGTGCTATTGTACAGACACAAAGCAAATCCACAAACAAACAGGTCTAAACATGACACTATTTTCACACAACAATTCAGACATATGCTTACCAGGTGAAGTTTCATGTTTTGGCAGAGCAGGCAGAACTTGTAGACTTCCAGTGGAGATGTTGTGCTGCATTGCAATAGCATCCAGTGATGGCATTGGTTCTGCTAGCAGTCCCAACCGATTTATCGTTGCAGCTAGAGCTGGTTTTGCAACAATTAGAGAGTTGTACATTGAGGAGCCCTTTTCCCATGCCATACTCTCTAGCAATCGCTCTTCCAAAGAATTGAGATGTCGCTTCAACTCCCTAGGAAGAGTTTCTTCATGTCTAACAAAGCTCTCTATCACCTTACTCAAGTCAAAAGCAGTAATACCAGTTCTTTCCAATACGGCAGGAAACATCATAGTCACTGTTTTATGTGTTGCTAAAACCAATTCAGCCGAGCAAGCAAGCATGCACCTATGAAATCTCTCATTTGTTAGCAATGACGTCAAATTGTTACTATGCAATGTCTGAGATTCTGCCCTACACATAGCAACAAGAACCCTATAATATAACTTTAGTGCTTCCATCCTTCTTTGTTCTGCCCATATGCTATCCATTCGTGTTGCAGTTTGCAAACTTCCAGCAATACACCTCTCTCCAGGAACAGAACTAGGAAATATTGCCTCTAAGATTATGTTAGCTCGACGTGTAACATCATCAGTTAAGTCCTTGTCACATGATGAGAGGAACTGCTGCAGTTCTGGTGAAGGCTTTGAGGGCAGGGGACTAATGACTGTCCTGAGCCATTTGGCAGTAGTCATGGTTATGCTTACTGGTGTAGGTACCATTTTTGAGTTAGCTAAATTACTGTTCATAGTTGAAGATGGAGGAGAACTTGGAGGAGATGGCGGGCTTGTTACTGTTTTTGTTGGTGAGGCAAATGATTCATACTTCCGCTGCAAAACATTAATTTATAAGCATCAAACGAAAACTAAATGGATGCTTAGAATATTTATATTAAGAGAAGCACTGCTGGATAACAGTCAGCCCCTGGAAGCAAGAATTAGTTCAAAGCAACAGACCTTGGAACCACTTATGTTCATCCCACCTCCTGACAAACTTCCAGTTCCAAATAAACTGTCCTCCTCATCCACAAACACACGCTCATCTATCTCACCAGTATCACGAATTGCCTCTTCATAATCTTTTTCTAGAATTTGCATACTTGATGACAACAAGTGATCCTCCATTAAATCTTCAAAATAGGTGAAACCATCTGAAGAACAAATCACCATTTAAAAGATTTCCACACAAGACACAACTGTGATTAAGTAAGAAATAATAAGGCAAAGTATAATATACCAGTAACAATATCATCAAGAGATTCTGCATTGCATTTTGAAGCAGGACAGGGTTTTTTTTCCAAAAGTTCAACTATTAAATTATTAGCTTTCTCCATGGTTTTCTTCAGATCATCCTCTGAGGTATGATAAGTATTACATAGAGAGGCAAGAAGATCCACACCCTTGTCATACTTCCTCACTGCAATTAATAGACCACAACATAAGTTTTGGTTGAACCCTCAAAAACTTTTAACCAAGAATTAGAAAAGTTACAACACAAATGCAAGGAGTTTAAGGATGATTACCAAAGCGTGAAGTATCATGAAGGGAAAATTTTCTGAATTGAACAGGAACATGAATTATGAGAATGGCCTGAAATATAGTTAACACAATTTAGCGCTTATCCTGGTACTGTGAAAAAGCATGGAAAATAATGGTTTCTTTCAGTAGATTTGATTTGAAAAAGAACTTTGAAAAAAATTATCAAAACATAAAGAAAGGAGAAGCAGGTTTGTAGTTTTTAATAACCAACCAATATTGAAATTATTCCATTTGTACAGGTCACCAAGTCCTTGAATCGGCTGAATGCATGAATACGCAATGAAAGGAAGAGCAACCATCCAAATCGAAGATAATCAGGAACATGGCTCTGACTGCCAGAAAGTTCCAACTGTTTCTTTTCAAGTCCACTAGACAAGAACAGGTCCATGTATGCACGTTTGTAGTACCTTTGCACAAAAGGAGGATAAAACAAATTACTATTAGCGTGATTCAGTAAAGAAAGATGCTAAGTGAATCCCAAGTAGCAATAACTGGTCTATAGAAACATAAAAATCCCCATAATAAAATGACACGAAGAAGACTTTTCTTTTGAAGAGAGAGATAGAGACAGTCTGGTCCAAGGAAAGACAGCCTGTCACAATCTTCGGTTGCCAAAATCTGGATAGTAACAGTGGTATTGGACCCACAAGATTTCCTTTTGCAGAACCAGGTCTAGCTGCTCCACCCCACTACTGAAATGTAAAGACTGTAATAACCCCCTGTTGAATACATTCTCAATGACGGAATCAATAGTAGCTGGTTAAAAAGTATTTATGGGTAATGAAAAGAAACGATTTGAGCCTATGCGTACAATTCTACCCAAAAGGGAAAACTCAGCATCTAAAGTTTAAGAGTTGCTTTTCAACCTAGGATTTCGTAACTCAACTTGTTTATCACTAGCAAAGAAACACTTGAAAAAGAGGATTATCTGTATTATGAGAAATGACAGAGAGATGATGGAACAATATCCTCAACAACCAAAATTACACTATATACACCTACAGATTAATCGTTTCTTTTGTGTATATAAATTTTAAGAATCCAACAAACTATTCCAAAATAAATTTATTTCTTTGTGCATATGTATTTATTTATTTATTTAATGCAACACCTTATTGGAATATGATTTATGTTATCTGGTTTAAAAATCCTTAAGGGGTCATTATTAACTTGATATGGATGACTAATCAAATTACTGTTAGTGTTAGTACTCTTTCAAACCCCTGCTTCACAACTTTAAGACCATAAGAAATGTAAAAGATGGGATCAAGGCAGTAATCCCAGACAAATAAGCATTGGCTAGCTATGCCAAGCATTTAACTTGCAAAATTTACTCAAAATAGGTGGCAATAACTATTTAGCATTAGAATTAGTGTATAGCCCTTAGCCGCATCTTAAGAATGCAATTACTATAGTACGAAGAGGAAAATTTAGACAACCAAATTAAAAGAACAGAACCAATCAATATCCACCGAAAAAACATTTACAGAAATGTGCATTGAAGTAAAAGAACTAGAATCGATGCTTACTTGCTTAGAACAGTCAGGTGCACAAAATTTGTTTGCAGCTCCTTAGCCTAATTCATCAATCAATAAGCCCAATTGGCCAAAATTTAAAGCTAAATAGAAAGCAACCAACAGCAAGGGACCCTAGTGATATCAATACCTGTAGTCTCTTCTCCCAATCTGCTCCATAAAGATTGCTTAAAGCAGGGCCAGCTTTGAGGCAAAATTGAGACATCTCTTTAAAGAAATCAACGACACTGGATGAACAGATCATGAAAATTACATAAACTTACAAGATCAAGCAAATCAAACCGGGCTGAGATTGAAAAAAAGAGTGCAACGGATGAATTTTTACTTGATCCTAGCAGCTTTTAACAGCTGGTATAAAGTAAAACCAGCATCAATCGCTTCGGTTTTAATTTTCTGGGCAGAGCTCCCACTGCCAAGCCTCTTTACAGTGTACAAAATGATCGAAAACCATAATCTTTCCGTTTCTTCAGGCTGAGATCAACAAAAAAGCACATCGAGCGATCAGACAGAAGCACTGCACAAAAAGACGCTCCAAACACTCTCGCACACAAAATCGAACGATTAACACTAAAAATTTTGATGGATCCACAACAAAAAATCGTTATAACAATATCAAATCAAGAAATAAGAGACGCACGCTTCCGCTTCCAAGAGATGACATGTTTGGCAGAAGAAGATGCTTGCTCTCCCGGAACAACGCTATCGCCTGCCCCGTCATGCTCTCATCAAGCGACAATCCACCCTGGAACACAAATACACCAACTTAAGGCACTGATTCTGTGGATCAGAAGTCTTATAGATAAATAGAAAGGGAAAAAAAGAGAGGAAAAATTGAGCAAAACCTTGCAGAAATCGGCAAACCGAGCCTCCATCCCGGCATCGTCCGGCTGAGAATTACTCGTCGACGAGATCGACGGCTTGACGTCCTCCATGCTACCAACGCCCGGGCTCATCGGCTCACTCACGCTTCCTCTGAAAACCTAACCCGCACATCCTAAACCACCTCAACGATCAGGGAACAACACAGAAAGAGGAGCCAGAGGAAGAGAGAACGCAGTAGATCCGCAACGATCCCCCGGCGCTTTTTCAAGAGAAATCCCGGCCTTATCCTCCCCCGCCACGAGAAAACCGCGCCGGAAAAACGGAGATCTCCCCTGGTCTTCCCGCGATCTCAGAAACGGAAGAAAAAAGGAAGGAATCCAAAGCGAAGAGAGAGAGAGATCTTGAGGGTTTTTTGCTGAAAGCAAAGCTTACCGAGAACGCTCCCTCTCCTGGCGACCCTCCCTTTCTTTTCTCTTTCCTTTTTGTTTTGTTTTTTTGTTTTTTTTTTGTTTCTTCTCCCATCTTATATTTTCCGCTTTCCCTCTCTGGGACGACCACCGTGCGCGCGCGGGAAAAAGAGATGGCATGGTCATACATGCATGGTATTTTACATACGTGGCCCAATAAGAATTTTCCAAGTGGCCACTGACTCATCGCATCGCCCGAGTTTTACCGCCAAATCTTGCCTCGTCCCGCCAGATAAAAGCGATAAAATTGTGAATAAAATCAATATATAAAAATAGGTTAAATAATATTGCAAAGTTTTCAGCTATTTAGAGAGAATCCCCCAACTTTTCGTTAATTTCTCTTAGCCACTTCCTTCATTTTACGTTTTCAGAAACACGCTTTACTCCTAAAATCATTAGGCTGAGCCTGAGGGGCACGAAGCTCTAGGGTTATTCAATGGGTCCAACACGACTCAAACCCGAATTTCTGGATATGACCATGGAAAGTGCCAACCCATGCCCGACCCCGACCTGACCTGAGAAATATGAGAGATTGGGGTTGGGTCATGATTTTTGCCGACTGACCCGAGTATTTTATATATAATCTCAATAAAAATAAATTTTTAACATTACGCGAGTTCAGGTTTGAGATTTTATTTTCATGTCCCAACAAAACCCAAACTCGAGCCTTGTTATTACTTATATGGGTGGGTCCAGGTCAACCTTGACCCGACCTCTTGACAGTCCTAACTTTAGCTTCGTTTAGTCAAACAGAATGACAAATATGCCCTCATTGTTGATTATTTTTTTACAAAAAAAATCTAATTTGAGGAGTTATTCATCAAAAACATCATTTTACTCTTACTCTTGGGATGTAAACGGTTCCAATTCAGATGGGATGGATGCGGCCAATACCATATTTGTTGGCTAAGTAGATTTGAATTCTGATTCAAATGGTAACCAGATCAGCTTTTTTTACATGTAAAATGGATTAGGATATCCATCAAATTTAAATATTTGTTGGGTTCTGTAGCAAAAAATCAGAACCACATCTACATCTACATCTGATATGGTTTTGGCTTACCAAATGCAACTAAAACCGGTCGGATATCGGATAAAATCCGATTCATTGACACCCCTACCCCTACCCCTACTTCAAGCGGTATTTGAAACGCGTGCCAGATGCGATGAGGCAGTAGACGGGTAAATGTAACATCTTAAACGGTGGGGGTGCCTGTATGAAAAACTGCTGATAAGTTAGGTTGCCTTAGTAAATACGAATTCTTTTCCTACCGTTACGGGTATGCGAATAGAGGTACCGTACTCAGGGGTCCTTGGGTCGCGTGAGAGGACTGAGCGGTGGGACCCACGGAGTCCCCGTTCGCGTCCGGCGCACTTCGTCGTTTTTCGGTAGGGAAAGGGAAGCGTACTGTTGGGCGGGACCCACCGATGGGAGCAACGAGGCGCCCGCTGCAATCGGATCGGGAACGGTCAGTTCAGTCGGCTAGCAGGATTCGGATCCATCCAAATCAAGTGAACCGGTAGGGGGGTTCGGAGCCAAGGGGCTGGTCCGATATGGGTCCGGATCGGGTTAGTTCGCATCCATGTCACTGTAAGATCAGGCAGTCAGATATAAGGTTGCAAACGGATCGGATATGGTCCAATATCTAATCCGAGTTGACATATTATTTCCAGATTTGGATCATGTAAGGAAAATCCAAATGTGCATTTCAATCAGATTTGGGTCTGTTCAATCCAGTTTCTTTTGGATTCAGATCAGTATTTTAAGTCAGGTTTGAAATTTATCCGAATAAAAAGCCCATCCCAGTTGCATTATTTTACATGCAAATAGTTGTCCTATCTTTTCAGGATCCAATGTTACCACATTTGTTTGGGATTTGGATTCAACCTCACCTCATTGGATCTAATTATGATCTGTCATTTGCAATTTGGACTCTGAGTTGGATCTTTCAAGGTTTGGCCCAAATCTGAACTGTTTGGTCCCCTAGTATGAGATATGGGCAGCATATTTGGTTAGGGATAAAAAATGAAGTGGATCGATTTGGAGTTGGCTTAGGTCCATATACAATTAAGATTGTATACATCTGAATATGGTTTGGTTATAGGCTGGATACATCTATTAATCCATATCCAACTAGCCACCCATTTAAGCATTGCATCATCTTATCACAGATATCGCTATCATGATAAAGCATATTCATAAGTATTGAGATTTTATCATGATATTTTCAAAATTTCACTAAACATCGTGACACTGTTATGATTTTATTGTAATGTTAACATGATTTCATATATTCTCATTCAAGTTTGATCGAACTTGAGAATACTTGAATAAGAATGTCACTTAAGAACACTCTTGAGAGACAGGAAAAATGAATTCGAATAAGAGTTTATGTGAATGCGTGAGATGCATATGTTCTAAGAAATTGTAGGGTTTCATGGAGAGAATTTGAGACTATATAGTTAGATTGAGATATAGCATGAACCACAAAAACCTTGGGGCAGGTATATCTCTAGACTTATAACTTGTTGGCTCGCTATCGAGAGTCCTACACTGCAGTGGATTGAGTGGGAGTAGTTTATAGTTTGGCCAACACCATAAAATTGAGGTATTCTACACGGGTTGTTACGCTCACAGTATGTTATTATCGATATAATCAAAATATGCTAACTTGTGAAAATCAAGTGATAAATGAAGAGGAATTAAAAGATACAAACTAGTGTAATGTGTGATACAAAATTAAAACAAGACTAAAGGCTTAGAACCCACTATAGTTATAATTTGAGTTTATTTTGCTTGTAATTTATTTTTTATTGAGTTTTAGACTAACTCTCTTTTTAATTATTATAATTATAGGTTTTAGGTGACTTGAGACAAGACTCAGTGGTTAAGATGTCACCAACCTTTTTTAGGATGTAGGTGAATCGTTTGTCAGCAAAGCATTTTCCTTTTTCTTTTATTTATTGAACTTGAGAGGCAAAGCCTCATTTAGATGATGAAGCCATTATGGGTTATATGGGATTGCATTATTTGAATTTAATTAATAATGTTTATTTGAAGAACAAAAAATTGGTGTCATGTTTTCTGTGCATTATTTTGGTATTTCTCTCTGCAAGAAATACCCACGAACTTGGACTCCAGAGGTCCCGGATTGGTGCATTATAAAGTGGTATCAGAGTCATCCTGGCATAAAAAAATTTATCATCCAAATATTCAATAAATAAAAAATAAAGTCTCTGCTAGTTAGAAACTTATTAATCAGTAATTTTGTTTTGGTTAGGAATGAAAAACCCGAACGAGAACAA
Source organism: Nuphar pumila (assembly GCF_984573655.1). NCBI lineage: Eukaryota > Viridiplantae > Streptophyta > Magnoliopsida > Nymphaeales > Nymphaeaceae > Nuphar > Nuphar pumila. The sequence goes on along the minus strand of NC_143252.1, from coordinate 101,180,194 downwards.
TGTGTCCACACAACTAAGACACATAGTCGTGTTAGTGTCCATTATAGCCCTAGCCATTTGCGATATGGGACAATGGGTTTAGGGGATAGCGGAAGATCGGATAAGAGGTCCACTAGTGCCACCCCCTACTAGGAGAGGACGCTCACAACTCTATGCTAAGAGAACTCGCTAGTTTCGCTGCTAGGGAGTGCGGGCGGTACTAGGAGGAGTAGCATGAGATGGGTTGTTTGCTTAAGGAGGAGTTGCATGGAGGACACAAGTCAGTTCAGTAAGGGGTAGTAGGCCCATGATCAACGCACGGGGATGCCACATGTCCCATGCTCTCTATAGAGTTGTCATGGCAAAACCCAGTATAGTCAACCTAGCGGTTTACAGGGAGGTAGTGGCCGTTGCATTTCGGAAAGAGAATTCACTGTTGTTGGAGGTTCAGGCAAAAGAGAGGAGAATGATAGTAGCACGAGCAATTGTGGCTACTCTACCTACTTTTATGTTTCTTTATGGGTATATAGTACAAATCCTTTACCGAGTATTGCTAGCCGCAACTTGGGTTGAGGTGCACTCTAGAAAAGGCGGTCCAATACCACCCCAAGTGTTGGTGCACCAAGAAAACTCATGAGGTTAGCAAAAAGATAAAGTGCCCACTCTAGACTCTCTCACTTACACACTGACTAGCCCAGTAGGATCCCCAAACTATCTTACCTACACACCGACCACACCAGTTTATAGTCTAACTGGATCTCCCAAGTTACTTCCTTAGTAAAGAGAATTTTATTTGATATTTGATTTTATTCAATTGATGTAATTAGCTTTAGGATATTTCGTACTTCAAATTTAGCATTTGTTTGAGTGTGTAAGGACTTTAAAAATTAATAAAAAGTTTGATTGTGTTATGCACATGTATGTGAATATGAAGCTTGTAAATTTATTTGAATTTTTATTTAAAATGCAAATTAATGGCAAATGATGTAACGCCCCAAATATTTAACTTAAAAAATTTGAAATAAATTTTTTTTTAACCACAGCGAAAATATTTCATTAATTCTTCAGTCAAATAATTTGGGCGGGTTATAAGAGATAACACAAACTCAATATTATTAGGCAAATTAAAGTCTTGCCTTGAAATATTACAAGTCATAAATAATACAATTAATGAAATTTAAAGTCAAAGTTTCACAGAACATCCACATAATATATGGTCTTATGGCACCGCTCATAGCGACGATCGCAATTGCCTCGGTATTTTTATTTGTTTTCTGAAAAACAATAATTTGGATGGGGTCAAACTACTCTCCATCTGAGTAAGAAGCGTGATATCAGTATGAATATGCTTAGTCTCATGTGTACAAGTATATGTGCAACACATTTGAAGACTGATATACGAAATGCTAAAATTCATGCAAGTTCTATGAGTTTCACCCATTACAAAACAACTCATTGTTTAGTACAAAAAGGAATGCATTAATGAGCTATGCATCACATAAATAAATCTCATTTATATTATAACAGTTGTAATATTAAAGAAAACATGAATAAGCTACGCACATTATAACAAATGCAAGATCAAGCATTGTATGTACTAAAAGACATGTAAAAGTGGACTGACTTTAAGTTTCTCTTGTTAATTACCCTGTGGGTAGACACAGACATTCGACATCGTAGCGGACTGAGACCACACGGGAGTCTGTTATACTTTTTCAATTAATACCCCGTGTGACTATCCGTAGAAGACCCAAAGGGGATGGTTCACAACCGAGAAAATACTCCCCAATGGCTAGAATTAGAAATAGAATGTACCCTGTAAACTTTTGCAGATGACTTGGATCTACCATATAGGACATATTGGTAGTCCTACCCCTAACTCTGAGGACTGTGGACCGAGTGAGATGCCTCGCTCTCAAAAAAATATAGTTGTCCCACGAAACTTGTATCATCTACCCTCTCCAAGGTAGACAACATACACCGTCTTTCAGGTATACCCAGAACCCTGGGAAATCGGTAACATACACTATTTTCAAGTATACTCAGTATTCTGAGAAACCGATAACATATTCCATATTTCAAGTATACCTTGAATCTCACAGTTAGGTTATATGTGCATATATTAAATCTTATTTATTTATTCGTGCAAGTCATTGCACCACAAGAGATTTTTAAAATCCCAAACCCACACTCGGGGTCATCAAGTGTATGCACATTACCAACCTAGTGCACATTAGGGACCCACAAAAATTCTCAGAATCATAGGCTCATATTTGAGCCGAGCACCTGTGCATGAAATATTTAATTTTATAAGTTTGGGTGTACGCATCGTACCTCATTGGTCATTTTCGACTACATGTTCAGTCATGGGTAAAACACACAAATACAGATATTACACCATTGCATCATAACAGATGCATAACATGTCACACATATAAATCTCATAAGTGCCAAAGGTTCTGTGGAACCACATGCTTAGTTTCAAGATTTAGTATACTCAAGACCCTGAAATTTTCATGCTATGCAAATATCAAATATATGCATTTAACAATAGGCAGTTTATACCCTGAACATGGTCATGACATTTATATGTGAATCACATATCAAATTTACATGTGAAACAAATAGCATTATTGATATCTCATTCTTTCGCAAAGCTCAATAATAGCATAACATTTTTTTTCATGTGCATGCGATAAAAATTGCATTTGCAAAAACATAGACTGGCACACTCATTCCAATAACAAAATGGCCAGAATAATAAAATAGCATTCTTGTATCATTTTACCGAGTTTCCAAATTGAACAACCATCTAGTTGAGTTCACGATAATACTTTTGAGGAATCAAACATATAACCAGTCTATACAGAAAATGAACAATTTATTTCAAATATATTATTCTAATTTTTCTTCCAAAACCTTGTGATTCAAAAAGGTGATATATATATATATATATATATATATATATATATATATATATATATATATATATATATATATATATATATATATATATATGTGTGTGTGTGTGTGTGTGTGTGTGTGTGTGTGTGTGTGTGTGTGTGTGTGTGTACTTCCCACCACTACAAGAAAATACATTGTTAGCGACAGGATATTTTTGTCTCTAGTTAGCGACGAATTAACGAGCGAAAAACATTTGTCGCTATAATGAATGAAGCTTACGAAAATAGCGATGGAATATAGTCTCTCGCCACGTCCGTCGCTAATTAACGATGACTTTTGCGACATATTGTTTTGTCGTTACGACCGCACCATTTGGCGACGACGTTTGCGACAAAAACTGTTTCGTCGCTAATTAGCGATGGACTTGGCGACGAAATATAGTCCGTCGCCTGTTTCATAAATTTGATTTACGTTGTCTTAGCAAAGAAATTAATCTGTCGCTAATTTTCGAATAACCCTAATCCCAGACAGCTTTTCCTTTTCTTCTTTTGTTGCTCCCACCGTTCGCCCACTCCCGCCGTTCGTCGGTCCCACTCCCGTTATTCGCCGGTCCCACCGTCCGTAGGCCCCGACGCCCGGAGACAAGTAAACGACAACCCCCCCTGCATTTTTCGGCAGGGGGTTGACCCCCTGCTGTTCCGGCAGGGGGTCGACCCCCTGCCTTTCCGGCAGGGGATTAACCCCCTGCCTGTTCTGGCTGGGGGTCGACTAACCCCCTGCCGGAATAGCAGGGGGTCGACCCTCTGCCTGCTCAGGCAGGTAGGCGACCTCCTGTTGTTCCGGCAGGGGGTCGACCCCCTGCCTTTTCGGCAGGGGATTAACCCCCTGCCTGTTCCGGCTGGGGGTCGACTAACCCCCTGCCGGGACAGCAAGGGGTTAACCCCCTGCCTATTTCGGCAGGGGGTCGACCCTCTGCCTGCTCAGGCAGGTAGGCGACCCCCTGCTGTTCCAGCAGGGGGTCGACTCACTGGCGGAAAGGCTGGGGGTCGACCCCCTGCCCGAACAGGGGGTCAGTTAACCCCCTATGTTCTGTAAGGGGGTTACCCCCTATGTTCTGTAAGGGGGTCGACCCCTTGCCGGAACAGCAGGGGAGTCGACCATTTGCTAGAACAAATTTTTTTTTTTGGTGACTTCATTTTAAAACATTTTTTTGTGCAGATTTTTTAACGGAACCAGCTCGTGCTCAGCCAACTGTGGTAAGTAAGTAATAAAAATAATGCAAATTGGGTAAATACCCGTGGTAAGTGATGCAAACGTATCGCATGTTATTTAATTTATTAGATGTAACACTTTATTGTTCACACACTCACTTAGTTGTTGATATTTAGGGTTGCTTTGTTGGAGTTCGGAGATCATGTTGAGCATGATTTTAATGTATGAATATTGAAGTATTCTTATTTTTGGAGTACGAAGTCTATGCTAGGCATGATAGTAGTTAGTGAGATATTGAAGTGTGTTTGATGCAGGTACATGTTTGTCATTTGTTTGATATGAATGATTACGATGTATTATAATGTTTGATGTAATTGTATCCATGCTTGCATGTAGTTACTTTCAATTTGATTATGACTTTCATGTGAAATTGTATAATGAAAGAATGCTTCAAATGATTGTATTGTGTCATTAATAGTTTGCACATGAAAATATTAAGTTATCAATACATGCATCAAAATTCTTGTTATTGTATGACATCATATATTGCATGATAAATTTGATATTTTTTTCATCGTAGCATTCTGATTGTTCTCTTTTAATTCATTAGGCTATTATTCGTAACATCATAAGAAAATGACTGCAAACCGTGAATGGATGTACCGTAGGATAGTGGACAATGAGTTATCGCATAAATATATAGATGGTGTTGAAAGTTTTATTGAATTTGCAACGGCAAGTGTCAGTACAGTGGATCCCACAGGTCAGATTAGGTGTTTCTGCAAGATTTGTAAGAATAATCGTTTTGTAAAACCTCATAGCGTTAGACATCACTTATACAGGAAGGGTTTTGTGAGTGATTATCAGAACTGAACGTTTCATGAAGAAGAATTTAGAAACGATTTTGATGCACGGGTGAATATGGTGCACGATAATCCATATACGAATTTGATATTTGATGCCGCAGGAACAGAACTGGGTTCTGCTATAAGTTCTAGTGATGTAAGAATTGTCGTAGATGAAGAATCATCAAACGATGCAGCTAGTAGATTTTATGATTTACTTAGAGATGCTGATGAGCCACTTTGAAACAGTTGCGAGAGTCACACTATCTTGTCTGCAGTTCTTTAACTAATGAATTTGAAGTCCGAGTATAATTTGAGTGAATCATGTTTTGACCGTTTGTGCATGATTGTTAAGAGTATGTTGCCCAAAAATGATAAATTGCCACAAAATTACTATCGTGCGAAAGTTATAGTCAACGCTCTAGGTATGGGTTACAAAAAGATTGATGCTTATCCAAATCACTGCATGTTGTATTTCAAAGAGCAAAAAAACAACATATCATGTCCGTCATGTGGGCATCCTCGGTTCAAGCCAAAGACAAGAGGCAATGGTAGCACGAGATCAAAGGAAGTTTCATACAAATCGCTCCGCTACTTTCCTATCACTCCTAGATTGCAGCGATTGTATATGTCTTCAAGGATAGCTAAACACATGAGATGGCATGCAAATAAAGTTCGACACGATTAAAACAAGATCACGCATCATGTTGACGCTGAAGCTTGGAAGCACTTTGATCGTACTCATCAGAACTTCACAATGGAAGTGCGAAATGTTAGACTCAGTCTATGTACAGATGGATTTAATCCATTTGGGGGTAGATCAACTTCATACTCATGTTGTCCAGTATTTGTAACTCTATACAACCTTCCACCAAGCTTGTGTATGAAACATCCAAATCTTTTTTTGTCTTTGTTGATCTCTGGTCCGACCTCACCTGGCCAAAATCTTGATGTATATTTAAGACCATTGATTGATGAACTAAAAGTACTGTAGGATGACGGTGTTACCACGTATGATGCCCACAAAAAACAAAATTTCAACATGAAGGTCGTTGTTTTATGGACAATCAGTGACTTCCCTGCATATGGTATGCTATCTGGTTGGAGCACACATGAGAGGTTGACATGTCTGTACTGCATGGAGGATTCCAAAGCTTTTAGATTGAGGCATGGAAGGAAGCCTTGCTGGTTTGAGTGTCATCGTCGATTTCTACCCAGCGACCATCGGTTCCGACGACAAAAGAATGCGTTTAAAGCAGGCACAACTAAAACAGAAGGTCCATCCTCAAGATTGTCTGGCATAGAGATTCTAAGAAGATTGTGATACTTTCCAGATGTATTAACAGATGCCCGCAGTCCTACACCCTTGCGTGGATTTGGGAAGGATCACAATTGGACGAAGAAATCTATTTTTTGAAAACTACCGTATTGACCGACCCTATTGATACGACATAATTTGGATGTGATGCATGTGGAAAAAAATGTGTTTGATAATATGTTCAATACAGTAATGAATGTTAAAGAAAAAATGAAGGATAATCCGAAGGCCCGTATAGATTTAAAATTAATATGCAAAAGACCAAAATTGAAACTCAAAGAGTATAATGGCAAAGTACTGAAACCAAAGGCAAAGTATGTGCTCGGACCTGATCAAATAAAACATGTATGTCAATGGTTGAGACAATTGAGATTTCCAGATGGATATGTCTCTAACATTGCTCGGGCTGTGAAGATTGACGATAGATAGTTATATGGGTTGAAGAGCCATGATTGTCATATCTTTATGCAACGATTGGTACCCCTAGCATTTCATGATATGTTAGACAAACCTATATGGGGGGTATTGTCTGGGTTGAGCAGATTTTTCAGAACATTGTGTGCATCGAAGGTCATAGTATCAAATGTAAAGAATCTCGAGGACTCTGTCATCACCATTGTTTGTCTGCTAGAAAAGATATTTCCGCCAGCATTTTTCGATGTTATGGAACATTTGATCATACATTTGCCATATGAACTAAGGGTTGGTGGCCCTGTGCAATATCGATGGATGTACCCATTTGAAAGGTATATGTTTTTTATATTTGTCTCTTTAATGACAGATATTTAAAATTTGAAATGTATATTTTTGCCAGATGCATGTTCGACAGGTTCGTAATAAAGCAAGAGTAGAAGGCTCTATTTGTGAGGCATACACTTTAGAAGAGATTTCAAATTTCTTATATATGTACTTCGAACCTCATATTCCAACACGTTAAACATGTCCGCCCCGTAACGATGATGGAGAATAAGTAACTGTAGCTGACAAGCTGTCGATATTTCAACCACTTGGGCATGCATTTGGTAGTTGCCGATCAAGGCTCTTGACATACCGAGAGCAAGACACATCACACATCTATGTTCTTTTTAATTGCTCAACGATCGACCCATACATCGAGTAAGTATATGTAGGCGCAACACAATTATAAATCCTTTTATGTTTAATATGTGGATACATGGCTCGGTAATATAAGTATTTGTAGTTTGCAGACAATTTGATCTGGAGTTGCAAAGAGAAGTTTCACATCTCACTGATGCAGAAGTACAAAAAGAATGTGAAACTAAGTTTGTGGAGTGGTTGAAACAGTTGGTAAATAAGCTAACATAAATTTTGTACTTATAAACAACACTAAGTTACTTAATTGATCATGATCACAATCATTGTTTATGTTTGTGCGTAGGTCCGCCATGGTGATGTTAAAGATCAAGGAATATGTGATTTAGAAAATGGTCCGACCAAAGTTGTGCAATGCTACAATGGATACATCATAAATGGTTATCGATTTCATACAAAAGATTACGGTATAAACAAATTAACGATGAATAGTGGCATGTGTGTCAAGGGTAGCAACTATGGTGAAAATGAACATGATTACTATGGTGTTATAGAGGAAATAATGGAGTTGACTTACTTAGGCATAAATAACAGGGTAACTTTATTCAAGTGTCATTGGTTTGATCCAACTGCAACAAGACTCGACAAAGCTTCAGGCAATGTGGAGGTGAATCATAAATCCAGGTTTGGAACATATGAACCATTCATATTAGCCTTGCAAGCTCAACAAGTTTATTATACTTCATATTCGAGTATAAAAAAGTCAGATAGAAATGAATGGTGGGCAGTTTGCAAGGTGAAGTCCAAATTATACCCTGAGTATGATCAATTACAGGAAGATGAGTTAACTGAAGACAACGATTACTATCAATCAGATGATGTCTATGACTTCGCTTATGGTCATGATGTTGCGCATGATATGCATGTCATATCTCCATTAGCCGATGAAACATTCATAGAGGAATGTGATCTAAATAATGTACCAAGTGGATGGGTAAACAATGAAGAAGAAGAAGAAAGTCAAACAAGTGACGAAGAAGAATTCTCAAGCTAGTGAGCAAAATCTTGTAATAAAAACCTCTATTTAAATGCATTGCAATACTTGATGTGAATGATTTGAATTATTTGAATATATTGTAATACTTGATGCGAATGAATGAGTTGTATTGCAATACTTGATGTGAATGATCAAAAATTTTATTTGAATGTATTGTAATACTTGATACGAATTATTCAAATGCATTGTAATACTTGATGTGAATGATTTGAATTATTTGAATGTATTATAATACTTGATGCGAATGAATGAGTTGTATTGCAATACTTGATGTAAATGATTTGAATTATTTGAATATATTGTAATACTTGATACGAATGCTTCGAATGCATTGCAATACTTAATGTGAATGATTTGAATTATTTGAATGTATTGTAATACTTGATGCGAATGAATGAGTTGTATTGCAATACTTGATGTGAATGATTAAAATTTTTATTTGAATGTATTGTAATACTTGATACGAATTATTTGAATGCATTATAATACTTGATGTGAATGATTTGAATTATTTGAATGCATTGTAATACTTGATACGAATGATTCGAATGCATTGCAATACTTGATGTAAATGATTTGAATTATTTGAATGTATTATAATTTATGCAATGAATGATTTGAATTATTGCAATACTTGATGTGAATGATTTGAATTATTTGAATGTATTGTAATACTTGATGCGAATGATTTGAATGCATTGCAATGCTTGATGTGAATGACTGGAATGCATTGCAGTACCTGATATGAATGATTTGAATGTATTATAATACTTGTTGCGAATCATTTGAATGTATTGCAATACTTGATGCGAATTATTTGAATTATTGTAATACTTGATGCGAATGACTTGAATGTATTGTAATACTTGATGTGAATTATTTGAATGTATTGTATAACATATGTTATTTGTTAGAATATGGTTCGTGGAGGTTACAATGGTCGCTCATCCAGTAGTAGCTAGGCACAGCCTTCATCTTCACGGACTCCTGTGATAGGTATATCATTTAACTAATTGGATACTTGATTAGTTCAAATGCGCATTCTGAGAATTTCTAACATATTTTTTTACAGATGATGTTTCGCCTGTATACGACCCACCTACACTAGTCGATCACATAAGTCATGAGCCAACACAAGAAGCAGGGTCTTCTCAGTCTGGCACAAGAAGACTCATTCAAATAGTGTATATCGATAATCGACCGTAAGTATTTCGTTTTCAATTATTGCATATCTTATAAATATTTTATATTGATATTTACTGTGTACCAATTCATGTGCAACACGAGGTTTGAGCCACAAGAGGTAGTACGGGATATTAGGAATTCACTTCTTCAACATCTACTAGGACCGGTTGCTCAATGAAAAGAGTACCCAAAGGAGGTGTTAGACAGATTGTGGTCCTCATTCACGGTATACAGTTGTTATTTATAGTTAATGTATTTCATATTTAAATTTTTTAAGTAATATCTACTAACTTTCTGAAAATATTTGTAGGCTTCGAATCGCTTCGTAACTACGGTGGAAGAAAATGATGCAAGGAAGGTGTGACAGAGGTGACTGTCAATCGATTTGCAGACATGCTGCACAATATGAAGACTGCAGCAAAAAAAAACATCTAGCATAATAGATGATCCATTACAGTGGAAGGGCCATGACCCTATTACTATCAGGAGAGATTATTGGGATGAAATGTGCGATAAGTGGGTGGGAGATGCATTTCGAAATCGCTATGCGAAGGCTGCACAAAATCGAGCGAAAATGCCTGAAGCCCATCTATACACATGTGGATCTAAGACATTTGGGAGCCACCTGAACAAAATGGTAACTCATCAATATATAATATTAATTTTATAAGTATTGTTGCAAACTTGTGAACTAAATCTTTTGTCCTTTAACTTCGCAAGAAGCAAAAAAAGGAGGCATTGTATAATATAAGGATGTGTTTATTGAAACACATAAACGGAAGTCCATGGGAGTCTTCGTATCAGAGAAGGCGAGAACGACAATGGTATGTATTTATTCTATTAATAATCATTGCAATATGCAAGTTATCATTAATTATTAATGCATACTTTAAACATTATTTTGTAGGAGGCATATGAGCAACAAATGGTAGAGCGATATGGCGATGACGCTACTCAGCATCCATCATTTGATCCTGCAGCATGGGTGACTGCAGCAGGTGAACCCAAAAAAGGTCGCGTGTTCGGGTTTGAGAATAATATGAACACTTCACCAGTTATTGCTTCTTCCAGTTACGACTCACAAACTTTTTCCGTCGACATAAGCTCCAAGCAGCAGCCTATTCTTTCCGGTGATGATGTACGCCAGATCATTAAGGACACACTGAATGACTACTTCCATGACACCGTCGCCCCCTTTCTTCGAGATGAGATCAACAATCTTGTGCTGAACAGGGGATCTTCGATTGCATGTCCCTCTCAGGTATAATCACATATTCAGTTTTTTGTCTGCCTTAGAACACATATGAGCATAATCGAATCACATATATAACTTTTTGCCTGTCTTAGAGCACATATGAGCATGATAGAATCACATATAGAGTTTTTTGCCTGCCTTAGAACACATATGAGCATGCTATAATCACATATAAAGTTTTTTGTCGGCCTTAGAGCGCATATGAGCATGATAGAATCACATATAAAGTTTTTTTGACTGCCTTAGAACATATATGAGCATGCTATAATCACATATTCAGTTTTTTGACTGTCTGATAACACATATGAGCATGTTATAATCACATATTCAGTTTTTTGACTACCTTAAAACACATATGAGCATGCCAAAATCACATATAGAGTTTTTTTACTGCCTTAGAACACATATCATTCATGATAGAATCACATATAAAGTTTTTTGCTTTGCCTGCCTTAGAGCATATATGAGCATGATAGAATCACATATAGAGTTTTTCTGTCTGCCTTAGAACACATATGAGCATGCTATAATCACATATTCAATTTTTTGACTGCCTTAGCACACATACGAGCATGATCGAATCACATATATAGTTTTTTGCCTGCCTTAAAGCACATATGAGCATGGTAGAATCACATATAGAGTTTTTCTAGCTGCCTTAGAACTCATCTGAGCATGATATAATTGCATATAAAAATTTTTTAATGCCTTAAAACACATATAATTCATGATAGAATCACATATAGAGTTTTTTGTCTGCCTTAGAGCACATATAAGCATGATAGAATCATATATAAAGTTTTTTTATTGCCTTAGAACACATATGAGCATATGATAGAATCAATATAGTGTGTAATTTATTTCATTATATTTTGTGTATCAATACTAACTGTTCTTTTCTTGTGTAGGCTGCTAGCGATAATCAGCGTATCGGAGCTGAAGGGACAGATAAAGGCAATGAACAAGAAGACACACAAAATCTTGGCGATGACTAAAGAACTGTATTGAAGAAGTTCTATTTTTTTTTGTTTCCTAATTGTAATTGTTGAATTGTAAATAATTAAACTTGTTAATTTTAAGGTGGAACAATTAATTGTTGTAGATTCCTTTTATATGGAATTTTTTGTGTAGTTTGTTTTTTATTTACAGGAAATATAAATTATACAAGAAATATAAATTGTATCGTTCTCGGTATTTAATTTTCAAATATTTTTTTTATTTTTTTCGTGTTTGCGACGGATTAGCGACGAAAACATCTGCCGCTATGCATATAAATCTAGCGACGGACATAAATACGTCGCCAAGCCGAGGTCGTCGTTTAGTACCGGCGGATTGGCGACAGAATACATCGCTCGTTATTCCATCGCAATTAGCGACGGACCTGTCGACGAATTTATTTTGTCGCCAGTTAGCGTCGAAAAATTCGTGACGTAAGCATATCGTCGCCTCGTCGTCGCTAATCTGTTGCTAAGCCGTTTAGCGACGGAATAGCGATGGAATGTGGTCGTCACTAATCCACTACTTTGTTGTGGTGCACATATATATAAATTGACTAGGCTACAGCGGACCACCTTTGGTCTGATCGCGCACCCATCATGGATATGCATATTATGTCGACAACCGGTAATGAATGTTGACAATTTATTTTATTTTTTGTTTGAAAAACAAGCTAGGCTGCGGTAGCTAGTGGTAGACTTGTTGCAGTCACAAAATAGGCACACCAGCAGGGTGGTGCGTTAGGGTCAGGCTGAGTTTATGCAGACGCGTACCAGTTATATATATTTACACCATTATGATTATAACTTGCAACGTCCCAACGTAAGGTGACGTGCATTAACTGCTGCTATAGACAACCTTGCTCGGCACAACCTGCCACAGTGGTTGTGCTCAGCAGGGTGTGGCACCTGGTGTGCAACAAGGTAGAGGCAACCGACTGGGGGTCTGTAGACTCCAGCCGGTCTGCATCCCTGGGCTGCATCCGACCCTAGTCATTCAAGTCTGCTACACCCAGCATAACCGAGTTTTTTTTTTTAAAGGTGAGTTGGGCCACGGTGTGGTTCGGGTCTGCACCACCCAATAGTTCGCATGTGTGTCAATTACATGTCATCTCAGATATAATTCAATCATGCCTATTGCACTAACTCAAACTAAAACCAAACGTTAACACCATAGTGTATGTGCTCGATCCCAATGCTATCTGATTATGCATAGTTGTATATACAATTTTTATACAAATCTAAAGGAATTAATTGATAGCATGATATATATAAAATTTTATTCTATCCTTTTCAGATCTGAATTAAATCATAAAATACATGATGAACCACATGTCGAATCATCATACTCTTCGATCATACATATTTACTTTCTGTTTGTATATAGATCTAGAATGAATTTCTTAACAATATGATAAATCTTATATTGTTAGAAATTACAAATTTATTTCAAAATGTATACAGACTCAAAATAAACTAGAGGATGAAACGATGATCATACTATGGTATGAATGCATGTTTATAAATCTTCTTTTGTACAGATCTAAACCAAAAAACACATCGGAACTTGATAATCACTATATGATTTAATACCGCAGATTTATTTCCTGTTCATACCGATTTAACAGATATCCCGATTGTACTTATTATTAATATATATACATTTTTTCCACCTATCATTCAGGCATGAACGATATTGTTGTGCATATAAAGTCTTTTAAAAAATCAATATCATACAACGTAATAATACAATGATAAATATATATGAAGATTTTTTTTTTCTTTTGTGAAAGACTAGTTAACAACAAGTCAAAATATATAATAGTGACACCTATGCTTTGACATATCTGATGATAGTAAATCAGCTATATCATGGTCACATATGGAGATCTAGTGATCCAACATATGTTGTTCCGGTCGTACAGGAGTGGTGTGTACTAATCGGGTGGACAGTCATAAGCTTTCATATGTCAAAAAAAATGATGCATATATATATATATATTTCGTCTAATTGTCTTAAGGCAAGGATATATAAACCCCAACAGGCACCAAATGAAGATGAAATACAAAACAGACACCAACATGATGTTGAACCAGATCCAGCAGGTCAAGTGAGTAAAACATTTCAACATAATCGTTATGAACCATTATGAAAATAAAATTTGATGATAACAAGCAGATCTGGGTTTGCAACGCAAATTAATATTTATTTTCTTAAGATCTAGGTTTGCAACGCAAATTAATATTTATTTTCTTAAGATCTAGGTTTGCAAGGCAGATTAATATTTCGCTACAAAAACTAAACAACTAGATTGAGTTGTCTTTCCTGAATTCCAGATATAGGATTTTTCTCATATGTTCTCCAATGAAAATCTCTTAGGTAATTTCAAATATGCAATCTATGTCATTTACTCTATATTATTATTATTATTATTATTATTATTATTATTATTATTATTTTATTATTATTATTATTATTTATCGTTAGTTATAACACTATGAGAAGAGAAGCCTGTCCCTTTTTAATAAATAATGTTCTCATTTATGCCTTTTATAAAATCTTATAATGCTCATCCATGTGGTACGTATCCTTATCACTATACAAGGAACCATAGTATGTGATTTAAAATGGAAACTTCAACATAAATTAAAATTTAAATCTCATGTCCCATTTAGAGTACTTAGAGTCCTATTTATGATATCTAAAATCTCGTTCTGAAAATAATAATCGCATTTCATTTATCTAACAAGAAGTTAAACGTGACCTAAAGATTTCAATTTGGCCTGATATTATTCGGTATTCAACTCATATCTAAATTTTGATTCATTTGATCATGTATCCCTAGTAGGACCCAATTATGGTTTGGTATTGGATTTATGATCCGTCTCTGAATTAGTGGAATTTATGTCTGGCAAAACTTAGATATCAATGCATAAGACTATAAAAATTTAAATTAATCAAATCCAAGTACTTAGACTTATAATCATTTAATTGAAATTCAAATAAAAAATATTCATCTTTATTCTCAAAGAACATAAATAACAAAAAACCTCAAGTTATATATTTATTATAGTTCACTCTCTAAAGATTCTTCGTCATTTAGTCTCACTTAGCACTGGGGTTGACCTTCCATGTTTACCCATTCTCTACCATTTGTTTGCCTTCTTCGGTTTACTGTGCATTCATACATATTTCATTTGGGTAACCCGTGAATTGCTTGAGGTACTCCTTCCTATTGCCTGTGCGCCTTGGCTTTGACAAAGCATCATTTACTTCCATTACTGTGTTACTCTGAAGGAATGGTTCGCCTCTCACTTGCATGTTTTATAAATCCACGGAGTTTGAGGCTTTGGTGGTGAGGTTATCCATCACGATCTGCTTCCTCAAATTGGCCTGCTTTTTGCAACACTCATTGATCATGCATTTATTTTAGCATTTTATCATATTAATTCATGCATGATATGATGAATAATCATATTAAATTCTCATATTTATCATTAGTTTTGAGAAAACACTCGAAAAAGGTAAATATCGAAAAAAGCATAAATTGCGAGTTAATTTGAAGATTTAGGTCATTTAGGAAATAGTTAGGGATATTTTCTTTAGGATTTAGATTTTAAGTAGTTAGATTCAAAATAAATAAATAAATTAGAGTTATAGTTTCTTTAAGGTTTTTTTTAAATTAGGCAAAATGTAAGTTTTTAGAGTTTTTCAAAAATTAATTAGTTTTTAATACTCTTTTTAGAATTTTATAAAACTGATAGGAGTTAGTAGCCAAAAGCCCTCTCTTTATATACCCTACGTAGGGTTTGAGAGAAGGGGTCTTCCCCCTTTGCCAGAACCCTCTCCTTGTCCCCTTCCTCTCCACCTCTCCTTACCTCTTTTTCCCCTTCTCCCTCTTTCTCTCTTCTTCTCTTTTTCCGGTGGAGCTAATCAACACGGCAATGGCGTAAGGGAGGAGTCCACCCTCTTTTCTCAACCAAGTCTGAAATGGTAAGTTTCTTCTTCTTCCCTCCTTCTCCTTCTCTCTTATCTTCCCCTTTCATTACACGAATTTTGCTTGACTAAAACATTTTTCTGTTAACCTTGTTGTAATTCACGCACATTCGTGCAACACTTGTGATATTTCATCTTTGTATGTGTTTTGCATTTACTTTGATGTTTTAATTCCTCATTTCGTCTATTTTCTTTGATAGTCCCTGCATTGCATAATTCATTGCATCCACTGTCTGCTGCATCGTATCAATTCATTTTAGTTTTCATTACATTGTTTCTTCAACACTTCAATCTAGCACTCATTGTGAAATCCTCAGATTCACATTGAAAATCTGAGTTGTCATGAACTGTTCTGCACACAGAGCTGTAGGATTTACCTTGCAGCTTCTGTGATTTCTAAAATCACATCTGATTTTCATGGTGAATCTCTGATCCACCGTGAGATCAATTCAATAGCAGAGCAGATCTTTCAGATTTGGGTATCAATCTGCCACAACTTCCTTCCATCGTAATTTTTTGTTCACCAGAAGTCTGGAACGATTCTCACATGAGGATCTTGGTTTAAAGCATTAACAAACAGATTCATTTTCTGTTTGTGCCGTTGGATCATTTTGATCATCCAAACACCGTGGTTCTCTGATTTTTTTTTTTCAAGTTCTAATGTCTGGCTGCTGTGGAAAATCTGTCACAATTTGCCGATTTGAAATTTTCGGTGGAAGATTTCTATCACGGTTGTTGTTTCCGGTGGAGGATGGCTGCTGTGGAAAATCTCTACTCTGTCACGATGTGCTCTTGATCAACGTTGATGTTGTTTGAAATCACTGCTGTTTGAGCTCCAATGAATACTTATTCAATCAGATTTATTAAGTTTTGAAACACTGTTTACCCCATTTTCCGGCGAGAGTTGAGTTTCAGAATTGCTTGTACCTGATTTCTGGTGAATGAAACTGAGTTAACCAAAATTTTTCTGTTCTCTGTTAATCAAAGTTAATCACAATTAATCAGTAGCGATTTGATTGCTGAATACAAGAGAATTGAGTGATTCCAAGAATAGGAGTTCGAAGTTGTTGAATGTTTCTGTTTGAAATTGATACTTTGTCCAGTGAACTCGATGCAAGATTGTTAGTTGTTTACTATCAATTTTCTAGGTTTCTTAGTAACTTTTTGATGCAACGTTGTTAGTAAAGTAAAATGTTAGATGTCAATTAAGTAAATTGTTAGTTGATTGGCATAGTTAAGTGGTTAATTAGATGTTAGTCAAGTGATTAAATTAGCTCTTAGTTGCTTTATAATTAGATGGCCTAACTACTTAGTAGTTAGATTTAATTAGTGCTTCGTTATTAGGTACTTAGTTGATTTGAAATAATTAGCATTGTTAATTAGGTAATTAGAAATACTACTTTACAATCATTCATGAAAGTCACTAGTAATTAGTTTGCATACATTCACATTATATAGTTTTACTTGTCATTTAGACTTCATTTGAATTTATCATTTCAGTTCTTTCATGATTTCTTTCATACTTTTAGCATTTAGTTAGTACACTGTGTTTAGTATAGTTTTCTTCTCTCTCGTGTACTGCGTGTGTTCTTTGACTTGTGCAGGATAGCACAGAAATGGAGCAGAAGTGATCGAATGACACAAAAGCAAAAGAGTAGAAGATTTTTAGCTTTTATTTTAGAATTAGGAATTTAATTCGGGGGCTGTAATAAAACCATTTATTTATTTTGTTTAAGCCCTTTGCGTAGGGCCGTACTACCTTAGATAATTATTTAGTTAATTCTTTTTATTTTGGCAATAAAGCGTATTTAGACTGTGTTTGAATACAAGTATCTCCCATTTCCTGAGATCGACCCGGACTCCACCCCTTGTGAGAGCCGGGTTTTATATTTTTGGTGTCTGGCTTTCACTGGATTTTCATTAAAAATATTATTTTAAAAAGGGTTTTCATAAAACTCACACCACTCACGAATGAAGTGACACATCTTGTTGCAGTAAAGACAAGCACCTGTGTCTCAAGGACACGCTTGTCCCTTATAATAGTACTTCAGACAAAACTTCACAATATGCCCCGATTGCCCACATTTGAAACACTTGCCCATATAGAGAGGGCAAACTCCAAAGGGATGTTCCTTTTTGCACAATCGACACATTTGTTGGATGTTTGGGTGTTGCAATTTGCTTTGTTGCTGGGGTTCTGGTAGCCTCCGTGGTGCTTTTGCTTCTTAGCAGGTTGTATGAAACCTTTTTTGTTGAAGGCCTTTTCATACTTTCTCCTTGGATCGCCAAACTTTTCCTTGTGTTTATTCCTGTGTAACAATTATTGTATTTCGTTTCCTAAGTCTCGTATTATGGTTGCTTGTTATGTCACAGCCTTAGTTAGGTTGTTTAGTGAATCAAGGAGATCGTCACACCTAGCTTCCCAAGCCATCTATTTGAATAAACAAAATAACATAAGTCACTCGCCTATCTTTATCACAACATATATCAAATGATGTTTCTAGCAATATATCTAGGTTCTCGATCTTCACACAATAAAACATTTTTTTAAGCAATAAAAACTTAATTTAAATATTATATACTTACAGAGCTCTTGCAGGGTCACTGAAAGGACCATGAACCATATATTCTTGCCCTGCTCTTATACCATAACTGTAACACCCTAAATATTTAACTCAAAAATTTCGAAATAAATTTTTTTTTAACTACAGAAGAAATATTCCATTAATCCCTCGATCAAATAATTTGAGCGGGTTACTGGTGATAACACAAACTCAATATTATTAGGCAAATTAATGTCTCGCCTTGAAATATTACAATTCATAAATAATAAAATTAATAAAATTTAAAGTTAGAGTTTCTTAGGACATCCACAAAAGATATGGTCGCATGGCACCACCCCTAGCGACAACCACAATTGCTCCGATATCTTTATTTGTTTATTGAAAAATAATAATTCAGATGGGGTCAGACTACTTTCCGTCTGAGTAAGAAACATAATACCAATATCAATGTACGCAGTGTCATGTGTACAAGTATATGTGCAACACATTCGAAGACTGATATACAAAATATCAAAATTCATGCAAGTTCTATGAGGTTCACCCATTACAAAACAACTACTATTTAGTATATAAAGGAATTCATTAATGAGCTATGCATCATATAAATAAATCTCATTTATATTATAACAATTGTAATATTAAGGAAAACATTAATAAGCTACGCATATTATAACAAATGCAACATCAAGCATTGTATGTACTTAAAGACATGTAAAAGTGGTCTGACTTTATGTTTATCTTGTTAATTACCATGTGGGTATGCACAAACATTCAACATCATAGTGGACCAAGACCACACAAGGGTCTGTTATGCTTTTTCAATTACCGTACAAAGACTCAAAGGGGATGGTTCACGATCGAGAGAGTACTCCTCAATGGCTAGGACTAGAAGTAAGATGCACCCTAGAAACTTCTGCAGAAGACTTGGGTCTACCACTCAGGACATATTGGTAGTCCAGGCTCCCTAACTCTAAGGATTGAGGACCGGGTGAGATGCCTCACTCTCATGAAAACATAATTGTCCAATGGAGCTTATACCATTTACCATCTTCAAGGTAGACCATGAGTCCGATAACATATACCGCCTTTCAGGTGTACCCAGAACCCTGAGAAACCGATAACATATACCATTTTTAGGTATACCCAGATTTCTGGGAAACCAGTAACATATATCATCTTTCAAATATACCCAGAATCCCGCAGTTAAGTTATATGTCCATATATTAAATCTTTTTTATTTCTTCGCGCAAGTCATTGCACCATAAAGGATTTCCAAAATCCCAAACCCACACTCGGGGTGATCAAGTGTATGCACATTACCAACCTAGTGCACATTAGGCACCAACAATAATTCTTGGAATCATAGGCTCATATATGAGTCGACCACTTGTGCATGAAATATTTAATTTTATAAGTTTGGGTGTACATATTGTACACCATTGGTCCTTTTCGACTACATGTCCAGTCATGGGTAAAACATACATGTACATGTATCACACTATTGCATCATAACACATGCATAGCATGTCACACATATAAATCTCATAAGTGCTTGTGTGACACTACAAAGGTTTTATAGAATCACATACTTAGTTTCAAACTTTAGTATACTCATGACCCTGAAATTTTTATACTATGCAAATATCAAATACATGCATTTAATAATAGACAGTTTATACCTTAAACATGGTCAAGACATTCTTATGCGAATCACATACAAAATTTACATGTGAAACAAATAGTATTATAGATATCGTATTCTTTTGCAAAGCTCAGTAATAACATAACATATTTTATTTTTCATGTGCATGCGATAAAAATTACATTTGCAGAAACATACACCGACACACGCATTCCAATAAAAAAATGGTCAGAACAATAAAATAACATTCTTGTATCATTTTATCGGGTTTCCAAATGAAACAACCATCTAGTTGAGTGCACAAAAATACTTTTGAGGATTCAAACATACAACTAGTCCATACAGGAAATGAACATTTTATTTTAAATATATTAGTCTAATTTTTCTTCTAGAAACTTGTAATTCAAAAAGGTGATATATGTTTATGTACTTCCTACATACATATATAAATCGACTAGGCTACAACAGACCACCTTTGGTCCCATCGCGCACCCGTCATGGATATACGTATTATGTCGACAACCAGTAATGAAGGTTGAGAGTTTTTTTTTTGAAAAGCAAGCTGGGCTGCGGTAGCCATGGTTGACTTATTGCACGAAAATACTTTTGAGGATTCAAACATACAACCAGTCCATACAGGAAATGAACATTTTATTTTAAATATATTAGTCTAATTTTTCTTCTAGAAACTTGTAATTCAAAAAGGTGATATATGTTTATGTACTTCCTACATACATATATAAATCAACTAGGCTACAACAGACCACCTTTGGTCCCATCGCGCACCCGTCATGGATATACGTATTATGTCGACAACCAGTAATGAAGGTTGAGAGTTTTTTTTTTTTGAAAAGCAAGCTGGGCTGCGGTAGCCATGGTTGACTTATTGCAGCCACAAAATAGGTGCACCAGTAGGGTTGTGCGTTAGGGTCAGGCTGAGTTTATATAGATGCATACCAATTATATATATTTATATATATTTACACCATTGTGATTATAACTTGCAACATCCCAACGCAAGGTGACATGCATTAACTGCTGCTACAGACAACCCTACTCGACAGAGCCTGCCACAATGGTTGTGCTTAGCAGGGTATCGTACTTGTTGTGCAACAAGGGAGAGGCAACCGACTGGGGGTTTGCAGACTCCAGTCGGTCTGCATCCCTAGGCTGCGTCCGACCCTAGTCATTCGGGTATGCTACACCCAACATAACCCAGTGTTTTATTTTGAAAGGTGAGTTGGGCATGTGGCAGGACCCATTGAAACAACTTATGGTGTGGTTTGGGTCTGCAACACCCAATAGTTCGCTTAACACTGCTTGTGCGTCAATTACATGGCAGCTCAGATGTAATTCAATCATGCCTATTGCACCAGCTCAAACTAAAACCGAACGTTAACACCATAATGTATGTGCTTGATCCCAATGCTATCTGATTATGCATAGTTATATATACAATTTTTATGCAGATCTAAAGGAATTCACCGATAGCATGATATATATAAAGTTTTATTCTATCCTTTCCATATCTGAACTAAATCATAAAATACATGATGAACCACATGTCGAATCACCATATGCTTCGATCATACACATTTACTTTCTATTTGTATATAGATCTAGAATGAATTTCTTGATAATTTGACAAATCCCATATGGCCAAAAATTGCAAATTTATTTCAAAATGTGTACAGACTCAAAATAGACTAGAGGATGAAACAATAATCACACTATGGTATGAATGCATGTTTATAAGTTTTCTTTTGAACAGATCTAAACCAAAAATCACATCGGCACTTGATAGACGCTATATGATTTAATTAATACCACAGATTTATTTCATGCTCATACCGATTTAACACATGTCCCGATTGTACTTATTATTAATATATATATTTCTTTTTTTCTTTTTGACCTATCATTCAGGCATGAACAATATTGTTGTGCATATAAAGTCTTTTTGACAAATTGGTATCATAGTAATAATAAATGATAAATATATATGAAGATTTTTTTTCCTTTTGTGAAAGACTAACTAATGACAAGTCAAAATACATAACAGTGTCACCTATGCTTTGACAAATCTGATGATAGTAAATCAGCTATATCATGGTCACGTATACAGATCTAGTGATCCAACATATGATGTTTTAGTCATCCAGAAGTGGTGTGTGCTGATCGGGTGGACAATCATAAGCTTTCATATGTCAAAAAAATATGATGCAGATATATATATATGTTTTATCTAATTGTCTTAAGGCAAGGATATAAAATCCCAACATGCTCCAAATGGAGATGAAATGCAAAACATACACCAACATGATGTCAAACCAGCTCCAGCAGGTCGAGTGAGTATAAAATTTATACATAATCATTATGAACCACTATGAAAATAAAATTTGATGATAACAAGCCGATCTAGGTTTGAAATACAGATTAATATTTCTTTTCTTAAGATTTACATGCATCTTAGCATGACATCAGTCTCATCATTTCAATGGACTGATATACATATTGGCATATGCCCCAGTTTGATCATGCATGCTGGTCTTGTTACGGTCATGCTGGGGTCAATGATCAGTAGTGGCTATTTCACGCGGCTGTATGCATGCATATTCATACATGCATTCGAAGGGTGTGACAACATACATGTGCTACAGAGTACCTAACACATGCATAAAGATACAAACCCTTACCTCTTTTGTTGGATCAAATCTCTGAACACAATCGACGTGTGGCTGGGTTGATAGGTGGTCATCCTCCTCCTAGCTGTACTTTGCCCAGCTCCTCCAAAATGTGTGTAAAAAAAATAAACAAATAGGAGAAGAAAAGAGTTAGAGGAGGAGAAAGAGATGTGAGGTATGAGAGAGAGATGAAATGATGTATAGAAAGAGAGGGAGAGCGAGATGAGAGATGGTTTCACATGTATCTTAGGGAAGTCCCTTTAGAGGAAGAAAAGAAGGATAAACAAAATTATTCTAACTACTATGTTAGGAAAAATCAACAATGGAAAGACGGAGATTTTTTTTTTTACTTTCCTTCTACTTTCTCTCTCTCCAAAACATGTAGAGAAATAAGATTCTTCTTGACTTTGATGGTTCTCCATGGTTATGTCATCCATGCCTAGGGGTGGCAAAATCTGACACTACCCGCCAACCCTCTTCTTAGGCGGGTTCGGGTTTGGCTTAAACGGGTTCGTCTCATAAACGGGTCGACCCTCCTAACCCATTTATTAAACGGATCAGGTTCGTGTTAGGGGTATGCCAACCCGCCAACCCGACTGACCCGTTTAATACCTATGAAACCAGACTATAAAGGTCCCAAATCGAAGTGTTACACATAACATAAATATATCTTAGTGAAAAGTACAATCAATCATGAAAAGATTGGACATGTGTTAGCAATATCTTATTGTGAAATTTGTTCCAAATTGATTTAGCTTGTATCCAAGTCATGTCTTTGAGGAATTATTGGATTGCACTTGGGAGCTTAATCTTTTAACTAACTAGATTTTATCATAGCTTGGGAGATTGTAAATCACTAATCAAATTATCGTAGAATCCATTTTTCTAAGTTTTTTATTTTCTAGCAGGGGTAAAAATAAAGTAAAACAATACAATATCTCCACATGAAAGCTTGAAAAGGTGCTTGCATGATTGGTTAGGGTTGTCAAAGGGTCAGGTCAAGATTGATCTGAACCTGCCCATATAAGTATTTACTGTGTTGGGGTTCTATCAGGTCACAAAAATAGAATCTCATACCCAACCTCACATATTCTAAATTTCTTTTTTTTATTAAGCATATATATAAAATACTCAGGTCGGGTTGGGTACCAAGCAAAAAAACTAGGATGAAGAATAAATCACGACATTCCACTTGTTAAAGTGAGATGACAACATCACAACATCGATGATTGCACTTGAAAACCCGAATCCAACATGCAGGAAAAGTATCCTGAGCTATTCACTTAGTACTCTTAACGAAATTTCAAGAACAATTTTTTTTTAAGAAGGTAATGATGTAAGACCCATAAATTTTCAGTAAAAATTCAGAATAAATTGGCGAAGCATTTTTATGTAAAAATAGCATATGAACCCAAAATGTGAAACAAATCAATTTTAACAAACCAATTATACTTAGGATGCACATATCATCGCAAATATATGCTCAAACAGTCAGGGAGCCATAACTTTCTCTCTAAGTAAAATTAAAAGATTTGTACGAGCCAACTTTTTTAGTTTCGTCCATACAAAGAGAATGACGTACTCATAATTTTTTGTGAAAAAAATTGGCAAAATTTTCAAAAATTCGCAAGACGAAAAAAATTGTTGGCGGACCCCATATAAAAATATCTCAAAAAATATCTTGTGGGACCCATAAAGTATCTCATAAAAATTCTAAGTAGGCCCAACACCAAAAGAAACCTCCTGACCTTATCTAGAAAAGGAGGGGCAAAAGGGTAAATAAGGCAAGCCTTATCCTTTTAAAAAGATAAGGCTTATTCATAAGAAGGCTAAGGCGACTTCCTCCTTTTGCCTATAAATAGAAGCTTCCCCTCTCCTTTTAAAAAAAATGACCTTCCTTCTCTCTCTAGCTTTTTTCTCTCTAAAACCTCTCCTACTTAGTCTAGCCCACCTGAGCCTGCCTGATCAAGTCCTGACCTAGCCTGAGACTGCTTGAGCCTAACTGGGTCTAGTCAAGCTTGATCAAGTCAACCTTTTTTGGTCCTAGCCTAGGTCTAACCCACTTAATCTAGACCTAACCTACTTGAACTAAGTTTGAACCCACCTTACCCAATTGACTTAGACCGAACCCAGTTTGGTCAAAACCACTTGGTCTTAGGATCTTGAGCTGCTCTTTCTTTTTCTCAACTAGGTCAAACCCATCTAACCTAGTTTAGCCTTTTTAAAGAATGTTTGAACCCAGTTTAGCCGAAACTCGGTTCGAAGCAGGCTAAGCACAATCAGAGTCATTTTTCACCAGTTGGAGAGTAAGTTTGCAAGTCGATCTCTCTCTATCAAGTGTTTGCTAATAAATATGGTGTGGTATATGTCGTATATGTTCCTAAAAAGGGTATCTAACCCTAATCCTTAGTTTACGCTCTCTAGGATACTTTGGTGTTCACGCGATACCTGTGTGACTATCGTTGGATATTTATGTTGAATACACAATATATGCATTTTTTAAAATAGTATCTATCCCTAATCTTTGGTGCACGCTCTCTAGGATACTTCAGTGTTCACGTGTGTATCCTTGCAACTATCGTTAGATATTTGTTTTAACATATATATGTATTTACTTATGCTTTTAATATTGTCATCGTGTTGAACAATGCCAAGTTTCCTGCTTTCTGCAATTTACCTTATGCATTTAAAATTGCCATAGCGCTGAATGACATCAAGGCTCTTGTTTTTTGTAATTTACTTTATACATTTAAGATTATCATCGCATCGAATGATGCCAAGGCTCCTGCTTTCTACAAATATATATGTATTTTACTTTCTACAAGTTATTTAGTTCGATTTCCTCCGCCGATCATTAAATATACTTTCATTTACACTGCTGCACTATATAGCACATGCTTCTGCTTATATTACATATAGTCGTGCATAAATGAGTGTCCAAGTGGAGATCAACTCTAATCGCCAAATGCGATTTCATATGCCGCTCTTTGATCAAGATTTTGATTGACAAAAGAAATTCTATTAGAAAGGCTTCACCCTTGGACAAAACAACTTTTTCGTAAAAACCTAAGTCACTTGCGCATGACCTAGCTAAGGGCTTAAGGTTTCAACGAACCTCGATGGATGTGAAGTACCTACAATGGTTCACATCCATCCTCGAGTTAAGCATAGCATTCCTTTGTCAAATAAAGGAAGTGCTGCCAAGTTTTTTGAAAAGATGTTCACCGAGCTTAAAAAAATATAATGCTTTCTCAGTCAAAGAGAGAAAATGCTACCGAAATTTCTTAAGAAGCTCAACAAAGCTGAGAAAGATTGTAGCATGTACTCCGTCATACAAAAGAGGTGCTGCCAAAATTCCAATAAATACTTTCTATGGGTAGAAAGGGTCATCATGCTTCCTCAGCTAAGCAGATGAAGTGTTGCTGAAATGTTTGGCAAAATACTTGCCTAAATGGCACAATGATGCTTTGTTGTCAGAACCCTGCCGGAATGACTCATTCTACTTTTGCTTGTAAGGGCACCCTATTTGTAAGGGCCAGTGCACCAGAGTAGTTGTTGCACCTTGATTAGGCTTAGTGCTCGTTGCGACTATATATGTCGAGCAGTCGATCCGTTGAGATCGTGGCATATGCATGTGCATATGAAATATTATTGTACAACTAGCCTCGTAAGGGCCAAAGTGCCGAAGTTCGTTATCCACCTGAAAGAGGTGAAGTGCTCGTAATAGTTGTAGATGTCAAGAGCAGAGTCATGCATGCATATGAATAAAACTTAATGATAGTTTCTAGTCCACACAGTTGGACCGTGCTTCAGAATACTAAATGGGGTTGGGGTACATATTTCCTTAGTGCAGAATGCACTGGCTTGCCCGAGTGACATTTGAATATCCCATAAGTAATGGTTAGACCACTGAACCCCTTCAGAACTATTGCTCACCATGGAAGACGATGATGGTACAGTCATGAGTGTCACACATTTATCATGAACCAAAGAGTCCAAAGGACCTCCCGTTACTTAGGAGGTTATCCTTAAGATTTGAGGATTGAACCCCACTACTTTAGTAGATGATGCATCTGAAACAACTTGTGAGGGTTATCTCGGTATGAGTTCTACCGCCCTATCATGGACAGGGTCAACATGCTTCTTTGAGAGAAATGTTCAAATCATGATCCTGAAGAAGCTTTCATGATATACGCTAAGTCGTGGAGACTTGAGTGTCGTTATTGCAAACTGTGACCCTAAGTGGTATGTGTACTTCATGAGTTATACTTGATGTGATTGAATGCTTTCTTACCAGACAAGCAATGGTTCTGACCCCGTTTAATAGAAAATACAGGTGTTGAACCTGCGATGCAATATGTAGAGCAAAGCGACATCGAGTTTTAGAGTTTCTCAAGATAATGTTGCATCACTTTCTTTATAAAATTAATACTATTTTTCTAAGCAGTGATGTTTGTAATAAACAACTAATTTCTATAAATAGAACACCTTGGTGGTCAATGAGTGTTTATCCACATATCAGTGACTTGCCCGGTGTTTTCTAAAATAGATGACTCATTATCCTTCAATTTCGTTGCTAAAACTTTTTTTAAGATTCGCTGTAAAAAAAAATCCATGAATTTTCAACATAGTATTGTTTTGGAAATTTGGGGCTACACCAAGTCCCAAAACCTGTTTAGCCAGATTCAGTAGAGCAAAAAACAACTGATTAATAATTGGATTTTGGATTCAATACCCAATCTTACATCTGAATCCAAATATGAATCAAACTCAAGTGGCAAATAATCCAAATCTGATTACATATAATAGAATATATGATTAGCTAGTCAAATTGAGATTTGGTACGACCTTCCCATCTGATTAGATTGGATCCAATAATGCCGACATCTAAATTGAGTCTGTCATGTTTATATCCCTAACCAAAACATAAAGCAAATTTCTTCAATTGCTTAGTAATTAGCATGCAGTTTGGCATTTCAAGAGGTTCTTAATTTGCCTGGACCTTTAGCAAAAAAAAAAAAAATTGAGCATCACCGTGAGAAATCACCCCATAGCTTTCATGTAAAAAATCCATCATCTTATCAAGTACATGCCTTCGGTTCGAAATAACGGAAACCAAACCCATATTTTAATGTTGTGTTAGTAATTTAGTGGAAAACCGGTATATAGGATTTTGCAAAGCCACTAAGCTATTCATGTTGACGTTTCGGAGTGGTTATCGGGTATGATTAGAGTTCATGTGGGCTCTGCCTGATCAGATTCGAATCCTGCCGTCCACGCTTCTTATAACTTTTTTCCTGCTTCTCGTTTCGAGAGTCTTTTATACCCGATTATTGAACTCTTGATGTTGTACAAAGGGGCCCATGTTATGGTGGAAACCTTATTATTATTTATTTACTTTGTTTTTTTGAAAGGCAAGCTCCTGCCAGAACAACAACCGCTCATGTGGCAGAGGGATTCGATCCTGGGCCTTAAGCTTGACACAGGACCACGCTTACCACATGGGATACCACCTGGGTGATATTTATTTAGTTACTTTGGTTTGTCACCAAAACCTAATTCTCCGTTTGGGAGCATAGGAACAAAAGTTTAAAACGGAAAGTTAACGGCAAGGCCAAATCTCGTGAAATATTGATTTTCTTGGTCTGTGTTTTTTATTGGCGAAGTATCAGCAAAAATTAATAAATTAAAAAAATCAAGAACAAAATATGCAAAAATATGCAAAAACAAAGCAGCATGTTTTTTTTTTCCTAATGAAATAGTCATGAAAATAATGCATATAAATATCTTAACAAATAAACAAAATGTATCGTTCTTTTTCCTGGCATTTTCAATATAGCTATGTTTGAGAGAGGCTTTGGGTTAGGCGCCATGTGCCCCCATGTAATTGGAGATCTAGTGGCCATAGAGATCAGTCGGGTCATATATATATATATATATATATAGGGAAATGAAAACCTTCCCAATGAAAAACCTCGCAAACCTCTCCAATGGATGTTTTATTAGATTTTTTGTATTTTTTTCAAAATTAGGTCCATACATATGTGATCTATATACTTATTTTTATAGGAATCAGTTGTTGGAGCATTTGATTCCTATGCATGGATAGGTTTTTATAAGTTTCAAACTAAATAGCGTACACTTTTCATAAAATTTTTTAGGCTCTAAATACCATTTTTTATCCAAAATTCATGATCCAAGTGTCAATTTATAGTAAATCAATCATGCCAGAATACAGAATTTTGAAAAAAAACACCAAAAATTTTTCATTGGAGAGGTTTTCATTCTCTTATATATATAATTTTATTTTGTGATAAGAAAAACAATTTATATAGAGTTGGGCCAGTTGGCTTGCTTTAAATATAGTCAAATTAGTGATCAAATTCAGAAATATAAGTGATACTTCAAATTTCTCCTCCTTTTATCATGGGAAAATTAGCATGTCACAGGAATCCTGATAAAATCGTTAGAAATTCAAGATCTCGCCTACTTCAAAGAGATGGTGATATGATCTCAATGTTATCTTCTTTTCGTATACTTTTAAGTAGGAAAGTTTGAAGATCTTTATGAGATTTTTTGATAAAAATAAAAAATATCATGAATTTTTCCTTGTCGAGAAAACTCTGACAGTGAGATTTTGCGCATGTTTGGAAGCAAAAAAATGCTATGGAAAATGCAAGTAGGAAAGGAATGATATCACCTTCTCCATTCGTTTCAAGCAATACAAGATTTTGAAAGGAAACTAGTTTAACCAGATTTTGACAGGAACAATTTATGCATCTGAGAAATGAAGAACAATTTCTTATTAAAATTTTTTCAGTTTTGAGAGCAACTCTCTCCCTAATCAAAACACTTCCAACCCAATATATTTGCATGTCACACAAACAAGGATTTTTTTTTTTATAGAAGACATTTTCATAAGCAACATTTTATTTATGAGATTTTTTTCCTGCTTCCAAACTTGGCGAAATGTAACTATAGTGGGATCCCAAGCCTAACCTTGGGCCCAACCAGACCTAAACCTAGTTTGAGATGATGGTACCGGGTCTGGACCTGGGTCTAATCGAACCCACCATAAGAGAAATATACCCGGATCCTATAAGAATTGCATGAACCAGTCCCGGACCATACCCAGTAAAATAATATTTTATTATTATTTTTACATTAAAAAATTGCAGTTCTTAATTGAAACTCGGGTCGAGCCTGAGTCTAGTATGAAATTTCACAAACCATACCTGGCTCCATAAATTAATAGTAACTTTTGGGTTCGACCCGGATTCTAATCGGGCCTTTTTATTTATCACCAAACCCTGACCCTATAAGGTTTGGTACAGGTAGAGTCCGGAAAAATTCAAATGTTGCTGCACCTGCTGAGACACCAATGCACAACCATCCGCCAAATTCAGCAAATCCACGCCCAACTCATCATCACATCCCTCATCACCAAGGACATCTCCATCGCCGGGATTCTTCGGTTCTTTGCCGAGAATCCGATCACATCGAATCTTGATTACGCCCTCGCGATCTTCGATCGCGTGGAATCACCTACAACATTTGCCTGTAATACCATTATCAGGACATACACCCAGTGCTCGGCCGCCCTCTCCGCTCTCCGTTTCTATATTCGCATGTGCCGTTCATCAGTTCCTCCCGACACCCACACCTTCCCTTTTGTTCTCAAAGCTTGCGCGCTTCTTCGCTCGGTCCATCCTGGTCTTTCTGTTCATTCTCAGAGTATAAAGTTCGGTTTCGATTCTGATATCTATGTTCACAATAACCTTCTTTGCATGTACTGTAATTCTGGCCGTTTGGTTGATGCACACCAATTATTTGCGAAAGTGTCTCACCGGGACATTGTTACTTACAATACCATGATCGATGGGTATGTTAAATCTGGGGAGATTAATTGTGCACGCCAATTGTTTGATGAAATGCCGACAAGAGATGTTATGTCCTGGGGTACCATTTTAGCCGGCTATGCTCAAAACGACCGGTGTAGAGAAGTATTCGCATTGTTTGGTCAGATGGTTGCTGCTGGTGTAAATCCAGATAATGTTGCATTGGTCACGGTGCTATCTGGGTGTGGACAATTGGGGGCTCTTAAGCAAGGTCGCTCTGTCCATTCATACATAACGCGGAGGGATATAAGGTTGGATGTGTTCTTGTACACAGGGTTGATTGACATGTATGCTAAGTGTGGGTGTATACATACTGCACTCCATCTGTTTCACGAGAGTCCTGAGAGGAACTTGGTCACTTGGAATGCCATGATCGTGGGTATGGCAATGCATGGCCATGCAATGCAGGCATTGAATCTCTTCGAGGAGATGCAAAAGGCTGAAATCGAACCTGATGGCATCACTTTTC
Organism: Nuphar pumila; assembly: GCF_984573655.1. Lineage (NCBI taxonomy): Eukaryota > Viridiplantae > Streptophyta > Magnoliopsida > Nymphaeales > Nymphaeaceae > Nuphar > Nuphar pumila. Next base: position 101,149,137 of record NC_143252.1, on the reverse strand, counting down.
TTGGCGTTTTAGTGGCTTGTAGTCATGCTGGTTTGGTTGGTTTGGCTCGGGAATATTTTGCCTCTATGGAGACTGTGTATAACGTCGTTCCAGAGCTAAAGCATTATGGGTGCATGTCTGATCTTTTAGGCCGTGCAGGTCTGCTCGGAGAAGCAGAAGAGATGATTGAAACAATGCCCATGAAGCCCGATGTTTTTGTATGGGGCGGTTTGCTTGGTGGATGCAGAATTCATGGTAACGTTGAGATTGCTGAGAATGCTGTGAAACATCTGTTGGAATTGGATCCAAAAGATAGTGGGATCTATTCAATCATGGCGAACATTTATGCTGCGGCATTTAGATGGGATGATGTTGCTAGAATAAGGAAGATGATGAACACTATTGGGGTAAGAAAGGCTCCAGGATGTAGCTTTATTGAAGTCAATGGTTTTACACACGAGTTCGTTGCTGCAGATAAGTTGCACCCTCAAATTGATGAGATCTATCTAGTTTTAGATTGGATTGACAAGCAGTCGAAGATAACATTGCTCGGTGATTGTGATGGAGAGTTTGACATGGAGAATGAAGTTTAGGAAACATGCATTTGGCTTTGTATACCCTAAGAGTCCCCACTGTCCATAAGCAGATCTTGTTTCTCAATTCAGTTAAAGTTGGCGAGAAAAGTTTGATTTGTGATTTCCTAGCTGGGCTGTTTGGGGAGAATATGCTGATTGAATCAACGATACATGATTGGTGGAACGTGGAGCAAATACTTGTGCTTGGAATTCATATTCACCGTTCGGACCTGTCACATGGACACACCTAAAAGGACATGGGACACACCATTTTTTTTTTGTAGTTTCCCATTAAGAATAGTATACAAGGGGATGCAACACAGGAGTAAACTGGAGTATCCCTCTGGCATAGACTCAGAACCAATTTGCTCTGTTTTTATACATAAGGTTTTGAGCTTAGTCTGCTTGCAGAACCTGACTGATGGTGGGAGGCGAATGCAAGAATTAAGAAACTGGGGAGTTGCTTGAGCTCTTAGTCTGCTTGCTACACCAAGGCTTGCTCAGCTCTCTGGCAATATGAAGTCACATGGTCCTTGACATTTGGAAGGGAAGGCTGTCACCCTAAGAGGGAAGGAACAAACGAAGCTACTATGTCAAATTGACCAGTAGCTATGTCAGTGTCGTCACTGCTTTGCTGAGCATTGCTACAACCACCACTAACATTTCTGTCAGACAGATCAGTTTCGTCATTATCATCTCTCTCTCTCTCTCTCTCTCTCTCTCTCTCTCTCTCTCTCTCTCTCTCTTGATGAGATTGAATGTAGATTCAACCAAAAGACTATAGTATTTAGCTATTGGTGTCACAATATGATAGCGACATGACCAATCAAGGAAAAATAAATAAATCCAGGGATATATTACTATGTTTAGCACCCGGACCAAGGTACCTAAATTGTATCGGACCCTGAATCGATTTTCTAATCCATTCAAAGAATCGGCTGATTCTGATTCTGAACCAAATCGAGCTGAATCTGTCAGTCTTTAATCAGCAGATGACACGTGTCAGAAAATAATTTAAAAAATATTTTAGTTAATTTTAAAATTTATTTAAAAGTAAACCGAATCAGCTCAGTTTGGTTGGGTCTTTATTGGGTACGCTAACTGACCTGAACCCAAATTCCTGGGTATGGAGACAAAAAATGAACCAAGTATTATTCTGGTTGGCTCGAAGCGCTGCCTAACCCCAGCTTGCCTTTCCGAAAAAAAAAATGTTCAGGCCAAACCAGTCACATTGTCTGAATTTTTATGCTTGTTTTTAGTAAATGGGCGTGGGCCTGGGAAGCTAGACACCCTAATAAAAACTGGGCCCATTTGCTGTCCCATGTGTGGCTCAAGAAAAGCCCTCCTTTTTCAAGCAACACCATTTTCCTTATGCATCTGGGACACTTTCAAGTGATGAATGACAGCTCTTTGGTGGGGCGAGCAATATGAGAGGAATCCCGAGTTTTTCAATGGTTTGAAATGCACTAGTCAAGATTCGACCAAAGAAAAAACACATTCTCCATTGTCCATACCAAACTTGGACCAAGTCTTGCTAGATGGACCACCACTTCAACCTGAACTTCAGCACTAAATCAGGTTCAGCTGCTGTGGGCTTGTCCTGTATAATCCTTCAAGGGCTTGCTTTCTACCTGGCAAGCCCAGTCGATGCTCGGCTTAGATTTGCCAAGTCTGTGACCCGGTGTGGACCACTGGTTTTGTGGTCCTTAACTGACTTGTACCAACAGTCTTGGTTGGGGGTGGACATTGGGCCGGCTTGGCCCAGACCATGCCCCATCAGGTTTTAGGTGTGGCCCAGCCCGGCTCATTTATTAATGACCCGGATTTTGGTTCGGTTTTTAACAGCTCAGGTTTGAAGAGAAGCCCATGACCCGGTCCATTGGCCCAATGTTCAGCAGGTTAGTCCAGCCCAGTCCAAGCCCATTTGTAGGTTATTTTCCAATGAAATTCATAAATTAATTTTTATAGTACAAAAAACAATGAATTAAATGAAAGATTAATGCACCTATCTGATTATCTTTCTATTTCTGATGTAATCAATGCAACTAATTAGGTAAATAGTAATAGTTACCAAGTTACTATGCAACTAGCTACTAAAAAATTCATTAGCAGGTAGCTTGTGGGCCGCCCCGAGCCCAACCCATGTATATAATGGGCTACCCAAACCATGCTGGTGTGGGTTGGCTTGACCCACCGGGCTCCCCGGCCCAATTGCCCACCCCTAGTCTTGGTACCATTAGACCTAGTTTTCATCCCGGTCTAAGCATAGTCGTGACTGAACGTGTAGAAAAATTAAGATAACAAAAAAAATATGTGGAAGCAATATAGGATCTAACAAAGGCACATTCAAATCACAACACAAGGGTTTACGTGGTTCGGTCAACACAACCTACATCCACGGGGCACGGAGAGAATAATCCACTATAATGAAAGTAGAGAGTACAACGTCCAATAGCTTGCCCAAAGCTAAAGATAATAACAAAGAAATCACAGGAAGAAATGAATACAAGATTACCTCTCGGGTGCACAACCCGAGTCAAAGCCCACACCACAACCAACACCTCTCTCTGAGGGTCAATGCGTGGTGACAAACCTTCTTTCTTCCTTTTCTTCTTTCTACTCTCTCTCTCTCTCTCTTACTTCTTCTCTCTCTGCACACTGCACACAACCACTCTACTTTTCTCCCACTAGCACACAACCTCTGCACCCATATTTATAGATGACATAGAGTCTTCTAGATATGAACCTTCTAGAAGTGAGCCTTCTAGACTCATTCCAGAAACCGAAGGGGTTTTAACCCTCCAACTTCCTACATTAATGGGAGTTAGGTGGCTATTCCACTTTCCCACGTCATTAATGAGGGGATAGGGCTAACCCTTCAACTTCTTCTGCATTAATGACAAGTGGGTGGCTAATCCACTTCCCCATACCAATAATGAGGGATAGGGCTGGACCCAACAATCTCCCCCTCCAGCCCTAGGGGATACTCCAATTCAACTAATCAACTTAAGTTCATGCCGGCCAGTTGTCGACATGTATTTTATTTCTCCATCGGTAAGGCCTTTGTCAGCATATCTGCACCATTATCATTTGTGGAGATCTTTGCAAGATGAAGCAATTTTTTCTCAAACACATCTCGAATCCAATGGTACCTGATATCTATATGCTTTGACTTTGAGTGAAAACTCAGATTCTTGGCGAGATGAATGGCACTCTGACTGTCGCAGTACACCAAGTACTTGTCTTGCTCAAAACCCAACTCCATCAAGAATCTTTTCATCCACATCTCTTTGCAAGCTTCTGTAAGAACAATGTACTCTGCCTCAGTAGTAGACAAAGCAATACACCTTTGCAATTTTGACTGCCATGATATAGCTCCCCCTGCAAAAGTGAGTACAAAACCAGATGTGGACTTCCTCATATCAATATCTCCAGCCATATCTGCATCTGTGTAACCTGTTAAGACAGGTGATCCACCACCAAAGCTTAAACAAACTTTGGAGCTCCCTCTGAGATATCTAAAGATCCACTTTACTACTGCCCAATGCTCTTTTCCTGGATTTGCAAGGAATCTACTAGCAACACCTACTGCATATGCGATGTCTGGTCTCGTACATACCATCGCGTACATCAAGCTTTCGACTGCTGAAGCATAAGGAACTTTCTTCATTTTCTCCTTCTCCTCATCACTTGATGGAATTTGCTCCGAGTTTAGCTTAAAGTGACCTGCAAAAGGAGAACCAACTGGCTTTGCATTGTTCATACTGAACCTGTCCAACACCTTTTCGATGTATTTCTCCTGTGATAACCATATCTTCTTGGTTTTTCTATCACGAGAGATCTGGATGCCCAATATTTTCTTTGCTGGCCCCATGTCCTTCATTGCAAAGGTCTTACTCAGTTTCTTCTTAAGCTTGTCAATTATAGACATATCTTTTTCAAGGATAAGCATATCATCAACATATAACAAGAGAATAATAAAATTCTCACTGAACTATTTTATGTAGACACAATGATCTGCAGCCGATCTATTGTATCCATTTTCAACCATAAATGAATCAAATTTCTTGTACCACTGTCTTGGAGCTTGCTTCAGCCCATACAAGCTCTTTTTCAACCTACATAAAAGATTTTCGTTACCTTTGATTTTAAAGCCTTCTGCTTGCTCCATGTATATCTCCTCCTCCAAATCACCATGGAGGAAAGCAGTCTTCATATCTGGCTGCTCAATCTCCAAGTCCAGGCTAGCAGCAATACCTAGAGCAACACGAATAGAAGACATTTTAACAACAGGAGAGAAAATCTCATCAAAGTCAATACCTTGCTTTTGACCAAAGCCTTTCACAACCAATCTAGCTTTGTACTTTGGTTGAGAACATTGTTCTTGAGTCTTCAACCTGAAAACCCACTTGTTCTTCAAGGCCTTTCTGCCTTCTGGTAGTTCCACCAAATCATAAGTGTGGTTCTTCTGCAATGCATCCATCTCATCGTGCATAGCTATTAGCCATTGCTCTTTTTGCTCACACTCTTGTGCTTCCTGATAACTCTCTGGTTCACCTGCATCAGTAAGCATCACATACTCATGTGGAGAATACCTTCTGGAAGGTTGTGACTCTCTGGAAGATCTTCTCAATTGGGGTTCTGGAAGAGGTTGTTCTCTAACTTCTTCCTGCTCAATATAGCCTACGGGTAAATCAATATTTGCCTCTGCATCATCTTCCTGCACTGTTCTTCCTTCAACTTGTGTCACTAGAGAAGTAACTGGATCTAAGTGAATAGATCCACCTGCAGAAGTCTGAATTGACACCTCTTTCTTGATATCTTCAAGTGTCTGGTCTTCAAAGAATACCACGTCTTTGGATCTGAATACCTTCTGCTTCTCTGGATCCCATAGCCTGTAGCCGAATTCGACATCACCATATCCCAGAAAAATGCATTGCCTCATCTTATTATCAAGCTTGGACCTCTCCTCCTTGGGGATATGTGCAAATGCCCTGCATCCAAATACCCTCAGGTGCTTGTAAGACACATCCTTTCCTGACCATACCCTATCTGCAACATCATTTGCTAAGGCATGAGCAGGAGACAAGTTGATCACATCAACTGTTGTCCTTAAGGCCTCGCCCCAGAATTTCTTTGGCAACTTGGACTGTGCAAGCATACACCTGATTCTTTCTGCAATTGTACGATTCATCCTTTCTGCAATTGCATTGTGTTGTGGGGTACCTGGAACTGTCAACTCATGATGAATTCCATGAATTTTACAATATTCATGGAATGGACCTGTGTACTCGCCACCATTATCTGACCTGATGCATTTCAGTTGTTTTTTTGCTTCTCTCTCAACCATAGCATGAAATTGCTTGAATACATCAAGAACCTGATCCTTGGTTTTCAGAGGGTATGCCCAAACCTTCCTAGAGAAGTCATCTATAAAAGTAACAAAATAAAGTGCACCACTGAAAGTTTTCACATCAGTAAAACCATTAACAGTTTTTGTTCTCAGAGGACCACAAACATCAGTATAAACTCGCTCCAGAATGTGAGATTTTCTATGAAAGTCATTTCTAACAAAGGATACTCTATGTTGCTTACCAGCTAAACAATGAACACACGGGTTTAGACATGTACCTTTTAACTCTGGGAGTTGCTCCCTCTTAGCAAGAATCTGCAAGCCCTTCTCACTCATGTGGCCTAATCGACTGTGCCATAAATCAATAGAAGAGTCCTCAGTTGTATTCAACTGTCCCTTGCATACCTTGCCTTGCATCTTGTAAAGAGTACAACATCTCTTTCCTCTGACCTGAACCAATGACCCGCTGCTGAGTTTCCACTGTCCTTGGCTAAAAAACACTGCTTCTGCCCTCTTCATCAAGCTTTCCTACTGAAAGCAAATTCAACCTAAAGTCTGGAACATGTCTGACATCTTTGAGCACCAACATGTACCCAAGACTGGTCTTAAGATGAATATCTCCAATACCTACAATTTATGACGTTCTTGTGTTTCCCATTCGGACAACACCAAAATTATCGGACCTGTATGTATTGAAATATTCTCTCCGTGATGTGGCATGATATGAGGCTCCTGTGTCTATGACCCAATCTGTATCCTGACATACACAGATACATGGATCATTAGTAGTAGACAAAATCACAAGCTCACCTTCAACTGTGGTTGTGGTATCTTATTTGGTTTCTGATGATTCTGTCTCTTTTTCTTTTTTCTAATTTTTCTTTGGCTCTTTGCACTGATTCTGGAAGTGTCCTTTCTTTTCACAATTGTAGCAAGTGATGTCCTTCCTTGACTTGGACTTGCTCCTATATCTGCAGTTATTTTTCCTGTCCTTTGATCGACCCCTGCCTTTGGATGAACTCACCATCAATCCTTCACCAGAATCCTCATTCGGTGATGGTCTTCTCCTAATTTCATTGAAAATAAGCGTACCTGTGACCTCTTCCATATCCAATGTTTCTTTTCCATAAATTATGGTTGTCACAAGATGCTCATAAGATGATGACAATGAGGTTAGTAACAACAAAACTTTATCCTCATCTTCAAGTTTAACATCCAAACTAAATAGACCAGCAATAATCTTATTAAACACACTAAGATGGTCAACAATGAGAGTACCTTCCTTCATACGAAGACTATAAAGTTGTTTCTTGAGGTGTAACTTGTTGGACAAGTTCTTGGTCATATAGAGGCTCTTTAGCCGCAACCACAATCCCGCTGCTGTCCTCTCTTCCATCATGTTACACATGACTTCATCTGATAGACACAACTCAATCACACTAGCAGCCCTCAAGTCAAGATCATCTTATTCATCATCGGTCATGCTTTCTGACTTATTCGCCTTCCCGACAAGAGCCTTGTGCAACCCTTGCTGTGCAAGTAGAGCTTTCACTCTTCTTTGCCATAAGAAAAAGTTTCCTTTGCCATCAAACCTCTCCACCTCAAACTTAGAGCTGACTGACTTAGAAGACATGATTTTCCACGAACCTGGCTCTGATACCACTTGTAGAGAAATTAAGATAACAAAAAAAATATGCAGAAGTAATATAGGATCTAACAAAGGCACAATCAAATCACAACACAAGGGTTTACGTGGTTCGGTCAACACGACCTACATCCACGGGGCACAAAGAGAATAATCCACTATAATGAAAGTAGAGAGTACAACGTCCAATAGCTTGCCCAAAGCTAAAGATAATAACAAAGAAATCACAGAAAGAAATGAATACAAGATTACCTCTCGGGTGCAAAACCTGAGTCAAAGCCCACACCACAACCAACACCTCTTTTTGAGGATCAATGCGTGGTGACAAATCTTCTTCCTTCCTTTTCTTCTTTTTACTCTCTCTCTCTCTCTCTCTCTTACTTCTTCTCTCTCTGCACACTGCACACATCCACTCTACTCTTCTCCCACTAGCACACAACCTCTGCACCCATATTTATAGATGGCATAGAGTCTTCTAGATATGAACCTTCTAGAAGTGAGTCTTCTAGACTCATTTAAGAAACCGAAGGGATTTTAACCCTTCAACTTCCTACATTAATGGGAGTTAGGTGGCTATTCTACTTCCCCACGTCATTAATGAGGGGATAGGGCTAACCCTTCAACTTCTTCTGCATTAATGATAAGTGGGTGGCTAATCCACTTCCCCATACCAATAATGAGGGATAGGGCTGGACCCAACAAAACGCAGTTCAAACCAATGTAAATATAATCTATTTGAATCAGCCTTGATCGGCTGATTTTGAACCAAATTGGCACCTCGCAGCTTCAATACACTTCAATACAAGGGGCGATTATAAGGGCATTAGAATCGTTTGATTTTCAATTGAATCATCTGTATCGGTCTGAATTGAGCCAACGCAGTCTAAATCCGTTTTCTCTTTTTTTTATTAAGCATCTAATGGTTATTTTAAAAATTGATCAAACCCCATAAGTGATCATTCCCTTAGTTTCTCTAATTTTTTAGATGTTTTCTTGAGTTTCCTAATTTTTATATTTAATGTTTCTTTTTTTGAACTTTTAGAAAAGAAAATCAAGTTTTAGTTTTAAGTAGAACCAATTGAAGCTGATTTTTTTTAAATATTTTTGAAAAATGATTGGGTTCTAATTTAAACCCTAGTCCTTCACTCACTGCTCTCTTTTTTTCATGAAGAACCAAGAAACCACCTCAGAAGTAAGAGACATGGCCGCGCTGGACTATGCCTGTCAACCTACTGTCGATGGGGGTAAAACTGTAGCGCAACCCTCACTAACACTCATAGGATTTGAACCTAGACTGCCCGTTTAGTGACCTAGGTCCATCTCATTTTTAAAGGCCAGTTGGGTTTAGTCCGACCCCACCAGCTATTATTCAACGTACCACTGGGTTTGAACCTGCAACGTCCCACCACAATGAGACGTGTACTGACAGCTCCTACCATCCCCGTTGGTAGACATGACCGATCATTAATTAAAGTCTCTCTCTCTCTCTCTCTCTCTCTCTCAAGTCTCCCAACTACCAACTCTCGTTAAGATCCGAGGAACTTCCCAGGGATTTCTGTGCAACGAATGATAGGATCACAGAAACTGCAAGGATCCTTCTCTTGCGTGTGCCCAACGTCTCATAGTTCGTTAATTCAGACTACCTTTCTACTTTTGGCTTCTCCCGTTCCCTGTTCCACACCATCAAGAACATCTCTCCTTTTTTCTGGTACCTTGGTCAGTCTTTCACACCTCCACCCTCTTCCCCCCACCAAACATATTAAAACTATGCATTATTTTCCTGTTTTCCAGTAGCACAAGAACAAATCCTGAACTTGGTGCAGTCTGATAATAGATGGTACCTCTTATGTTCCTCAAAATCCATTGAAGAAGCCCGGAAATTTCCGTACTAGGCTGGAAAATTTGTTGGGTGTCAAGGTTTCCAGTAGCATAAGATAGACTCATGAGATTGGTGACAATCTGGGAATGGAAAGTCTGTTGTGTATTTCTAACTTTCCAATAGCACAAGATAAAGTCATGAGTTCAGTGGTAGTGGAGGCCAAGGAGAGAACCTTCTCTCTGTTACTGCCCTAGAATTCAATCCAAAGAAACCAGTAGTTGAGCACTAAAGATACAGAGATGAGCTCTAGTGATCAGTATGTCATCAACTCATTCACATGTCAGCTGTGCAAAGAGATCATGGAGGACCCCGTGGCCATATCCTGCGGCCACAGTTTCGAGAGGAGGGCTATCCTGCAATGGTTTGAGGGGGGAGAGGGCACTTGCCCAACGTGCGGGGAGCAGCTTTCTTCACTAGAACTGACACCAAATCTGTCTCTGAGGAGCTCTATAGAGGAATGGAAAAGGAGAAGCATGGACTTGAAGATGGAGAGCGCCTTGGCAGGCGTAGTATCAGGGGACTATGACCTAATCAATGGAGCCTTGGATGATTTGCAGATTCTGATGGAGAAGCCTCGCTTCCAGGAAGAAGTTGCAGAAAGAGGGCTTGTTCCCCACATTGTGAAACTGCTAAAAGCCACTGAGATCAATACAAAAGGGGTGCTGAGATGCCTCTGTCTTCTTGCTGCACATTCTGATGATATAAAGGTCATTTCCCTTTCTCTGAAGTTTTTTTCTAGCAAATGATAAGCAGTACAGTTCCACAAATTTGATTAGATTTATTTTGTTGTTTGTGCCAATTCTGCTTCAATTTGCCAAACCATGTTATTCCCCTACATGCTTCCATGTACTACATGATAACCTGTTGCTGCCAAGTAGTGAACACATAAAATTTGTCAATCACCAATTCTGCTTCCGTTTGTCAAACCGTGGTATTCCCCTACATGATAACCTGTTGATACCAACTAGGAGTCGAGCGCATAATATTTGCCAATTAGCAGAAAGAACCGCAGTTTGATATATGGACATCTGCAGTTATGAGATGCATTGATGAGGTACTTGGGAATGAAGATCTTCAGTGCATTTGACACAATTGTTCACTTAATTTTTTTTTCCAGGAAGCGATCGTTGAAGCGGGCGCTGTTCGGTACATTGTAAGGCAGTTCTTCAGAGGGAATACAGACCCAGATGCTCTATTGGTCCTGTTGGAGCTTTCAGAAAATGAATTGATCTCAGAAAAGATAGGTAACACTTATGATTGCATACCATCTTTGGTTTCCCTCTTCAACAATTTTGACTTGGAAATCTCCGAGCGAGCCAGGAAGCTCCTACAGAAGCTATCTTCCAATGTCCATTTTGTCATCAAAATGGCAGAAGCAGGATACTTTCAACCGTTTATTGGTCGATTCCCACATGGTAATTGAGCATCACCTGTTTCTCTGCAACAAAAAAGCTTCTGGTTTTGGTAGTTATTGATAACTGACTTGCTGTTTTTTTTCAAATAGGATCTCCTGAAACAAAGGCCTTAATGGCAAGAGACCTGTTCAACATGCAGCTCACAGCAAAAAGCATGAAGAATTTCAGGGACAAGTCATTCATTTCAGCTCTTGCGCGTATGCTTCTATCAAGCTTTCCAGTCTGCAGAGTTGCGTCCTTAGATTGCATCAGGAAGCTGTCATCTTTTCCCAAGATGGCCAAAAGCTTACTTGATGATGATGTTTTGATACAAGCACTTCTAAACATTGTGTCCTTTGATGGATTTGAGCACCAACACAACTTTGCTGCTACTGAGATCCTTACCTCCTTGATACAAGCCAGCAAGTCTTCAGATTTTGACACCAACTTGCAGCTGCAGGAACTGCAATCTGAGCACAATATCAGACTCTTCCTCACTCAGGCTGCTTCAACCACTTCTAATAACATCAGAAAGAATGCCCAGTACCTCAACCTTTTGCTTGCTCTTGCTGAGAAATCAGCCCATGCATGCCATCAGCTCCAAACTGATCCAGCCATGCTTGCTGAAGTCTTTGATCTCCTTAACTTTCCTCAGGGACACGACCTCAAGCGAAGAGCTCTGAAGCTCATCCTCTGGATCACACAACATAATGCTTGTGTAATTGGCCTCCACCCTGATGCCAAAGCATCCGCAGTTCGGGCCATGCTAAGCATCATGATGAGTTCACAAGATTATTGTGAGCGAGCTGCAGCAGCTGGAATATTCAGCCAGCTTCCCCATGAAGACACTGATATCGATCAGATCCTCTATGACTCCAATGCTCTAAAAGCCATCCATCAGGTGATCTGTGCACAAGACATGCATTTGAATGTCATCACACCAGCTGCAGAGTCTAGTGAGGAGCTCTTGGAGAATGCACTGGGAATTCTGATGAGATATACTGATCCCACAAAACTGGATCTGCAGAAGCAACTCAGTCAGGTGGAGATATACCCCCAGCTTGTTCATATCCTCTCTACTGGGAGTTCCTTGGCTAAGGAGCGGACAGCTGTTTTGCTAACTAAGCTATCACAGTTATCGATTCTCTCAGAGCCTGCCACACCAGAACGAGCAATCAGAATTCCTTTCAGGCTGCCAGGAATATTCAGTAATGCAGCTTCGTGCTGCTTCCTAGCTGGTAATGATAATCAGTTCCTTTGCTCTGTGCATGGTGGTGCCTGCTCACCTAGCAAGTCATTCTGTCTTGTCAAGGTTAATGCAGTAGGCCCGTTGGTGCGAACCCTGAGTGAGAAAAGATCAGAGACTGCAGAGGCTGCACTGCTAGCATTAGATAGCCTTCTTCATGATGATACTGTTTCCCTGGGAGCAGCTGCTATTGCTGAGTGCCATGGTGTGCCTGCCATCCTTGATGTACTGGAGAAAGGGAGTGTTCCAGCCAAGGAAAAGGCTCTTGGTGTCTTCAACAAGATTTTCACACACTCAACGATCCCGCGGGCTCAATCTCAGAGGTTTCAGGCAATCCTAATCCAGTTGCTCCAGGACAATGACCTCAAGAAAAAGGCTGCAATGGTGCTTAGTCAGATGGACATCATCCCAGAGGCATCTTCCTACTTTTAGAATGCTACTAGAAGTTCTTCACAAAGAGGTTCAAGTTGTTTGAACATACTTGTTGCTCATGAAAGAGCTAATTCTTATCATTTGAATCTGTAGACTGTGTAGGCCATATCTCACATGTTACAGAAACTTAACCAAAGAAACTGTACATCCTACAACATCATGCCTTGCTCTCAGCTTCAATGATAAGAGCAGCTTAAATCTGCTAGCGGAGGAGAAAATATCAGAGGATCTCTATTACAAATCAAGAATACAAAGGTGTATAATATACACATATGTGGAGAGAGAGAGAGAGAGAGAGAGAGAGAGAGAGAGAGCCCAGTATTGCATTGAGACTCACAAATACAGAATATTTGTTAAGCAATATGCACTGAAGATTCCGTTCTCACGAGTGAAGCATTTCCAAAATCAAGTTCAGCATGTCAGATGACACTCCCAGCCAACAGAATATGGAAAGAATGAAGAGAACAGATGTAGACAACCTGATGACTCATGAAACAAAAGGATGTGACCATTTACATAATGGAAAAAAAATCATTGACAGAGCTACACTATGCTTCTTGACTGCTGGTATGCTGTTCTTGAACATTTCATTAGCAAATTGGGGAGGCATAACTGCTGGTATGCTGCATTCTCGCAAGAAGCCAACACTAACTATTTTTTTGGTCAATAGGAGTGTCTTTGCCATTTTATGCATCTATTTATTATTTTCTCGATATTTGTATATTACTTCCATCCGTGGAAATCTGTTGTTGTATGCCTTGTGCAGCATGTTTCATTGTTGTGTCTGGGAGACATCTGATCCTGTGTGACAGCATCTTGTTTCAAAAAGGTTCTATAACTAGTAAATAGTTGACATAGTATCAGAAGAAATGTTTTGACTTTCAAAATAATGTACTAAAGCAATGCCTTCAGAAAATTTTATACAGTTTAGCCAGCCATTTAATCAGATTTTCAGGTGTCATTGTTGTGGTGCATTATCTGATCAATAAGTTGATTTCTCTTTAAGTTCCTTCCACATGGTCTTGTTTTGTATATGAAATATTAAATGTTTTTCTTACAGAAGTCTCATAACAATTACTTACACTGTTACACATATTCAGAAGATACAAGGGATCTAAGATTCTGTGCACTTTGCTTTCCTTTAACTTCCATGACTTCTACATGTTTATCTTTTAATATTACTGTATAACCTTCTCCTGGCCTGTCCGAATTATAATTGCTGAAAGGTTGTGTATTCAAGACATGTTGGTAACAGAAGCCGGTTTTATAAGAGAAAATTTGATATTCTTTGGTGGCGTATAGCCTAAGTGTATACAGACAGCATGGCCTCTATTGAGATAATTAAGTTTGAGGTAGTTGTTTTTGTCTCCTCTACATGATCCGTGACCTCTTCTTTCCCAGTATACATGAAAACTTTTTCTTGTCATATGTTTGATTCAGTTTTTTCTTGTATTATGTTTGATTCAATGCCTATCATCACATACTTTGATCCCAAATTAATTACTAAATATGCAACAAATTAAGATGTAACAGGAAAGCACCTTATGAAAAACATCACATACTTTCTGAGAGTCTCTATGAAACACCTACATCAGCACGAGGCTTCATAAAATTGTAAGCCCTGCATACCCCTTTAGAGATGTTTGCATAGACTAAATGACATCTTGTAGTTGCAGTAAAGTACTAAAGTTTGAATTGACAATTCTATTTAGAGAAATGCTTTTAATGGCAATCACTGAATATCTCTAGTAGGCAATATGTAGAGGATAATAAACTACCGACTTACTATAAAGAAAATCTTAATGCTTATAAAAAAAATTAACTTCTTATGTAATCAATTCTTTGGCTTTTTATTAGGTTCTGATTTACACATTTTCTTTTTATTATCCAAGATATCAATTCCGATTGTGAATATTTTGTAAGCAGTTATCTCCAAACAGGTTAATTTCAGATTCTTCAAATATAAACTACCTTGCTTTCGGAAGTTTTAAGTCAAATGTTTGGCTTAAAAGATTGAAAGAAATAAATAAATCTCACATCTAGATTAAACAACACAATCAGCTGGAGCTTAAGAGGTTAATTGATCTCATAGGTGTTGATCCACCTAGGTTTGAGGTTGGTCAAAGGTGATTTATTTTGTTGTCCATTTATTTTAATTCCCATCTCAAGCACTCATATTTGTATAAATATGTTGGTTACATCCACAGTAACGAATGTAGTCCATATTTAGAAAATATCGCGATATTCTCAGTGCCTGATATGATGCCCAAAAAACATAATAATTGCTGTTTTTAATGCGATATTAACACGTTATAAACAGACCCGAGTGCATATGCTCCACAGATATTATTGGTCCGGCCTGATTAGCTAATTTGAAGGTTGGTGTGAAGACCAAAATGGGGCTTATAGAGTCCGGTTTGGGTTGGTATCGGGTCATACCCGGCCCATTGACACATCCCACCAGCGACTAAGGATCTTCCTATGGAATGGGACAGAAAAAAAAGTGCCATTAGATCGCATCTGACCTTCAATGTTCGAATCCAGCTCATCTATTTTATTGTATTGGATCCAATTGTTGAATCCAGGCCGAACTGATCCATGGTCCAGGCAAGGCATGCATGGCCTAAATCCCTAAATCATCATCCAACCTGGTCATGGGCGATTAGACGTGTGTGAGTGGAACTGTGGTTTACCACGGATCTTGAACGGACCTGTGCCTCGTAGGTTCAGACCCAGGAGTGAATGTTTTGGGTCCAAACCCGAAAAAATAGCCAGCCCTCAGTTTTTATCGTAAGGCTGGGATTCCACAGCAATATCCCTCCCTCCCCTGTTCATTTATCCTTTTTCTTTAATCGTTTTTTTATGATAAAATACGAAATCATGTTTCATTTTGCCTTCAATAATAAAAATTGACATGGCATGCAAAGCAGCATTGCTACTCTTTTTTGGTCACCTCACCTTTATAATTTATCTGTCACAAAGATACGTGGCAAATTCGGGAATATTTTGAAAAAATAGGACACGAGGATACATATTTTTTGAATTTTTTAATAAAAAAACTACTGAAGCTATATTCTTTTTTTACTAAAAGAATAAAAATTATTAAATTTATTAAAATATAGACAGTACGTGTCTGGGTATGGGTATGTGTGTCGGATCATGTCACACAACCATTTTGGTGACGTGTCCCTGTAGCATAGATATTTATTTTTTTCTTTTTTCCTGTTTTTCAGATCTATCAAATAGTGTAGTGTACGCCCAACAGCGGATGGTAGGGAATCTAACGGAACCGATGAATAAGTTATAATACAATACAATACAATACATGTCTCTCTTCACCCAGTCACAAATATCTAAGATGCAGTGAACTGTCATAATTGCATCACGAACTTTTGTCCTTGAACGGTCTATATTTTGTCCGGGGTCTTTATCCATAATGGTACCGAACAATTGGATCATTAAAGTAGAATCAGTAGATAGATGCTTGAATCACGGTTAATACAAGGAACTAAATAGGTGGATTAGAGAGAAAAAAGATACAAGGCTCAAGGGAAAAGATTTGGAAAGGGAAAATTTGGGTCTGTGTTTAATGGATCATACTACCACAAACATGGGTTGAGCAGGATGGTTGTGAGGGTGCTGAGATTAAGGCACGGGATCAAACCCCCCCACTGACACACGGGGTGTTTCCTTAGCTCTCAGACATGGGCCGTGTAAGGCAGGGTGGTTGTAACTTGTGGGGGCCCAGTCAGGGTTTTCCTTTCTCTTCCGGGAGAGTTCTCTCATCAATAAAAAAATCATACATATGAAAAAAATCTTATATATATATATATATATATAAAGGATAAGATGTTGATAAAATTATGATAATTTCAAAGTATCAACTTATTTCTTACAGTAAAGTTGCATCGTGATATTATTGCTACATCAACACCTTTTAAATTAAAAGTTTTCTTTATGCTGTTCTATATTTTTCTTAAAATTTAAAACTGTTTACATATGCTAAGATTTTAGAATAAAGCAAATAGAGGGCCATTTTCTGGTGGAGTGGTACGTGCTAGGTTATCATCTCACATTTAGATGATGGTTGATGTGAATTAAGATCCCAAATTTTAAGCAGTAAGTCTGAACACTTAATCTAAAAAATAGGTTGGAAACATGTATTTTTACATACAATCACAACAAATTTGATTCGGATTTGAATGCATAGACAAAAAAAAGTTTAGATAATGATCCGAAACAACGCAAAAGAAGTCAAACATGTTGATAACTTTGAATCTGATCCCCAAACCATTCATATTCTGTTTTAAGCTCCATATCCAAAAATATTATAACGGATTTGGATCATAAGCCCAACTTGATCTAATCCATTTGCGACCCTACATCTTCCAAACCTAAATTTTATTAGGCTCATTGGTCCTGTGAAGCCAAATTGAACTGGTAGGACCTTTACCATCCTAACAGCCAAGACCTAGGCCCGCTTGTGCACTAAGTGGGTCTATCCGCAGCCCAATGGGTAAAGCTCAGCGGATCTACCGGGCCAGCCCATATGTATCCCAACAAAGCTGATTCGGGTTCAAGATCAGGAAAAACTGGGTAGGTTGCAGTGGGTCTAGCAGGAAGGCATGACAAAGAGAGGTGCAATGCAAATGGATTGGATCTGGTCAGACATCCAATTCCAATCCATCACATTATTGTATGATAAGGATCTAAAAACAAGACTCATAATCCAGAATTATGATTTAAGATCATATCCGTACACTACTTTATTGCATTACACCTTGTTCAGATCCAAATTCGGGTTTCTGCTTGTTACTTAATATTCAGATCAAACCTGATCGGGTCCGTGTCCAACCCATGGGGCAACCCTCTTCTTGTGCTGGTGATCAAGGACTGGAATCCATCGAGGTATCGGTGAAAGATATCTGAATATATCCGGATCTGGTAGAGATAAAAAACCGATTTAGACACTATAGTCCAATATCGGATACGAATGTTATAAAACATTAGCACTATCACTGACCAAGGATCTCAGGTTTGGATTCAATTTGAAGCTAAACAGATTGGCATCGGATATATTCATTCCGGAGATCCGATTGTGCCATATGGATATATTCATTCCGGAAACGAACCCGATCCATTTTTTGAAGCGGCTAGTCAGTAAGGGGCAGGCAGAGAGAGAGAGAGAGGGGGGGTGCAGAAGGAGGGAAACGGAAGGAGCGGAGCGAGGAGAGAAAGGCGGGGAAGGTTCGTTGGCGCGCTTGCGTGCGCCTCAGATCTAACCGTCATCCTACCGCTTCTTCTGCGATTCCTCTCTCTCTCTCTTTCTCTCGTGCTTGCTCTCTCTGAGGTGGAAGTTTGAAGAATTCTTCGTCCTTTTCTTCTATCCTCAAGGTGAGAATTATCTCTCTTTCATCAAGTTCGAATCTTGTTCTTCTTGCTTCAAATTCGTTTGGTTTTGATGATTTCTGTTTTTAGATACGAAATCGTCGTTTTTGTGTTGATTTTTGGGATTAATTTCTTCTTTATTCCTCTCTCTCTCGCGTCCTGTTCGAATCTTAGTGTTCTTGCTTGAAATTCGTTTGGTTTTGATGATTTCTGTTTTTAGGTACGAAATCTTCGTTTTTGTGTTGATATTTGGGATTAATGTCTTCTTCTTCTTCTCTCTCTCTCTCTTTCTCTCTCTCCCGCGCTCGCGCATCCTGTTCGAATCTTATGCTTATTGCTTCAAATTCGTTTGGTTTTGATGGTTTCTGTTTTTAGGTACAAAATCGTCGTTTTCGTGTGGATATTTGGGATTAATTTCTTCTTTATTCCCCCCCTCCCTCCCTCTCTCTCTCTGTCTCTGTTCGAATCTTATGCGCCTTCTTCAAATTCGTTTTGTTTTGATGATATCTGTGTTTAGGTACCAAATTATCGTCATCTTCCCTTATATGTGTTGTTTTTTTGCGATTATCCCCTCTCTCTCTCTCTCGTGTTGTTGGAGGTGGATATATCTTGTTTCAACAAAATTTCCCGACGATTTTTGTATTCAGGTGCCAAATAGGTGTTTGACCTTTTTTTCTTTTTGCTGTGTGTCGTGCTTGATTGCTGAGATCTAGAGATTTCGGTGTGAATATGTTGTCTGAAAGTGATTGCTTGACGTTCGTTTTTTTTTTGGATTTGGTCTGGATGAGCAAATCAAGTAGTTTTTGCGTTTCGTTGTTGTTTCGTTTTTGTGAAGAAAACGTGGTTATAGTCATATTTGTGATTTGCTTTATGGTGACTTTGAAAACCTTGTGAACGCATGGATAGCTTGGTTGGATATACTACGTGTTCGACATCGTAAAGAAGTTATCACTGGCTCTTGTTTGCTTTATAAAGAAGTTCGGGGATTCTTGACGGTAGGGCGAACATCAATACGGGACTTGTAGGTTCTGTACCTTTAGTTTCGATGCATGTTGTGATCAGCTTTGTAGGATTGGGCATAGAACTATAGAAGAGGTACATGTAAGAGGGGTAATTCACAACTGAAATTTGACATAAAAGGGTTTTTCCTTTCTGTGGCACTGAATAGACAGATAAAGCTTCTCCTTGTTGTGTATCCATTCAGACAAAGAGGAGGAGATTAAATATGTCATATCTGAAAGGGAAGGCTGACTCGAGATCTGGAACTTTTTTCAGAGTCTGAAGTTGAAGCATGTGCAGTGCGTTTTTCTTGTGGGGATTTGCCACTTTAGATCAAATATAAAAAAATAAAAATAATCTTATGGTCATGTTGGTCCTTTGATGCTTTTTTTGTTTCAGTGTTTAGCTGTCTGTGTGTCTTGCTTGAACACGAGAGTGCCTATTCTCGTTCCATTACCCATCTGCTCCCTTCCTCACTAGGTAATCAGTGAATAATGATTCAGTACTAGAAATAATGGTAATCGTCTACCAATTTTAATTCTGGACAAAGAAACAAACAAAGCAAGCAAAAATGATAATCTAGTTATGTCTGCTGGTCTAATTTGATTCTGAGGAACAAGCATGTAGTGCAGAATGCAGATGCACTTCATAGGATGGTTGTCTGTTTTATTTCCTTTATTTGGTAGACGTCTAAGCTTCTTCTCTGTGTGTTTTTTAGATATCACTACTTTCTTCAAGCTGCTGTTCTTTATGCGATATTATCTGTCTATTGTCGATCCCTTTGCTTTCTTTCTGGTATGCATCAAGGTATGTCGGTAGATGCTTGTGTCCCCAGGGGAACCTTTTGTGGTTTGAGTGTTCCAACCTACATGGGGGCAAGTTCTTAATACTTTTTATTATACGTTGTGCAGGAAATGGTTAAAATGGAACGTTTCCCAGGGAAATATGTTGGCCTACATCAGATTTCTATAATAAATGCATTAGAATGCATGTCAGATATTGGCGCAAGAGGAAGGCAAAGTAGAATTCACATTGATCCTTGTCCGGAGAAAATTATCTGCCCAGAACCTCGCCGTGCTTCTGCTCCATTTTTCATTTTGAATTGTTATGACAGACCTCACAGCAAGCTGCAAAGGTGAGACCTGAGCCATTTCATTTGCATGTGTTAGCTTTACTTTAGATTTGGTAAATTAGTAAATTTGGTTTCTGTTTTCTCCTCTATCCTTGTAGTTCACCTTTCTTAAATGACACTCTCCTTTCTTATCTATTTTTTACTTTTAACTGTGTAAATCAAGTCGGACCCTGCTTGTTCTGGGCCACACAACATATAGCCTAGCAAACTGGCTCCAATCCTGAACCGATCAGGCCTAAGTAATACCCTATCCAAGGCCCCATGCCACAGGATCTTTGTCAGTTCACCTCGGCATCCACCGCTAGTTTCGATAACACAATGTAGAGTTTGGTGCTTCTGCCATTTCCGTAAATTTGTGACTGTCCAATTGAAAAAGGAAAAAGGATAAAAAAGGTCCTCTGGCAGTTTAACTCACTGGTGGCAGTTTTACACAAAGAGAAAAATAAAAATCTCATGTATGGTAATTACAACATATGCTTATTGTTTGCCTTTTTCCACATTATGATACTTGAGCATTAGATTGATATTTTTTTGGTAAAAGTTATGTGCCATCTTGGCTGTGCTTCCGTCTGCATAAAAAGTGCAGTTGCTATTATGTAGATCTGCTAATTGCTATGGTATCTATAAATACTCCATTGTGTATTGGCATTAGGGGCTGTTTGTTTCATACCCTTTCCTATGAAAGAGGTTCTCTTTCATAGGAAATAGGGTATCTTTCCTACAAAGGGTGAAACAAACATGTCTCTGGGAAATATATGGTGGGACCCACATGCTAATATCAAAAAAATAGCTTTCCTATCAAAATGAATTCATACCTTCCTCCATAGGGAAGCACTTTCCCTCCAAAGTGGCCCTTTCAAAGGAAAGAGGCTTCCCTTTAGTGGGAGTGTAACAAACGCCCCCTCAGTGTTTCAATATGAGAGATTTTAACATAGAACACATGCATAAGTTACCAGTTTGTTTGCATGGCAACTTTTTCTTAACATATTCCAGTAGTGACGTCATTACTACTAGTTTCCTGTCTGTCATCCATTGGTTGACCTGTGATATATCTGTCATAATCTGTTTGTGTGGAAATTCCTTGCTTTTGGTATGGGTCATTTCTAAAATCAGATTTCCTGCCATTGCAGAAACTGGACTGGGCAGAAGGATGATGCGAGTTTTGAGCTACTTGATATGATCTTGACCAAGGTACCTGTGTGTGTGGAGAGTATGTGTGTCTTGTGAAATCTAAGCATCGATTATATTTGTGTTGCATTTTCAGAATGATCCAGATGATGATGAAGAGAGCAGTTTGACTAGCTATTTTTGTGATTCACCTCCTGCCAGAACAAATAACCCGTTGGTTCATGATGTACAATTTGTCAACCAGACCCCAGAATGCCCATCACCGTGTGGAAGTCCTTTTGGGGGAAAGCCTTCAACCAGAGCAGAGAGTCGCTCCCCATCATGCAGTGCCTTGTTTGGAGGGGGGCCCATGGCGAGGATTGAAGGCTTCACTTTCGGGAACTCCAAGTCACACTGTATTGTTTCGGCCCTTGCCTAATGGTAATGTCAGAATGCAGAACATTTTTCCCTCCGCCCGAGTATCGGTCCTGTAAATCTCCGGATCACCAAGTTGTATTGAGCTTTTTTCCTTCCTGCGGTTTACTCATGCCTAACAATCATTTGAGTCTGTATTGTACATAAAGCGAGTCTAGTTGAACCAAGGGTTTGGTCCAGTCTGTATGCCTAGGGGTTTCCTTCAGCCTTTTGGAACCAGTGGAGTTCAATTGAGTTCATCATTCAGGATGTGCAGTAGGATGAGCAATCGTTCAGCATTGTATAAAATTTTATTGTGGCGACCAGAATGGTTTTCTTTTTGTAGCTGATCCAACGTGAGTTTTGTGGTGACCTTTATGAATGTATCCGTTATGTATCATTGTACTTGGTATTTGCTGCACCATCAAAGTGATTTAAGTGCTCATTTTGTTGGAAAAAAAAAACTATGCAATAAGATTAACTATAACCAGCTCCAGTTACTCCTGAGAATTCAGGTGCAAGAAGTGCAATAATGGATTTCCTGACCAGTACGATCGGTGTAAACAGTTTTGACAGTGGAAATTAGATGTGTAAGTTTCATTGTGGTTCATCTTTTTCCTGTAAGGGTGGAAAGTGCAGGCATGGGAATTCCTAGTTCTTGCCACATCAATTTTCCATGTTTGGGGCAAGTGAGGAGTGTATCGAGAATTCTCAATATCATCAAATTCTCAACTTGTGAATTACCACCTCCCTAGGTGGTATATTTAATTCTGAGAATTTTAGGGCTCTCCATTTCCTCTCTGATCGGGCTCCCATTTCTCCCCTATGTTGCCTCTATTGAGCTTCTCGAACGAGCACACAGCAATGTCAGCACAACTCAGATGATGATGAGCTTCCCGCAACATTCTCCAGCCAAAGGGTCTCTCTCTCTCTCTGCACGCACAAACACCCTATCTTAGGGTTCTTCATTAGAAATTAGGTCCTGCTCCCAATTGCTTCATTTCAGAGTTTTTTTCTGCTACTTCAACAACAGAAATTAGGTGTCTCACCTGCTCCCAATTGCTTCTTTTTCTTCTTCTCCAACAGAAGTCTCTCACCTGTTCCCAATTGCTTATCTCAAGGTTTTTTTCTGCTTCATCTTCTTCTTCCTCTCCAAGAGCTCAACTGCTCCCAATTGCTTTATCTCAGTTTTCTTTTCTTTTTCTTCTCCTCCTCTGTCAGAGATTATCTATCGCTCTACTCTCCGCAACCCTAATTCGAGCCCTGTTTTACTATTAGAGACTGGAAATTCTCAATATTATTTTTCAATTAATCCAAACAAGAGGTTGGGAATTCTCAATATACTTCCAAGGGAACCCAAACAAAAACAAACAAATTCTCCTTATTAAGAATCCTCTATATCAAGAATTCTCAATCCCATGAGAAGTCTCAATAATTTATCCAAACGCACCGGTTAAATTGCAATCCCTTCTTAAAGTTCTGATTTTTTTTTTTTTTAAAATGTACCCAGCTTTTCCTATGGATGGGCAACCAGGGACCTGTAGTTGCATCCATCAATTTGGTTCAAGTCATTATAGTTTAACCATATTCCATCTTCCTCTCTCTTTTTCTTCTTTTACCCAAATACCTTGGTTCTTTGTAACATGACTTCCATTATAGAATATAAGCTTTGTCCCAAAGTCAATTCCTGGACTTCGATTTGGTTTCTGAGACTTAGACTTGGTCTTACTAATTCGAAAGAGACTGAGTCTCAAGCCTTCCGCGATGTGATGCAGTCAAACTGATCTTAGTGAAGGAGTGCACGTTAAGATCAAGTGACAAGTTTAACAAGTGTTTTGACTGTTTCATCTTGTAGTCAAGCTCCATCCCTTGGCATGCATCATTTGTCTCGAACACTACTGCGTCTGATTCTATGGGCCCTTGGACGAAGAATCATCCTGAGCTTCACCTGCTGCAATTTGGATATGGTAGACCTTAACCCGGGGAACCCAGTCATCAGAGTCGTACTTGTGTTTTATGGGGCCTGAGGCAGAGGGAAAAAAATGGGCCCCCTATTAATAGTAGGAGTTCGGGGGCAGCGCCTCTGGATTTTTTTAAAGAATCAAAATAACAATAAAATTTGCATTCACATTAAACAAATATAATATTCCAAATATTTATATTATATTAAATAAAAATGTATAAAATATTTATATAAACTACCTAAACAATGGGCCCCTAAATTTTTTTTGGGCCCAGAGGCCCTGAGGCCCAAGCCTCATTGGCCTCTTTACAGGTTCGGCTCTGCCAATCATCATTGAAGCTGCGTAACTGCAATTGAATATGTGGGGCTCATCAATGACTTGTAGGACCTGACCTTGGGCCGCACCGGGCCGGGTTCGGCCACACGAAGCTTGAGTCCAGCCAAACTGATTCTGCTCATTTCAGAAGTCAGTTTGCTATCGCTGGGTATGTAGTCCGGTTTGGATTCAGATCAGATGCCATCAACCATATTCAACTAATCGGATGCTGGCTAAACAACTTTGGATTCGAACAGTGAAAAGCTCATAACATATCCACTTTTTTACATGTACACAGACTCAGATATCCATCAAATTCTAATGTGTCAGATTCTGCAACAAAAAATCAAAACCATATAATCGGATGCGAATAACTCACGTGACACCCCATGTCATGCAGTAAGTCAGTAACCCATTTTTTTATCGTTCATCGTCCATTGTTTGAGCGGTTCAGATGCGGTGCCGATGGATAAGAGGTTGACATCATGTAGACAACTGGCATTCGCGGGTAAAGCACCGATAAAAAGCATGACGTGGCAGTTGCAACCCAGAAGTTTCTGGACATCCATTCGTGTCTCCGGGCAGCATGCCTGATACAGTGACATGTGTCCCAATGAAAAAGCCACATACTTCTAGAACACTCACGTATGACCGTTCCCCTCCTTTTTCCCTGGGAGGGTGTTGCGTGTTCTCCCTCGAAGATGAATTGTTTGCTATGGTGCGTGTTCGGGGGTCCGAATGAGCATCACATATATAAGCACATGGGGCTCGTATTCTAGTGTGTGTCGGCATCACTTAGCATCAGAGTTTGGTGCGGTTGCAAAGACTTAAGTACCCTTTCCTGCTACTTTCACCATGAAACGACGGTTCGAGAAAAGGACAAAAATGCCCTCCATTCAAAAAAAGGAAAACAACGGTTCAAGAAAAGGATAAAAATGTCCTCTATCCATAAAGTCGAGGATGATGTTAACTCTTCAAAGTCCAAACGTTCGTTTTCACCCTAAGCAGTAAACTTTTGCACCATCTACTGTAACAAGAGCTCTCTTTGACGATGTACCCTTTACAGTCGTCTGCTGCCGCCAGAGCAACCTTTGCTGTCGTCTCGAGTCTAGGTTCCTGCCTTGGTTTTTAGCTTGTGTTACAACACATTGCCACATTCTCGTTCCTCCCTTGTGTCACAAAACATTCCCAGGTTCGCGATCGACTGGTTCAATTATTGGTGGGCATCATAGGGGCATTTGTCGGCCATCTCTTTTTATAGCCTTCTCTTCTTTTTCGTTGTCGTTAGGCAGTATGGAAGAAAGCAATGATGCACAAACATTCCAACAAGTGCCATTAAAACATCGTGAATACCTTTCTATGTCATCATGTTATTGTTGAAGAACGTATGTTATCGTGAGTGCCATTAAAGCATTGTTTTATTATTGCAGGTCGATCTTGTCCTTTTGACAATTGAAAAATGAAAGATATTTGTAAGACGCTGGGACCTGTTGACAAGAATGCTTGTTTACAGATGCGAGAAAGAGCCTCTACCCCATCCGGTATCATCCATTCACTCAATATATGCAATGTATCACAAATCGCGGTTGTAGTAACATACTACTGATTTGTGGAATATTATTTTGTTTGTTAATATCGATTTGTAAGCTATTATGCTGAATTTTCGTATCAATTTGAAATATATTTTATGATATTTTTATCGATTTGTAAGATATTATGTATTTTATAGTGTCGATTTGTAAGCTATTATTCTGAATTTTCATATCGATTTATAATATATTTTACGATATGTATATCGATTTGTAAGATATTATGTGTTTTGTAGTATCGATTTGTAAGCAAAAAAGATGATTGTTGTATCGATTTGTAATATATTATGCGATATGTATATCGATTTGTAAGATATTATGTGTTTTCTAGTATCAATTTATAAGATATTTATAGAAAGAATTTTAAAATATGTGTGTGCAGAAATACATTATTGCGCGCTTGTGGTGGTAATTTCCGTATTCAAATCGTTGTTCATTTAGCGATTTTTATTGAAATCGCTTTACAACATCGTAGATATAATTAAATCGCTATCACGTGAATCACTATCGTCAACACACATATACGACAAATCATTTCTTTTATTGGCATGGTAAGTAACAACTCGATGCATAGTATAAGCAAATAAGAAATCGTTGTTGCTTTTATACTGTGACTCATTCAATCGTTTCTTTGACTTGCTTAACCTTATTGGTATCCGTTTAACACAAAATGATATCTTGCTTATGATAGTGGCGAGCTTATCATCTGGTTGCAATGAAGATGATCTATCTCAATCATTGGAAAGTTATGAAGAAGTGAACATTTGCATTAATGATGCACATGATAAAAAGGGTGCAAGCATTAGATTCACTCTTGACTTGAATGTTCCAGCAGAAGAAATACAATTCGATAATGAGATAGACGATAATGACAATACACTTGATAAAGGTGCAAGCACTGGGAATGAACATGATAGTACACTTGACTCTGTTCTCGTAGAAGGAATGCAGTTTAATAATGAGAAAACTGTATATAAATTTTACAATGATTATGCTTTAAAACTTGGCTTCAGTGTTAGAAGGTATTATTGGTCAAAAAATACACAAGGTGTCATGGTGAGAAAAATATATGTTTGTTCTAAGGAAGGTTGGAAGAAGTCAAGTGGAAATTCAATAAGGAGCAAGCCAGATTTAAGATGTGGATATCCAACGAGAATGGTGTTAAGAAAACTTTCGAATGAGAAATATGTAGTTCATACTTTAATCAGTGATCATAACCATGATTTATCTACTTTATTTATGACTCCTATGTTAAGATCACATCGTAAAGTAACTGAAGCACATGCTATAATTGCTGAAATAACTGATAGTGTCGACATTGCACCAAGGAAGACATATAATTGTGCGCACACATAGATGATGGTCGCAAGAATGTGCCGTTCACACCTATGAATCTAAGAAACTACTTGAGAAGGAAGATGACAAATAACATGAAGAATGAAGAAATATGTTCTTTGGTTGATTACTTACATAAAAAATCAAGCATTGACCATGGTTTCTTTAGTGCAATGCAACTGGATGAAGATGAATATGTTGTGAATATATTTTGGGCAGATTCAAAGTCAAGAATTGATTATGAATGCTTTAATGCTGTGCTTGTTTTTTATACGATAATGAAGATCAATACTGAACAATAGCCATTTATGTAGTTTGTCGGAGTGAACCATCACTCACAGAGTTGTATATTAGGAGACACATTTTTGTATGACCAGACCAAGGAAAGCTTTGAGTGATTGTTCAGAGTATTTACACAGGCAATGAATGAAAAACAACCTGAAGCTATACTTACAGATGGTGATAACGCAATTGTAGTTGCAGTGTCTCATGTATGGCCAGATGCACATCATTGCCTATGTTTGTGGCATATCTTTCAAAATGCAACAAAGAACATAGAACACATATTTAATCAGAAGACAGAGTTTGACAACAAGTTTATAATATATGTACTTAAGAGCGTAGACGATGTCACATTTATGTCTGATTGGGAGACAATGATTCAGATATACGACCTTGAAAACTGTCTGTGGTTACAAAATTTATATGCAAAAAAAGAAAAGTAGGCATTGGCATATGGAAGACAATACTTTTGTGCATGTATGATAAATACACAAAGAGCTGAATCTGTGCATGTCACACTAAAGAAAACCATGTATTCATGTTTAACAATGTTTCGCTTCATGAAACAATATGGATTATTTATAGAGGGTCTTAGACAGAATGAGCTTGAACAAGATGTGAAATGCTTCAATACATGCCTTGTAACTTTAGGCATAAAAATATTGATGTGACTTATAAATTTATATACACTAACTGTATTTGAATGGATTAAGAAAGTTATACAGGTCATGAATTGTAACATAGAAGGATGCATGCAAATTGAGAATATGCAGAAATACCATATTGTATGGGAGGGCAAAGAACATCCAAAAAAGCAAGAAACACATGTTACGTATAATGTTGACAACAGAACAATTGAATGTACGTGCAAAATATATAAATTCAAAGGTATTTTATGTTGTCATACATTAAAGACACTTAATCAAGAGAAGATACAAGAAATACTTGAGTCATATTTAATGCGAATATGAACGAGACAAACAAAGATTGAACTGCTGAATACAGATAATATTAGTCAATCTGGTGTTGATGAGAAATGCCACATAGCCTCCCGTTACCAACAACTATGTAGGTCACTTATGCATGTTGCAGATTTGACATCAAAAAGTGAAGAAGCCTATGTATGCATGAGAAAAGTGTCAAGGGAGTTACTTGAAAATGTGCAGTTAATTCACCATCAGTTCATTGCAGCTCATGAAGACCAGTCCAAGAAAATGGGAGCGAACAACGAAGGTAAAAATTATGCTTCCCTTGACACTTATGAAAAGTTGCATCGAAGCATAAACATCATCTTCAACAAGTCAGAAGTGAACATTGTAGATTATGATAGAAAAATTCACCTAGCGAAGGGTATAAAAAAAAAAGCATGTCTTTGATCACAGTCGTCGGATGACAAAGAGTGCACTAGAATTGGTTGGCAAGAAAAGGTCTAAGAAACAATCAACCTCTAAGCAAAAGCAACCAAGCCCTTCGCATGAACAAGTATGTAATACATTATATTGCTTTCCATGTAAATTGCATTACGTGCAACTTATCAATATCTAACTTATATAATTTTCAACATGTATCAATACCCTACAGACGTGCACTACAATGTTGTAACCTTCAATTATCTCGACCATTTTTTCTAGAACGATAGCTTCAGTTTTACAAGTCTTTTGGTATGTAATCAATGTTGGGAGGATGTTTGTATTTCTTGTGAAACTTAATATAGTGTCTTATATTGTTTTGTTTCATGATAGACTCCGATTAATTCGAAAGCGAGCTATGGAACACAAGAATCGTGTGTGAATTCTGTTTAAGTCTTACCATAAAGTTAGTTGTTATGCCTCTTTGCATGACCCAATTTCTATATTGTCAGATTTGTTAAGAGTTTAACAAAATAGGAGTTAAATATGCTTATACGCTGGATGGTCTTATTAAGAAAGAGTTTTGGATAAAGCCATTTTCATGAATCATGAGTCACAAAAATAGAATTATTAAAAAATGGCTTCATCCAAAAAGCTATGAAACATAAAAATGGCATGTGAATTCTGTTTATTAATGTATCTTTCACATGTATAAATAGTTGTAATATGTATTATTCACATATATAAATCGTTGTCTCGTCTAGCCTACAAAGTTACAATTTTGATACCATAGGTAAATCGCTATTACTCAGTGCTTATATAATTAGTGAAAATCATTGTCTCATTTAGCCTTCACACATACAAATCATTATACATATACTGTATCATCTATATTATATGGGAGGACCTCTATCCCATCCAGTATCATCCATTCACTCACTATATGCAATGTATCGCAAATCGCGGTTGTAGTAACATACTACCGATTTGTGAGATATTGTTTTGTTTGTTAATATTGATTTTTAAGTTATTATCCTACATTTTCGTATCAATTTGTAATATATTTTGTCATATGTATATCGATTTGTAAGATATTATGTACTTTGTAGTATCAATTTGTAAGCTATTATGCTAAATTTTCGTATCGATTTGTAATATATTATGAGATATGTATATCGATTTGTAAGACATTATGTGTTTTCTAGTATCGATTTGTAAGATGTTATACCATGTAGTATCCTATCACAATCTACACAATGACGTCTATGTTGGTCACAATTGGATGAAAATCGCAATGTGAATGAGTACAAATCGCGATAAAAGTTTATGAATACAAATCGATTTCGTTCACAAAGACTAACAAAGACATATCGTTGTCGTGGTAACTTCATAAATACAAATCATTTTTTTTCACAAGGACATATCATTGTCGCAGTAACTTTAAAACTACAAATTGATGTGATTTACAACCACAATCATTTACGGAAAAAATCTAGTCTTTTTTACCTGACTACAATGGTTTGGCTTAGATAAAATACATGACCATCATTATAAAAAAAACAGATATCATCACCAATAGGTAATTATTGAAACGCCTAATTGTATTTATAAATTAACTGCGACAACAATATGTCTTTGTTTTTCTATGTGAACGATATCGATATGTAATATCGCGATTTACTCATAACGTTTTGCAACTGTTACTTAAATCGGTTTATACTTTACTAAGTCTAAACATCGTGTCGATTTGTGTACACATGCGTAAATTCTTGTAAAATGTAAAACCCTAATATAAATCTATATATAAAACCCTACCCTACCTGTCCCGTTGTCCAGGTCTAAAACCCTAATCTATTTAACCGCTCTTCCTCTTTCTTTTCTGCGGCAACACAACTTCTTCTTTTTCTTCTTTTTTTTCCTCTGCCTTCGTCTTCTTCTTCTTCTCTTTCTTCTTCTTCTTCCTTGTATTTTTCTTTCTTCTTTGTTCTTCTGTGTTCCATCTATTTTATCATTTATCCCGAAATTTAAAAATGCAAAAAACCTGATTTTGCAAAACGCTTAAAAATCAGACCAAATCAACTCGAAATGAGCTGATTTTTGGTCTACTGATAGTGAACACACAAATGAATAGAATAGAATTCTTAGAAGAACTCAGAAAAATTGCACATAAAATGACGAGTGCAAGTTGGTGCAAAAATCTGGTTTTGAATTCAATGCACTATTCATATCAAAACATTCAATTTTTGCACTGTATAATGTAAACTTAGGCAAAACAGATGTACAGACCTCTAGACTGTTAAATTAACAGAAAATATAATTAATTAAACTAAGGAAATGACATCTAAAACATTTACCTATATTACCTTAAGGGAATGCAAGTTACTCTAAAACCGGATTCTAAATTACATGCATCTACTAAACTACATTAAACTGAAGTATATCTAAAAGTTATACTACCTAAACTACTGAAATAAACTAATCAAATACATTTGATTTACGGCAAACTAACTAATTAACTTGACAAACAAAAAATTGAATTTAAAGCTAACTATAAAATAAAGTTTAATACTACTTAAACCTAAGGGTAGTTGACTGACTAGGGTTAGTTGACTTTGCTAGGGTTAGTCAAGGGGACGGATAAGGGTTTGGAAGTTTACTTTGACATAGGCTCACGCCCCACCTAGGTGGACCCTACTAAGCCTAATTACACCCTACCAAAATTAACCACTAATTCAAACTACTAATTAAAAATCATTAAAGCCTAAAGGATTAAACTAACTTACTTAATTTGAACACTCCACAAATTGGGAATGAGACCTCTTAAATGTAATGAAATGCACTAGCCTAATAGGTATCATTGATTCCTACTACTATGCATACACAATACCTACGCCAATTGTTTCCTAAAACTTTAAAAAAATTTGCACTTGCCTAGAATGTGTTAGATACTAAATGAAAGGGGTTATAATGCAAATAGATTGGCTTGGCTTTCAGTGGGTCCCATATCATCTTTACCTAAGGAGAACACTTACCTTTCTAAACCAAAACCGTCAGTCCCTATGGGACCACACGTTTTGGTTTAGCTAGTTACAACAACAACTAATTTTCAATCTCTTTCTTAAGGCAAGTACATAAAACCATTAAGTAAGGGATTCAAAAATTGAATCCATACTTAATTAGATATTCAACATATCCCTCCAGATTTACAACTTTAAGGAAGAACCACTCACTTTCCAAAATACATTCTCATGAATTTTTAGAAACCTCACCAAACACCAAACTTGCCACTTTGGTGTACTAACACATATACCCTTCATGTCATTTCGAAATTCTAGAAAGATACTAAACTAAATTAACTACTTATATACTAACCTAATCAGAATCCAGATGGAATGCAAGGTTGAAATTGGAATGCAATGGAATTTGTGAATCCTTGCCAAAAAAATTGAAAAGTCAAATTTGATAGCTAAGGCCTAGGATTTTCCAAAATTGTAAATGCATTGAACCTAGTCAAAACCCATACATTTCCTAACTTATCCTACAGGTACAAGCTGCTATAATGGTTGTCTTCTTCTGTGAAGAAGACGACAACCATTAAAACACCAGCACCCGATTTTACAAAAACATGAAAAATTAATGGTTAACTAACAAATTAACACCAATCGAAACTCTGACGAAATATGACTAACCTATGACTCCACAATGACTCTGGACTACATTAAAACATTAAACTAAACTACTGTTAACTAAATAATATTAGAATAAAAATTGGACACAACATTACAATCGGTTAAGCTAGACTTAGCCGATCTTCACTCTCGGACTTGACAACATGCACAAAGATGATTTAATGCCCTAAACAAAGCTAGAACTCAATCTTAACATGATATTAACCTACTGTATTACTAAGAAAATTTTAGAACACTACAACTAAAGACACATCAAAACCTGTTAGATTAAATCTAGCCGATTTTGAGATTTGGCTAAAACAAAATCTTGATATGGGTTGACATCTAACCTAAGACTTAGACTCGATCTAAAACCACCTAAACTACAGAAACACAGACAATGGTTTTGCTGTCAAAGAAATTAGAAAATAAGAAAGGGCTTGGAGATGAGAAGGAGGTGGACTCGATTTTAACTAAAAGAGAGGGGGAGAAGAGAGGACCTACCTCAAGGGAGATCTGACGAAGGTGGGGGTGAGGTAGAGCGGAATCGACCTAGGGAATGCGTTCAGTTGCCTTCAGTGATGTTGTAGGAAAGCTCTCTTTGCTGCACTTTGCTGCAGCACGCAGGGTGAAAATGCTCCGAAGGATGGCATGAAGAACGAGCCTAGCTCGAGTGGAATAGAGAACCAGGAGGTAGGACCGGTTAACCATGGAGGGGCAGACAGCACCCCAGCCAAGGTTGGCACATCCCAAAGTTGTTGTACCTGCAAACATGAAACAAAGGAGCATTAGCCTTAGCAAGTAGGAGAAGAAAGGAAAATATGAAAAAAGAGAAGAAAAATGGAGATAGAGGTGGCGGCTAGGGAAAAGATGGTGGAGCGTGGTGGTGGTTGAGAGAGGAGATGGTGGAGCGTGAATCAGGTTGAAGGGTGCAAATCCCTAGGCAAAAACATCCTAGGGTTTTTAGAAAATAATATTTAAATCTATTCTAAAGTGTTTACAAATTCAAAAGGAGGTTTAAATTAAAATTATTTGCTAGGCACCTCTTTTGAAGGGGGTTTTCTGAAAAAGGTTTATGAATTGGATTTGGATCATGTGTGGGTTGGATTGTGATGTTTATGAACTGATCCAAGATCCAAAATAGGCTATTTGGATTAGATTTTGACCCGATTTGCCTCGAAGTCTAAACTTGTGCACTAAAAATGCAATAACTTTCTCGATTTAACTCTGATTCGAGTGAAATTTGAACCATAGCTCAATTACGCTCAAATGCATTTATGTATGAGTTCTTAGCCTATAAATGATGCCTATATGCATGAATAATTGATTAGATTGATGTGTATTTCATGCGTTATCAATTTATTATTCATTAGTATAAATCGTTGAAATGTTTAGCATTCTTAAGTAATCATTGTTGCAGGATTTTCACTTTGTTAGTACAAATCATTTTAATGTTTAACATTCTTAAGTAATGATCATTGCAGGATTTTGTATTCCTTAGTACAAATCGTTATCACTTTAGCATTTAACTTTCGTTAGTGTAAATTGTTGTAATTGTTAGCATTCTTAAGTAATGATCATTGCAGAATTTTGTATTCCTTAGTACAAATCGTTATCGCTTTAGCATTTAACATTCATTAGTGTAAATTGTCGTAATCGTTAGCATTCTTAAGTAATGATCATTGCAAGATTTTGTATTTCTTAGTACAAATTGTTATCGCATATAAATCGTTGTAATCATTAGCTTTCTTAAGTAATGATCATTGTAGGATTATTTCTTTGTTAGTACAAAGCGTTATCTTTTTAGCATTTAATATTCATTATTGTAAATCGCTGTAATATGTAGCATTCATTAGTGTAAATCATTTTAATACAAAGCTCTCATTAGTAACAATCATTGTAATATATTTAACACTCGTTATTATAGATAATTTTAATATTTAACATTCATTAGCATAAATAATTATGTCTATACCTAAACCATAATCTCCAATGTACAAGTTGTGTGGAGATCATATGGAGATGGGGAGGACAATGACCAAAAGATTGTTGCTCAGGCTGCAAGACTGTCTGGCTGTGATATTTGGTTGTTTAGCAATTATGAAACCGAGTTGCAGCATGATAGTCGAGTTCTCCTATAAGCTGGCTTAGAACAGTCTACCCCAAAGCAGCCCATGGAAGTGAGAAGGAAGATGAAAAGTGGTGGGGCCAGGAACGTGAATTGGCATGATCGCTTCAGGGAACAATTGGATAGCTGGAACAAAGGAGGTGTTCATGCCATAGCGTATGATTATAAGGAACGACAATATGACCCCAACTATTTCAAAAAATATTAGGAACCCATGCGTCAAAATTTGAAGATTGAGAATAAGAAACGTGAAAATGTTAGGAACCCATGCATCCCTCCTATACCCCATCATGTCGTCTACCAGCATAGAAAACACATCCATCGTGTTCCTCTGGCTACAACAACGATTCTCGCAGTTGCAGTACACGATGAAGAGCGAATACAACTCACAAAAATAAACTTCGCCACAAGGTTTGAGATGCTGAAGAGAGAATAAGGAGTTACAGTAGCAGGTAAGGAATTTGGGAAGACAAATGCGGTCACTGGTAGAGCTAATTATCAGTGGTTTTAATAAGATTGCGGGAACCAAGAGGCCACCAAAGAAAGCGAGTCCACCAAGAAAAAGAAAAAGATGATTTGTATGTCAAAGTCCATCTGAGTCGTCAAGTGCCACTGAATAAATATTATATGATTTTTTTATCCCGATATTTATTTGTTGTAATTCTATAATTCTTTGTTGTAATTCTAGAATTCTTTTTTGTAAAGTGACATTCTATAAATGTATAATTCTTTTTTTAATAAGCGTAACACACAAGTGCCATTGAACAAATCGTTGTAATGTTCAACCTTCATTAAAAAAAATTTGAAGAAGCGTTTAGCGCTATGTGTTGCATGAATTATGAATTGCTTTTACGAGCATTCTTCATATCGTGATTTATACAAACATTGACAAAAGGATGAAACAATTTATATGTATAAAGACTACATACTATCGTGATTTGCTACATCATGATATGTACAATCATATCACCAAAACCCATCAAATAATCGAATCAAATCCGTTTGAATATCTTATTGTGATTTGCCTTTACGAGCTTTGTCTAAGCGAACGATACGTTCCATCACGATTTACACAAATCGACATGATGTTTAGACTTAGTAAAGAAAAAATTGAGTTAACTTCAAAGATACAGACGTCATTGTGTAAATCGCGATGAGACAATATCTGGTATAATGATTCAGATACATTATATGTACAATGATTTGTCTTATCGCAATTTACACTTACTGATAAAAGGCGGAAAATAAACCATAATTCTTTAAGTATCATAATATAATAATGTTTTTCCTCTAGCGATTTGCTTTTACAAGCTATGTCTATCTAAACGATATGTCCATCTCGATTTACACAATGACTGATTTATAAAAGACAGAAAAGAAAAATAATAAACAAATCGACATGATGTTTAGACTTAGTAAACTACAATTCCTGAAATAGTAGCAAATCGATTTCACTGTAATGATATTTGCTATAGCCATTTGCTCAATACTGATTGTCCTCTCACGAATTAATTTTACGAGCTTTATTTATGTGAACAACATGTCCTACCACGATTTACACAATGACTGATTCATAAAAGGTGGAAAGGAAAAACAATAAACAAATCAACACGATGTTTAGACTTAGTAAACTATAAATCGAGTTAACTTCAATGATACATTACAACCACATTCATTTACAAAATATATGATTATTTAGTTACAATACATGACCATCATCATCAAAGAAAACAAATATCATCATTAGCATCATCCCCATGTCCAAATAGTTATGTGCTTCGAGTGTAATCCAGGTGCGCATGAAATCCAACTTGCTTTCAGGCAAAACTAAAGTATATTAAAGGTATGGATTGCAATAGATAGAGAAGATGCAGCCCGCATGACTAGCACATTCAGTTTATTGAGTGGCCTTTGCTAGTTACAATACATCATGGAAAGCTATTTATAGGAGGACATTTTCGTCAAACGCATATCTATCTTTTAGAGACTCATTTTTACAAAAGAGATCATAAAAATAACCATATTGTTCATTATCGAGTTCATTTCTTGCTGCAAAATGATTCTATGTGCAACTAAGGGTACATCCTCTCCAAGAAAATGAGCTCAAAATGATTCTATGTGCAGCTGAGGATACTCCCACTATACTGCACCATTTTGTCATGAAGTATATCGAAGATTAGGCAGATATTTTTTCAACTATGAAGTATGGTTTATGAACAATGTTGGGACCGACAGTAGGAATAGATCAAATAGATGGACATCAGCATCACCCACTGTCTATCATGCAGAATATTTGTGCTTGCTCTGGTATGACAGCAACGATTAAAGATGATTATGGTTGTTATATTCTGCGTAAGCTTCAATATACTTCACGATAAATACACCACAGTCATATGTGTCATGAATATATCGATGTATACACAGAAGATAACAACCATAATCATCATCGAAGATTATACAAATCTTTCATCATGACGTGAAACAACTACGTTATCAGCATCAAACCCCATCTATCAAGCACAGGTAGAAAGAACACAAAAAAACAAAGAAGAAGGAAAAATACAAGAAAGAAGAAGAAGAAGGAGAAGAAAAAGAAGACGGAGACGAAGGAGAAAAAAGAAGAAGAAGAAGCTGTGTTGCCGCAGAACAGAGGAAGAAAGGTTAAATAGATTAGGGTTTTAGACGTGGACAACGGGTCGGGTCGGGTCAGATAGGGTTTTACATATATAAAATAGGGTTTTACATATATAAAATAGGGTTTTACACAGATCTATATTAGGGTTTTACATATAATAGAGTTTTACCCACATGTACACAAATCGACACGACGTTTAGACTTAATAATATACAAATTGATTTACAACTTGATATAAATATTTAAGTAAAAGTTGCAAATCGCTATCACTGTTTTATAGAAGGTGTTCTATCACGATCTGTACAACAATCGATATAAAGCAAAAATGATTTGTCCTATTGCGATTTGCGTTTACGAGCTTTGTCTATGTGAACGATGTCCTATCGCGATTTACACAATGCTATATTAGTAAGAACACATTATTATAAATCATCAACTCACGTTTAGCACTCATAAATAAAATTGTGATTTACACAATAATGCTATATTAGTAAGAATCAGGATTAAGGTTTGTTGTTCTATCGCGATTTGCTTTTACGAGCATTTTCTACGTGAATGATATGTCGTATCACAATTTACACAATGACTAGTTTATAAACAAATTGACACAATGTTTAGACTTAGTAAACTATAAATCGAAGAAAACAAATATCATCATATGCCCAATCACGATTAGGGTTTAGGCTTTATGGTTTAAGATTCAGGGTTTGCGGTTTAGGGTTTAGGATTTAGGATTTAGGGTTTACGGTTTAGGGTTTAGGGTTTAGGGTTTAGGGTTTAGGGTTTAGGGTTTAGGGTTTAGGGTTTAGGGTTTAGGGTTTAGGTTTTGGTTTTAGGATTTAGGTTTAGGGTTTTAGGGGTTTAGGGTTTAGGGGTTTAGGGTTTAGGTTTTAGGTTTAGGTTTTAGGTTTAGGTTTAGGGTTTTAAGGGTTTAGGGTTTAGGGTTTAGGGTTTTAGGGATTGGGGTTTAGGATTTAGGGTTTAGGGTTTAGGTTTTAGGATTTAGGGTGTAGGGTGTAGGGTTTAGGGTTTATAGTTTATAGTTTAGGGTTTAGGGTTTAGGGTTTAGGGTTAGGGTTTAGGGTTTAGGGTTTAGGGTTTAGGGTTTAGGGTTTAGGGTTAGGGTTAGGGTTAGGGTTTAGGGTTTAGGGTTTAGGGTTTAGGGTTTTAGGGTTTAGGGTTTAGTGTTTAGTGTTTGCGATTTAGGGTTTAGGGTTAGGGTTTATAGTTTAGGGTTTTAGGGTTTAGGGTTTAGGGTTTAGGGTTTAGGGTTAGGGTTTATAGTTTAGGGTTTTAGGGTTTAGGGTTTATAGTTTAGGGTTTTAGGGTTTAGGGTTTAGGGTTTAGGGTTTAGGATTTAGGGTTTATAGTTTAGGGTTTTAGGGTTTAGGGTTTAGGATTTAGGGTTTTAGGGTTTAGGATGCAGATTGGGTTTGAATTTCATGAGAGCTAAATGGGTCTCACAACCAACCCAATCCAATCACCCCCACCTAAACCCATCACACAATTGAGATTTACGTTGATGAGCTTTGTCTATGTGAATGATATATCAAACGTGATTTACACAATGACTGGTTAATAAAAGGCGAAAAACTAAAACAATAAAAAAATCAAGATGATGTTTAAAATAGATAAAGTAAAAATCGAGGTTACATCTTAAATACAAATTGATTTACAAGTTGATACCAATTTAAGTCACAGTTGCAAATTGATTTTACTACAACGATTTGTCGCATCACGATTTGCTTTGACGATCTTTATCTATTTTAACAATTTTTCTATCACGATTTGCATAATGACTGCTAAAAGACAAAAAAGAGGATGAAAAAACAAATCAACACGATGTTTATTGGTAATATAAACGATTTATTCTAGCGTGATTTGTTGTTACAAGCTTCATCAATGTGAACGATATGTCAAGAAAAATAATAAATAAATCGACACGATGTTTAAACTTAATAAACTACAAATCGAGACTTAGTTGCAAATCAATTTCACTGTAACGATGCGTGCTATTGCGATTTGCTTGATATGTCCTATCACGTTGACTAGTTTTTATAAAAGGCAGATGAAATGACATTTTTTAATTTAATTAATGCGCAATGCAATTTATTTGCTCCCATTTTTTGAAAACTGGCAGTATTTTTTGAAAACTGGTGGTATGTAAAATGATGTTTCCTTTGAATATGAATGACACGTTGCACAAGTTTAGGACGGTGTCACTTCGCTTTGCTTCGTGAACAAGGAACAGACGAACTGACATTTCCTTTATAAACGATGTGTTCATGAATCAAACATATTACCTACTTCGTTGCAAAGGGGGTATCAATGTCGAGAAAGGAGATGAGGAAGGAGAATACGACAACTACACGTGCAACGATGGCGAATCAGGCATATATTGTCTAAAACTTGTGATGAGTTTCTTTAAAATTTGTCTCTTTTATGACGTATATTCGATTTGTGTTGTGTACTGTAAAAAAGAATTTCAATATCGTTTCTTGAATATTCTGCTAATGTCAATGGAACATCAACAAAAAGCAGTGCCCCAAAACTCGACAAAGAGCTCCAAGATAACATCAAACAGCTGCAAAACAAATTTACAGAAGAAAACACTATCAGTAATTTTGTACTTATGAAACCACTATCAGTTATATATTGCGTATGTCATGGGTATGTATGTTAACATGTGCATATTTGTTACAAGCAGACTATAACCAATTTCGTCATATATATTCAAAGCAACGCAACAACCAATACTAGACGCATCGTCACCCCTTATTTTATGGTATATCGGTTCTGTTATATGTTTATTTTCTTTTTTTATTTACTCTTGTTACTTCATGTTTTAACCTTACTATTATCATTGTTCATTCAACAAAGTTTCATCCATCGATTATCATACTTCATTGGATTTCAAGATGGACTACCATACTGGGGTAATGATGATCACTGCGGAGACTTTTGGTCAAGTGAAAAGGTAAGTGAAGAAACCTCTTGTCCAAGGTTTAGGCATAACAGTCCTAACACGATTTGTACTATCGATTTGTAGATATTGATGCCTACACTCTGACAAACTACTCAACATTGGGTCGTATACGTGATGGATTTACAGAAAAAACTAATATGGTGCTACAACTCATAAGACTTTCATAATGGTGTACATCGTGACATTTTGCATTTGGTAAGTTTCACCTATAAGGGTATCGTATCATGTACGGTGGCCAGGAATTTACTTGCTTCTGCATTAACCACAGGTGGTATTCGTCAAAGATATTTTGGGTGTTGACATTGGTGAGTGGAGGTTTCACTCAGCACATGATGCTCCTTTACAAAATAATGGCATCGATTGTGACATATTTGTAATGAAGTATATTGAAGCACAATGGACGAGAATCTGATTTCGATGTTGTATGCTCTGTATTATCCTCTATTATTGAAGACTCAATTTATATATTGGTGTCACATTACATTTTTGTTGCAGGATGATATACCTGGATTCAACACAAAACTATGCAAAAAATTGATGGAGTTTCTAATTGCGGAAGAGAAAAAAACTCAACCGACAAGAATACCTAAAAGGCAACGAACGACGTAACCCCCTCAGAAGTAATATGATGTACATCGACTTCTAACAGATTTTATAGACTGTACAACCAAATTTTGTATACAAATTTTGTAAGACTATGTATACAAATTATGTAAATCTCTTTGGGTTGAAATAAATAAAATTTCAATTTTACTAAATATGCCAATAAGTTGAGTTGTTATTTATAGTAAAGGCAAATTGTTGTTATATTCACCCTTTATAAATGAAAATCGTAAAAGCGATTAGCGTTGTGTACAGTGGAAATGAGTTGTTTTCTGTAACGTGACATTCTATAAGTTTAGCACACAAATGTCACTAAACAAATCGTTGTAATAATTGTTATTCATAAATTAAAATCGAACAAGCGTTTATATAGGGCTAAAATGATTTGCACAAACATTGATAAATGACTGAAACGATTTGCACAAACATTGATTGTGCACTTTTACAATGATTTGTACTCATGCACAGTGTGATTTTCATCCAGTTGTGGCCGACATAGACGTCATTGTGTAAATCATTATACCATCGTGATTTACACAGTGACGTCTATCTTTTAGACAATGAGCTTTGTCTAAGTGAACGATACTTACCATCGTGATTTACACAATAACGTATGCAGGCTACGTGCTATCGTGATTTGCTTTTACGGGCTATGTCTATATCAACGATATTTCCTAATCACTTTTATGGGTGATTGGGGTTTAGGGTTTAGGGTTTAGGTTTTGAGGTTTGGGGTTTAGGTTTTAGGTTTAAGGATTTTGGATTTTACTTCAATGATACAAAATGAGTTAACTTCTTAAATACAAATTGATTTTGTTCACAAAGACAAACAAAGACATATCGTTCTCGTTGTAACTTCGTAACTAGAAATCCACATGATTTACAATCACATTCATATATAAAAAATATTAGTATTTAGTTGCAATATCTATGGGAGAACATTTTCGTCAAACACATATCTATCTTTTAAAGACTCTCATTTTTACAGAAGAGATTACCAAAACATCCATATCGTTCATTATCGAGTTCATTTCTTGTTGCAAAGTGATTCTATATGCAGTTAATGATACATCCTCTCCAAGAAAATGAGCTCATTAGTAATGGCAGCCCACTGCACCATTTTTCTCAGACTGAGGTTGATTCTTAGATACTCTAGCAATGGTGCACTCTTAAGAATATGCTTCACAAACTTCACCTCAGGCACTATCACCTTGAAGGAGTCGATGGGCTACATGATAAATTGCTTTTACGTATTTGCCATGAAGTATATCGAACAATTTTTCAAATGCTTTTATTGTAAATAATGTTTTAAAAATACAACTGTAAAAGTTCAACCATAAATGTTGAAACGATTGTAAATGATTTTAAACCATTTACCTCATTTAATTTCAGACCATCTAAAATAAACTTAGCATTATCTTGCTTTATATTTATTCTAGTCCACCGACCGATCTTTGGAAAACCAAAAATCGCAGGGCTACACTGAGAACGCAAGGTGACAATATGCTCCCACAATCAGGCCTACAAAATCATATATATTAGTAAAACTATAACCTTCAACTATCTTAGTCTACAACTACAAAATATGTAATAAACAATTATCTGGACAAATGGCCAAAACTCTGCGACGGTTTTTGTACCAGTACTCGCACGGTAAAGTTGACTGTACAAGTGTGCGAGCATAGCAGAACCCTATGTATAGTTGTTGACTTCATCTAAGTCTCCCAAGAGTTGCAGCCACAGGTAACTTATTCTCGATCCAGACAAATCAGAAAATAAAGTAAGTCCAAAAAAATAAAGAAGGAAGCCGTGCAACTCTTGGTCAGCTCTTTCAGATGCACATGTAGAGGATCGACCTTCCCATTTATTATAGAAAGAATAAACTTTCATCGATGTAGAATTGCTTCCACCAGAAATACATTGCCTCAAGTCCTCCATCAACATTCCTAGAAGGGTCATGCACTTGTCCCTTGCGGTATAGTTTGAATCTCGAAATATGATAGCACTTCCATGATACTTAAGGCTCGTAATTCACACCACATCTTCTAGGGTCATGGTGATCTCAAAAGAATTAAACTGGAATGTGTTCATCTTATTATTCTACTTATTTACCAGGTGGGTTATGGTGTTCTAGCATGTTTCAAAAGAATGCTGGTCTAGAAGGCCACCGAAGTACATATTTCGCAATCGATCCTTCTGATATTCACTCAGTTGTCCATACCACGACAGAACTACAGGCCACTGACACCGC
Organism: Nuphar pumila; assembly: GCF_984573655.1. NCBI lineage: Eukaryota > Viridiplantae > Streptophyta > Magnoliopsida > Nymphaeales > Nymphaeaceae > Nuphar > Nuphar pumila. The sequence continues at coordinate 101,106,489 of NC_143252.1, read as the reverse complement.
CCTCTCAGCTTTTCACTTGGTTCTCTACTTCTCTTGTGACCTCCCTGTAACACAAAATAACATATTATTCGTATCAAATCAAAATTAGTCTCACTTATACTTCTACACGTCGTTGTACATAATAATCGCTATAAATAATAATCGTTGCATACTCGCTATACCTAGTAATCGTTATTACAGTAATCGCTATACATAATCATACATATAATAGTAAACTGTTCACAGTAGTCGCTATCATAGTAAATCGTTCATAGTAATCGCTATCACAGTAAATCGTTCATAGTAATCATTATCACAGTAATCACTATACATAATCATACCTATAACAGTAAATCGTTCACAGTAATCATTATCACAGTAATCACTATACATAGTAATCACTATCACATTAATCACTATACATAGTAATAACTCTAACAATAAATCGTGACAGACATGATCAATTTACGTACCTTGGTCACACTTTTCTCATCTTCATCCCCTCCCTCCATCCTATGACTTTCTTCTTCCTTCATTTGCTCCTTCGACTCCCTACTCTGCTTTTCAATTACTTCTTTTCTATTTTCTTCTTTTCATCCTCTTGCTTTTTCCTTTCTTTTTCCTTCTCTTCATCCTCCTGCTTCTTCCTTTCTCTTTCCTTCTCCTGCTTTTTCCTTTCCCTTTCCTTCTCTTCCTCCTCCTGCTTCTTCCTTTCTCTTTCCTTATCTTCCTAATCCACCTTTTCCTTCCTTTGCCTTTCCTTCTCTTCCTCATCCTAATGCTTCTTTCTTTGCCTTTCCTCTTCCATCTTCATCATTTTCCTTTCCTTCTCTTCCTCCTCATTCTTATTATTCAATTGCCTTTTCTTCTCTTCCTCCTATTCTTTATTCTTTTTTTGCCTTTCCCTCTCCTCCTTCTTCTTCCTTTGCTTTTCCCTCTCCCTCTCCTCCTCCTTTATTTGCCTTTGCTTTTTCATTCTCTTCCTCTTTCTTTATTTGTTTTTCCTTCTCTTCATCATCCTTCTTTTTCTTCTTCAGTGATCATTCTTTCTCATGCTTCCTTTGATCTTTAGCCTCAATATCTGATAGATATTGCTTCGCATAATACAATTTCAACGCTTTGTCCCTTTCTTTATCATTCTCAATCTTCATTATAGTTTGGTACCCTTCATAACACTCATATAGATGGGAATAACGAATCATTTTATTAAGTCTCATGAAATCGAACGACAGAGAATTTCTTGTCTGACGAGCTTTAGACATTTGCTAACCTACACAACACATAAATTTAACCGCATCATTGTATGTTATAACCGCCTCTCCAAGTATATAATATTATAAATTATCCCATTCGTTAAACAATCACCAACATTACAAATCATCGCAATATTTGGCTTCATAAGTAAACATCATTTGTAAGATTTAGCAAACTTAAGTACAAATTGAGGTAACTTCATAAATACACATCGCTACTGCTTTAAATGTATAAATAGTTGTTGCTTCAAACTTACAAATTGTTGTAGCAATCACAACCTTCATAAGTACATATCGTTGTAATGTTTGGGCTTCATACATAAACATTGATGTACGATTTATCAAACTTAAGTACAAATTATGGTAATTTCATTAAATCATTACTGCTTCAAACATATAAATCATTGTAGAAATCGCAACCTTCATAAGTATATATCATTGTAACGTTTGGGCTTCATACGTAAACATTATTGTACGATTTATCAAACTTAAGTACAAATCGTGGTAATTTCATTAAATCATTACTGCTTCAAACGTATAAATTATTGCTGCTTCATAAGAACAAATTGTGCTAACTGTTTTTCGATGCCCAGAAGGTGGATAGGTATAAATCATTTTGTTTCAGTATAAAGATATGTGTTATTTAGCATGAATAGTAAAACCAGTTGTAAGATTTAGCATTCAGATTTACAAATCGATTTGTTTGCATAACAAAACCTTACACGAAACTCACCAAAATGATAAGAGTTTTGGTAATCCGACAGTGAAGGAGAAACACCCAGAACCATAAGGTAGACGCAGCCGATGGTGACAATGATGATGCAACTGCGTAGACGACGACAAATGATGTTTCGACGACAGCAGACAACGACAAAGGGTGCTCCAACGACAGCAGACGAAGGTAAAGATTGCTCCAGCGACAGCAGACGACGACAAAGGGTGCTCCGACGGCAACAAACAACGACAAAGGGTGTGTCGTCAAAGGGTACTCCTATTACAACAGATAGTGCAAAAGTTTACTGCTTAGGGTGAAAACAGAACGTTTGGACTTTGAAGAGTTAACATAATTCTAGAACTGACGTTTTTACTTTTCTAAATAAAAGGTCTTGAACCGTCGTTTCACTTTTCTAGATAGAGGACATTTTTGTCATTTTCTCAAACTATCATTTCTTGGCGGAAATGGCGGGAAAGGGTACTTAAGTCTTTGCAACCGCACCGGACTCCGATGCTAAGTGATGCCGACACACACGGGGATAAGAGCCCCACGAGCTTATATACATGGTGCTCATTCGGACCCCCAAACACGCACTGTAGCAAACAATGCGTCTTTGGGGGGGGGGGGACATATAACCTGGTTAGTTTTTCCCTACTCTACAAAGCCATACAAAAGCCTTGTAAATGGAGGCATAAATTGAGAACATATATAGTTAGGAAAACCCAATAGAATTGCCTTGTGTTCTCTTTGGATCGTTTGGTTTGTGCTTGGGAAAATGGGTTCAATGGTAACCGTAGCTCTCTCTCTCTCTCTCTCTCTCTCTCTCTCTCTCTCTCTCTCTCTCTCTCCCCCTTGTGCATGATAATATGTATGAAGTTTCAGCATGCTGGTTGTGTGGCGACAGAGTTATGGGAGAGCACTCATGAGCAGGTTGGGAGGGAAGTGTGATTTTAGACTGTGCCGAAGATGAGTCCACACGCTGCCTCAGCTAATGAGCACATGGACGGCCACCATAAGCAGAAGCGAAGGTATCTTAGGGCGACCAGATAAACCTTTTGTTTTCGTTTTTTTTTTCCCTCTGTTTTGCTACGGACATCCCGTACGAGTAACTTAGATCTATACTTTTTGATGGTAACCCACTGCTCAGTTCCATGATGGTAACCCATTGATGGTGATGATTGTAGGTTTCTTAAGGATCAGGTCATGCTGAACGTGAGCGTTTTTGCTCATGCCGACATCGTGGCCATCCGATTTGCATTTTAAAAAGCTCAAAAGTCAACAAAACCACGTGGCATTCATCTAAAATGCAAACAGACGGCTACGATGTCAGCATGAGCAAAAACGCTCATGTTCAGCATGACCTGATCTGCTTCCCCCGAGGTGGGGGATCCTGATTATATGTAGCACACAAGGCCGGTGACTTCATGTCCAAGTCTTTCTTTAGGAGGGTTGCCCGAGTCCAAGACAGGGATCAAGTTGTCCCTGACCCCGTTAGTGGAGACCCACTGTCACAGTACGTCTCTCTCTCTCTCTCTCTCATCTCTTGATCTTTCTTTGCAGCACGAGACCAGTAGAGTCGTTGAAATCAGTTGGGGGTGGAACCAGCTAGTTCTTGAGCAAAGTGGCTGTAGGGTACAATGTTGGTGTAGATATTGAAAACATATATGGCTTTTTTTTTTTTAGTTTTCATTCAAGGGATTTCATGTGTAATCGTTGAAGGGTTTATCTGACCACTTGTAATTCAGACAGCTTCAGTCATCGTGAACTAAGTTAAGTGCCAATGCTATATGACATTACATTCTGAGAAAATCGTTTGTACTCGAGAAGTTTCACATGTTTAGATGCCTGATTCCTTGCAACAAGAGCTCATCATCTCTTAAGCCACAATTCTTTCGTGTCATATGGCCGTGTATTTTGGTGCAAGTGCTTTATATATATATATATATATATATATATATATATATATATATATATATATATATATATATATATATATATATATATATATATATATATATATATATATATATATATATATAGTAATGGATCGGTGCTAAACTCATTTGAAGCTTAAACAGCATACGTAGGTTTTTTGGGTTTATTTTATTTTATTTTTAAATTCTGACCGTGATGTGATCTATGTACTTGATTTTATAGGGATCAGCTGTTTGAAGACTTTGATTGTGGGTGGGTTTTTATAAAGTTTGAAAAATCAATGGTCCAAAATCTTTGTAAATTTTAGAGGCTCCAAACATCATTTTTTCATCTAAAACACATGATCTGTGGATTCTTAGTAAATCGATTATGCCTAACACATTTATAGGGCCGGAACTGCATAAAAAGAACTGGAGAGCTGGAAAACCCATTTAGCACGCTGTTTAGCACCAAACACGGACCCATATATATATATATATATATATATATATATATATATATATATATATATATATATATATATATATATATATATATATATATATATATATATATATATAAAGGTAAGGAACTAATGACCTAGAAATCATAGGTGCAATTCAATCTGACCACGACCACAGTTCCTTGGCTAAGGATCAAGCCTTGGATCTGTTTTTTCAGACTCAAAAATATGATCTCTTTTTAGTTATGAAATTTTGGCACATTGTGAGCTATTGATTTTTTAACCCTTTAGAAACCTAATTATCTGTCATGATTCAACACAAGTTTCTTAGTAAACAAACCATGTAGATGGCATCTGTAACATTTGATCTATAAAAATTGAAATTGTTTTAAGAAGAGTGATTGCTATTCATTAGTATAATATTTACCCAATATATACTTTTTTTTACTTTTTTTAAAATCTCTTGATTTTATAGGAATGATCATCCGATCCTAGGTTTTTATAAAATTTAAAAATTGATGATTTATTATTTTAAAAAATATTTAATACTTACAAATGCTTACAAAATATCCAAATGGATCATGCCTAACATATTTGAAGTGTCAGAGTTGTTAAAAACAACCTTTTTAGTCAGCTATTACTTTTCATATATATATATATATATATATATATATATATATATATATATATATAGAGAGAGAGAGAGAGAGAGAGAGAGAGGAGTTGAGAAGGGATTCCAAGACTAAATGATCAGCCCGTTTTGGACCTGGCTCTGAGGATGAGTCCTGCCCACGTGCAGCTAGAGTTTTGGTGTTTGTGAAGGTTGTATTATGTGCACCTGTTGAACTTGAGAGTTCCAACCCAAATTGCACCCCGAAATTTGGGGCACAACCAAGTTTAGGTTGGGTCTGAGCGAGGACCTGAAACTCAAGACGCAATCTCAATTGATTATACAAGGAGCAGATGCAGTGATCGGTGACACACAAGAAGTCACAAAAGCGATCCAGTGATCGTGTTCTTTCTCGGATTTTCTGAAAGATTTTCCTCCTTGAGAATACAGTGCCTTCCATTCTTTAATTCCTCTAAAGTCCCTACGTCTAAGGCTGGAAACAAACAGGAGAAGCGTTATGCCCACACAGTTAAAATAAAAAATAAAAAATTTGGAGAACATTGCAGAAAAGAACCAGAAAACTCAAAACAAATGACACAAATATTACGATAAGATCAGGATATTTTGATGAAAGTGCTAACATCACGATAACATTCAAAGCGGCTTTGGGCTTTCATAATGACACTGACATCCCTTACAAAGGCGTATTGGTATGACAGCACTTTTCAGGCATTTCATTGCATGGATGAACGGCATCAGTGAATGAAATCTAAGGGACCCGATGGTAGGCTACCCCTCATAGGGATGTAAACGGTTCAGATTAGGGTAGGATCTAGGCATTATCAAATACAACAATCAAGTTTGGTCTAATCAGGTTCGGATGTAAACAGTTCAGATTTGGGTAGAATATAGGCATTATCAAGTCCGACTTAATCAAGTTTGGTCTAATTGGGTTCGGAGTCAGATTCGGATGGAAAAAGATAAAAACCAGATTCAGATAAAAAAAGATAAAACAAAACCTACCAAACCTGGATGTGACTAGCTTAAAATCCGGTATGTACAATTAATTGGGTTGGGTTTGAATGCAAAACTTAATACCAAACCCACTTAATGCACTCAGATTAGGATCGGGTATCAGATTGCGCCCGAACTGTTTACATCCCAAACTCCTCATCTACAATCAATTTTGACGAAAGTCCACCAACAAAAACAGATTTGAAGCCAATCATTTAAATTATCGCCTTCAATAACGTGATGTTTCTGTTATGCTGGATCTGAACTTTGGATACTCTTCCTAGCATGAAGCACAGCCAGATCTTTAAAAGAAGACCTTGCATGTGGGAAATATACTGGTTAATTTATTTGAAATGTTTACACCAATACAGGAGTAACTACAAAATGCTGGTGTTTCTTCAAAACTGTATTACCTCCCCACTGCCAAGAGGCAAAGTGAACAGACGATAATTAAAAAAAAAAATCCTCGTGGTGCCCGCGTTCTTCAAAATTGCATACCTCCTCACAGCTAAGAGGCAAAAGAAATAGAATAACACAAAAGTAAAAAATTGCACCTCAGGAAGATTTGCCTGGGGGCTATCATCTATGCTCTTCTTCTCTCTGGATCTCTTGGATGTAGTTATTGACAGAAGGATCATAAACCACAGCCATTTGAAGGTACATGATTGCCTCATCTTTCTCACCCTCTTGAGACAGAGCACTAAAAAACCAGAATGGCAGAATAAATATGGTACGCATTTGTGCATGTGCATGTGCATGTGCATGTGCATGTGTATGTTTCTACTGGTGAGGAAGCAGGTCGCTAATGGGTTTTCATTGAGATAAACCCACGCAGGAAGAATGCACCTGCCAGCAGATGTCGCCTAGCTTCTGCATTATCAAGACGATTAACAGGTCTCATTTACACATGAGCACATGAGAGTGCAAACGTAGATAGTTTGCTGATGTCTACTCCAATGGTGGACGTTGAAAAGCTCGCCAAATGTTTTTAACCTTTGATAATTCCGAAATACGATCAGCTACCAACATCTTTTTCTGAAAACATTAGCCCTACCAGGAAAACAAGTGATGGTCCAAAATTTCAACAACTAGCGTTAAGAGCTTAGCAAACTCGTCAACATTCACCAAGGATGCAGGCACGCGAATCTCTCTCTCTCTCTCTCTCTCTCTCTCTCTCTCTCTCTCTCTATATATATATATATATATATATATATATATATATATATATATATATAGGGGAATCAAAACCTCCCCGATGCAAACCCTCCCAAACATCCCCAATGGAAATTTTTTGGTATTTTTATTCAAAATTATGACTGTACAGATGTGTTCAGCATGATTGATTTACTATAAATCGAAAATTGGATCATGAATTTTGGATAGAGAAAATGATATTTTGAGCCTCAAAATTTTATGAAAATTGTAGGCGGTTGATTTTGAAACTTATAAAAACCTATCCATGCATTGGAATCAAATGCTCCAAGAACTGATTCATATAAAAATAAACATATATATCTGTATGATTGAAATTTTGAAAAAGACACCAAAATTCCAATACTGGCTACTAATGAAGGAACTAATGAGTAAAAGTCACTCTTTTCTTCAAAAAAATTCAATTTTTTGTAGATCAGATGTTCCGGATGTGATCTACATGGATTGTTTAGTAGGAAACTTGTTTTGAATCATGTGATTATGACAAGTAATCAGGTTTTTAAAGGGGTCCAAAAATCAATGGCCCACAATGTGCTAACATTTTATAACTCAAAAGATCACATTAGAAAAGCACGACCCAAGGCTTGATCCTTAGCAAACAAACCATGCCTGAACACAACTTGCACCAATGATTTCTAGCTCATTAGTAGCAAATATTTTCTCATATATATATGGAAAATAGAATATGTTTACCTACCAAATATGTTTGCTGATATGAATCGAGATTCTCATAGTTTTTTTTGTAAATCTAACCCTACAAATGCATTTGGCACGATCCATTTGCTAGGAATAGACTGTTGGATTATCGTAATAGGATCAAGAAATGTGATTTTTATACTTAATATTTATGAAAATTCTAAGCCATTGATTTTCAACCCTTAAAAGATCCTTCTTATACATCGTAATTGGATAATCCAACAGTCTTTTTCTATAAAACCAAGCATCTAGATCACATCCGTAGGGTGAAAGTTTCAAAAAAAAAAAGCCTATGAAAATCTTGGTTCATACCAGTAAACATATTTGGTTGGTAAACATATTTCAGTCACCCATATATATATATATATATATATATATATATATATATATATATATATATATATATATATATATAGTGTGTGTGTGTGTGTGTGTGAGCCATGAGTTTTTGACAGCGCAGACCTGGCAAGCGTAACCAAGCCCTTGAAGTAGCAAGCTTTCTCCCATGGATCTTCCGGTTCCTTGAATTTTGGTATTCTTTTTAAATGTTCAAGTCCTTCCAACTTCCTCCCCTGCAGAACCAAAACAAAGAGAAACCACATGGTCATAAAACAAGATTATTGATATAGAGTACTGCCAGTTAGAATGCTCATTGTCGCATTTATTCTGACATCGCATTAATGGGCACATGTTACAAAGGATGGTGATGAAATGTGTCTCATTTTGATCAAAGGTTGAGAAAATTCAAGGTCTTCATATCCTTGGTTAAAGAACAATATTTAGAAAAGGTATAATCTTGTTATTTTGACTTGTTGCTCATGTGAGATTTACACATGCCATCCCAATAGCAGTTTGATCATTTGTAAATGAATTGTTGGCTAGAAATAAAAATATACCTGTAAGAACAGTGAAACTCCTGCTCCCAAATGTGCAGAGATCAGAATGCCTTCCTTCTCCTCACACTTGATCTGTTCATTTAAGAAGTTAAGGAAACGTTACCGGCCTAGTGGTTCTACTCTTCAACCGTGCTCTTTAGTCTACAATAAGATGCTTACATTGTGTTTTCTTTTGACCGCTTTATATTTGATAAACAAAGCTGAGTAACAACTTCATACCTTGCTAATAGCATGACCAAAATATTCAGCAGCTTCAGTCAGCAGTTTCTTGGAAAGCAGTATCTCACCCATAGCAATCAACGCTTTTACCATGTCAGGATCCTTCTCAATTGCCTGTCTGTGATACTAGAAATATCAAAAGTTCATCTTTTCAGCTGGTAAAAAGCATTAAGAATTAGCAGGAGGTTCATCTTTAGTCACAAGAATGATAACAGTGGATCATGAATAGCTTCACCATGGAGCATGTTTAATGCTTTACATTTATGATACAAGCAAGATCTTAACTATCGAGTTTGCCAATAAACTGATATAACAGGAACCAAGTATTTCTGAATAGGTGATGATTTTTTTTTGGGTGGGGGGTGGGGGGAGTAGGAGAGAACTAACTTTATCATGCTAAGAAACTGTGATGTTATTTACTCATGCCAGAATACACACATTTGACTCCAATGCAAGCAGAGAGGTTCCTTGGTTGTTATTTGTGTACATCAGGTTCAAGCTTTTGATTCTAGAGAAAGAGTTTAAATTGAATTTTCCAGTATATATTGGACCACAATTTGCAAAGTTAAGGTGAATTAAACAGAAGAGATCAAGAGTTGGCAACACAGAGGGATCAGTACGAAAGTAAATCTAAATATGAATTTGCACAAGTTTATGACAATCTAAATATGAATTTGCACAAGTTTATGACAGTAGGTGACTTGAAACTTTTCTATCTGGCTTCTTTATTTTACCACAACAAAAGAGGATGTCTGACAAGTTTGATAAGCATATTCATGGTTTACACGACCGAATGGATGTAGCATGTACCTTAGTGTATTTCAATTTTCAACAGATCTTTAAAGGTTTTGAGTACAAGCCTTCTATATCAGTATACATTTAAAAGGCAAATTAGCCCCAGGATTACTGTAAAATTTGCCCAATGAAGTGAAAGCTATCTGTTATCTATTACTTAATATGCATGTTGCGATACTTTAGAAGATTATTAAGCAGTCAATCTTCACAGAAAAAAGATTAAAAAAAAAACAAGTGGTAGTATTGCAGTACTTTAGCAATGGAAGTGCCGCATCTTCATTCCCTGTTGCACGATATTGCAGAGCTATCTGTAAAAGGACCCAATATAATTAGATGAACCTTTTGAACACAATTTATATTAATCTGACACCCCAGCTTACTTAAACTTACAGCAAGGAGCTCATCAGGAACCAGTTTCTCTACGGGAATTTTCACTGGCCTTACTGGCCTGGGTCTTTCACGTAATCCAAGCTTCTGACGAACATAAGGATGCTTCAATGAAAGTTGCTGCAAATGTCAAATGGTCAAGAATTGCAATGAGCATGCTGAACAAACATCTGAGAAAAAAAAAACAAAGAATAACATAAACCACCACAGAAAAGTCGATGGAAAGGAATATAATAAGGTGGAACAAATCTCAATAATCACCACATAGAGATCAATCCCATTACTAGAGTAAAAAGGGAATGCGAGAAAAAAATAATTAAGATGTGTGAAGCATGAAGTGCTTAAGAAACAAAAGGGAAGGCGAGTAAAAAGCAGCTATTGAAGTGACTTCAAAGTGATTTTAAAAAGTAAACAAATTTGTGCTTCCACTTAAAGCATTTTCCAATCCTTTTACCCAAAAATACTTTTCATATATGCAGGTTTTATGATAAAGCATAATTTTGAAAAGTACAATTTCCCAACAATAGAATTGTATTCCAACACAGTTTGATTTCATATTCGAGAAAACAAACTGCTCTGCTTCAATTCATTAAACAAAAACTGCCCATCTGCCATTTGACAACTCAAAAAATTCATCAAACACAAACTGCTCTACTGCAATTCACCTTTCGGAAGAACAAAAGAATATGGAGCAGAAGCTATGTCACATGGGTGCGGGTGCGGGTGCGGGGATTCGGCACTTCCAAAAAACCCGGGTGCGGGGGTGCGGCAGGGGAAAAAATGTAATATATATATATATATATATATATATATATATATATATATATATATATATATATATATATAAATATAAAGGGGAGAGAGAAAATCCTTTACGCAAAAAAGGATTTGAAAAGCTCCTGCCAGGAGCTGTCAGCTGCTGACAGCTCCTGCCAGGACTGACAGGAGCTGCCTTTTCAAATCCGATTTTCTCTGCTGACAGCTCCTGTCAGCAGCTGACAGGAGCTGTCAGCAGATTTTTTTTTTTTTTAAAAATTCGCAGGAGCTGCCTTTTCAAATCCGATTTTCTCTGCTGACAGCTCCTGTCAGCAGCTGACAGGAGCTGTCAGCAGTTTTTTTTTTTTTTTAAATTCGCAGCCCATCAACAGCTGTCAGCTGATTTTTTTAAAAAAAAAATTTGCAGCCCATTTTAGAGGGCAAATTTAAAAAAAAAATCCAAAAAAAAGGACCTAAATGATCCTGGGTGCGGTCAACGCACCCAGGATCACCGCACCCAGGATCGGGTTGACCGCACCCGGTGCCGCACCCACACCCTCACCCGCGTCGAGTCGCGTCGACGCGGGTGCGGCACCCTGCTAGCCGAATCCCTGTGACATAGAGCAGAAGCTTACCTGAACTGCAGTCAACGAACTATTGGTTAGCCAATAGACTAGACTACCCTGCACAAGCAAGAAGACAATGGGAAGACAGCTTCAGCACACAAGGAGAATTCATTATTGAAAGATATAAGAGATTATGTGCATCAGACCAAGTGAGTCTTTTGCATAGCATCAACTTTATATTCACATCCTCCAAACAGTTTTCAGTCCTGTGAAATAGAAACTTGTTTTACAATTTCAACTACTGACCTAAACAAATTCAAAGTTAGGCAACCTGTATACATGTTTTAGCGTTTGTTGTATGCTATAGAGTTGAAGATAAGCAAAGTATCATGGCCAGAGTTGTCCTAGATCTTCAACAACTTTTTTCATGTATTATATGTAGTGATATTAATGTCTTTCTAATGATCAACTCATGCAAATTTTTTTGAACGAAATGTCCAGTCATGTAAAAATGCTCTCTCTCTCTCATCACGCATATATACCATCAAGAGTGAACAGGAGCTATTCTTGTTTTGACCTCATTCTCAGTCGCAGAATGCCACATTGAAACGTCCATCATCTACTTCAACGTGGCACAAAAGAACCACCACCTACCCAATACAGTCCTCTAACCACCTTCTCGACACTTAAGAGTACTAGTAAGCATGCCTCTTTTTAGAACCAGCGGGCTCACAAAGGATCTTGGCTACAAAAAAGGAATAATTAGCTAAATTTTGGAATGGTGTCAACTTTCCTACTCAGGCTTCTTTTCACTTTCCGATAATCAATATTATATATACATTTTAAGAGTATGCTCACTAAGTTAAATTGTTGGTTCCTTTAGAAAATCCATGTAACAGACAATTAACTGCTTCATGTAATTGAGCTTAATTGGGCAAGTACCAATTATAAGAACAATAAGTTCCTTTCCTGGGTACAGAAAACCCAATAAACAATTAAAAGTAGAAAGAAGTTCCATACCTGAGGCACCCAAAATCCAATAAATAGGATGGGGATCGTTAGAAACTCCAACCAAAGCTTATAGTACTGCCAACAGAAAAGCAATATTTACAGCTGAAGCATCTATACAGCAACGACATGGTTAAAATGCTGACTGAAAAAATAGGTCTAGAAATATCATACAACTTGCAACTAACCTTCTGAAGTAAGCCCATTACTCCAGGCAATCTCTCACCCTTAAACTTCTGGAAAGAGATCTGGGAATAGAGTAGGAGGAACTATAGCTCTCAACTGTTGTGATGGTACAAAAAGTGCAAGCAATTGAACAAATCCAAACACTACAATTCTACAATAAAAGGTTGAAGCATGGAGATTTCCATCACATAGAAATTGGTATTTTCAGTATCAGACAAGCCAAGGCTGAAAAACAGACACACATTGCATGCATGAGCGTACATGCACACATATAAATACAAAATATTAAAGGGTAGATTTCAAAACAACTATTTATGATAAAACAAAAGTCAATGCATAATTCTTTGATAATTCATATAAAACTGTTTAATATGAATATAAAAATAGAACAATCAATATGCACACACTGTCACATAGACACACCTGGGAGGTCGTCGTACCTGTGTTGACAGGGGAGCAGGTACCGGGCGCAGTGCAGGTATGCCACGGATCGGGTCCTGCACTGCGCCAGATCGGGTCTGCATTAAAACCCTGGTTTGACCAAGGTCAAAGGGGTGGGGCCATTTTGGTCCCGCCCCACCCTCTCCCGATGCCCTAGACCCTCTCCTTGGTCTCATTCTCGATTCGCCTCTCTCTCTCTGTCTCCGTCTCGATTTCCCATCTCATTTCCCCCTTCTCTCTCTATCTCGTCTTCTCCCTCTTTGTCTCCTTCTCTCTCGTCTTCCCGATCTCATTGTAATGAAGTATGCGAAAATATAACCTAAGAATGCACAAGTATTCACAAAGTCCAATAATGGACAAGCACTAAGGCACAAGAAAAATACAAGTAAGAAGTCCACAAGGGACAATACAAAAGCCTAAAAGGGCTACACAAGCATGAAAAGAAATAAAATCTTTATTAGAGAGAGACTTGGAATGCCATGCAATACAAGGGGTGAAGATCCCTATTTATACACAAAAGAAGAGGAGTGAGAGGCCATTGGGGGCTCCCACATGGAGTCGTTGGGAGCCCCCAACGGTCATATTTATGATCATTGGGGGTCCCAATAACTCTATGTGAGGACCCCCAATGCTATTTAAAAAAAGAGAAAATAACAAGAAAAAAAAAGTAAAAAATATAAAAAAAAATCTACTTAAGTAAAATAGTTGTTTCTAGAAACAACTATGTAAAAAGACTAAAATACCTCTATCGAGTATATATATGTATATATATATATACATGTATTTTAACACCCCCCTCAAATTTTACGGGGAGATGACTGAAAGTTTGATAAGAAGAAAAATAAAACGAGGAGCAGGAAGAGCTTTAGTGAAGAAGTCCACCAACTGGTACTCTAATGTGACATATGACAATGTAATAGTTTTTCTCAGATATTCGCCACGTACATAGTGACAGTCCATCTCAATATGCTTAGTACGCTCGCAGAAGGTATGATTGCTTGCGATGTAAATTGCACTTTTGTTATCATAGCGCATCTTCGAAGGTGTGGAGAGGACTATGCTCATATCACTGAGAAGACTTCGAAGCCACACAAGCTCCATGGTTGTAGTGGCCATTGCACGATATTCGGCTTCAGTTGAAGATACCAATACTTTATGTTGCTTCTTGCATCTCAACAGATCATCAAGTCACCTAAAAATACACAAAAAACAGTAGTTGAGACTTTATCATTGGGATTTCCACCCCAATCGGCATCAGAATAAGCAAACAAATCAAGTGAAGAAGATGAGGAAAGAAAAAACCCCTTGGTTATGATATTCTTGATGTATCTGATAATTCTTAAGACATCACTCATGTGCACAGTGGTAAGAGCACATTGAAACTAACTGAATGAACTGCGTGAGCTATGTCTGGCCGAGTGATGAACAAGTATGTAAGAGACCCAACAAGTTGACGGTAAGGAATAGGATCTTCGAGTAGAGTCTCATCTTCCAGTCTCAATTTGACATTAATGACTTCAGGGGTTTTTATCTTCTTATCCTCCGAAACACCAGACTTAGTATAAATGTCAACTACAAGTTTCATTTGAGAAAGAATGTACCCTCTGGGAGAGTACGCAACTTCAATACCTAAGAAGTATCGTAAGAATCCTAGATCAAACATATAAAAAATTTATTTTAAGATTTTATTAATGTCATTGATTTATTGCTTATCACTTTCAGTGATAATCATATCATCTACCTAAAGTAGAAGAATAACCACCATAGAACCTGTACTTTTCACAAAAAAGCAGGGTCAGTATAACACAATTGAAAACCCAGATGAGTCATCACATTACTAAATTTATCATGCCAAGCTTTTGAGGCTTGTTTTACACCATATAAGGCTTTTTTAAGTTTAATAATTTTTTTGTTCCCAATGCAAACCCCTGATGGAGGATTCATGTAAACTTCTTTACTTAATTCACCATTCAAAAAAGCATTTTTTACATCTAGTTGGTAAATATGCCATTGTTTGATAGATGCAACAGTTATGGGGTCCTAACACTAGTTATTCTGGCAACGAAGGCAAATGTTTCTTCGCGGTCAATATCATATTCTTTAGAATATCCCTTAGCCACTAATCTAGCTTTGTAACGTAATAAGGACCCATCTACGTCCTATAGATTTCTTTCCTATGAGTAACAAAGTTATCTCCCAAGTTGTTGTTTTTTCAAGAGCACTAAGTTCTAAATTCATAGCTTCAACCCATTGGGAAAGATTTTTTGCTTCGTTATAACGGGATGATTCATGAAATGAATGTAATGCAATTAGGCATGACCTATATTTTGATGCTAATGTGTCGTAGGATACGAACCTATTTGGGGGATTGGAAATAGGTTTGGATCTCCTAAGAGAAGCTTCATCTAGGTTTGAACTTTGGAAATATTTTTCTAAAGCATTTATAAGATTTCTTTGATCACGCCTGATATAAGTTTGTATAGGTCTATTAACAATGTCGTCACTTATATGTATTCTTTCCTCAATATTTTCATTATCATTTTCATTGATATTTAGGGGAATATCCCATTCGTCATTCAAATAATTATCATTAGAGATTAACTTTTCTTGTGGTAAAAGATCAAATAAAAATGTATATTCAACTTCATTGTTGTCTTTGGTCTTCTCAAAACCATTTTCATTTTCTAAAAAGGTTACATCTTAAGAAACATATAGTTTGTTATTTTCTGAATCAAAACATCTATATTCTTTTTTATTTTCCCTATAACCTAAGAATAAACATTGAATAGCTTTGAGAGACAATTTATCTCTTTTATGAAAAAGCACAAAGCACTTACAACAAAAAATTCTTAATCTATTGAAATCGGGTGTTCTTTAAAATAATTTTTCATAGGGAGATGTATTTTGCAAAGATGATGAGGTTATTCTATTTATTAAATAGGTTGATGTTAGAGCGGCTTCGGCCCAAAAACTTTTTGAAATTTCCTTAGAGATAAGTAGTGTCCTAGTAGTTTCCAAGATGTGTCTATGTTTACTTTCGGCTAATCCATTTTTTTGAGGAGTTCTAGGACATGATCTTTGATGACAAATTCTATTTGTTTCTAAATAATTTTGAAACTCATTTGATAAATACTCACCACCCGAATCAGATCTAAGGATAGAGATGTTGCTTGAAAAATGATTTTTGACAATTATATGAAATTTTTTAAAGAATGAGAAGACATCGAATTTTAAACTAAAAAAGTATATCCATACCTATCTAGTAAAATCATCAATAAACGTCACATAATATGAGTATCCTCCTTTTGATATGACGAGAGAAGGTCCCCAAACATCCGAATGAACTAATTCAAAAGGCCTCTTAAAAACAAAGGTTATATTTGAAAAATGAGTGGATTTCATTTTTCCAAAAATACAATCCTTACAAGCAAAATTTTTCTCATTACAAAATTTTTTCCCAATGAAAAAATGATACATCTTAGAGAAACTTTGATTTCCAAGTCTTTTATGTCAAGTTTCAATATTTTTATCTTGGACATAATTATAAAAAGAGTTGGTAGAAAGGTTTAAATAGTTCATGTAGTAGAGATCTCCCTTCTTATGACCTTGCCCAATCAGCTTCCCGGACTGGAGATCCTGCACGGAGTTAACCCTTAGATGAGAAGAAGATTCCACATCCATGATAAGATATATGAGAAACGAAAATAGGATTTAGATTTAATTGTATAACTCTAACATTTGGCACAAAAAAGGTTTTAAAAGAATTTAAAGTTTCAATATTTTTAATTTGTAAAGATGTTCCATCAGCAGTTAAAACATAAGAGGTTTTTGAATTAGAGCATAATTCGGATAAACCATTATCAAGAGGTGTTATATGAAAAGAAGCCCCCGAATCAAGGATCCAATAAGACATACCTGAAAGAGAAGAAGAGGCAACGATGACACCCGATTTAGATAGAGATTTGAGTAGAATTTGTAGTGCCTCCGATAGTTGAGCAAGTGAAAATAAATCATTTCCTTTGGTTGGTTCTTCGTTCTTTGGTGTAGTTTCTTCGACGGAAGCAACTTTGTTTTTAGAAGCTTCATTTAACTTAGGACAATATATCTGGTTCATGGCAATGATAACAAATGGCTTTCCTATAGTTTTCATTATAGTCATTTTGCCTCTCAAAGTGTGAAGGCTTATAAGTTTTAACATAATTGCCAGGCTTGGACACGGTTAAGACTTCATCCCCTCTTTTTATCATGCCAAGACGAGTTTCCTCTTAACATATTTCGGCAACGGCATCCTCTAAGGAAAGAGGTTTAGATCCATGGAGGAGAGAGGATCTAACTTGTTCATATTCGGGCCTAAGCCCATGTAGAAATTGGAAAAAGTGTTCTTTTTGCTAAAATACAGTATGCGTATGGATCTGGATCCAGATCCATACGCACGTTAAATAACACACGCACATTGTTGTTTCATTAATGGCATTTCTGTAATATCGTCTATTGTATATTTGCTTTTACTTTTTAAGGATTAGGGCTTGGTGGTCGTGTGTGCTTGAGCCGCCCCAGCCATTCTACATCTCTCTCTGCTTTCTGTTTTCTGTGCAGATTGGACTGCGGTAGAGTCTTCTCAAGACATCTTATATGGTATCAGAGCTTGAGGTTGCAGAACCCTACCAGAGAATCGTTTTAACGAGATCTTCCTGTGGTATCTTTTAAATCTAAATCCCTGTCGATAAAGTTTCTGGCCCTCTTTTCCTTCGATTCAAAGCATCACGCACATCCCTCGATATTCTTTTCTTAAACCTCTGTCGTAAGTTCCCTTAATTCTTTTCCTTTTGTTGTACGTCATCCTTTCTCGATTATGTTTTCTTTAACTTATCGTTATTTGTCTTTTGTCCCTAAGTCAATAAGTGTATCAGATAATCAATATCATTGCTCTATTCTGTGTTTCTTTTCTCTTTTCCTTGACGTCATTGGTATCAGGTTGTGATTTCCCTTTTAATCTACAACTTACACGAGTCTGAATCATTTCCTTTTACATATTGTTGAACGTCAGTCACTGTTATATCATTCCCAAACTTGTATTTATGTGTGTTTCAATTAGCAGTAAAACCAGTTTTGTGCTTATCTGCGCAACATCTATAGGCAGCCTATAACTGTTTAGATTCCAAAAAAAAAAAAGTTGTTTCTTCCCTTCCGCCCTGTTTGCTTATTCGTTGTTTCATCGACATGGATTCTTTTTCGGCATCCGGTCCCTCTGCAAATTTCTTAAATCAACTTGTTACAAAAAAACTTACTCATTCTAATTTCTTGACATGGAAGAGACAAATACTTCCGTTTATACGAAGTCAGGATCTCGATGAACATCTGGATGGTTTTGTTCCTGTACCATCACGGCTTATTTTGCAAGAAACCAATGATGAGAAGGGTGACATCATTACCAAATCTATTAAAAATCCAGAGTATACATCTTGGAGAAAGTGGGATCAATCTTTGGTTGCTTATATTACGTCAACACTCTCTCAAGAAGTGTTGGTGACTCTTTCAGATGATTTCACTACAACAGAACTATGGAATAAGATCTCTCAGACATATTCTCAGATATCTGAAGCTCGAGTTATGTACTTGAAAAATGAGCTTCAAAGTTTGAAGAAAGGCTCAATGACAGTTATGGAATACATAGGCCGCATGAAGAGTATCACTGATCGACTGGCTGTTATTGGAAGTGCTATTTCAGATAAAGATAAAGTACAACAACTTCTTAATGGATTGAGCCCTGATTTTGACATGTTTACCACAACTTTATCATGTCTTCCCCACTTGCCCAACTTTGACGATCTTCAGGCAAAACTTCTTCAGCATGAGATGATTATGAAACAAATGGCAGAAGGAAATCAATCAGCCCGTTCTCACTCAGTTTTGGCCATGGACACTTCTGCTGGCTTTGGACAAGGATATGGCGACAATCAAGGAGGCAGGAGCCGAGGACGTTTTGGGCAGGGAGGACGTGGTATTTTGCCTACACCTAATAGTTCAGGTGGTGTCTTTAATGCAGGGAATCAGAGGAGAGTGCCCACTTGGTTCTTATGTAACAAATGAGGACATGTGAAAGCCGATTGCTTGTTTAATTTGCAGAACAAAGGAAAAATAAACAAAATTGAAAATAAGCCAGCTACGATTATGGACTCGAAAGCACCATCTGCAGATGTGCAACAACTTTTACTATCCGCATTGTCACAAATGACGATCAAGCAAAATGAACAAGGATAATGGTATGTTGATTCTGGTGCTGCCACACATGTCATGGGTAATACGGGTAAGTTATCTCACTTATTGCCTTATCTTGAAAAATGTAGTATAGTTACGGGAGATGAAACTTATCACTCCATCAGTCATATTGGCAATGCACATATTCCTCTGTCAAAGTCCTCACTTCACTTGTCCAATGTCCTTCTTGCTCCTAATATTAAAAAGAACATTGTCTCTGTGGCTAAACTTGTTGACGATATGAATTCTTCAGTCGAATTTACTCCCTCCTCTGTTTATGTTAAGGATCTTCGAACGAAGGAGACGTTCGCTAAGGGAGAGCGACGAGGAAACATGTACGTCTTCAACGAGATTCTCTCAGTTCCAGTTCTCCAGTTGGAGCCGTCCAAGCATTCTTCAGTATCTTTGCCTTCAGAGTCTTTGTCTTTTCGTCCATTAGAATTTTTTGATTCATCTCATTGTAATAAGCCAAATATCTAGCACAGCCGCTTGGGACATTGTAGTCGAGGTTTCATTGAAAAACTTGTATCTGATGGTCTTGTTCCAAAGTCTAGTTTATGTTCCTTTTTAGAGAATAAAAAATGTTCATCTTGTGCACTCTGCAAAAGCCATGTTCTTCCTTTTCATGTTATTAATAAAAGAGCTTCAAAGCCATTTGAAATTGTTTCTTCCAATGTTTGGGGACCTGCGCCTGTTCCTTCTCTCTGACAATCGTTACTATGTTATATTTATTGATTCTTATTCTCGCTATACTTGGATATATTTCTTGAAACATAAACATGAAGTTTTCTGAATATTTCGAGAATTCCATTCGATGGTCAACACAAAGTTTTCCTGTAATATTGTGCATTTATAATGTGATGGTGGAGGAGAGTATTCATCGAATGACTTTATTGCTTTTCTTCGAGATAAAAGCATAAGTCGACAAGTTTCTTGCCCATACCCCTCAACAAAATAGGGTTGCAGAGAGGAAACACCGGCATATTGTTGAAAGTGCGATGAGCATGTTACATGACAGCAATGTGCCCATTGTCTTTGGACAAAAGTTTTTCACACATCTGTTCATGTCATAAATCGTCTTCCTATGGCACGCTAAGGAAATCTATATATGGGTTGAAACAGGCGTCTCGTTCTTGGTTTAAAAGTTTCTCCATGCAAATTCAAGGCTACGACTTTAGAAGATGCTCTCTAGACCACTTGCGGTTTATTTACCAGGAGACAAACATAGTTACACTTCTTATATATGTTGATGATATTGTGATCACGGGGAGCTCAGATAATCATGTGCAAGAAGTGAAGCGGTTTTTGATGAAAACTTCAAAATGAAAGATTTAGAGGAGTTGAGATACTTCCTTGGTGTAGAGGTAGACAGACAAGAAAATACATTGACACTCATGCAACAGAAGTACACTCTTGATCTTCTGGAAAGAGCCGGGATGACGAATTGCAAACCTGTCAACACTCCGAGTGTACTACATCAAAGGCTGAGCTCTGAAGATGGCCACCTTTGTATCAATCCTACAACGTATAGAAGTCTCGTAGGGATGCTGCAGTATTTGACTTTTACCAGACCTGATATAGTTTATGCTGTCAATCAGGTATCTCAGTTTATGCATGCTCCAACGGAAGGTCATATGGAAGCTGTGAAGCGTATTCTACGCTATTTGAAAGGAACTATAGGAGAAAAACTTGTTTACCGCAAAAACGATAACCTACATACATGACATGAACTCATCACTTATATAGACGCAGATTGGGCAGGGGATCCAGATGAGAGACGATCCGTCTTTGGATATTGTGTATACATTGGACATAATTTAGTGTCTTGGAGCAGTAAAAAACAAAAGGCAGTGGCACGATCGAGTACAGACGCAGAATACAGGTCGATGGCCGCATGCACGATAGAAGTTACATGGATTAGACACTTATTGAGTGACCTTGGGGAGACAATTATTCGATCATTTATCCTATGCGTCAATCAAAGCGCAATCAATATTGCATGCAACCCTATTCAGCATAGCAGAACGAAGCATATTGAGATTGATCAACATTTTATACGGCAAAAAGTCGAGATGAAAGAGATAGAACTACGTCATGTTCGAACAGAAGATCAAGTGGCAGACTTGTTTACCAAGAGGTTAACAGGACGTCAATTTTGGCTATTGAAGAACAAGTTGTACATGCTCCAAAACCATGTACAACTTGAGGGAGGGTGTTAAAATACAGTATGTGTATGGATTTGGATCCAGATCCATACGCACGTTAAATAACACACGCACAATGTTGTTTCATTAATGACATTTTTGTAATATCGTCTATTGTATATTTGCTTTTACTTTTTAAGGATTAGGGCTCGCTTGTCGTGTGTGCTTGAGCCGCCCCAGTCATTCTACATCTCTCTCTCTCTCTCTGCTTTCTGTTTTCTGTGCAAATTGGACTACGGTAGAGTCTTCTCAAGACATCTTATACTTTTTTCATTTGTTCTCTTCTAAATTCAACATCTTCACCTGCAACCCATTTGGGTTCAAGAAGAGGCAATTCATCCTATAAGGGGCTAAATGTGCTAAAATAATCACGGACGCTCATGTCCCCTTGCTTAATGGTACAATTTTTTTCTTGAAGAAAAATTTGTCTCGCAAGGTCTTTTGGGGTATACATACCTTTCATGAAGAACCATGCCTCGTTTGCTTTGCGAAATTTAGCTATGTTGGCACAAATCTTCAACTCCACGTTGTTCATAAACCATGCAAGTATTTTGGAATGTTTACTTTCCCAATCCTCAATCTTGGATTAGTGATCTTTAATGGCTTTGGTGCACACATTTTCCTCTAGAGCTTTTTCTTGTCCTCCTTCCATTTTGGTAAGTTTGAGTTGTGGTTCCGGAATGAAGCCCATCACATATCGCCAAAGCTTTTTGCCCTTGAGGTTGTTCTCCATGACGAATGCCCACATCATGTAGTTGGTGCCGTTTAGCTTGAAGGAGAGATCAATCTTGTGCTCACTCTCCATAGTGACTTAGAGAGAGAATGAGCAAAAAGAGTGGAAGAAATTTCTGAATCACAAACTATCAATGGATAGTTTTAACAAAAATCAAATGCACAACTTTGCTCTTATACCATGTAATGAAGTACGCGAAAATATAACCCAAGAATGCACAAGCATTAACAAAGTCCAATAATGGACAAGCACTAAGGCACAAGAGAAATATAAGTAAAAAATCCACGAGGGACCATACAAAAGCCTAAAAAGGCTACATAAGCATGAAAAGAAATAAAATCTTTATTAGAGAGAGCCTTGGAATGCCATGCAATACAAGGGGTGAAGACCCCTATTTATACACAAAAGAAGAGGTGTGAGAGGCCATTGGGGGCGTCCACATGGAGTCGTTGGGAGCCCCCAATGACTCTATGTTGGGACCCCAATGCTATTTAAAAAAAGAGAAAATAACAAGAAATAAAAAGTAAAAAATATAAAAAAGAATCTACCTAATTAAAATAGTTGTTTCTAGAAAAAAACTATGTAAAAAGACAAAAATACCTCTATCAGGTGTATATATATATATGTCCGTACATGTATTTTAACACTCATTCCCCCCCCCCCTCTCTCTCACACACACGCGCGACACTCCAGCGACCTTCGATAGTTGGTGAAGAGGTAGGAACATATCTCGATGACTGTTATAGGGTGTTTTCGGTTTTGTTAGGGTGTTTTTCAGTTTATATTTTCAGTTTGTACTTAGTATATATTTTCAGTTTGTATTCAATTTATATTCACTATAGCATATATATTTGGATATTTTCAGACTGAATATAGATTATCCATTTTTTGACATAATATAGATTACTATTTATTAGATATTCAGACTAAATGTTAAATTAATTTATGTTGTCTTGTTGAAAAAATGGATTTTTATTTTTTGAATTTATTTTGTATTTATGTGATTATATATATCGCCATGTCCCCGTACCCACATTTTTTGAAATTACCATGTTGTACCCTCTGTACCCTTACCGGGGGGGGGGGGGGGGGGAAGCTCCATTTTCCCCTCTCTTATTGAAAAAGGAAAGGGGAGGGGGTAAGAAATCCACCTCTCTCTCTCTCTCTCTGCCAAAGAGAGGGTTGCACCGGGGACAGTTAAACCCCAAAAAAGAGTGGGTCCGTGTATCAGGTCAGGGATTGACCCAACCCAATCTGACAAAGTACCAAGTCGTATCCAGCACCTGTACCTGCATTGACACAAATACGGGGCCCCTGGGAACGTAACCATGTGGCATAGATCCATCTCTATCTCTGCCTTGTCTCAATATCCGTAACATAAATGAGTCTATATCCTAAGAAGGAGCTCATTGAAATGGTTTTACTAGAATAAACACCACAGAATCATGATGACCTAAGTCCTACTATGACGATGACAACATTTCGTTTCATACAACAAAAAATTAGGCCAAACCAAAACAATGTAACACATCTAATAGATCAAGGAACTACCTGAACATTGACAAAGTGCATTCCAGCAATTAGTAAAGGGAAGACAGGTCCAAGAACACCGTGTGGATATTCAGTGAGATTTTGAAACCATAGGGCACCACCCTGAAACAAATTTGTTGGAAATTTAATGCACACAGTAGAAACGATGCAAATTTAATCCACAAGATTAATTCATTCTCAAAGACAACTCTCAAATCCCAATAAATATTACACCAGAATTTGATGAACCAGTACAAAGGTACAAAAATGAGTGATATCAGCTCAATATATACTCCAAGTATGAAGATGTATATATCAGTTTTTGGGGGATAGAAGGCAATAAGAAAAGAAAGAAATTTGCCCCATGACAGTGTTATCCTTCGACCCATCATCTAGCACAAGACAACTTTAGAAACCTACATCCATTACCGTTTGTAATTTTTCCATTTTGACTTACCCAAAAAAAAACTTTTGTTATTGCTTCATTTTATACAGGACACCACAAGAAGTTTGACTTTCTAGGAGAAATCCCATTCTTGTGACATAGCATCATACAGACAAATATTTGGGACCCAAAATGAATGCACTAAGGAAAACAAAGTTAATGTGGCAGATGTTGCCAATGCCTAAATACAAAGGTTTTTCACAGAAAACCACGGAAAGCTTTAAAGTTTGAACGTATGATGAAATCTAAAGAACTTCAAAAAAACTCAAATAAAAATCTCATCAAGACTCATTTTTCAGCATATTCTCTTACAGAATCAAATCCTTGGTGATTTGCTAATGACATCCTACGAACGCTCATCATCCACAAAATAAAGCACGGTGCCTGCAATTTTTAAGAAACAGAATTATGTCACAACCATGACTGATAGATAGACAAATTAAAGCTTCAAATAAAAGAGAATATCTTAATACAGATTGCAGAGAAAGAAATTACCTGGACAATAAAGGAAGCAAAGCTCCATAGATATGATGGACACCCAATTGAACGCTTTTTATCTTTGTAAAGCATATATTGTTCTTTAAAACTCCGTCCTGATGAATGTGGTGGTAATGGAGGAGGCACTTTGAGAAGACCGGTAAAGTATTAGTCTACTTTGACATCCAGATTTTATATATTTTCAGCATATTTTCCACAAGAAAGCACATTTGGGAGGGGCCATAATAGGCAAGCTGGGGGATAGTCCTGAGTGGGATTTAAACCCAAGAACCCTCAGCCAAAGATCACCTTTGACCCCACAATAAAATTCACTTGGGAATACATGATGTAGGCACAAAATACATGAAAATCATCAAGTTGATATAAGCTACAGGAACCTTGTAGAAAAATGTCTGACGCCTGATTGTTTAGACAAGCGTTGACAACACATAGATGCCAAAAGGCAGTAACTAAGTTCCACACGTCAAATGAAAGACAGGAACCTTAATAGTTTTACTTCAATATCGTGGATTTCAACTTACAGAAATGGAATCCAAGAAGATTTTTGTTTTTGTTTTTTTAGGGAAAGAACTTATGATATTTACATGAGTAGAATGATCCCTTGATTTCTCTATTCAATATATGACAGTTCAGATCATGTAAGTGCATCATTATCAGCAAAGTAACACATCTTTGAAACAAAAAAAAAAGTTCAGATTTAGAAGCATGCGGACATTATGGATTTGGGCGAGTCAGATATCCAACTGAACAAAAAGTAGTAAAAGATGAAAAACCCTTCTCCTCATCAGCCTAGACAAATAATCAGTTGGACCAAATTCATGTATACAAATCTGCTAATACTTTTCCAACATCCCACTATATAAAGTTGGCTTTTTTGTTTGCAATTTTAAAATTTAGATACAACAGAATCCACAAAACCAAAAAAATATCCGAATTTGATACAAATAGGAACTCAATTAGGTCATTTTACAAGTATATTTAGTCATGAAAAGGGTAGAAAACATTAAAGTTGGATCTAGTAACGATCCAAATCCAAACCCAAATTATGATAGATCCAAGTAGAGCAGATGCACTAACATCCTAACCTAATTTGAATATTTATATCCCTAGCTGCTGTCTCCAGAAGTTCTCAATCAATATTACATGAAGTTATGAAACTTCAACAGATTGCACATATTGCAGCACAAATAGATTGTGCGAATCTGACTACATGATCCAGTTGAGCATTTGAGTTTGCTAAGAGAAGAACAATTCGAGAATGATCACCATACTCACATTTAGGAGCTAATTCTGCAAACTTATCCACTTTCCTTAGTTGCAAAATATTTACTGGAAGTAATGTGATTCTGAGGGCCAGTGTAGAAGTAGAAATTACCAGCCACCTGTAGTGGGGACATGGGAGTTTCAAGTCAAACAAAAATGCAAAACAAGGAAAATGATGGCTAGTACGTAGCCTTCCATCTTCTAGCATTAGTATTTTGACAAGGGGGCGTTCGAGGGTTTCAACAGAATGCTGCAGTGCAGATGTATAATTTTCTCCACATAATAAGTTTAGTCCCCCAAATAAGCACAATTGTTTCAGATGTTGGATACAGAAACGGCTTTGTGAACATGTATTCTTAATTAAAAACAACTGATTATTTGAGATAAAACGTCATCTGTTTATCCTTATCTTCTTCACATGCATGTGAATGTGTCACACAAACAAAAGAAATTTTTCATCTGTAAAATTTTTCATCCTAGAATGTCTCATATGAAGATTTTTCTTTTCATGTGAGATTTTTTCTCACTTCCAAACATGGCCTATATGTTATGATGTTATCTTATTGTAAGAAATCTTAAATAACAACATCCATTTAGAATCTTTATGAATTAACAAAGTCTATCTACGGTGAATGGTTCCAGGTTAACCCCGACCAAGTCTGGATTCATGAAACGAGAGTCCCATAGCATCTGCTAATAGGAGGAACAAGAGATTGACATAAGTTTATACATATAGCCTATTTATTATATCAATAGCTCTTCAGGGTTCTTAAACTGATATCATATAATCAAAGTAAAGCTATCACAAGAAAATCAACCGGAATGCCTGCCGTTTGCACGCACATGAAGAAAAAACGCAAAAAAAAAGTATGTTTCAGCCTACGCCTAATGTTACCCCAAGGAGTAAGAGCACGTCTGGATACACCAAGGCAACTCCTAACACTGAAGTTTGGACCAGGAATCTGGCGTTGCCTTGGTGTTAGGATGATCCGGGCCGTATCCGAACTCGGTAAGAACACACGAAAAGGATAACTCTTGCAGTTGCAATTCCTCTAATTTCCAGCATCGGAAAGCCAATTCAATTCCCTATCATCGTTGACTACCAATACCACGTTTAGCAAAACAACATCCCGGGATCCCCCCCCAAACGCAAGCAAAATATCACGAAATGACGAAAATCAGACCCGAAATCGCGATTCGGCGTTGAAATTCATACCAGGGAAGGCCGGAAAACTCGTGGATGGCGTCGAGGAAGCCGACGACGTAATCGACGGGAGTGTACCACCCGCTCCCTTCCTGAACGATGTCCGAGCCAGCAAACCCTAGATCGGACGCGTCGGATTCGACGATCGGATCGTCTTCCCGACTCGATCCGAAGCGAGCTTCTTGGGCGGCTTCGGGGTCACGGCGAGAAGCGCGAGAAGAGTATGGTTTGAAGGAGACGAGTTTCGGGAAGCCGAGGGGATTCGGGGACGGCGTCTCGAGGAAGCCTCCGGGGTCGGAAGGAGGGAAGGGAGACGAGTTGAGGAAGGGAGGGAGAAGAGAAAGGGAGGGCGTTGGGAAGGCGCGGAGGCGACGCGAGCGCGGGAGGCGCCTGATTGCGTTGGCGAGCATCGCCTGATTCGGAAATGGAAGGAGCGGCAGTTCACTTGGCTTGGTGGCGACTTTACCAGAGGCGGGAAGAGCACTGCTGTACTTGGCTTTGTGAAAACGGATCGGATACAACCAGATCATCGTTGATCCGAATCCGAAACTGCTTAGTTGTTTCCAGTGTGCTGAATTAGAAATAGCGTCCAGGTTAGTGCAAGCATGTGAGAAACGAAAAAAATTAAACATGAAAGAAACAAGGAGAAAACAAATGGTAAGCTGAGAGAGAAGCGAAAAAAAAACACAAAAAACAAATGGGAAGCGAAAGCAAAAAAACAAGGGGGGAAGCAAAATGAAAATGAATTGAGAATAGAGTTTCTTTCTATGCTTGCCCCTTTTAACGGTGCTTTAGATACGAGACTAAACATTTTCAAAGCATTTTTTTTTGGAAAACAATAAATCACCAAGACTTTACAATTAAGTTATATTTTAAAACTTTTTTCTTGCTTGCCACGCATCTATGATGAGAGAGGGAGATGCATCATGCATGTAGAGCTGGTAAATGAGCTGAACGAGCACTCGTTTCTGTGACGAGCCAACCTGTTCGAGCCCTCAATGAACCCCAACTTAGAAAATATATACATTGTTTTAGAGACGGAAGAAATATGATTACAAAATAATACATTGTTTTGGAGATATAAGCAGTAAAATTTTACAGTTAAACCTACTTTTTTGCAAATCAAGTTGTTCATTATCATCGTGTATATTTCTTACTACTTATTTACGCCATGCCAAATAGCTATTGTTCATGTTCAACTTGCCCAGCCTATTTACGAACTGAACATGAGCCGAGACACGGGGATCTGCTCTAGGATTCATCAACACGCCAACTAGTAATTGTTCATGTTCAAGTTGCTCAGCTTGTTTCTCAGTCCTAGATGTGTGGCATCCATACATATTGACCGAGTACTTTTGCAAGGTACTCGCCGGAGTACTGGGATCTGCTCTAGGATTCATCGACACGCCAACTAGTAATAACAGAAGCCAAAGTCCCAAAGAATTTTGGTATGCTTCACACTCTCTTGGAAACTCATGAATGACTTTGTTCATCTGCGGCAATTTGTACACCCATTTCTACATTAAAAAAAAAAATACTCATCGTTTTAATAATGTAAAATTGATTTGCCTTCGTCAACATCATGATCATCCATCTGCAAAGCATCAGGATTGTAGCCACTCGAGCGTAGAATCTTATCCATGCCAAGAAGAATCTCACTTATCGATCCAAATTCAGAATGTGAAGCATCAGCTGCCAAGAATTCATAAACATTGCCTTCCAATTCTATAAATGAGCAGCCAGGACGCTTTTGAATCCCACATTTTTTCATAACCTTTCGAACACTTTTAGCATCACCCCACCTATAAGCCGCTGCATAAATGTTAGACATCAACACATGCCCCCCACATTGCCTAGGCTCCAATTCAATTATTTGCTTGGCAATGGATTCTGCTAGTTCAGCATTCCCACTGTTACTGCATGCAAAAAGAAGGGATCTCCAAATAACAGCATCAGGTTTGATAGGCATCGTCCTTACAAAGTTTGCGGCCTCTGCTACCAGTTTAGCACGGCCAAGAAGATCCACCATACAACCGTAGTGTTCAATTCGCGGGACTAGATTATAAAACTGGGACATATGATCAAAGTAGTAGAATCCTTGATCCACAAAACCACCATGACTGCAAGCAGATAGAACACCAACAAACGTGATCTCATTTGGTCTTACTGCCTGAAGCTCCATCTCTGGAAACAATGCAAGGGCCTGACTGAACAACCCGCTCATTGCAAGCCCGGAAATAATTACAGTCCACGAGAACACATCTCTCGAATTCATCTCGAGAAACAATCCTAGTGCCCGATCGATACTTCCACACTTTGCATACATATCCATGAGCGCATTCTTCACATTCACGTTCATCACATTGCTATTTCCATTGCAATAAGCATGAACCCACTTCCCCTGATCGAACGCGCCCCAATGAGCACAAGCTGAAAGAACACTGACAACTGCCGCAGAATCAGGCTTCACTCCTCTCGCCTGCATCTCTCTAAACAGCCGAATCGCCTGCGTGAAATCCCCACATTGCACGTACCCTGCGATCATAGAGGTCCAGCAAACAACATTTCTCTCAGGCATTTCGTCGAACACTTTGCGTGCTTTGCTCACCACACCGCACTTCGCGTACATATCTATCAAAGCAGTACCCAAACGAGCATCCATCTTCAACCCAACTTCCTCTATCAAAGAATGAACCTTCCTGCCCAATTCAAGCTCTCCAAGGCGAGCACACGCAGTCAGAACGCACACTATGGTGCACTGATCAGGCTTCATCCCGCGAAAACTCATCTCCTCAAAAACCCCCAAAGCCTCCTCGAATTCCTCATTCTTCACGTACCCATCAATCATGCTGTTCCAAGAAACCACGTCCTCAATCGAACCCGCCAAAACCCCACTGAACACCCGCCGAGCCATTTCCAGTCTACCAAACACAGCATACATGTGAATCAAAGAATTCTGGACGAAAACGTCCGATTCGAGCCCCAATTTGATGCTCGTGGCGTGCAATTCCCCGCCTTTGCGAGGCAACGAGGCGCGAGCGCATGACTTGGCGGCGAACGGGAACGAGAAATGGTCGGGGCGGGGGCAGCTGCGGCGGAGCATCTGATTGTAGATGAGGAGGGCATCAGAAGGCGCCGGGCCAGCGGCGTAGGCCCTGAGCATGGCGTTGCAGGCGAAGAGGTCAGGGTTTGGGATCTGGAGAAAGACGAGGCGGGCGAGGGCGAGGTCCGGGCGGGGGCCGGAGACGAGGGAGACGATGAGGCGGGTCGAGGCGAAGGGGTCGTGGGCGAGGGCTCCGGTGGTGATCATGCGGGCGAGGATCTGCTTCAGTTGGCGGGGGCGCTCGTTGGTGCATCGTTGCAGCAGAGAGAGCAGGGTGTGGGCCTTCCCCGCTGGTTCTGGGCTTGGCTCGCATGAGAGGGTCGCTAATGGCCTGACCTTTGTGATTGCAGAGATGATGGGAGGGCGAAGGTGCATCAAAATCACTGGTGTGCCTGGTTCTGTTCAAACAAATCTCCTTTTTTATACATGGGCGGTCATGGAGAGGTTAGAATCATGATTTGATATCACCAAAATTAGGTGATATTGTTGTTTCAGGAGAACATTGGCAATATTGTTGGTGCTACGCGATTGTAAATCGCTTTCATTGATGCAATCGTATCATTTGTTTAGAAAAAGATTCAACATTTGAATCGCTGAAATCCGATGCACGCAAATTTTATTTATGATTAAAAATTCAAGCGTTAACAAAACACAAAATTTTGTGATTTAAATTTTTGAGGATCCAAAGCTCCAAGGGGATTGGTGTAGTCGAGGAAGCCTTAGCCACTGGACCTGTGGTCATTGTTTCATTACCATGAGTGTTAAACCCCTTGCATTGACGAGGGCAAGGGATGAGATGGGCGACTCTTTGGGATTGGGAGCAACAAATACTTCATAGGTTTACACCATTGGGAAAGCGATTGTAGCCAGCGCAACTACTGTCTCTGATGACTGGTTTTTGAAAAAAAAAAATTTGCAGATCCAAGTTTTGATTTAGATCTCAATCATTTTTGTAAAAGTAAATAATCTATATCATGAATATAAAAGTATGACTTAACAAGTGATTAGAGATGCAAACAGGTCAAAATTGAACAGCTAAATACATCCAGACTATCATAGCACTTACTTTTTATACAAGTAACCACGTCTACTCTCATCGAGAAAGAGATGTAAGTGGTTTGGATTGGTGTTGGACTCAGCCAATACCAGATCTGACTAGTCAGATGGATGGACTGGATGGTGAAAAGCTCATTCCAAATTTGATTTGTTTATCAATTCGGACATATATCAAATATAGATATTTGTTGGATTATGTAGCACATGGGATTATAATCAAATAGGGTTTTGGCTTATGAAATCCAAATGTATGGAGTCAGATTCGGTTGGATATCAATAAAAATCTGATTAGTTAATATTCCTTGAAAAAACATGAGCATGTGCATGACCCAAAACACAAACACACACACAACTCAAACACAAGCACACACTATTTTTACATGGTTCGGTCTTAATGCGATCTACATCCACAAATTCTCTCTCTCTCCAGAGAATAGGAGAGGGTCCCTATTTATTTATAGAGTCGTGTACATGTCCACATTTAAAAGAGGTCGCTCAAGAAATCCATCCTCTCAATAATACATCTAGTTTTGAAAAGTTAAAAAGATTGGTCTTTAGAAGACCACGCTGGTCGGCCTCCTAGAGAGTCTATTTATTTATAGAGTCATGTACATGTCTACATTTAAAGAGGTCTCCCAAGAAAACCATCCTCTCGATAATACATCTAGTTTTGAAAAGTTTACAAGTTTGAACTTTAGAATCCATGCTGGTCGGCCTACTAGAGGGTCTCTATTTATTTATAGTCATGTACATGTCCACATTTAATGCTCTCTCAAGAAATCCGTCTTCTCAATAATACATCTAGTTTTGAAAAGTTTACAAAATTAGTCTTTAGAATCTATGCTAGTAGGCTTACTAGGTATCCCACCTTTCCTTGAATTAACATAAGATAAAAACCTTTCATTAGCAAGAGTATTCATACATGATTCAATGTTAGAATAGGTCTCTTCCTCCTTGGACTTCAACGATCTTGAATGCATGTGGAAGATGAATCTTGATCACACACACCCTTAAGCCAATCTCCATGCGATTGAGCTTGTCTTTGAAGAAACCAAACTTAGGTCTCGGAGGAGGCTTAGTGAAAAAGTCAACAACTTAATCTTGAAAATGAATGAACTGAACATCAATTTATCTTTTAGAGACTCTCTTAAACAAAATGATAGTCAATTTTAATGTGCTTTGTCTTGACATGAAATGCTATATTTGCATCAAGATATGTAGTATCCAAATTATCACACCACTAGATTAGAGTTTCACATGAAAAATATTCATTTTTGTTAAACAAGCCTAGAAGTTGCCCTTGCAAGGGCCTTGTATTCTACTTTTCAGTACTTGACCTGGCTACTATATGTTGTTTAGTCAAGCTCTAAGATAAGAGGTTGAAGCCCATATCAGTAAGATAACCACTTATAGATTTTTTATCATTAAGACATCCAAAAAGCATGCAAGCAAAAATTATGAGACTTATTGATTTTAAGTCCCAAATTTATAGTTCTCTTGAGGTATTTTAAGATTTTTTTGACATGTGTCCAATGGTTATAATTTGGTTTATGGTTATAATTTGGTTTATGGATAAATTGACATTCTTTATTTACTAGCAAAGTCTATATCAGGTCTAGTAAATGTGACATATTGTAGGGCACCAACAATGTTTCTATACTAGGTAGCATCTTCAAGTAATGATCCACCATATCTAGATAACATAACATTTGACACATACAAAGTTACAACTGGTTTACAATTTGTCGACCCTGTTCTGACTAGAAGTACTTCCTCTAACGCAAAACCACTGTTGAGGACAAATAAACCACTTCAATTGAAAGAAAATTAAAAAATATGACCTAGGGCTTTGATAGAAAATTCACCATCGAGGGCTTGAATGATATGCTTAACATTATGGTATGAATTTTTCATCACAATGATGTCATCAACATATACCAAGACAAACATGTGTAAATCATTATTTTGGCTAATAAAATGTGATTGGTCAATCTTTTATTCAACAAAACCCAACTTTTTTAAATAAAATTAGTCTTTCAAACCATGTGTAAAGAGACTCCTTTAGTTCATATAGAGTACAATTAAGTTTGCACACAAAATTAAAATGTTTCTTATCTTCGTATCCTGGTGGCTAGCACATATAAACTTCTTTACTCGAAATGTCATGAAGGAATGCATTATCGCATCCGGATGATGTATAGGTCATCACTGTTGAGAAACTCGTTTTTGATGTCACATAATATGATACACTGTCTTATTTGATTTTGTATGATATGATAATATGTTCTCTTGAAATAATGTTATATTATGACTGAATATGTTTTGCCTTAAATCTAACGAGTATTTGATGCAAGGATATCTCACCCAATAAGGATGGAGACTTCCTGTTCAAGTACAACTATGTGCAATCATACTCCTTGAAGAAAAAGCTTGATGAGCCATGCTTTCCTAAAGTTCAAATGAAGATATCGGCTACCTCAAGATGAAGATTTTTTTTCTTCTTTAGAGTCATATGTAACAGAACCTTCAGGAACTTGCATATTGCATATTACATACTCATTCATAAACACTATATCATAAAAGTATACGATAGTTTCAAAAAGGTTCTTTTTTGAAAACCAATAAGTGTACCTTCTTATAACCTTTTATGAAAAAGATATTTTGTCATATAATAATTGTACCTTCTTACAACCTTTTATGAAAAAGATATTTTGTCATATAATAATTGTACCTTCTTACAACCTTTTATGAAAAAGACATTTTGTCATTGAACCTTACAAGACAACATGAAAAAGGAATGTAGGAAAAAGACAAAAACATAAAAATCGACTACATAAGAAAAACAAATAAAATATGTTTTTGAAAAGACTTTAGTCATCTTCTTTAATGAAATGTTTTATATAGGAAGAAGACAAAAACATAAAATCGACTACATAAGAAAAATAAATTAAAATTTTTTAAGGACTCTAGTTACCTTTTTCTCATAACCATAGAATGTCGACTTACTTGAAGTCATCATTCTCTCTACAAAGCATTAAATGCCTTCTGTAACAAATCCTTTCTAAATATCCTTCCCAAAGAATGTCGACCTTCTTTTTGGTCCTCATTCTCTCTGGAGACTTTGAAATACACTACATAAAGAATACACTTGTCATGACTATGTACAAATAAATATCTCAAAGCACTCATAGTACTTACACTCATTTAAAGTAAAGAAGTACTAATGTACCTCAAATCATTAATTAGAATAAAGACAAAACTACAACCCAACGTTCAAATGTACTATTGTAAGAAATAGACTTTTTACATAAAATATGTATTACCTAAAACACTACAACGACTAGTGTACCCTCTATTTTACTCTTCTGGAAAAAGGGATTCTCGATCTTCTCTAAAAGATATTTTTGAAATGACATGACATTTCACATTCCAAAAAGTTACAATTCCAAAATGTAACGACTACTTTTTATAAGCTATATAAACACACACACATAAACTATTCAAAAACAAGAAGAGGAATGGAATAGACGTGTGAGCTTACAAAGAGAAAAAGTTCTATTCGTGATTTGAAAAGAGAGCCTTGAAAAAGAAAGAGAAAAAGAAAAAGGAAGAAAAGAGAAAAAGTCAAGTCCAGCTCTTTGACAAAGAGTATCCTCTGAGTGACAAATAGAACATTCTTAGAATCCTTCATTCGTGCATTCATATTATTCTGAAGGTTCTATAGGAAGTATTGTAACTCTGTTATTCACTGTATTCCTTCTTTGTTTAAAGAAGTAGACCTCTGTGAAAGAGGGTGTTGCCCTTCTCTGTTGAGAGAAGAAGACCTCTTGGAAAGAGGGTGTTGCCCTTCTCTGTTGAGAGAAGAAGACCTCTTGGGAAGAGGGTGTTGCCCTTCTCTGTTGAGAGAAGAAGACCTCTTGGGAAGAGGGTGTGCCCCTTCTCTGTTGAGAGAAGAAGACCTCTTGGGAAGAGGGTGTTGTACTATTTATCCGGTAACTCGGATGTTATAGTGGAATCTCAAGTGGTTTGCTTGGGGACTGGATGTAGGTCTGGATATTGACCGAACCAGTATAACTTCTGTGTTTTATGTGTTGTGCCTTATTGCTTAATTATTTTATTTTATCGATCATTATCATATTTCACTATTCACCCCCCCTCTAGTGGAATTTCAATCACAAACTTGCAGCTATGAATAGTAGCATCACAAATGACATGAATTTTATAACAAGGTCTAAGGTTTCAAAGTAGTCAACCCAAACAAATAGTTATTATCTTTTGAAAACTTAGTGACTGATAAAAAATTTATCTTAATTGAAGGGACATGAAAAGCCTCCCCAGTATAAAAGATTTATTCTCATGTTTTAAAGAAAGGTTACATGTCCTGGTGATGGGCAAGGTGTAAGTTGCTTCCAGCCATAATATTATTTGACCCTTAGTACTCACTCTTACCAATCATGCCTTGGTCCTTTGATGCGAACGTGATATGTAGCTCTAGTATCGAAGTATCATGAGGAGTCCTACAGGTTATTGAGAGAATGCATTGTGAATATCATAGCAAGTACATTTTGTTTGATTTTAATGTCCACAAATTTGATAAAATAACTTTCCTATCTCTCTGTGGGGAACGAGCAAACTGACACCGATTATCCTTATTAAATTTTTGAACATTTTCAAAGGAATATTCATCTCCTCTAGAACATCCTCTACCACAAAAACTACATCTTTCATGTTCTCTTTGAAAGAAAGAAGAAGGTTGTGATGGACGACTCTTCTTGTAAAATTTGCCTATGAATCATTTGCAACATCTTTTCTTGATTCAACAACATTCCATAAATTTTATGATAACAATAGTATTAAAACTCTCATAGTCTATAGAGAAACCATTTAAAGTGCAGTGAACAAGATTTTTATTTGAGACTCAAAGTACATATATAATCCACAAGAAATTTAATGTGGTTCATACTTTTCTCTTCTTGACATCTTTGAGGTATTTCTTTGATTAGAGGATTCTAATGTTGGATTGGGAAACGTAGGATCCTTCCAATGTGAGCCATGCTTTATGTGCATAAGAGATATATATATGATCTCACCAAGAATGGATTTTGTAATGCTGGCACAAATCCAACTCAAAGCCAGTTGTTCTGCTTGAATTCAAAATTTGGTTTCATCTCTGTTTTCTTTGATGAACTGACAATTTGATGAGATCTTAGGAAAACATTATTGATTCTATCTACGACCTCCATAACAAATAGTTGTGATTGTCGAGTTTAATCGATACCAATAAAGAAAATGCATTCCACTAAATAACAGGTTTGGGCATAAGTGATGAAAAACCCAACATATAGGAAGCTGAATTGAACACTATGAGAACTATTATCAAACACACGAGAATTTTGTACATAGAAAATCTGTATGAGCCGATTGACTCTGATACCATGAAAATTTGTAAGCACACAGAACCCAAACATTGGTATACACAATTTTTACATAGTTTGGTCTTAATGTGACCTACATCCGCAAACTCTCTCTCTCTCTTTTTATTTATAGAGCTATGTACATGTTCACACTTATAGATGTCTCTCAACAAGTTAATCATCTCAAGAATACATCCTATTTTGAAAAGCTTACAAGACTGGTCTTTAGAATCCATATTGGTTGGCCTACTAGGTATCCCACCTTTAGCATCCTTTCTTTAGCAAGGGTCTTCTTCGCACAAGACTCAATGTTAGAATAAGTCTCTCCTTCCTTGGACTCTAACGTTGGATCCAGATCTTGATCTTGAATGCATGGGAAAGATGAATTTTAACCACACATCTTAACATTCCTAACCATGTTTAGACAACCCGTAACCAAATCCGAATCCAATTAGCTTCTTGAGTCTCATGGATCCAATTTCACGTCATGATTTTCGGGTCTTAAAAAGGTTCCTGTCCGGAGATCCAGTCCCTGAACAAACGGGAAAAATAAAGGAAGGGTTAATGATTAGTGCGCCCCACACCTTCTGGAGACCGCGAACGCCTTACAACTAAGCGCGCAGGAGAATGTCTGCAGCCGCGCCGCTCTCTACCCCAACGTCTACGGCTCGCTCTCCTTCCTCACCCACGCCGGCGCCGCTGCTGCAGGGAGGATGAGTTTCGAGGATCTCGAGAGGGAGAGGCCGTCGGTTCGCCGGAGGGATGCCGGAGAGGCGTCCCGGAACGGTAGCCAGGCCGTCGCCGCCGGGATCTTCCAGATCAACACCGCCGTTTCCTCCTTCAAGCGCCTCGTCGACGCTGTCGGCACCGCCCGCGACACGCCCGATCTCCGCCAGAAGCTGTACGGTCGAAGCCCGCCTCCCCCCTTCTCTCTCTCTGTGAGACGTCTCGTCTCGTTCATTCTTTCTCTGTTTGTGCAGGCACGACGCTCGGCAAAGGATCGGGCAATTGGTGAAGGATACGTCGGCAAAACTCAAGGCATTGACGGACGACGATCACCGCGCGGATGCTAGTGTGAGTTTTTCCTCTCGTATTTGAGATGGATCGTCTTGTTTGAGCTACCGATTCAATCTCCTGCTTTTTTTTTCTCATTCTTACTGTTCTTAGTTTTGTGTTGCGGTTTATGTGGATCGTTCCTTCTTTCTTTTGTAGGCACAATCGATAGCATTCTTTTTTCTTTTTCCTTTTTCCCTTTTCTTTCGTTCATTTTCGTTTTCTTTTTTGCTTGTGTTTTTATGTGATTAAACACTAATTTGGCAGCGGAAGATTGTGCAGAATGTTTCGTTTCTTCTTTAATTTCAGACAATGACTTTAGACTTTTGAAAAGTGCGAAATCACCACTGGTGAATTGATGGACCTTAGTTCGAGATTGGTGTTTTTGCTGATTGTACTTGGTCTTGGTGATCTTGATTACTTCGGTCAACTTTTCTTTAATTTCAGACAATGTATTTAGACTTTTGAAAAGTGCAAAATCACCACTGGTGAATTGATCGTGGGTTGATTGACCTTAGTTCGAGATTGGTGTTTTTGCTTATTGTACTTGGTCTTGGTGAGCTTGATTACTTCGGTCAACTTTTCTTTAATTTCAGACAATGTATTTAGACTTTTGAAAAGTGCAAAATCACCACTGGTGAATTGATCGTGGGTTGATTGACCTTAGTTCGAGATTGGTGTTTTTGCTTATTGTACTTGGTCTTGGTGAGCTTGATTACTTCGGTCAACTTAGTGCTTTTTAAAGCATGTTCGTGGTTTCCAAAAGGCACCTCTGGGAAAGATCAAATTACAGGTGTTGCGTGGCGAATCTCTGAGGGCAAGGGGTGAGCTCACGGAGTTTTACGCTGCCAAGTACGGCAGGCAAAACCAGCGCGGCTAGTTCTCTGATCCTGGGGTGGTTTCTCTGTGTAATATAAAAAAAGTACAGGGTGTTGCTGATGGGCCCAATTAAGTTGGTATAAAAGCAATTTCTAACATGTCCCTGTTTTTCAGATAGGTGAGTGCATACAAAATTAGTAGCAATTGTGATTTCTGGGAGATTTTGTAAATTGCAAACATTATCACTAAGCAAGCTCAGCACCAAGTCTAAGCAAGAGGGAGGGAACGGCGTCGCCCCCGTGTGTTATGGGAAAACACCTCATTTTCTTTTTCATGCACTTTCTGCCTTCCTTGGCTCGACTTCTAAATAGTAGGATATACCTTTCTTAACATATTATGTAGTTAGCAATCTTAATCCTCGAGTATCTTTCAACATGATTGGATGACTGTTTTAAGGAGAGCTTCTCACTCAAAACTATAGCCTGGGAAACAG
This sequence comes from Nuphar pumila, assembly GCF_984573655.1. Classification (NCBI taxonomy): domain Eukaryota; kingdom Viridiplantae; phylum Streptophyta; class Magnoliopsida; order Nymphaeales; family Nymphaeaceae; genus Nuphar; species Nuphar pumila. The sequence goes on along the minus strand of NC_143252.1, from coordinate 101,067,306 downwards.
TTATGTATTTAGATAGCCTACTTCTTTCTGAATTTTCAGGCAAGTAAAAAAATTGAACATGCTAAACTAGCAAGGGATTTTCAAGCTATATTGAAAGACTATCAGAAAGCACAGCAACTTGCAGCTGAACGTGAGACAGCTTATAAGCCTTCTCTCCCTCCATCTGCATTAGCAACAAGGTTAGAGATACATTCTCTTCTTCTCTCCGTCCCTTCCTCTCTCTTGCAAGCTCTTAGATGCTTTAGTTTCATCATTCTTTACCTTCATGTTTTCTGTTATACGCATATGTCAATGTTAAGAAATAAAATTCAGTTTGTGCTGCTACCTCAATACGACAAATTTCTTTGTGCATTCTACACAGTTCTGGTTTCAATGAGCTAAGCACAACAAATCTTGACTTGAGTGCAGAGCAACACCTCTTGAGAGAACAGAAAAGGTAAATATTCTACTCCTATTGAACTGCTTGAAAAATCATCAATTTCCATTATGGGTCTCTTTTGGACTGCAATGTTTCGCTTCATATGCCTTGCTCTGCCTTATCTGCTTCGAGTTCTCTAAAAAACTATCACCTTTTTTATGTACTTTGTAAATAAAAAAACTGTACTATTTGTACTCTGTTCCTGATTTACAGGATTACTGCATCAGTTTTCTATACTTTGTCAATGTGATTGGTCTCATATGATGTATCTGCATCAATATCCATGTAGTTTTCTATTCTTTCGGTTGCTATGCAACTTTAACTGCTTGTAATATTTAGTTCTTAATCTTATCTAAATCTCGACTTTTGTTGCTTGGCTATGGGCAATCAAAATCCATACTGGAGTTATTGGAGAGTTTTATACATTCATTATTTGGTAGAACACTTACCTAAGCCCAGCTTGGCTATTGAAAAGAATAAAACAAAACAAAAATGAAAGCATGGTAGAATTTTTGTGTTGTGGAATGAAAATTTATCCATCTACTCTGCCTTAATCAAAATGGGTACTCCATGGGTATTAACGCTCATTTCTTTTGCATATCAAAGCTTCCTGCTAGAAATTATGTTGCTATCATAGCAGTGTCCCCGTTGTGCTTTCCGAGCTAATCTTGGGAATGTCTGGAATTGACTTAGTTTGACACTTTCTGTTGTATATTTAGTCCTTTGTCTGTTCAGTGGCTTTTGTTGTTGGTTGCAGCTACAAATCTTTTCCTCCATTTGAACAGATACCTTGGGCTAAAACAAAACCTTTTATTTAGTGAAATTTGACTTTCAACTCTATGCGCCAAACATGCTATTAGACCACCCACTCTTTAATATATAGAAATTCCTCACCTTTCTGCACATCCAGAAATGTTTTATGTAGAGCTTGCTAGACTAGTATTTGTGAAGTTCTGATGGGATTTTTGATGGCATTTTTAAGTGGCAGCTTATCTTCTGAGGTTTCATGTAGTACTTGGGAATGATTTGCCGCTTGTAATATCTAACTCTTACCCCTGTATCATAGCATTATGAACATGGATTTGTTGCTCCAGCTGATGTGTTCTGTGGACTTTACAGACAAGAGATATTGCTGCTAGATAATGAGGTTGCTTTTAACGAAGCTATCATAGACGAAAGAGAACAAGGGATTAAAGACATTGAAGAACAAATTGGACAAGTAAATGATATCTTTAAAGATCTTGCAGTTCTGGTCCATGAGCAAGGTGTAATTATCGGTAAGTTGTGAGGATTTTTTCTTGTGAATTAGTGTCACTATGATTGCCTTGCTGATGCAGTGGCTTGTGACAGATGATATAGATTCAAACATTGATGGTTCGTATGCAGCAACTGCTCAAGCTAAAACACAGATAGTCAAGGCTGCAAAAAGTGTTAAATCCAGATCATCATGTGTGAGTTGCGCATGTGCTTCTTTTATTCTTTTTATTGCCTTTTTCCTTTTCCAACATAAAGTGTCCACCATTTCTGCAAGCTTTCCCTTTTGAATTTCATTTCGGCCCTCTAATCTGCATTCCTGTTGTGGTACAGAGTTGTTGGCTGCTGATAATCTTTATCGTGGTGATCATCATATTTGTTATTATTATCCTCATCAGATAGTGCATGTCATCAAGTTGTGCTACTGTACCTCTTGTTTGTAGTATGGCAACTTAGGTGTGATTTACAGACCGTTCATTGCGCAGTTTCCCTTTTCTATTCCTTTTTTATTGGTTTCATTGTTGATGTGTATGTGCTTTCTGGATTGTTGTTGTTTCACGTCTCCTTTTCATCAGTTCTGATGGATAAAACACAAACAATGTTAACGAAGCAAGTGAATTTCATAATTTAGTACATCGTGTGATGAATCTTGTATGTGAATTGTGGGATATCAATGGAGCGCCGGCTTTCAGTGAAGCATACACCTTGGTTTTCTCATATCTTATCTATGAGAATCCATGCCTTTCAGGCCAGTTGGTCTTTCAACCATGAACTTGATGGTCTGCACAAATGACTTGGTTGCACATGAGAAGTATGGAAGGAAAACCTGTGCCATTGTGGATATTGTCCATCTGAAAGACGGTACCGACCCTGAGCGTAAAGGATGAGGACTAGGTTCTTCGAATCAGACTTCATATCCGAACTGCAGGAACGATCTGATTAGAAAGCCATTAAAAACTTGATCAAAGGACCGGTGTTATTGAAGATGCAGATGTATTCATTAGGGGTACACAAGGGAGTAGCTCGACAACTCATCCTTTTGATCAACGATTAATTAATGGAGCTGGGTCACATATCTTGGATATAAGCTTGTTCGGTTGGCGTGCGTTTCCTTCTTATACTGCACCTCCGGAGATGCTTGGTTAGTATCAATGCCAAAGGAAGTGAAAGATCAAAAAGTGACATTGCTGGACGGAACCTGATTCCATTGGCATCCTTCAATCAGGCCAGGCACAGACGTTATTAGAAGAGTTCTGTGTCACTTTGTCTGTGTTTGATTGGTTCAGATCGGAGATCTGAGGAGCTGATCTGGCAAGGGCCCCATGTCAGATCTTTGGTTTTTCAAACAGGGTCTCAGATCCTTGGTTTAGAGTTCCTCAAAAGCTCCTTAAATACGAAAGCTGATCAGGTCCAGGGGATCGTGCACAGTTTTTTGTTTTTCAGTACTCATTGGCTGAAATAAATAAATTAAAAATAGAAAAATGTATGTAAAAAGAATAAAATAAAAAAGTATAAAAGTACTGTACTGTAGTTATTGCCATCCTCGGAAAATCTCGCAATATATCTAGGGAAAATATTGGCTAACTTCGTGGGTTCCAAACCCCCTATTGGAAAGGGAGGTGGTTCTGAACAAATCTGATTCCGTGGATGCTTTTAGCATGGTCAACTAGTTGGAATGGACCCTTAAATTGTATTTTTTAAACATAATTTTTTTTTTGGGATTAAATATTCACTACATTGTAGGCTGTTGATTTTTCAACCCTTGACATACACATACACGTTAGAAAAATATGATACAAAAGTTGGTTTCTATTCAACCAGAGACGTGAGATGTGCAGAAAAAAAGAAAAATAACCATACTATCCTTATAAAATGGCGTTTTCCTCAACACATTATAAATACATAGCAATTTGACAAAATCTTTACATATCCAAAATATTCAAATTTTGACTTTTTAAAAACATTTTTGCCCTTCACACATGTGAACATGTTGATGCTATGTAAGACCCATCAAATTTTGAGAATTTTTTTAATGAGAAATGGGTTGAAAGGCATTTCGAAATGGTTTGAAGCTTACGAGCTTAGGACCCAGAAGGGTAATCTCGAATTTCTTAAATACGTGGGAGATTTTTAGTTAACAAGTGGTGTACACACAGTGTTTTATCATCATAAGGGGGTTGCGAAGGAAATATTAAAGCCAAAAATCAAAACAACGCATATATAAGAGTATTTCAAAATTCTGGAAAATCAATTCAGGGTCAAATCATACAATCGCACGTTGGGGAACATGTTGGAATGCAACCCACATCGACGGAATGACCCAAGCTTGGCGCACCTAGGCCTATAGAGCGGTGGCCAGTGGCAGCTTTGTTAAAAACGTCAAAAACGGGGGAAAACACCCAAGAGAGGGGCGGTGGCAATTTTGAAAGAAATGTTCATAAAATTCAAACGAAATAAGATGAGTGGTACTTGTGGGGGGGCGTGTGTAGGGAATTTCAATAACGCCATTGCCTAGAAGGGTGTGAGACACCCCCTAACCGTCTGATCCCTAGAATAAATCCTAACTGTTAAATTGCAAACCCTACCTATTTAAACATAAGGAAGAGAGAGAGAGAGCTCATTTTCATTCTCTCTCTCTCTCCCATCAAAAATTTGTGAGCTCTTGTGTGAGGACCAAACCCTCCATTGTTGCTATTGTGTAGGGGCGGGTGCCAACTTTGAAACTTTCCTCTACATTCTAAGCCAGAGAATTCGTTTCCCCCATCTCCTCCATAAAGAAAATAGGATGAGCTTCCATCTAAGTTTCATTTCAAGCATTTGGATTTTCTTTCATTTATCTTCCTTTATGTATTATGCAAGCAATGAAGCCTTGATTCCCTTCCCTTGCATGTGGTTTTGAGAATGCTAGGGGAAGGGGAATGGCGGATGTAGTTTAGTTATTCTTGCTTCTACCATTTTGATCGATTCACGAAATTAGTGGCTTGCTCAAAGCCTTCAACATTTTTCCTCCTCTTGAAAATGCCGACTGCATGTTTGTTTGTTTTTTTTTCTGTTGTTCTCTTCTTATAGTTGAGCATGGAGGGTCGTGGGTGGGCGTAGGACCAAACTCTCTTGGTTCGGTCATAACCCTGTTGATCGGTTTGGGTGCTCAACTTTTTTCACCGTGGGAGCCCCTTCCGACACCTCCTCATCTCCTTTTTGTTTTCCCTTCTTCATGGATGATGGCAGCCCGGGATTGTGCCTGGATATGGCAGCAAACTCGGAGCTGCCAATGGTGGTGCATTCGGGTGGCAGGGAGGTCACGGATCGGCCCAAGCCAAACAACAAAACCCAGTCTGAGTTGGCCATTTGGTCGGTTCTTGCTAGCCTGGACCAGTCTGAGCCGAGCCACGCCTGCCCCTTTCTCTTCCTTTTTAGTCTTCTTGTTGTTGTTGGGGCTGCATGCATTTTTGGGTGTCGTTGTAGTTCGGACCTTGGCAGCAACCCCCACGTTCGAGTGGGTGCGTTGGAGCTGCAGTCCGGGCCGTTAGCGCCCTCGTCTTTCGTTTAGCGCCCTCGTCTTTCGTCGTGGACATGCATGGACCAAACACGGTCCAGACCTGTCATGTTGTTGGGCTTGGACCCTACCAAGCCCATTCCCCGTAGCTCTGGTGTCTCCCCCCCCTCACCTTTCATCTGTACCCCCATGGACAAGTGTCTGAGTGCCTTGCCACAACCGGGCTGTGAGGTGGAGCAATCCCTTCCAGCACAGCAGGTCTGCATCGCATGGTGGGTGTGGCAGTGCCACACCGGGTCCGAGCTCCTCCTGTTCAGACCCTGTTGGGGTCTGAACATAGCTGGTCCAGGTCTGGACCTGTCAGACTAGACCTGGGCCTTTCTTTTTCGTTCCCTGCACTTGGTAGGGATCGACCTTGGCTGCCGCATGCTGGCTGCATGCGGTGCAGTGGGTTGACAACCTGTTTGCTCTGCTGAACGCTCCCTTTGCCTGCAGCTCGAAGCAAGGTGAGTGGCAGATGTTGGCTTACAGCAGGGTGCCCTAATAGGCGTCCCACCTTGCAGTCGGGTTGCAGCCTCTCCTTGCTGCAACCAATGGGTGGTGTGGTATCTTCTTAGTCTCCTTGCGAGCTGCGAGTGCGAGGGCTAGGATGGCCTTCCTCCAAGCCACCGTAGCAACAACTTGCAAGTGATGTGTGCTGCCCATGGCCTGGCCACTCATTGCGTTTTAAGTGGACTGGGTTGCAGCACTACGCATGCTGCCATTTTTTGCCAATTTGTAATAGCAAATGCGATAACATGTTGTGGAATAATTCACGAATTGTATGAAAAAATTATGGTTGTATGTGTAACGAATTTTGTTGCTAAGCTACATTTCACACTTGCACATATTAGCACGATTTTGATATGTAACATATATGACATGCTTAGTTGGTACAATTTGCACTTTAGTACTTTTAAGGAATTGTCGAAAATATGCTTGATAGAATTGAAATATTTACACACTTTGACATGCCATGTCACTCAAACGGCTTAATGATGTATATATTAATCAGGTGTTGTAAAAATTCTGAGTTAACCAACATGCAATATCTATGCTCGTAAATTGACTCATGTATGTTCACACTACACAAATGCATGTTGATTGAACACTTGATTCATCCTGAATGACAATGAGACATGAGCATCACAGTAGAGTTTTTACACATGTTTGCAAATCTGTTGCACGTTGAAACTCCATGGCAAGTTGTGTGTGGGCGATGAACCCACTTCGTGTGTTGAGCTCACTTGTTCAAGAATGCCATACACCCTTAAAAATAAAATATTGTTGTCACCTTCACCGATGAAGTGCTCCTCTTGGCCTTGTTGTGCTAGAGCACGTGAATGGGCAAGCTAGACCTTGTTTTGGTGTTCGTGTTGCCCTGCGAAGAACACAAGGCAAATGTGCCTAAGTACCTTAAAAGTTAGGAATGTTTAGTAACTAAAGCCCTAAAAAGATAAATCACCATGTTATCCATTCACATAATGGTTCACCTTGGAGAGGGTGGATGGTACAACCTTGAGTGACTGATCAATTTTATGATACATTTAAGGAGCAATGGCATCCTTTGGTCTCCAGTCACTCAGAATTAGGGAGGTCGAGGTTACCTATTGAGGTACCTCAGCTACTGAAGTAGTGTGGATTGTAATCCGTACCTATGCGAGGTTTTCTCTCAACCACAGCCCGCTCGCATGAGATTTACTCAATCTGTAGGTACCCCGGTTATCACATAAAATAAAATAACAAACATCGACAATATTTTTTACAGAATGCGAGGTTCCTTCGCGTACTCGAAAGAGTAATCAAGATAAAACAATTAAATTAATGTGCTAACTCCTGATTTATTAGTTGATGTTTTCTGTCATAGTCCATTTCTTACTTGCTTACTTGCTTAATTTCACTGTCTAATGCATGCTAGTTACTTGATATTGTCACCTATTGCTTAATATTTTATCCTGTTTAATGCCTCTGTAATTGCTTATAGTTGTACTTGTTTAATTATTACAAAAGAATGTTATTGAGAATTGCATTATGCTTGCTTTGCTTACATTTTTCATTAAGATGGTAAGTTGTGGATGATTTATCTCACTAACTCGCAAGAGTACTGACCCCGTTTCATGGGGATGCAGGTGATGAATGTTAGCGCTGCGATGTTGGCGGTTGCTCTACGGAGTCTTGGGACCCACACTTTGGACTTATGCGGTATTGGCAATTTGTTTTGGAAAAATCTCTAATTTTTGTGAGACATTTTGTAAAGTTATCAGATGTATATCTCTTGTCTCATTTTTGTAAATCATCAGTGATACATAGTTCATAAATGTTGGTCATTCTGTAATCCGCTCAAAGTTATTACTGATTTTTCTATTTTCCTTTTCGCTTGTGCAAAGTCTTAAAAAAAATAAAAATAAATCTCTCTAAAAATTTAAGGATTTTTCGAGTTGGGATTTTGGGGTGTTACAAAACTTGGTATCAAAGTAGTGTTCAAGTGTGGTTCAAGACTCAACGGACATCGACCATCACACTGTAAGTATGTTCGACTTAGTAGCTTTTTATTAATTCCTGCTTTATTTACTTTTCTCGTTGCACATATATGTCTGTTGCTAGATGTCGTCCGATACGAGACATGACCCGATGCTTGAAGCCTGGCATGATCTAGCTCAAGGCATATAGTATTTGGACCAAGCGATTCAGACTATAACGTGAAGCATTCGAGTGCTTGCAAATCAAGCACCTCGTTGTTCAAAAATGCATGAATTATTTGTTATGAGCCTTTTGATGAGACACTGAGTTAGTGTTTCATTTTTGTTTTTCCAACTACGTTGGGTGTTTTTGTAGCCCTATCATTGTTGAAGGGTAATTTGGATGCGATATTTTAATAGAATTGTGTGGCTTACTTTCCTTATGATAAGATTATGTTGTTCGATAGTTTATATGCGAGTTGATACGAGCCTTCTTCCTTGTTCAAGATGGCTTGGCAAGGAAAATGCCGCTATGCTTGAGGATATAGTTTTCAATACAGTCCCGTGCCAACTCTTGTGAGAGTTGAGGTTTTTGACCCAAACCCTGAGACAATCTTACATACTTCACCAGCATCTCCTCCTCGTCCTAAGCAAAGATAGTGTATGAACCAGAACAACTATCGAGACTACCACATCATTCGAAACTAAAAAGATGTTGTTTTGTTTGATTGCAGAGCTTCACATTCCTTTATCTTTGATAGCTTTGCTAGAACTTTGTTTGTTCTTGTTGAACCCTTGAATTATCGTTGGAGGTCCATACTCCGACCGATGATCTTTCCTTGTGAACTGCCTATATCCCAAATATCGAGGTGTCAGTAGTAGGTCAAAACTTACCAGCTGACGTTATCCTGCTAGACATGACTGAGTTTGATGTCATTCTAGGCATGAATTGGTTGTTTGAGTATCACGCTTAAGTTGTGGGTAGAGAAGGCAAAGTTGTCCTATCTCAACCTAATGATCCGATTATGGAGATTCGACTCTCTCGACCTATGCAGAACAATCACTTGATTTTGTATTTCAAGGCTCAGAAGTATTTGCGAAATAAGGGTACTGCATTCTTAGTCAGTATTGCCCAGTTGAACCAAAAATAGTCCCAATCGAGAGTTTAGATATAGTTCGGGAGTTCCTAGATGTGTTTCTTGAAGAACTGCCTAGGTTACCTCCAAAGCGAGAGATCGAGTTATTGATTGGAACCACTCTAATTTCCAAGGCAATATATCGTATGGCTCCAGCAGAACTAGAAGAACTGAAGTGATACTTGCAAGAGTTGATGAAGCAAGGTTTCATCAGACCCAGTGCATCTCCATGTGGTGCACCGATATTGTTCATGAACAAAAAAGACAGATCTATGAGGTTATGCATTGACTATAGAATTCTCAACTAAGCGACGATCAAGAACAAATATCCATTACCGAGAATATAAGATCTCTTTGACCAGTTGCAGAGATCGAAGATATTCTCAAAGATTGACCTTAGATCAGGTTATCATCAACTTCAAATCAAGGAGGAAGATATCTCGAAGTCAGCTTTTCAAACTAGATACGAATTGTATGAGTTCGTAGTAGTGCCATTTGAGCTCACGAATACACCAACAACATTTATGAATTTGATGAGCTGGATCTTTCATCCATTTATGAACATCTTTGTGATAGTGTCCATCGATAATATCTTGATCTACTCAGAGAGTCCTGAGCAGCATCGAGAGCATTTGCGTATCATCTTGAGAGTACTTTGGGAGCATAAATTGTTCGCCAAGTTCTCCAAATATGAATTTTGGCTCAAGCGAGTTATGTTTTTGGGTCACGTGATATCCAGTGATAGAGTGTCAGTGGATCCAACAAAAGTTGAAGCCGTGTTAGATTGAAACAGCCTCAGAATGTCTCAGATATCCAAAGGTTTCTTGGATTAACTGGGTATTACCGATGTTTTATTCAGGATTTCTCTAGAATTGAGCTACCGATGATAAAGCTTTTACGTAAAGGAGTCAAGTTTGAGTGAACTGACTCATGCGAAGAGAGTTTCGGATCCTGAAGATAAAGCTAATGACATCGCCTCTCGTGGCATCACCTTCTGGCAGAGGTAGTTTTGTGGTGTACACAGACACCTCAAGAACATGTTTGGGTTGCATGCTAATGCAACATGGTAGAGTTATCACGTATGCATCGAGGCAATTGAAAGTTTACGAGAGGAACTATCCAACTCATGACCTAGAGTTTACAGCAGTGGTGTTTGCATCGAAGTCTTGGCGGCACTACTTGTATGGAGATACGTTCGTGGTCTTTTCTGACTACAAGAGTCTCAAGTATTTATTTTCTCAAAAGAAATTAAATATGAGACAACGTCGTTGGCTCGAGTTTATCAAAGATTACGAGTTCACGTTGTCTTACCATTCTGTTAAGGCGAACGTTATGGTGGATGCGCTTAGTTGCAAATCGAGCAGTGTTCTAGCTAGTCTTGTGTAGAACCAGAAGTTGATCAAAGATTTAGAGGCTTAGAAGCCATTTTTGCTTGGGGGTGGAACCATCAGATTGTCTGGTCTAACCATTCAATCAGAGATTTTGCCAAGGATCATCGAGGCACATAAGCTAGATGCACGTATTGAGAAGTTCGCAGCTCGAGCATGTAAAGATGACTCAACTTTTCGCATTGATGATGATGGTAGTATCTGTATGGAGCATCGACTTTGGGTGCCAGATAACCCTAAGTTGAAGGAGATTCTTGATGAGGCTCATCTGTCTAAGTACACTGTTCATCCCGGTGGTATGAAAATATTCAAGGATCTTCAGCAAAAGTATTGGTGGAACGGTATGAAGCAAGAAGTAGCAACTTACATATTGAGGTGTTTGACTTGCCAACAAATCAAGACTGAGCATCAACATTCTGGAGGTTCCATGCAGAGGATCGAGATTCCTCAATGGAAATGGGAAGATGTCACTATGGATTTCGTGGTAGGCTTATCGGGAACCAGACAGAAGCACGATGCGATATGGGTAATTATGGATAGACTCACCAAGTCTGCTCATTTCTTACTTATCCGGATTAGTCAATCACTTGAAAGTTTGGCTGATTTATATATCTGAGAGATCGTATGGCTACGTGGTATACCAATGTCGATTATTTTGAATCATGATCCAAGGTTCACGTCGCAACTTTGGAGACAGTTGCAGTCAATTTTGGGGATAAGGTTGAAGTTCAGTACCGCCTTTCACCCTCAGACTGATGGACAATCAAAAAGAATGATTCATACGTTAGAAGATATGTTGTGAGCTTGTATGCTCGATTGGAAAGGCGAATGTGATATACACCTGTGTTTAGTCGAGTTTGTCTATAATAAAAGTTATCATGCTAGTATCAGAATGGCTCCGTACAAAGCTTTGTAAGGGAGACCTTGCCGATCACCATCATATTAGGATGATATCAGCAATAGATTCAGCGAATCACTGATAGTTCTTCAACACTACACTCAGCAAGTGCAGAAGATTCAAGAGCGTTTGAAGGCAGCACAAGATAGGCAAAAGAGTTATGCAGATTAGAGGCGTCAAGAGCTTTCATTTGAGGTTGGTGCTAAGGTTTTCGTGAGGGTGTCACCAACCAAGAGCGTGTTTCATTTCGAAAAGAAAAGAAAGTTGAGTCTCAGATATGTGAGACCATTTGAGATTCTCCAACGAATCGGAGAAGCTACTTATCGGGTTGAGCTACCACAACAATATGCTCAAATTCATAACATTTTTCATGTGTCGATATTAAGAAAATACATTCCTGACCCATCACACATCATCCGATATAAGAACATGGAAGTGCAAGAAGATTTGACTATATTCGAGCGACCAGTTGAGATCATCGATCATCGCTATCAAGTTCTACGTACCAAGACCATTCCGTTAGTCAAGGTGTGTTGACAACACCATGACATCGAAGAATGTACATGAGAGCCAGAAGCGAGTATGAGAGAAAAGTATCCTGACCTATTTGATGTCTGATGTATGTGATTTCGTAGACGAAATCCTTTTTAAGGAAGGTAGGATGTAAGAGCCATGAAATTTTGAGAATTTTTTTAATGAGAAATGGGTTGAAAGGCATTTTCGTCATTCGAAATGATTCGAAGCTTGCAAGCTTAAGAGCTAGAAGAGTAATCTCAAATTTCTTAAACATTTTGGGGATTTTTAGTTAACAAGTGGTGTACTCACAATGTTTTATCATCATAAGGGGGTTTCAAAGGAAATATTAAAGCCAAAAATCAAAACAATGCATATATAAGAGTATTTCAAAATTTTGAAAAATTGATTCGGGGTCAAATCGTACCATTGCACGTTAGGGAACATGTTGGAGTGCAACCCACATCGACAAAATGACCCAAGCCTGGCACACCTAGGATTATAGGGCGGTGGCCGTTGGCAGCTTTGTTAAAAAAAATAAAAAATGGGGAAAAACGCCCAAGAGAGTGCCGATGGCAATTTTGAAAGAAATGTTTATAAAATTCAAACGAAATAAGATGAGTGGTACTTGTGGGGGGGGGGGGGTGTAGGGAGTTTCAATAAAGCCATTGCCTAGAAGGGTGTGAGACACCCCCTAACCGTTCGGTCCCTAGAATGAATCCTAACCGTTGAATTGCGAACCCTACCTATTTAAACCTAAGGAAGAGAGAGAGAGAGAGAGAGAGAGAGAGAGAGAGAGAGAGAGAGAGAGAGAGAGAGAGAGAGAGAGAGAGCTCATTTTCTCTCTCTCTTCCTTAGGTTTAAATAGGTAGGGTTTGCAATTCAATGGTTAGAATTCAGTCTAGGGACCTAGGAAGCGAGAGAGAGAGAGAGAGCTCATTTTCTATCTTCTCTCTCTTCCTCTCTCTCTCTTCCAACGAAAATTTGTGAGCTCTTGTGTGAGGACCGAACCCTCCTTTGTTGCTATTGTGTAGGGGTGAGTGCCAACTTTGGAACTTTTCCCTACACTCTAAGCCAAGGAATTCGGTTTCCCCCATCTCCTCCATAAAGAAAATACGGCGAGCTTCCATCTACGTTTCATTTCAAGCATTTGTTTTTTCTTTCATTTATCTTCCTTTATGTATTATGCAAGCAATGAAGTCTTGGTTCCCTTCCCTTGCTTGTGGTTTTGAGAATGCTAGGGGAAGGGGAATGACAGATGTAGTTTAGTTATTCTTGCTTTTACTGTTTTGATCGATTCATGAAATTAGTGGCTTGCTCTCAAAGCCTTCAACATTTTTCCTCCTCTTGAAAATGCTGGCTGTATAATTTTTTTTCCTGTTATTCTCTTCTTATAGTTGAGCATGGAGGGTCGTGGGTGGGTGTAGGACCAAACTCTCTTGGTTCAATCATACCCCCTCCTTGGTCGGTTTGGGTGCTCGACTTTTTTCACCGTGGGAGCCCCTTCTAGCACCTCCTCATCTCCTTTTTGTTTTCCTTTCTTCATGGATGATGGCAGCCCGGGGTTCTGCCCAGATATGGCAACAAACTTGGGGCTGCCAATGGTGGTGCATTAGGATGGCAAGGAGGTCACAGACCGACCCAAGCCCAACAGCAAAACCCAGTCTGAGTCAGCCATTTGGTCAGTTGCTACTGGCCTGGACCAGTCAAGGCTGAGCCACACCTGCCCCTTTCTCTTCCTTTTTGGTCTTCTTCTTATTGTTGGGGCTGCATGCATTTTTGGGTGTCATTGTAGTCCAAACCTTGGCAACAATCCCCACATTTGAGTGGGTGCGTTGGAGCTGCTGTAGGACATGCAAATTTTCAGTTCAAACTCTGAATAAATTCTTGAGGCATTTTCAAGTGAAAAGTAACATTTTCACCGTAAAGCGAATCTAATCGATTCCTACGAGTCAGTTATACTTAGAATATTCATCACTTTGCGAATATATGCTCAAATAGTCTGGAAGTCATAACTTCCTACCTGGACGAAATCAAGAGATTTCCTCGAGCCAACTTTCTTAGTTACGTCAATACGAAGAGAATGACGTACTCAAAATTTTTCTGAAAAAAATTGTCGAAAACCCAAAATTTTTGCGAGACCCACGAAAATATTGGTGGGACCCACAGAAATATTTCTCAGAAAATATCTGGTGGGACTCACAAAAATATCCCATGAAATTTCCATGTGAGCCCCACACCAAAGGAACCTCTTGTCTTTATTTTAAAGCAAGGAGTGGTTTAGTAAATAAACTAAACCTTATCCTTTAAAAGGATAAGGCTTATCCTTTAGAAAGGCAAGGAAGGCTTGCCTTCTTTGTCCTATAAATAGAGGAGCCCCCCTCCTTGAAAAATTGCCAACCCCTCTCTCCTCTTCTCTCTCCTAAACTTCTCCTACCTAGCCTAGCCCACCTGAGCCTGCCTGATCTGGTCTGAGTCTACCTGACCTAGTCTGAGCTCACTTGACCTGGTCTGAACCCACTTGACCAGGTCCAAACCCAATTGACTTGACTTGAACCAGGTTTGGTTTGAAGTCAAGGTCCTTTTTGGTCTAGATTCTGGTTTGGTTTTCTGCACACAGACTTAGCCTGCTTGGGCTAAGACCGAACCTGCTGAACCCAGTTGACTGAGACCGAACCTAGTTTGGTTCAAACTACTTAGGTTGAGTAGCTTGACCTACTCTTTCTCTTTCTCAACTGGTCGACCTCATCTGACCTAGTTTGACCTCTCAAAGGAAGGTTCGAAGCAGAAGACGCAGTTGAGAGCCGTTCTTCTCAAATCAATAAGTAAGTTTGCTTCGTTGATCCATCTATTTCAAGTATTTGCTTGTTTGTATATAGCATATACTTTCTGAAGTAGTATTTGACCTTAGTTCTTGGTTGAGCCCTTTGAGACACTTCAGTGTTCAACCACTCGCCTCGTAACTATCGTCATATATATATTGAATACGCCGTATATGCATTCTTAAAAATGGTATCTTACCCTAGTTCTTGGTTGAGCCCTTCGGAACACTTCGGTGTTCACCCGCTCGCCTCGTAACTCTCGTTGGATGCCGAACTTCGTGTATATCGTCTGGTGACTGTCGTCGCATCTTATATCGCCAAGGCTTTGTAATTTACCTTTGCCATCACGTCCTATGATGCCAAGGCTCCTTGCTTTTTGTAATTTTCAATTATGCACTTCCAATTATGCATTTACTTACGTCATCGCGTTGAATAACGTCAAGGCTCCTGCTTTCTGTAAATATATATATAGAATATTTTGTTCGATTAAACACCCCGAACACTAGTATATGTATTTTCTTTACGCCACCATCATATAAAGCACAAGCTTCTGCTTATATTACATATATGGCGCATAAATGAGCATTCAAATGGAGATCAACTCTAAATCGCCAATGTGATTCCCTTACCGCTCCTCGTTCAAGATTCTGCTTGACGAATGAAGCTTTTATTGGAAAGGCTTCACCTTTTGGCAAAATGCACTTTTCGTAAATACTAAGTCATTTACGTGTGGCCTGACTATGACCCAAGGTTCCAAACGACCTTGATGGATATAAGGTACGCACAATGGTGCATATCCATTTCCTGAGTTAATCGTAGCAATTTTCCGCCAAAGAGGGGAAATGCTGCTGAAATAGATAAAAGAAACACACACTTTCTCCATCAAAGAGAGGAAGTGCTGTAGAAATTTTTGGAGAAAGCTAGAAATAGCTCAGAAAGAACGTAGCAGGATATTCCGTCATATGGCGGAGTGCTACCCAGTCCATGAAACACTTTCTACGATATAGAAAGGATCATCGCACTCCTGCCTTTGGAGCAAAGGAGGTGCTGACGAAATGGTTGGCAGAAGAGCTACCGAAACTGGTTGAACGACATAATGATGTCTGTTGTTTGAACGATGCCAGAATGACTCGTCTCCCAAATACCTATAAGGGCACCTTGCTTGTAAAGGCCGTTGAGCCAGAGTAGAGGTTGCGCCTTGTCTAAGTTTGGGCTCGTTGCATAAAAATACGCCAAGCAACCAATCCATTGTGATCGTGTCATATGCATGCTCATCGAGAGACTGATACACAACTAGACTCGTAAGGGCCGTAGAGCCAGAGTACATTGTCCACCTAAAAGAGGTGAGATGCTTGTGATGGTCGTAGTGCCGAGAACAGAGTCAAGCATGTATATGAATAAAATGAAAAGACCCCATGGTTGATGACCGTGTTAGGGGCACACTGAACGAGGTCGGGTAGATACTCCTCAACGGCTGCCCTATAGGCATGCATTAATTAGATTGTCAGACTGAAAGACCCCTTTTGAATTTTTCACCGAGGATGACGGTGATAGTGCAGCCTTGAGTGACTTATATTACCTTTCAACCTGATAGAGTTCATGATGGCCTCCGTCACTCAGAGGTATGGAGGTCGTGGTTATCCTTAAATTCTAAGGATTGAACCCAACTACTGCACTAGCAGAATGCATTCGAATACCTAGTAAGGACTTCTTCCGGTATGATTTTACCGTCCTACTAGGGGGATGGGTTCAATAGGCCTCTAGGTATCTAAAAATACATAGAATAATTAACTCCCAGATCGTCGCGTTGGTAATCAGATATACCTCCCTTAAGCCCAGGGGGAGGAGTTAATTATCGAAATAAAGCATTAGCTTAGGTTCAGCAATGCTTGAATGTATGAGTGGATGAACGTTGTTGAGTCAGTCCTGCATAACCTTTGTGAAGGTGTCATGATCGGTACACGACTCGACCGACTGAGCGAAGACCCATGTCGTATCTGCACGACTAAGCGAAGCTCGATGAGCTGTCTTTAGATGCATGAGATGCGAATGTGCCAAGTATAAAGACTTGACCTAGAGATCCCTTGAAGACCCAAAAAAGGTCAAGGCTAAGTTGTAGAGACTTAAACGGTTATTCAAAACACAACCCTGAAAAAGATCGCTCTAAGTCATGAAGACTCAAGCAGATGTTCAACTCATAGCCCTAAGGAGGCTCTTGCGATATATGCTAAGCCGCAGAGACTTGAGAATCATTATTACGAACTGCGACCCTGAGTGGTCAAACGTATTTACTTGAGTTGAATGAATGTGCAATTACTTGCTTACCAGTCCATCAGTGTTTCTGACCCCGTTTAATGGGGATTTCAGGTGTTGAACCTGCATTGCGATATGCGGAGCAAGACGGCATCGAGTTTCAGAGTTTCTCTAGATGGAGTTGTACTGCTTCCTTTTTATTGAACCTATACTATTTTTTCAAATAGTGATATTGTATTAAACATGTGATTTTCGATAAAATGAAACACTTTGGTGGTTAATGAGTTGCCTGGCCACATACCTGTAATGTGTCAGAGGTTTTCTAAAACTGACAACTCATTATCATCTGATTTTGCTGCTAAAAGCTTTTCTAAGTTCTGCTGCAAAGAAAAAAAAAAGAAATTCATGAAAATTTTAACTTAGTTTTGGAAATTCGGGGCATTACAGAATTGGTATCAGAGCAGTGTCTGAGAAACCTGGTTCAAAATCCGTGATGTTTGCGATATCATATTGTAAGTGTAAATTTTATACTTTTGTTCTGATCTGGGTGCGTCTTTGTATAGATGGCAACTCACGACTCTCGCGGTTATTGCTATCAGTGCAAATTCATGCACGATGAGTGAATATGCCCGTATGAAGTCCAAGATTGCTAGTTTTGTGGCGAGGATGGGCATTCCACCAACGAATGCCAAATAAGGTATACTGCCGATTTGCGTCGGCAGCGATCAAAAGGTCTTAAAGATGAGACCTCGCATGTCAGTGGACCACATCATTTAAGTATTGGGAGTAATAATACCCCAACGACTTCTGATGGATCGCCAAGGCTGAGATACTTCGATTTGAACTTCCTTGCGAAAGTCAATCGCTCGCCAGGCTACCACCCGGCTTATCATACGCCAAGCTTGAATGATCTGAATGAAAGAGGTGATTCCTTTTATTCGCCAATCATAATTTCAGACTCCCCAAGTCTTGATAGTGCCGACTAGGAGAGTGGACCAACATCCCTCATCTATCCACAGGATTTGCTTGAGAGTGCGGAAGTGCCGCTTAAGCCGACTCTTGTCGTGCCTAAAACAAAGCAATGTGGCAACAAATGAACTTTTATGAGTTCATCCTCATCAAAGAAATCCAGTTCTTAAGCGACTGATGATGTTTTGGAGTCAATGGACTCATGTATATAGTTTCTCATCGCCTATGTTTGTCAGTGTGGCATGACACTTGTACGTAAGGTGATGCTTGTGTAAATAAATGTATATAAGTAAATAAAGTTTTTACTTCCTAATATACATCGAGAAACTAAAAATAAGTGCTTGTGTGTGAATAGATAAATGACTCTTACGACGAGGAGAACCATGCTGAGCGAGGAGTCTCATACGCAAGGATTTCTGCTGGAGACGCTCAACAACCTGGTTACAGTCATCCGTGAAACGAGGCCAGAACCAGTCACATCTCGCAACGAGAACCTAAGAGGAATAACCTATGAGAAGTTCCTCAAACTTGACCTACCAGTTTTCGTCGGTAGAGCTGATTCAGAGCTTGCAGAGAGTTAGATCAAAGAAATCGAACGTGCCTTCCTGGTACTGAGAGTACCAGAAGAGAAAAAGACCAACTTTGGCATGTACATGCTGAAAGACAATGCACGGAAGTGGTGGGATACCACTAAGATTATCCAATTTTCACAAGTCGAAGTCATCCCATGGACTGACTTTCGGAGAACTTTCATGGATAACTACTTCCTATTGCATTCTAGAAACAAAAAGAAGACGTAGTTTCTAAAACTGGAGCAGGGTGGTATAAGCCTTATCGACTATACAACCAAATTTTAAAACCTTGAACAATATTGCTCCCGGTTATTTGAGATTGACCAAGAAAGGGCCGACAAGTACATCAATGGGCTATGAGAAGGGCTAAGGTCACAGGTTATAACTAGCATGCCCCAAACTTTTCAAACAACTGTGGCGGTCACTTCAAAAATACAAGTTGATTGGGAGCGATCAAAAGTGATCATAGCAAAGTGGCCCGTAGTTGATGGTGAGAACTGCAAGAGGACATTCCCAAGTGGCCAGGGTTCACGACAACCCTTTCAAAAGAGGAAGTTCCAAGGTGGAAACGCAACTTAACAAGTCGTAAGGTCAAGGCAGAACGTGGCTCCAAACAATCAACAGTCCAACTCAAACTGCCTGAAATGCCATGTGAACCACTATAGAAAGCCGTGTCCGCGTGACACGAGTGATTGCTTTTACTGTGACAAAGTTGGCCACATTGCAAGACAGTGTAGAAAGAAGCTTGCAGATGAGCAAAAGAGGAATGCCGGATCTGCCAGACCCTCTCAACAGATACCACAACGATCACAGTTCCAATGACCTCCACCTAGAGTAGAACAAAGGCTTGTTGCAGGTCGTGTATACGTTGTAACGACTGAACAAGTCGAAAATGGTGACCTGATTGAAGTCACCGTACCTGTTAATGGACACACAACTTACGTCTTGTTTGATTGTGGTGTTATTCATACATTTATCTCTGATGATTTCATCGAATAACTCCACGCTTCGGTGCAACCGGTTGATAAAATGATCGAAGTGTACAACCCGTTGGGTTCACGCACCAAATGTATCCGGTGTGTAAAGAACCTGGATATAGAGATAGCTGGGCAACACTTGCCTATTGATGCCATCTTAATCGATATGGTACAATACGATGTCATTCTGGGAATGAATTGGTTGGCCCAGAATAATGCCAGGATTTTGTGCTGCGAGGACAAGGTAATTCTATCTCGACCGGGATTGCTTAAGGTGGAATACCAGTTATCCAAACTTGTCCCGCAAAAACGACTCATATCAGCTTTTAAGGCACAAAAATACCTTAGGAAGGGTTGTGTAGCCTTCCTATTAAGCCTCTCAGTGGAAAACTCAAACATCCTGTTCCTTGAGAGTTTGAAAGTGGTACGGGAGTTTCCCGATGTGTTTTCTGAGGAATTGTCAAGACTTCCGCCACTTCGTGAGGTTGAATTTGGAATTCAGTCCTTACCTGAAACAACGTCGATATCGAAGGCCCCCTATCGAATGGCACCAACTGAACTCAGTGAGTTGAAATGTCAGTTGGAAGAACTGATGGAACAAGGGTTCATCCGTCCGAGTGTATCACCGTGGGGAGCCCCGATACTGTTTGTAAAGAAGAAGGATGAATCCCTTCGGTTATGCATCGATTATCGAATGTTTAACCATGCAACTATCAAAAACAAATATCCGTTGCCTCGGATTGAAGATTTATTCGATCAACTCAGAACAATAAGAGCATTCTCCAAGATCGACCTTAGGTCTGGGTATCATCAACTCAGAGTTAAAGATGAGAATATACCTGAGACTGCCTTCAGAACGAGATATTGCCATTATGAGTTTGTAGTAATGCCTTTCAGACTCACTAATGCGCCTGCTGCCTTCATGGATCTGATGAATCGGATATTCAGACCATATTTGGACAACTTTGTCATCATTTTTATTGATGGCATTCTCGTATATTCAGAGAACAAGGAATAACACAGTGAGCACTTGAGGATCATTTTGAAGACCCTTCAAGATAATCAACTATATGCCAAGTTTTCAAAATGTGAATTCTGGCTAGACAAAGTGATGTTCCTTGGCCATGTAATCTCTAAGGATAGGATCACAGTAGATCCTGCAAAGGTAGAAGCTGTGATAGACTAGAAGCAACCAGAAAATATCACAGAGGTCCGCAACTTCCTGAGATTTGTCAGATACTACCGGAAGTTCATACAAGACTTCTCACAAATCGCCGTACCCATGACAAAACTATTGAAAAGGGGAGTCAAGTTCGAATGAAACGACCAGTGTAAGGAGTGCTTTGAAGTTCTCAAAGAGAGGCTTACTACTGCCCTTGTCTTTACCCTACCTTCTTGTCAAGGAGGATTCGTAACTTACACGGATGCCTCAGGAACGGGTCTGGGTTGCGTGTTGATGCAACACGGCAAAGTGATCACCTATGCGTCATGACAGTTGAGAATACATGAGAAAAACTATTCAACCCACGACCTAAAGCTTTCCATAGTGGTGTTCACGCTTAAAATCTGGCGACACTACCTGTATTAAGAGAAATTTGAGGTCATGTCGGACCATAAAAGCTTAAAATACATCTTCTCTCAAAAGAAACTCAATATGCGGCAACGACGATGGCTGAAATTCCTCAAAGACTATGAATTCACGCTTTTCTATCACTCTGAAAAGGTGAATATAGTACCAAATGCCCTCAGTCGCAAGACTATTGGCACTCTGGTCAGTCTCGTAGGACAATGGAAGTTGATGGAGGATTTCGTCAACTGGAAGCCATTTTGGCTGATTCAGGCAAGATTCGATTGTCATGCTTGACAATCCACATCGAGATCCTTAATCAAATTATAGCCGAACAATTCAAGGAGCCCTAGTACTCGAAATTAAAAGCTCGTGCTGAAAGAGATGACACCTTCTTCCATTTGAAAGAAGATGGAGGGATATAGATGAAAGAAAGGGTATGAGTTCCAAATAACTCTGAGCTAAGAGAGGAAGTACTCCAAGAAGCTCATAGTAGCAAGTACACTATCCACCCTGGAGGTACAAAGATATTTCGAGACTTATAAAGAAAGTACTGGTGGGGAGGTATGAAAAGAGATGTGGCTACGTTTGTCTCAAAGTGTTTGATATGCCAGCAAGTCAAGATCGAACATCAACGACCTGACAAAAAAATGCAACAGATCAAAATTCCAGAATGAAAATTAGAAGGCATTACGATGGATTTCATCGTAGGACTACCTCGATCCAAGAGACAACATGACTCAATATGGGTAATTGTGGACAGACTCACCAAGTCTGTTCACATTCTGCCAATCGACACTCGATACTCAACCGAAAGATTGGCAGAAATCTATGTTCGGAAAATCATTAGACTCTATGGAGTGCCGTCATCGATCATATCTGATCGTGACCCGAAATTCATCTCCCACTTCTGGGAGCAGCTGCAGAGAGCCTTGGGGACGAAACTCAAGTTCAGCACAACATTCCATCCTCAAACAGATGGGCAATTTAAGCGGATCATACAGACTCTTGAAGATATGCTAAGAGCCTGTATGCTGGAATGAAAAAGTGATTGGGATTCTCGCCTAGCGTTGGCTGAATTTGCTTATAATAATAGCCACCACGCTAGCATTGGGATGACACCATAAGAAGCCTTGTACGGACGACCCTGTCGATCACCAATCCATTGGGGTGAAGTGGGTGAGCGAACCTTGGACTCGCCCATTGTGTTGCAGCACTACACTGAGCAGGTCCACATGATAAAAAAGAAGCTACTGACTGCTCAAAGCCGACAGAAGAGCTACGCAGATCAATGGCGTAGGGAGCTCACCTTTGCGGTTGAAGATAAAGTTTTTTATCAAGGTTTCCCCAACTAAGAGTGTGTTTCGTTTTGGAAAGAAGGGGAAGCTCAACCCCAAATTCGTTGGTCCCTTCGAGGTTTTGAGCCGAATCAGAGAGACCGCCTACCGAGTAGCATTGCCACCGCAGTATGCATAGATACACAATGCATTACATGTGTCAATGCTTAAAAAATACGTTCATGATCTTTCTCACGTCATCCAACATGAAGATATTGATATTCGAGAAGATATGACGGTAGAAGAAAGACCAGTAGAAATCATGGACCGACAGGAGCAAGTGCTAAGAACGAAGATCATTCCACTTGTTAAAGTGAGATGGCAACATCATGAAATCGATGATTGCACTTGGAAACCTGAATCTGATATGCAGGATAAGTATCCTCAGTTATTCACTTTGTACTTTTAACTGAATTTTGCTGACGAAATTTCTTTAAAGAGGTAATGATGTAAGACCCGCAATTTTTCAGTTCAAACTCTGAATAAATTATTGAGGCATTTTCAAGTGAAAAATAGCATTTTCACCGTAAAGCGAATCTAATCGATTCCTGCAAGCCAGTTATACTTAGGATATTCGTCACTTTGCGAATATATGCTCAAACACTCTGGAAGTCATAACTTTCTACCTAGACGAAATCAAAAGATTTCCTTGAGTCAACTTTCTTAGTTACGTCAATACAAAGAGAATGACGTACTCAGAATTTTTCAGAAAAAAATCGCTGAAAATCCGAATTTTTTGCGGGACCCACGAAAATGTTGGTGGGACCCATATAAATATTTCTCAAAAAATATCTGGTGGGACCCACAAAAAAATTCCATCAAATTTCTATGTGGGCTCCACACCAAAAGAATCTCTTCTCTTTATTTTAAAGCAAGGGGTGGTTTAGTAAATAGGCTAAACCTTATCCTTTAAAAGGATAAGGCTTATCCTTTAGAAAGGCAAGGAAGGCTTGCCTTCCTTGGCCTATAAATAAAGGAGCCTCCCTCCTTGAAAAATCGCCAACCTCTCTCTCCTCTTCTCTCTCCTAAACATCCCCTACCTAGCCTAGCCCACCTGAGCCTACCTGACCTGGTCCTAGCTCATCTGACCTGGTCTGAACCCACTTGACCTGGTCCAAACCCAGTTGACTTGACTTGAACCTGGTTTGGTTTGAAGTTAAAGTCAAGAAATTTTTTGGTCCAGATTCTAGTTTGGTTTTCTGAATCCCGACTTAGCCTGCTTGGGCTAAGACCGAACCTGCTGGACCCAGTTGACTGAGACCGAACCCAGTTTGGTTCAAACCACTTAGGTTGAGCAGCTTGACCTACTCTTCCTCTTTCTCAACTAGGTCGACCTCATCTGACCTAGTTTGACCTCTCAAAAGAAGGTTCAAAGCAGAAGACAGAGTTCTTCACAAATCAACAAGTTTGCTTCGTTGATCCATCTCTTTCAAGTATTTGCTTGTTTGTATATAGCATATACTTTCTGAAGTAGTATCTGACCCTAGTTCTTGGTTGAGCCCTTTGGGAACTTCGGTGTTCAACCGCTCGCCTCGTAACTATCGTCGGATATATATGTTGAATACGCAGTATATGCGTTCTTAAAAATGGTATCTTACCCTAGTTCTTGGTTGAGCCCTTCGGGACACTTCAGTGTTCATCCGCTCGCCTCGTAACTCCCGTTGGATGCCGAACTTTATGTATATCATCTGGTGACTGCTGTCACGTCTTATATCACCAAGGTTTTGTAATTTACTTTTGTCATCGCGTCGTATGATACCAAGGCTCCCTGCTTTCTGCAATTTCCAATGATGCACTTCCGATTATGCATTTACTTACGCTGTCGCGTTAAATGATGCCAAGGCTCCTACTTTCTGCAAATATATATGTAGAATATTTCGTTCGGTTAAACACCCCAAACACTAGTATATGCATTTTCTTTACGCCGCCGCCATATAAAACACAGACTTCTACTTATATTACATATATGGCATATAAATGAGCATTCAAATGGAGATCAACTCCAAATCGCCAATGCGATTCCCTTACCGCTCCTCGTTCAAGATTCCACTTGAATGATGAAGTCTCTATTGGAAAGGCTTCCCTTTTGGGCAAAATGTTCTTTTCATAAATATTAAGTCATTTACATGTGGCCTGACTATGACCCAAGGTTCCAAACAACCTTGATGGATATAAGGTATGCACAATGGTGTGTATCCATTTCCTGAGTTAAGCATAACGATTTCCCACCAAAGAGAGGAAATGCCGCTGAAATGGATAAAAGAAACACACGCTTTCTCCATCAAAGAGAGGAAGTGTTGTAGAAATTTATGGAGAAAGCTAGAAATAGTTCAGAAAGAACATAGCAAGATACTCCGTCATATGGCGGAGTGCTACCCAGTCCATGGAACACTTTCTACGATGTAGAAAGGATCGTCGCACTCCTACCTTTCGAGCAGGGGAGGTGCTGGCGAAATGGTTGGCAGAAGAGCTGCTGAAACCGGTTGAACAACATAATGATGTCCGTTGTTGGAACAATGTCAGAATGGCTCGTCTCCCAAATACCTGTAAGGGCACCTTGCTCGTAAAGGCCGTTGAGCTAGAGTAGAGGTTGCACCTTATCTAGGTTTAAGCTCATTGCGTAAAAATACGCTAAGCAACTGATCCATTATGATTGTATCATATGCATGCTCATCGAGAGACTGATACACAACTAGACTCGTAAGGGCCGCAGAGCCAGAGTACGTTGTCCACCTAAAAGAGCTGAGATGCTTGTGATGGCCGTAGTGCTGAGAGCAGAGCCAAGCATGCATATGAATAAAATGAAAAGACCCCGCGGTTGATGACCGTATTAGGGGCACATTGAACGGGGTCGGGTACATACTCCTCAACGGCTACCCTATAGGCATGCATTAATTAGCTTGTCAGACCGGCAGACCCCTTCAAAATTTCTCACCGAGGAAGACGGTGACGGTGCAACCTTGAGTGACTTATATTACCTTCGAACCTGATAGAGTTCATGATGGCCTCCGTCACTCAGAGGTATGGAGGTCATGGTTATCCTTAAATTCTAAAGATTGAACCCAGCTACTGCAGTAACAGAATGCATTCAAATACCTAGTAAAGACTTCTTCCGGTATGATTGTACCGTCCTACTAGGGGGATGGGGTCAATAGGCCTCTGAGGTATCTAAAAATAAATAGAATAATCAACCCCCAGATCATCGCGTTGGTACTCAAATAAACCTCCCTTAAGCCCTAGGGGAGGGGTTAATTATCGAAATAAAGCATTAGCTTAGGTTCAGCGATGCTTGAATGCATGAGTGGATGAATGTTGTTGAGTCGGTTCTGCATAATCTTTGTGAATGTGTCATGATCGGTATACGACTGGACCGACTGAGCAAAGACCTATGTCGTATCCGAATGACTAAGCAAAGCTCAAGGAACTGTTTTTAGATGCGTGAGATACAGATGCGCCAAGTGTAAAGACTTGAGCTAGACATCCCTTGAAGATCCAGAAGCGATCAAGGCTAAGTCGTGGAGACTTAAACGATTATTCAAAACCCAGTCTTGAAGAGGATCACGCTAAGTCATGAAGACTCGAGCGTATGTTCAATTCATAGCCCTAAGGAGGCTCTTGCGATATACGTTAAGCCGCGGAGGCTTGAGCGTCGTTATTAAGAACTGCGACCCTCAGTGGTCAAACGTATTTACTTGAGTTGAATGAATGTGCGATTACTTGCTTACCAGACCATAAGTGGTTCTGACCCCGTTTAATGAGGATTTCAGGTGTTGAACGTGCGTTGTGATATGCGGAGCAAGGCGACATCGAGTTCAAGGGTTTCTCTAGATAGAGTTGTACTGCTTCCTTTTTATTGAAGCTATACTGTTTTTCCAAGCAGTAATGTTCCAATAAACATGTGGTTTTCGATAAAATGGAACACTTTGGTGGTCAATGAGTTGCCTGGTCACATGCCTGTAATGTGCTCAGAGTTTTCTAAAACTGACGACTCACTATCGTCTGATTTCGCTGCTAAAAGTTTTTCTAAGTTCCGCTGCAAAGAAAAAAAATGAAATTCATGAAAATTTTAACTTAGATTTGTTTTGGAAATCCGGGGCGTTACAGTTGCAGTCCGGGCTGTTAGCGCCCTCGCCTTCCATCGTGGATAGGCTTGGACCGAACACGGTCCAGACCTGTCATGTTGCTGGGCCTAGACCGCGTTAGGCTTAGTCCTCGTAGCCTTAGCCCCCCCCCCTTTCTTAACTACCCGCTCTACAAACATTCCTTGTTTAGCTCCTTTCAGTGCCCACAACTTAATTCTAGGATCTATCCTATGTCTATCCCTTTTGCGGCATTGTCTAATTTTAAGATCTAAAATTAAGACTCTATGTTGTGTAGCTACACTTTCTCCCGATATAACCTTACAATCGATGCAACAACCCCTATCTCTCTTTCTAAGTAGGAAAAAATCTATCTGACTCGTATTAACCCCACTTTTAAATGTTACTAGGTGAGACTCCCTCTTCCTAAACCAAGTGTTTGCTAAGATCATATCATAGGACAAACCAAAATCTAAAATACTTTCTCCACTTTCGTTTCTTTCTCCTATACCATAGCCTCCATGGATACTCTCAAATTCATCCCTACTAGATGCTTAATGGAATCATCTAAACCTACTTGAGGTGCATAAACACTAATAATATTAATAATATCCGTACCTAATACTAATTTAATAAGTAAAATCCCATTACCCTTCCTACGGACCTCAACTACATTATCTATAAACTCACGACTCTTAACAATCCCTACTCCATTCCTATTCCTATTTATTCCTGTATACCAAATCTTATATCCCCAAGGTTCTATCACTTTTGCTTTCTCACCTACCCATTTGGTCTCTTGTAGACATAAAATATCAATCTTTCTCCTATACATAACATCTACTAACTCTACCAACTTACCAGTTAAAGATCCTATGTTTCAAGTGGCTAACCTAATTTTATGGTCTTGGACTAACTTCTTTACCCCCACCCGTCCAACAAAGTGAGGGAACCCTTGCCTATTTGACACCACATCCGGGCGCCGGTGTGACGCGTCGCTTCCGGGCGACGACCTAGCAACCCTTGCCCATTTATCACTGCTTCCGAGCCTATAGAGTACAGCGCGTCGCTCAGTAGGGAACGCCCCAACGAAATTCTCATATTGGTTCATATTCGTCGGGTATGACTAAGTTTTTATGCTGGTTGTCACAGGCCTACCGCAACCCTCCTCCTTTATCCTTCTATCCTACTATTAAGGATGCAAAAACCAACTAGCTCGGGCTCTAGCTCAAGCTCATTCGAAAAAATAAATGAGCCTAGCTTGAACACAAGTCCAGACTCGGTGTGGATAAACAAGCCCAGCTTGATAAAGTTGTTGAGTGAGCTCGATTAAACTTGAAAATCTCTCATAAATTTATATATATAATATGTTTGCAAGATAAAACCAGAAAGTGGTTTGTTTAATGGGTAGGGCGTTAGTCTCTTCCTCAAGAGGTGCTGAGTTTGAATTTCACGCCCTATAAATCTAGCTGCCAATTCGTATATGTAAATTTTCTAGGTTATTATAAACACAACACACTGTTTGGTGTAATGGTGGTAGGATTAATAAGAAATCTGTGTTCTTTACTATGGAAAACGCAAAAAAAAACAAGCGAGTCGTTAAACGAGAATTATTCCCAGGAATACCGGATACCGTTAGATGCCACAAATGGACGGTGTAAAGAGAAGGTGGCACTTCAGTAACTTTTTCTGAAAGAGTAGAGCGGCAACGATGGGTCCCATTTCCCAACTAGTCGGTGGAGGGAAATTCGGTAATACGTCCTTCAACTTTATCACCACAGAATACGCCCGAAAAGTATCGTCCGTGTTTTTTTTTCTTTTTTCGGATTTTCTTTCTCCGAAAAAAAAGAAAAGAAGAATCCGGCAGGCTCGATCTCTATCTCACCAAGCGAGACGAATCGATCTCTTTTAGCGACGATTTTTTTTTCCCTAATTTCGAAGGGGAGAATCGGAAGATCGAGGTAAATGTCGTTCGAATTTCCTATTTCTCGGTTTCCCCCTTCTTGTGCGTTAGATTCACCAGATTTAGGTGTAACGCATGAATTCCGTTCCCTTTGATTCATTATTGATCTCTTGTGCTTCGTAACGGTGAATGTTTTTCCGTGTTGATCGATCTTAAAAGAAAGATGTGTTTTTTATGAGATGTAACCAGAAATTGATGCCAGATATATATCGCATTCATTATCCTTTACTTTTTTTTTTACTTTTTTTAAAGTTTCTGTTGTAAAATTATCGTTTTGGTTTTAGGTGAGTTGATCAGAGGCGTTTATATCCTTTTTTTTCTTATAGGAAATTTAGGAAGCGAATTTTGAATTCACTTTTGGTTAATAGCTTTGTAGCGAGATCTCGTGATCGCTTTTGGACAAGTCGCTGATGGCTGGAGGCTTGTGTTAATTGTTAGGCATGGTAATTAATGGTGCTAGCAACGTTTTAGAGATGAAGCAAAGCACTGGAATTATTATCATGGAATTTTGATGATTGACATGAATTTATGCAAGTTTGAAATCGAAAAAAAGTGCAGAATTAGAGCTAGGATTTCCTGTCGTATGCTTCTCAGTGGTTGTTGTTATTGAAAAGAGAACTGATGATCCAGAATATGTTGGAAAAGTTTATCTAATCTCCGAAACGGAATGTTTTTTAGGCGATGTCATTTCGATTGAATGAAGGGATTGAATGCCCTACAATGGATAGAAAGTCTTGGGATTTTATTGTTTACGTTCAGAGGAGGGAGATAGGGATAGTGATTTAAACGAATGGGGTACGGGAAATAGTGAAAATGGAGTCGATGGACGAGTTGAGGTGTCTGTAGTGGACATTGTCATAAACAGTGGGACAGAAAGATAAATAGGTAATCCATGCTTGCCTTGTGATACATTAGTTCTTGGGAGGAGGTTAATGGTATCCTGTCTAATAATCACAACAAATCTGTGCGTGCAATCGGTTTTGTGTTGATTGAGGGTTTCTGACGACTGAAAGCTCTGTAGCCGTGTAGGTTCACCCTGAAAAGGTTGACGGACCTTTAGTCGTAGATGATAGACTCTAAAGTTCAAACTATGGGCTTTTCAAAGCGTTTATTCCTTTTCAGGTTCGCAAACAAATCCAACTTTCATTAAGCTGTATTGTTGAACAACAGCTGTGACAATGTACGTCGTACAGACAAGAATTTTTTCTAGGTGTAAAAGACAAATACTAAGCGATTTATATAACCGTCTAATAGTAGGGATTAGTTTGTGAGCTTCAATCCTTGGGGGTGCCATTGCAGGTGGATTTGCTCCATAAAGTCTCCTTACCTAATAAAAAATGATACTCTGGCCAGCCAGCTGATTTTGCATGAGTAGATCCCACCGGAGCTGTGATATAAATAGCGTTAGCATGCTCCAACTCCCTAAACAATGGTAAGTAATATATGCTAAAACCTGTTGGTGTACGGGAAATATCAACTTTTTGTGTCATGGAAATCTGTATGTATTACTTTTGTACTACAATTACTGCTGTGGCTGCTGCTGCTTTTTCCTGCTTCTATTTTATGGGTAAGGTAATGGTTTACACTTAGGTACATGTAGCTTTCTTACTAAAGACAATTTATATTTCATGAAATTAATCTGTATAGATTGAAGAAAGTATCATAGCTGATTCTTAAGTTGACGATCATGCTTATCGAATTTGTTAACAGTATATGCTATAAGATAACCTTTTCCTTTTTGCAGTTTTGATGTTTGAAAGCGTGATGAAGGAACATCTTGTGGCTTATAATTGATCATTTGGATATGGGATATTCATTTATCTGACATTATCTCAATGAATGGGTTGCTTGGGATGCTGAAGACGAAACCTCGAAAGGTTAAAGATCATCATCTTTCCCATCTAAATGATGTTTAGTTGTATGCTTGTTCCATTGATCTTCCACAAAAAAATTGTATATGTTTATTTTTTATGAAGTTGTATGGTATTTTTCTTAGTTTCATAGCCTCACCATATAGTATTTTTAGTGAGGCTTATAAACAGAAAATTCTGCAATGTGCAACAAAATGAATGTTCGCCATGAATTTCTGAATTCTCTCATGTATGCAACCTAACTGAAATGATTTCTATCAAACAGATCCACAGAATCTGCGATCGTGTTCGTCATAGGTGAAGGACTTCTTGGCTGTTCAACTTCTGTACCAGTTATGCATCATTGCTAGATGATTGACACCCTTCTAAGGAACAGAGTAATGTCAAATTACATCTAAGGGCATGTCAAGGACAGTGTAAAGATGGGAGAATGGGTTATTGGAGCAATTATCAATCTTTTTGGTAGTCTTGGCATAAATTTTGGAACAAACCTCTTGAAACTGGGTCACAATGAGGTAGCTTTTCTTTATTATCCATGTTGTAAGACTTCATTGTTTCAATAACTTTACTTATGTTGTCCCTTGCTTCTTGAGGACATTTCACTTCTCATTTTAATTTCTTTTCATTCCTTTTAACTGCCAAACTATTGGGCTTTGAACTTAAAAAGACTTTGTGTATGTGCATGATTATGTGTGCATACATGCATTGTATTTGTCTATGTACCTTTTTGCCTGCTTAAATCTGCTTGGGATTCTTGCAGAGAGAAAGACTTGCTCTCCTGGATAGTGGTGGGAATGGAGGAAAACTTGTTCTGAAGCCAATTATATGTTTCCAAACGTGGAGAGCCGGTACTGTTCTATCTAATAACTGTGCAATATCTAAGCTGCTTTCTTTTAGCAGTATATGAAAGCTTGATTTGATCTCGCTTTTAAAATATACTTTTGCTCTCAAACATTTTGGAAGCATCTGTTAGTTTGAGAAATTTGATCTCCAAAACGAGGAAAATATTCCTGCATCTATTGCAAAAGACGATTATCATTTGGATGGTAATCCATTTTGATATAAAGGTATTTTGCTTTAGCATTCTACTCGACGACAGTTGCACAAATGGACTTTTTGATTAAGGTGCAACTTTAGAACTTTTTACTGCCACAGTGTCATCCTCTTAGCAGTGTTGTTCAAGCACACTACATTTGGCATATATGAGAAATTTTTTATGCTGAAAATCATTATTGGAGGTTTCTTATGGACAGGCCTGCTGATTTTTGCACTGGGAAACTGCCTAAACTTTATCTCCTTTGCATATGCAGCACAGGTCAGTGATTGTTTGCATTTTCTGGCTGTAGAAATAAGTAAATACAATCAGTGGCAGTTAATTAAATTAGTCTAAATTCTCCTCTATGGTATTATCAAGCTTGCATATATTGAGCAAATGAGTTGTAGATTTTCTTCGGAACTTGATGTTCTTGTGTCAGCTTGAACACAAACATTCAGCCTACTGCTTGACTTTTGAAAGGTTACTTTAGTCTCTTTGTTCCCTGATGATGCATCGGTTGTAGACATCCATCCGTCCACTGGAAACCTATTATAATCAATGTGGTTCATAGTTTGAATTAAATGTGTGATTTCATTTTTTATCTCACTTCTTCTGTTTAACCTGAATGGTTGATGCTCGTTTGGTTTTCTTATTTTGCAGTCACTTCTTGCAGCCCTTGGATCAGTTCAGTTTGTTTCTAATATCGCATTTGCATATTTTGTGCTGAACAAAACAGTTACGGGCAAGTATGTTGCTTTTTGGTTTTTTCGTTGTCTTGAAGAATGCTACCTCCCTCCAGTGTTTGATGAGAGTTTTCATGGTCTGCTTTGCAGAGTAATAGTGGCCACTGCTTTTATAGTTCTTGGAAATCTTTTTCTTGTTGCCTTTGGAAACCATCAATCACCTGGTACTTATTTTTATATTTACCACATGCTAATAGATTGTTCTTTTTGTCAATTGCCTGCATGCATTCCTCTAGCTTTCTGGTTTAGTATTTTTCAATCTAGCAAATGCATTGTGTGAGGAAGCAAAATTATTTCCCAGAATATCAATAGAAAATACATCGAACATTTCGATAGAGGAAGAATATTGAACTTGAGACGAAGATCAAAAATAAAAACAAAACAAAGAAACTGAATTTTCTGATATCTGCAGTTTACACTCCTGAGCAGCTGGTGGAGAAGTACAGCAACCTCATATTCCTTCTTTATCTCCTGATTTTAATGTTGATTGTTGGAGTAGCTCAATACACATACAGGTAAGGAACAATTCACTCTTTGCATGGTAAATCACTGTTTATAGTTATATCTTCTATCTAATTTATGCTGCATTATGATGATCAATAAGTGCAGGAGAGGCGAGCTTTTACTTTCAGTTTTCGGTTTCGATCTTAGCCCCTATTGGCATATGTTGATGCCTTTGACCTATGCTACTGTTTCTGGAGCTATAGGGTCATGCTCAGTGTTGTTTGCAAAATCACTGTAAGTTTGTCTTGGAAAGAATGAGTGGAAGCAATCTAATGGATTGTTGTATGTAGAGATTTCTGTATTTTTGTGGTTGATTTTGTAGTTTGTCATGGCTGCTTTTTTCTTCTCAGGTCCAACCTGTTGAGATTGACCATTGGTAGCCAATATCAGTTGCATAGCTGGTTTACGTACTCCATGTTTTTACTGTTTCTTAGTACAGCAGGTTTCTGGGTAAAGAAACTTACACAAATAATTTGGATGCTCTAACATTTTTTTCCTAGATGATAAGTATTCTAATTATTTAAATCTAGGTGTTATTCTCTCTGTACCTCCGCAGATGGCCAGATTAAATGAAGGGTTAGCACTGTTTGATGCGATCCTTATAGTGCCCATGTTTCAGATTGCATGGACCTTCTTCTCCATTTGGACAGGTTTTGTATATTTTCAAGAATATCAGGTTTGATGTAATCCCATACATTTCTATCATATTTTTCTCCTCCACCTTATGCTTTATGGAGAACTGTTAAACTAGTTTGATTTTCTGTAGGTGTTTGATTCACTGAGGGCTTCAATGTTTTTACTTGGAATGATGTCAGTTTTTGTTGGCATTTCCTTGCTAGCACCAGAGGATTCCAAGGGTAAAGAAGTTTTCTTCATTTACATTATTTTTAGAGCAGACTTTTTCTCCTTCTCTTTCACAGTAGATCAAATGGAACTAATGATTTGTATCTTGTACCATTCACAGGCAGTGAAGCCAAGGATTCTGTTTCTGTAGGTTCTACGTCAAATGTTGCGACAAGTATGACGAGGTAACTTATGCAGTCTTGACATGTCTTCAATCTGGAAAAATTGAACTTCACTTTTGTCAGTCCTGAAACTTTTGACTAACATGTGCATCTGTCTCCCAAAATTATATAGCTACAAAGTTCTTTTAGAAGGATTTTGCCAAGTGATCATGTGAATTTTTAACGTTTTATCTGTGCCGCTATGAATTTTTATTAATTTAAGTTTATTTATTTCCTTATGATTGAACTTTTTAATCTGGAAGTTTCATGAGACGTGTTAGTTAATGGCCTCCTATATAATTTTGGGGGTTAATAGCAGGTCAGTTCAGCCGCCTCCAGATGATACAGAAATCAGAGACATCAGATCATTTGGGCAGGCAGTGCTATCAAGGGCAAAAACAATTGCAGTCAAGGCAAAGGTACTTTGGACTTAAGTTAATCTCTGAATCTTCTATTACTCTGGAAGCTTTGAGTTTTCTCATGAAGGCGGTTCCTCTGCAGACTGCCTGTACGCTAGCACTAGGCCTAGGCGAGGATCAGATCAGTGCATCTTCAGTTTTGGTAATGCCTATGGCTTCCTCAAGGATGACTGGTTTTAGGGGAACAAGTTTTGATCGTGTAAAGCTGTATGCTCTGGCAAGCCCTGATTGGAGCAGGCCTACAACTGAAGAGAACAACAGAGAAGATCTGGAGACTATTTCTCTTCTTCCGCAAAGATGATGCAAGACATGGCGGTGGAGATGTACAGCTGATTTTTTTGTGCTGGGGAATTCTTCCAAGCCTTGTATCTTTGGAATAATTCTCACATTACTGTAATTGTTCAAATTTGTTTTCATTATGAGTGATGTTGGGAAGTGAAAGTCATTGTGTTTATCTGCCTTCCTTTAAAGAGGCCAAGTATTGGACTTCGCTTGCTGCTTGCATGAGGATATGCCTCCTTTCTGCTCAGGCTCTTCAAGTGGGACAAGAATAAGAATAGTTTCCCTCAAACACTTTATTCTCTACTTTAATAAGGCAAACAAGATTCCACATCTATCCCTCATCTCATTGGATACTTATATTAGTCTCTCTCTCTCTCTCTCTCTCTCTCTCTCTCTCTGGGCAGATGCAGTTTTGAAGCGTTATAAAGTTGGAAGGGAAGCTTTCAAGGGGATAGACAAGCAATACAGGTCATAGAGCGTGCAACAGAGAAAGCTGCGTCTATCTGAGAATCAATGTTGGGCCGGTGATGGACAGCATGCAGGGAGGGACCGTGTGAGAAACATGAACCGAAAACTCCATGCGTCTGAAGTGGGCCAATCGGATGGCAGACATGCACAGGCAGCAACTGATGTGGCAAGTAATGCTGCCAATCACGTAGGATCAGCCATAGTTGATAGTAAGAGCTTTTCATCTGGAGCTCTGTGGCTATCTCAGCTACTGTAGAAAGCTGCAAAATTCACATCTGAATTGGGTAAGAAGAGAAAGGGCCCCAACTCAAGAAAGAACAAGTGATATTTATGTTATAGCATATGGTTATCCTGTATAAATTTTGATAGTAATGGGAGTATGAGTGAGATATTTGAACGTCTAACATTAGACAATCCCAGCTAATCAGAATCTGTTGAGCTAACTGGCCTCACTCAACAAGAAGCTTGTTGTAAAAATTAGTTTCAAAATAACTAAAATCTTTGTGGGCTGTTTTGAAAATTGATTTGAAGTTGTTTGTAAATATCCAAAAGTTTTTATTTTCATCTTTTGTTGGCTTTAGTTCCCTATTTTCTTGTTGATTTTGTTGTCCTCTTTACAGCATAAGTATGATTTCAAAGCGTAGCTAAAATAGTTTTTGTGATTTAATCAAATTATTTGTAAGTTAAAAAGTTTAGGCCCATCTTCTACTTGTTTATAACTAATCTTTATAATTACCTTACGATTGATATCATTGATGATTTTTCTTGGAGTCACTTTCGGGTTATCGTGCAGGTGTGGCAAATAACACTAGCAATCTACACAGTTGACACTTTTTTCACTGTAAAGTTGTCCAATAATTCACCATATGTGTGCTCTCTTTTATGCTTCCTCACTTAAAAGAATGTTGCTCTACTTACTTTTATGCAATAGATCTTTTAGGAGAAATTACCTATAATTTAAGGAATTTTTTCTCATGCATACGACAGTCACTCTATTACTGTTGCTCTTCACAAATTTTGATTTATAGTTATTCTTGATTATATGATCTTAATATTTTAGATCATTAAACATTTATCCGACAACAATGTCTTCATCATTTGAGCTTGTTGCTAGCCATTAAAAAGAGTATCGATCATTAAGCTTTTTTGTTACGCAACTCATCAATCAATTGACATGCTTCTGCTTTGATGATTTTCAATTGTTCTTCATTGTATGAGAATACATTGAATAAAACCTTATTTAATCATATCTCATTACTATAAAAGCAAAACATAATTGTACTGCCTAATAAATGCTCATATAGCATTTATATCATACCAAGGATTCAACTTTTAAATTTTTATTTGTGCATTATGTACATGCGCCATTAATTATCTCATTTTGTTAGGGTTTTCATCTTCTTTTATCCTTTTTTAGTTATCTTCATATGACATGGTATAGTCATCATTATTTGTTTTTTTATTGTCAACATGATTGCTACTATAACTAATCGATTGTTAGAATGTACAAGCAAAATCAAAAGTTATTGCATTATTTATTACTTCATTTGCTTTCATGCATGTAACATTTCTACATTTTTATATTTTATAATTAACCATAAAAATAATACTTTCATCATCACACTTACATTTCAAGCATAAAATACAAAGACCAACATGTACCTAGTTATGTCATATACATCCTCTGCAGTGATCCTTTAATTATGTATAACATCAGTTCTTCGTGGAGGTTCTTTATAAACTACATGTCGAACACATACATCCCTAATTGATTTGGGCAACTGCATGCCCTTCACGTACATGTTAAGAACATTAATATTGTTCACTGTTTGAGACAGTTAGATGTTCACCAAAGGATTATGTTCACGGACAATGTTCAAATGTTCAGAATAATAGGTAGATTTATATTTAAGTCTTCAAAAATTGTGGATCTCATGTCCAATGTTACAATGTTCAAAAAGTTTGCAAATGAGGCTCAAGATCCACGTATACATGTATTTGCAAACTTAAGAAGATATTTGCAGACTTCTTCGAAGAGTATTTATTTAAATAAGGTTCCCATGTTAT
This sequence comes from Nuphar pumila, assembly GCF_984573655.1. Lineage (NCBI taxonomy): Eukaryota > Viridiplantae > Streptophyta > Magnoliopsida > Nymphaeales > Nymphaeaceae > Nuphar > Nuphar pumila. Next base: position 101,030,772 of record NC_143252.1, on the reverse strand, counting down.
ATTCGCGTAGTTCGTCTATAATTGTGAAGGTCGTACTGTATTTATGAACTTTGCAAAAGTCAGAGACATTTGCAACAGGTATTTATGAATGTCAACAAAGATTTGTAAACCTCCTCAATGTGTATTTAGTTAAAGGAGGTTTACAAGTTTATTCATGAATGTCATATTATATTTGCAAAGGTTGTACTGTATTTGCGAAGGTCTCATTAGAGTTTGAAAGTCAGGGTAAGTATTTGAGAATGTCACACATATTTGCGGAGCTCCTTGAAAAGTATTTACTTAAGTGAGGTTCATAGGTTATATTTGCGAAGGTCGTGTTGTATTTACGAATGTTTGTAAAATCTCCTTTTTTTTGAAGGGTTGTAAACTTCCTATAGCGTAGCTATATATCGGGTGAGCAAGTAACACCCCAAAATCCTAACTCGGAAAATCCTTAAATTTTTAGAGAGATTTTTTTTTGAAGACTTTGCACAAGCGGAAAGGAAAACGGAAAAATCGGTGGAAACTTTGGGCAGATTACAGAATGACCAACATTTAGAAACTATATATCACTGATGATTTACAAAAATGAGACAAGAGATATACATCTGATCACTTTACAAAATGTCTCCCAAAAACTGGAGATTTTTCCAAAACAAACTGCCAAGACTGCATAAGTCTAAAGTGTGGGGTCCCAAGCTTCCGCAGAGCAACCGTCAACATCACAACGCTAGCATTCATCATCTACATCCCCATGAAACAGGGTCAGTATTCTTGCGAGTTGGTGAGATAAACCATCCACAACTTACCATCTTAATGAAAAATGTAAGCAAAGCAAGCATAATGCAATTCTCAATAACATTCTTTTACAATAATTAAACAAGTACAACTATAAGCAATTACAGAGGCATTAAACAAGATAAAATATTGAGCAACAAGTGACAATATCAAGTAACTAACATGCTTTAGACAGTGAAATTAAGCATTCAATCAAGTAAGCAATTAAACAAGTAAGAAATGGACTATGACAGCAAACATCAACTAATAAGTTAGTAGTTAGCACATTAATTTAATTATTTTTTTCCCTTCAGGTACGCAAAAGAACCTCGATTTCTATGAAAAATATCGCCATTGTTTTTTATTTTATTTTATGTGATAACCGGGGTACCTACAGACTGAGTAAACCTCATGCAAACGGCTTGTGGCAGAGAAAAAAACCTCGCATAGGTACAGATTGCAATCCACACTATTGCAGTAGCTGAGGTACCTCAATAGGTAACCTCGACTTCCCTAACTCTGAGTGACTGAATGCCAAAGGACGTCATTGCTCCTTAAACGTATCGTAAAATCGATCAGTCACTCAGAGTTGTAGCATCCACCCTCTCCAAGGTGAACCATTATGTAAATGGGTAATAGAATGGTTTATCTTTTTAGGGTTTTAGTTAGTAAACATTCCTAACTTTTGAGGTACTTAGGCATGTTTGCCTTGTATTCTTCGCAGAGCAACACGAACACCAAAACAAGGTCTAGCCCACCCATTCACGTGCTCTAACACAACAAGGCCAAGAGGAGCACTTCGTCGGTGAAGGCGACAACAACATTTTCTTTTTAGGGGTGTATGGCATTCTTGAACAAGTGAGCTCAACACACGAAGTGGGTCCATCACCCACACACAACTCACCATGGAGTTTCAACATTCAACAGATTTGCAAACATGTGTGAAAACCCTAGTGTGATGCTCATGTCCCCTTGTCATTCGGGACGAATTAAGTGTTCAATCAACATGCTTTTGTGTAGTGTGAACATACATGAGTCAATTTATGAGCATAGATATTGCATGTTGGTTAACTCATAATTTCTACAACACTTGATTAATACATGCTTCAGTAAGTCGTTTGAGTGACATGGCATGCCAAAGTGTGTAAATATTTTAATTCCATCAATCATATTTTTGATAATTCCTTAAACATACTAAAGTGCGAATTTTATCAACTAACCATGTCACATATGTTACATATCAAGATCGTGCCAATGTGCAAGTGTGAAATGTAACTTAGCAACAAAATTCGTTACACATACAACCATAAATTTAGCATACGATTCTTGAATCATTCCACAACATGTTATCGCATTTGCTATTGCAAATTGACAAGAAATGGCAACAAGCGTAGTGTTGCCACCCAATCCACTTAAAACGCAATGAGTGCCTAGGCCATGGGCTGCACACATCACTTGCAAGTTGTTGCCATGGTGGCTTGAAGGAAGGCCATCCTAGCCCTCGCACTCGTAGCTTGCAAGGAAACTAAGAAGATATCACACCACCCATTGGCTGCAGCAAGCAGGGTTGCAGTCCGACTGTAGGGTGGGATGCCCACTAGGGCACCCTACTGCAAGCTAACACCAGCAGGGCAAGCACGCTGCCAGCCCGCTGCACCTAGGGGTGGCAATCGGGTCGGGTTGGCGGGTTGGCGTGTCAGCATACCTCAACCCAAACCCGACCCGTTTAATAAACGGGTAACCCGACACGACCCGCCAACCCATTTAATAAATGGGTTGGGTCGGGTAAACGGGTTTTCAGGTTCGCGTGTCAGGTTGGCGGGTTGACGGATCGAGTTGGTAGGTAGGCAGGTTGGCGGGTCGGGCAGACGGGTTGGCGGGTTGACGGGTCGGGCAGACGGGTTGGCGGGTTGACCCACCCACCTAACCCGTTTATTAAACGGGTCAGCCGGGTTGGCGGGTTGGCGGGTTGGCATACCCCCAACCCGAACCCGACCTGTTTAATAAACGGGTTACACGGGTCGACCAGTTTATTAAACGGGTTGGCTTAAGCCCAACCCGAACCCGCCTAAGAGGCAGGTTGGCGGGTCGTGTCAGAAATTGCCACCTCTAGCTGCACCGCATGCAGCCAGCATGCGGCAACCAAGGCTGATCCTTGTCGGGTGCAGGGAATGAAAAAGGAAGGCCCAGGTCTGGTCCAACATGTCCAAACCTGAACCAGCTATATTCAGACCCCAACAGGGTATGAACAGGAGGAGCTTGGACCTGGTGTGGCTCTGCCACACCCACCATGCGACGAAGACCTGCTGCGCTGGAACATACTGCTCCACCTCACAGCCTGATTGTGTCAAGGCACACAGACGACTGTTTGTGGGAGTGCAGCTGCACGACAAAAGGGATTGGTGTCTCGAGGAGGATTCAGAATCTATGTAGAATAAGATAGCGGGTGGCATGAGAAAGGTGGCTAAGGAGGTATTGAGTGAGTCTAAAGGCGGTGCACCGCTAGGTAAGGATACATTGTGGTGGAACGAGGATGTCAAATTAGCTATCAAGGTTAAAAGAGATTGTTATAGAAATCTAAGTAAAAGTCGTGATAAGGAGAATTTGGAGAAGTATATGATAACAAAGAAGGAAGCTAAAAAAGTAGTTCGGAACGCAAGGGATAAGGTATATAAGAAGGTTTATGACAAGTTGGATACCAAAGATGGCGAGAAGGATATTTATAGGCTTGCAAAGATGAGAGATAGAAAATCGAGAGATCTGGGTATGGTTAGATGTATCAAAGATGAAACACAAAGGGTTTTAGTCAAAGATGAGGAGATTAAGGAAATATGAAAAGATTATTTTGATAAGCTATTTAATGAAAGTCATGCTCAAGATCTTGGAGACTTTTCCATTCCTTTTCATGAGATGAATCGTGACTTCATGCGCAAGATTCAAAAGAAAGAAATTGCAGAGGCTTTGAAGAAAATGAAATCAAGAAGGGCAGTTGTCCCAGATGGTATACCTATCGAGGCTTGGAAATGCTTGGGAGAGAAAGGTTTAGAATGGTTGACAAATCTTTTTAACAAGATTTGGCAGACAAATAAGATGCCTAATGAGTGGAGGAAGAGTACTTTGGTGCCTCTATATAAGAATAAGGGTGATATACAAGATTGCACAAACTACCAAGGTATAAAACTCATGAGTCATACTATGAAACTTTGAGAGAGGGTGATTGAGTCTAGGTTGAGGAAGGATGTCATGATATCAAAGAATCAATTTGGTTTTATGCCTGGAAGATCAACTATGAAAGCTATACATCTTCTTAGACAACTTATTGAGAGAAATAGAGAGAGGAACAAAGATTTGCATATGGTTTTTATTGATTTGGAGAAGGCTTACGATAGAATACCTAGGAACGTTCTCTGGTGGACAATGATGAAGAAAGGTGTTTCTCTCAAGTACATTAATATAATTAAAGATATGTATGAAGGAGTAGTAACCAATGTCCGCACTTGTGGCAGAGTGACAACCAATTTTCCTATAACGGTTGGGTTACATCAAGGATCTGCTTTAAGCCCTTTCCTATTTGCTATAGTGATGGATGAGCTTACGAGATCAATTCAAGAAAATGTGCCATGGTGTATGTTGTTTGCTGATGATATTGTTTTGATTGATGAGTCTAGAGCTGGGGTTAATGCTAAGTTAGAATTATGGAGAAAAACATTGGAAGCAAGAGGTTTTAAGTTGAGTAAGAGTAAGACAGAATACATGGAATGTTGATTTAGTAAGCAACGAAGTAGTGATGGGAGTGTAGTGAAGCTTGGTGAGCAAGAAATACCGGTGGATGATTCTTTCAAATATTTGGGATCTATCATTCAAAAGTATGGAGAAATTGATGGAGATGTAAATCATAGGATAAAGGTTGGGTGGATGAAATGGAAGAGTGCAACTGGAGTGTTGTGCGATCGTAGAATGCCATTGCGGTTGAAGGGAAAGTTTTATAGGACGACTATTAGGCCCGCTTTACTATATAGTACGGAATGTTGGGCTGCCAAGAGACATCATATTCAAAAAATGAGTGTAGCTGAGATGTGTATGCTGAGATGGATGTGTGGAAATACAATAAAAGATAAGATTCAAAACGAGGAGATACGTAAGAAGGTAGGCGTTGCACCCATTGAAAATAAGATGAGAGAGAATCATTTACGGTGGTTTGGACATATTTGACGAAGGCCTAATGATGCTCCAGTTAGAAGGATGGAGAAATGGGAAAATATATTAGTTAAAAGAGGTCGGGGTAGGCCTAGGAAGACATGGATGGAGGTGATAGGAAAGGATATGAATGCTTTGAACCTCACCGAGGACATGGCATTAGATAGAAATGAATGGAGAAGGATTCATGTGGAAGACCTAGAATGATTTTCTTTGTTGGTTCATATCGCCGACCCCAATTGTTTTGGGATGAAGTCGTAGTTGTTGTTGTAATAGTGGGATAGAAAGGAAAAAGGAATGCCAGCTCTTTATGAAAATTTTACGAACAAACGATCTTTAAGGACGCGTTTGGATCACGTTTTTGGCTATCGAAATTGTCATTCCTGGTTTTCGATTATCTGTTTTTTTTTTCTATTTTTTCAGATTTATGAGAGCTAATTGGCGATTTCTAGATATGTGTTTGCAGGTTGTAATATAAAAAAGTTATCCCCATTTAAGGGTTTGTGAAATAGGATAAGCTGGGATGTAATATTGTTACATGATGCACTATCGCAACTTTATCCTCGTTTGTTGGATAAGTAGGCTACGGGCTTATCCAATTGGATTAGGGATGTAAACGGGTCGGACTTAGGTCGGATCAAGGCATTACCAAGTCTGACCTAATCGGTTTTAACTTAATTGGGCTTGAATTTTGATTTGAGTTCAGATGAAATTAGATAAAACAGAATTCATACCCGACTAACTTAAAACCTGATAGTTACACGGATTTGGGTTCAGGTTTGAATGCAAAACTCAATATCAAACCCCAAACCAATTATTACTGAGATATGAATTTGGCTACAGAATCTGTCTAATTGGATTCGGATTTGGGTTAGATGTCAAGTTACGTCCAAACCTTTGGCATCCCTACATTGGATGCAAGCACTCCTTGAAAAATTGGGAAATAAGGGATATTGCACTAATTGGACGCACCCAGTTATATATCAAACAAAAAGATAAAAAACGAAAAAAAAAACCCAGGATATTGTACCATGGATTTCGCTAGCTTTTCTAACATAGTCTGGACAAGTGGGTCATCCAAAAACCTTTTAAAGTTGGATCGGTAAGGGTGCCTTTGGATCAGGAGTGAACGCCAGGCAAACCCAATGCAATGTGCTTATTACAGCCTGACAAGCCAAGCCCAAGTCTTGTTGGTTTCATGTTGGGTAGGGAGAGCCCTCTTGAACATGGCCCTACTCAGATTGGGTTGGGCTCGTCCCAATTGGAAAATTTCACCCAGACCTGTGCCTGGCTGGTTCATGGTTCAGGTGGGTCAGACCTGAGTCTTAACTGGGTTTCAGCACCCACCCAAATCCGGGTTGGGTACCGGACCTGATGCTCACCCATGCATTGGAAAAGGTGAATTGTGTACCAACTATCAAGTATTTGCACTCATGCTGTCATTGAGGTCCTGTTTCAAGACCTAGGATCGAATCCCTCTGGCGCATGGGGGCTACTATTACTTTATCACGGTTGAGACATGTAAGGTTGGGTGAGGTTCATTAACTGACAGGAATCTGAGTGTGGGTTTTCCTTCATCATAAAAAAAATGATCTAAATGCTGGTTTTTGGACGAGGGACGTGATATTGCAACTCCAGTTACTGATAGTGGAATTGGAAAGCCAAAGTCTAATCCTTGACTTCCCAACAGCCTTCACAAGAACGGGCCCCCACTATAAAATTAGCTTAATCGCCGCAACAATTGGCTTTGAATCTCACTCCACTTTTGGATTCTTCTAACACTTTGAGCAGATGTTCATGCACCCATCCTTAGTTCTAAGAGTTGAAGTTACTTCTGGCATTTTTTTTTTTTTATATTTACACGGAGAAACTGCCCCTATAATCAAAGACCTAGGCACTGGTCCCTTGCCTCCCAAAGAGTCGCCACGCTTCGGCTTGCTCAAGGGGTGACACCCATGGGATTTGAATCTACACCATCTGTCTAGCAGCCTAGGTCCCATCCCACTACGACAAACCCCTTTAGGGCAAAGTTACTTCTGGCTTGCTGGCTATAATCTAATAACTTTAGAGCTTGTTTTTATATGCTATATACGTACAATTGAAGATGCAGGATTTGCAGATATATGGTGCAACACAACTTTCTGTGTCTTAGAGAGAAGGCAAGCTTCATCTTTTCTTTTAATAATATTGTGATTCTTTTAGAGGCTGAATACATCATGGTGGAACGAGGATGTCAAATTAGCTATTAAGGTTAAAAGAGAGTGTTATAGAAATCTAAGTAAGAGTCGTGATAATGAAAATTTGGAGAAGTATATGATAGCAAAGAAGGAAGCTAAAAAAGTTGTTCGAAACGCGAGGGCTAAGGTATATAAGGAGGTTTATGACAAGTTGGATACCAAAGAAGGCGAGAAGGATATTTATAGGCTTGCAAAGATGAGAGATAGGAAATCGAAGGATTTGGGTATGGTTAGATGTATCAAAGATGAAACGCAAAGGGTTTTAGTCAAAGATGAGGAGATTAAGGAGAGATGGAAAGATTATTTTGATAAGCTATTTAATGATAGTCATGCTCAAGATCTTGGAGACTTCTCCATTCCTTTTCATGAGATAAATCGTGACTTCATGCGCAAGATTCAAAAGAAAGAAATTGCAGAGGCTTTGAAGAAAATGAAATCAAGAAGGGCAGTTGGCCCAGATGGTATACCTATCGAGGCTTGGAAATGCTTGGGAGAGAAAGGTTTAGAATGGTTGACAAATCTTTTTAACTTGATTTGGCGAACAAATAAGATGCCTAATGAGTGGAGGAAGAGTACTTTGGTGCCTTTATATAAGAATAAGGGTGATATACAAGATTGCACAAACTATCGTGGTATAAAACTCATGAGTCATACTATGAAACTTTGGGAGAGGGTGATTGAGTCTAGGTTGAGGAAGGTTGTCATGGTATCGGAGAATCAATTTGGTTTTATGCCTGGAAGATCAACTATGGAAGCTATACATCTTCTTAGACAACTTATTGAAAGATATAGAGAGAGGAACAAAGATTTGCATATGGTTTTTATTGATTTAGAGAAGGCATACGATAGAGTACCTAGGGACGTTCTCTGGTGGACAATGATGAAGAAAGGTGTTTCTCTCAAGTACATTAGTATAATTAAAGATATGTATGAAGGAGTAGTAACCAATGTCCGCACTTGTGGAGGGGTGACAACCAATTTTCCGATAACGGTTGGGTTACATCAAGGATCTGCTTTAAGCCCTTTCCTATTTGCGATAGTGATGGATGAGCTTACGAGATCAATTCAAGAAAATGTACCGTGGTGTATGTTGTTTGCTGATGATATTGTTTTGATTGATGAGTCTAGAGCTGGGGTTAATGCTAAGTTAGAATTATGGAGACAGACATTGGAAGCTAGAGGTTTTAAGTTGAGTAAGAGTAAGACTGAATATATGGAATGTCGGTTTAGTAAGCAACGAAGTAGTGATGGGAGTGTAGTGAAGCTTGGTGAGCAAGATATACCGGTGAATGATTATTTCAAATATTTGGGATCCATCATTCAAAAGTATGGAGAAATTGATGGAGATGTAAATCATAGGATAAAGGTTGGGTGGATGAAATGGAAAAGTGCTACTGGAGTGTTGTGCGATCGTAGAATGCCATTGCGGTTGAAGGGAAAGTTTTATAGGACGACTATTAGACCCGCTTTACTATATGGTACGGAATGTTGGGCTGCCAAGAGACATCATATTCAAAAAATGAGTGTAGCTGAGATGCGGATGCTTAGATGGATGTGTGAAAATACAATAAAAGATAAGATTCGGAACGAAGAGATACGTAAGAAGGTAGGTGTTGCACCCATTGAAAATAAGATGCGAGAGAATCGTTTACGGTGGTTTGGACATATTCGGCGAAGGCCTAATGATGCTCCAGTTAGAAGGTTGGAGAAATGGGAAAATATATTTGTTAAAAGAGGTCGGGGTAGGCCTAGGAAGACTTGGATGGAGATGATAGGAAAGGATATGAATGCTTTGAACCTCACCGAGGACATGGCGTTGGATAGAAATGATTGGAGGAAAAGGATTCATGTGGAAGACCCAAAATGAATTTCTTTTTTGGTTCATATCGCTGACCCCAATTGTTTTGGGATGAAGGCGTAGTTGTTGTTGTTGTTGTTGTTGTTTTAGAGGCTGAATGCCTGAATCTGAAGCGTGAGCTGCATATCCTGCATGTTTAGAGTCTATATACACACACATACACATGCATGTATGTCTGTATACACATTCATACACAATCCTTAACATAAAGCAATACGGTATGAGTATCATTTTACCTGCAAAATCTTGAACAACAATTCCAATCAATCAACTGTCACACAGGCAAGTTTTTCACTGAACTTTTGCCAATGTTTAGAGCTACGGGCAAAGGCGGAGCTAGGGGGGGGGGGGGGGGCGGGCAGCCCAGTCCTGCCTCCCGGCCCAGTTTATTTTTTTTTTAAAAGCCCAATCCTAGCCCAGCCCTGATTCCCGGGTCGGATCCAGCACTTGGTGAGGGTGGGCACCCGCCCGATCCGACCTGTTTAACTTATTACCCCTCAACCCCTCTTCTTCTTCGATCTTGATTTTGAGTGACATAGCCCTTTCCATCGTCTTCCCCAAACCCCTCAACCCCTCTTCTTCTTCGATCTTGATTTTGAGTGACATAGCCCTTTCCATCGTCTTCCCCAAATCCCCCAACTCCCGACGATCGATCCAACGTCGCCCAACTTCTTCTCCGACGTCGGCCGAGCTTCTTCTCCAACGTTGGCCGCCCACGCTTCTCCTCGAAGCCTCCGGCGCTGCTCCTGTGCTCCTGAGTGAGTGAGATGACGAGACACTAATCGAGCATGACGATGAGACACCGATCTTTTGAGTAATTTGACTAATCAAATATGTGCTTGTTTGATTTAATCAAATTATAGGTGGATTAGAGTGGATTGTAGTGGATTTAATCAAATCAACTCCGGAGTAGGGTTGATCCTGACCTGAACACTGTATTTATTTTTGATCAAATTTTATTTAAAATAAAAAAACAATTTACCCATTTTGGGGATAAATCCTATTTTTGATTCCTGAATGAGCTCCTATGCATATATTCCTATGTATATATGTACATATATTCAGATGTCACTCAATCTTTTATTTCATGTTAATTGTTTGACTCACAAATTAAATTAAAGTGGAAGATGAATGTTGACTGTTAATGATAATTTATGTTTTTTTGTGCAATAATTCTACTTTATCTACTTATTTTAATTGGAACAAAGATAAGAGAAGGTTGTGAATTGATCATGCATATAATTCAGGGTTATTTTATATAAAAAATATGCATGATTTTATAAAATAATGTTTTAAAAACCTAATTTTATGTTAGTTTTCGAGTAAATGTGCTAAAATGATTTAAAAATAGAAAATGCATGAAAAATAGTTTTATTTTACATTTTTATGCATATTTTAGTTTTTGTATAGTCATAGTAGTAGTTTAGTTTTAGTTTTCAATTAAAAATAAAAATAAAATAAAAAAATTAGAGAAAATAGTTTTATATTGTTAATAAAATCATTTTAAATGTTTGTTTTTTAGAAAAAAAAACATTAAATAAAAATAAATAGCTAGAATAGTTTTTGAGTTTCTTTATAAATAAGTTTTGATTTTAATTTTTGAAAACTTTATAATAAATTGGTTTACATAGTTTTTGAATTTTAAAAACTGAAAAAAAAATATAAAATAACAAACCGTTTTACACGGTTTGATTTCTTGAAAAAAACTGAAAAAATACATCACAAACCGGTTTAACCGGTTTGCATTTCAAAATAAACAAACAGCAAACCGGTTCAAACCGGTTTGCTTGTTTTTAAAACCCCAGAAAAACAAAAAATTAGGCGTCTTCACCCATTCACGCCAGAGCTTTCCTGTTTCCCCTCTTTTCCCTCCACCTCTTCTTACCTCCTTCTTCTCCTTCTCCCTACTTCTCTCTTCTCTTTTCGGTGGAGGTGGCTACTCAACCCGGCGACGGTGTAGATGGTGGAGGCCATTCTCCTCTAACCCTTCCAGGTGTGATTCACGGTAAGCATGTAATCTCCTGATCTTCTTCATCTTCTACTTCTTCTTCTTCCTCTTCTTTTTCAAAATTCTTCTTCTTCTTCTTCCAATCTGCAATCTTCTTCTTCTTCTTCTTCTTCAGCTTCTTTAATCTTCTTATTTTCCTTTTAATCGATTTTAGTGATGTGTATTTCTAAAAAATGAAAAAAAAATTAGATCGAATGCTGTATTCGTTAATGCCCGATTTTTTTAGGATTCTTTGAGTTTTTCTATTTCTGCTAGTTGATTTTCCTATTGTTCATGTCGTCGATTTCCTGTACAATCATTCATTGTTTAATCATTCATTGTTTTCACTTTGTTTCATTCATCGCACAGATTTGCTTTATATTCAATTGATGTTTTACTGTTTTGCAGCTTTTAAATTTCTGGTTTTACCGTGTTTCATAATTTGTGTTTTCATTTTCTGTTTCAATGTGAGTTTCATTTTTCTGTTTCAATGTTGATTTCCATTTCCTGTTTCAATGTTTGATGCTGATTTTTGTTTAACGATTTCTGTTTGATGTCTCATTTAATTTGAATTCTTGTTTTTCATTCATTACATCCTTTGCTTCTGATAACTGCATTTCTATTTGTTACTTCCCTTCGTAGTCTGCATACTTTGTTCTGTCATTCATTAGTTACGGTTTTTATTTTGATTTCATTTACTTTGATTTCCTGCTATATTTTTTTTTATGATTCCAGTTTCTTTTTTGTTTCATTTAGTACTTCTATGTTTCAAAATTCTCTGTTTTTCTGCACGCTTTAATTTCCTAATTTTGCTTGTTTTGATGTTTCTATTGTTCTTTTATATCTTGTTTTTCCTGTTTTTCCTAATTTCCTATTTTTACATATTGTAATTTTTTCCCTGTTTCTTCATCTCATTTTACAGCTTTCAACATTCATTTCAACTCCTTGATTTCTTGTAATCCCGTGTTGCTTTACATTACGATTCTAGTTTTCTTTAGTTTATAAGTCATTTCCCTGCTTCTAATTTTTCCTTTAGTTTCCTATTTTTTTTAAGTAAAGTGTTAGTTAAGTAAAGTGTTAGTTAATTAGTAACTAGTTACTTAGATTTAATTAGAATTCATTTTCATTTGAAATTGTTATTTAGAATTCTTGCCTAATTTCTTTTGTATTTTTAGCATTTAGTCAGTTTAGTATAGTTTTCCTTCTATCTGTGGTATTGCTCGTGTTCATTTGATTTGTGCAGGATAGCACAAGACTAGAGCGGAATTGATTACATGACACAAAGTACGAAGAATAAAGCTTCTTTTTTGCTTTTATTTTTAGAATTAGGAATTTAATTGGGTTTGTAAATATTGCACTTTACGCCCTCTGCGAAGGGTATTCATTTGTTGTAATAGTTAGTTGTTTTTACTTTTCTTGAACATTTTTACATTTCAATAATTCAGGCAATAAAGGTTAGTTTAGAATTGTGTACTTGAATACGAAATATTCCTGTTCCCTGAGTTAGACCCGGTCTCATCCACTAGTGAGAACCGGTTTTTATTATTTGATGTCTGGTTTTCACATGTTTTTCATTTAAAAATCTTTTCAAAATTACAACGATTTAAAAGAAGACATCAAATTTTTGGTGCCGTTGCCGGGGAACGGCGTAATATTAGTATTCACTTTATTGCCTAGTGTTTATGTTGCATTTAAGTTTAGAACCACGTATGTGCATATCTTAGAGAAGAGCTTACTCTTCTGCACAACCCACCTATTAGGATTCCCTTAGAGGTGACTGTGTACGATTGGTACCATACACATAGATTTTATATTTCTTATGCATAATCGCTGTTATGTGTAACTGCGTGGTGTTTGTTTAGTTTTTGTTTTTTTTAGTTTACTCGCTTTGTGGTTTGCGTGGTTTGGCCGCTTAGTGCGTTAGTTAGGTAGAAAACCCAAAGTTAGGACGTGTGCTACACCGGTCTACTCTAAGGTGTACGCAATGGCTGACGATCATCATTTGATCCGTCTTTTGAGGGAGTACTTCATGCCAAAATACGTATACTCCCGCCTCCTGCATCACGAGACCTGATGTAGGAGCGAGCCATTTTGAGATTAAGGCCAGTGTGATTCAAATGTTACCTTCGTTTTATGGCCTTAGCAATGAGGACCCATATCGTCATCTCGACGAATTCCTTGAGATTTGCTCGACTGTGCGAATCAATAACTTTGGAGATGATGCTATGCGGTTGACTTTGTTTCCGTTCTCTCTCAAAGATAAAGCCAAGCACTGGCTAAAATCTCTTGAGACGGTTCGTATTACTACTTGGGAAGGAATGCAAAGAGAATTTTTAAAAAAATATTTTCCAATTAGTAAGACGAACCAGTTTCGTAAAGCTATAACCAGTTTTTCTCAAATTGAGGGAGAACAGTTTCACGAGTCTTGGGAGAGATTGAAAGATCTTCTCCGCAAGTGTCCCCATCACCAGGTGCCTCGTTGGCAGTTGGTGCAGTATTTTTATGACGGGCTTACTGAGAAGCATCGTCAAATGGTTGATTCGTCTTGTGGGGCACTTTTATGCTCAAGAGTGAGGACGAGGCGTGGTCTTTATTTGAGACCTTGAGTGAAAACACGATGCATCATGCTTTATCGTCACGGCTCGATAGGACTACATCTCTATCTAGTGGTCCTAGGAAAGTAGGGATTTCTGAAGTTGGGTCTGAGTTAGAATTGCGTACCAAGGTTGACCAGTTGACTAGGAAGTTAGATCAATTCCTAGCCAATTCTTCGAGAAGTCCAGTAGAAAGAGTGTGCGAGGTATGTGCTAGCCCTGCACACTGTGTTGCAGATTGTCCGACAACGCCATTATATCCTGAATTTGTTCAGGAGCAGGTGAATGCTGCCCAAGGTTTCGCTAAACCCCTGCCTGATTCATTTACATCATCATATAACCCAAGTTGGCGAAACCAATCCATTACCCTATCCCATCAGCCCTCCCAGACACAATATAGACCCAGTAACCCTTCACAAGGTTACTCGCATCCCATTTTTCCACAGGTTCATCCCCCAACACAACCTCTTTATACTCAACCCCATTCTCATGAGCATTCACCTAGTCAATCCTTCCAAGATAGGATATTACAACTTTTGAGCTCCCATACGGAGTCAATAGCCAAGCTAGAGACTCAAATGGGACAGTTGGTTGAGACTTTCACTAGGCAAAGCCAGGGGAACCTTCATAGTCAGTCTGTTGTCTCAAAGGGAGAGGATTCCATGTCATTTGACTTGCAACCCACTAATTCACATCATGAGCAAGTCAAATCTGATACATCCCTTCAGAGCAGGAAGGTGTATCTCCCCACTCGGGAATCGACTCATGAGCCCCATATCATTTCCACTGACAAGTCGATTTCCATTTTTTCTCAGCAGAAGGGGCAAGGCCCTCAGTTGTTACAATCTTCACATAAAGCCCCATTTTCTCAGCCTTTAGGATCACCGATTGTTTTTAGTAAGCAAGAGATGCAGATGCAGAAGGTGCTTGACCAAGTCAAGCCAAATCATATTCACCACTTGTCTGAAGTAGCATTCATTGATACTCGGTCGGTCCTAGACTCTCATTTCTTGACTAGTCTCTCAGATGAGACTAATCTTCGTTCTTCATGTCAAGAGAGTCATGATACTACATTTGGAGGTAGACGGGATGGAAACACAGTGCGCAGTGTCACAGATGACACTCTTTTCTACATAGAGCCCGGTTGAGTCTGACTTCATGTCCATTGATCTCATGGACGATGAAGGTTTTTCCAGGGATCCGTCTGGCTGGGAACGTGAAACTTAGCGCTTTATGGGAGGCAACCCATATCTTGTATATTATTAGATTTGCTTAGAATTTATAGATTTTATTTTGTTTTTACTTTTTCATGAGTTTTTCATGTTCTTTTTGTTTCATTCTATGAGTTTTATGTTTTGTCATGTATACATTGCATTCATTACCTTCATAGAACATGCATTTTTTTATGTCAGGTCATTATACTCTTTTCCCTCATTTATTTCCTCTCATGTGCATTCACTTAGTTTCATATAAGCATGGGGGAGTGCCACTGGGACAGTGTCATTCAAGCATGAGGGAGGGTGTAGTTTGCACACCTGGATATTTCTGTTTACGTTCTTGCACATGTTTACACATATCTCGTGAAAAGTAGATTTTTAAAGAAAGAGTTTGAACTTATATGAATGTTATTTCAAATCTGATGTTTTTAGAGGATTTTTAAGCCCCACGAAAATTTTTTCTAACATGGATCTAAAAAATTATGGTTGTTTATGCGGATTTCGAAGAAATGATGATAAATACATGTTAGAATTTATTTTGAATCATAAATATGAATATGCACAGTGCTATTTTTGAAAAACTAAGCAAATGAACAAAAGCGTAAAAAAGAGCTCAAAAGTGAAAAAAAAGAAGCATGCGTTAGGTTGTTTGGATAATTCCACAATCCTTAGTAGATGGAACTTAGATGTAAGTTGAAACTTTTAATTCCATTTTCGAAAAGGAGAGTGGAAAACTTCGTGATCCTAAGTAACTGAGAACAGATACAAGTTGAAATGTTTGACTCTCATGTTATAAAGGTGAATGAAGGAAGTCACTTTTATGTCTTAGTTGATATCTTTTGGTATGCATTGAAAAAGTATAGAAGGTATTGACATTGCACAAGGCATAAAAGCAGACCACACACAAGCTATAAGAGAAGAATAAGTGCGCAAAAAGAAAAAGCGTGAAAAAATGAAAAAAATCGAGAAAAGAGCTGAAAAAGAAAGAAAAGTCCAGTGCTTAGAAGTGTGATTGAGAAAACCTGTGCAGAAAACATATGAGTGAGGATAAGTAAATAATAATATGTTTTTATTGGATTTTCTAAGAATAAAACATAAATAATTGTGATATTTAGAAAAGTGAAAGAAATTCTTTTTCTGTGGTGGTAGATAAAAGACTCTAATTATGTTTTGATTTTTTTTGTAACATGAAATATTTGTGAAAACAAACTCTTTAATTACCTACTGCTTGTGAGGATGTGTAATATTATGCATACATGACAAAGATGTTTGTGGGTAGCATCACTGCAAACCCTCACGAGACCTTACTCGTCCACTGGGGTAACCCAGGGGTTGAAAGAGCTTGTTGCATGAGCTAAATGCAACCGTGATTCCTACGAAAGTGAGTTAGGTGATAGTTTGATTTCTTGCATTTTTCTAGTTTGCTCGAGGACTACCAAACATAAGCATGGGGGTATTTGATCATGCATATAATTCAAGGTTATTTTATATAAAAAATATGCATGATTTTATAAAATAATGTTTTAAAAACCCAATTTTATGTTAGTTTTCGAGTAAATGTGCTAAAATGATTTAAAAATAGAAAATGCATGAAAAATAGTTTTATTTTACATTTTTATGCATATTTTAGTTTTTGTATAGTCATAGTAGTAGTTTAGTTTTAGTTTTCAATTAAAAATAAAATAAAAAAATTAGAGAAAATAGTTTTATATCGTTGATAAAATCATTTTAAATGTTTGTTTTTTAGAAAAAAAAAACAATAAATAAAAATAAATAGTTAGAATAGTTTTGAGTTTCTTTATAAATAAGTTTTGATTTTAATTTTTGAAAACTTTATAATAAATTGGTTTACATAGTTTTTGAATTTTAAAAACTGAAAAAAAAAATATAAAATAACAAACCATTTTACACGGTTTGATTTCTTGAAAAAAACTGAAAAAATACATCACAAACCGGTTTAACCGGTTTGCATTTCAAAATAAACAAACAGCAAACCGGTTCAAACCGGTTTGCTTGTTTTTAAAACCCCAGAAAAACAAAAAATTAGGCGTCTTCACCCATTCACGCCAGAGCTTTCCTGTTTCCCCTCTTTTCCCTCCACCTCTTCTTACCTCCTTCTTCTCCTTCTCCCTACTTCTCTCTTCTCTTTCCGGTGGAGGTGGCTACTCAATCTGGCGACGGTGTAGATGGTGGAGGCCATTCTCCTCTAACCCTTCCAGGTGTGATTCACGGTAAGCATGTAATCTCATGATCTTCTTCATCTTCTACTTCTTCTTCTTCCTCTTCTTTTTCAAAATTCTTCTTCTTCTTCTTCTCCTTCAGATCTTCTTCTTCTTCATTTTCTTATTCTTCATCTTCTTCCGATTCTTCATCGTCTAAATCTTCTTCTTCCAATCTGCAATCTTCTTCTTCTTCTTCTTCTTCAGCTTCTTTAATCTTCTTATTTTCCTTTTAATCGATTCTAGTGATGTGTATTTCTAAAAAATGAAAAAAAAATTAGATCGAATGCTGCATTCGTTAATGCCCGATTTTTTTAGGATTCTTAGAGTTTTTCTATTTCTGCTAGTTGATTTTCCTATTGTTCATGTCGTCGATTTCCTGTACAGTAATTCATTGTTTAATCATTCATTGTTTTCACTTTGTTTCATTCATCGCACAGATTTGCTTTATATTCAATTGATGTTTTCCTGTTTTGCAGCTTTTAAATTTCTGGTTTTACCGTGTTTCATAATTTGTGTTTTCATTTTCTGTTTCAATGTGAGTTTCATTTTTCTGTTTCAATCTTGATTTCCATTTCCTGTTTCAATGTTTGATGCTGATTTTTGTTTAACGATTTCTGTTTGATGTCTCATTTAATTTGAATTCTTGTTTTTCATTCATTACATCCTTTGCTTCTGATAACTGCATTTCTATTTGTTACTTCCCTTCGTAGTCTTCATACTTTGTTCTGTCATTCATTAGTTACGGTTTTTATTTTGATTTCATTTACTTTGATTTCCTGCTATATTTTTTTTTATGATTCCAGTTTCTGTTTTGTTTCATTTAGTAGCTTCTATGTTTCATAATTCTCTGTTTTTCTGCACTCTTTAATTTCCTAGTTTTGCTTGTTTTGATGTTTCTATTGTTCTTTTATATCTTGTTTTTCCTGTTTTTCCTAATTTCCTGTTTTTACATATTGTAATTTTTTCCCTGTTTCTTCATCTCATTTTACAGCTTTCAACATTCATTTCAACTCCTTGATTTCTTGTAATCCCGTGTTGCTTTACATTACGATTCTACTTTTCTTTAGTTTATAAGTCATTTCCCTGCTTCTAATTTTTCCTTCAGTTTCCTGTTTTTTTTAAGTAAAGTGTTAGTTAAGTAAACTGTTAGTTAATTAGTAACTAGTTACTTAGATTTAATTAGAATTCATTTTCATTTGAAATTGTTATTTAGAATTCTTGCCTAATTTCTTTTGTATTTTTAGCATTTAGTCAGTTTAGTATAATTTTCCTTCTATCTGTGGTACTGCTCGTGTTCATTTGATTTGTGCAGGATAGCACAGGACTAGAGCGGAATTGATTACATGACACGAAGTACGAAGAATAAAGTTTCTTTTTTGCTTTTATTTTTAGAATTAGGAATTTAATTGGGTTTGTAAATATTGCACTTTACGCCCTCTGCGAAGGGTATTCATTTGTTGCAATAGTTGGTTGTTTTTACTTTTCTTGAACATTTTTACATTTCAATAATTCAGGCAATAAAGGTTAGTTTAGAATTGTGTACTTGAATACGAAATATTCCTGTTCCCTGAGTTCGACCCGGTCTCATCCACTAGTGAGAACCGATTTTTATTATTTGATGTCTGGTTTTTACATGTTTTTCATTTAAAAATCTTTTCAAAATTACAACAATTTAAAAGAAGACATCGTGAATCAGTAACTTCTAAATTTTAGAATAAGTTCTGATTTCTGAATTATAGAATCAATTATCTACTTTATCTACTCAAATTATATAGAATTATAGAAAAATCCTGACTTCTAACTTGTGTTTTAATGTTCTGATATCCAAATTAATTATTTTTGGATAGTAAGAGAAGGTTGTAAATCAATGAATTTATTTGAAGGACAAGAAGATATATTTGAAGGTTGTGAATTAGTAAATATCGTTTCAGCGGTGCTAACTCTTATCTAGTTACTCTCCTAGTGACTTGTTTGTATATGCTTAACTCTTATCTAGTTGCAATTTACAAATTTATTGTTGTTATTTGTCCTGATCCATACCCTATGCATGATTATTAGTTTGTTATAGTTGTTAAGTATTAATTGTTATAGTGTTAATTTGTTAATTGGTATAGACTTATAGTGTTATATTGGTATTTTTCTGTCATTTATCACCAATCAGTAACTGTATCTGATTTAGTGTACTTGTGTAAAATTATAATGATTAATTATGTAGATTATTGATAGTTTACATGTTTGATTAATAATTTTATCACCAATCAGTAACTGTATATGATTCAGTGTACTTGTGTAGAATTATAATGATTAATTGTATAGATTATTGATAGTTTATGTGTTTGATTAATAATTTTATCACCAATCAGTAACTGTATCTAATTCGGTGTACTTGTGTAGAATTGTAATGATTAATTATGTAGATTATTAAAAGTTTACGTGTTTGATTAATAATTTTATCACCAATCAATAATTGTATCTGATTCAGCAAAAACTTTATACTTGTTTTTCTCTAATTTTTTTTACTACCTTAACATAATGTTATTCAATTATTTTTTTATTATTTATCACTAATCAATAATTGTATTTGATTTGGTATACTTATGTATAATTGTTATGTTGAACAGTTAAAATAATACTTCTGTAAGTTGAAACAGTCAAAGTTATGCTCATGTAGTATCTTATTTATTTGTAGAATTTGAAATGGAAAGAGGATAATCTTTGAGCACTAAGAAAAGGAAAAACTTGTTATCATTTTTTTTGAAGTTAAACAACTCTTCAGATGGATAAGTTGAGGAAACTCAAAGTCCTACTCCAATCATTCCTTCGTCACCTGCGCATATTCCATCTCCGAATCCAACTTCAAAATCTGATTTTTATATTGAAAGAGATTCGGGTAAGAGAAAGCGTATGTGTCATCACCCTATTAATGAAATAGATCGAATTAGATAGGCTTATCTTAGGGCAGAACCTTTTCAACCAAAACTTGCATAATACCCAAGTAGACAATGTGGTAAACAAGTGCGTCGATGTCAAGAACATTGGTATGATAAGTTTCATTGGCTAGATTATTCTCCGACAGAAGATAAAGCATATTGTTTTTATTGCTTTTTTTTTCTTGATAATATCCCTTCTTCGAATCCCTCAGCATTGACAACAGTTGGGTTTAATAATTGGAAGAAATGTTAGCTCTTCAGTAGTTAGCGCTCCAAGGTTGCACATTTAGGGACTATGACGAATCTTTATCTTCATTGAATCGTGAAAATTTTATTGAACTGGTTGATTATTCTGGAAAAATGAATGCAGATGTTGGTAAAATTATTTTAGCTAATGCTCCAAGAAATGCCACATACACTTCTCCGGATATCCAGAGGAAGATTTTGCACATTATGGCAAACCGAGTACAAGGTATGATTCATAATGAAGTTGGAGATGCACCGTATTGTATCCTTGTTGATGAAGCACGAGATACATCTAAACGAGAACAAATGTGCATTATATTGAGGTTTGTCAATGAAGAGAAAATTTTAAGAGAACGATTTTTTGCAATTTAAAGTGTTAGTGATACTACCTCGTTGAATCTGAAAAATCAAATTTCTGATATTCTTAGTAGTCATAACCTTCAAATTCAGAATATGCGAGGACAAGGGTACGATGTTGCTAGTAATATGTGGGGTGCTTGGAATGGGCTCCAAGCTTTATTTCTGAAGGATTGTCCTTATGCATATTATGTTCATTGTTTTGCGCATCGTTTGTAATTAACATTGGTTTCTGCAGCTAAGGATGTTCGTGACATTTTACAATTCTTTTCTCATTTGGATAATGTTGTTAACATTATTACTTCTTCGCCTAAGCGTGTTGGTGAATTGAAAGTTGTACATAGAAAAAAAAATGAGCATTTGTTAGAAACTGAAGAATGATTGACATGAAGTGGGGCTAATCAGATTGAGATCTTGCATAGAGCTAGAGCTACTCGTTGGAGTTCTCATTATGAATCTGTAAAGAGCTTGGTAGATATGTATGTTGCAACGTGTAAAGTATTTGAGTGCCTGATTGAAAATTCTCAAGTGCTAGATCTTAGGCTAAAGTTGATGGTGCATACACTTGCATTACAAGTTTCAAATTTGTATTTATCTTGCATTTGATGAATTGAATATTTGCAGTTACTGATATTCTATGTTAAGCCCTTCAGAAGAAAAATCAAGATATCTTGACTGCTATGAGATTTGTCTACACTACAAAGACTGTGCTTTAAGCTTTGAGAGAAGATGGTTGAGAAGAATTCCTTCAAGAGGTAACATCATTTTGTTCAACAAATGATATTTGCCTACCTGACTTCAGTGGTTCATATATGGTTGGTCGATCCCGTGGTCATGAGTATCCCTCAGTTGAGCATCACTATCATTTTGATGTTTTCAATAAAGCTATAGATTTCTTGTTGGTGGAGTTAAATACTAGATTTAATGACACATCAGTCGAACTTATTTATCTCAGTGCGACATTGGATCTTAGAAACTCATTTGAATCCTTTAATATAGCTGATATTTGCAAGCTTGCAGAGAAGTTCTATCCTCAAGATTTTACACCACAAGATATATTTTACTTGAAAGCAGAGTTACAACATTGTCAGATTGATGTGGTTTCTGATCCTTGATTTCAAGTACCTACTCTACCTGATTTGTATCAAAAGTTGGTTGCAAGTCGAAGGTCAGAAAGTTATGTCATGCTAACTAGATTATTTTGTCTTGTATTGACATTACCAGTTTCTACGACCACTACAGAACGAGCATTTTCGGTGATGAAGCATGTGAAGATGGAAATTCGTAACAAAATGGACGACGTTTTTCTTGCTGACTATATGACATTGTACATCGAACGAGAATATACTATGACTTTAGTTATAAATTCTCTTATAGATGAATTTTATGCTGCGGGTAACCGTCGGGGTCCATTTTAGTTGGTACTTTTGTATTTTGATTTATTTTGTCATAAATAAAATTTATGCATTGTTATGAACTTCAAATTATCGCACCAGTGTTATATATTGCCATTAGATAGTGTTTAAGAACATTTCGTTGAGGTTGAGAAAGACTGCAACAAATAGTTTGATTTGTCCATATGAAATAGATTTTTATTAATAATTGTAGCCATTTTTTATTTTATCTCAATTTTTTTCGGGGGCGCTGCCCCAAAACCGCAGACTATCACACCATTTTTTTGCTACACCCCTGTTTGCCCCCCCCCCCCCCCTCACATGAATCCTAGCTACATCCCTGGCTAGGGGGGGCCCAATTGTTTGGTATGAGCTCTCTGTGCACGTCACCTTTTCTTGGGACATTGCAAGTTCAAAGCCCATGGTACATTGTATAACTGGTAGGGGTCTGCCTAACCCTGGCTTGCCTTTCAAAAAAAATGTTGGGAGCTAATGCTGATGATTGTGATAGTATGAAGCAAAGGCGTAGCTAAGGGGGGGCAGGACTGGGCTGTAGCCCAGTCCTGCCTCCCGAAAAAGTTAATTTTTTTTTTAAAAGCCCAGCCCTGATTCCATATGAAATAGATTTTTATCCATTTTTGTAGCCCAGCCCAGTAGTAGCCCAGCCCTGACTGCAGCAAATAGTTTGATTTGTCCATATGAAATAGATTTTTATTAATAATTGTAGCCATTTTTTATTTTATCTCAATTTTTTTTTTGGGGGCGCTGCCCCCGAACCCCCGACTATCGCACAAATAAATTTTTTTTTCTACAACCCTGTTTGCCCCCCCCCCCCCCCTCACATGAATCCTAGCTACAAAACAAAATCCTAAATCTGAAAATATACATCCATACCATGAGCATATATTGTTTTTCCCTGATTGGAGCATGAAAAAACGAACCAGATTCATGGTTTCGTTCAAAAATATCGCCCGAACCAAATTTAGGCTCTTTTTCCCTATTTGAATCAAAAGAACGAACCCGTACCTTGTTTTAAAGTTCGAAAAAGACCGAAAAAAGCTTCGGAAGACCGGAAAAGAGGATGAATCCCCCTTCTTCTTCTCCTTCTCTTTTCCTTCTCCTCCTTCTTCCTTTCTCGGTTTCTCTCCTTCTCTCTTTTCCTCTTTTTTTTTTTTTGAGGTTTAAATAATGAGTATAGGGGGTGACACCCCCCTCTTTTTCCAACATCTTCTAAAGAAGGCTGGGGAGAAGACTTCCCATAGGGAGTCCTTCTCCACCCTTCTTTCCATTTTTTTTTAAAACTCTCCTTTGTTGACTTTCCTTTTTCTTACTTCTTTTTTATTTCCTTACTTTTTGTTTACACTGCTTTCTTTCTTTTTATCTTATATATAAGAAAGGGAGTAGTGTCAATTATTCGCATACCCAATTTTGCACTGAAAGGGCCCTTAGCATAGGTGTCTTTACCGCCCCTAAAGGCCTCACAATTATGTCACAAAATAACTGTGAGGCCTTTAGCCGTGGCCGTGATCACCTCTGAAAGCCCTTTTTAGCGCGATAAAAATTTCTGCCCCATGACGTCCCAGCCTGACAAAGGGGCATCCGACGATACCCCCATCTCTCTCTCTCTCTCTCTCTCTATCTATCTATATATATATATATATATATATATATATATATATATATATATATATATATATATATATATATATATATATATATATATATATATATATATATATATATATCTGATTCGTTGTAGCACAATAGCAGTGCAAGCAGTGCAATTATTCTCCTAACAGGGAATCACAATTTGCTGCTATTATGTCAGAATAATCTTTGAGCATAGGAATCAACCAATTTTTACATAAGATCACTTGATGAACTTTCTCATATATAAGGATCTTTACTAATAGATTCATATATATTCTGTACATGAGTCATTTAATTCATATGAACAACTCATTAAAAACAACCATTTTTGCGTGGCACTCATACACACGGTAATTACATTTTCTGAACAATTTGATACAAAATAATTTGTCTAGTTCTCTGTTTACAAAAATTCGTTTATAATCTTTAAATGGTAATTTCACATTTCTAGGAACATTTAGACGAGAGAAAATTGTTCATCGATGATTAAATCTGGCTGCAGTTTCTTGGTAAAACGTAGAAAAGTGAGAAGTAAGAATTATAGGAACATTGGTTCCTGGTTTGAGGAAGGCATGAAGATGCCCTTTTTCTAGCAAGAGACTCCCTTCTCCTTTTCTGGGTTCTCCCTGACTTGCTCTCGACTTGGTATGGTTCATTCTGTTTGCCTAATTAACTCCTTTTTGGAAGTTCAGCTTTCCAAGTGGAACTTCCAAAGTACTTCACATCAAACTCATACCCTTATATTTTCCATCCTAATGATGTCAAACAAATAGGGATGTCAATGGGTTGGGTCTAGATGTATGAAGATAAAACCAAATCTGGATCTGACTAATCTAAAAACCGGTATTTACACTTAATCGGATTCAGATCTTAATCGGATTTGGATTTCAATGCAAAATTTTTATTGAATCTGAATCCGATTGGGCTATTAGTCGGATTCGGGTTGAATCATGGGTTACATCTGATCTGCTGACATCCCTACAAACAAGATAAGATTTCAGGATTTCTGATCAACTTATTGTGCCACAAGCTCCATAGTTGGCCGATTTTTCCTGTCTTAGCAATACTTTTGAAGACGACTTGGCCAATAAACTTCATTTGGGCTGTGTTTGGGAGCCTGCATTAGGAGCATCAATTAATTACATCTATCACATAACTTCAAATTGTAGTTGCTTAGTCTATTGTAGTCACTTGTAAACTATAATGCCGTCTCACCGTCATCTGCATGCTGTTGCCAAACCATGAACCTTTTACAACATTGCTGACCTTATGTTGCATCATTTTGGCCCAAGTTTTGCAGTCAATGATACAGTCTCTAGACCCCTCATCGTTGCATAGAAAATAGTTTTTTTCCACAGAGAAAGCTGGGGTTAGGCAGACTCTTACCATTTATACAACCATACCATTTGGGGTTCGAACTTGCAACATCCCAACACAAGGTCACGTGCACTAACTGCTCTCCGGCTGGCCTCTTTGATATTTGATTTGACCGCCTAGGGCCTCAAATGAATACATATATATATATATATATATATATATATGTGTGTGTGTGTGTGTATATATATATGAGTCCAATGATCCAAAAATGGAATTTTACCCGGATGAGCCACTTGCAACCAAAAGGGTGTGTATGGATAACAGAGGGGAGGGAGAGAATCCTCTTCTGTTAAAGAATTCTCGCGGGTCCCATGGTTCCTTGGTTTGTTTTCATGAATTATGTAAAAGTAATGCATGCACATAAACACCATCATATCACGACACCATTGTGGAGGAACATTGGGGTCCACGGCCATTGGTTACGGTTGGTGCTGCATTCTTGTTCAAGGGCCTTCATCAATTGTCCATGGATGAACTTAGCTGTCAGTGGGTCCAAAGAGTGTTGCAGCATAACGGCTCACTTGGGAGCCCCAAGGGGTTTGGTGTAGTGGAATGAGTTCATGCATTGACAACAATAAGGCCATGCACAAGATGCTTTTAGCTAGCCACCTTAGTCTCTCGCCTGCCTCGGGTTGCCCAAGTGGTTAGGGACTTAAGGTGGTTCTTATGAAGGTAGTGGGATGGATCCTCCCTGAGATCATACCGATGGCTTGCCAGGTGGGTATTCTTCGTGGGTTTACTACCTAGGAGAGGAGGCTTATTAAATGACCTTTATTCATCACCATCTAAAAAAAAGCTTCCCAACACATGGCTTGGTTTCAAATTTTAGATTAAGCTTGGATTGATTGGATATAACCATAACAAACAATTCTTGCTATTATAAATACCTTGGGGTTGATGGATGTAAATTCTAGAAGCAAAATCAAGTCTTTGGTATCTCTAACATGGCTGGAGCAAATATGGTTATATAGTGTTAGCAAACGGGACAGGTAGCTCGTGACTCGATTCACTTGACTTGCCCAAAGCTTGTTTAGGCTAAAGCTTATGAAAATAACAATGTATTAAATTTATATGCTCTTATTGTCTTTAACTATCATGCAGAGTTGTTGGTCAGGATGTGTGACTCGGAAAGAAGTGGTCAGGTGTATGAATCCGATTGTTATCTTATAGGAAAAACATATGTTCTTCCTTATTGAAAAAACATGAACTTTTAAAATTTTTCTCAAAACTTCAAATTTCAAGAAACTTTAAAAGTTTTTCTTTATTATAAAGTTTTATAGGACTCCCCAAAATAATATGTCAACGAGTTCGAGGGTCACCTTCCAAATATTGGACGACCCGCTTAAATGTAAGCGCAAGTGTATATTAGCCTTCCAGTATTACATAGTATGAAACCATCCGTAGACACAATTCGTTTGAGGTT
Source organism: Nuphar pumila (assembly GCF_984573655.1). Lineage (NCBI taxonomy): Eukaryota > Viridiplantae > Streptophyta > Magnoliopsida > Nymphaeales > Nymphaeaceae > Nuphar > Nuphar pumila. Next base: position 101,004,327 of record NC_143252.1, on the reverse strand, counting down.
ATTACTTTAAGAAAATCATATATAAAAATGCGAAAAAATAAAATTTATTTAAGGGTTAAGACAATTGAGGAATTACATAAAAATTGAGATTTTACAATTATATCCTAATCATTGCATAAAAGAAAGGACAACATCGGTGAGTCTCTCTCATTCTAAAATATTTAAGTCATTGAAATGGAAATGATCCAAAACAAAAGTTAATGTTTGCAAGTCTTGAAAAATGGTTGCTCTTTTGTAATTGGTATTTTTAAAACATATTTTTCATTCAAAATGCTTTGAAAAATCGACAACAAAATAACAAAAACTGACTTTCCACTTTCGTGGTGAGTACAGGTCGAATCTACAGGGAACGTGAAATATTCTAATTAAATCTAAAATTCACTTGCTCAAATACAATCAATTATACAATAAGAACAAATTTGAATAAGTAACGAAAGCAAAATCTACTAAGTAACTCAAGCCCTAGGTTGTAGGGGCATTTTTGTCATTTCATTGATCTAACATGCTATTAAGTTTGACGAATTGCCCAATTAACCTTCAACTTCTTATCACCTACAAAACAAAAATCAAAGTTAGTAACGAGTTATAACAATAAACGCTGAAAACTACACTCACATCAATGCTTAAAAATACTATTATGCTAAAACGATACTTACACTTAAATGAATACATAATGATAAAAACTAATTATACGAAACTGAGTAAAACAACTACTGTAGTTACGCTAAACTGCTGCTAAAATTACAGAAAATTTACAACACCTAATTATGAAAGAAATTGACTAATTTACCTTTGCACAAACGTTAAAACATAATTTCTGATAGATTGTCGGAAATAGAATGGACGAGGGCTCAAACGAAGTCCAAATAGAGTGATTTTTATGGCAGTGGATTCCTGACATGTCAAGAAATCTGACATATTGCTGACCTTATGTTGCATCATTTTGGCCCAAGTTTTGCAGTCAATGATACAGTCTCTAGACCCCTCATCGTTGCATAGAAAATAGTTTTTTTCCACAGAGAAAGCTGGGGTTAGGCAGACTCTTACCATTTATACAACCATACCATTTGGGGTTCGAACTTGCAACATCCCAACACAAGGTCACGTGCACTAACTGCTCTCCGGCTGGCCTCTTTGATATTTGATTTGACCGCCTAGGGCCTCAAATGAATACATATATATATATATATATATATATATATATATATATATATATATATATATATATATATATATATATATATATATATGTGTGTGTGTGTGTATATATATATGAGTCCAATGATCCAAAAATGGAATTTTACCCGGATGAGCCACTTGCAACCAAAAGGGTGTGTATGGATAACAGAGGGGAGGGAGAGAATCCTCTTCTGTTAAAGAATTCTCGCGGGTCCCATGGTTCCTTGGTTTGTTTTCATGAATTATGTAAAAGTAATGCATGCACATAAACACCATCATATCACGACACCATTGTGGAGGAACATTGGGGTCCACGGCCATTGGTTACGGTTGGTGCTGCATTCTTGTTCAAGGGCCTTCATCAATTGTCCATGGATGAACTTAGCTGTCAGTGGGTCCAAAGAGTGTTGCAGCATAACGGCTCACTTGGGAGCCCCAAGGGGTTTGGTGTAGTGGAATGAGTTCATGCATTGACAACAATAAGGCCATGCACAAGATGCTTTTAGCTAGCCACCTTAGTCTCTCGCCTGCCTCGGGTTGCCCAAGTGGTTAGGGACTTAAGGTGGTTCTTATGAAGGTAGTGGGATGGATCCTCCCTGAGATCATACCGATGGCTTGCCAGGTGGGTATTCTTCGTGGGTTTACTACCTAGGAGAGGAGGCTTATTAAATGACCTTTATTCATCACCATCTAAAAAAAAGCTTCCCAACACATGGCTTGGTTTCAAATTTTAGATTAAGCTTGGATTGATTGGATATAACCATAACAAACAATTCTTGCTATTATAAATACCTTGGGGTTGATGGATGTAAATTCTAGAAGCAAAATCAAGTCTTTGGTATCTCTAACATGGCTGGAGCAAATATGGTTATATAGTGTTAGCAAACGGGACAGGTAGCTCGTGACTCGATTCACTTGACTTGCCCAAAGCTTGTTTAGGCTAAAGCTTATGAAAATAACAATGTATTAAATTTATATGCTCTTATTGTCTTTAACTATCATGCAGAGTTGTTGGTCAGGATGTGTGACTCGGAAAGAAGTGGTCAGGTGTATGAATCCGATTGTTATCTTATAGGAAAAACATATGTTCTTCCTTATTGAAAAAACATGAACTTTTAAAATTTTTCTCAAAACTTCAAATTTCAAGAAACTTTAAAAGTTTTTCTTTATTATAAAGTTTTATAGGACTCCCCAAAATAATATGTCAACGAGTTCGAGGGTCACCTTCCAAATATTGGACGACCCGCTTAAATGTAAGCGCAAGTGTATATTAGCCTTCCAGTATTACATAGTATGAAACCATCCGTAGACACAATTCGTTTGAGGTTATTACTTTAAGAAAATCATATATAAAAATGCGAAAAAATAAAATTTATTTAAGGGTTAAGACAATTGAGGAATTACATAAAAATTGAGATTTTACAATTATATCCTAATCATTGCATAAAAGAAAGGACAACATCGGTGAGTCTCTCTCATTCTAAAATATTTAAGTCATTGAAATGGAAATGATCCAAAACAAAAGTTAATGTTTGCAAGTCTTGAAAAATGGTTGCTCTTTTGTAATTGGTATTTTTAAAACATATTTTTCATTCAAAATGCTTTGAAAAATCGACAACAAAATAACAAAAACTGACTTTCCACTTTCGTGGTGAGTACAGGTCGAATCTACAGGGAACGTGAAATATTCTAATTAAATCTAAAATTCACTTGCTCAAATACAATCAATTATACAATAAGAACAAATTTGAATAAGTAACGAAAGCAAAATCTACTAAGTAACTCAAGCCCTAGGTTGTAGGGGCATTTTTGTCATTTCATTGATCTAACATGCTATTAAGTTTGACGAATTGCCCAATTAACCTTCAACTTCTTATCACCTACAAAACAAAAATCAAAGTTAGTAACGAGTTATAACAATAAACGCTGAAAACTACACTCACATCAATGCTTAAAAATACTATTATGCTAAAACGATACTTACACTTAAATGAATACATAATGATAAAAACTAATTATACGAAACTGAGTAAAACAACTACTGTAGTTACGCTAAACTGCTGCTAAAATTACAGAAAATTTACAACACCTAATTATGAAAGAAATTGACTAATTTACCTTTGCACAAACGTTAAAACATAATTTCTGATAGATTGTCGGAAATAGAATGGACGAGGGCTCAAACGAAGTCCAAATAGAGTGATTTTTATGGCAGTGGATTCCTGACATGTCAAGAAATCTGACATATTTTATAAAATATAAAAATTACTCTAGATGCTTGTTATCATCGCAAAAATTTACTTTTGCAAGTCAAACTGACCTTTAAAAAAGATTTTGAAAATAACTCACCTCCGTTTTAAAATGCGGGATAATTCCGAAGAATGAGACTCGCCTGTCGGTACGAGGTTCAACTGTTCCTGGCACCTTTACCAGAGGTAATTGAACCAATGATCAATTGTGTGCTTAGCATTGCTCAACTTGTCTAAATTGTATTCTATTTCCTAAATGCACAAAGAATCAGGCATGTGCTATAAATAATTTTTTTTGAAAAATGCAAATTTGAAAACATGATATTTGCTTCTGAGATTTGAAATACTTGAAAAATTCTTGAAAAAAATGTCACTTAGCAAATCATGAATCATGGTGAGAGAATATTTTTGAAAAAAATGAAAATCGATTTCTGAAGAATTCAAGTGTTTTAGGAAAATCGATTTCTGAGGAATTTCAAGTAACTTTGGAAAATTTGATTTACCTGAATTCAAACTTTGAAATTGAAAATATAACTTAAAAAATCGAATTTTGATTATTGAAAAATACTTGAAATATCATTTAAAAGCTCTGAGTTTTGAGAAAATCAATTTCTGAATAAGACTTAAATTTTTTTGAGAAAATCAATTTCTCTGAATTAGAATTGAAATTTGCAATTGAATGAAATGAATGAATATGGATTTGAAAGATTTGATTTTTAAGGAATTGAGAAAATACTTTTGTATTTTTGAGAAATGCAGTGCATTTTTGAAGTTAGCCTAAGAGTGTAGGCTGAATGTGACTAATACGAAGATCACAAATCTGAGTCTCATTCATATTCTGACTATGGCCATAAATACGAATTCTATCGAGTTTGTCAACTCTATAAGAGCTTGTGCACGTGCCATTCATGTATACCATGGTGAATTTGAAATATGTGCATGAATGATGCATTCATCAGATATTAAAATTTGCAGAATCAAACTATATGCAATGCAATTCCTAATCTAAGCAGAAATTGAAATTCTTATTCCAAACTTTACATTTAATTTACATCACTAATTGAATTTAAATACAGAAAAATAAAGTCTTCAATATCCCTGCAAAACTTGTCAGTGAAGATATGTTGGCTTTTCTAGATTTATCGAGTAATATCTGAAAATTACTAGATTTTGCTAAATATAAGCCTTTTTTCATGATTCCCTGATATAAACATAATGAAATAAGAAATAAAATTGATGAAATATAAAAATGATATTTGAAAATTCGAAATTAAGGTCAAAATGACCAAAATACCTCTGATAGCAAGACTATGGCCTTGAAACCAGGTTTTTTCAGAAAGATATTTTGTAAAAATGGGGTTTTGGAAGTCAAATGAAAATAAATCAAACACAAGATGATATGACATGATTAAAAATAAGAAAATCTAGGTTAGGGATTTCCAAATTGAGGTCAAATGACTAAAATGCCCCTGATAACAAGACTATGGCCTTGAAATCAAGGTTTTTTTGAAATAAAATTTGGTAAAAACTTTGGATTTAGGATTGAAATAAACATAAAATTGACCATGAAGCATCCTAATACAATTCTAAGCATGAACAAACCCTAAAAACATGAACTTATACACGAAAATCAAGAAATATCATGAAAATAACGATTAAAGTAGTGTTTCAGGATCCTACTGGTACCCTATTTCGCAATTTGATTGATTCAAGCACCAAATGATATCCAAAATTTATAAAAATTGGCATGTGTAATCCTTGTAACCCTAGAATTGAATTGGAAACATAAAAATTTAATTTGACAAAAAATTTAATTCGAAATTTGCATAAAATCATAAAATTTGCTATTTTTGCCTATGGATCTGTACCTGTTTTAGTGTTAGACCTGAATCAGAGGTCAAAACACCATGAAAAATCCTGAAATTTTATAGAGGTAAACTAGACAGAAAAATAGAGAATCTCTTTTTTACAGATCAGAAAAATCATCTTCGGTTAGGGAGATATTGCTCTAGAAATCTGAACTTAAATTTAATGAATATAAAATTGATTAAAACATGTGCTTCCGGTTGAAAATATAGAAACAAATAGCAGACTTCATCAAAAAATTTTGAAATTTCAGCAGTGAACAATAGACAAAAAAATAATAAACTTTTTTTTACAGATCATGAATCGGATCTACGGTTAAAGATCTATGATCAGTACAAGTCAGATTAGGGTTTTAATAAATCATAACGAGTTTTAAAAGATAGATCTGACTTTCTGACATAGAAAAAATACCAAACAGAGGAAAAAAATTATGAAAATATTACAGTAAATAGCCTACATCAACACAAAACCACTTCACTTTACGGATCTCAAATCAGATATCAGATTAAAGAAATAACGCATGTGCAAATTATGCTTGAATTTAAACAACGATTTTAATCAACAGAAATCCCGATTTGACTTTGTATTTTATTAGCAGAGTTACCGAATACCAAAATGTTTGATTTTTTTTACAGAACTGCACTGACATATCTGTTTATCACATATAAAAAAAATCAGCAATTTCCAATAAATATTTCAATATGAACTAACATGCTTTCTAATGATCTGAAATTAAAATATACAGAAATCTAAGAAACACTAAAAAAATATGATTTAACCATGAAAAACCATAAAAACTTATCTAGACAGCAAAACATAATTGATTTTGATGATGAAACACATTTAATAAACATTAATATGCTAAAAAATAAATAAAACACAGGGAATCCATGGATGGAATTTATTTTCACCTTTGAAATCATGGATTTAATCCATTTAACGGATAAATCTCATGTTTTCTTGGTTAAGAACATGAAAAATGATGTAATCAATGATTCTAACGGATTAGAATCATAAAAAACAGTATGGAATAGGGTTAGATCATATTTTTGGATTGAGCTTGAGGTTCTTGATAATGAATCCATGGTTTAATCCATGAAAGGGGAGGCGCCAATGGTAAAATCCATGTTAAAGCATGAAAAAAAACATTAAATAAAATAACAAATATTATGAAAATCTTACCTTGAGGTTGCAACTGTAATGGAGGAAGGAGGAAGGTCTTGAGAGGAGAGAGAAGCTCCAAGAAATAAAAAAGGAGAGAGATAGGGAGGTCGACCCCCCTATGGGATTTTATAAAAAAAAATTAGGTTTAAAATCCAAAGTTTTGAAAAAATTGGATTCTAAAGGGGGGGGGGGGCGATTTTTAGGGAAGATTACCTAACTACCCCTAGCCTAATTAACACCTAACCTAAACTCCTAACTAGCCTAAAAGACCCCCAACTGCATTCATTCTAGGGACATACAATGTGATATCACTCTTCATTTCAATGACACGTATGTGCATACACTCCAAGTATGTTTTCAAAAGTTGTCAAGCATGCGATATTTCTAGCTTATTTTACACAAGCTGCCATAAGTATTAAACGTGTAAGTAATGAATCATCATAGCGAGTGGGAGAGATACGGCGCGCGAAGCGCTGCAACCAAGTGCATGCTATATAGAAAGTTGTAGCGGCCAAGGGGTGGCCAGACATGTACATATGCTGCAGCTTACAACCGCAACAACGATGCTACCCAAGAACACACTCGCCGAAGTAAAATGCAGCAAAGACAATGTTGCCTCAGAATGTTCAAAGGATAGGGTATTCACAACGACGAAGGTGCTGCCACAAAATGCCAAATTGCAGGAAAATGCAGTACCTAAAGTGCTGTCATTTAGGCACCAAAGCTGCGAGGGATTGCAAACAAAAACCTGCTGCCAAGACGCGCCATCACTGTAAAATTTTGCAGTTGCAAAAACAACCCCAAGAGTGCCAACCTTTAGGGAGCTCGCAGCCATAAGGGCCCTGCCTCGTGGCACCAACATTGCGGAAATGTTTGCAGCAAAGAGTATGGTGTCGTACTTGCCTAAGCAAGCTGGAAACGAACGCAGCGGGGTAGTGCTGCCAAAAAGCACACCCGCTGAGCAAGAGAACGCAACGAGAGGCATGCTTCCATGTCTCTTATGTCTACGAAAAAATCGCAGCACATAGAGTGCTGATACAGAGCACTAGACTACAAGGAATCACCGCACCTAAGGCGCTGCCTAGAGTGCCTTCGCTGCAGAAAGTTGCAGCGAACGCAATGCTGCCAAAATCTCATAAATTTGTAGACTACATGGCAACACAAATTCTTGCAAAGGGCAACACAATTGCTGCAGAAAAATTGTAGAACTGGGCTGCCAGCATTGCCCCCAATGAAAGAAAAGGGGATAATAAGTGAAAGAAAGGGTTGCTTTCCTGCGCAAAGTATCAAAGAGGCAGCTGCCAAGGTGCTGCCAACAGAGCCATCCCTTGGGGGTTCAACTCGGTCCGGACTGGGGCACGACTACAAGGAGTTCCAACACCTAAGGTGCTGTAAATGAGGTGTCCTAAATGCAGGAGAAAGGCTGGTGAAGGGGCTGACCCATGGTCAGTTTACCTAATGCTAAGGAGCACACTGACTCTTGCCGGCTTTCGCATAGGCAGAGTTCGAAGGCTTGTTGAGCAAGTGCACAAGCTGCTGCCTCTGCTGGGCAGGGTCGATAGGCCGACACGAGGGCGAAGGGTAGGTGGTCACACAGCCTGACTTGCAGGACCGGACCCACCGGCCATAAGCACAGACTGCACCCTACTTGGCTCAGCCAAGTAGGTGCCTCGGCTAGGCAGCAGCCACTCCGGCTGCAGTCCAGCTTGTACTGCTTTGGGCAGGGCTGCTGAAAAGGGGCACAACACTTGAGGTGTTGTAACCATTCTTGTGGCAGCAAGGCCCGATCTGGCCTGGGAACAATTCATTTATAACGAACTGTTGTCCACCAAGAGGGGCAACCGAATCCCTAAGGCGCCAAGGAGTCATAGTCATCCTGGTCAAAGGCTGGACCCAACCGGTCCAAGGGCAACTGGGTTGCTACCATAGCGGGGCAGAACCCATGCACGGATCAGACCACACTCATGGGTCAAAACCTTTGCCAAGACCGCAACACATAGATAAAAAAAGGAAAAATGACTGAGAAAAATTTTGGGTACACACGACTGCAAGTTGGGGGTGCTGGAACCGGCCTCCCTTGCGCCCAAATGCAGCAAGGAAGGTGCCAAACCCCAACCAGCCTATACCCCACGTTGCTAGACCCCCTTCACAAGGCCAAACAACCAAAATAACATTTATGCTGCTTAAACAAAACAAAGCACCAAAGGGCAACATATTCGCAATGCACAAAAATAAAAATAAAGTAGTGGGCGTGTATGAGTTATTGTCGTGAACATAGCATCCAAATAAAAAAATGCAGCCATTAAAGATCTAATCCACCGAATCGATCAAGCATTTCATAAAATGCGTTGGAGGGTACTTGGTTTCATGTTCACCCATTTAAATCCATATTTTCAAACGAATGGAAGTGTAGAGAAAACTCAAAGTGCGATTACATAGATTCGAAGGAGGAATCCCTTTGGCTCAATGTGTAGAGGGGAGTCTTTTTTCGGTACCCAATCCTACACAATAGCACAAAGAGGCTAAAGGGAACCCACGACTGGGAGAGAGGGAGAGAGAGAGAGAGATAAAAAAATCACCACTTATCACTTCCCTCTCTCTTCTTAAATGCTTTTATACATTAGGGTTTTCAAATGGATGGTTTAGATTTAAAGTTCAAGATGAACGGCTGGGGCTAGAGTCACGCCCTTCTAGGCAAGGGCAAACTTGAAATACTTCAAGTTTGCTTCCCACGCCCCCAATGAAGTTATAACATTCAAATCCTTTTGAAAAACTTTCAAAAGTGCCACCGCCCCTCCCTTGGGCGGTTTTTAAGGCTTTAAAACATTTTTTTTGTTGTCTCTTCAAAGTGGCATGGGTTGTACTCTAGAGTGCACTCATGCCCCTTAGGCTGACATTGGTCCTATGCCAATGTCTTAAAAATTTATAAAATCTTCCTTATTTTTCATTAAATTCCATTTTGGCCTTGCTTGCCAAAATCCATATTCTTTTGAGATTATACTTAGGATTTATAATTCATCTTTCTAAATTCTTATAAATCTCAAGCATTTCTAAAACTCATTTAATGTAACAATGACTATAATGAAAAGCGCTATAAAAATTTTGGTATTTCAATTACAAATGAATATATACAATTTTGAATAAAATGTATGAACCCGATGTAAAAATGCATTACCATATATATATACATAGATCCACATAAACACATATATTTTGAAATTTCTTCGTGTATTGAATTTTTCTACGAAAATTCATGGGTCTTACATCCTACCCTCCTTAAAAACGATTTCGTTCGCGAAATCACAAGCATCTACAACAAAAGGGTCCGAATATTTTTTTTCCATACTTGCTTTAGGTTCCCATGCACATTCTTCGATGCCATGGTGTTGCCAACGCACTTTGACAGATAGAATGGTCTTGGTACGCCAAACTTGATCTTGGCGGTCAACGATCTCGACAGTCAACGATCTCGACCGGTTTCTCGTTCATTGTCACGGCTCCTCTTTTGATGGATTCTAATCAGCATAGACTAAGTCTCCAGTAGACTTCTTTGAACAATACTTGGCGATATGCCCTGGCTGCTCACACTTGAAGCACTTGCCATTATAGAGAGGGCAAACTCTGAAGGGATGATCTTTGTTGCATCATCAACACTTTTGTTGGATATTTGGTTGTTGTGATTGGCTTCGTTGCTGGCGGTCCTGATAGCCTTCCTGACGCTTTTGCTTTTTGGTAGGTGGTGTGAACTCCCTTCCACTAGGATTCTTCTCACCAGTACTCACATGAATCTTGGTCTGCGGTCTGGTTTTATTTCACTAGTTCTTCTGCTTCTCAACCTAGTCTTTTTTCAACAGTGTCACTACCTCGATGGCCTCATCGAGTGATTTTGGCCCTCGAGTGAACACCTTGGTCCTCAGAGCTGGCTTCAACCCACGAGCGAACTTCATTGCTTGATCCTTTTCCATGATGTATACATTTGGACAATATCGCTCCAAACAACGAAACTTAGTGATGCAGTCTGTCAGGGTTGTTATCCTCTGTTGTAGGTCTAAAAATTCTTGCATCTTCTTACTTCGTTCATGCTTAGGAAAATATGCACAGTTAAAAACCTCTATAAACTCATCCCACATAATATTCCCATTTTGGAACTTAACCGCAGAAATCGTGTTCCACCACTTCTCAGTGTAGTCTTTCAAACGATAGGTACCAAAGTTCACCTTCTGCTCCTCTAGAACATTCAAAATACGGAAAATATGTTCTATCTTGCGTATCCATGACTCAGCAGCTTCAGGGTCCATCTTACCCTTAAAAGCAGAAGGATCCATTTTCATAAAGCGCTTGTAGGTGACCTCACCTATGTTCTGCCTACCTTGGGCCACATGTTGGAGGTTCGCACCCATTTGTTGCATTGCAACCACCTGTTGTTGCATAACCTCATCAATGTTATTCACAATGTCCATGATATCGCTGTACCTGGCCTCCCATGCCATCTATCAGGACAAAAACATATAACAATAGTTAGTCAGCAGATTCCATAATCATGCTTGCTAAGTAATAACCATAGCAATTTTTTCAAAAGTCTTGAGTGCACGATGCACGATGCATGATTCAAATAGTGCCATAATACAATTTATTTGTGCAATATCTCAATATATTCTTTGAATGACCCCAAGCGACACTACTTAAGGCCACTATCATTAAAAAATCACCATTTTAGACGACCACCATTAGAGAATTGCCACTCTAACACACTATTCAGAGAATCACCACTCTGATATCATAAATAAAGAGTCACCACTCGAATGACATCGTTAGAAGATCACCATCCTAACAATATTGCTAAAGAATCACCACTTCGGCCACTTCATTAGGGAATCACCACCCTAATGACATTGTTAGAGAATCACCACCCTAACGACATTGCTGAAAAATCACCACTTCAACCACCTCATTAGAGAATCATCATCCTAATGACATCGTTAGAGAATCACCACCCTAACGACATTGTCGAAGAATCACCACTTCAACAACTTTATTAGAGAATCACCACCTTAATGGCATCGTCAAAGAATCATCACTCTAACGACATTACTAAAGAATCACCACTCCAACCACTTTATTAGATAATCACCACCTTAATGACATCGTTAGAGAATCACCACCCTAACAACATTGTCGAAGAATCACCGCTTCAACAACTTTACTAGAGAATCACCACCCTAACGACATTGTTGAAAAATCACCACTTTAGCCACCTTATTAGAGAATCACCACCCTAATAACATCGTTAGAGAATCACCACCCTAACGGCATTGTCAAAGAATCACCACTTCAACAACTTTATTAGAAAATCACCACCCTAATGGTATCGTCAGAGAATCACCATTCTAACGGAATTGTTGAAGAATCACCACTCTAGCCACTTCATTCGGGAATCACCACCCTAATGACATCGTTAGAGAATCACCACCCTAATGATATTGCTGAAGAATCATCACTTCAACCACCTCATTAGAGAATCACCACCCTAATGACATCGTTAGAGAATCACCACCCTAACAGCATTATGGGCATCACCGAAAATCACCACCCGAGCCAACCTTTCTTAGCTCACCACGATCCCCTAAGACTGTGGCTGAGAACAAGAACTCCCACAACGCTTTCTCAAAAATAATACCATAAAGTTTCGGTATCATGTTATCCCTGTCCACTACCCTGTTAAGAGTCGACTGCCATCAGGGGCAACTCATAAGCAATTTGCTAAGCACATACATTTTTATGCATGTTCTCATCACCAAGAACATCTGGGGATCTACAATATCCTCCAATGGGAAATTCAAAGGTTCAACAGGCACAGACAAGGATCTAGCGATTTGCCTGAAAGGTCACATCCAAAAAGTACCCTTTAACAAGGATAGAATTACAAACATATCCAATGTAGTTGGAGAACAAAAGGAAACACTATCTTAGAGTCTCATCAAATGACTCTTAGTATGACATCATTTTAAATACGATTGGCATAATAATTTTGATAGTTGTTACGATTCAGTCATCGTCTCCGCTTAGGTAATGTGGAACGAGGAGGTGAAGCTGGTGTGTACTGAGGAGAATTCGGCGAGGTACACAAACACTCTCTGGGTCTAGATCAAGGACTACAACTCTCACAGGAGTTGACACAAGACTAGCTTGGGATGCTACGTCTTCAAGCGTATCCGCATATCCCTCCCAGAATTCTTCACCAAACTTCAATCAACACTCAACTACTAAGTGTCCTCTCAGGCTATAATAGGGGCATACACTCAGTTCACGGGGACAGATTCGCCCCACATGTTCCATATTACATCTCGCACAAGAAGGTGCTCGATTCACAAACACTTGCATACTTCGCATGATAGTCTAAACCGCTTGGTTCTAGCTCTCTATGCCTTGAGCCAAATCACGTAAGGCTTTAAGTATCAAATCATGTCTCACATTCGATGACAACGAATAAAACATACGTATTTGTCTAATCATGCAAGAGAAAGTAAATAATGCAACAAACAACACAAGCTAGTGAGTCAGGTATACATACTGTGCGATGGCCGATGCGTGCAACATCTTGAACTACACTTCCAAAACACTACTCTGATACCAAAATCTGTAACGCCCAAAATTCCAACTTGGAAAATCGTTAGAATTTTAGAGTAATTTTTTTTAAAACCATTGCACAAGCGGAAAAACTCATAAGGGAAAAACAGTTGGAAATTCTGAGCGGGTTACAGGGTGAACAACAAAAAGAAACATTTCATTACTATGGTTTTAAAAAATGAGACAAAAAAGGATGTACATCATTTTATTTACAAAATGTCTCCCAAAAATTAAAGATTTCCCCAAAAAAGAACTGCCAAGATCGCAAGGATCTGAAGTATGGGTTCAAGTCTCTGTCGTACATCGATCACCATTGCACCACTAACAGTCATCATGTGCATCCCTATAAAACGGGGTCAGTACTCTTGCGAGTTGGTGAGATAAGATCCATTACATACCATTTTATGAAAAGCATACACAGTAATAGAAAGATGTGCAAATATCAACATGGATAAATGTAAGTAACTTAGGCATGATGAAACAATTAGAAACATTTGTCGAAATTAACAAGTGCAACTATAAGCCAGAACAGTAAGCAAGAAAATACATTTTTAGCAACTCTGATCAGAGATAAGCAGTAAGAACATTACCAAGTGACTAGCATGCTCATGTGATTATAGTTAACTTTCAAATACAACACTGAACAATTCAATAATTATAACTATGAGCAGAGTTAATATTAAGTAGTGAGTGACATCATCATGTAACAAGCATGCATCTAGATTCATAACTCAGTATACTGAATCAATTAAACAATTAAGCAATTAGATAATTAAGCAATTAAGCAAGTAGCAATTTGAACAATTAACTATGTCAAAAACCATCAACACATATGTCAGCTGTTAACGCGTTAGTTTTAATTGCATTGTCTTGATTACCCCTTCGGATATGTGAGAAAACCTCGCATTCTGCGAGAAATATCACTGACATCTGCTATTTTAATTTATGTGAATGTGCAACCAGGCAGTTTATCATAATTATGCTTGTCTAGCAACATTCCCTCCTTCCAAGGTACTTAAGCCCATCTGGCTCTGTGTTTCCTGTAGGGCAACACGAACAACACAATGAGGTCACACTCGAACATTCACGTGCTCTAGCACAACAAAGCTGAGATGAGCACTTCACCGATGAAGGTGACATCAACATTATCTTTTTAGGGGTAAAATGACATTCTTGAACACATGAGCTTGACTCACGAGGTGGGGCCATAGCCCACACAAAACTTGCCTTGGAGTTTCAACATATCTACAAGTCTTAAAAAGACAATTATACCCCTATAATGTGCCCCATATCCCCTTTTCATTTTCAAAATGATTCAAGTGTCAAGTGTGCATCATGTGTCATGTGTACATGCACACAGATTCGTTTAAGCATTCATCGCATGCTAAGAAACATCGTTAAATATAAGACACTTGATTTATAACCATGATCACTTCAACACATTTTTGTTCAGTGACATGATGTGCCAAAGGTGCATACGAACTATTACGTCATCAAGCATTCAATCATATATTTCCATGATTCAAAATACACGCGCTACACCATTTTAAGCAATACATGATGTTTTGCACATGCTTCATTAGACAATTTGCATCATTATCGATGCAATTGTCATTCATCACATGTTATGGAATATCCATCCTCATGCTCACAATTCATTTTAAGCAGTAAATATCTGACATTTATCTCAATAAAATGAGCCTCATTTGTATTTTTCATTCTAGGGACAAACGGTGCGATAGCACTCTTCATTTCAATGTCACGTATGTGCATACACTGCAGGTATGTTTTAGGAAGTTGTCAAGCATGCAATATTTCTAGTTTGTTTTACATAAGCTGCCATAAGTATTAAACATATAAGGAATGAAGCATCACAACAAGTAGGAGAGATGTGGTGCGCGAAGCACTGCAACCAAGTGTATGCCATGTAGAAAGTTGTAGCGACCAAGGGGTGGCCAGACATGTGCATATGCTGCAGCTAACTGCCGCAACAACGATGCTACCCAAGAGCACACTCACCGAAGTAAAATACAGCAAAGACAATGTTGCCCCAGAATGTTCGAAGGACAGGGTATTTGCAGCAACAAAGGTGCTGTCACAAAATGCCAAACTGCAGGCAAGTGCAGTACCTAAAGTGCTGCTACTTAGGTGCCAAAGCTGCAAGGGATTACAACCAAAAACCTGTTGCCAAGACGTGCCATCACTGCAAAATTTTGCCGTTACAACAGCAGCCCAATAACTGCCTAAGAGTGCCAACCTTTAGGGAGCTCGTAGCCATAAGGGCATTGCCTTATGGCACCAACATTGTGGAAAGGTTTGCAGCAAGGTGTATGGTGTCGTACTTGCCTAAGCAAGCTGGAAACGAATGCAGTGGGGTAGTGCTGCCAAAAAGCACACCCGCTAAGCAAGAGAACGCAGTGAGAGGCATGTTGCCATGCCTCCCATCTCTACGAAAAAATTGCAGCACATAGAGTGCTGATACTGAGCACTAGACTACAACGAATCATTGTACCTAAGGCGCTGCCTAGAGTGCCTTCGCTACAGAAAGTTGCAGCAAACACAATGCTGCCAAAATCACGTAAATTTGCAGACTACATGGCCACATGAATTACTGTCAAGGGCAATGCAGTTGCTGAAAAAAAATTGCAGAACTGGGCTTCCAACATTGCCCCCAACGGAAGAAAATGGGATAATATCCGAAAGAAAGGGCTTCTTTCTCGCGCAAACTATCAAAGAGGCAGTTGCCAAGGTTCTACCAACAAGGCCATCCTCCAGGGGTTCTGCTCGGTCCGGACTGAGGCACGACTGTAGGAAATTCCAACACCTAAGGTGCTGTCAACAAGGTATACTAAATGCGAGAGAAAGGCTGGCAAAGGGGCTGACCCATGGTCGGTTTACCTAATGCTAAGGAGCACACTGGCTCTTGTCGGCTTTCACGTAGGCGAAGTTTGGAGGCTTGTTGTGCAAGTGCACAAGTTGTTGCTCCTACTGGGCAGGGTCGATAGGCCGACACGAGGGCGAAGGGTAGGTGGTCACACAACCTAACTTGCAGGCCCAGACCCACCAGCCATAAGCACAGACCGCACCCTACTCGACCCAGCCGAGTAGGTGCCTCGGCTAGGCAGCAGCCACTCCGGCTACAGTCCAGCTTATACTACCTTGGGCAGGGTTGCCGAAAAGGGGCACAACACTTGAGGTGTTGTAACCATTCTTGTGGCAGCAAGGCCCAGTCTGGCCTGAGAACAGTCCAGCTACAAGGGACTGTTGTCCACCGAGAGGGGCAGCCGAATCCCTAAGGCGTCGAGGAGTCATAGTCATCCCAATCAAAGGCTGGACCCAACCAGTCCAAGGGCAACTGGGTTGATCCATAGCAGGGCAGAACCCATGCACGGACCAGAACACACTGGTGGGTCGAAACCTTTGCCAAGACCGCAACACATAGATAAAAAAAAAGTATGAAGGACCGAGAATTTTTTTTGGCACACACGACTGCAAGTTGGGGATGCTGGAACCGGCCTCCCTTGCGCCCAAATACAACAAGGAAGGTGACAAAACCCAACCAGCCTATACCCCATGCTGCTAGACCCCCTTCACAAGGCCAAACGACCAAAATAACATTTATGTTGCTTAAACAAAACAAAGCACCAAAGGGCAACATATTCGCAACACACAAAAATAAAAACAAAGTAGTGGGTGTGTATGAGTTATTGTCGTGAACATAGCATCCAAATATAAAAAGAAATGCAGCCATTAAAGACCTAATCCACTGAATCCATCAAGCATTTTATAAAATGAGTTGGAGGGTACTCGGTTTCATGTTCACCCATTTAAATCCATATTTTCAAACGAATGGAAGTGTAGAGAAAACTCACCGTCAATTTCGTAGATTCGGATGAGGAATCTCTTTGGATCAATGTGTAGTGGGGAGTCCTTTTTTGGTACCCAACCCTACACAATAGCACAAAGAGGCTACAAGGAACCCACAGTCTAGGAGAGAGGGAGAGATAGATAAAAAAATTTGTCACTTATCACTTCCCGCTCTCTTCTAAAATGCTTTTATACATTAGGGTTTTCAAATGGACGATTTAGATTTAAAGTCCAAGATGGACGGCTGGGGTTGGAGTCACGCCCTTCTAGGCGATGGCAAACTTGAAATACTTCAAGTTTGCCTCCCATGCCCCCAATGAAGTCATACCATTCAAATCCTTTTGAAAAACTTTCAAAAGTTCCACCGCCCCTCCCTTGGGCGGTTTTTAAGGCTTTAAAACATTTTTTTTTGTTGTCTCTTCAAAGTGTTGTGGGCTTCACTCTAGAGTGCACCCATGCTCCTTAGGCTGATGTTGGCTGTAATATCCAAAAATTTCTAAGTTCTTTTCTATAGCATTGTGAAATGTCTTGAATTTCGTGCCAACATAGAACCCTAATTTCTTTAAAAATTAATGTTTGAGTATATTCGTAAGCATTAAGGGGTTTAATTATATTGAATTGTAGTAAATATAAACCCTACATGGTTTGGATATCTGAGAAAATTCTAAGTGATGTCTAATTGAAAACGTCTTACTTAAAAAGAAAATGTTGATTTTTCTTTTAAGTAAAATTATTTAAATAAAGTAAATTAACAAAAGTAGATTTTAAAAATATACATATTAATATGCTTAATAAAATGGAATTAACTTATATTCAATTCCTTTATATTTTCACATGAGTTGTGGTTATATAAAACAAAAATGATTTTTAATTGGAATTTTATGATTATTCAATAATAGTTTAATATAATAGTTTTCTTTTTTATAAATTAAAATCCATTTTTATTAGTTTAGTAGGAGCCCATAGGTGGGCCGTCCCATCCTATGTGGCATCTTACTTCAAATTCAAATTGAAAATAAAGGTATAGTGATTTTCAAGGTTATTTAAAGTTTGAAAAGTCAAAATGGAGATCAAGGGCTCCAAATGAATTTCATTAATGAGATCAAGGGCTGAAATTAATTCCAGCACATAACCTAGTTTAAGAAGGGTTATAAAACCCTCCCATAGCCTTGCCCTCCTCATTTGTGCTGGAAAAAAAGGAGAGCTTCTCTCTCCCCCAAAAACCCTCTTCTCTCTCTCCTCTCTTTCCCTTCCCTATTCTCTTCTTTTAGGGTTTCTTTTGGTTCTTGAGTGCAAGATCCAGGCCTCAAGGGGTGTGGATAGGAGATCTAAGGTCCTCACCTTACTGAAAGAAAGGGCTAATCGGTGGATCGAGCAAAAAGGGTCATTCATCCGTCAAGAAATACATTTTTTTCAACAAAAGGTAGGGTTTCTATGCTTTTCTTGCACGGACAGAGTTCTTGACATGGATTTTGATGCTTTTTCATGAGTTTAGATCATGATCAAACCCTCCTAACCGTGGGTTTGACTCAGATCTATTGATCCATGACAAAAACATGTTTTCCCCTAAAGAAAACCATTTTTGAAATCGGGTTTATCATAAAAATCGGTTTCTTACAAATAGATTCGTAAAATATATTTGTATTTGATTTATTCCATGATTTTTATGCAAATATTAGTTTGGATTGATAGATTATGAAGTGTTTCATCTACTGTGAATATTTTAGAATTTTCAAAATTTTATTTCAGGCATATTCCCTATTTCTTCTAATTTTTCTTGGGATTCGGGTGACTCGGTTTGATTCACCCAAATGCAAATCTCGGAATTCGAGGTTTTCATCTTGACCTCCGTTCAGTAAAATGGTCATTTCTTCCTCGTCCAAAAGAGTTTTGATGAACGAATTATTGCGTTGGAAAGCTAACTCTATTGTGCATCAACTGTAGAAATTTGGGCTCTATTCATGGACCGAGCACGTCTCTGTGACAATCGAAACAAAAACAAAAAAGTCTATAGTAAAACATGCATAACTCTCTTATACGGAAGAGTTTTTACGAACGATTTGCGACTATGGATAGCTGACAACAGTTCCTATATACTGTAAAAATTTCAGCTCTATTCATGGAGCCAAAAATTTTCTGTGAGCTCTGTACCAGTCGGACATAGTTATGAAATTGGAAAAAAATTAGGGCAAATTCATAAATCAAGGCTCAAAGGGTGCATAATATATATATTTTTATTCAATTTCTTTATAGAATTAGTATGCATTATGTGAATGATTATGCAAGTCTGATTTTATGCAATCTTATATGATTATAACATGAATTGTAAATGAAAGGTTACACATTAAAGATTTAGGATCAAAAGGTCCAATGAATACAAGTTTATGTTTTAAATTCTAAAAATGTGTTGACTACATGTATGTCCATGATATCGTGATGATATGATTGTTTAATTGATATGGATGTTCATATATATTCTCCTTGTTGCATTGGCCATGTACATGCATATGCATTATGATGTGTGAAAATAAATAAGATGTTTATGCTACGCATGTGCTCAAATGTCTGTTACAAGTTTAATTATATGACTTTGTCCAATGCTTTATAAGAATGCATCCATGACCATAAAGTGGTTTGAGTTTGATGTTGCATAAAAAGTATGACTGTAATCAAGTAATCATGTGACATTAAACTCAAGATACTTGCTTGGAGAGTAGCAGGTGATACAAAACTTTGTGGGGCAAGTTCTGTTACGAGCACAGAAGGTTGCTCCTCCCCTCCCATGATTTTAGGGAAAAAACCTCTGCATTAGACTGCAGCGTAGATGTTATAGTACTCATAAGGAAAAAACTGATGCATCGGGTTGAAAGGTGTTGGGAATCTCTCTCGTATTAACGTCCCTCACCCCGTCTTAGTGAATGGACCTGGCCAGGCTAAAGCCACCTCTGTATGTAAAACACGTCCTGTGTCATGGTCCTGATCTGAGAATGTCTGCCTGTGTCGTATCAGCAGGGCTAAGAAGTGATAACTTAAATGGTGTGTGCATTAATTTGGCATCACATGCATCATCTAATTAAGAAAATGTAACTAAAGATAAGAAAATATGCATGCATTGAAAGAGCTTATGCATATGGTAAGTCATGCATTTTAATGGTTCATGCATTTTGTATTTTGAATGTATGGATTTATGTTTTTCTGTTATATATGAAAATTCTAAACATACATGAGTTGTTGTATGATTGTTTAAGTTAAATTAAATGTTAAACTATGAAATTTCTATTGAAATCTTTGTCTTGTTATTCTGTCTTACAAGTTTAGCACAATTACTCTACTGAGACATGTTGTCTGACCATATATGGTAAAAATTTTCAGGTAATGAGTAGGTACTTACGTGCGAAGGCGGAAGGTTGCGACGGGGACTGAGCCTACCTTTCCTCTGCTTCATGAATTCTGAACTTTGATTTTACTTTAATTCAATTCAAGGACAAATGTGATTAATTTTGGATATTGTGAAACTTGAATTTTATTTCATGCATAGTTAATTAGTTGTTAAAGTTTAAATTCCATAAGTATATGTTTGCAAGCATTCATCTGAAGTAGCACACCAAGTTTTATGCCCAATGTGTTTTTCCGCTATTAACTGTTAAAAGATTTAAATGTATTTCAAAAAAAAAAATTCCACCAATTTCGGGTTATAAAAATTGGGGTGTTACATTGGCCCTATGCCAATGTCTCAAAAATTTATAAAATCCTCCTTATTTTTCATTAAATTTCATTTTGGCCTTGCTTTCCAAAATCCATATTCTTTTGAGATTATACTTAGGGTTTATAATTCATCTTTCTAAATTCTTATAAATCTCAAGCATTTCTAAAACTCATTTAATGTAATAATGTCTGTAATAAAAAGCCCTTTAAAAATTTTGGTGGTTCGATTACAAATGAATATATGCAATTTTGAATAAAATTTATGAACTCGATGTAATATATATATATATATATATATATATATATATATATATATATTAGGGTTTCACATACATATATATATATGTATACATAGATCCACATAAACACATATTTTGAAATTTCTTTGTGTATTGAATTTTTCACAGAAAATTTGCGGGTCTTACATAGAATATAAGTGTAGCAAAACCCAAAAGACTAAGGGGTTTCATATAATCCACAACGAATTGCCTTTTTTGGCAATTCACCGAACGCTTGGTGTGCGCATGCAACACCAAGGAGAAACAATAATATGCATACAGTTGGGGCGCTCTCTTGCTGACAGAGAGTACTATAGCGCTGCACAAAGTCCAAGGAGGTGTCAGATAGGCTCTCCACACTATAATCGATAACAACCGAAAATCGTGTAAGGCAATTCCTCAAAAATTGACCTAAGCAAGGAAAGGACTAGGTTCGATGATTGTGGCTAAGCGTTCTCCCTTGTTTGCATGCAATTCTAAATGTCTTCAACACTACTGCACACTTTCCAATGCACATGATTATCATGAGAAATCGATTTCCTTAAGGAAATTGATCAAAACTAAGGGAAAATAGAAGAAGCAAGGGACGACAATGATGGAGACGATGATGATGATGAAAATGGTGTCCAGGCTGCAGGGCACAATTATCAAGACTAAGAATGGCATAAAAACCAAGAAATCCCTCTTTAGAGAAATCAACTAGGAGAAATGCTCAAAATCAAAGATAATTCGATGAATAGAAAGGAGATGAAGAAGAAGATGCTCACCTAGGCATCAATGGTGGCCATAGGGTGACATCAATTCCCAAAAATGGCTAGTATGTATCCCAATACTGATCGGCTAGGGTGAGGGAAGAAGAAGAAGGTTTTTTTTCAAAACCATAAGAGGAAGATTGAAAAATGAAGGAGATAAGGGGGGGTCGGATGCCCTAGTGGGCCCCAACTAGCTTATCTTTAAGACCCTTTTGTGCCTATTTAAACCGGGTCCAAATAGGATCCGGTTTGGATATATTTGGACACAAAACTTTAAATCAGGTTATGTGTTAAAATAAATACCAAAAATAATACAAAAAATCCTATATCTTACATATATTATTTTTAGGTTAAAAATAGAATAATTTTATCATGTTTGGCCATTGTGAATTAAAAAATATGACAAATCTAGTCAATTGATTTTTCCTTTATGTTTTGCCCTTTTGTTGCATAAAAAATTAAGCACTTTGGTCAAACTATTTGATTAAGTTGTCACCTAAAAAAATCTGGTGCCATGATTTTGGCCAAAGTGCCTGATTTCATATGATAAAAGAGAAAAACTCTCTACGAAAAAGCAAATTAGTCATGTTTGTCATATTTTCTAGTTTGCGGTCAGTTATAATATTGTGTCAAAAATAGTATAATTTATACCATTGTCCAATTATATAATTTCAAAAAATATAGGTATTCATCTTACACATCCAAAAAAAGTAGGTGATGGCCACTTGTTTGTGGCATTTGGATTTGAACTAGGTGTGTCAACTGGCCTGATTTACTTGGACCCGACCCGAACCAAACCCTATAGGGTCTGGGTATGGTGATAAATAAGAAGACCCGATTAAGTGCTAGGTCCGGACCCTAAGGTCCGATTAATATATGGACCAGGGTATAGTTTGTGAAATTTTATACTAGAACTAGACTCGAGTTTCAATTAAGAGCCATAAATTTTTAATATAAAAATGATAAAAAATATGGTTTTACTGGGTATGGTCTGGGTTTGGTTCATGTAGTACTTATCGGATCCGGGTATGGTTTCTCTTATAATAGACCCACTTAGACCCGAGTATGGACCCAATACCATACCCAAAAATCTTGTCCAAATCTAGTTCCACCTGGGTCCGAACCAAACCCGACCTGTTAACACCCCTAATTTGCATTGCATGGCGGGTGGTGTGGATCGAGAGGAAAATCAGATCTTCAAAAACTTGAGATCCACCTTGGGGTCAATGCTTGAACACATCCTAGCTGATTCTCTTCTTTTGGTTGCTAATTTATTCCTAGGCACTGATTTGCAGTGGTTATCTTTTCTCTATAAACCTTCTCCCCACATTCTATCCTCCTTCTAGCCTGACACCTCGTTAGCTTCTTTCTTATGTTAACTGTTTATGACTATTACATCAATGGGTAAATATTGGCTATTAATGAAGGTACAAAGCTAATGAATAGAAATCACATTTTTCTTCAAAAAATTTCATTTTTATGTGATCTCTATGGTTTCTTAGTAAAAAAAACTTATTTTGAATTATGTCATTATGACAAGTAATTAGGTTTTTAAAAGGGTCCAAAAATCAATGAACCACTATGTCCCAAAATTTCATAACTCAAAAGATCACATTTTTATATCAGGAAACACTATCCAATGCTTGATCCTTAGCAAACAAATCATGCTGAACACATCTATGTGGTTAGATTGAGTCGATACAACTTGCATTTATGATTTCTAGCTCATTAGTAGCCAATATTAACTCTACATTAATACAATCCTTTTTCATTCTCTTTTATTTAAAAAAAAAATATTGATGTGGCTAAACGTAAAGTGCCTATTAGGTTCCTATATGTAAATTACTGTTGATTTGAAATCGGAAGAGACAAAAGTTGTTGCCTTACAAAATGAAAAATTCTATTCAAAATTTTACGTTATATTTTTTTCTAAAATCCAAACATATCCATAATTTCAGTTCACCTGGCAACATGGCATGAATTAGCTTGACCTATATAAATTTTATTGTAAATATTTGTATATTTTATATATCTTTTAAATTAAAATATACCAATATTTTTTTAAAGTTTTTATCAAAAGCCTTTAAATTTATGACAAGATTTTTCATTATGAAAAAAATCTCCATAATGAGATTTACGACTAAGTTATACATATGTACTTTCATAAATTAGGATAAGCATTCATGTGATAAAGACGAAACACCCAACAATGACAACTAATTCATGAATACATGATAGATTGGATTGCCTAAATCACGAGTTAAACATATTGTGTTACGATCACTTCATATTGATAAAAAGTTTAGGAAATAATTTAAAATGAAAAGAAGAAACATTTATTGTTCATAAAAACAAAAAAATTGCATGAATATTGTAATGTCCTAAAATCCCTAACTTGTAATCTTTTAGAAAAAATTTAAATGCTTTGTAATCAATCCTTTTTCAGAGTTTAAATTGAAAGTTCAAACAAAAAATAGTGTTTGAAATAACAAGTCAATGCACATTACAGGCAAACTTTTCTTTACACATCATATTTGTATCTCTATATAAGCATTGAAACTACATAAATTCAAAAAAAGGTTTTTGATAATTAAAGTTTATACAAAAGAAGAATTTCAAAAGAAGTCCTTACGAAAAAATTTAAGACATGCTGAGGAACAAAATGTTAGAAAAAGAGTGAGATCTTGATATCATCATGTCATTGCATCATTGCTTGTCATACCGACCTAATCATCACCCGTACCCTATAAAATGGGTTAGACTTATAAAAATCTGATAGGTGCATAGATATCAAAATTCAGAACAAGGTAACATATGCATTATTTCTTTCATGATGTGTAATTTAGAATAAGTAAAATGAGCATGAAAATTTTGTTTCGATATTAACTGTCTTAAGGATATGCACAGAAAAAACGTAAAAACAATTGAGACTGCTCGAGGGTTTGTTATTCTATGTATTTTAATACTCCGAACAATTAGTTAAGTCTGTTCCTAAGAGGATAGCCAATGACCGAGAGAGAATTCTCCGGAGGCATACATGGTAAGGGATGCATCCAAACTTCTTCAGAAGCCAATAAGATCTACCACTTAGGATAATTTTTGGTAGCCTCGTCCCCTAACTCTTATGACTGAGGACAATGAGTCATTGCTACTTGAGGAGCGTCGTTGTTAATAATTTGTCCATCAGAGTTTTTGTACCATCTCATCCTCTCTCTTGATGGAACAAAAGAGATGAATGAGTAGGTCAGGTTTTATTTTAAATGATGACTCATTCTACATGCTCTGGTCTTTTAAAACAAATCGAACATCTTGTCTGTAAAGGCAATAATCACCATTTATATGATTTTTTTAATCATTGTGTATTTTCACGCTACGAGGTTACCATAAATCTCTTGTCCAATCATTATAGTACTAACATGTCGTGCATGTCTGATAGTACTACTATGATGAGAGGGATATCGGTTTCTCAGGAAAAAAATCCTTAACATTTATTTAAAAGTTTTAATATTTTATACTTTAGACTGGAGAATGTTCGGGTCATTTCGGATACTAAAGAGAAGGACCGGATACACGTACTACCTAGGGCTACGTAGTCAAAATCTTTCTGTTATGCAGGTTTGAGAAAAACAACTCAATTGCGAAAATGCAAACGCCAAATACTTGTTTTGCTTTTTGAGACAACGAATAAGACGAGATTGAAATTTTAGATGTGAAAACGTTTTAAAAATAGTGACTTGGCGAAGATGCGTAAATCAGCATTTTTAATTGCACATGTAATCTGAAGTAGGCAAGAGTATGCATACCTTATAAAGTTATACATATTTATATAGAATACACATATAGTAAAGCACAAGCTTATGCACATTGTTGCGCGGTGGCAAAGTAAATGACATAAAACAAAGCACAATGTGTGAAACCACATATCAAGCTAAATAAATTACGTAAGTGATACATAATGTATGAAATTGTACATTGGCTAAATAAATTGCGTAAGCAATGCATAATATATGAAACCATACATCAACTAAATAAATTACGTAAGCAATGCACGCTGTACAAAATTATACCTCAGCTAAATAAATTATGTAAGCAATGCATGACGTACAAAACCGTACATCGGCTAAATAAATTGCATAAGCAGGAGCCTATGAACATTACAACGATGCGGCAAAGTAATTGACATAATTTTAAATGAACAAGAATATGCAAAATTGTATCCTTGACTTAAAAGCACACACACACACACACACACACACACACACACACACATATATATATATATATATATACAAATAAGTTAGAAGTATTTTGTCATTTGTTCTCGTATGCAACTTTTTCCTACCTCAGAGATGGTCTGACTCATTGATGATTTCGAGTGTAGGTTCTTAAGGGCTCGTGCCTTGATAAATGTGTCGCATTCATTGTATCGGCGTGGAGTGCTAAAAGGATTATGTTGTGCTGCATAAATGATGATATTAAAACCTTATCGTGACGATGATTGCGTCGTAGGGGTCAAACCTAAACCTACTTTGAGCTGACTAGACCGAGCCAGGATCAGTACAAGAGGCATAGGGTAAAACATGATTGAGCCAAGCTTAGTTTACTAACTGAGTCAGCTCTGTCTGAAAGCGGGGATCGAGCTGAGCCTGGTTCCAGCTGATCTCAGCTCAGCAGGCTAAACAATCAAAAGGGAGGGGGTGGGCTCAGTGGTTAGACTGAGCCAGGCCTCATCCCAACCTTGTGACAGGATCGAGCCTTTGTCCCACCATAGCAGTAGCAACAACCTATGGTTGTTGCTAGAATGGAGAAGGAAGAAGGTGAGGGGAACCTTCTTTCCTCGCGAACTAGAGTTCCCACCTGTAGGTGGCTCTGGTCAGCCATCACAAACAAGGAAAAATAGCAAGGGGTTGGGGGTTAAGGCTTCAGCCGCCCCACCTGGTCGGTAGGAGAGGAGAGGGTGCTCGACACTCTCCCTCTTGGGGATATAGAGCCACCATTGCTGGTGGCTCTGGTCTACCGGTGACAGACAGGGAAGAATAAGGAGGAGAGGGTGATCGACACCCTCCCTCCTGGCGAGCTTTGCCAGCGAAAAATAGAGAGACAATAGAAGGAGGGCGACACCCGAGTGGTGTCGTCGCTCAGATCGGGTAATGGCATCGGGGCAATGCCTCTACTGCTGAAAAGGAGAGAGGGAGAGAGTCAAAGATAGTGAGAGGGGGGGGTGGGGGGGATCGTGCTTGCTTCGGTGATGGAGAGAGACGATGTTGGGGTCGGGTGCGCCAGCGAGAGGAAGAAGAAGACGAGGTGTGTGTGGGGGTTGGGGGGGGGGGGGAGTGAGAGTCGGGGAAAGAGAGAGTTGAGGAGAGGGATGAAAGATGGGAGGCTCGGGGTGAGTAGGGGCTCCGACGAGGGGTGTCAGGGGGTTTGGGCATACCTCCAGCGAGGGAGAGTCGGGGGCTCAAGTGAGGGTGTCAGGAGGGCTCGGGGTCCGGTGTGTTTCAGGAAGAACGTCGGGGGGTTTTGGTTTCGTAAAAGAAAAACCCCCTATATATGGGGGTTTAAATAGAACACAAGGGGTGGTTGTGACCCGGATCTGGGTTGGATCCAGTCGAATAAAAAACCTTTTTTTTTTATAAACCCATGGGTCTTACAAATAGCACAAGAAGTTCTTTCAATTAGAATGTAGAGCAAGATATAAGACTTATTGGTTAGGCAAAAAAGATAGGCGACAAGATGCTCTTACCCCACCATGCACCTGGCCCTCTACTTGAGTTAAGAAGGAGACTACGTTGTCAAGCTCTAAGAGACAATTGTCTCTTATAGAGATAAATGCTAATTTTCATTTAAGAGTTCTTACCTGTATAAACTTTTTTTATTTTAAGACTTTGAAAAATGTTTAATTTTTTTTATTAAGAATATATGTATTTGTATTGGGTTAATTTAACATTAAACTAGTTGTATTTAACATTAGATGAATTCAATCTTATTAAAATAATTAAAACACCTTAAATATATATATTTTAAAAATGTATTATTACTTTTTTTAAAAAGTCCTATGAATATAAAGACAATTGAAAAGTCATGCACCATTTTTCAAGAAAATAACAGTAAGAATAAATCAAAATGAGCTTTTTGACATAAAAAAAAAGTAATCATTCATTTTTAAAAAATATTATTTTTTAAAAAGTATTTTACTTATTTTAATAAAATTGAATTCAACTAGCTTAACGTTAGATTAACCCAATATAAAAAGTATATTGGGATAAACTAAGAGGAGTCTGTATTAGGTTTTGATATCCTTACGGTGAACTAATTTTCATCCATTCATTTTACAAATCCTAGATGCAGCTCATCTAAGGCATCAACGGCTCTGAAAAAAAAAATCGTGAGACCCATCTAAAAGACATATATCCCATCC
Source organism: Nuphar pumila (assembly GCF_984573655.1). Classification (NCBI taxonomy): domain Eukaryota; kingdom Viridiplantae; phylum Streptophyta; class Magnoliopsida; order Nymphaeales; family Nymphaeaceae; genus Nuphar; species Nuphar pumila. The sequence goes on along the minus strand of NC_143252.1, from coordinate 100,976,222 downwards.
GTGGTATCTGGGGTGCCGTTCATCACACAGATGAACGGCATCAGAGTACACCCTGATCTGATGCGCACTCAACTTAAAATGTGTATCAGGTTAGAGAGACCTCCGACGGATTACCATCAAAGGTTACCTCGGGACTTAGATAATGGCCTACCCATATTTGTACTTTTTTTGTTTTATAAGCCTACTTCTTCTTCTTGAGAATATATATATATATATATATATATATATATATATATATATATATATATATATATATATATATATATATATATATATATATATATATATAGTGAAAATACTCAAAATCAGAGGCTCTGGGGACTCTCTTTTTTGATGTTGATGTAGCAACAAATCTCCTATCGTTTTCAATCACATCATTCATTGCATGGCTGGCGTTCTCATTTAATTCTCGCTAAAACTTGGACCAGAATCTGGTCAAGCATATATATAACTCTACTCATTGAAAGGTGACGGCCTACCGATAACGGGTTTCTTCAAATAACAACAGCCGCCCCATGTGACATGGGGACTCAATCTTGGGCCTTCAGCTTGACACAGGACTCACATGGGATACCACCCCTAGGTGGTGGTACAAAGAGAACAGAACCTTGCCTCTTTGTTTTCAAGGGGAATGATGGGACCTTTAGTGCTGTGACTCACTAGTCTTGGACAAGCTTGTCTAGGCAGCTTTTGTTCAGTGAATAAAACGTGCCCTTACAGTGTGCAATCACATCTCGATTCCTCAGTTAGGCCTGTCAACTCATCAAATCTGGGTTTAGGTTCGAGCATTGAATGCTGCGTCCACTTTGATTTGGGTTCCATGCAATGTTTATAAAATCAGTTTATCGAAAAGTATAGAATCGAATTGAGCCGTTTTAGTATCGGACCATTTACAAGATTATTTTTTAGTTATATATATATATATATATATATATATATATATATATATATATATATATATATATATATATATATATATATATATATATATATATATATATATATATATATATATATATATATATATATATGTTACAGAATCACGTGGATCTAGACCAGGAAAAGATGGACCAGATTTGGCTTGGTGCTATGCAATACATTTTCTGACTTGTATATACCGGGCAAAGGAGGCCCCCCTACCAATGTTTGACCCAGCTCTGGTTTGGATCCTGTCATTCGGTCCAGATAGTACCAATATTCTCAACATGCCCATAGGTTTTAGGCCCTGACCCATCTGACAGCTGTATACTTCCAGGCATCACCTTTTTAACGACATAGGGTGACGTTGGTAGGTCTGTCAAACGGGTCCGGAATGACTCGATTCAATCCAGGTTGGATCCGGTGACAATCAAGTTCAGTAACAATGAATTAGGTTCAATTAGCTACCCGGGTTGGACTCATAAGATCAGAGTACTATGTAGGCTCGGATATGGTTCATTAAATTTCATACAAGACCCGAGCCTGACTTAAGTTCCTATTTAAAATTCATATTTTCTCAAGTCTAATTTACGGTATCTAGGTCTCGATCTGGGTATGGTTTTAAATATTCTAGGTTCGGTTGGATTCAGACCCGAACCCAGACCTCTACAAGATATCACCCATTCAGGGTCAGATGTGGGTCTGGATCCGCCAAGTTCAATCATCTCAGCTATAGCTAGGGGTGGCAATGGGGTCGGGTTGGCAGGTCAGCATACCTCAACACAAACCCGACCTGTTTATTAAACCGGTCGGCTGTGGCAAACATGAACCCAGCCCATTTATTAAATGGGTAACCCAACACGACACAGTTATAAATGGGTCGGGTTAGCAGGCAGGTTGGCGGGTCGGGTAAGAGTAAATGGGTTGGCGGGTGGGTCGGGTAAACGGGTTGGCGGGCGGGTTGGCAGGTCGGGTTCGGGTAAACGGGTTGACCCGCCCACCTAACCCATTTATTAAATGGGTCAGCCGGGTTGGCATACCCCTAACACGAACCCGACCCATTTAATAAACGGGTTAGGCAGGTCGACCCATTTACAACATGAACCCGTTTAAGCCAAACCCGAACCCGGCTAAGAAGCGGGTTGGCGGGTCGTGTCAGATTTTGCCACCCCTTAGCTATAACTCATCTTTCTTGAAGCAAGGAAGGGAACTTGGGGTCCACAGTTGCGCTTGGACAGAAGCACCAGTTGGGAGAGACCATGCACCCTCTGCACAAACTCGGGTAAAGTCATCTTGATTCTTGAAGGTAACGAGAAAATCCCTTGATTTTAAAACGGAGAAGGAAGATTTGCCCTTCAATCTCCAACCTTTTTGAAGTTCTGAAAAGATAAGCTTGTCATTAAAAGTTCTTCCAAACACAACCTACAAGAGAAAATTGCATGGTTTTGATACATGCCACTTTAAATTTGTTAGGGATATGTATCTCAAGTCTACCATCCTTACGAAAAGGAGGCAGATAGAGAGATGGGTCTAAGGAAAGGAAATCTCAATGACAAAATGGAGCAATGGAGGCGGGAGGAACTCACTACTTTAGCAAACAAAGTGGAGCAAGGGACAGAAGCAGTGGCAGATCCAAAATTTTGTTTAAGGGTAAAACATTTTTATAATAAAATAAAATATAAAACTAAAATATAAAGAGAAGATTTTGCTTAAAAGGAGGGGGGGGGATTTTTTTTATAATAAACTAAAATATAAAATAGGGGGCAATATAAATTTTTATATTTTGCTTAAAGGGGGGGCCAAAAATTTTTGTAATAAAATAAAATATAAAGGAGGACAATATAAATTTTTATATTTTGCTTAAAGGGGCCAAAGAATTTTTATAATAAAATATAATATAAAACTAAAATATAAAGGAAGCAAAAAAAGTTATAATAAAATATAATATATAACTAAAATATAAAGGGGGCAAAAAAATGTATAATAAAACTAAAATATAAAAGAAGCAATATAAATTTTTAATGAAAATTTTCAATACTTGAAGAGGGACTCAAGTCCCTCTTCGCTTTGTTGGATCCGCCCTGGTGGGAAGGAAAGGTCAGCTGGGAGAAGAGGGAAAAGTGGGTGAGGTACCTAAGACCCCAAGGGGGCAGGACGAAAGAGATGTGTTAGTGAGTGAGCCATGGTGAGTTGAAGTTAACGGTGGAAAATCTTGAGGAGATAAGGTGGGGAGGGATGAGTGTAGCAGAAGGGAGAAAGATGAGGGAAGGGAGGGCCGTGAGGAAGAAAAAGGTGGGGGAAGCCTTACTGGGGAAGAGGGTGGGGCAATGTGGGGAGAAGTGGGAAGGGAAAGAGAAGAAGCCATGCCAGGAGAAGGGGCCATTTTGCAGGAGGCAGAATATTAGATACCCAAAAATAAGAATAAAAATAAATAAAAATAAAAAACTTTCTCGCGCAAGATGAGATGTACAAGGTTTATTTAGAAAAAAGTGAGTTTTGAATCATGTGATTGTGATATTAAGCAGCCACCGGAGGGTGTTGTGTGTTCTCCCTCGAAGACGTACTGTTTGCTACAGTGCATGTTCGGGGGTCCGAATGAGCACCACGTATATAAGTACATGGGACTTGTATTCTTGTGTGTGTCGGCATCACTTAGCATCAAAGTCCGGTACAGTTGCAAAGACTTAAGTACCCTTTCTTGCTATTCTCGCCATAAAATAACAAAAATGTCCTTCATTCAAAAAAAAAGAAACGACGATTCTAGAAAAATACAAAAATGTCCTCCATCCAGAAAGTCGAGGATGATGTTAACTCTTCAAAGTTCAAACAACGAAACGAACCTGAAGCACTCGCTCTTTTTTTTTTCGTTTGAACTTTCCATCGCCATCTTCTTATTTTTTCTTCTCCGTGAAACACTGTAAACCCCCACCCCTCTCTCTCTAGAGAAGAAATTAAAGAAAGCAAAGAGCCGGCGATCTGATGACGATCGTCGTTCTCTTCCTGCTAGCAGTGGCTAGAATGCTGCCCTCGTCCAGCGAGCAACCGACTAGGCGGTCCCTCTGTTGCCTTCGAGGGACACCTACAACAAAATCTTCCTCCAGTACACCTATAACAAAGTCTTTCAAAGTACAATTTGTCTACCCCTACATCGGCAATACTTTCAATTAAGGCTATGCCTTCTAGGCCATCCTGACGCTGCTCAACACAGGCGTTCACACCCTCAAGTCTGACGGGCATTCGTCGGGTTCTGGCACTGCGAGGTCCTCATCTCGACCTCCGACGACATGCTCTCCGACAGGACCCACCTCCCCGCCAACGTCGAGAATGGCACATTCCTCTTCGGCTTCCTCGTCATGGACCTCAAGACTGTCATCAGGACGGTTGATGACTACATTCTGATCATGATGAAGATCGTGCTCAAGGGGGTGAAGTTTAGCATTGCGATTTACGATTTACACACAGTAGCAATTTACGAAAATCATGTAGCAAAAAAAAATGGCAAATCGCTAAATGAGTAGCGATTTACAAAAATTCTGTAGCAAAAAAAAATAATAAAAAATCGCGAAATCGAGTAGCGATTTATGAAAATTGCGTAGCGAAAAAAAATATAAAATCGCTAAATTGAGTAGCGATTTATGAAAATCGCGGAGCGAAAAAAATAAAATAAAAAATCGCTAAATCGAGTAGCAATTTACGGAAATCATGTAGCAAAAAAGCAACAACAGTAAATCGCTAAATCGAGTAGCGATTTACGAAAATCACGTAAAAAAAAAACAAAAAATTGCTAAATCGAGTAGCGATTTACAAAAATCACATAGAAAAAAAAAACAGAAAATTGCTAAATCAAGTAGCGATTTACGAAAATCGCGTAGCAAAAAGAAAAACCCCGCAAATTGCTACGCGATGTTCGTAAATTTCATTACGAAAAAAAGGCAAATCATGTAGCAAAAAAAAAGAAAGAAAGAAATTTTGTCCTTTTCTAGAATCGTTGTTTCATGGCACACTACAAGAAAAATATTATTTAGCGACAAAAATTTATGAGAGAAATAATTCATCGCAAAGTTGCGATGGATTAGCGAAAGAAAACTATTCATCCTTAAAATTGGAATTAGTTACGGAATTAGCGACGGAAAAATTCTATCACAAACGTCGTCGCAAATTTGCGACGAAAAAAATTTGTCTCACACTCCATCGCAACTTTGCAATGGATGAGCGACACCATTTTTCTGTCGCTAATCCATCGCAAATTGGCGACGAAATTTTACCGTCGCTATTCCGTAACTAAATTTCTCGTAAAACCTTAATATGAGTTCCCTTTCTGTTTCATTCATCGCACACCCACGCCCTTTCTCTCACCACGTTGCTCGCCCTCCCTTCTCCCCCTTCCGGCGACCGCCTCCCTCTCCGGCAACTTCGTCAGCACCACCTCATTGGTCATTTGACCTTTTTCTCACCTCCTCTTGCTCGTCTCCTCTCTCCTTCCCTCTTACTCGTCTGTCGACGCCAGAGACCTCCTCCCCCATGTATGTCTCCTCTCTTTCCTTCTTCTTTCTCCTCATCTCTCTCTCTCTTGTTCTGCCCTCTGTCACCCAGCGAGTCGCTAGAAGGGGTCGAGACCCCCTCTCCCCCTTTTTTTTTCTTCTTGGTCCGGCAGGGGCCATCAGCCTTTGCATCCTCCTTTTCAAGAGCCGCATGGGCCTTTGGTCCCTGCTCACCCCCCCCCCCCCCCCCCCATTTTTTTTGTTTGCTTCTTGGCTCGATAGGGTTTTTGACTACCTTATAACACAAATATGCATGATTGAATCACTATGAAAGTTTTTTGACAACATTAGAACACAAATAAGCATGATTCCATCACTATGAAAGTTTTTTGATTGCCTTATAATACATATATGCATGATTGAATCACTATGAAAGTTTTTTGACAACTTTTGAACACATATATGCATGATTAAATCACTATGAGAGTTTTTTGACAACATTAGAACACATATAAGCATGATTTCATCACTATGAAAGTTTTTGACAACCTTAAAATACAAATATGCATGCTTTGAGAGTTTTTTTTACAACATTAGAACACATATAAGCATGATTTCATCACTATGAAAGTTTTTGTCAACCTTAGAACACATATATGCATGCTTGAATCACTATGAGAGTTTTTTGACAAGCTTAGAACACATATATGCTTGATTGAAGCACTATGAGAGTTTTTTGACAACATTAAAATACATATAAGCATGATTTCACCACTATAAAAGTTTTTGACTGCCTTATAACACATATGTGCATGATTGAATCACTATGAAAGTTTTTTGACAACATTAGAACACATATAAGCATGATTTCATCACTATGAAAGTTTTTTGACTGCCTTATAACACATATATATGCATGATTGAATCACTATGAAAGTTTTTTGACAACCTTTGAACACATATATGCATGATTGAATCACTATGAGAGGTTTTTGACAACATTAGAACACATATAAGCATGATTTCATCACTATGAAAGTTTTTGACAATCTTAAAACACAAATATGCATGCTCGAAGCACTATAAGAGTTTTTTGACAATATTAGAACACATATAAGCATGATTTCATCACTATGAAAGTTTTTGACAACCTTAGAACACAAATAAGCATGTTTGAAGCACTATGAAAGTTTTTTGACAACATTAAAACATATATAAGCATGCTTTCATCACTATGAAAGTTTTTGACTGCCTTATAACACATATGTGCATGATTGGATCACTATAAAAGTTTTTTTACAACATTAGAACACATACAAGCATGATTCCATCACTATGAAAGTTTTTTGACAACCTTTGAACACATATATGCATGATCGAATCACTATGAAAGTTTTTTGACAACCTTAGAACACATATATATGCATGATTAAATCACTATAAAAGTTTTTTGACAACCTTAAAACACATATATAAGCATGATTTCATCACTATGAAATTGTTTGACTGCCTTAGAACACATATATGCATGCTTAAATCACTATGGAAGTTTTTTGACAACCTTAGAACACATGTATGCATAATTGAATCACTATGAGAGTTTTTTGACAACATTAGAACACATATAAGCATGATTGTGACACATAAGACATTTATTTGACAGCTGTATAACACATATATGCATGCTTGAATCACTGTGATATTTTCTTGACAACCTTAGAACACATATTTTTATGATTGAATCACTATGAATTTTTTTCTGTCAGCTTTAGAACCCATATCTGAATTATGTTAATATCCTTCACTTTATTGCTAGCTAGTCTATGTGTAATTCATTCATATTACATTGATTGCCTTAGATTAGGTGCATTGCATATAATTTATTTTATTATATTTTGTTTATCAATACTAACCTTTCTTTTCTCTTGTAGGATGTTGGAGATAATCAGCGTAGAGGAGATGATGGAGGCATGGATGAAGGGGCAGATCGAGACAATGACGAAGATGATGTTCAGAATCTTGGCGATGATTAGATTCATGTGTTGAATTTGTTGCACCTTCTTGTTGTTTCAAAAGAAACTATTTGTAAATGTTCGCTTGTAAATAATTAGAACTTGACGAAGATTATAGTGGATCGATAAATTTTGTGTTAAATTTGTTTCAGCTACCTTGTATATGTATTTTTTATGTGTACTTTATTTTTTATACACAGGATATAAATTGTATAACGAGAAAATTTTTCTCGATATTTATATTTGAAACAATTTTTATTTTATTTTTACGACGAATTAGCAACATATATTATCCATCGCTAATTAGTATCAGCCTCCAATTTATCGATAGATTAGGGACAAATATTTATCCCTCGCAAAACTGAATCAGTTGATGTTTTGTGACGAATTGTATCCATCACAATTTCGTCGCTACAATAACGACAAAATTAGCGACAGATGTGTATCTGTCGCAAAACCAAATCTCTACAGATTAACGATGACCTTGCGATGAATCATGGCATTCGTTAATTCATCACAAATTAGTGATAGAAGTAGCGACATATATTTTTCGTCGCTAATTAGCGACTAAGAAATTATGATGAAAGTTATTCGTCGCTAATCCATTGTTAACTCATCGCTAAACTGTTTAGCGACGGATTACGATCATTGCTAATCCACAGATTTCTTGTAGTGACACCAATGGCAGGAAAGGGTATTACGAAAACCGCGAGCAAGAAACAACCAAAGGAAACAATAAACAAGAAAGATCAAACAAAACACAGATTTACATGGAAAAACCTTCTTTCAAATTCAAGAGGGAGTAAAAAACCATGGCTGCCTAGAGGAAAATCTTTATTGCTCTTTTTCGACAATTACAAGAGGGAAATAAAAGAAAGAATTTATACAAGGCCCCCAAAAATTCTTTTGGGGGGCGCTGCCTCCCAGAAACCCCCGTTCACTGAACACGCAGTAGGACCTGCGTCAGGGAGACCCCCCCGGACTCTCTCCTGTAAAGGCAAAAACTCTGAATCAGGCTCCATAATTCATCAAGTTGAACCATGCTACAGTCAGTGTGCAGGTCAGTCAGTGCTGGATGAAGCAATGTAGGATTGTCTGTTGGATGTGCACAGAGGCAAAAAGAGAAGGGAGAGAGAGATGGTTGATGTTCATGGCCTTTTTCAGGGAGGATTCCTTTCTCGAATAATCCTGCAGTACGGGGACTGGGTCTTAATTAAATAACCATCTCCGGGGTACTTAAGTCTTTGCAACCGCTCCTTTTCTATAATCGTCATTTTATGACACCAATGGCGGAAGGGGTACTTAAGTCTTTGCAACCGCACCGGACTCGGACGCTAACTAATGCTAACAAACATGGGGATACGAGCCACACATGCTTACATACGTGGAGCTCATTGGGACCCCCAAACATGCACCGTAGCAAACAATGTGTCTTGGGGGGGGGAGGGAGACATATAACCTGCTTCGGGTTTTTATGGCCTTCAAAAACCGATAGCCTACAATGATTTCATGAATGAAAAAAAACACAATCCAAGTTTTAATTTTTAAGAAACCAACCATGTTGAACACATGTGACAAATTGAGTCCATAAAGCTTGAATATATGATTTTCAGCTCAATAATTTTGTGGCATCAACAGAACTAAATATTTAGCTTATATATACTGAAAATATATTTGTGGGTGTGAACTAGTTATTTAGGATATTTTTTCCTGAATCCGTCTCTGTAGATGGGTTCTGTACCATCTGTTTGTTAGTGATTGACTATTGGATGACGTAGTGTCAACAAAATAAAGAATTTTGGATGCTCAAATATTTATGAGAATTCAAAGCCATCGACTTTTAAGCTTTAAAGGATCCTGCTTATGCATCATAATTGGCCCGATTAGATAACCAGTTATCACAAAATGTAATAAAATGAAATTTAAGGAAAAATCTCTCTCTCTCTCTCTCTCTCTCTATATATATATATATATATATATATATATATATATATATATATAGAGAGAGAGAGAGAGAGAGAGAGAGAGAGAGAGAGAGAGAGAGAGAGAGATCAGCAGCCGCAGGAGAAGCGCTAGAGTAAAGCCGAACGGGGCGTGTGCAACCAAAGTAGTACAGTTTACAATGGAGAGGCCCCATTCTCGTTCTTGACAAGGGAGATAAAGGATGAAGCGTCAGTGTCACGGAATTTGACTCTTCTTTTGAGCGATAAGAGTGTGTGGACAGCTTCCTTTGTCTCAGCTTTATTCGCCAGCTCTGCTCTTGCCACCCGTTTGGGGCATGAGCCCCCCGCTTTTTGGTCTCCTCCGCCACCTACCACTACCACTAACCACTGTGACTGCACCCTTCTCCACTCACTAGTCCCACTCATTCCCCCTCACACTACCCTACTCTTTACAGTTAATTAATTGATTTATTTTCTTATCTTGTTCCTCTCGTCATAATATTCAATAAAATATTACTTTTGGCTGTAAAATAATCATAGACACGCTCCTTGGTTTCCCATTCTTCTTAAACTAATTTAGAAATTCCCATTATATTTCTATGGATTTATCTCATTTTTCAGTACTGTTTTTTTTTTTTAACAAAAATATCAAATGTTTGGTAAAACCTTGTGGTCCTCTTTGCTCACTAGAGAGTAATCTCAGCTTCAACCTTGCGGCATGGTGACATCGATCCTGTCAACTTGGTGATATTCACAAGTCACCTCTAGCAGATTAACATCACAAGACTGTTGTGGGCTCTCCTCATTTTCAGTAACACTACTTTTTCTTTAAGAAAAAAAAAAGAAAATAGCAGGATCATCCCTATAAGGTTTCCCTTATTTGTACAGTGCAAATTAGCCTCTGTCAACGGTTATGTGCTTGATTAAGTTTTTCAATGCTTTTTGTATTTTTTTTCTACGGTAAGTAGTTTTTCGTGGGATTCGAACTCAAGACTCGTATTTTTATTAGACGAGAATCCCTTATCGTAAAGGATCCCTCCGTTAATTACATCATAAACTTTATGTTTAAGATTGTATGCATATGGATAGCAATATTGAAAGTAAATGCAACACCACGAGTCCAGCTCAATGCGTTGTCAGTATAGGTATCCGCCCTGAATGGTTTGGCCAACGTCCAGGTTAATCGTCCCATATACCGACTCTCAAGTGAATCGTTCTGAATCTGCTAAAAAAATATTGTGTCAATAAAAGCGTGACACATGTTAAAATCATTAAAAAAAAAAATGTAATTGTAAGCATTTATATTTATTAAAAAATAACCGATTCAGGTTAGTATCATATCAATTTTCTGCCGATTCTATACGTATACAGGCGGATACTGACAACATTGGTCCAGCTATCACATTAGACCCACCATCCCAAAGCAAAATTAGACTTTTAAGTGTGAGTGCTGTACATAAGCCACTTTGAAAAGAGCATTTGATACTTAAAGCAAAGCTCCTATCCAAGTAGGTACTGTTAGGTGACTATTTACAATTTACTTTAATTTTGGTGCTGTTTCGAGCATGGTTGGCAAACTCGTCAAGTCGACTCATTGAATCGGTTCAAGGTGGGGCCCAACTGGTTCCCGATTTATGAATAAACCAGTAAAAGCTAAAGCCCAGCTGCAACTTGGTGTAAACCAGTCAACTGGGCCAGTTCTAATAATAAACAGCTGAGTTGGCAAGTTTCATGTTTGGTAACTTTTGTTTTTAGATGTTTATTTCAAGAAGGAAACTGGAAAGAGGGATGTTGGTTGAGTTCCCTTATGCCTATCCTAATCTCCCTGTTGAGTTGTTTCTAAAATCTAAGTATGTAAATTGCCAATGACTTGCCCTCCCTACTTATGTCATGCAGTCTAATATGTAAAGATGCATTCACAAGTTTGATTTCCAAGTACATAAATTCAATAACTTGCACAATATAGTCAAATTTGTAACTGTACCAAACATATATATATATATATATATATATCTTTATTTTTTTATTACTTTTTATTGTATAAATGATTTTATTTATAAAATATATAAAAAATTAAAAATTCCTGAGTTATAGTTGATTTTAAGGTTAAAATTACAAATTTACACTTAACAAGACAACAACATCTCTAATTCTTTGTATCTTCTTACATCACTGTCATTATTTTCTTCTCCCCAGCTCTAGTGATGACAATGGACTGGGGCGGGGGCGGGGGACAAGGTCTCCACCCCCCTCCTCGTCTCAAAATTCTGCTCTCCATCCCTGGACGGGTTTTGATTTCCATCCCCACCTCCATTCTCATTTCATGTCCTCCATCCCTGGTCTAAATTGGGCGAGGCAGGGCGGGGCCCTGTTTTCCCTCTGTCTACTGCCATCCATAAAGAGTATTTTAGCATTTTACTAACGAAGATCGGGGATGGGGCATGGCAGAAGATGGCGTAAGTCCATCCCCTCCTCCATCCTCACACGGGTTTCGATTTTAATCTCCATCTCCTCCTCCATCCTCATTTCGTGTCCTCTATTCTTGGTTCAAACAGGGCGAGGCTGGGCGAGCCCTGTTACCTCCTGTCCACTGCCATCCCTACCCAGCTCACTCAAACACTCTCCAGTGATTTCTGGGAGCTTGAGAGTATTAAAATGCAAATGAAACAAAAAGTAGATCCTCTCTTGGAACATATCAAAAGGGAAACTTATTTCTTTTTTCTTTTCAGAATTAACAAAATAAAAAAATCAAGGTTTATAACAAAGCAAAAAGAAAAAAAAAATGCCAATTAGTCAGGGAAATGATTGTTTTCTTGGACCGGTGCAAGAGAGAAGGAAAATATGGCGTTTTATTATCAACGGGGGGAGGGGGGCTCAGCTTTTCAGTTAGGAGCAGTTAGTGCAAGTCACCTTGTGTTGGGACGTTGCAAGTTCAAATCCATGATCGTATAACTGGTGGGGTCTGCCAAACCCTAGCTTGACTATTAAAAAAAAAAATGCGTGTTGTATTTGGCTTGACTTTAGACGATGATAGATTAACTCAAAATAAGGAAAGATGAACCGGTTGGATTCAATTTTATAAAAGGGTAGTGAAGGGTAATATTGACACTTTATCATGTTTACAAAAGTTGGATCTCAATCATGTTTAATTCAACATAAATGGACTGAAGAAGGTATTTCAATTTTGAGGTAACCCTGTAAACTTTGGGCGGTTAGATGTAATATTTTAAAGGGTGAAGCCGTTATACGAAATGTAGTCAAAGGTTGGCAGCTGCTGGTAAATTTCTTAAAGTTTGTAATTACAAACAATTCCGACCTAATTCTATTTAACGTGAAAATAATGCCAGTATTGATAATTTGATAGTCATGTCTCTAAACACGCGTTTTTGGATACACCCACTTATCCAGATAATTGGGATAAGTTGGGATATTGCATTGCATTGCTACCATCTTACATATGCATCTATGAAAACTGGAAACACAAATGAGATCAATATTTGGTGCTATTGAAGGCAAAGATAACTATTGTGCTAAAAATCATAAGATCAACTTTATCAAATCAATTTGACCATATAGATGCATTCAACATAGTTTGTTTGCTAAAGATCAAATCTTGAATTGTGCTGCTGTTTTGCTAAAAATGATTTTTTGAATCATGAAATTTTAATGCATAGTGGGTGTTGATTTTTTAAGTTCTTAAAAAGCCTACTCACATGTCTCAATCACATATGAACTACAAATTTTATGAACTTTTTTGTTGTTTTCTCTTAAATCTGTGATCTGCATGCTTGATTTTATAATGAACGGTTCTTGAATCATCTGATTATAATGCATAAACAAAAATTTTTAAAGCTTTTAAATCAATGGCATGTAATCTTCATCAAAAAATTATATTTTTCATGGAAAATATATGATCCAACAATTGATTCGTAGCAAATTTACCATTCTAAACACATCTACAAGATTGAATTTGCCAAAAAAGTGTTAGAAATGCCCAGTTCATATTATAGTTCTCATATTCTAGTGGCTCTGTTGATCACATCAACAATATCCGATCTATACAAAAAAACATTGATTTATACTCAATAGTTCCGTGCCTTCGAGAGCACCAAATGTCAACCCAAACAAATAACATTACAAACGAGAAAGGAGCAACGGTAAGACAAGGGTCTTTCGGTCATTTCATCTAAAAAAATAAAAAGAGAGAAAAAAGCAAATAATGATTATCGCCAATAGAATAGGGGCAATTCCGTCATTTAGGTTTTCGTTTTATACGCATCGGAAGCATGCTCTGCTGTTCGCTGCAGCAAAATTTCGCTTTCTTCCACCTTCTCTATTCATGGTTCCCATACGCGCCTTAAATAAGTGCAAGCCACGCGCGGCGGAGCGATAGTCGGATCTCCCGGCTAAGCCCACGCCCTCTCCTCCTCAAGAAGCGGAAGATCACGGCGACTTCTCCGGCGGATCCCAGACGATCTCCGCCCCTCCGGAACCCCGGCGGTCTTGAACCAGGAAGATCCTCCTCCCCCCTCTCTCTCAGGGTTTCTTTCTTTCCTCCGATCTTTTTTTTTCCGTCGATTCTTCGTGTTCATCGTTGCGGCGGTTTCTTTCATCTCCTTCGCCGGCCGTCCGGATTTGATAAGCGGATGCAGAGGTTTTCGTGAGTTCCGGTCGGATTTCCGGTCGGATTTCCGGCCGGGGAATTCTTCGCGGGATCTCATTCTGGTCGGCCGAGATGTACGTCAATCCGTCGGCGCAGCTCTCGGACTCGAATCGGAGAATCATCGATCCGAGCGGCACGTCGAAGCGTGTCTACCAAACATGGAAAGGAAGCAATGTACGTTTTCTTCCTTCTTTCCAGCTCCTTCTTCGTGTTTCCTGTTTTGTATGGTCTAGGTTTCTTTTTCGTTTCTTTCTCCTCTTACTGAGCAAAATTTCAGATTTTGTTTGAGATTTATTTCCTCTTCTGGTGAGAAATACACGAAATTGATGATCCTGAGTTTTGATTTCGATATATTGATAGCGTGATTTGAACCCAAAAATTCGGTACTGTAATCGTCGTTCTGGATTGCAAGAATGCGTCTTGTTCAATGAAAATTTCTCTAGCGTTTTCTGATCAAATGTTCAGAAACGATTGGATGAAATTTAGGTTTTTCTTATTCGTTCTTGCTCCCCGTGAAGTAATCAGACATTTTGCTTCTGCTCTGAAACCGTATCCGATTTTTCGATTCCGTTTGCGGTTTAGGGTTACTTGGTGAGCATTGATCCTTCTGGTTTGGGAGGAATTCATTCAATAACCTAGTTAGATCCGTAATGAGCAGAACACGTACACTTGTTGGTCACGAGAAAGGAGTTTAGAAGGTGCGAAACTTAAATGGGAGCTTCTTGGAAATTGGTTGTACCAGTGGAAGGATCAGCAAATTGTGTATTAGCCTGGAGTTATAAAATGTAGTAATAAGCTAAAGCAATGTAAAGGCATATTATTATTCCCATTTTTTAGCGCCAGTTCCTTTCTGTGAAGATTGGAGGTTGGTCCTTTGAATGCTTCTGGTCATCCTTGAAGTGTTCTCTCAGATCATTCCCGCATTCATTGTAAAATGCAAACCTACTAATTTCTAGAAGCAGGGTCCCTTACATGTGGAGGTGAACATCTTGCAGGGGCGGGATCAGGTTGGAAGATTGAGGGCCTTGTTCAAAGGGAAGAAGGTCCTAGCCGAGCCTATTCTACTGTGTGTTTATATTCGACTGCATGGATGGCCAGGCCTAGTAAATGAAAATTGTACTGCGCATCTACCTGGTTTTTTGAACTAGAGCTTGGCGTAGGCCCGTGTCTGACCTTCAGCCACTACCTGGTATAAACGGGTGGGGTATCTGTTGTTTGTTGGCGGGGGCAGCGTGTTGTTAACTCCTGTTTTCTTGACCGTCAATCCTTGTGTAATCATTCACTCATGCAATTATTTGAATTGATGCAGCTGCAGATAAAATGTTTTGGATATGTTTTTGTTGCTTACATAGGACGCTTCTCATGTGCTGCGTATCTGACCAGCACCATATTTGCTACAACTATTGGTTGTTTCACATGCATGGAACAAGTGATGTTGCATGAGTTTCATCACAAGAATTTGGCATGCAGTTTTAGGGTGAAATTCTACCACATTTTTAATACCTTATGCAAATTAAGATTCTAAAGCACCATCTGGAGTCTTAAATTGTAGATCTGAGTATAACCTGCTTCAGGTTTGTTGCTGCATCATTGCTGTAGCTAGTTGGTCCTCATATCAGTCAATGGGTGTCCGAGGAACTGAATGAGTTAGCAAAATTCTTGGGGCATAATTGATTGTTGCTGCTCCTAATGTGATCTATATGGGAATTAGGGGCAAACTCATGAACTTTTAAAGCATTCAGAAATTTTAGATCTTGAATTATGAACAGTTATAGTCTTGGAATCTATTCTGTATGTATGTGGTTTGTTTGGAAATCAGGTGGTTTTTTGAGTATATATCATTGTACAGTTTTGGATGCTGTGATATTTTTATTGCATATTTTTTTTATTGTTTCCAAGTTAATACTTGTTTTGTGTTCTTTTTGATGTCCAATTTTATGTGAGCAAGTACGTTTAATATTCTCATGTGTCTTGTGATTTTTTGCAGAGGTTCTTCCTTGGGGGCAGGTTGATATTTGGTCCAGATGTGAGGTCATTGGTGTTAACAATATGCCTTATCGTTGTTCCAGTTATCCTGTTTGGTGCGTTCGTTTGTAGAAATCTAATGTCAGAGTTTCACAATCATTTTGGGGATCTTATACTAGCTGTTGGTTCTCTCTATACAGTATATGTAAGTTGCTTCACTTATCTTTATTGGCATGTTGTGTATTACTTTATATTTTAATTTATTTTTCCAGTAATTTTTGAGTTTTTATTGTGTCATTGGGCACAAACTCACGTGCAACACACAATGAAGAATGAAGAGGAACTGCGAGTAAGAATTGTTGTGATATCTCTTATGGAGAAGTTTAGTTTTAATATTGTTCATCCTGTGAGAACCTCCACTTGTACAACACCACACATGTTAACTCTAGATAATTTATTGCTACTCATGTGGTACTTATGTCACCATTTTTAACGTAGAAATAATTCAAAAGACAACAAACAGAGATTCACACACGCACAAAAACACATGAGCATACTCAGAGACAATTTGTAACATGTTTAGTCCAGGATTGGGTACATGCATTTGAGTAAAATTGTCATTGCCTGTCTTTTCTGGGGTTGATTGTTTCCCAGGCATGAGGGTACAGCTAGAGGGCTTTGACCACATGTTTGAGTACACACATGCACATGCATGTGTAGGCATTCCACACATACATTGTGGCGCTTCCACAGTAGAGATTAATCTATCAGGGCTAATCTGGTTGGGACTGATGGTGTTCAAGATAGTCTGCTGTAGCTTGGGGTTTTCGTGAAATGTGCAGGATAGACTGTAAAATTCTTTCTATGATGTCCATGAACCATCTTTGGATTCTGGATCAGATAAGGACTGAGATTATTGATGATCAGAGCATGCTGGTGGTGGTTATGCTTTGGAGCAAAGAAAGATGTCATAGTGTTCAAACTTAATTTTCATTTTATAACTGGTTGATTTGTAATGTTGAGGCATGTACATCTATTTTTTGGATGCATATCGTCTGCCATGGATTGGTTCTTTCTGCATTCATTGCTCCGTGAGGTCTAACCTCTGTAATGTCACTGAAGATGTAATCTTTTGTTTGCTATATCCCAATTACTAATTGTTGCCAGCATTCTTTTGTTGTCTCTATCCATTATTAAATTATTTTTCTATTTCTCTCATGTGAAGGAAAATGGAAGGAATTTGATTTATATGATCATCATGGAATGGCACCTACGATATTGAGATAAGTTTGATTGCTTATTTCCTACATAGCCAATGGTTTCCCATGTTCCTATGTCACAAAGACATGTCGACATCAGGACGTGTGATGTGGGTTTGACTCGCAAGTTTGATTTTTTTTTTGGAAAATAGGACACGAGGACACAAATTTTTTAATCAATAAAAGACTAAATTTTATGGATCCTGCATTCATCCTCATTGAATGCAGGAAAAGTGTTTCAATTTCCTATCGAATTTCAACTATGTTGTTTCATTATTCACATTTAGATATCTTTTGTGGGTGATATTGTTGCTTGATTGATTTTGTCTCCTATAATGTAATTCTATCTTAGCACTTCTTTTTCCCTCCTTTCTCTCTCTCTCTCATTGTAGTGGTTGTTTTCTGATGTAGGTCTCGTATTCTGCTTTCATCAACACATGTATTGGGCTGTTTGTCTATTAATTTTTTAATTTTTAGTGACACTTGGACTTTCATCTAGGTAATTGTTGTACTTTTGCTCACATCTGGAAGAGACCCAGGAATAATTCCTCGTAATGCACATCCTCCAGAACCAGATGATGATTCGTTAAATTTGCCTACAGAATGGGCAGTTGGTCAGGGATCCATGCCAAGCTTGCCTCCCACAAAGGATGTCACGGTCAACGGGTTCGTAGTTAAAGTCAAGTATTGTCACACATGCATGTTATATCGGCCTCCAAGATGTTCTCATTGCTCAATATGCAACAATTGTGTTGAGCGCTTTGATCATCACTGTCCCTGGGTTGGACAATGTATAGGACTGGTATGCTCTCTTTGCACCTGCTTGCTCTTATTTGCTACAATGCTGTGAAGCTGTTGGTTGAGATTGAACAAATCTTCTATGAACTGGAAATGGTCCTATTGGAAATTATCTTGAGTTATTCAAACAAAACAACCCGGCTTTTGTTTCTGACTTGAAAAAACACAGTTTTTTTTTGTGTTTTTTTTCCTTTCTTTTAGGTGACATGTTATGTACTTGCATCATGCCAGTTTGGTCTCGTCCTTTGGGCTTACATGTTTGAACCATCTGAAAGTTCTGCTCTTTGCTTTGGTAAAACATATGCTATGCCTGCCATTGTTGTGCTCAGTTCAAACCTTGTGTTTTTCTTTGATACTTTCCAATTTTTTTGCTAGTGTCTTCATGCTTACATGACAGTGACCTTGTATTACAGAGGAATTATCGATTCTTCTTCATGTTCGTCTCCTCAACTACGCTTCTTTGCATATACGTCTTTGCCTTCTCCTGGGTAAATATCACTCAGATAATGAGGACATCAGATTGCAGTCTTTGGAGAGCATTCCTGAAATCGCCCGTATCTGGCATCCTCATTATATATACATTCATAGCAGTGTGGTTTGTTGGAGGCCTGACGGGATTCCATCTCTATTTGATTTCTACCAACCAGGTTGTTTTCCTTGGCCTTTTTGTGTGAACCTTCATCTCTCTTCTGCAAATTAAATATACGCTTCTAAAACGCTATACTTATGCAGACCACTTACGAGAACTTCCGCTATCGGTACGATGGGAAAATGAATCCTCATAACCGTGGATTGTACCGAAACTTCCGAGAGATCTTTCTAACTAAGATGCCTCCTTCCAAGAACGACT
This sequence comes from Nuphar pumila, assembly GCF_984573655.1. Classification (NCBI taxonomy): domain Eukaryota; kingdom Viridiplantae; phylum Streptophyta; class Magnoliopsida; order Nymphaeales; family Nymphaeaceae; genus Nuphar; species Nuphar pumila. Next base: position 100,957,333 of record NC_143252.1, on the reverse strand, counting down.
TCCGCGAAAAAGTAAACTTAGAGTCGACAAACTTTACTGCTTCCCTAGGTATGGGCCATGTTTTGAGTCCAGAGATGGGGAAAACTAGTTTGGACATTGAAATGGGTGGGAAACGTCCAACAGTGGATGCTGAGGAGCTTGCAGATATTCAGAGCCAGATGGAGGGTGTCGGCGGGCTAGAGAGATGCGAAGCTAACCTGCCACATCCAAACTGGGCCGAGAAGGCCAACTGGGAGATAACACCAGATCTAAACACAGTGGCCGCAGAGTTGGGTACAGAAGCTGGCAACATTGACAAAGACAAGGGTGATGTGAATGCTGCCGCACGCAACGATGGGCGCTTCACTTACAGGGAAAAAACGGATCCGATACTGTGATACTAACTGATCGATTTTGTGGGCAATGCTTCGGTTGGGAGGTTACCATAAAACTTGTTTCCATATGGGCTTGGTAAGTGATCAAATCTCACCGATCATTACATACTGAAGTTGGTGGTTTCAATGGGGGTTCAAAGGGGGCATATTGTACACCGATTCGTTTCTGAATTCTGTAAGCTGTAAATGTTTGCAAGTTCAATATGTGGTGTTTCTAAGTGTGTTGTTTGTGGTTGCGTGCTGGTGATGAACGATGAATCGAAAGCGTATGAACGGAGAAAACTACCTCACGATCCACTTTCTATGTTTTTTTCTTTTCTATGTTGGTATTCTGTTACTGGTTTATTAAAGCTATAGTTATGTGGAGTACAATGATGCTTTCCAGTACTTGCTATATAGCTGGTATTACAGACAATAACAAATATCAGTCAAGGGTGAGTTTTGCTATATGAGCTTGATTCGAGCACAGTCCTGATTTGTAGGCTTGATTGGTAAGGCGGACTCCAAAGATGGTACGTTTCCGATGCATCTGGCCACTGTTCGTGTTCAGCCTGGATTAAAGTTCATAATACGTGGACGTGGTCAGATATGAGTTGGATCCAGGTTGGAAATTGTAGATAGGGATGCAAATGGATTGGATCTGGATCAGCTAAATACATAGGACAGTTGGATCCTGGTCGGTTCTGAACAGCCAAAATTCATAAAAGTTCCATACTTGATCTGCTCTGTTTGCATCCCTACTTTAACAAGCCAATTCCAGATCCAAATCCACTACATGCAGTGCTCAACACGCCCTAGGAGTCTAGGACCTAATTTCATAAACAAAACAGTCACATTTACCGTTTTAGGGAAAATCTTGTGAGGAATAATCTCACAATCTTTCAAGAAATTTGGGTTTTGATAAAAAATCATGGAAAACATGGACACGCACACACATGTACATATAGAAATAACATAAAAATTTGCTAAAAAAATGGTTTTAATTTGATAATGACACATTAAAAGCATGATATTTTCAGGACGGGTGAATTTTCAAATATATCACATTTTAACAGCAAAATAATGGCTAGAAAACATCATGTAAATTCACTTCTCTTTTTACAATATCAGTGATATTTGTGACTATGTTCAGTAAAGGGATTACGCAAGGGCCAGGAATTATTGTAGGGTAATGACTATTATAACTAGCTGCATTGGGGCTCAGTGACCACAAAGCCACTTAAAACTAGGCTCGTGCCTGGGCTTGATCGCAACATTTTAGCCAGAAAAAGCTCAAATATGCGCAACTTTTAAGCTGTATTATTTCTGACTGTCTGAGTTGGGTCGACTGATCCAGCTTGTCTAGACCCCTAGGTAGGAGTACTAACTACTTGGGCACGGAACAGTTCCTCCGAATACAAATATGAATTTAGAACTTTCTCTTATGGAAGCTGTTGAAATCTATAATAATATGGAAGGATATTTCCAATGAGAGATGACAGTTTTCAAGATTATCACTTATCTCTTAAGATAATTGTAGTTTTCAAAATTATCATTTATTAAGGTGATCATAAACTACAATTTTCAAGATTATCGCCTATCAAGTGTCAGTACAGGGCATCCCACCGATCAGATCAGGTATCCCTGCGCGATGTGTAAGAACAATCAATTTGTAGAACCTCATGACGTTAGACATCACATATACAAGAAGGATTTTATCAGTGGTTATCAGAATTGGAAGCTTCATGGTGAAGAATTTTGAAATAATTTTAATGCACGATAATCCACATGTGGATTTGATATTTGATGTCGCAGGACCAGAACTGGGTTATGCTATGGGTCATAGTGATGTACCAACTGGGGTAGAGGAAGAAACAACAAACGATGCAGCTAGTAAATTTTATGACTTACTTAGAGATGTTGATGAGCCACTGTAGAATGGTTGCGAGAGTCACACTATCTTGTCTGTAGTTCTTTAACTACTGAATTTTAAGTTAGAGTATAATTGGAGTCAATCATGTTTTGACCATCTATGCTCTATTGTGAAGAGTACGTTGCACAAAGATGAGAAATTGCTATAAAATTTTTACCATGCGAAGGTTATGGTCAACGCTTTAGGTATGGAGTATCAAAAGATAGATGCTTATCCAAATCACTGTATGTTGTATTTCAAAGATCAAAAAAATAACAGATCATGTTCGTCATGTGAACATCCTCGGTTCAAGCCAAAGACAAAGGGCAATGCTAGCACGAGGTCAAAAGAAGAGCCATACAAGTCACTCTACTACTTCTCCCTCACCCCTAGATTGTAACAATTGTATATGTCTTCGAGGACAGCTAAACACATGAGATGACATGCAAATAAAGTTTTACATGATGAAGACAAGATCACACATCTTGTTGACACGAAAGCTTGGAAACACCTTGATCGTACTTATTAGACCTTCACAATGGAAGTGAGAAATATTAGACTCGGTTTATGTACAGATGAATTTAATCCATTTGGGGTAGATCAACTTCATACTCGTGTTGGCCGGTATTTGTCACCCCATACAACCTTCCTCCAAGCTTGTGTATGAAGCGTCAAAATCTTTTCTCGTCTTTATTGATCCCTGGTCCGACGTCTCCTAACCAAAATTTTGATGTATATTTGAGGTCATTGATTGATGAACTTAAAATATTGTGGGATGACGGTGTTCTCATGTACGATGCCCACAAAAAAATAAAACTTTAATATGAAGGTTGTTATTCTATGAACAATTAGTGACTTCCCTACATATGATATGTTATATGGTTGGAGCACACATGAGAGGTTGACATGTCCGTACTGCATGGAGGATATACAATCTTTTAGATTGACGCATGAAAGGAAGTCATGTTGGTTTGATTGTTACCGTCAATTTCTACCCAGCGACCATCCGTCTGACGACAAAGGAATGTGTTTCGAGCAGACACAACTGAAATAGAAGGTCTACTTACACGATTGTCTAGCATAGAGATTTTAAGCCGATTGCGATACTTTTCATATGGACTGACAAATGCCCGTAGTGCGACGCCCTTCCTTGGATCTGAGAAGGATCATAATTGAACAAAGAAATCTATATTTTAGAAACTATCATATTGACCGACCCTATTGATACGATATAATTTGGATATGATGCACGTGGAGAAAATGTGTTTGATAATGTATTTAATACGATAATGAATGTCAAAGGGAAAATAAAGGATAATTTGAAGGCCCGTATGAATTTAAAAGTAATATGTAAAAGACCAGAATTGGAACTCCAAGAGTAAAATGACAAAGTACTGAAACCAAAGACAAGGTACGTGCTTGAACCAAATCAAGTAAAACAGGTATGCCAGTTGTTGAGATAGTTGAGATTTTCAGATGGATACATCTCTAACAATTCTCGGGCTGTGAAGATACACGAGAGACAATTATATGGTTTGAAGAGCCATGATTGTTATGTCATCATGCAACGGTTGATTCCCCTAACATTTCATGATATGTTAGACAAACCTATATGGGGGGTATTATCTGAGTTGAGTCAATTTTTTAGAATATTGTGTGCATCGAAAGTTGTAGTAACTGAGGTAAAAAATCTCGAGGATTCTGTCGTCACTACTATTTGTCAGTTAGAGAAGATATTTTCGCCAGTATTTTTTGACGTTATGGAACATGTGATCATACACTTGCCATATGAACTTAAAGTTGGTAGTCCTATGCAATATCGGTAGATGTACCTATTTGAAAGGTATAATTTTATTTATATTTTTCTCTCTAATGCTATTGAGAATTTATTGTATTACGAGATGTATATTATTGACATATGCATGCTTGACCTCAAAAAAAATGTTTAAAATAAAACAAGAGTAGATGATTCAATTTGTGAGGCATACACTTTAGAAGAGATTTCAAATTTCTCATCTATGTACTTTGAACCTCACATTCCAACACGTTACACTTGCTCAACTCGTAATGATGATGGAGAACAAGTTAGTGTGGATGACAAACTATCGATATTTAAACCACTTGGGCATGCCTTTGGCAGTTGTCGATCAAGACTCACATCTATATCCTTTTTAATTGCTCAGAGATCGACCCCTATATCGAGTAAATATACATAATATGTTACACTAAGTTTTCTATGTACGTACATGATTTGATAACATAATTATTTGTTAAGTACAAGCAATTTAATCTGGAGTTGCAAAGAGAACTTCCACATCTCACTGATTTAGAAGTACAGAAAGAACATGAAAATAAGTTTGGGGCATGGTTGAAAGAGTTGGTAAGGATGATGACATGCATTCTTTTTGTGTAAACAACAATATGTTACTTAATTGACCGTGTTTGCAGTCATTGTTTATGCTTGTAGGTCTGCCATGACGATGTTAATGACCAAGGAATATGTGATTTACAAAATGGTCCGACCAAAGTTATGCAATATTACAATGGGTACATCGTAAATGGTTATTGATTCTATACAAAAGACTATAGTGTAAACAAGTCAACAATAAATAGTGGCGTGCGTGTCAAGGATAACAGTTACAGTGAAAATAAACTTGACTACTATGATGTTATTGAAGAAATAATGGAGTGGACTTACTTAGGCATAAATAACACGATAACTTTATTCAAGTGTTATTAGTTTGATCCCACAACAACAAGAGTCGACAAAGCCTCAGGCATTATGGAGGTGAATCATAAATTAAGGTTTCGAACATATGAACCATTCATATTAGCATCGTAAGCTCAACAAGTTTACTATACTTCATATCCGAATACAAAAAAGCCAAATAGAAATAAATGGTGGGCGGTTTGCAAGGAAAAGTCTAAACTATATCCCCAATATGACCAGTTACAGGAAGACACAATTATTGAAGAGGCTGATTACTATCAATCAGATGAGTCACGATGTCACACATGGTATGCATGTCACATCTCCATTGTTCGATGACACACGTATGAAAGAATATGAACCAAATGATATACCAAGTGAATGGCCTTCCAATAAAGAAGAAGATGAAGAGGACAAAGAGGAGGAGGAAAAAGAAGAATATGAAAGTCAAACAGGTGATGAAAAATCATACTCAAGCTAGTGAAATATATCTTGTAATACATACCACATCACTTTCTCCTATGCACCATCTATTTTAATATTATATCTTGCATATCATGTTACATTTCATGCATACTTAGCATGTACACGCACAATTCATGCATAGTTATAAAACTGATTCATGTAGGACTTTTAAATATTTATATTTCATGCATATGTCATGTCCATGCAAAGATCAAGAGTTATGTAACTGATCCAAATAACATTTTTATCTGTTAGAATATGGTTCGTGAAGGTCGGAGTGGCCGAGGACCAAGTGGAGGCCGTGGGACAACATTAGGTAGATGTCTTTGTGTTATATTTAAATATAGACATTCATTATGTTTTTGCTTATATGTTGATATAAAAAATGTTACTTGTTAATCGTCTTTATAGGATCCCAGCTTAGTGATAGCCAGTCTCAGCCTTCGTCTTCACGTAATGCTTCGATAGGTATATCATTTAAATAATTATATACTTGATAAATTTAAATATGCATTATGTGAATTTCTAAATCATTGTTCTATAGATGATGTTTTGCCTGATGTTAGGTCTTCTCAGTCTGACACACACCGACTCATTGAAATAGTGTATATCGATAGTCGATCATAAGTATTTCATTATTAATTACTTATCTTATAAATAGTGTATATCGATAGTTGATTGTTAATGTGTACCAATTCATATACAGCGTGAGATTCGAGTCACAAGAAGTGATTCAAGAAATTAGGAAGTCACTAGTTCAGCATCTTTCAGGACTGGTCGCTCAATGAAAAGAGCACCCGATGGAGGTGTTAGACATATTATGGTCCCCATTCATGATATACAATCGTTTATCATAGCTAATATGTTTCATATTTAATTTTTTATTATAGTCATGTGTACTAACTTTCTGAAATTATTTATAGGTTTTGAATCGCTTCGCGACTGCAAAAAAGGAGCAGGACGCGATGCCAGTCAATTTGCCGACATGCTTCACAATATAAAGACTGCAACAATAAAAGTAGCTGGTGGGATAAATGATTCATTGCAGTGGAAGAGCCATGACACTTCTACTATTAGGTTAGATTATTGGGATGCAATGTGCAACAAGTGGGTGAGCTATAAATTTTGAAACCGCTTAGCAAAGACTGCACAAAACTGAGCGAAGATGCTCGATGCCCATCTAAACACAAGTGGTTCTAGGACTTTTGGGAGCCACCAGAAGAAAATGACAACTCATTAATATATATATATATATATATATATTGTCAAATTTATAAATATTTCTTCATACTTTCTAATTGTTGAAACACATAAACGTAAGAGCACAGAAGAGTTCGTATAAGAGAAGGCGAGTGCAACAAAGATATGTATTTATTGTATTAATAAATATTGTAATATACAAGTTACCATGAATTACATTATCATAAATATTATAATTCTTAAATATTAATTCATAATGTAATAATTACTTTGTAGGAGTCATACAAGCAACAAATGGTAGAACGATATGGTGATGACTCTACTCAACATCTACCTTTTGATCTTGCAGTATGGGTGACTGCAACCAGTGAACCCAAAAAAGGTCGCGTGTTCGGGTTTGGAAGTAATATGAACATCATAACAGTCGTTGCCTCCTTCAACCAGGGCTCTCAAAGTTCTTCCGCTAGCATCAACTCTCAGCTTCCAATGAACCGTGCTATTTCTTGGGATGGTGTCCGCCAGCTTTTTCAGGACACAATGCGTAACTTTTTACATGAAGCCATTCCCAACCTTCTCCATAATGAGTTGTGCAACTTTTTTCGGGACAGAAAAACTTCATCTGCCTTCAACATGAGCTCCGGTGCCCGTCAAGTATGCATAACATTTATTTCAATACATATCTAAAGATTCATGTCATTAGTTTCATGTCGTTAGATTTCAATACGTATATGCCTATCAACTCAGAACCTCAACACATATATGCATTATTGAATCACTATTAAATTTATTTGATAGCCTTAGAACACATCTATGCATGATTGAATCACTATAAATTTTTTTGACACCTTTAGAACACATATATGCATGATTGAATAACTATACAATTTTTATGACAGCCTTAGAACACATATATGCATGATTGAATCACTATAAATTTTTTTTGACAACCTTAGAACACATATATGCATGATTGAATCACTATAATTTTTTTTGACAACCTTAGAACACATATATGCATGATTGAATCACTATAATTTTTTTTTAACAACCTTAGAACACATATATGCATGATTGAATCACTATAATTTTTTCTGACACCTTTAGAACACATATATGCATGATTGAATCACTATAAAATTTTTATGACACCCTTAGAATATATATATGCACGATTGAATCACTATAATTTTTTTTGATAACCTTAGAACATATATATGCATGATTGAATCACTATGAAATTTTTTGACTGCCTTATAACACATATATGCATGATTGAATCACTATAAAAGTTTTTTGACAACCTTAGAACACATATAAGCATGATTTTATCACTATGAACTTTTTTTGACAACCTTAGAACACATATATGCATGATTAAATCACTAAAGTTTTTTTTCACAACATTAAAACATACACACACACACACATATATATATATGCATGATCGAATCACTATAATTTTTTTTTTAATAACCTTAGAACACATATATGCATGATTGAATCACTGTGAAAGTTTTTGACAACCTTAGACTACATATATGTATGATTGAATTACTATAAATTTTATTTGACAAACTTAAAACACATATATGCATGATTGAATCATTATATATTTTTTTGGCACCTTTAGAAGACATATATGCATGAATGAATCAGTATACCATTTTTATGACAGTCTTAGAACACATATATGCATGATTGAATTTCTATGATTTTTTTTAACAACCTTAGAACACATATATGCATGATTGAATCACTATGATTTTTTTTTGACAACCTTAGAACACATATATGTATGATTGAATCACTATAATTTTTTTTGACAACCTTAGAACACATATATGCATGATTGAATCACTATAATTTTTTTTGACACCTTTAGAACATATATATGCATGATTGAATTACTATAAAAATTTTATGACAACCTTGGAACACATACATGCATGATTGAATCACTATGATTTTTTTTTGACAACCTTAGAACACATATATGCATGATTGAATCACTATGTAATTTTTTTGACAACCTTAGAACACATATATGCATGATCAAATCACTATGAACTTTTATTGATAGCCTTGGAACACATATATGCATGATTGAATCACTATGAAATTTATTTGACAGCTTTAAAAAACATATATGCATGCTTAAATCACTATGACATTTTTTTGACAACCTTAGAATACATATATGCATGATTGAATCACTAGGAATTTTTTTGTTAGCCTTAGAATAAATATATAAATGATTGAATCAATATAATTTTTTTTTTTACAGCCTTAGAACATATATATGCATGATTGAATCACTATAAGTTTTTTTTGACAACCTTAGAACACATATATGCATGATTGAATCACTATAATTTTTTTTAACTGCCTTATAACACATATATGCATGATTGAATCACTATGAAAGTTTTTTGACAACCTTAGAACACATATAAGCATAATTTCATTACTATAAAATTTTTTTGACAACCTTTGAATTTTGTTAATGTCCTTCAGTTTATTGCTAGCCTATGTGTCATTTAGCCATGCTACTTTGATTGCCTTATATTAGGTGCATTGCATATACTTTATTTCATTATTTTTTTTATTAATACTAACATTTCGGTTCTCTTGTAGGATGCTAGAGATGATCAATGTAGAGGAGCTGATGGAGGCATGGATGGAGAGGGGAAAATAGAGACAATGAAGAGGATAATGCTCCGAATCTTGGCGATGAGTAGGTTCATGTGTTGAATTTGTTTCACGTACTTATTGTTTCAAACAAAACTCTTTGTATATGTTCACTTGTAACTAATTAGAACTTGACGAGGATTACACTTAATTGTTAAATTTGTTTCACTTATAACTTATGTTAAATTTGTTTCACCCAGTTTGTATATGTATTTTTTATGTGTACTTTATTTTTTATACACAAGTTATATAAATTGTATAACAAGAAATTTTTTCTCGATATTTATATTTCAAACAAAATTGTTTTATTTTTTTTAAATTTTTTCGACAGATATTATCCATCGCTAATATTCAGCGATGGATTTTTCGAAAAAATTCAGTCGAAAAATGGCAATGATATTTGGCGATGAATAATATTCATCATAAATTTAGTGACGGATTAGGGACGAATATTTATCTGTTTCAAAAACTGAATCAATCGCTGTTTTGCGATGGAATGTAATCCAACGCTAATCTGTCGCTAAATTGGTGACAGAATTTAGAGACAGATACATATTCATCATTAAATTTTTGTGACGGATTAACAATGAATATGTATCTGTCGTAAAACTAAATCAATGCTTATTTAGCGACGAACTCGAGACGGATTATGGCATTCACTAATCTGCTGTAAATAACGATAAAAGTAGCGACAAATTAGTTTTGTCGCTAATTAGCGACCAAAGAATTATGAGGAACTCTATCCATCTATAAGCCATCACCAATTCATCGCTAAACAGTTCAGCGATGGATTAGCGTCGGATACCGTCTATCGCTAATCCGCAAATTTTTTGTAGTGAATGGCGGATGTATGCATAACGCTAATTGAGCATGAGCAAAAAATATCAAGTGCCAATTAGACAGCTAATCATATATCAAATACAAGGATGGTGAGCTGCCTAGCACATAAGTCAATTGAAGAACTGAAATCCTTTCTTGGTATACGTTCAGTTCATTCATCTTGCTGACTTAACTCCAGATGTAGGTATGGCAGGTTGAGCCAGCATGACCAGGTTTTTATGTCGGTTGCGGTTTTTTCAGGTTATAAATCCAAAAAAAGAGAGGGTGAGCTGTCATGTTTTAGATGGTGGTTTGAGAAAGCTTTTTAGTGTATAGGATCATTGGTATTGAGAAAAGAAAAATAGAGAAAAAGAGAGAGGAGGTAAATCACATTTTTTTTGTGCGAGGGCTATGGTCTATTGAAGACCATCACACAGGCGATTTCTTAAGCTGTTCGTGTAATTAAGAGATGAGTTCCTGCACTTTGTCGATCGAATGATTTATTACATATTAACAAAATCATCTCATACTCCTTGTAAATGTGGACACATTACCGAACCACACAAATATTTGTGTCTTCTGGTTCTTTTTGTTTTATGATTTGATGTTCCTTTTTTGAGGTATAATTGAATCAAAACTTCTTATCAATTTTGGGTTTGGGCCTTAAAACTGTTTGTATCGGTATAGGCCATAAATCGTTTTGGCCACTGATTCAGTTGTATCGACCCATATTGATACTCAAGTTAATCATTCTGTATCAGCCCAAAACTATTAAAAAATTATTACATGTCAATCATAATGTGTGTTAAAATCATTAAAATAATATTAAAAAAATTTGTTTTTTGATATTTTTTATATTTATTAAAAAATACCCTATTCAGGCGTGCAGCCTATACAAGCCAATACGCACAGATACTGATAACATTGCTTGAAACTACTACGTAATGTCCATCTGTTGGTGGACAAAACCAGCGCTCTTGAAAGGTGGGATCAGTGCGACAAATATGGTGAGATTTACGAAAAATCTCGCAATAATATTGTGAGAAATTGTCTGAAAGTTTAAAACAGCAATTTCTCGCAAGATTTATGAAAAAACATAAATACTGTGATTTAAACACGATATTTACCTTTTAAATGGCTATTTATCACAAAAAATCATGTATTTTTATTTTAAATAATTTTTATTATTATTTTCTTATAGAAATAAATTTTATATTTTTTAATTTATTTTTTTATCACCAAGATTTTGCCAAAAAAAAGAACAAGATTTATGGTTTTTTTTTCAATTTCTCACAAGTTTTTGAAAAATGAGAAATTGCCAATAAAAACGTTTGTCACTATGTGTGGGACTGACGTTGACCAGCAGACTATATCACAGGGACACCATTTTAGTATCGTGTCCCTAGTGACACAAAAAGGCACACTGACACACACTGATATGTATGGATATTATTTTAATGTATAATAATGTTTTTAATAAAATTTCATTTTAAATATGAAAATATTATTGATTAAAAATAAAAAATTCTCAATCATCATGTCCTATTAATTTGAAATTGCAGGTCAAACGTGGTCATTACCATCATTTTTATTGTTTTTCTGCACATATAGGCGTGTGAAACAAGGCAATTTAGGAAGTAGCATGGTAATGATGGGTAGGTGCTAAATGAAATATTCTAAATGATCCGTGCTAAATGGATTTTTCTTTTATTTTTATTATTTTTTCTGGTCTGATCTCATAAATGTGTTGGGCATGGTCGATTTATGAGAAATCCACACCTAGATAGTGTGTTTTAGCTGGAAAAAAAAATGATATTTGGAGCCTTGAAATTTGAAAATTTACAAAGATTTTAGACCATTGATTTTTTGAACCTTATAAAAACCCACCAATGTATCCTAAAACACTTAATGAGCTGATTCCTATAAAACAAAAAAAAAAACCTGAAAAACCAATTTAACACGTATCCTTTATCATATTCAATTTAACACCTACCCATTACTCTGATGATGTAAGCCGTAGCTCTAGATTCAACAAGAAATTGCCAAACAACACTATTAAAGCCGACCCTCATCAGACCCCAGATGCTCTGTCCGTGAGCCTCAACAATTTCTCATCTTCCCAGCCACCACTGTTTTGGTATCTATAGGATCGATGGAGATCAGAGCCATAGAGGTGATAGTGGACTCGTGCAAGGATCTGAAGGGCTTCAATTTCTTCCAGAAGGTGGCCGCCTACGTTGCAGTCTGGATCGGCGATAGTAAGAGGAAGCAGAAAACCTCGCCAGACCTAGAGAACGGCCGGAACCCGGAATGGAAGCACCCGATGAGGTTTGAGATGGACGGATCGGGGGGCACTCAGGCGAAGGAAGGGCTGGCCCTGGAGTTTGAGATCCGCAAGGAAGGCATGCTTGGAGACGCGACCATAGGCAGGGTCCATGTCCCGGTCATGGACCTGCTGGACGGTTATAATTACGGCACTGTTAGGAAGGTCAGCTACCAGGTGAGAGGATCCAATGATGAAGCAACCGGGTTCCTTAATTTTTCGTATAGGATTGAAGGTAAGGGTGGTCTGATTTCTAGTCCATATGCCCACGAGCTGAATCGGATCGAATTGACTCATCTGAATGGGTACCAGGCACCACCAACATCATTTATGGCACCAGGACCACCGCCTTCGGTTTGTACCCATCTGTGGAAGGCTACCAGGCACCAGCAGCACCTGCACTGGTTCCATATCCATCTCACCATGCACCACCAGCACCAACGTTATTTCCATATCCATCCCACCAGACACCACTAGCACCATCATTATTTCTATATCCACTCGATCAGGCAGCACCACCACCACCATCTCTCTGGTCGTATCCACCCATCCAACCTCACCAGGCACAACCAGCACCATCATTATTTCCATATCCACCCAATCAGGCACCACCAGCACCATCAGCACTCTCTTCTGCTCTGTATCCGCCTGAGCCTGCTGAAGCTGATGGCTACCAGGTGCCATCAGCACTGCACATCAGGCCGTATCTGGCTGGGCCAATCTTTGTAGAATTTATCCAGGCCCCGCTTGCACATCCTCTTGGTCCAGAATCACCAACAGCACCGCCATTTCCACCACTACAACCATCATCATCGCCTTTCTTCGCACCACTACCACCAGGTTATGCGATCACGCCCGGCCCGCACCATTTCTGGACCCCTGGTTCAGTGTACTGGCGTTGAGTTTGTAAAGTACTCAAGTTCGATCACTGGATCTACACTGGTTCAACAGGCACATTGAATTGAATTTGGTCGACACCACTCAATTTGTGAACTGTTTGACAGAAGTTGGTTAACTTGTCCTTTCATTAAGTTGTTAGTTGATCATGTAGAAAAATGTGTACATGAGATGCTTGTCAATGAAGATGTTTTGATTTATATACCACATGTTCAATTGCATACATTGTTGGTGTTTCCCATATAACGAAACTCTTTGACACAAAGCCCTTCTACAGTGACCCGTTTCTGGCGGGCCTTCTTGCCAAAGTGATAGTTTAATCATATCATGGCTGGGATAAAATGAGATAGCTATATGATAGGGCTGCACTATCATAAGTCATAATCGAGGGTTCTTGGCATGAATTGAATTACAAGGCTTGCTGCCAAGGCTTGTAATGACGAGTCTGACAATCTTCAAGGGTTCTTGGGATGAATTGTGTCCCATATTTTTTTCGGTGATGTTCTTCTGTAGAGCTAATTTGGATTCAATTATGGTCCTGAAGAACATCCTTCATGATTTCGAATATAGTGCTGGGATATGTTGGTCATCGGTGGTTGTTTTCAATATCCCTGAAGGTAACGCTGAGGATTTGTGCGTAGTATTGGGATGAACAAGGGAGCTTCTCCCAATCAGATATGTAGATCCCCTTTATTTTCTAGGAAGTTGGAGGCAAGTTTATGCACTCAACTGATTCATAGGGTTCGACAGAAGGTAAACTCTTGGACGTCCATGCATTTGTCTTATGCTGGTCGTCTAGCATTGATTCAAACAGTTTTGCGTTCAATACCAATTTACTGGTTCTTTGGTATTTAAGATTCCCAGTTCAGTACTGAATAGCATTGAGGCTGCTACGAGAGAGTTTTTTGTTTTTTTTTTGTGGCAGGGACATAGTGCTTCTAAAACTATGCATGCTATTAAATGGGACAGGGTATGCATGCCTAAATTGGAGGGGGTGCAGGTCTACGGAGACTCAAGTAGGGGTACACAACAAGCTGAGTTAACCTGAGCACAGCTCAGGCTTGGCTTATTTAAGATTGGCTCGAGCTTGTCCGCTAAAACAAATGAGCTGAGATTGAACACAAGACGAGGCTCGGCCAAGATAAACGAGCTGAGCTTGATCAAGTGGTTGAACTTGATTATGCTCGAAAAGTTCAATTAGGCTAGGATATATAATATGTAAATTTTTGTTTTCAACTATTGTCGCTTTAATGGGTTGGAGTGTATCCTTTTTTGTCAGAAGGTGGCAAGTTCGAATCATGTGGACGACCAAAAGTTTTTTTTATTGTTGACAAACCGCAAATGATGTATATATTTTCTGCTTTCTTTGTAAACCAGGGCCTATCTTAGCGCCGAGACCCTATGCCAGTCGTTTGGAAGGTGGTGGGACCGAATTCTGTCTCCTTTGAAAATGCAAACCCTAGACTCAAGCTTACTTAACTAGGAACACTATTCGATTGATAACAGCTAGGGCTGGTAAACGAGATGAATGAGCTGGGCTTGGGTTGTTTGAGCTAGGCTCGTTAAGGATACACTTCAGCTCGAGCTTGCACGTCAGCTCATCATGAGATGAGCTGAGCCCGAACTCATTACAAGCCAAGCTTGGCAAGCTGATATGATTCATGCAATCTGGTTTTGTTGTTGGGAATTGTTTCTTAAATTTGATTGGGGTGCTGAGGTATTTGATATTATGTCGCTTTGGATATGGATGGTGATCCCATCATTGAACCCATGCTGGGTGTTTCATCTGGTATGCTTCTGTTTCAGTTCGGTAGTTGGAAAACCTTGGGTGGTACTAAAGTTGAGTTCACTGTTCAAGATTCTGCTGGAGTGTATTTGGTGGTTCGGGGTTACTATAAGGAATTGGATGTCCTACCCAGAAGTGAAAGCTGTAGAAATCTGTATAGCTCATGCAAATATTAAAGATGCGGGAGTGCTTGTTTGTGCAGACAATAAGATGTGGTAAGTCACCTCAGGGATGTTGTAGAGGGCAGGGTGCTTTATGACAATCGGTGCCATGTTTTAGGCAGATTCAATGAAGCGTTGTTTCATTTTCGAGGGCCTTCCTACACAAAGTCTAGAGTGTTTGGAGTTGATTAATAAGGTTGGGGAGGGTTTGCTGTGGGCTCATTATAAATCAGGGGATTGGTGTCCTGCACCACAGCTTCATCACTCGATCACTCTTTAACATACAGCTCGAACAATAGTCCTCATGTCATCATGATGTCAAACAGACAGAAAAACGTAACCATCAGAATAAAGTGTCACGCAAAACCTTTTGGTAGATGTCAAAAAACCAAAACTTTCATTTGTAATCACCGGTTGATCGTTGCTTCACAAGGAAGAAACTTTCTCTTGTGCAAAAAATAAAACAATCGTTGTGTGAGCAGAATATGGTTATGACCTGAGAGCTATTGCCATAAGAATAACTTTTTCAATATTGAGCCCTATCTCTTAGAGGTTGATGCCGTCAGATGAATTAAATAATTTCGAAGTTTTAATATTGTTTTTAAGTTTTAGGCTTAGCCAGAAGTAAATCCCTCTCATCACAGATCGCACATTGGTAAGCTTCTAGTTGGTAAAAGTAAACCTTTTAGACCAACGGGGGCTCTGCTTGTCTGGTAGGAGCTGTTAGTGCACGTCACCTTGTGTTGAGACGTTGCAAGTTCAAATCCCAATGATATCCTTGTATAACTGGTAGGGGTCTGCCTAACCCCAGCTTGCCTTTGAAAAACCTTTAGGAGCATTTGACTCAGTAGACAAATGCCACCTGCTCCAGGTGGGTTCGTCGGGGAGTCGCACCAGGTTCTGTTGTCCTCGCTTAGTTGCTAAGCAGCGGGAACCAACAGATCCCCGCATATCAAATACAGGACTGCACACGGGCATGGACTGGTTAGTCCCTGCTCGGGTGCATCCCGCTATTCAAACATGCCCTTAAAGGTCCCTTGCCTTATGAGAGTACACCCAACTTGGACCTTGTGGCAAGGGATGCCCCGGTAAGTTTCAAATTGTGGTTGTCCTATGTCAAGTGACAAACCGCCATTTTCCTAGTCTAAAAGGTGAGACTCTATAGTCCTTGATTTGATGTTGGTATGCCTGTTTGTATTTTGTTTTTTCTTTTTCTTTTTAAGGAAAACTCTCACCGAAAACTGGTTCACTTAATGGGCTGGCCTCCCTGCGAGGTAAAACTTTGGGTTGAAGGCACAACCACCTAGCCTTATGTGCCCAACCATATTTTTTAGATCACCTTTTCCTATCCTTCTAGGCTGTGATCGTTGCAAATTTTTTTTCTTTTCTTTCTTTTTAAGGGAAAAAGAAAAAAACTCTCGCAATGTCTCACTTGACCTTTTATAAAGATGTTTTGAAATTACTCGCCTTCATTTTAAAATTTGTGGGAAAATTGAGAGACGGGATTTGCTCATTGGTACGAGGTTCAACCGTTCTTGGCGCCTTTACCAGAGGTAATTGAACCAAGGATCGAATTTATGCCTTTGACTTGCCTAAATTTGTCTAAAAAATTATTCTAAGTCCTAAAATGCACATTGAATCATGCTTGTGTTATAATTATAAGTTTGAGAATATGCATGCCTTTGATAATTTTTCAAAAATCTGAATCTTCCAATTGATTTTGAAATGGATTTGAAAGTTTGAATTTTAAAGATTTTGAAATTGAATTCTAAGTTAAGAAATTTGAAGTCTTAATTGATTGAAAATTGAATTTGGAATTGGATTTTTGAATTGAGAATCGAATTCAGAATCAAACTTGAAATTTTAAAAATTGCTTTTAGAATTGGATTTGATAATCAGAATTAGATTCGAAGTTGAAAATTAGAAGTGAACTTTGAATTTAAAATTGAAGAATTAAAATCAGAAGTTGAAAATGTAATTGAATTTGAAATTTAAACTAAAGAAATTGAAATTTGAAGTTTTGAAAATGAAATTGGAATTCAGAATTAGAAATTCAAAATGAAATTTGAAATAAAAATCAAGAATTGAAATGAAATAAAAAATTTGAAATTTGAACAATAGAAAATTTGAAATTGACATTTGAATTTGAAAATGGAATTTGAATTTTAAAATTTAAATGAAATAGAAAATTGAAATTAAACTTTGGAAGAAAATGGAAAATTGAGATTGAAATAAAATTCAAAATTTAGAATTTAAAATTAAAAAATGAAGAATTGAAATTGATTTTAAAATTGAAATAAATCAATATTTGAAATTTGAATAAGGATTTGAAGTTAATATTTGAAATGAAGTTGAAATTAAAATTTTGAAAATGGGAAAGGGAAATAAAATTAAAATTTGAAAATTAAAAATAGAAATTAAAAATAGAATTTAAAATTGAATAAAATTGGAAATTGAAGTCAAAATTGAAATTATTTTAGATTTTGAAAATGATTTTGGAAATACTTTGAATTTGCAAATGATTTTAAATTTGAAATTGAAATTCAATTTTGAAATAGTTTTAAACTTTACTTTTGAAAAACAAAATGGAAATTAAACTTCAAAAATCACTTGGAAAATACTTTGAAATTGAAAATACTTGGATAATTTGGAAAAATGAAAAATAATGATGCAATTCTATCTTAAATGATGAATGTATTTAAAAAGAATTTATTTGAAATTAGAATTAAAATCAAACTTCATTCTTTAATAGAATTAAAATAAGATTAAAACTTTAATATTCATGACTATGGTCACAAACATATTCTAATTTTAATCTTTATCTAAATTCCAATAAAGAATGAAATGAATTTTTGTGCCTTTATAGAATTAAAACAAGATTAAATTTTTGTATATTTATGACTATGACCACAAATATACTTTAATTTAATCTTTATTTTAGATTCTAATAAAGGAAGAAAATGTATTTGAAATATGATGATCTTTTAAAATGAATTATATTTTAATAAAGAATAATAATTTTAAGTATTATTCATATCCCAACTATGGCCGTGAATACGAACTTTACTTAACATTATTTATCCTTTATTAAATGGCACACATGCCATTCATTTTTCCATAGTATTTTTGAGAAATAAAAAAATGTAATAAATTAAAATAAAGAAAATTAAACTAAGATGCTCATTCATTCTAAACTAAGCATAAAGTAAATTTTTTCATTAATATATTATTACAATACTTGAATGAATTTCATTAATTGAAAAGAAAAGAAAAGAAAAGAAAAGAAAAGAAAAGAAAAGAAAAGAAAAGAAAATCTTGAAAAATGAACAAACATGTTAGAAATAAATGTAGGTATTTATGGATTTTTTTTAATTATTAAAAAATTTAAAAAAAATCTAAGATTTGCCTATTTATGCTCCTAAAAATAAAGGCAAAATCTGTAAACATGTCAAAAAATTCTAAAATTTTATGTGGATAAACTAGAACTAAAATGAAAGAAAATCTTTTTTACAGATTTCAAAAATGAATTTTCATTAAAGAGGAAACATCAAAACAAGTTGAAATGAAGCGTGAGAAATGCTTGAAAGGGCAAAATGATAGTGTTCCGACTTTTGCTCAGAATCAAATACGAAAACTTTTAGAAATTTCTAAAAATTTAAAAAGATAAACTAGACATGTAAAAGAAAAATATCCAATTTACATATCTAGAAAATGATCTTTCATAAGGGAGATCTCATCTGATCAAGTTGATCAAAAATCTGTGAAAGCCTGTGAAAGTAATTTAAACAGGTTTCTGATTTTTGATTCGATGACAGATGGAAACTTAATGAAAAATTATGAAAATTGACATGCATAAACTAGAAATTATAAGAAAAAATTCCTTTTTACATATCTAAAAAATAATCACCCATTAGGGAGATATGAATGCAACAAGTTGGTTTTAAATTGAAATAATGTCTGTAATTGCAAACAGGCAAGGTTTCAACTTAAAATCTAAAATAAATAGAAATATTATATAGAAATAGATAAAAATTTACTTGAAAAAACTATACATGCAGATGGAAAGTATCCTTTTTATAGATTGCGAAAATAATCTCCCATTAGGGAGAAATCATTGAAACAAAATGGGCTAAAAATTAGACTATAAAAGTGACACAGTAAAACATAGTTGCGGTTTTTGGCCAAAAACAAATATCAAAACACTATAGAAATTAATAAAAATTTACATGACAAAATTAAACTCAATGCTAAAAATTTTTCTTTTTATGGATTTGAAAAATCATCTTTGGTTAGAAAGAAATCACTCAAACAAGTTGGTCTAATTTTAGGAAAAATCCGGATGAGGCTATACAACATGGTCCAAGTCCCGATTTTTTTGAGGAATCAAAACACATCAAAATGATCTGTATTTTGGTGTGGATTCCAAAAACATATGTATGATGACGTGGTAGAAAAATCAAATCAAAATAGGACCTAATTATATGCAAAATGATGAAGGAACAAAATGAACCAGAATTGAAAATATCATCTCATCATCATTGAATGAAATAAAATCTCAAAATGGATTGATCCAATGATCAAAACATGAGATATATCATTTTAGATCATTGATAATAATAAAAATGATATAAAATCATAAAGAAAAACATATAAAATAAAATTAAAAGCATTGTGGCATAAATTAAAATTGATTTTGCCCATAGAATGTAGAATTTGATCTATTAAAGATCAAATCCTAATTCTAAATGGCTAAAATGAAAATGCATAAAGTAAAAGCAATTTTAAGAAATCAAGGCATAAAAAATAGAAATTTAAATGAAATTGAACTAGATTTACATTACTATTATATGAAATTGAAAGAAAATGCAAGAAAGAAGGGAAGAAGAAGAGGGGGGTGATTTTTGAGAAATTGAAAGAAATAGAAAGAAATAGAAAGAAAAGCGAAAAAATCAAAAGAGAAAGAGAGAGATGGCCTACCTTGGGATTCTTCGTCCTTGCTCCAGATACCACATTTAAGCTTGAGCCACCAAATGCCAAGGAGGAGAGTTTTCTTCTTTGGAAAACTCTTCACTCAAAGGGAAAAAAAAAGAGAAAGAGAGAGGAGGAGGGAAGAGAAAGAAAGAACTTTTTTTTTTGTTCTCTCAATTTCTCAAACTCCAACTTGATGATTTGAGAGACCCCCAAGGGGTCTATTTATAGTTGAGGAATGAGGTTGGATTTTGCAAAACTTTAGATATGGGACTAAAAATTCTCAAAAAGTAGAAGCCAAGCCCATTTGGGCATTTTTCTTTTTTGTAAAGGGGCAATAAATGCCCTTTTGGAAGAGCTTTTACACATGGAACCTTTGGTTGCACATGGGTGCCTATATGGTAAGGGGGGCTCACATGGAGTTGGCTTCAAACTCATGTGGGTCTTTTCCCATTTTGTAAATGGGCAAAAGTGCCCTTTTGTCAAAAAAATGACACATGGCACCCTCTGGAAAGAGGGTGCACATGTGTGTCTTTTTGAAATTTTCTAAATGGGAAAAAAAAGGTTTTTCTTGAAAATTTGACACATGGCATCACCTTGGGATGATGCTCATGTGGGTTTTTAAAGGTTTGCTAAAAATCGATTTTTATTTTGTTTTTTTTGAAAATACAAATTGTGCCCCTCTTTGAAAACAACATTTTGATTTTTGGTTTTGAAAATTTAGAAGAAGGTAGATATGAATAATGAAAAAGGGTTTTTAGAAATAATTGGATTTTAAAAATCCGATTTTGATTTATGAAATCCAAATTGGGCAAAATTGGATCCAGATTGAAATTTTGAGAATTTTTGCAAAACATTGATTTTGGTTTCTGAAATTTCAAAGATTTATCTTGAAATTGGGGATAAAAATTGGATTTTGATTTTGAAATTGAAAATCTCTAAATTGATTTTTAATAAAAAATGGATTTTGAAAATGGATCTGGATTCATTTTGATATTTCGCAATCTAAATTAAATTTTAAACTGGATCCAGGGTATTTTCAAAGGATTTTTGAAATCCAAAAGATTATTTCTTTTAAAATTGGGGGTAAAGATTGAATTTTGATTTTGAATTTGAAAATCCCCAATTGATTTTAAATAAAAATTAGATTTTAAAACTGGATCTGGATCCATTTTGATATTTCAAAATCCAAACTGAATTTTGAACTGAATCTAGGGTATTTTTCAAAAGATTTTTACAAAATGGTGGTTTTGAATTTGAAAATTCAAAAATTGATTTTGAAATTAGAATAAAAAAATGAGTTTTGTAAAGGATGTGGATCCAAAGTTTTAAAAAAGATTGGATCTGGATCTCAATCTAATGGAAATTTGGTTCGAAATGGGAATCAAACCCTAAATTATGGATTGCAAATGGAGAAAACCCCGAATTCATAATAAAATTAAGATTTTGGATCTGGATCCAGTTCAAAAAATGAAGTTGGATCTAGATTCAAATTGAATCTCAGAAGTGAAATTGAATCTCAGATGTTACATTAATCTGAGTTCAGAATTTGATTGAACTGAACTTCTGAATGGATTGGAAGGTGCATCCAAACCGAACTGGATCCGAAATGGTTTCATTGAATTCTGGATATCTGATGAGATAATCTAGGTTCAAATAATGAATTGGACTCTAGATATGGATTTCTGAATAAATTAGATGAAAAGTCTAGGTCCAGAAAAAAATTAGACACCAGATCTGTAACGCCCCAAATATTTAACTTGAAAATTTTGGAATAATTTTTTTTTTCTAAACAATGGCGGAAAAGCTTTATTAAATCCTTCGCCAAATTATTTGTGCGGGTTACAAGTAATAGCACGGACTCAAGGCATTTAAGTAAAATAAATTCTGGCGTTGAAATACTACAAGTTATCATTTACAATTAATGATTTATTTCAAGTCATATTCCTCAGGACATCCGAAGAAGATATGGTTACATGGCACTGTCGCAGCGATGACCGCAATTGCTTGTCATTCAGTTTCCTAAAAAACATTAATTCAGAAAGGGTTAGACTACCACGTCTGAGTAAGAAGCATAATATCCATATGAATGTGCACAGTGTCATGTGTACAAGTATATGTGCAACATGTTTAGATAGAATTAATAACCATTTAACAATTGGTAAAGGTACA
This sequence comes from Nuphar pumila, assembly GCF_984573655.1. NCBI lineage: Eukaryota > Viridiplantae > Streptophyta > Magnoliopsida > Nymphaeales > Nymphaeaceae > Nuphar > Nuphar pumila. The sequence continues at coordinate 100,934,879 of NC_143252.1, read as the reverse complement.
GGTTACTAAAGTCAAGCATTTCATGATATATTCCATCACATCCAAGCACGATCCATCATATGCATAAACCATATTCACATAAGAAATAACAACTTTGAAACTAATGTGGATGTACACCTGACTTAACTAAAGCGTTTCATGTAAATTGTGCATAAAGCACAATTTTCAATGTTCAACACATCATTCATAAGTTATCACAGTTTCCATGTAAAGGAAAACTAATTTGAATCATGCTCTACAGGCGTCACAACTTACTCCAACAACTTCAACATCAAGCAGTATGCAACAACTTAAAGATTTTTCTTAATGCACTAACTTTATGTTTCATCTTGTTAATTACCCTGTGGGTACGCACAGGCATTCAACTTCGTAGCAGACCGAGACCACACGGGGGTTTATTATTTTATAACCCGTATGACTAGCCGTACGGATATCCAAAGGGGATGGTTCACGACCGAGAGAGTACTCCCCAATGGCTAGAACTAGAATTAGGATGCACCCTGTACTTCTGCAGAAGACTTAGATCTACCACCTAGGACGAATTGGTAGTCCTGGCCCCCTAACTCCGAGGACTGGGGACCGGGTGAGACGCCTCGCTCTCACCAAAACAAAAATTGTCCCACGGAGCTTGTACCATCTACCCTCTCCAAGGTAGACCATGGGTCCGGTAACATACACCGTGTTTCAGGTGTGCCCAGAGCCCTGGAAAACCAATAACATATACCATTTTCAGGTATACCCAGTATCCCGAGAGACCGGTAACATATACCATCTTTCAGGTATACCCAGAATCCCACATTTATTTGATGTGTACATATTTTCCATTTAATTTATTCTTATGTGCAAGTCATTGCACCACAGAGGATTTCCAAAATCCCAACCCACACTCGGGGTGATATCCATGTATGCACATTACCCATCGAATGTCTCATAGGCATCCACCACAATTTCTCAGAATTTTGGCTCAACTATGAGTGAATACTTATACTTAAGCATTTTAAAGTTTTATTTCTGAACTCGGGTATACGTTTTGTACCCCCACTGACCATGCCCTTATAAGGCATGTCTCAAGTATGACCTTTCATAAGTGCTCGTATGACACTACATTGGTCTCGCAAGACCACAAGCTCTGTTTTGAGCTTTCACAAGATCATGGCATGAAAAATGTCCTTTATTATGCAAACCTTTGCAGAACAAACATAGATCAACTAGCACTGAAACATGTCATCATATTTACGTGCAATCATGATTCAATTATATGCAATTCCCTAAGCATCATATATGCCCATATGGCACCAAAAATATTTGACATACTCAGTTTCAAGTTGTACTATCGTGCCTTTATAGTTTTTCTCTTATTTGTGCAATTATAACGAACATATGCATTTAGCAACAAGCGATTCAAGCATTGAAACATTGGTCGCAACACACATATGTCAACATCATATAACACCATGTGCCACATGAATACGTCATGGATACCTTATTCATTTTCCACATTCATCGATACATACATTACTTTCATAAGCATATACTAAAATCAACATGCTTTTAAACCTGTGCACTAAAGTGAGCTTTTGCTCTAACCGATGTATGTGTGCATGAGTGCATTTCAGGCCTACTCTAAGCATATGCAAAATAGTGAATCTCAAATGTAACACATATTTAATAAGCTAATCTTATGGCAGCTTCTGGTTCATAGTAAATTTTGCAATATGATCGTCATAAATTAGATAGTCGGTTTGTATTCATTGCATATCTTTATAAACGTCAATTTGACAGTCATGACTTCATGGGCAGATTCATATATGTAATAGATTGGCATATACTGCCATGTGACAACCATATTTTCAATGACAATTGTTTGCTCATAGTGGTTTCGTATATATTGCAATATGACTATCATGAGTTCCATGACAGGTTCTCGTTCATAGTGGAGTCGCACTTGCTACAACTATTTGAAATCTATAATTTACTTATTTATTTTGACTGATTTAATGGTGTGCATGTAGATTGTGTAGACTGATCTGCACAATCGCAAAAAAAATCACCAACTAACACATCATGTAAACAGGTTATGTATAAAATTGAGGTTTTGCGGATTCAAGCATTTGACATTCAAAAATCGTGCCAACCCTAAAAAGGTTTGAACACACACACACACACACACACACACACACACACACACACACACACACACACACACACACACACACACACACACACACACATATATATATATATTGTTGTATACTCTTGAGACTATAGTCGGGACTCGGTGAGTCATTGACATGCTATAATGCGCTTCAGCCACAACTGTGCTTTGGCAGATTTCTGGAAGCCTTGCAACTGCATCTGTGAAGACTACACCAAGCAACGGGTGGAGTCAATGTGACCCTTCCGACGATGCACAATAGAATGCAAAATATTCTGCTGTGCACAGTGGCTTTCAGCCACCATAGTGTGCGGCCAACAAGTGGGTTGCGACATGTCAGTGACGACCTTGCAGCCATTGTAGCCATGAAATTTGACTACCAATGGAATTGTGCACCTTGCTGGTCGCCTTAGTACAGGGCAAGCAGGGCTGTAGGTTGACGCCTACCAGTTAGTACTGCTGATGTTTTAACCTACAACGTGTCCCACCACACGGTGGCATACCTGGCAGCTAATTACAGAAAATTCTACAAGCTTTTCACCATGGTAAGATGATGACAACATAGACTCTTAACAGTTTTGAAATTCATGTTACTAGCATATTGGATATTTGTTGAAAGTTGGATTTAGCTTCATTTGGTTATATCTCCTAAGGTTTGTTGGCATAGATATCTTGTTTCTTGGATATGCAAAGATTAAAACCTTGGTGAGTATCTTTATGCATGCATAGCTACAGGTGAAAAAAAATGAATTTAGGAAGATGAATTAAGGCCTATGTTGCACCATATGGCTCTTGCGTTCTTTTCCTTTTTAGTTGATGTCATCAATACCCCACCTGGCCATACCATTGTTTTTACAAAGGAATCCTGCACATATTCTGACGAGAGTTGACTAATCTTAACATAATATCAAATGGGAAAAATATAACCGATTGAACGTTATGGTAAGATTGTAAGTTAATCCATAACACATGGGATGCATAAGCATAACTTTAACTTGATATCCAATTTTCCATGGACCACTTGACGCTCAGTCAAAAAAAAAATATAAGGTTCCTTAGTCAACATAAATTCAAACAACCGACATTTGTTGTCAAGACCTTATATTGTAGATCTACTAATTTGCATAATTAGTATTGACAATGTATCAACTCCAAGAAAACATATATGCTGGAACAAATTTAAATCATACCATTTTGATTTCTTACGAAATTAACGATTTTATAGGGTTAACAAATCATGTGTGCAGTTTTGAATGCTGCAACTACTGACCATAACCCTTCTCATGATTCTGTCCATATCACGCTTTATCGTACCTACCATGCTATTCTTGCGCAAACTTGGATGGGGCATTTGTATCGACTTCTTACATAAACCATTCCAGATTTTTGGAATATCGTGATCCCCGATCCCCATAGATCTACACATTCATCTTAGTGTATGGATCTACCTATACTTATTTAAAATCTATATATAATGAGTTGATAAATTCAAGTACACCCATATGCACGGTTTAAAACAAGCTCTCATCAGCCATGATTAAGACCCACAACTAAAGATATATGTCATAATATATATATATATATATATATGAAAGGGGGGGGGGGGGGGGGGGTGCTCCAGCATACAGGTACTACATGGCACAAAACACATGCACAAAGATACGATCCCCCTTACCTCTCGATGAATTAGAAACCCAAAACTGGAATTGTCCGGTCTTTCCGCACTAACGCCTCACCGGATTCAATGGTGGTTCGTGCGTTGAATGAGCTCATGCAAGCTTCTTGCCGAATGTAATGGAGGTGGAGAAAAAAATGTGAAGGAGAAGGCTACAACTCGGTTGACAAGGGAACATTGGGAGAGAAAGGAAAAAAACCCTTTCTGAGACTCGTTTTTTTTTTTTTTTTGTAAACCCCTTATGGGTTCCAATTTTTTTTTCTTCCTTAACGTATTTGGTTGGGCTTTCCCTTTGGAAAAATGCCCAGCCCTCTTTCTTTGTGCGTCTTCTTTACTATTTCAATACCTTTTAAGCATGTGTGGTCCTCTGATGCCTCCTCACTCAAGCCCGGAGTTCATTGCCCGGAAAGTCCGAGATACCTCATCTTAGCATCATTAAAATATGAAATTGAAAATTCTTCTTCATCATTTATTTATTAAAAAGACTCAATTTTTTTTGGGTTTTACATCCTTTCCAACTAAAAAGAATTTCGTTCGCGAAATTCGTTATAAGTCAGATACAAATAAATCAGGGTACTTCTCTTTCAATGCTTCTTCGGGCTCCCAGGTACATTCTTAGAGCCCATGGTGTTGCCATCGAACCTTAACTAATGTGATGGTCTTATTTCTCATCACTCTTTCGCGACGATCTACGATTTCCACGGGTCGTTCCTCCACCGTCAAGTCCTCTTGTACTTGCAGATCATCGAATTGTATCACATAAGAGGGATCTGGTACATACTTTCGCAGCATCGATATGTGGAATACATTGTGAATGTTTGCGACCATAGTTGTAACACCCCAAATATTTAACTTGAAAATTTTGGAATAAATTTTTTTTCTAAACAACGGCGGAAAAGCTTTATTAAATCCTTCGTCAAATTATTTGGGCGGGTTACAAGTAATAGCACAGACTCAAGGCATTTAAGTAAAATAAATTCTGGCGTTGAAATACTACAAGTTATCATTTACAATTAATGATTTATTTCAAGTCATATTACTCAGGACATCCGAAGAAGATATGGTAACATGGCACTGTCGCAGCGACGACCGCAATTGCTTGTCATTCAGTTTCCTGAAAAACATTAATTCAGAAAGGGTCAGACTACCACGTCTGAGTAAGAAGCATAATATCCATATGAATGTGCACAGTGTCATGTGTACAAGTATATGTCCAACATGTTTAGATAGAATTAATAACCATTTAACAATTGGTAAATGTACAGGTTACTAAAGTCAAGCATTTCATGATATATTCCATCACATCCAAGCATGATCCATCATATGCATAAACCATATTCACATAAGTAATAACAACTTTGAAACTAATGTGGATGTACACCTGACTTAACTAAAGTGTTTCATGTAAATTGTGCATAAAGCACAAATATCAATGTTCAACACATCATTCATAAGTTATCACAGTTTCCATGTAAAGGAAAACTAATTTGAATCATGCTCTACAGGCGTCACAACTTACTCCAACAACTTCAACATCAAGCAGTATGCAACTACTTAAAGATCTTTCTTAATGCACTAACTTTATGTTTCATCTTGTTAATTACCCTGTGGGTACGCACAGACATTCAACATCGTAGCGGACCGAGACCACACGGGGGTTTATTATTTTATAACCCGTATGACTAGCCGTACGGATATCCAAAGGGGATGGTTCACGACCGAGAGAGTACTCCCCAATGGCTAGAACTAGAATTAGGATGCACCCTGTACTTCTGCAGAAGACTTAGATATACCACCTAGGACGAATTGGTAGTCCTGGCCCCCTAACTCCGAGGACAGGGGACCGGGTGAGATGCCTCGCTCTCACCAAAACAAAAATTGTCCCACGGAGCTTGTACCATCTACCCTCTCCAAGGTAGACCATGGGTCCGGTAACATACACCATCTTTCAGGTGTACCCAGAGCCCTGGAAAACCAGTAACATATACCATTTTCAGGTATACCCAGTATCCCGAGAAACCGGTAACATATACCATCTTTGAGGTATACCCAGAATCCTACATTTATTTGATGTGTACATATTTTCCATTTTATTTATTCTTATGTGCAAGTCATTGCACCACAAAGGATTTCCAAAATCCCAACCCACACTCGGGGTGATATCCATGTATGCACATTACCCATCGAATGCCTCATAGGCATCCACCACAATTTCTCAGAATTTTGGCTCAACTATGAGCGAATACTTATACTTAAGCATTTTAAAGTTTTATTTCTGAACTCGTGTATACGTTTTGTACCCCCACTGACCATGCCCTTATAAGGCATGTCTCAAGTATGACCTTTCATAAGTGCTCGTATGACACTACATTGGTCTCGCAAGACCACAAGCTCTGTTTTGAGCTTTCACAAGATCATGGCATGAAAAATGTCCTTTATTATGCAAACCTTTGCAGAACAAACATAGATCAACTAGCACTGAAACATGTCATCATATTTACGTGCAATCATGATTCAATTATATGCAATTCCCTAAGCATCATATATGCCCATATGGCACCAAAAATATTTGACATACTCAGTTTCAAGTTGTACTATCGTGCCTTTATAGTTTTTCTCTTATTTGTGCAATTATAACGAACATATGCATTTAGCAACAAGCAATTCAAGCATTGAAACATTGGTCGCAACACACATATGTCAACATCATATAACACCATGTGCCACATGAATACGTCATGGATACCTTATTCATTTGCCACATTCATCGATACATACATTACTTTCATAAGCATATACTAAAATCAACATGCTTTTAAACCTGTGCACTAAAGTGAGCTTTTGCTCTAACCGATGTATGTGTGCATGAGTGCATTTCTGGCCTACTCTAAGCATGTGCAAAATAGTGAATCTCAAATGTAACACATATTTAATAAGCTAATCTTATGGCAGCTTCTGGTTCATAGTAAATTTTGTAATATGATCGTCATAAATTAGATAGTCGGTTTGTATTCATTGCATATCTTTATAAACGTCAATTTGACTATCATGACTTCATGGGCAGATTCATATATGTAATAGATTGGCATATACTGCCATGTGACAATCATATTTTCAATGACAGTTGTTTGCTCATAGTGGTTTCGTATATATTGCAATATGACTATCATGAGTTCCATGACAGGTTCTCGTTCATAGTGGAGTCGCACTTGTTGCAACTATTTGAAATCTATAATTTACTTATTTATTTTGACTGATTTAATGGTGTGCATGTAGATTGTGTAGACTGACCTGCACAATCGCAAAAAAAAATCACCGACTAACACATCATGTAAACAGGTTATGTATAAAATTGAGGTTTTGCGGATTCAAGCATTTGACATTCAAAAATCGTGCCAACCCTTGTCTCTAAAAAGGTTTGAACACACACACACACACACACACATATATATATATATTGTTGTATACTCTTGAGAATATAGTCGGGACTCGGTGAGTCATTGACATGCTACAATGCGCTGCAGCCACAACTATGCTTTGGCAGATTTCTGGAAGCCTTGCAACTGCATCTGTGAAGACTACACAAAGCAACGGGTGGAGTCAATGTGACCCTTCCGACGATGCACAATAGAATGCGAAATATTCTGATGTGCACAGTGGCTTTCAGCCACCATAGTGTGCGGCCAACAAGTGGGTTGCGACATGTCAGTGACGACCTTGCAGCCATTGTAGCCATGAAATTTGACTACCAATGGAATTGTGCACCTTGCTGGTCGCCTTAGTACAGGGAAAGCAGGGCTGTAGGTTGACGCCTACCAGTTAGTACTGCTGATGTTTTAACCTACAACGTGTCCCACTACACGGTGGCATACCTGGCAGCTAATTACAGAAAATTCTACAAGCTTTTCACCATGGTAGGATGATGACGACATAGACTCTTAACAGTTTTGAAATTCATGTTACTAGCATATTGGATATTTGTTGAAAGTTGGATTTAGCTTCATTTGGTAATATCTCCTAAGGTTTGTTGGCATAGATATCTTGTTTCTTGGATATGCAAAGATTAAAACCTTGGTGAGTATCTTTATGCATGCATAGCTACAGGTGAAAAAAAATGAATTTAGGAAGATGAATTAAGGCCTATGTTGCACCATATGGCTCTTGCGTTCTTTTCCTTTTTAGTTGATGTCATCAATACCCCACCTGGCCATACCATTGTTTTTACAAAGGAATCCTGCACATATTCTGACGAGAGTTGACTAATCTTAACATAATATCAAATGGGAAAAATATAACCGATTGAACGTTATGGTAAGATTGTAAGTTAATCCATAACACATGGGATGCATAAGCATAACTTTAACTTGATATCCAATTTTCCATGGACCACTTGACGCTCAGTCAAAAAAAAAATATAAGGTTCCTTAGTCAACATAAATTCAAACAACCGACATTTGTTGTCAAGACCTTATATTGTAGATCTACTAATTTGCATAATTAGTATTGACAATGTATCAACTCCAAGAAAACATATATGCTGGAACAAATTTAAATCATACCATTTTGATTTCTTACGAAATTAACAATTTTATAGGGTTAACAAATCATGTGTGCAGTCTTGAATGCTGCAACTACTGGCCATAACCCTTCTCATGATTCTGTCCATATCACGCTTTATCGTACCTACCATGCTATTCTTGCGCAAACTTGGATGGGGCATTTGTATCGACTTCTTACATAAACCATTCCAGATTTTTGGAATATCGTGATCTCCGATCCCCATAGATCTACACATTCATCTTAGTGTATGGATCTACCTATACTTATTTAAAATCTATATATAATGAGTTGATAAATTCAAGTACACCCATACGCACGGTTTAAAACAAGCTCTCATCAGCCATGATTAAGACCCACAACTAAAGATATATGTCATAATATATATACATATATATATATATATATATATATATATATATATGAAAGGGGGGGTGGGTGGTGCTCCAGCATACAGGTACTACATGGCACAAAACACATGCACAAAGATACGATCCCCCTTACCTCTCGATGAATTAGAAACCCAAAACTGGAATCGTTCGGTCTTTCCGCACTAACGCCTCACCGGAATCAATGGTGGTTCGTGCGTTGAATGAGCTCATGCAAGCTTCTTGCCGAATGTAATGGAGGTGGAGAAAAAAATGTGAAGGAGAAGGCTGCAACTCGGTTGACAAGGGAACATTGGGAGAGAAAGGAAAAAAAACCTTTTTGAGACTCGTTTTTTTTTTTTTGTAAACCCCTTATGGGTTCCAATTTTTTTTTTCTTCCTTAACGTATTTGGTTGGGCTTTCCCTTTGGGAAAACACCCAGCCCTCTTTCTTTGTGCGTCTTCCCCCCTTTCCCCATTTAATCCGTCTTAAATGGGAAGGTGAAACGCCCCTTTTTTTAAAATTTTCATAAAAAAATTATCAATAACTTACCTTTTTGCAAAAATCTTTTTTATTGATGGCGCTCAGGGGATTTGAACTAGGGACCTCCTCTGCAAGGGGTAACGAGCCCCGCCAGTGTGTCATATACAATTTCATTGCATATCTGCAAGTACAAGAGGACTTGACGGTGGAGGAACGACCCGTGGAAATCGTAGATCGTCGCGAAAGAGTGATGAGAAATAAGACCATCACATTAGTTAAGGTTCGATGGCAACACCATGGGCTCAAAGAATGTACCTGAATTGGATCCAATATCTGAATTGAAATGGATCAGATCTCGGATATTGATGAAATATTAGGTGAAGGAATGGATCCAAGTCTAAATTTGGGGTTTGTCCGAGTTAAAAAATTATTGAAAACAATGTCCCGGATAATTTTATTTTTTGGGGTCTTCGCCCTGCAGGGGCAGAAACACGGTACTAAACTGGTCTGAACTAAATTGAGTTGGACTGACTCGGAATAAACTGATTCAAAAGCTAGTTATACTCAGATGAACTGATTTCAGAGCTAAATCACTAGCTCAACCAACTGGAGTCAGCTTAATCTGGAATGTATTGAGCTCAAACGAGTTACAAATGAGCTGAAATGAAGGTCTGAGTGTGAAAAAAGTGATTTTGAACTAAAACTGAGCTACTCAAACTCTTGGTGAACTTAGATCAGACTTACTGGGATGAGATCTACTGGATTTGACTGACTCGGGGATAGTTTAGTTAAGATTTGAGCTAAAGTGAACTTATTTGGCTTGAAATGAGCTAAATTAGCTGAAATGGTCAGAATTCGCTCATCGTGAGCTTAGAGGAGTTAGAAATGACAGTCATTCTAACTTTTTTGAACTCGAGATGAGTTTGGTTAAACCTAACTGATGAGAAGTCTAGGGGTGAACTAGGGGTAAAATGATAATTTTATTGGCTAAAACGGGTAAAACTGACCTTTAGACTGGGGTAGACCTAGGGGTGACACTCAATATCGCTCTGCAGAGGAATGTTATATGTGAAATAAAGATGTTTGGAATGGACTTGAAAAAATTGGGGTGTTTACAGATGCCCCTCTTTGTTGTTAAGTCAGTTGAAAGCTGAGCTTAGTAGAAAAGAAAAACACACCAATTTTCAAAAATAAAATGCCCCAGTTAGGAAAATCTGACTAGGTGCGAAAGATTTGATTGTGAGAATGATTTTCATGAAGTGAGGTTCAGGTTTTGCACCTTATCCTGAATGGCTTGAAGAAGGACGAAATCCTCAATAATGAAATGATTGGATAAAAGGAATGAAAAAATCATGATGGGACTTTTGGATGAAAATCCCAAGATTGTGAAAAGGAGAGATTTTGATCATAAGATTGAGATCTTATGGCTGAGAAAAGATAAGCCTTTGAAAAGATTCAGGTTTAGCCCTTGACCTGGATGAAACGAAAGATACCTCGTGGAATGAGGTTCAAGTTTGACCCTTACCTGAATGGGAAAGAAAGAAATACCTTGTCAGAATTAGGCTCAGGTTTAACCCTTACCTCAACGGGAATGAAAGAAATATGGATCTCTCGTCAGAATGGGGAAACCATATTGAGAATGAAAGAAATACCTTGTTAGAATGAGGCTCAAGTTTAACCCTTACCTGAACGAGAATGAAAGATATAGATTCCTTGTCAGAATGGGGGGAACCATGATGGGACATTTATGAAAAATACCTCATGAGATGAGGCTTAGGCACAATTCTTACATGAATGGATATAAAAAATATGGATTCCTTGTCAAAATGGGGAAACCATGATGGGACTTCCAGATTTCGCATAAAGAATCTGGAAGGGGTTGCAAAAGGTAGGAAAAATAGGGGTCCCTAAAGCTTTAAAAAAGTGATGCATAATGGGGCGTCCCATGATTGAGACTAAAATGAGCTTTTGAAATGACCTTTTGCGAAACCAGGCTCAAACTTGAACCTGAAAAATAACTGTCCATGGTGGGACAGTGGAAAAAACAGGAAAATGTGCTGATCTAAGAGCTCAAGTGCTCAGACCAAACAGAAGGGAAGGATCTTGAAAACTCCAGTTATCAAGTCCTGAAAAGGGATGAATAGGGTTGCCAGGATGTATCAAAAGGAAATCAAGTTCTTATTTCATGTCAGGATAGCCATAAAATTTTGTTAATAAGATAAAACTATAGCCGATTCAAATGTTAAAAAAGTGCACGTATGTGTAAAAGATATTCCCTCTTTTACCCAGAGTATTTTCTCCAATGAGGTTAACTTTATGGAATCCAGAGTCAAATTCAAATTTTATTGCTATTGATTTTCTTCAAGGAAGCTATCCATTTCCTTGATATGAAAAGAAAATAAATATTCTTAATTTTATAAAAACAAGTAATGAAAAAATATTGATAAAAGAATTTTGCATGAGAAAAGATGATTCTTGGCAATTTTAACAGTTTGATATCTGAGATATACTTTTTGCACTTTCTGAGACATAAAATTGAATTTTGTTGGGGTTTGGCGAGAATTTCATCACATCATCCTTCATCTCGAAGATGTTCTGATTTTCTTTAGAAGGGTACATCACACGCTCCTTCAACTCAGAGGTGATCCAAGTCTTCTTTGTCCCCGGGAATTAGATTGATGACATTGTCTCTTTAATTGGAAATCTTTTGATGATAACATAAATCAAATATCTTTTAGGGTTTGTCGGGAGGTCCATCGCATCAGCCTTCAACTTGGATATGATTGGAACTTTCCCTGGAAGGATCCATCACATGCTCCTTCAACTTGGAGATGGTTTGAATTTTCTTTGTCCCCAGGGGTCTAACTTGTCTATCGATCTTCAACTTGACGATAGTAGAGAGACCTCTTTTACAGATAATCAATTATGCTTGCATTATTGAGAAAATTGAGTGGATTCTTTATCGCTCAAGATATTTTCACTGCCTTACTGCCAGAAGAATTGTCTTTGAAAATGCGCCATATCTATGATCAATATTAATTCAATTCTGGCTTTTCAAAATCATTAAATGTTCCTTTGCAGTCATATCAAGAAATTTTCCTTCATCCTTTCGGTTGACCAACAGGAAAAGAATTGAATTTTGCTACTTTCGCAGAAAGTTTCACCTTTTTTAAAGAATACTAGAGGTAATTTTGAGGTGATTCTTTTGTGCAATAAGAATTCTGAAATCAACAGATAGTTTTATTAACAAATTGGCAAAATGTCTTAGAATTGTAACACCCCAAATATTTAACTTGAAAATTTTGGAATAATTTTTTTTTTCTAAACAACAGCGGAAAAACTTTATTAAATCCTTACTCAAATTATTTGGGTGGGTTACAAGTAATAGCACAAACTCAAGGCATTTAATTAAAATAAATTCTTGTATTGAAATACTACAAGTTATCATTTACAACTTGGAGATTTATTACAAGTCAGAAATCCTCAGGACATCCGAAGAAGATATGGTCACATGGCATTGTCCGTAGCGACGACCGCAATTACTTGCCATACTGTTTTCCTAAAAATATTAATTCAGAAGGGGTCAGACTCCCCTATCTGAGTAAGAAGCAAAATATTTGTATGAATGTGCTAAGTGTCATGTGTACAAGTATATGTGCAACACATGAATATAAGATTTAACAATAATTAAACAAGCTTTGAATATATAGTTCACTAATTACAAGTTTTTCATGATTTACTATATAAAGAAGGGACCTCCATGAATGACATATCATATTAATGAATCACATTTAGATTTTCATATTTGAATGTAAAGTAAAGCATTGTTAAGCTATGCATCATATGAGTAAATCAAGATCATACTTTAACAAATGTAACATCAAGCATTATGTGTATACTTGAAGACTTTCAAAAGTGTACTGACTTTATGTTTCTCTTGTTAATTTCCCCGTGGATACGCACATGCATAGATATCGTAGCGGACGAGACCATACGGGGGTCTATTATTTAATAACCCGTATGACTAGCCGTACGGAGGTCCAAAGGGGACGGTCCGTGACCGAGAGAATACTCTCCAATGGCTAGAACTAGAATTAGGATGCACCCTGATAACTTCTGCAGAAGACTTGGATCTACCACCTAGGATGCATTGGTAGTCCTGGCACCCCTAACTCCGTGGACAGGGGACCGGGTGAGACGCCTAGCTCTCACAAAAATAAGAATGTCCACGAAGATTGTACCACTTACCCTCTCCAAGGTAGACTATGGGTCCGGTAACATACACCATCTTTCAGGTGTACCTAGAGCCCTGGAAAACCAATAACATATACCGTTATCAGGTATACCCAGTATCCCGGGAAACTGGTAACATATACCATCTTTCAGGTATACCCAGAATCCCACATTTAGGTTATGTGCGCATATCTTCTATTTTATTTATTCTTTTGTGCAAGTCATTGCACCACAAAAGATTTCCAAAATCCCAACCCATACTCGGGGTGATCTTAGTGTATGCTCATTATCCATTGAATGACTCATAGGCACCAACCACAATTTCTCAGAATTTTGGCTCAACTATGGGCCGAGTACTTATATTTAAGCATTTTAAAGTTTCATTTCTAAGCTTGGGTGTACGTTCCGTACCCCACTGACCATGCACTCATAAGGCATGTCTCAAATACAACTTTTCATAAGTGCTCGTATGGCACCACAATGATCTTGCAACACTGCAAGCTCAGTATTGAGCTTTCACATGATCATGACATGACACATGTATTTTATTAAGAAAATATTTGCAGAACAAGCATATATCAATTGACACAAGGCATGTCATAACATTTACAAGCGATCATGATTTGATTATTTGAAATTCACTTAGCATCATACGTGCCCATATGGCACCACAAGGATTTGAGATCCTCAGTATCAATTTGTACTATCGTGCCTTTGTCATATTTTTTGTTTGTGCAATTATAACAGCAATATGCATCTAGCAACAAGTGATTCATGCATTGAAACATTGGACGCAACACTCATATATTAACTTCCTATAAAACCATGTGTAATATGAATACATCATGGATATCTCATTCATCGACACATAACTCCCTTTTCATAAGCATATAATAAATTCATCATGCTATCTAGACATGTGCACTAAAGTGAGCTTTTGCCATAACCAATGTATGTGTGCATCAGTGCGTTTTAGACCTACTCTGAGTATATGCATAATAGTGAATCTCAAATGTAGCACACACTTCATTTGTAGAGAAAATAACAAGTATAATTGGCATTTCACAACTCGAGAATGAGATAAACATTTATTTCATAAAAAAACAATATAAACATGCAACTTTTGCAAAAGCGTGTCTGCGTATACCATGATGGCCAAAACCTTCAAGAAATTTTTACTTCTAAGACTGTACTGAATCCTTTGTCTTCTTAAATTATTTTATCATGTGTGTATATATATATATATATATATATATATATATATATATATATATATATATATATATATATATATATATATATATATATATATATATATATATATATATTCTTGAGACAGTTGTCGGGTTGCGACAAGTCATGGCCATGCTGCAAACCCATCGCGGCCACGAAATAGGTGCACCAATAGGGCGGTGCACCCTGTTGGTTGTTTGGGTACAAGACAAGAGGTCAACTCATGAGGTCTAGATTTCATTAATTTGCTATCCATGGTTACCCCGATACGATTGAGTCTTAATCAATACACTCGCTTCCCCGCACTCCTAAGTGAATGGCCAAGGTTTGGGTCATAATGGGCGGTGGTTCTAGACCTTACCAACTATGGCAGACCCTTATGGGTCTGCAGCCCACGTCACCAGCAGCGTCAACCTCCCTTGGGTCACATTGAGTCAACCCAGGTCGATTGGAGGCATATCAACCAGGGCGGTGTGGTTTGTCCAAGGTTGCTAATGTCCTAGAAATGAGGTTGGGGTTCCAATTCGAACTTTCAAACCTCGATTAAGGTTCAGACCTCCTGGGCTTTCTGAAGCTTCCCATAAATTGAAACTGAACTCGATAATCAGTGAGTCATAAAAACAGTAATGCATGAACAAAAGACATAAGAAGATGAGATATTTTCGCATAAGCTCAATCAGTGTGTGCATGGTTTAAAAGAATAGTTCAAACCCCCCAACTATCATGTATAAAAGAACAATACTCAACCATATTAATTTCAGTTTGCTAAAATGACCAAGGTACATAAGCATAATCCAAACCACCTTGATATATATACCACATAAAAGAAATAAATCCTCAGTCCTGTCGTGGTCACGCATATAACATAAATCCCTCTTTGTTTTGGTCACTCACATAATCATTTCATGGTTCATTCATCCCCTGGTATATTAATGATGCACCTAACAAAATTACCCTTTTGAAAATCTTAACAGTACATGTTTGAACATGGGTACATGACAGCATAATACAGACCTTTCATTTCCACATTCATCTAGTTTATGTATGCATACCATGATGTCTTTGACATTTCATATGCTAACGTGAATACATGATAACATGCTCCGATTGTATATGTTTTAGACTACTTTAGAACACATTGATGTACATGGCATGAGTGATTTTTTTTTTTACATGATGTCATTGTTCACCCCACATCAAGATGGATCAATGCACGGTTGATGACATCCAACACCACTATATATGTTGGTTGTAATATGTAACATACAATCTAAACATTGCATGCCAATAAAGGTAAAATAATCACCACTATTTACTTTTGTAGCAAGGTCTGAAACGTTTCACACTTAGATCTTGTTTTTTTTTTTTAATTAAGAAGTGTGACATAAGGCAGACTAGTACCCATGTCCTGGTGACATCGGATATAGGTCTAGAATAATATTCATGGCAATGGGACAATCCCAAATGGTTAGTATTTGCAATTTGTTCCTATTTGTGCAGGCTCAACATATATATATATATATATATATATATATATATATATATATCACCACACGCAACACTTTAGGTGTTGCCAGGTCGACTCATTTCATCTAATGTCTACTACTCTGTAGACCCCAATTGGTCCTACCTCACACCCATGCGCAAGCGCTTCAACCTAGTTACATTCAGTACTACCAAAAGAGAAAGCTTTGTGCCATTTTCATGTAAAACAACGTGGATAGAACGAAAAGAAAACTGATGGCCGATCTTCAAGGCTGTAACGATGGCCATCATGCAGGTCATACCAGTATGGTATAAACCTGATCTAGCCTTTGGGCTTAACCATTTACTTCAACCATTTAAATTTTCTAAGAATACATAGATCTACGTTACCCCTAGATTCGTCTCAACCCTTGGATCTACCAATACTGATTTATAATGGGTCGATCGATCCAAGTATGTTCACATACAAGAAAAACCACTTCATCGGCCCTGGCAAAAATCCATGGTTATATATGGTTGGTGTTTCCTTCATGTTTGTGAAGGGTATGCAATACATTTGTACTACAGGGCACATCACACGTACATAATGAATATCTTGCCTCTTACCTCTTTGAAGTTCTGAGACGACAACAGCCGCACCTCATTTTCTCTGTTGAAACGGCACACCACGTCGGCAATGGGGGTCTACACATCCAGCAAAGGAGGTTCACACTCACAGTGGAAGAAGAGGAGAGAACGTTGAGAAAAGACAGAGAGAGAGAGAGAGAGAGAGAGAGAGAGAGAGAGAGAGAGAGAGAGAGAGAGATGCTACACATTTTCCCCCCTTCTCTACTATTCTAATCTCCCTTCCCCACGTAGTGTAAATTTTGAGTTTTTTTTTTAAAACTCAATCCTAACCTCCAGCCCACAATTTTGGTCGGTGCTTAACAAATTCCAAATTCGCCCCCTTCCTCCTTTGGCAAGATTTTCTCTAACTTCCCTCACTATTTTCTTTATGGGTACCCCTCTTCCATGTCACATGGGATCCCCCTTACTTTTAGGAAAAAGGGGAAAAAGTAGCCAAAATTGTAGGCTTGACCCAACTCCCACGTTTTTACCATTCTTATTTTTTTTTCACTTAAGTAAAATCATCACTTTTCTATGCAAAAAGATAATTTGTGCACAGGGGGCTTTAAACTAGGGACTTCCAACAAAGAAGCAACAAACCCTACCACATGTGCTATCTCTGTTTTCGTTGCAATGTGTATGAATTAAATTATATTTAACCCTTTTTTTTTTGTTCCGAATTTCATGAAAAAGCAATATTTTTCATTTCTACATGGGCGCACCATATGTTTTGAACTTGGGTTGTGGCTTCCCACACCCATGCGTCCTACCACAACACCATAACACCACTTATTGTTTACTTTTGCAAAGAAATTCTCTTTATGTCTTATTGAGACATTTTCCTCCGTTGGTGGATCTCGTCTGTTATATACGTGGATTTTTCTCCCATTTGCTCCAATCTTGCACTCTCTTATCTTAAATGTGCTTCGGATCTCACACTATCATTCTGGAACCATCACATTCCTACATTTGCCTTGCAAATCGGGTCAGATCATCGGATCCTACTAAGGTCCAAATCCAAGTACCCTTTCTAGTATTCACTATCGGGTTCACTCTAACTAACCCATGAGCATAAAAAACACATTAAATATTAGCAAAAATCCTATTATTTCATGCAAATACTCATTTTTATTCATTAAAAATTCCTTAAAATTCTTTTGTTTTACAAGAATCCTTAGTGAAAGAATTACCTAATATTAAATTGATAAATCCATGGCTGGAAATTACTTCTCTTTTCCCCAAGAGAAGTTCAGGTTTAACCCTTGACCTGAATGGGGCGGCAAAAAATACTCCTTTTTTTCCCTAAAGAGGAGGTGTTTGCAAAACAGAACTTTCGAAGAGAAATTAAGTTTTCGTCAAAACTTTCTAATCATAGGCTTCTCTTATGAAAAGATGGTCATAAATGAGTCAGAAAATATATCATAGAGGAGCGGGTCTATCACACTCTTCCTGGAGAAGGATCCTTTATGACGGGCACAAAAGAAAACGAGCTTTCGTCGAAGCTCTCCTTGTAAGAAAAGGGTTTCTTTGTGTAGGGCAAGAAATTATTGTTTTGCAAATAGTTCACAAAGAAACGAGTCCCTTCAAACTCTCCCTAGAGAACAGGGATCTTGCGAACGAAAGAAAGAAATGGGTTGCTTAAGAGGAACAAGCTCCCTCGAACTCTCCCTATCAGAAAGGGTCCTTTGCAAGCGAAATCAGTTGTTTGAGATATTGGGCCAACTTGAATATGGGTTCAACTCAAAAGTTGAAGGACCATCATTGGCAGAGTCGCAACCCGGAGGTTAGAAGAAAATGATTGAAATTGAGAATTTGCAACACGAAGGTTGAGAAAATGATATAATTTGAGAAATTACAACCCGAAGCTTAGGAAATGATAGAATTTGAGAAATTGCAACCCGAAGGTTGAAAAAATGATAGAAATTGAGAAATTGCCACCCGAAGGTTGGAAAAATGATAGAAATTGAGAAATTACAATCCGAAGATTGGAAAATAATTGGATTGATATAATTGATGTCCCAAAGGTCTGATTGTGAAGCACAAGATTGAATTTGGGAGTTTGACCTGCTTGAGAGCTAGATTTTGGAGAAAGTTTAACTTGAAAGTTTTTGAATTTTTTAAAAGAAAGTCGAAGTCAAAACTTGTTTTTGAAACAATCATCCAAGTCAGAACTCATTTTTGAAACAATCGTCTGAGTCAGAACTCGTTTTTAAAACGGTCGTCCGAGTAAGAACTCATTTTTTAAACAATCATCCAAGTCAAAACTCATTTTTGAAACAATCTTCCGAGTCAGAACTTATTTTTGAAACAATCGTTCGAGTCAGAACCCAATTTTTAAAATAATCGTCCGAGTCGAAACCTGTTTTTGAAACAATCATCCAAGTCGGAACTCATTTTTGAAATAATCATCCGAGTCAGAACTCATTTTTGAAACAATCGTTTGAGTCAGAACTCATTTTTGAAACAATTGTCCGAGTCAGAACTCATTTTTGAAATAATTGTTCGAGTCAGAACTCGTTTTTAAAACAATCATCCGAGTAGGAACTGAATATTTAGAAGAAGAATTCGATTTAAGATTGAAGATTTTGAGAATGACCAGTGTTAGGCCTGGTTTTGGAAAATGAGTCGATCCATGATTGAAAATTTTGAAAATGACCAGTTCGAGGACTGGCTTTTGACTTGTAAGTTGAATTTGGCAAAATATTGGTGCTCTAAGAATTTTTTATGATTGTGATGATATTTTTGTGAAAATTTTAGGCTCAAAAAAATTCACAATTTGAATAGATCATTATAGAGGGCTACATTGCTTCTATGAATGGTCACATGATTATCTCTTATCCTGAATGGAAAATAAAGAAGATTGATGAGAATTATTGGATATTGATGAAGAATTATTGACGAAAAGATTTTGCCTGATCTTGCCCGCATATGAAAATTTTGAAGTAAGATGTTCAGAAAACTAGTAAAAATTCATTGTTGAGAAGAAGATCAACCCAAAGGTTGATTTTGAAAGAGACCAGCAAAATATAATTCTTTTGACAGAAAGGATCAACCCAAGAGCTAATTTTGAGAGGATGATCAACACAAGGGTTGTTTTAAAAAATGATCAACACGGGGGTTGATTTTGAAGAATGATCAACGCGAGAGCTGATTTTGAAAATTGATCAACACGATGGTGGATTTTAGAAAATGATCAACACAAGGGTCGATTTTAAAGAATGATCAACATGAGGGTTGATTTTGAAGAATGATCAACACAAGGTTAGATTTTGAAAAATGATCAACACGAGGGTTGACTTTGAAGAATGATCAACATGAGGGTTGATTTTAAAAAATGATCAACACAAAGGTTGATTTTGAAAAATGATCATTTCGAAACTAGTTTTTGGAGAAAGAAGATCAACACGAGGGTTGATTCGAAATGACCGGTTTGAAACCAATTTTTTGGGAAAAAGACTCAACCCAGGGATTGATCTTGAAGAAAATTAATTTTTGACAAAAGACCTAACCCAAGATTTTGAATGAAAAGTTCCCGGTGATCGATCATGATGGAGATTTTATAAAAGTTTTCAAAAATTCATGATTTTGGACAGACTTCTATTGTAATCCTATCGCTCACACGAATGATGTCAGGATTGTCCCTTATTCTAAAGCAAAATAATGGATATTTGATGAAAATGAATAAAAATAGATGATGAAAAGATTTTGTCCGGTCCTGTATGTATACAAGATATTGGAAGTGAAAATAAAATTTTAAAATAAAAGATGCCCTAGTATAGCAAATGAAAGAAATATTGGATTGAAATGCAAAGAAACTTAATGCTTCATTACTGAAATATTAAAAAGTAACTTGGGTCTGACATGATATCATGAGGAGGGAAAGAAATTGGGACTACACTGCCCCTTTAAAAATGGCATAAGCAAAACGAAAGGAGTGAGAGAGCATTGGCATCATCATCCTCTTGAGTGGTCGAGGAAGGTGTCAGTGAGAGAGCTGGCTGACTCGCCTCTTCGTCTTTCATGAGTAGTTTTCTGTTAATGCAATCTTGCACAATATTTTTAAAGATGAAGCAATGTTCAGTATTGTGCCCCATTGCTCGGTGGAACTTGCAAAATCGATTCTTTCACTTGCCTTTGGTGATAGAAGGACCAGTAACCTTCGAGAGTTTAACTATTCCCTTGACCAACATATACTCAAGAACCTTTTCGAGAGGCTGATCTAGAGGAGTAAATTTATGATCGTAACCCCAACCATCGTGCTTTGGTTTTTGTTGAGTACTTGTCTTCTGTTGGGAGTTGGATCAGACAGGCTTGGTTGGGACTGCCGGCTGATCCTCTTTTTCATCAAGGAGATCTTTGTCAATATAGTCTTGAACAATATTTTTAAAGATGAAGCAATGGTCGGTGTCATGTCCTACTGCCCGATGAAATTTACAGAACTGATTCAGAAATCTTCTCATGATTGTAGGAGGGTTCGTGGCTCTTGGGAGCTTTACTAGTCCTTTGGTCAGCATGCATTCGAGGACTTTTTTGAGTGGCTGCTCTAGAGGAGTAAACTGGCGGTCGCCATCCTAACTGTCACGCTTTGTTTTTTCTTTCTGCAGGGATTTTGGGAAAGAACTTGACTGAAATGGCCTGTAATCCTGCTTGAAGGTATCTCCTCTTTTGCCTTTATTGTTGCTCCTGTCTCCTACATTGATGTTGTTTCTAGTGTTCTTGGATGAGGCGACAAGTGTCTTTTCAGCATGCGCCTTGAATTTTGTGCATTTTGCGAAACCATCGTAGAAATCCTCGCTTGTGTGCACCTTCTTTCCTTTATCTCGGACCTGCAGGTTTTTTAGTAAGCGACTCATCTCTCTCAGTTGTAGTTGTATATGATTGATATCTAGCTGATCCTCGAGCCTTTTGACGGATTCAGGCTCTAGGATCTGCTTCTTGAATATTTGGTGAGTTGGCAAGCATGCTTCTTGTTCTTCATCAGAGCTTTCATCTGCAGAGTCTGTCTCTTCCGAGATATCTTCATATTGGGCAATTCTGATAGGTTTTCTCATAGGCTTGCTCTTGGATTTCTCCTTGGAAGGCCTCTTTCCTGAACTTATGATTGTATCTTGATCATCATTCTTTTGAACAACTGATATATATAGGGATCAATGTTCTCCATGTCTTTCTGTCCCTGTCTTCTGGCAGATCTTAGAGAATCTATCTTTTACTCGCTACTGCTGCTCTAACTGACACACTGAGATGATATAATCTTCTAATCTTAAGAAAAGTTTTAGACTAAAAAAATTTGGAAGAAAGAGAGATGATGAAGGAGATATTTGAGAATTTGGTTACAATTTAAAAAAAATATCCCATTACCAGGGGTTGGGTCATCACGAAAGTCGTGACAATTGCGTTATTATTCCCATAAAGGAAGTAGACAACTAAAATATGACTTGTTACCCAGACGGGGTTGCCAACCATAATGAAAGAGAAACAAAAGTTTTTGGGCTGATAATTTCCCGCTGAAATGATCATGGGATTTATTGGAAAATACGAAGAAAATAAGATAAAGAGATTTGAAAATAGGATTGAAATATAGAGATCAAAAAAATCTAGGAGAAAAGGAATGATTTTTGAGAAAAATAGCAGGCAGGATCAAAATAAGGTTAGAAAATCAAGATCCAAAAGAAAAGAAGAAAAGAAAGAAAATCACCTGCAGTTTTGAAAAACAAAGGAGAGTTTAGAAAAAGGATTTTCAAGGTTTTTAGAAAATTGATCTGAAGATATGAAGAAAGAAGAAAATATACACCTGGGTTTTTGAAAATAGAGATTTTTTTTTGAAAGGGATACCTAGGGTTTGAGAAAAAATATTCTAAAAAATGTAAGGAAATACAAAAAGTACGTAAGCACCACAGAATCGAAGTTGTACAAACAAAGATGCGCAAACACCACTCCCTAAAAGCTGACTCTAAATGTAATATTTGAAAAGGCTTGTAGGACCTTAATCCTAACTCTAAGGTTTAGATCGTCTAAATCCAATCAAGATACGTCGATATACTCAAGCTGAAGCTTGAAGTACGTGGCATAAGAATAATTCTCCGGTTCTAAGGTAATGGTTTTTTCAACATCCTTGAGCACCTGCCGATATACTTTGGACTATGGCCCTTAGTACGTGGCAGGAGGGTATTAACCCAAATAAGTGGTCCAGTTGTGAGGCTCTTTCCTGAACTATGGTTCAGTGAGACAGCCCAACAACATGAAGACCGAGACAATATAGGTAGGGATGTTTTGAAAATATGATCAACATGTAAGATATCAGATGTCTCTAATGCAAAGTCCTAAAGAGATAGGATTTTGAAAATCATAAAGAAGCATACACTTGCATACATTATTTGTATTTAATCCCTAGATTGAGAAGGGTTGTATTTCAGACCTAAGTCTAAGTGAGCATGAATAAATCTCCTCAATTTGGTCCTACCAAACCATACTTAAGCCTATATGCATCATGTCAGCTGAGTCAGAGTCTAGGCTCCTAAGTTTTGCATGAAAATGAAGTTGACATTTGTGAATAATAACTTAGACAAAATTTAAATAAGGCAAAGGCATAAATGTGACCAGACGAGTCCCTTCACGGTCGCCAAAACTGTGATCGTTGTAAAAAAAATTCCTTTTCTTCCTTTCTAAGGAAAAAAGAGAAAAACTCTCCCAAGATCTCACTTGACCTTTTATAAAGATGCTTTGAAATTACTCACCTCCGTTTTGAAATTTGTGAGAAAATGAGGAGACGGGATTCGCTCGTCGGTACGAGGTTCAACCGTTCCTGGCGCCTTTATCAAGAGTAATTGAACCAATGATCAAATTTATGTCTTTGACTTGCCTAAATTTGTCTAAGAAATTATTCTAAGTCCTAAAATGCACATTGAATCACACTTGTGCTATGATTTTAAGTTTCAGAATATGCACGCCTTTGATAATTTTTCAGAAATATGAATCTTCCAAATGATTTTGAAATGGATTTGAAAGTTTGAATTTTGAAGATTTTGATTCGAAGTGTGAGCAGAATATGGTTATGACTTGAGAGCTATTGCCATAAGAATAACTTTTTCAACATTGGGCCCTATCTCTTAGAGGTTCAGATGAATTAAATAAATTCAAAGTTTTAATATTGTTTTAAGTTTTAGGCTTAGCCAGAAGTAAATCCCTCTCATCACAGATCGCACATTGGTAAGCTTCTAGTTGGTAAAAGTAAACCCTTTAGACCAATGGGGGCTCTGCTTGTCTGGTAGGAGCTATTAGTGCACGTCACCTTGTGTTGAGACGTTGCAAGTTCAAATCCCAATGATATCCTTATATAACTGGTAGGGGTCTGCCTAACCCCAGATTGCCTTTGAAAAACCTTTAGGGGGCATTTGACTCAGTAGACAAATGCCACCTGCTCCAGGTGGGTTCGTCGAGGAGTCGCAGCAGGTTCTGTTGTCCTCGCTTAGTTGCTAAGCAGTGGGAACCAACAGATCCCCGCGTATCAAATACAGGACTGCACACGGGCATGGACTGGTTAGTCTCTGCTCGGGTGCATCCCGCTATTCAAACATGCCCTTAAAGGTCCCTTGCCTTATGAGACTACACCCAACTTGGACCTTGTGGCAAGGGATGCCCCGGTAAGTTTCAAATTGTGGTTGTCCTATGTCAAGTGACAAACCACCATTTTCCTAGTCTGAAAGGTGAGACTCTATAGTCCTTAATTTGATATTGGTATGCCTGTTTGTATTTTGTTTTTTCTTTTTTTTTTTAAGGAAAACTCTCACCGAAAACTGGTTCATTTAATGGGCTGGACTCTCTGCGAGGTAAAACTTTGGGTTGAAGGCACGACCACCTAGCCTTATGTGCCCAACCGTATTTTTTAGATAATCTTTTCCTATCCTTCAAGGCTGTGATCATTGCAAAAAATGTTCATTTTCTTCCTTTTGTAAGAAAAAAAGAGAAAAACTCTCGCAAGGTCTCACTTGACCTTTTATAAAGATGTTTTGAAATTACTCGCCTCCGTCTTGAAATTTGCAGGAAAATAAAGAGACAGGATTCGCTCGTCGGTATGAGGTTCAACCATTCCTGGCGCCTTTACCAGGGGTAATTGAACCAATGATCAAATTTATGCCTTTGACTTGCCTAAATTTGTCTAAAAAATTATTCTAAGTCATAAAATGCACATTGAATCATGCTTGTGCTATGATTTTAAGTTTGAGAATATGTATGCCTTTGATAATTTTTCAAAAATCTGAATCTTCCAAATGATTTTGAAATGGATTTGAAAGTTTGAATTTTAAAGATTTTGAAATTGAATTCTAAGTTAAGAAATTTGAAGTCTTAATTGATTGAAAATTGAATTTGGAATTGGATTTTTGAATTGAGAATTGATTTTAGAATCAAACTTAGAATTTTAAACAATGCTTTTAGAATTGAATTTGAAAATCAAAATTAGATTTGAAGTTAAAAATTAGAGGTGAACTTTGAATTTAAAATTGAAGAATTGAAATCAGAAGTTGAAAATGTAATTGAATTTGAAATTTAAGCTAAAGAAATTGAAATGTAAAGTTTTGGAAATGAAATTGGAATTTAGAATTAGAAATTCAAAATGAAAATTGAAATTTAATTTGAAATAAAAATCAAGAATTGAAATGAAATAAAGAATTTGAAATTTGAAAAATAGAAAATTTGAAATTGACATTGGAATTTGAAAATGGAATTTCAATTTTAAAATTTAAATGAAATAGAAAATTGAAATTAAACTTTTGAAAGAAAATGGAAAATTGAGATTGAAATGAAATTCAAAATTTAGAATTTAAAATTCAAAAATGGAGAATTGAAATTGATTTTAAAATTGAAATAAATCAATATTTGAAATTTGAATAAGGATTTGAAGTTAATATTTGAAATGAAGTTGAAATTAAAATTTTAAAAATGTGAAAGGGAAATAAAATTGAAATTTGAAAAATAAAAATAGAAATTTGAAATAGAATTTAAAATTGAATAAAATTGGAAATTGAATTCAAAGCTGAAATTATTTTAGATTTTGAAAATGATTTTGGAAATACTTTGAATTTGCAAATGATTTTAAATTTGAAATTAAAATTCAATTTTGAAATTGTTTTGAACTTTACTTTTGAAAAACAAAATGGAAATTAAACTTCAAAAATCACTTAAAAAATACTTTGAAATTGAAAATACTTGGATAATTTGGAAAAATGGAAAATAATTATGCAATTCTATCTTAAATGATGAATGCATTTACAAAAAAATTATTTGAAATTGGAATTAAAAGCAAAGTTCATTCTTTAATAGAAGTAAAACAAGATTAAAACTTTAATATATTCATGACTATGGTTACAAACATATTCTAATTTTAATCTTTATCTAAATTCTAATAAAGAATGAAATGAATTTTTGTGCCTTTCTAGAATTAAAACAGGATTAAATTTTTGTATATTTATGACTATGACCATGAATATACTTTGACTTAATTTTTATTTTAGATTCTAATATAGGAAGAAAATGTATTTGAAATATGATGATCTTTTAAAATGAATTGTATTTTAACAAAGAATAATAATTTTAAGTATTATTCATATCCCGACTATGGTCGTGAATATGGACTTTACTTAACATTATTTATCCTTTATTAAATGGTACACGTGCCATTCGTGTTTCCATAGTGTTTTTGAGAAATAAAAAAAATGCAACAAATTAAAATGAAGAAAATTAAACTAAGATGCTCATTCTTTCTAAACTAAGCATAAAGTAAATTTTCTCATTAATGTATTATTACAACACTTGAATGAATTACATTAATTGAAAAGAAAAGAAAAGAAAATCCTGCAAAATGAACAAGCATGTTAGAATTAAATGTAGGCATTTATGAATTTTCTTCAATTATTGAAAATTTGAAGAAAAATCCAAGATTTGCCTATTTATGCCCCCCCCCCCCCAAAAAAAAAAAAAACAGTAAACATGACAAAAAATTATGAAATTTTATGTGGATAAACTAGAACTAAAATGATAGAAGTGTCCTGGATAATTTTATTTTTTTGGGTCTTCGCCCTGCTAGGGCAGAAACACGATACTAAATTGGTCTGAATTAATTTGAGTTGGACTGGCTCGGAATGAACTGATTTAGAAACTAGTTATATTCAGATGAACTGATTTCAGAGCTAAATCACTAGCTCAACTAGTTGGAGTCAACTCAATTTGGATTGTATTGTGCTCAAACGAGCTAAAGTGAGCTCGAATGAGCTGAAATGAAGGTCTGAGTGTGAAAAAAGTGATTTTGAAATGAAACTAAGCTACTCGAACTCTTGGTGAACTTAGATCAAACTTACTGGGATGAGATCTACTGGATTTGACTAACTCAGAGATAATTTGGTTAATATTTGAGCTAAAGTGAGCTTATTTGACTTGAAATGAGCTAAATTAGCTGAAATGGTCAGGATTCGCTCATCGTGAGCTCATAGGAGTTAGATATGACAATCATTCTAACTTTTTTGAACTCGAGATGAGTTTGGTTAAACCTAACCGACGAAAAGTTTAGGGGTGACCTAAGGGTAAAATGGTAATTTTATTGGCTAAAAGGGGTAAAACTGACCTCTAGATTGTGGTAGACCTAGGGGTGAGACTCGATATCGCCCTGCAGAGGAATGGCATCTGTGAAATGAAGATGTTTGGAATGGACTTGAAAAATTTGGGGTGTTTATGCAGGCATGAGAACTTAAGAGTCTTAGATGGCTAGGGCGATTTGTGGCTCCTGCAGCTAGGAATAAGGATGCAAATGGATTGGATCTGATACAATTAAATACATGAAGAGTCAGACCCAGGACAGACCCGAGTAAGGCATAGAACTGTTGCAAAGCAGCCCTCTTCGAAGCCACCTGACCTTACATATGCAGCTAGGGTTTGCAGCAAAAAATTGCAAAACCTCTATCCTGGATCCGACCCATTTCCATCCCTAGCTGGAGATGTAAACACATTGGACCTACCTCAAATTCAAATTTGCATAAAATGGTTTGCTTCTAGTGCTTATTTGGCTTCGAAACTGAATGTAAAATCCCTGAAATCATTTTCATTCCCGTAAATTATTTGGATTTGTAAATTGTTACTAAATCTGATTACTGATTCAGGTCACTTGAATATCTGACCCACACCGCTATTGTTTACATCCAACCGAGAGAGATCTGTAATAACCCTATTTCTCATATATCAAGCATCATGATTTGGATTTGAGCATTGACTTTGCCAGTTGCTGACATATGTTTGGATCTCAAGTCAGATACGATCGATGCTTGGATGGTAAAGCGAGGTCACAAACCATTCTTGACAAAAAACATACCTCTTGATACAAGTTGAGCAGGATCAATGAACAAAATTGAACTTCAACGAATCATAGTGACAAATCTAGCTTGTACCAGGGATTTTATAAGAAAGAGAAAATCTCATGATAACTAAGTTAAACCTTTCCTTAGTTGTATGGAAGAAATATCAGAAATATCGGTGCATAGTTATAATTAAAAATAATAATAATAATAATAAAATACAAAAATGTAGTAAACATTGGAAACTTTTAAAATCGTGATAATACCCATCATATAATAAAATAGGTGATATCTTGAAAATCTCATGACAAAATTAGGATTTTCACTGCCACTGAAAATATTGCATAAATTTTCAAAATCTTGGCTATATTTGTAACCAATGTTAAAATCGGTTCACTAGGTGAATCGTTTTCTTAAAAAAAAATCAAATATAATCGAAACGATCTTGAATAAGCCCTTTTTAGTGATTAGATGACATGTCATTAGAAATAAAAAATGTTAAAAATATTTTTGACCCCCTTAAAAAATATTTAAAAAAAATTTGAATTGACCTTGAATTGACACCTTTTGAATCATCTTTGAGTCGATTCAGATCATTTAGGCATTTCTAAAGATTGATTTAATCCACCACTAATTAGAGATAGTGCCCCATAAATTCCATTAACCCCCTCTATAACCATTTTTTCGGTTACCCATAAAGCCATATAATCATGTTTCATAATTTGGCTTAATGAGTCCACCAATCTTGTAGCTCTTAGGATTCCAATATGAAATCCTATAACCACATTGGATCCAAAACCAATATTCAACATCTCTCACTTGGCTATACATGGCCATACAAGGCAAACACCCACATTGTATCATAATTGATGCATGTATAACATATACTATTTTATGATAAAACATGCACCAAATAATCATGCACAATTCCTTGGGTTATATCAATGAAGTCTTTTTCACATGTTATGAGTTATTTTTCATATAATCATATGAACTTTTTCATCATTCAATTTCAAATATGAAGTTTTCACACATGTTATGGGTTATTTTTCATATAGTCTTATGGATTTCCATTATTATATAAACCATGATACTTTTTCACATATAGTATGGTTTAACCGTGACATCATGAGGTTTTACATATACTAGTTAGATTTCTCCCTCATGATATATCTCTATCATGAGGCTATGCACAAACTAAGTGAAATTTTTATCATGATCCTTTCATGCATTCATTTCAAATAACTATATATGAGTTTCTCATCATGTCAAAATTTTCATCATAACCTTAATGTGCAATACAATGTGTAATAATATATTTTCAGTATTCACCATCCACTGCATACTCAACTATGCAGTCCATAATTCTAGAACAAAGTGAATACATCATAATGTAAGTCTCATATAAGTCATGGGTTCCTATTGCTCTTTCATGACCATATTATAGGACATCATCATATCCACATGTATAATAGTGGAATACTATGGATTTTCATCCATTCATGAAACAAATACTCATACTTTTCAAATTTCATCATAGTGCATACTCCTATTATCCATGTGCATCATCAACACATGCAACATGCTTAAATTCTTATGAGGTTAATTACTATCTAATAATCTTGGATTAGTATATTCAGATCCAAAATAGTCATATGAATGCCACCATGTTGCATACTATGCATAAGCCTCTAATGCATGAAAAATACTTAGATATACACTAGATCCATATCCAATGTGAGTTATTTCATTACTATTTGGATATGCCAAACAAGATAAACCCATTCTAAGGCTTTAATCTTATAAAAGTTTTGATACATTAGCAGATTCGTCCAAGATCTAAATTAAAAAATTATTGAATTTGTATGAGTCCATATCCAAATTTGATTTGAAATGTTATCCATGATCAAGTCTAATATGATCCATATTAAAATTCAAATGGATCACAAAAGAATTTGTCTATAATCCAAATCTATATTCATATGCTTCAAATTCAAATAGATCTATATCTTATATCCAGCATTATTCTTATTTGGATCTATTCGGATCAAACCAAGACCCATATATAATATGTTATTAATAGATCAAATATCTGGTTTTGATATTATCTAGATAAAACCTGGATCATAAATAGTTTCATATCCATCAATATATTTCTTGATTTGTCTCTGGATCAAATCTGAATTCATATCCTATTAACTAAATATATTTATATTCATTCAAGCTAAGCAAGATCCAATAGCATTATCTGGATCCAAACTAATTTAACTGAATCTATCCAAATCTATATAGGTTCAATCCGATCCAATATTGATTTACTGGATCAAACTAAGTCTACGTCACTTTACTAGATCCAAACATCCGATCTGATACCAATCAGATCCAATCTTGACCCAAACATTAGATCTAATGGATCCTAATCCAATTATACTTGATTCATATAAAACTCAATAAAAAAACATACTGAATCCAAATATAATATGATCCAAAACATGAATAAAATATTTTAGCATATCAAAAATAATATGCAAACATAATATTTTAGGATCCAAAGACAAATACATGTTAAAAACGAACCTCTCCAATATCTAGGTAAAGATTCAGAGTAGATCATAATTGGGTCTAAAAGAAATTTACTGGATAAAGTTATGGGAGGTATTCCACTAACTAGAAGCACTTTTTTTTGCAAAATCAGAAAAAGTTAGTAGGTAATTTTGTATGTAACCAACAAACCTAAACCCTTAAATATAATATTCAAAAATTTTTGAGTTAAACAAAAAAAATCAAGGGGTCTTCTAAAAATTCAGAAAGATTGAAAGTCTATTTTGAAAAAAAGCAATATTCAAACCTTGTCTCAGGTATTTTCTAAATAATAGGGCCTCAATTTTAAAAAATAGAAGGGCATATGCATAATCAGGAAAAAAAGCAAGGGAAATATTATAAAATAACTCAAACTCTTTATGAGAGGGAAGAGGGAGGGGGTGGTGTGTGTTCCCCCCAAAACACAAATTCGTGTGTTCCTGTGTGTACGGAGGAATATCTTGGGACCCGCGATAATTTATATGACAATGTTGCCCGTGATAACTTTATAGAAAAATAACATATAAAAAAGGTAGATATGCTTT
Organism: Nuphar pumila; assembly: GCF_984573655.1. NCBI lineage: Eukaryota > Viridiplantae > Streptophyta > Magnoliopsida > Nymphaeales > Nymphaeaceae > Nuphar > Nuphar pumila. The sequence goes on along the minus strand of NC_143252.1, from coordinate 100,903,620 downwards.
TGACGAAAATATCCTCCCGTAAGATAGATATGCGCTGGATAAAAATGTCCTCCCACTCCCCGTAAATACATTTGCATGTTTCACCTTTGATTTTAGCTTGTGTTACAACACATGGCCGTCTTCTCGTTCCTGCCTGATAAGTTGTGGAGCCTGATTCCTAGTGTTTTTGCCCTTGCAGGAAGGGGGGTCCGGGGGCTCCCCCAGCGGGGGGGGGGGCAGCACCCCCCGAAAGAAATTTTTTTTTTGGTCTTATGTTTGAGACTCGGTTTCTTATGGATCAAACCCAACTTGTTTAGGTTTAGGGTTGTCGCCCTTGTCTTATATAAATTCTTTTTTTTCTTTCTCTCTTGTAACTGTTGAAAAGAGCAATAAGATTTCTCTCTAAACGATCGTGGTTTTTTTATTCTCTCTCTATTGAAAAGAGTGATTTACAGTAGAAATCAGATAAGAAAGTAGCAATTTACAGTAAAAATCAAATCAGAGAGTAACGATTTATAGTAGAAATCAAATCAGAGAGTAGCGATTTACAATAGAAATCAGATAAGAGAGTAGTATTTTACAGTAGAAATCAAATCAGAGAGTAGCGATTTACAGTAGAAATCAAATAAGACAGTAGCGATTTACAGTACAAATCAGATTTCTACTGTAAATCACTACTCTCTTATTTGATTTCTACTGTAAATCACTACTCTCTTATTTGATTTCTACTGTAAATCGCTACTCTCCTATCTAATTTGTATTGTAAATCGCTATTCTCTGATTTGATTTCTACTATAAATCATTGTTCTCTTATCTGATTTGTACTGTAAATCGCTATTCTCTGATTTGATTTCTACTGTAAATCGCTACTCTCTTATCTGATTTCTACTGTAAATCGCTACTCTCTAATGTGATTTCTACTGTAAATCGCTACTCTTTTATTTTATTTCTACTGTAAATCGCTACTCTCTTATTTGATTTCTACTGTAAATCACTACTCTCTTATCTGATTTCTACTATAAATCACTACTCTTTTATCTGATTTGTATTGTAAATCACTATTCTCTAATTTGATTTATACTGTAAATCACTACTCTCTGATTTGATTTCTACTGTAAATCGCTACTCTCTGATTTGATTTCTACTGTAAATCGCTATTCTCTAATCTGATTTCTACTGTAAATCGTTATTCTCTGATTTGATTTTTACTATAAATCGCTACTCTTTGATCTGATTTTTGCTGTAAATCGCTATGCTCTGATTTGATTTCTACTATAAATCGCTACTTTCTGATTTGATTTTTACTGCAAATCACTACTTTCTGATTTAATTTTTACTACAAATCGCTACTCTCTTATCTATTTTCTATTGTAAATCGCTACTCTCTGATTTGATTTCTACTGTAAATCGTTACTTTCTTATTGATTTCTATTGTAAATCGCCACTCTACTCAGTTTGATGTTGCCATCATTATCTCTATTGTAAATTGTTATTCTCTATCTACTCAGTTCGACGTTTGCACCCTCATATCATGATGAACAATAGACAAAATGCTGATTTTTTTGGTAGTTCAACTATTTCTCACGAACAAACGACGACAAAGGGTGCTCCGGCGATAATAGACGATGACGATGACAAAGGGTGCTTTGACGTTAGTAGACCATGACAAAAGGTGCTTCGACGATAGCAAACGACAACAAAAGGGTGCTCTGAAGACAACAAAAGGGTGCTCCGATGACAGCAGACGATGGCAAAGGGTGTGTCGTCAATCGAAGCTCCTGTTACAGCAGATGGTGCATTGCCAAAGGGTGATCTAGAACGTTTAGGATGAAATATTGTGAGGAGCTCTTGTTAAAGCAGATGAGTTTACTCCTTATGGCAAAAACGATGATGATTTTAACCCTTTCTGGTGATAGGACATTTTTGTCCTTTACTCAAAATGTCATTTTATGACGCTAATGGTGAAAAAGAGTACTTAATTCTTTGCAAACACACCAGACTCTGATGCTAAGTGATGCTGACATACACGGGAAAATGAGCCCCACGTGCTTACATACGTGGTGCTCATTCAGACCCGAGAACATGCACCTGCGTATTCTGGGGGGAACATATAACCTGCTTCGGGAAGAGGGAGAGGCGGCAGATGCCGCCCTCTTCCTCTTCTCTGTTTTTTTTCTTTCAACTGTTTCCTCCGCAGTTGCTGCCACGATTTTCGGCAACCACCCATCCGGTGAAAGACCCTCCACCACCTTCATGGTCGCGCTCTTGCCAGAGACCATGTTTTGGGCGAGGTATCGGTCAACGCTGGAGTCCATATGGGAATCGACGTTAGAGGAGAGGGCGAGTTGTGTCAACATCATCTACACCTACTCCATTGTCCTCCACAACTTCTCTGTCTACCTGACATCATTGGAGGCAGAGTCCCTCTGTGGGAGGCACAACGTCCTCGTCGTGCTCCCTGAGCAGGTCTACCACCTCCACACAATGCGGGTGTCTAAGTTCCTCAGCATCGAGAACATGAATAACCCCTTCTCGTAGTTCAGCGACTCTAGTGACACAGTGATCGTCATGCTGGATACTGACATCTGGCTGGAGAGCAAGTGCTACGACAATGCTAGTTTCGGCCCTGATCCGACCACCTGCATGGGCGTTCGTCCGTTCCACCATCACAGTCAGGGCAGAAGCATCTCCTCATCCTCCTGCATGTACCGATGGATCCCTTCTGCCTCAATGTCACATGATTGAACAACACATCGCCGTCTGTTGGCATATTTGTCGATGACCTTTTTTATTGCTACATACAAAATCACCGACTAATGAAGAAGAAGTAGGCCATGTTTGGCCGACCTAAGGGCCGAAACAGTAAAGATCCATCCATGCTCATCACGGGGGGTCCCTAGTCAAGGATTCGACGGACAACATCCATCTTTCAATCGCAAGGTTCTGTAGTGGTGGCTTTGAGATCGCCGAACCTGTTGGCCTGGAATGAGTCGGCATTGAGCCCGTTGAGGGCCTCCTCTGCATCACTGTTGCCTCCGACAACAGTCGGCTAGTGGGGGAATCTCCACCATCTTTGGCACCGACAGGAACATGTGAACATGGCAGTGGCAGTGGTAGTGGCATGCGAATCTCGCCAGCTTACCAACACCTCAAGCCCCTCCCCCTGCACCGTGGCAGTGGCGTTGCTAGGCATGGACACCTAGCAACGATTGCGCCCAATCGGTGAGGGCCCTTAGTTTTGTTGGGAATAAATTAAACTTAAGCAATGTTTCTAGAATTATTGAGTATGTACAAGAGTTTTCAAGAATTATTGAGTATGTACAAGTTTCTAAGAGTCTTCTAGAATTATTGAGCATATACAAGCTTCTAAGAGTCTTCTAGAATTATTGTATATGTACAAGTTTTTAAGAGTCTTCTAGAGTTATTAAGTAGGTACAAGTTTCTAAGAGTCTTTTGGAGTCTCAATACATCTAGAAAGATCTTACTAGTGCTATAAAAGCCTAGTCTAAGAGTCATTGTATAAATCCGAAGTGTGAAGAGCCTTTTTGAGTAAAAAGTACTAGAAGTCATTCTCCATCATCGTTCTTCACTTTTTCTCTCCATTCTATATTTTATTCTCTTTAAATTGGTATCAGAGCTTTGTTCGATTAAAATGAACAACTCTATTCCTCTTTCTTTTGTCCCTTAATTAGCCAAAGAAAATTACGGTAATTGGAGTATCCAAATGAAAGCTATTCTTGAATCTCAAGAATTGTAGAAGATAGTCGAAAAAGGCTATGTTGAAGTTAAAAATGAAGAAGAAATATCACAAGCTCAAAGTGAGAGTCTAAAAGCGTCAAAAAAGAAAGATAAGAGAGCTCTTGTAGTAATCTACCAAGGAGTAACCTTAAATGAAGTCGCTTTTGAAAAGATTGCGTGTGCTACTTCCTTAAAGCAAGCATAGAAGATTTTAGAAAGTTCATTTAAAGGAGGTGAAAAGGTAAAAAGGGTCTATTTGCAAACTCTTCGAGGAGAGTTTGAAGATTTGCATAAAACAGAGTCGAAATCAGTTTTTGATTATTGTTCATGAGTATTGTCTATAGTTAACCAATTAAAAAGAAATGGTGAAACTACGAATGATGTTCGTGTCATTGAGAAAATTCTCTGTTCTTTGGATTCAAAATTTGACTACATTGTGGTAGCCATTGAAGAATCAAAGGACTTGAATACCATGACCATTGATGAACTTACGGGCTCGTTGCAAGCTCATAAAGAAAGGCTAATAAAAAAGAAGAAAGAAGTAGTTTTGGATCAAGCACTCCAGTCGAAATTGTCTCTAAATGAGAAAAAGGAGAATTTCAAAAATCAAAGAGATCGAGGACATGGTCGTGGAAGAAGTGAAATCTTTAGAGGAAGAGACTCATATGCTCGTGGAAGAGGCGATTATTCAAGCAAGGAGAATGGCTTGAATCAAAATCAAAATTTTAAAGGCTCGCAAAGAGGAAGAGGTCATGAAAATCAAAGAGGGAGAGGTCATAGCTATTTTGAATGCTATAATTGCCACAAACCTGGTCATATGGCAAGTGAATGCTGGTACAAGGAGGAAAAAAGACATGATGCTCGTTTGGTGTATGAAAGCAAAAACCAAGAGCAAAATCATGATACTTTGTTGCTCGTGTCTCATGGTGGAGATCTTGATGATGTCTGGTACATAGACAGTGGTGTAAGCAAGCATGTGACAGGTAACAAAAATTTATTTTCTAAGTTGTTTGAATCTAATTATGATGAAGTTAAAGTAGGAGATGGAAAGGCTTACAAAGTTAGTGGTGTTGGTGAAATGGAGTTCAAAACAAAATCAGAAAAAATAGAGAAAATGTCTGAAGTTTATTTCGTTCCTGGTTTGAAAAATAATTTGCTCAGTGTAGAGCATCTTTTGAAGAAGGGATATGACATTCATTTACATGACATGGCTTGCTAGTTGTCAAGAAAAAAGCAAGTTATTGCAAGGGTTGGAGTTGCTTTAAATAATCTTTTTTCACTCACTTTTCAAAATAAAAATATGTTTTGTTTTACTAGTATTGATAATGGAATTTCTAAGCTATGGCATGATAGATATGGACACTTGAATTATAGAAATTTGAAGCTTCTCTCAAAGAAGATGATGGTCAAAGGCTTGCCTAAAATTGATCATCTTGATGAAGTTTGTGAAGCATGCCAACTCAGAAAGCAAACCAGAAACCCATTTCCTCCTCAATCATCATGGCGTGCAACAAGACCTTTGGAGCTTATTCATTCAAATCTTTGTGGTCTGATGACGGTGATATCTTTGGGAGGTAATCGTTATTTTATCTCTTTCATTGATGATTACTCACAAAAAGTTTGGGTGTATTGTGTCAAAGAAAAATCTGAAGCTTTTCAAAAATTCAAAGACTTCAAGGCGGAAGTTGAAACATTTATTAGGCTGAAAATCAATACTTTGGGGACTGACCGCGAAGGTGAATATTTTTCAAATGAGTTTAAAAAATATTGCAAGGACAATGGTATTCGACATGAAATGACGGTCTGACATACACCATAATAAAATGGTGTGTGTGAAAGAAAGAATCGGACAATTATGAAGATGGCCAGCTGCATTCTTAAGAAGAAGAAGCTGTCAAAAAGATTTTGGGCAGAAGTTGTTTCTTGTGCAGTTTATCTTATTAATAGATCACCAACAAAAAGCTTGGAAAATTGCACACCACATGAAGCATGATATGGTTCAAAGCCTAGTGTTCACCATCTTAAGGTATTCGGGAGCGTGGCTTATGCTCATGTTCCAGATGCTATGAGAAACAAGTTAGATGATAAATTAGAGAAGTGTATTTTCATAGGCTACAACGAAAGAAGCAAGGCTTACAAGTTGTACAACCCGGTGACAAAGAAGATTGTGATCAGTCGAGATGTTCGATTTGATAAAAAATCCATATTTGAAGACTTGGAGGTTGAATTTTTTTTTTTGCCTATTTTTCCTTTTGAGTTTGAAGAAGAAGAAAATGATCAAGCATTTGAAAATAATGAAAATGGTGCCCAAACAGAAAATTCTTCTGCTTTCCCAAGTTCTTCATCGAGCAGCCCTATAAGAAAAATGAGAAGCATCCAATAATTATATGACATCACAGAAGAAGTTAGTCAGAATGATGCCATATTTTTTGCCTTCTTTGCAGGTGAAGATCCAATTTCTTTTGATGATGCATGTCAAGAAGAAAAATGAAGGAGAGCCATGAAAGAAGAAATTGGTTCAATTAAAAACAATGATACATGAGAGCTTGTAGATTTACCACCACACAAAAGTTCTATTAGAGTAAAGTGGGTGTACAAGACAAAGATGAATCCAGATGGCTCTATCAACAAGCACAAGGCAAGGCTTGTAGCAAAAGGGTACAAGCAAAAAGAAAGAGAAGATTTTACAGAGGTATTTGCTCTTGTTTCAAGACTTGAGACTGTTCGTTTAATTATTTCTATTGCTGCTCATAATAATTGGAAGCTTTTTCAAATGAACGTAAAATCTGCATTCTTAAATGGTATTCTTAATAAAGAAGTCTATATTGACCTACCACCTGAGTTTGTCAAGGAAGGAGAAGAGAAGAAAGTGTACAAGTTAAAGAAAACTTTGTACAGGTTGAAGCAATCACCCAAAGCATGGTATAGCCACATCAATTCATATTTTGAAAAATGTGGATTTCAGAAATGTCCATATGATCATACTCTCTACATCAAAGTCAATTTGGAAGGAAGATTCATTGTTGTAAGTCTTTATGTTGATGATCTAATTTTCATAGGGAATAATGCGTAGATGTTGAATGAGTTCAAGAACTCAATGATGACAGAGTTTGAGATGACAGATTTAGGTGAATTGCATCATTTTCTTGGTATTGAAGTTTATCAAACCAATAAAGGAATTTTTATTTCGCAGGATAGCTATGCAAAAGAGATCTTGAAGAAGTTCAAGATGGAGAATGCTAATCCAGTTTCGACTCCATGCATTTCAGGTTTGAAGCTATCTAAAGAAGGTGAAGAAAAACTTGTCAATTCCACTATGTTCAGAAGTTTGGTTGAAAATCTAATGTATCTCACATCCACAAGGCCTGACATTATGTATGTTGTTAGTTTAGTGAGTAGATTCATGGAGAAGCCATATTCAAATCATTGGGAAGCTGCAAAAAGAATTCTAAGATATGTGAAAGGAACTATCGATTATGGAATTCTTTATGAAACTAATGTTGCAGTCAACCTTATTGGTTATACTGATAGTGACTTAGCAGGGAGTGTTGATGATAGCAGAAGTACTTCAGGTTATGTATTTAATCTTGGAAGTGAAGCAATTTCGTGGAGCTCAAAGAAACAATCAATTGTTGCGCTTTCTACTACAGAAGCAGAATGTATTGCTACATCTTTTGCAGGTTATCAATTAATTTGGTTGCATAGAATTTTAGAGAGTTTGAAGCAGAAGCAAAATAAGCCAACAACTCTTTTCTTTGACAACAACTCAACTATCTTAGTTACGAAAGATCTAGTTCTTCATGGAAGGACGAAACATATTCGGATTCGGTATCATTTTCTGAGGAAACTTGTGAATGAAGGTGATGTTCATGTGGAGTACTGCAGAACGGAAGATCAGATGACAAATATTTTCACGAAGCCACTAAGTGGACAAGTCTTCAAGAGAAATGCAGAAAGATTGGGCATAAGGAGCAAGTTTAATTTAAAAGAGGCATTGTTGAGAATAAATTAAACTTGAGCAATGTTTTTAGAATTATTGAGTATGTATAAGAGTTTTCAAGAATTATTGAGTATGTACAAGTTACTAAGAGTCTTCTAGAATTATTGAGCATATACAAGCTTCTAAGAGTCTTCTAGAATTATTGTATATGTACAAGTTTCTAAGAGTCTTCTAGAGTTATTAAGTAGGTACATGTTTCTAAGAGTCTTTTGAAGTCTCAATACATCTAGAAAGGTCTTACTAGTGTTATAAAAGCTTAGTCTAAGAGTCATTGTATAAATCCGAAGTGTGAAGAGCTTTTTTGAGTAAAAATACTAGAAGTCATTCTCCATCATCGTTCTCCACTTTCTCTCCATTCTATATTTTATTCTCTTCAAGTTTGTCATACCTGGCTCTCACCTGCTCTTCTCTTCCCTTATCTATCAAGTTCTCATCTCTTAGGTTCTGCCACAGTTTGTTGAGCAGCATCCAGTGACCGTTCATCGATCCAGGTTGGCGGGAGGTGTGCCAACCGATAGGGTGGCCTGACGGCATGACCCATGAGGCCCCACAACAAGTGGTCTTGAACGCGTCAGGTTCCAATGGGTAGACCGATAGTGGGTCGTTGCTTTCCTGGCTGGTAGCCCAAGACGAAGATGAACAAAGGCCTCTTTGGCAACAACCTCCTGATTTTCGTCAAGGTTCGTATCTTCGGCACCAGCAACTCCGCTGGATGTGAGACCAAACTCTTTCGTGGCCTATTAGATGAAGTTGATGCCCGCGTTCTGGGTTGAAGGAGAGCTTTCGACCTCATTTTGATGTTGCACCTTGACAATGCAGCAGCCACCGATCCTCCTTTTTTTACATTTTCCACATCGGTGGCTGAGTTTTTGCTTGCGCGGAGTCTTTGCATGAACACCCGAGACCTCATTTTTGAAACCGGTTTTGGAAGCCAGTGGTTCTGAAATCCGATATGAACAGAGTCACTAGATTGAATGGAACATGCTAGAAAGCAGATTCAAACCTCCATCCATGTGAAAACACATGCTCACAATTGACCTATTTTAGCTCATTTCTAACTGTGGGGCACTCTAATATCCTCTAACTAAGCATAGACCACTATGCCTTAGTACATTGCCATAGATATAGTCTTCATTTATAAGCATTTTTGACAATTAGATTTAATCCACCATTAATTAATTAAAGATAGTGCTCCATAAAATTCAGTAACCCCTTTGTAACCATTTTTTCGGTTACTTACCCCTCGTAAAACCATATAATCGTGTTTCATAATTTGGTTGAAAGAGCCCACCAATCTTATGGCTCTTGGGGTTTCCATGTAAGACCCTATCACCATACTGGATCCAAAACCAGGATCCAACAATAGACAACTCGTACTTATATTGTTCACGCTGTTAACACTCGGTCACTGCTGTAAATGGCAACTTCTGTAACTGGGCGTGATACCTCATCACGCGCCACGATTGCTGCTTTTGAATGAAATTTCTTCTCTAAACAAAAAACCTTGATAACGCTACGGGTCCACGTACTCCAATGAAACTGACAGACATGCATTGACTGGTAGGCAGCCAAACCATCCCATTCAACCAAGCTACTTGCCGTGGAATCTACTCTATTATTCAGGAAGACCAAGTCATTTGAGACTCAGTCAGTGGACTCTTTGGATGCCTTTCATCATGGAGATGGAGGCACCAAACACTCGTCCAAGCGCATCGTCTTTACCTAGATGGGTCCCACAAAAACTTCTGATGCAGTTCACTTTGCTGATGAACGGCATCGATGAAACAGAAATGGGCGGCTAGAAATCATTCCAAACAGAAGGAATTTAGTAAGTTCTGATTGCCATTCATTTTCATGGTGAACGGCATCTAGGTGCCTTGGATGATGAACGGCACCTAGTAAGTCTCTCTCTCTCTCTCTCTCTCTCTCTCTATATATATATATATATATATATATATATATATATATATATATAGAGAGAGAGAGAGAGAGAGAGAGAGGTAAAAATTTGAATGAATTAATCACTGGCCATGCTCTAGTATAACCGCTTACCATTTAAAAAATTCACTAAGATTTTATGAAATTTTAATATCAACCATATATTCATAATATCGAGATATTTCACAAATGAGTTTACGTAGACATCTAGCCAAGGTGACAGACCAAGTCAGCTGGAAAATGAGATGACAGAAATATGATGGCCACAATTAATTCCACATTTAAAGCCCCACGCGGGGTTTTCCTCGCTTCGGCGAGGTCCCCGTCAACAAAAAGAAAAAAGAAGAAGAAAATTTTCACATTTAAAGTGTTGGAGAACCAAGAGCATGACAAGATACTCTCTAATCTGCTCTCCGAGGGCACAAGATGGGTGCCAGAATCATCTGGTTGAAGGTTCACTCCTGCAAGAATTTGAAGTGCCGCAGTTTCTTCCATAAGCTGGCTGTCTATGTGGAAGTCTGGATGGGCGACCGAAAGAAGAAACAGAGAACATTGGTTAACAAAGAAGGGGGCCTGAACCCGGAGTGGAAGCAGTGGATGGCTTTTGAAGTGGAAGAGGATCCCTTGAACCAGGTACACCACTTCTTGAATTTCAAGATCCGAAAGGATGGCATGGCTGGAGACCGCACCATCGGGAAGGTCTGTGTTCCGGTCACAGATATGCTGGATGGTTATGCTGGCGGCACCAAGCAAGTAAGTTACCAGGTGAGAGATGTCCATGGGGAACCCAAGGGATGCCTACATTTCTGGTATGAAATTACAGAAAAGCATGACAGCCTCCATAGTCAGTCTTCCGCCACGTTACCTGGTTGTCTGGAAGGCTACCAGGCACAATCAGCACACCCGGCATATCCACCAGCACCACTGGAGGGCCACCATAGCCAATCATCTAGTGAGCAATTTGGTCACCTTGAAGGCTACCAGGCACAATCAGCACATCAACCAGCACTGCCGGAAGACTACCATGGTGAATCTTCAAGTCAGCCATTCGGTTGTCTGGAAGGTTACCAGGCACAATCAGCATGGCCAGCATATCCACCACCTCAGCTGGAAGACTACCAGTCACAATCAGCACACCCAATGTGTCCGTCAGGTCTGCTGGTGCCAACTTTTGGGCTACACCCCTTGTCACCAGCTCACACGGAAGGCTTCCAGGCGGCACCAGCGCCAGCTTTGTGGCCATATCTAGCACCAACAACATCACCTTCCTTGTCGGTGTTTCCTCCATGGTCCATACAGGTGCACCCCTTCTTGACGCTGTTTCAACAGCTGGTTCTACCACAAAGGTATATCCACTCCAGACCAACTACAGAGACACCCAGCTACTGCTGCCATTTAGCACCACCGCCCGGTTATCCTATTACTCAGTGCCCATACTGCAACCACCCTAGGAATTGAGGCTAGGCTGCAGCTCTATGCGAGCATTCATAAATGATTTGGTTAATGACTCCAAACATGAAAAGTTTTCGTGGCACAGTGGGTGCCTGCCATCATTGGACCCCAACAACCAATTCATGGGCCGGTGTATATATACAATGTTGCCAGTATCGCTGTGAATCGGCCTGAATTGGTCTATTTGTATTATTTTGGCAGAAAAATTGGTATGAAACTGACCTCAACTGGCTAATTTTCAAATAAATAAAAAAATGGACAAAAATAGATTTCAAATATTTTTTAAATATCGATTTTAATAATTTTTTAGACGTGTTTTTTTTTCTTAAAAGTTGTGATTCAAAACGATTCGTCCCTGAATCGGAATTGCCCAATTCCCAAATCGAATCAGGGTCCGAAACGATTCTTACAACAATGTTATATACAGTTACGTTTGGAAGGTCGACTAGATTGGCTTAAAATCTCTAGCTTGGCTATAAGTTAATGGGCCTCAGGTTGGCCTAAACCTTCCAGCTTGATTAGCTAAAGAATAAATTCTGACCTGCAATACAGAATTGTTTAGCATGAAAAGAAAGTTAAGAAAAGGAGGGGAAGGTAATTGCAGTTCAGAGGGGTTCTAGCTTATAGACTGAGAGCTTCGACTCCCAATTTCTGTGTGATATACATTGTTAACTTATGTCGAACTATTAAAAAGAATGAAAGTTCAGATTTGCCTAATTAAGAAGCATATAAGAAAATCATCTTAATTTTCCTGCTGAAAAACACGAAATATTCCATGGTTAAACACGTACCCCATGTAAAAGGAATGTGTTTGGTTGTTTCTAGTGTCAACTAGCAATAAGATCAAGAGAAGTGCACTAAGATATTTTGGTTTTTGGGTGAAATTTGTATTATTATGAGGATAAAAAATTCACACAACAGCTTTTAGATAGATTAAGTATTGTTTACAGTGGCTTAACCCAGAATTAAACAAAAGATTTGGTGGACGCAAGGAATCAAAAGAATGAAGAGAATGCGAAATGCTCTTAATTAACAAAGTCATTATTTCACATCAAGCATGCCGTTCAAATAACGTAATTTTAGTTCGAAATTTTGAATGGTATTCTTTTGAACACGTCCTCTTGGCAAAAATACTGTTCACCCTTTTGACGTTTCTAAATTTTACGTGTAGTTTCCGTGCAAGGACCCTGTATACACGTTTATCTAATACGTATAGGGATGTAAACGGGTCAGAGCCGTCACACTCGAGCAAGATCTAGTCATTACTGAGTCCGACTTAATCGCATCTAGCATAATCTAATAGAGATCAGCTAACACCAAATCAAGATCCCACTTGCTTAAAATCCAGTACTTACACGTTAGTCAATATGAATTTTAATTGGATTCAGATTTTTCTCCGGTTTGGACTTGGTTTCGGATGCAAAACCTCATAGTGAATCTGGATCTGATTATGAATTAGATATCCCATTTTGGCTACCGAATCCGACTAAATGGATTCCAATTTGGTCAGATATGTGAACTGAATCCTAACCGTTTACATCCTCCTTAATTACTAGTAGGGCAGCAAACAGATCGGGTATGGGCCAGATCCTGCCTGATCCATATCCTTAGAATAAGTGTTGGTTTAGTCTAGTCTAGTATATCATGAGGATTGTGCCTTTGGTACCAAGACATGTGGCACTTAAATGAGCCACGGTGTAAAAATAAGTGATCAGTTTTCACCAAAGCAGGTTATATGTTTCCCCCCCCCCCCCCGAACAGGGCCGGTACTGAGATCTCATGTTCGGGGGTTCCAAATAGCGCCACGTATAAGATGCAGACCGGCATGTATCTCCATGTGTGTCCGCATCATATTGCATCGTAATGTGGTGCCATCGCAAAGACTTAAGTACCCTTTACCGCCATTGTCTTCCTCTTCCTTGAACGGACATAAATGCCCTCTATCTAGAAAACTGAATCGGCGGTTCGTGAAAAGGACAAAAATGCCCTTCATCGTTATCGCACCAAAATGTTCCGCAAAGTTTGAGTATGCAGCAAGCTGTATGTTGTAGGATTTAAATAGTTCAAAACAATCCATTCTCGCCCAAAGCAGAAAACTCTACCGGAGCATTCTTTGATTTCATCTGTGTACAACGGAGCATCATTTCCTTTGTTCCAGAGCATCTGTTTCCGTCTTACGCGCAGTCGCAGTATCGTTGCCACCTTCTGTTGCGTATTAGTTGTTACTGTTGCTTACTCTACAGTTGGAATATCCAAAATCCTATCGTTTCGGTGAATTTCGTGTAAAGTTTTGTTACTCAATCTGTAGGTTTCTCTTATACAACGACTTGTAAGTTTGAGAAATCTTACAAAGATGTGCACTTATGAACCCAAATGTTGCGATGATTTGTAATCATGATGATCGTTTAATTTGTTGTGCAGGTTAACAATGTCTGCGCCTCATCAGAGAAGAGATGCCCCGTCGTTCTATGGTTTGTGTATTAGAGAAGTGATCTGTCAGTCTCATCTATCCAAGGTTTTTGAAAGATACCAAAATATACTTAAGATTGAGAACGATAAAGACAGGGAAAAAGCGTTGGAATTGTATTATGCGGAGGATTATCCATCAGATATCGAGGTTGCGGACCAAAGGAAGAATGTTGAAGAACGAAAAATGCAGAAGAAAGATGACGAAGAGAAGGCAAAGCAAAGAAATACGGAGGAGAATGAAAAGAAAAGGCGGAGGAAGATGGCAGAGCAGAGGGAAAGCGAAAAAAAGAGTGTGGAGGATTGAGAAAGGTATTTTAACAAGGTACAGATTGAGTCAAGGGCGGTAATGGATAACTGGATCTTGAACAATAAAACAATGCGAAACAATGCAATGCTACTGAAGGAGGCGGATGAGAGGCAAAGGCAAATGAATAAGGAGGAAGTGCAACAGAAGGAGAAGGAGGATGAGGAGAAGAAGGAAACGCAACGGAAGGAGAAGGAGGAGGAGGAACAAAAGGAAAGAGAAATGAAGAAGCAGGAGGATGAAATGCAGGAAAGAAGGAAACAAGACTTGGAAGATGAAGAAAGGCGGCAGAAGGAGAAGGAGGAGGAGGAACAGAAGGAAAGAGAAAGGAAGAAGCAGGTGGAAGTAAGGCGGCAGGCGGAAGAAAGGCGGCAGTCGGAAGAAAGACGGCGGAAGGAGAAGGAGGAGGAGGAAGAAAGGCAACGGAAGGAGAAGGAGGAGGAAGAAAAGGAAAGTGAAAGGAAGAAACAGGTGGAAGAAAAGCGGCAGGAGGAAGAAAGGCGGCGGGAGAAGAAGAAGGAGGAAGAAGAAAGGCGGCGAAAGAAGGAGGATGAGGAAGAAAGGCGGCAGAAGGAGAAGGAGGAGGAGGAAGAAAAGGAAAGAGAAAGGAAGAAGCAGGAGGAGGAAGTGCTGGAAAGAAGGAAACAATATTTGGAAGAAAAAAAAAGGCGACGAAAGGAGGAGGACGAGAAAAGGAGAGAGAAAGGAAGGAGGAGGCGAAAAAGGAGAGAGAAAGGAAGGAGAAGGCGCAGAAGGAGAGAGAAAGGAAGGAGAAGGAGGACGATAAAAGGAAAGAGAGAGAAATGAAGGAAAAGGAGGAGGCGAGAAAGGTGAGAGAAAGGAAGGAGAAGGAGGAGGAGAGAAAGCAGAGAGAAAGGAAGAAGAGGGAGGAGGAGCGAAAGCAGAGAGAAAGGAAGGAGATGTAGGACGAGGAAAGGAAGGAGAGAGAAAGGAAGGAGAGGGAGCACGAGAAAAGAAAGGAGAGAATAAGGAAGAAGAAGGAGGATGAGGAAAGGAAGGAGAGAGAAAGGAAGGAGAAGGAGCTCGAGAAAAAGAAGGAGAGAATAATGAAGAAGAAGAATGACGAGAAAAAGGAGAGAGAAAGGAAGGCGATGGTGGAGCCGGTAGTGAAGGAAAGGGAAAGGCAGTTGAAGACAGTGGACCCACCAGAAAGGCCTAGGTTGGAGGGAGAAGAGGAGAAAAGAGTGACCAAGGTAAATAAATCTGGTCTGTCTTTGAAGATTTAATAATATGTTTAACGATTTTGGCACAACGATTACTGTGTTAGGTATTAATATCTATAGCGATTACTGCGATAGTCTGTGTGCAACCAATATTATTTATAGCGGTTAGTAGAATAGTATTTATAAGTACAAATGAAACTAATTGACAATTGGTATGAATAATATGTTATTTTTTGTTACAGGGAGGTCACAGGAGAAGTAGAGCACCAGGTGAAAAGCTCGGAGGCCGGTGTCAATGGCCTGTAGTTCTGTCATGGTATGGTCAGCTGAGTGCATTTCAGAATGACCGATTATGAAATATGCACTTCGGTGCCCTTTTGGACCAGCAATATTTTGAAACTTGCTGGAAAACCATGACCCACCTGGTAAATAAGTGGAATGATAAGACTAACACATTCCAGTTTGATTCTTTTGAGATGACCATGACTCTAGAAGATGTGGCGAGGATCACTGGCCTTAAGTGTGATGGCATTGCTTGTTGAGAAACTCTGTTTTGATGTCACATAATATGATGCACTGTCTTATTTGATTTCATATGATATGATAATATGTCTTCTTGAAAAATGTTATATAATGACTGGATATGTTTTGCCATATATCTAATGAGTATTTGATGCAAGGATATCTCACTCAAAAAGGATGGAGACCTCTTGTTCAAGTACAACTATGGTGCAATCATACTCCTTGAAGAAAAAGCTTGTTGAGCCATGCACTCCTAAAGACTATCTAAAGAGATCGGCTTCCTCAAGTTGAAGATTTTTTTCTTTAGCGTCATTTGTAACAGAACCTTCAGAAGCATGCATATTGCATATTACATACTCACTCATAAAAGCTATTTCATAAAAGTATACGATAGTTTCAAAAGGCTCCTTTTTGAAAACAAATAATTGTACCTTCTTACAACCCTTTATGAAAAAGGTATTTTGACATAATTTCAAAATGTAATAATTGTACCTTATATCATATACAAGACAACTTGAAAAGTAATGATTTTAAAAGTAGGAAAAAGACAAAACATGAAATCGGCTACACAAAGAAAACAAATAGAATATGTTTTGAAAAGACTCTAGTTACCTTCTTTAAAGTAATGATTTTAAAAGTAGGAAAAAGACAAAACATGAAATCGGCTACACAAAGAAAACAAATATAATATGTTTTGAAAAGACTCTAGTTACCTTCTTTAAAGAAATGATTTCAAATATAGGAAAAAGACAAAACATGAAATCGGCTACACAAAGAAAACAAATATAATATTGGTTTTGAAAAGACTCTAGTTACCTTTTTACAAACTCATAGAATGTTGACTTACTTGAAGTCATCATTCTCTTTGTATAACATTAAATACCTTCTGTAAAGAAATCCTTGTTAAATATCCTTCTCAAGAATGTTGACTTACTTGTAGTCTTCATTCTCTCTGTAGACTTTGAAAAACACAACATAAAGAAAACTCTTGACATGACTATGTACAAATAAACATCTCAAAGCATTTATTGTACTTACACTCATTTAAAGTAAAGAAGTACTTATGTACCACAAATCATTAATTAGGATAAAGACAAAACCACATGACAACCTACAATCCAACGTTCAATGTACTATTGTAAGAAATAGACTTTTTACATAAAATATATATTTCCTAAAATATTTCAATGACTAGTGTACCCTATATTTTACTTTTATGGAAAGAAGACTTTCTCGAATTTCTCTAAAGATATTTTTTGAAATGACATGACATTTCACATCTCAAAAAGGCTACAATTTTAAAAAGCCAACGACTATTTTTTTAAGCTATAAAAACACACTCAAATGAACTATTCAAGACAGAAGGGAATGGAATAGACAAGTGAGCTTACAATGAGAAAAATACTTATTCGATATTTGAAAGAGAGCCTAGAAAAAGAAAGAGAAAAAGTAAAAAATAACTCTTTGACAAAAAGTATCTTTTGAGTGACAAACAGAACATTCTGAGAATCCTTCATTCGTGCATTCATATCATCCTGAAGGTTCTATAGGAAATATTGTAACTTTCTGTTATTCACTGTATTCATTCTTTATTGAAAGAAGTAGACCTCTGAGAAAGAGGGTGTTGCCCTTTTCTATTGAGGGAAGAAGACCTCTGTGTAAGAGGGTGTTGTTCTTCTCTGTTGAGAGAAGAAGACCTTTGTGGAAGAAGGTGTGTCCCTTCTCTTTTGAGAGAAGAAGACCTCTGAGGAAGAGGGTGTTGTACTATTTATCCGGTGACTCGGATGTTATAGTGGAAAGCTCAAGTGGTTTGCTTGGGGACTGGATGTAGGTCAGAGATTTGACCGAACCAGTATAAATCCTGTGTTTATTGTGTTGTGCCTTATTGCTTTATTTTTTATTATATCAACTTGCATCGTATTTCACTATTCACCCCCCTCTAGTGGAATTTCATTTGGTATCAGAGCAGGTTTGCTGGTTTCGACATAACAAGTCTTCCAGCACATATGACATCTACCTCTTATGCTCGTGATATTAAAGGTCAACACACATCTCGTCCTCCTTTCTTCAACGGCTCTAACTATGGATACTGGAAGTGCAGAATGGCTATATTTCTCAAATCCATAGATTTTGCTGTATGGAAAATCGTTGAGCATCCATACACATCTCCTTCCGCAGACTATAACTTATGGTCTGATGAAGAAAAGAAAATGGCAAACCTAAATGCAAAGGCTATGAATGCCTTATATTGTGCCATCGATCAGAATGAATTTAATAGAATATCTATATGTGAATCTGCATATGATATTTGGCATTCTTTGGAGGTTATTCATGAAGGAACCAACAAAGAAAAAGAAGCCAAAATCTCATCTCTTGTCAGAAAATATGAGTTGTTCAAAATGAAACAAAGATGAACCCATCACAGAGATGTTCACCAGATTCACCAACATCACCAACGATCTGAAATCTCTGGGTGTAACCCACTCTCAGACAGAAAAGGTGAAGAAAATCTTAAGATCTCACACAACTGATTGGGAGAAAAAGACTACAGCTATTGAAGAAGCTCAAGATTTGTCCAAACTTACTCTGGACGATTTAATAGGCAATCTTATGGCCTATGAAGTCCATATGAAGAAAAAAAGGGAAGAAGAACAACCTTTGAAGAAAACTCTAGCCTTCCCAGCCCTTTCTGAGGATGAGGACTCAGAAAAAAAAACTGAGATTGCGCTACTCACCAGAAAATTTCAGCGCTTTATGAGAAGGAACCAGCTTCCAAATAAGCACAAAGAAAGAAAAGACCCAAAAGAAGATTTTATGTGCTACCAGTGTAATAAGCCAGGTCACCTGAGACGTGATTGTCCTCTTCTCAAAAGAAAATCCAAGACTGAGGAACCAAAGAAAAGGTTCTTCAAGAAAAAGGCTCTGCATGCTCAATGGGATGATTCAGAACCATCCACCAGTGAAGAGTCAAATGATGGTGAAGCAGAAATCGCCAACATGTGCTTCATGGCTGAAATCTCTGTAAGTGAATCTCTTGATTTCTCCTTTGAAGAACTTCAAAATGCTTTTTAGGAACTTTTTGAAGAATCAAGGAAAACGATTCTAAAAAATAAACATTTGAAATCTGAGAATCTAGAGCTCATTTTGAAAAATGAAAAACTCAGTATTGAAAATTCTGAGTTACAAAAGAAAAATCTTCTTACTACTGAAATCTCTTCTATCAGCTCCAAGACTATAAATCTGCAAGTAGAAATTTCAGAATTAAAAAGTAAAACTGAGAACCTTATGAAAACGGTTTTCAAGTTTACTAAAGGAAAAGAGAACTTGGATAAACTCCTATCTTCTCAAAAAGTGTCTTTTTACAAGAATGGTATTGGCTACTCTCATTTTAACAAACCTTCTTGTATGAATCAAAAGACCACGTTTGTGAAAAGTTCTTCTGATCCTAAAAAAGGAGCATTATAAATTTAACTTCTTGAACTCCTCTAAGGCTGTAGACAAACCCAAATCTAAATGGATATGGGTTCCAAAGTCTAACAAAAAGGGACCCGACTGGGTACCAAAAAGAAATTTTACTTAATGTTTTGCAGGCTCCAAACAAGAAGAACAGATGGATACTAGACAGTGGATGTTCAAAACACATGACTAGACATTCAGACCTCTTTGCTGTTCTTCATAAAAAAAGGAGGAACTGTCACCTTTGGAGATAACAACAAAGGTTTGATAATAGGTATTGGTAATATTGGAAATATAGATAAACCTCTTATCAAAGATGTTCTCCTGGTTAAAGGCTTAAAACATAACCTTCTAAGTATTAGTCAAATGTGTGATACAGGTTATAATGTTAGCTTTAATCATAATGCTTGTCTTATAGCAGACACCAACGAAAATATTATCTTAAAAGGTATAAGAAAAAATAATATAGATGAACTATACCTAGAAAACATCACAGAACATTGCCTCATAGCTAATAATGACTCTCAACATTTATGGCACATGAGAATGGGTCATGTTAATTCTAAGTACATGTCTAAATTAGCTAAAGATAAGTTAGTACGTGGGTTACCCAAAATATCGTTTAAAAAGGATTATTTTTGTGATGCATGTCAATTAGGAAAACTGTCTAAATCATCTTTTAAATCAAAAAATATCATTTCAAGCAAAGACCTCTAGAGCTTCTCCACCTGAATCTCTTTGGTCCTTCTAGAGTAGCTAGTCATAATCACAATAAATACGTTTTTGTCATTGTAGATGACTACTCAAGATTTACTTGGGTAATATTTTTGAAAAACAAAAGTGATACGTTTTGTCAATTTGAAATTTTATGTAAAAAATTACAAAATGAAAAATCCTGTTCTATTGTTAAAATCCGTAGTGACCATGGAGGAGAATTTGAAAATGAACTTTTTGTAAATTTTTGTAACTTGCAT
Source organism: Nuphar pumila (assembly GCF_984573655.1). Lineage (NCBI taxonomy): Eukaryota > Viridiplantae > Streptophyta > Magnoliopsida > Nymphaeales > Nymphaeaceae > Nuphar > Nuphar pumila. The sequence goes on along the minus strand of NC_143252.1, from coordinate 100,883,604 downwards.
GGTATTTCTCATAACTTTGCCTTTCCTAGAGCTGCACCTCAAAATGGTGTAGTAGAAAGAAAGAATAGAACCCTTCAGGAATCTGCTAGAACTATGCTGTAACACAATAATCTTGCTAAATCTTTTTGGGCAGAAGCTGTTAACACTGCATGCTACATAACAAATAGAGTTCTCATTAGACCCTTATTAAATAAAACTCCCTATGAATTATTCTATGACAGGACTCCAAGAATAGACTATTTCAAAGTCTTTGGATGTAAATGCTTTATCATAAACACAAAAGATAGCCTAGATAAATTTGATGCTAAATCTATTGAAGGCATATTTTTAGGATATTCAAGTCATAGTAAAGCATACAGGGTTTTCAATAACAGTTCTAATTCTATTGAAGAATCTATGCATGTTAGTTTCTGTGAATCTATTGATCAATTTGTTCATAAGCAAACTAACGATGATGATGTTGAAAGTACAGATTTATTTTTAGATAACACAGCTAAGTCTAATGAAGATGATCATCAAAGAACATTTGTCGATATTAAAGATCATCCTCAAAAGCAGATTTTGGGAGACCTGACAAAGGGGGTTCAGACTAGAGCTCAGTTAGAACGGATTGCAAATATGGCATTCATTTCTCAACTTGAACCAAAGAAGATTGATGAAGCCATCATCGATGAGTTCTAGATGCTAGCCATGACTGAAGAACTGAATCAATTCCAAAGGAATGAAGTTTGGGATCTTGTACCAAGACCAAAGGATCATCCGATCATTGGGACAAGATGGATCTTCAGAAACAAGCTAGATGAAACAGGTAATGTTATAAGAAACAAGGCCAGACTAGTAGCTCAAGGATACAACCAGGAGGAAGGTATTGATTTTGATGAAACATTTGCTCCTGTTGCTAGACTTGAATCTATTAGAATGTTTTTAGCATATGCAAGCTATATGGATTTCAAATTATATCAAATGGATGTTAAAAGTGCCTTTTTAAATGGTTTTATAAATGAAGAAGTTTATGTAAAACAACCTCCAGGATTTGAAAATGAACAATATCCAGATCATGTTTTCAAACTAAAACATGCTTTATATGGCTTAAAACAAGCACCCCGTGCTTGGTATGACAGACTTAAAACCTTTCTATTAAAAACTGGTTTTTCTGTAGGCAAAGCAGACTCGACATTATTTGTGAAAATAGTGAATAATCATACCCTAATTGTTTAAATATATGTAGACGATATCATCTTTGGATCTACTAACAGCACTCTCTGTGAAGAATTTTCTAAGTCCATGCAGAAGGAATTCGAAATGAGTATGATGGGAGAACTCAACTACTTTCTTGGACTGCATATTAAGCAAACCAAGGATGGATTTTTCATCAATCAATCTAAGTATGCTCGTGAACTTCTGAAGAGGTTCAACATGAACTCAACTGCTTCAAAAACCACTCCTATGAGCACTACTACTGTTTTGAACAAAGATGAAGATGGTAAGTCTGTGGATACAAAGGTATACCGAGGTATGATAGGATCACTACTATATTTAACTGCTAGTCGTCCAGATATTATGTTCAGTGTTTGCTTGTGTGCTAGATTTCAGTCAAATCCAAAAGAATCACATCTGAAAGCTGTAAAAAGAATAATAAGATATTTAAAAGACAGTTGATTTTGGATTATTCTATTCAAAATCCTCTACATTTGATCTAATCTCATACAGCGATGCTGACTTTGCTGGAAGTAAATCTGACAGAAAAAGCACAAGTGGAACATGTCATATGCTAGGGCACTCACTAGTATCCTGGTTCAGTAAGAAACAAAACTGTGTATCCTTATCTACTACTGAAGCTAAATACATTGTTGCTAGCCTAGCTTGTACACAAGTTATCTGGATGAAACAAACCTTAAAAGATTTTGGTTTAAATTTTGAAAATACAACTATTTTCTGTGATAATACTAGTGCTATAAACTTATCTAAGAATCCTATTTTACACTCACGAACTAAGCACATTCAAATAAGACACCACTTCTTAAGAGAACAAGTCTTAAACAACATAATTAAACTCAAATTCATACCCACTAATCAACAGTTAGCAAACATATTCACTAAACCATTGAAACATGAAGACTTTACGCAAATTAGAAGAGAACTAGGAATATGCAAACTAAGTGACTTATAAATTAATCACACTTATTATAATTAATACTTCTTATAAGTTATGTTAAAATCTTATTTTAAAAGTCTTTTCTTCTTATCGATTTTTGTTAGTCAAACTAGGTTTTCATATTCACGTATACTCTAAACTCTTATAAGACACATTCTTTATGTCTTTCAACTTGTCATCTTTCAAGTACACATCCATAATGACTCCTTGTCCTATCTCCTTTCACTCATATCCATAAGAACTAATTATATTAAAGTAAAAGCTATCATGACATTGTTCACATCACTCATCTCATAACTCCTTTATTATTTGTGTCCTTTTGTGAAAACTTCTCTTATGATAAGTTGGTTCACCTTCAACATAATAACATATTATTTTATGAGAAATCTTGCTTTTCAAATTTTAGTCAAAATCGAATGATTATTTTTTGGTTCTTTTTACCTTCTTCTAAAGATCTAGTTGCTATGTTTTTTTACGTATAAATTTTACTATATCATTTGTTATATCATATATTACGTACACTCTATTTTTATCAAGTCTCCCTTTTCTCCTATCGAGACACTTCACTAAAACATTAATGCCTTCCACGAAAAATTCAAATGATTATCCTCTCGTACCACCTTTTAAGTTATTATATTTCATGTAAATTTTTACTATATTATCTATTATATCATAGCCTAAGAACAATCTATTATCATCTCTTCATGCTTTACATCTTTTACGAAAAAGTATTGTAAAATTCTCTTTTCAAAAACTTGTACTCCACTCATAAGTACGTTTTGTATCACCTTTTTATCTCTCTCTATCTCTACATTATATGAAGTACCTTTCCATCTGTGACCATGACTCTCTCATATATTTTATATCTCTCTCCAATCGAGATTCATTAAAACCTTGTCCTTAACTCCACTTTATGTCATACATCTCCTATCCAACTTCAAGTGATTGGAGTCCTTTATGACCACTTTCATTTCTCTACATATCCGTATCACCCTCCTTTATATATATTCACACTCCTTTCACGTATATCAAAATATACACTTCTTAAATAAGAAATTATTGCATTTCCTCATACTCTCATGTTTGTCCTATTCCAAACTCCCTCTTCACGATTTTGGAATGCCTTCACATAAAGTAAATTCTTGAAAAAGTTGTTTGTTCTTATTAGGCCATTATTCACTCTCTATCTATTCTTCATGATCTTCACGAAACTCTTTAAAAAAACTCTTGAATCATTCTTTCTCTTACGTTTAATATGACACTCCATACTCAATTCATGACTCTTCTCACTATCCAACAAGATTGCCCATAGTAAATTTGTTACATATATAGAAAAATTATTTCGAAACTATGTCCTTCTTAATATCTATACTAATATAATACACTTTCTTCCAAAATTGATTTGATTTGTCATTCACAAGTCTCTTATTTTACAACTCACGCATTTCCTCTTTTCACTAAAATCTAAAAATCCTTCACCTCCAATGTCATTCATTTCTTATCACCATTATTTTTCTTCTTCTATTTATTAGATTGATTCATATTTCATTCCCACGATTTTCTCTATTCTCTTACAAACTCTTACTCTTTCTAAGTCTTTTTCTCTTGCTCGTTCTTTCTAAGCTCTTGCCATGGCTTCCTCCTCAAACATTGCAATCACTGCCGCCGACCTAAGGTATCTCGATCTATTTCACTTCTACAACTCCCTTTGCTCTCGACCAATTCATGAAGGTAAATTGGTTAACTACGACTTCTTATTATTTGACCTAGAAAGATCTCTCCCCGAACTTAAACACTTACTAGGATCTTCATCCCAAGCTGCTTACTATCCCGTACTCGTCCGACTCTTCTACACAAATTTTTCCTCTGATCATGAGCAAACTACCATCACCACCAAAGTACGCAGACGCCTGATGTTCTTTCATGCTTCCTCATTAGGCAGTATTCTAAATCTTCCTTCCACCAGCATAGACCTAGACAACATAGTACCACTCGACCGGTCGGTACTTCGAAAAATTCTTCTCTACACCAACTGCTCACAACTTCCCTGGCACATGAGGAATCTCCAACCTCATGCTCAACTGCTTGCCCAGATTCTTCTCCACAATATCTATCTCAAGCCTCCACGCAAGGGATTAGTACCAAGAAAAATCTCTTTCCTTCTCTACGCAATTTTTTCTTCTACTTCGATAAACTGGTCCAACATTCTTTTTGACCTTTTTATTCGTTATCAAAAATTCCAACCTCTTCTTTTTGGGTGTTTTATAACTCTTATTTTAAAATACTTCAAAGTACCCCTTCAAAACGAAGTTATCCTCCATCCCTCTCAGGTCCTCGATGCTACTTCCTTAATCTAAGGTCCCTGCACCTTCCCGGCTTTGATGAAGAAGATGCTCCAACATCCAACTTTGATTACTTCTCTGCACTTATGGATATTTAGCGTTCTCAGGATCGCATACTTCGAAATCAAGCCTTGTTGCAGCAGACTCGTCAAGCTCAACAGCAGGATCTAGACGCCCCTACACATCAATCCTCTCCACCTTCTAAGTAATCTTATCTTTTAGACTGTACTAGCTGTACTTGGTCTGTAATAACTCTCTTACTCTGATCCCTTCCTTTTTGTCCATGACAAAGGGGGAGAAATCCTGTCTCCATTATTGGAGAAAAATACTCGTATTTAACTTTTTTCAATATTATTATGATATGTATTCTTTCTATGCATAATGTCTTTTTGACAGGGGGAGCATATTTTGTCATCATCAAAAAGGGGGAGAATGTTGAGAAACTCTGTTTTGATGTCACATAATATGATACACTGTCTTATTTGATTTCATATGATATGATAATATGTCTTCTTGAAAAATGTTATATAATGACTGGATATGTTTTGCCATATATCTAACGAGTATTTGATGCAAGGATATCTCATTCAAAAAGGATGGAGACCTCTTGTTCAAGTACAACTATGGTGCAATCATACTCCTTGAAGAAAAAGCTTGTTGAGTCATGCACTCCTAAAGACTATCTAAAGAGATCGGCTTCCTCAAGTTGAAGATTTTTTTCTTTAGAGTCATTTTTAACAGAACCTTTAGAAGCATGCATATTGCATATTACATACTCACTCATAAAAGCTATTTCATAAAAGTATACGATAGTTTCAAAAAGCTCCTTTTTTAAAACAAATAATTGTACCTTCTTACAACCCTTTATGAAAAAGGTATTTTGACATAATTTCAAAATGTAATAATTGTACCTTATATCATATACAAAACAACTTGAAAAGTAATGATTTTAAAAGTAGGAAAAAGACAAAACATGAAATCGGCTACACAAAGAAAATAAATAGAATATGTTTTGAAAAGACTCTAGTTACCTTCTTTAAAGTAATGATTTTAAAAGTAGGAAAAAGACAAAACATGAAATCGGCTACACAAAGAAAACAAATATAATATGTTTTGAAAAGACTCTAGTTACCTTCTTTAAAGAAATGATTTCAAATATAGGAAAAAGACAAAACATGAAATCGGCTACACAAAGAAAACAAATATAATATTGGTTTTGAAAATACTCTAGTTACCTTTTTACAAACTCATAGAATGTCGACTTACTTGAAGTCATCATTCTCTTTGTATAGCATTAAATACCTTCTGTAAAGAAATCCTTGTTAAATATCCTTCTCAAGAATGTTGACTTACTTGTAGTCTTCATTCTCTCTATAGACTTTGAAAAACACAACATAAAGAAAACTCTTGACATGACTATGTACAAATAAATATCTCAAAGCATTTATTGTACTTACACTCATTTGAAGCAAAGAAGTAATTATGTACCACAAATCATTAATTAGGATAAAGACAAAACCACATGACAACCTACAATCCAACGTTCAATGTACTATTGTAAGAAATAGACTTTTTACATAAAATATATATTACCTAAAATATTACAACGACTAATGTACCCTATATTTTACTTTTATGAAAAGAAGACTTTCTCGAATTTCTCTAAAGATATTTTTTGAAATGACATGACATTTCACATCTCAAAAAGGCTACGATTTCAAAAAGCCAACGACTATTTTTTTAAGCTATAAAAACACACTCAAATGAACTATTCAAGACAGAAGGGAATGGAATAGACAAGTGAGCTTACAACGAGAAAAATACCTATTCGATATTTGAAAGAGAGCCTAGAAAAAGAAAGAGAAAAAGTCAAAAATAACTCTTTGACAAAGAGTATCTTCTGAGTGACAAACAGAACATTCTGAGAATCCTTCATTCGTGCATTCATATCATCCTGAAGGTTCTATAGGAAATATTGTAACTTTCTGTTATTCACTGTATTCCTTCTTTATTGAAAGAAGTAGACCTCTGAGAAAGAGGGTGTTGCCCTTCTCTGTTGAGAGAAGAAGACCTTTGTGTAAGAGGGTGTTGTCCTTCTCTATTGAGAGAAGAAGACCTCTGTGGAAGAGGGTGTGCCCCTTCTCTGTTGAGAGAAGAAGACCTCTGAGAAAGAGGGTGTTGTACTATTTATCCGGTGACTCGGATGTTATAGTGGAAAGCTCAAGTGGTTTGCTTGGGGACTGGATGTAGGTCAGGGTTTTGATCGAACTAGTATAAATCCTGTGTTTATTGTGTTGTGCCTTATTGCTTTATTTTTTATTATATCAACTTGCATCGTATTTCACTATTCACCCCCCCTCTAGTGGAATTTCAGTGTTGTCCTATTACGACATTCAAACTATAACGCAAGGGAAGAATGCACGGCCCTTTTGAGAATATCGATGGACGAATGGAGTCAATGTATTTCAGGTGGATTGAAGTCCACATCAATGAAAGTGTCATTTATCCGTAATAAATGGGAAGGTCGCTCCGCTACTTGTGCATCTGAAACAGCTGAGCAAGAGTTGTGCGACTTTCTTCTTTATTTTTTTGCTCTTACATAATTTTTTGATTGTTCTGGTTCGAGAATAAGTTCCATGTGGCTGCAGTACCTGGCAGACTTAGACGAAGTCAACAACTATGCCTGGGGTGCCGCTATGCTCGCATACTTGCACAGTCAACTCTACAGTGCGAGTAATGGTACGAAAACAGTTGGAGGATTTTGACCATTTGTTCAGGTATTTGTTGATTGCATAATTAGTAATTGTAGACTAATTTCATTGAAGGTTGTAGTGTTACTAATAATATTATTTTTGTTAGGCTTGGGCGTGGGAACATATTATCCCATTGTGTCCACGTGTTGCCCCTGCGAGTTGTGGGTTTCCAAAGATCAGTCGGTGGGCAAGAATAAACGTCACAGTGCATAATGCTAAGTCCATTTTAGATGGGCTGCAACTGAATGAGGTAAACGTTCTAAAATTGTTTACTTATCATTGAGTATTATAAATCGTTGTAATGTTTAGCATTCTTAAGTAATCATCGTTGCAGGAATGTTTTTCGTAGTACATATTGTTGTCGCCATATCATGCTTAAGTAAATTGTAATATATTTGTCACTCGTTATTAAAAAAAATTAGCAATGTACAGGTTTTGTGGAGACCTTATAGAGATAGGGAGGCCGATGACCAAGACGTTGTTGCAGAGGCTGCTAGATTGTCTAACCGCGATTTATGGCTATTTTGCAATTATGAAGCCGAGTTACAACATGGTAGTCGAGTTCTCCTACAATCTGGCTTAGGGCAGTCCATCCCAAATATGCCTTTGGAAGTGAGAAGGAAGTTGAATAGTGGTGGGTGCAGGAATGTGAATTGGCGCGAACTCTACAGGGATGAATTATTCATTTGAAACTCGGGTGGTGTCCCTTCCGTATCGTATGATTCTAACGGACGACAATTTGATCCCTTGTATTTCGAACGCTATTGGGAACCAATGCGCCGAAATCTGTCGATTGATAAAATTGGGAACCCATGCATCCCAACTGCTCCCTCTCATGTTGCAGCCCAACCTCTACAACCAAAACGTCGTCTCTCTTCTGTTACAACAACGATTCTCTCAGCAACAAAGCGCGATGAGGATCGAACAATTGCTACAAAAGAGCACATTGTCTCTGCCGCAAGGTTCAATCTTATGGAGAGGGAGAATAAGAAATTAAGGACAGAAGTTAGCAATATGGGGATACAATTGAACTCAATTGTGAAGATAATGACCAACTTTTTTAGTAAGATGCACGCAACTCAGAGGACACTCAGGATAGAGGGTCCACCAATAAAAACAGAGAGACAAGTGTATGATATTTCATCTGATTCGTCAAGTGCCTAGTAATAAACCCTGGGCATTCTTTTTTATCACGATAGCTATTTGTTGTAATTGTATAATTAATTGTCGTAACTTGACATTTTTTTATTGTTTAATTCTTTATTATTACATGTAACAGACACGTTTCGTTTGTGGATCTCGTAAATAAATAAGTTTTAATCGAAAATAAATGTCTGTTGTTCAGAATGTGTGACATTGAATTGAATAAGGTTGCCATCGTTATGATAGAGCATTTCTGCCCAGCAATCGTTGTATTTGTCTCCTCTTCGAAAATACATCGCAATAAGGATTTGCGATGTACGCCGTGAACAATAATTTAACGAGTTCTGACATCGTAAATGACATTAGTGAATAGCGATCAGAGAAGATTGATGCGACGAAATCGCTACTGATGATCATAAGTAAACTGTAAGTAAATTGCAATCACGCAATAGGATGTCGGCCAGCCAAAATCGGTACGATATTGTTCTCTGTCAGAAATCTCTCATTTGCGAGGATTTCAATTCATGAGGTCAACAACGCAAACGACAATGGCTTGTCCCTTTGTAAACGTTGTAAGTCAACAAGGATTTGCGGTGTTAAATGATACTAGTATAAAGCGATAATGAACGTTGTTAAAAAACCGACAATGGCTATGATATTTGGCATGAATATATCGATGTATCCATGTTTGATAATCAATTGAGTAATCGTCAAAGATTATTCATACCTGGAAAACGTGTTTGTTCGGGTCGGGTCAATCTCCCATTCAACCATTGTTATAATATGAAGTCGAAACGACGGTTTTTAAATTATTTAAAAGCCAATCATTTAAGTTGCGGGTTGTCTTCGATAAAGGGCGGTATTCGAAATGACGGTTTTTAATTATTTAAAATGAAATCATTTAATTAGCAGGGTTTTTTTCGAAAAAGGGCAGCATTGAAAAAGACATAAGCTATCACCACGCAAATAAAATCTTACTTAGATCATAAAATGAAACGCAACCTTGATCAATGCCCCAAAAAAACTTACTTGAACAACCCTTCGCATCCCGCTTAGAGTGACAGTCGAACAATACCCCCAAATCATTATGCTGCGATGCCAAATATCGCTATTCAACGATAACCAAAAAATCGCCATTAAGTGATGTCATGAATCGACTTCCAGCAGAAGCCAGAAATCACTATTTATCGATTAAAGCAAAAATACAAGCACAGACCGCAAGTCATCGATGACAAATCACTATAAACTCATAACAAATCCGACGATGTTGAAATCGGGTCATGCAAAGAGGCATGACAACTAAACTAATAGCCCACACAAGATTCATGTCCAGCTGACAGCACAATCGCTTTCCCGCGATAACCACAACTGACTATGCAGCGATTACGAAGTCTACTTACGCAGCTCCAAGCGATTGCGAGAAATCGAACCTTTCATTTCAACGGCACTATTCCTGGACTAAGAAAGATCAACCATGGAACAAAGAAGGAATTCCGGTCAATTTACCAACGTTAGTTGGTAAAGCTATGATTGTAATTAAAAGGCGTCGATTCAACTTCTTCTGCAGCAATTCTTTCGTGTTCCCAACACCTCCAATTGTTATCTTGTGAAAACTTTTAGCCATATGTTGTAAATAAAAGGCTAATCAATGTGTCGTTTCTCTTCCTCACTTCATTTCTTAATTGGTAAGTAAACCTCTTCGTTTGTTACAGGGTGAGCTTTGTTCGCTTTAACAGTGGAAGTGCAAGTGTGAGTGGTACTCCACAATTTCTCATAATCGCTTTGGAGTTCTTAACGTGGGATCGTTCAGATCCCTCTGGTTTTTATCAACAAACGTTCATTATCGCTTTATACTAGTATCGTTTAACACCGCAATTCGGTGTTGACTAACACCGTTTACAAAGGCTGAGTATTATAGCACAAATCACTTTCCGCGATAACCACAGCTCGCTATGTAGCGAATATGTAGTCGAATTACGCAATTCCAACAGATTGCCATAAATTTTGGATTTGTCGTACGCTATTTATTTATCATGTTGGTTGAGCAGTAGATCTTTTGGGTCATAAATAGTCGCACAAGTACTCGACGGTGTGATTATCTCCTACTTCGTGAACCAACAACAATCAAACTGACGGTTCCTTCATAAACCTGGACTTCCCCCCCTCCTAACGTAGAAAATTGTGGTCGGTGAGGCAGACGAAGACAACTACACGACCGACGATGGCGAATCATGCGTATATTGTCTTCACATCGTCTCCATTTTCAACAAAATCCGTCTCTTTCAAGCCGTTATTTGCGATTTGTGTTGTGTACTATATAATGTAATTTCCATATCGTTGATTGCAATGTCCTTATTCATTTCAGTAGAACATCCACCGACGAAGTTGGGCGAAAACTTAGTCAATCACTCGTGGAGGACATCAAACGAATGCGCAATGAATTCTCAGAATACAACATGATCAGTAATTTTGTTTGTATGAAACTAGTAGGAGTTGTCTATATACGTAAGCCATGTGTACGTGCATTAACAACACCATATTTGCTTTAAACAGACTATATCTGATTTCGTCAGTTATATTAAAAGCAACGCACCAAGCCAGACTATAAGCATCGTCAGCCCGTATTTCATGGTATATCGATTGTATTTTATATTACTTTTGGTTATTGATTAAGTCTAATTGATTCGTATGTTAACGTTGCTGTTAGCAATGTTTCGGTATGCAGACGATCTTACGTTGTTTGCCATACTGTTCTCGTCGCGAAATTTTTCCCCCGCCTTCCCTTCCTTGCGGAAGAGAAAAAGAGAGAAATGCTTTCGCGATTCAACTTTGACCGGATTTTGGAAATTGTTTTGAAATACTCGCCTCCGTTTTGAAAATTGCGGGAAAATCCATGGGATGGGGCTCGACCTGTCGGTACGAGGTTCGACCGTTCCTGCCGCCTTTAACAGGGGTAATCGAACCAAGGACCAAAACTATGCTTGACTTAGCGAAATTATCAAAGTTATGTTCTATCCTAAATGCATAGAGAATTCAGGCATGTGCTATGAGATTTTGGAAAATGCCAGTTGGAAAACATGATGTATGCTTAGAAAAACATTTGGAGTTGGAAAGAATCTCTCAGGAAAAAGGTCAATTTCTCAGGAAATTCAGATAAAAAAAGGGGTTTTTGAAAACATGAGAAAGCTTATAAAGATGTGGAAAATTCAGAAATAGTTGAAAATCTTGGGAAAATGGAAATGATTCTTGAGAAAGGATGAACCTTTTTGAAAAGGGAACACTTCTTAGGAAAACTTGGACTTTGAGAGTTTTCTTAGGAAAATGATGGAAATTCATAGGAAAGCTCATTGGAGAAGGAAATTCAAAACTTGTGGAATCGAAATCCTGGGAATTTTTACCTTTTGAAATACTTGGAAATCGATTTTGGATCTTGGAGAAAGTTGGGAAATCCCTTTTGAAAATCTTAAGATAACATTTTCCAAGGCAAACTGTGGAAAAACTTGTCTTTGGAACCGATTTTGAAAAATCCTTAGAGTTTCTTGAGAAATCGATTTCTTGAGAATGAAGTTTTCTTGAGAAAATCTTGAGAAAATCAATGATTTCATGATGCAAATGATATGAATGTATGAATGCACTTTGAAAGATTTTCTAGTAAATTTGTTGGAAAAATGTGCATTAAGTCAAAATAAATCCTTCACATATCCTGACTGTGGCCATGAATATGTTCAGAATTTAGTTGATTTGATGCATATGCTTTTGAAAACTTTGGAAATATGATGTGCATTTTAAGATAGCCTAAGAGTGTAGGCTCAATGTGACTAGTAGAAAGATGATGGATTTGGGTCTCTTCCATATTCCGACTAGGGCCGTAAATGTGGATCCCACCGAGTCCATCAACTCCCTAAGAGTTGGTGCACGTGCCATTCATGAACATCCATAGTGCTTTTGAAATAAAATGCATGAATCATATAAGCAGGATATTGCATAAGTTCAAACTATATGATATGCATCCTAGTCTAAGCAGGAAATTAAATCTCTTATTCCAAAATTTATATTATTACATCACTAATCAAATGAAATAAATGAAAATTTGCAGACTTCAGCTTCTTCATTTGAATGTCCCTGCCAAACTTGGAGTAAGGTTAGCTCAAATATGTGGGTTTTTCCAAGATTTCCCAATAATATTATGAAATTATTGGATTTAATTGGATATAAACCCTATTCTCATGCTTCCTTGATATTTTGAAATGATGAAAATGTAGGAAATTCAGTAGAAAACAGTTTGAAATTCGGAATTGGGGTCAAAATGACCAAAATACCCCTAAAATTAAAGTTACACCTTTAAAATCAGGGTTTTTTGAAGGAAAACTTGGTAAAATTGGGATTTTGAAATTCAAATTGAATCAAATGATGATGAAATTCAGTAAGAGACATAATGACATGCTGCTAAACACATTATGACTGTAAAATCAGAATTTGGTGTATTGCAATTTATCCAAAATAACGAATTTTGCTTGTTTTTCGCTTGGATCTGGGTCCTGCGGGACCCTGTTTTGGTATTATGGATGATCCGAACCTCAAATGGATTCCAAATTGCACCGAATTCGGTATGAAGCATCTAAACACTTTGATAAACAACCTAGAATGCTAAAATTCACGAAATGATATGATTTAAATGCTAAAATTTAAAGGAAGTCCTAAAAGGATGGATTTTGCCTATGGATCCGAACCAAATGCAATGCCTAATATGATAATGCAAGATTTACACCATGGAAACTTCTGATATTTTGCAGACTGCTAAAAGACCCGAAATGAAACATTTTTGGTTTTTATAGCCTCGGGATTTGAGCCATGGTGAGTTCAGAAATAGGGATTTAATTCTGACGGAGGTAAAAATCACCCTAATCTGATAAAAAATTGCTAAAAAATATAAAATGACCATGGAAATTTATGAAATTAATCAGAGTTATGAACGACACCAACATGAACAACTTTCATGTTCATGACTTTGGCATTTGATCAACGGAGACACAGATAGAAATATAACTATTTCTGCCTAAACTAACAGACCAGACAAATGTAGCAAAACAGGGGACTGACAAGCAAAATCCGAAGCAGGGGTCAACACTGTTCTAAAAATTACAGGCTTTTAGATGCAAACAGAGGACATCTCGGACACCACTTTCACTTTTTACAGTTTCAGATTTGAAGCAACACACAAAGAGAAACCATAGCCCTAAGTCGATCCAAGATCTCAGAGGCCCAAATTAGGCTCTGACACGTGTCCCGGACTCTCGGATTTGTTTCAGTCATAAAAAAAAATCATAAAAATCTGAAAAAATCATATTAAAAACTAGATATTCTCCCGAGTCCAGGGCATTTTTCGGATCGAAAATCGGATCTCCCAGGAGGGAGAACTCGATTTTACAAGTCGGAAAATGGTTTTCAAAACGCATCCCGGGTTACAAAACCCGACTTACCATTTTGGATGTTTACCGCAGTAAACAAATTCAAATGGCTCCGAATTTTTGGCAAAATTTCAGGGACACCTAAGGGCACATTCCGTGATTTTTTTGGGATTTTTAATAAAAAATAAATGCATGAAATGACGTGTGGACTGACTGACAAAAACAGAGACTTACTGAAAATAAGCAGAATTGAAAAAAAGGCTAAATTAATCCTAATTAATTCATGAAATATGCTAAATGAATGAAATAAAATGCAAATTAAACCTAGCTAACTACCTGCATGTTAAAATCATCAAGGAAGCGTAACAAGACATTTTTATATATGTCGTTTTATGAGAATAGCTCAATCCATCCCTCGGATGAGCTCTTTCTTCAAACGACTCCCTATTCGGATTATAGCATCACATCACGGGGAAAAGAAGTGCACCTTGTTTCGTTACGCAGCGTAGGTGCTCTTGAAAGGGGCAGCTACCACGAGCTTCCTTTGTTCTTCACTCCGGGCTTCGGATGGTCCACCAAATCGAGCTCCGTTGGAATTGGACTGGCCACAGCACGAACTCTACTCCACCTTCTTCAATGCGCCAAAGGGGGTACGATTTCCAAGGTTCAAAATCAGATGTTAGGAAGGCTAGGTCGGATTTTCCAAGTTCACAAGAGCTAAAAAAAATGATCCCCTAGGTTGGGCGTGAACCCTTGTTTTTATAATTTTTCTGAAAATTTTTGAAATTCAAACAGGCTGGATCTGAGCCCTCCATGTGGTGCCATCTCAGGGGGTGCCATCTGGGGGTTTTGAAATTCGAATTTGCCTTTTGCAGGGAGCCCTCAGATGGCGCCACCTCAAAAGGCTATTTTGATTTTTTTGAGAAAATAAAAATGGAAATTTTTGTGGGTGAGACACCTCAGCAGGGGGAATTTGGAATTTTTCAAAAGTTTGCTTGATTCTCTCTGCAGGGAACTCCCAGAAGGCGCCACCTCAGAGGGTGCTCTCTTGGAATTTGAAATTCAAACTCACCTTTTGTAGGGAGTCCTCAGGTGGCGCCACCTCATGGTGGGCTACCTTTATTAAAAATAAAATAAAAATGAAAAATGGAGCCAAGTGGAGTCCTGGAATGGTGCCACCTCAAAAGGTGTTGACACATGTCAGAAGGACAGAGCAGTGGGCTCAGAGGGCGCCACCTCAGAGGAATTTGAATTCTACCTTTTCTGGAGAAAGGAGATCTGGACATGTGGAGGACAAGTGTCAGCTGTCTGGAGAGGCTTTCTCAAATGGCGCCACCTCAGAGGAGAATTTGAAATTCAAATGGAGGTTGGCCCTGGAGGAATGGAGGATGGACATGTGGCGCCACCTCAGGGTGGCTCCTATAATGCCATGTGGCAATAGGGAGGAAAAAGAGGGCAGTGACATGTGTCTCCTACTTTTCTGAAAAAAGTAGGGAGAGGACATGTGTCCTCTACTTTTTCTGAAGAAGTGAGAAGGAGACATGTGTCACCTTCTTTTTCTGAAAGAAGCAGAAGATGACACGTGGCAGAGGGGTGAGAAGGAGGGAAGGGACATGTGGCGCCCTCACAGGCCATCTGGAAAAATCAGAGCTCCGGATTTTCGCCACCTAATGCCTTGTTTGAATTTTAAATGGTTTTCTTTTCTTTTTCTTTTTTTTTGAAGAAGGCCAGGAATGACATGTGTCTCCTACTTTTCTGAAAGAGGTAGGGAGAAGACATGTGTCCTCTACTTTTTCTGAAAGAAGCAGAGAACGACACGTGGCAGAGGGGAGAGAAGGTGGGCCAAGCCATGTGGCGCCATCTCAGACAGGATGAAAAAGGTAGGAGTTCTTGATTTTCGCCACCTATGGGGGTTTTTGAATATTTGAATTCTAGCTTTTCTGAAGAAAGCAGGAAATGACACATGGCACTTGCCTTTTTCTGAGGAAATGAGGACTTGCCACGTGTCCTCTGCAGGAAACACTCCAGATGGCGCCACCTCAGAGGAGACAAGCCTACCTTTTTTGTAGGAATTCAGAAGTGACACATGTCTCCTACTTTTCTGAGAAAAGTAGGAAGAGACATGTGTCAGGCTACTTTTCCAGAAGGAAGGAGGGGTTGACACCTGTCCCCTGCAGGAGACACTCTAGATGGCGCCACCTCAGAGGAGACAAACTCCACTTTTTCTAGACAGGACAACCTATGACACTTGGCATCTCCTGGTAGTCTTTGAAATGACACATGGCGCAGGATGGATAGGGTGACACATGGCAGATAAAATGGGATGACATGTGGCGGCTTCTGAAGGTAGCCCCACACTGACACTTGGCATGGAAATGGGAGGAGAGAGAAATGACAAGTGGCGCCAATCCAGGGGACAAGGCTCCTATATTTTTGGGTTTTTTAAAATTCAAATTTTCAGAAGGGGAGCTTGTGTGACACCACCTCAGTGTGGGTCCCACATTGCTTCTTTATTGAAATAAGGATAAAACAACAACTTCTTTTTGGAATTTTCATAAAAATTTGGACTAATGGGAAAAACAGGAATTTTGGAAAGAGTTGACCCTTGTAGGGCGATTTTGTAAAAGAAAGATATTTGAAATTGTCAAAAAGGGCAAAATCTGAGGTGAAGTGACTGAAATCCATATTGAAAACTATCCAGATGGTTTCCCTGAGGAAATATTTTGAAATTCAGAGTCCTGGGGGTAAAATGGGAAAAATTGATAATTTTAAAGACCCAGGGTTTTGAAATCAATTTTGAAAAGAGTTGAAATTCTAATCTGGATTGAAGATTTTGAAATCAAGAGTTCTGGATCTCGAAATGACATGCTGTGCAGTGCAGTGATTTGAAATGCTCATGCAATGATATGCAATGATATGCAATGTCATGTCTTATGAAACGCAATCTTGAATCAAGACTTGGAGATGTCTGTCTACTGTCAGGAGTAAAATTTTGAACATCTGAGCTAAAATTAGAGAAATTTTGAGAGTTGCAGATGAAATTTAGACTTTTGCAAGGTCCGGGCTCAGAAAATGACCATTTTGCCCTCCAGCGATTTCAGAGGCTGGATGTTGATGCTTGGTGGAAATGTTGGGGAGGTGAGTGAAAATTTGGGGTGTTTACAGATGCCCCTCTTTGCTACTAAGCCGGCTCATGGCCGAGCTTAGTGGCAAAGAAAACACACCAAATTTGGGCTATACGAAAAAAATGCCCCAGTTAGAAGGATCTGACTGGGTGTGAAGAAATTAGCCCGAGGAAGATGGTAGATATGAAGCGAAGAATGGAGAGAAAAGATTCACTCTATGAGAGTGAAGTTCAGGTTTATGCCCTTAACCTGGATGGGACAGAAATACCTCGCATGGAACGAAGCTCAGGTTTGACCCTTAACCTGATGGGACAGAAATACCTCGCATGGAACAAAGCTCAGGTTTTGACCCTTGACCTGATTGGGGAATGGAATATCTCATCGAAATGAGACTCAGGTTTGTACCCTTAACCTGATCGGGCGGAAGATGAAATACCTCTTTGATTGAGGCTCAGGTTTGTACCCTTATCCTGATCGGGCGGAAAATGGAATACCTCTTTGATCGAGGCTCAGGTTTGTACCCTTATCCTGATCGGGCGGAAAATGAAATACCTCTTTGATTGAGGCTCAGGTTTGTACCCTTATCCTGATCGGGCGGAAAATGAAATACCTCTTTGAGTGAGGCTCAGGTTTGTACCCTTATCCTGATCGGGCGGAAAATGGAATACCTCTTTGATTGAGGCTCAGGTTTGTACCCTTATCCTGATCGGGCGGAAAATAAAATACCTCTTTGAGTGAGGCTCAGGTTTTGTACCCTTATCCTGATCGGGTGGAAAATGAAATACCTCTTTGAGTGAGGCTCAGGTTTGTACCCTTATCCTGATCGGGCGGAAAATAAAATACCTCTTTGAGTGAGGCTCAGGTTTGTACCCTTAACCTGATCGGGTGGAAAATGAAATACCTCTTTGAATGAGGCTCAGGTTTGTACCCTTATCCTGATCGGGCGGAAAATGAAATACCTCTTTGATTGAGGCTCAGGTTTGTACCCTTATCCTGATCGGGCGAAAAATGAAATACCTCTTTGAGTGAGGCTCAGGTTTGTACCCTTATCCTGATCGGGTGGAAAATGGAATACCTCTTTGAATGAGGCTCAGGTTTGTACCCTTATCCTGATCGGGCGGAAAATGAAATACCTCTTTGAATGAGGCTCAGGTTTGTACCCTTATCCTGATCGGGCGGAAAATGAAATACCTCTTTGATTAAGGCTCAGGTTTGTACCCTTATCCTGATCGGGCGGAAAATGGATGGAATCCTCGAAGGAAGAGACCATGATGGAACCTTTGGATTTTGCACAATAAATCCAATAGGGTTTTTGCAAAAGGAAGGAAAATGGGGTCCCTAAAGCTTGAAAAGGGATTGATTTTGGGCGTCTCATTGCTGAGACTAAAATCAGCTTTTGAATTTGCCTTTTGCGGGAAATGATTGGTGGTTCGACCTCGAACTGAAATGGGACTGTCTATGGTGGGACAGTGGGGACACAGGGAAGTGTGCAAATTTGAGAGTTCATGCTCTCAAAGAAGGGAAGGAATCAAGTCCTTAGGAGGGATTTAAAATTGGGGTCAGGATGCATCGAAAACGGACATCAAGCTCTCACTTCATATCAGAATAGCTAGAAAATATTGTCAAAATGTTGGAAATTTTGCTGTTGATTCAAAATATTTGAAAATGTTGCACATTTTTGCAAAGATATTCTTTCTTTTCTACCTGAAGCATTACCTCCAAACAAGGTTCACTTCGTAGAATCGAAATTGGAAACCCAAATTGTTTGCAATTGACCTTCTTCAAGGAAGCTATCAATTTCCTTGATATGAGCAGGAAAGAGAATTTGATATTATGAAAGCAATTGATGAAAGAATACTGATAATAGAATGTCACAAGATTAAAGAAGATTCTTAATAGACTTGGTAGTTTGATATCCTGAGAGCTTCTCTCTTGATAATCTTTCTGCACTCTTTTGGCTCTCTGGTGTTTTGGCTGCATTCTCCTTCATTTTGGAGATATTCTGACTTTTTCTCTCTTTCTTTTTCCTCTCTTTCTCTCTTTTGGGAAGGGTACGTCACAAACTCCTTCAACTTGGAGATGTTTCGATCCTTCTTGGACGATGGGTTTGGAGATCTTTGGCTGATGGCTGAAATTAAATATCTTTTAGGGATTGTCGAGAGGTTCATCGCATCTGCCTTCATCTTGACAGTGCTTTGGACCTTCCCTGGAAGGACCCGTCACAAACTCCGTCATCTTGGAGATGTTTCGAATCTTCTTTGGCCCCGGGGGTCTACTCGCCTAATTCGCCTTCATCTTGACGACAGGTGAGAGATCTCTTTTGCGGATACTTAATTGCAGCTTAGGTGATTCTGAGGAGACAAGGCTTGGGTAAATGCTCTCTTTTCTAGCACTCAGGATATTTCAACTGCCTCGTCTTTACAAGAATAGCCTTTAAAGATGCGCCATTGACTGCGATCAATATCGATCATCCATGGCTTTGCAAAACATTGAATTTTCTTTGCTGGCCATATCGAGGATTTATCCTTCATCCTTTTGGCTGGCCGATAGAAAGAATTTGAGTTTTGAATCTCTTTTCGCGAAAGCTTCACTCTTTTGGAAATGATGCTGAAGGTAAACTAAAATAAAGATTTGTGCAATAAAGATTCTGAAATCAACAATTGATTGACAAATTGACAAAATTTTCTTGAAATCCTTGGTGAAAGTGAGTATTTGAAGTCCGGTTCAACACATCCATGACGAAAATTCTCCTCTCTTTTTCCCCAAAAAGAGAGACTCAGGCTTGGCCCTTACCTGAATGGGAAATGGGAAATACTCCTCTCTTTCCTGAAGAGGAGGTGTTTGCAAAACGAACTTTCGAAGAGAAATTGAGCTTTCGTCAAAGCTCCCTAATATTAGGCTTCTCTTATGGAAAGAGGGCCGAAAATAGTGAGGTCTGTAAATTGGGTTATGAAAAGAACGAGTCCATCACACTCTCCCTGCAAAGAGGGTCTTTCATGACGAAAAATGGCCTAGTATGAAATTGGGGGGGGTCACAAGAAAAGCGTCAAGGGTTTCTTGTGTGAAATTGGAAATTGTTTTGCAAACGGTTCACAAAGACGCGAGTCCCTTCAAACTCTCCCTAGAAAGGGGCTAAGTGAACGGATTGGATAGCATGCGAAAAGAACGAGCTCCCTCAAACTCTCCCTAAAAAGGGTCTCTCGCAAGAGAAAATGATTGAAATTGGATATTGAGATTGATTGACCCGAAGGTCGAAATTGGAAATTGGAAAATTGGTTGTTGAAAATTGTATGACCCGAAGGTCGAAATTGGATGACCTAATGGTCGGATTTGAGAATTGAGTGACCTAAAGGTCGAAATTGGAAATTGGGTAACTAAAAAGGTCAAAATTTGGAAATTGATTGACCTAAAGGTCGAAAATTTGGAAATAGATTGACCCGAAGGTCGAAAATTGGAAATGGATTGACCCGAGGGTCGAAATTTGGAAATTTAGTGACCCGAAGGTCGAAATTGGAAATTGAGTGACCCGAAGGTCGAAATTGGAAATTGAGTGACCCGAAGGTCGAAATTGGAAATTGAGTGACCCGAAGGTCGAAATTTGAGAATTGGATGACCCAAAGGTCGAAATTTGAAATTGAGTGACCCGAAGGTCAAAATTTTGAGAATTGAGTGACCCGAAGGTCGAAATTGCATGATCTGGCGTCAAAATTGAGAATTTGGTAATTGGAATTGAGAATTGGAATTTGAAATTGAAAATTGGGTGACCCTGGGGTCAAAATTGGGAATTGATTGATCCAAAAGGTTTGAATTGAGAATTTGGAGGGCAAAATATCAAATTTGAGCAATTGACAGACCCTGATGATCGAAATGACTTGGATCAATAAAGGAGAATGATGAGTTCGAGTCAGAGCTCGAATAAAATATTGAGATCACGAGTCGGAACCCGGATCAACAAAAGAAAATGGAAGGCTCGAGTCAGAGCACAAATAAGATAATGAGATCACGAGTCGGAACCCGAATCAACAGAGAAAAAAATGAAGAGCTCGAATATGAGCTCGAATGAAGATAAAGAGATCACGAGTCGGAACTCGGATCAATAAAGAAAACAAAGAGCTTGAGTCAAGGCTCGAGTAAGATAATGAGATCACGAGTCGGAACTCGGATCAACAAAAGAGAATGACAAGCTCGAAAAGATCTCGAGTCGGAACCCGGATCAACAAAGGAAAATGATTTGAATAAAAACCCGAGTCGGAACTCGGTTTTCCAAAAAGTTGAAAATGTACCAGCTTGAATACTGGATTTTGAAATAATACCAGTTTGAGTGCTGGGTTTTGGTTCAGTATTGGCGATGATCTTTGGATCATTAGGAATTATGATGGGACTGTTTGTTGAAATCCCAATACCGACCGGATTGTGATTAATGCAATTGAATGCAAATGAATATGAGTTGATGCATATGAATGCACATGTGCATGAAATGAGGAATTTGTTTATCCTGCCTGCATATAGAACAAAATTTTAAAATGCCCCAGTGTAACTGGGAAAGAAAGTTGGATCATTATTTGAAAGAAACAGGAAGGATTACAAGAGGAGAATAAATGTTTCAAGTATAAAACTTTTTCAAGTGTCGAGCATTAATAGGATCTGGCAATTCTACTCCATCGGCATTGATGAGCCGATATGAGTTGCGGGGTAATGCTTCTTTGACAACATAGGGACCTTCCCAATTTGGCGACCATTTGCCGCCGGGACGATGCTTGAGATAAGTTGTCGATCGAAGTACTAAATCATTGACTTTGAATCTTCTTTCGATGATAGATTTCGCATATTGCCTGGCTACTCTCTGGCGATAGGATTGAGCATGCTCTGCTGCCTTTAGCCTTCTCTCGTCGAGTAAGTCTAGCTGCACTAGTCGCTGCTGCTGGTATTGATCAAGAGGTAATTGCAGAAGTGAAGCAAATTTCAAGGCGGGTTTCTGAATATGTAGCGGCAATACTACTTCTGTCCCATAGACCAGCTCTGATGGAGTAACATTCGTTGGTGTACGAATGGTGGTCCGATAGGCCCACAATGCATCGTGGATCTTCTCATGCCAGTCACGGCCTGTTTCCACAGTTCGCCCCAAAATACGAATTAAAATCTTGTTGGTGGCCTCCGCCTGACCATTCCCTTGAGGATAATATGGAGCGGAGAAATGATGATAGATCTTGAATTTTGAGCAGAATGTCTTCATTCTTTCATTCTTGAAATGACTGCCATTGTCTGACACAATGTCATGTGGGATGCCGAAACGGCAAAGGATGTTCTTGTGAATAAAAGAGACCACATGACGGCCTTCTACTGCGCGAAGAGTGATGGCTTCTACCCACTTGGTGAAATATTCCGTTGCGGCGAGGAAGTATTTGTGGCCATTTGAAGCTGAAGGAGTGATGGGACCTACGACATCGAAGGCCCACATGGAGAATGGCCATGGGGAGACAACAGATTGTAAATAAGTTGCCGGAGCATGGATAGAAGGTGCATGTATCTGACATTGTACACACTTCTTCACATAATGATAACAGTCTTGTTGCATAGTCTTCCAGTAGTAACCTGCTCTGATGATTTGCTTGACAAGGGTTTGGTAACCGACGTGGCCACCACAAATGCCTTCGTGTGCTTCCCGCACGACTTCTTTGGCTTCGTCTTCATCTAAACATCTGGAATACTCTGAACTGAATCCACGACGATAGAGGACATTGGCCAAAATGAAGTATCGAGTAGACATACGCTGGATTGCTCGTTGCTCTTTCTTTGAGAGTTCTGGAGGAAATTCACCAGTTTCTATGAAAGTTTTGATGTTGTAATACCAAGGCTTCTTCCTTTGTTCAGCTTGGTTTACTCGTTCCGATGGAAGGAAAGCAGGTTGGTCAAGTCTGCCAATTTCAAAAGAGCGACAAGATTCTCCATTCTTGAATGCCATAATGGAGCCTAAACTGGCTAGACTATCAGCCACTTGATTAAAATCTCTCTTGACATGAAAGAGCTGGAATTCTTCAAACTTGCTGACGAGAGCTGAAACAATTTTCTGATAGGGAAATAACTTCTGATCTTTGACCTGCCATTCGGCTCGAACTTGATTGACAACAAGTAATGAGTCACCGTAGGCATGTACTCTCTTGACATTGAAGTCTGATAGAATCTTTAGACCTTGAATCAGGGCTTCATATTCAGCCATATTATGAGTACATTGAAAGTCTAATTTGAGAGAAAATGGAATCATCTCCTTCTCGGGAGTGATTAATAAAATTCCGATGCCTATTCCCGCCATATTCTTAGAACCATCGAAAAATAAATTCCAGACTGGAGATTGCTGGATATTGCAAATTTGCTCATCATGGAAGTCATCTTCGACTTTTACTTCTTCGGCCAGGGGGAAATCCGCCAATTGATCTGCAATTGCTTGGCCTTTGATTGATTGCTGCGAGACATATTCTAAGTCATACTGCATCAGTGAGACTTGCCATTTCGCGACTCGTCCGCTGAGGAAAGGTTGTTCTAAGATATACTTGAGGGGATTGAGTTTAGATAGGATTTTGACCTCTGATGCTAGCAGGTAGTGTCTTAGCTTCTGACACATCCATACCAGAGCCAGGCAGGTTTTCTCTATTTGAGAGTATCTCTTCTCATAATCTATGAAAGTCTTACTCACATAATAAATGGCGTGTTCTATCAGGCTGCCTTCTTTGTATTGTGCCAAGAATCCACCGCATGCGACTTGATTGACTGAGATGTATAATAAAAGAGGTTTTCCCAATTCTGGCGGCTTCAGGATGGGAGGATTAAGAAGATACTTCTTGATTCGATCAAATGATTGCTGGCACTCTGGTCCCCATTCGAACTTCACTCCTTTTCTGAGTAAGTGGTTGAAGGGCTCACATCTCATCGCCAAGTTGGAAATGAATCGTCGGATCGACTGCATATGTCCTTGAAGGCTACGTAGTTCTTTGAGATTCTTCGGGGGTGGCATATCAATAATAGCCTTTGCTTTGGCTGGGTCAACTTCAATTCCCTTTTTGCTGACCAGAAAACCCAACAGTTTTCCTGATTCGACTCCAAAGACACACTTTTGCGGGTTAAGCCTTAACTTGTAAAGAATAAGTCTTTTAAAGACTTGATCAAGAGCTTCAAGGTGATCTTCTTCCTCTTTAGATTTCACGAGAATGTCGTCAACATACGCATCCATGATTTTGCGCATTTGATCGTGAAAGATAACAGCCATTGCTCTTTGATATGTTGCTCCAGCATTCTTGAGCCCAAAAGGCATAACTGTATAACAGAAAGTGCCCCAAGGCGTAGTGAAGGAAGTTTTTGATTGGTCGCGGGCGGTCAACTTAATCTGATTGTAGCCGGAATATCCGTCCATGAAAGAGAACATGGCATGTCCTGCCGTGCCATCGACTAGAAGATCGATGCTTGGAAGTGGATAGTCATCCTTCGGAGTAGCCTTATTGAGGTCTCTGAAGTCTATGCAGATCCTTACTTTGCCGCTTTTCTTTGGGACAACGACGATATTGGCTAACCAATCTGGGTAGTCAATAGCTCGAATAAATCCTGCTTTGAGCAGATCTTCAAGTCCTTCCTTGACTTGTTGTTCAATTCTGGGATCCATTTTTCTTAGCTTCTGCTTGACTGGCTTAGCATCCGGCTTCAAGACGAGTCGGTGTTCAACCAATTTGGGGTCTAAGCCCGGCATGTCTTCATATGTCCACGCGAACACTTCTTCATGCTTCTTGAGAAAATCTGTAAGCCTTTTCTTTTCTTCCGGATTCAGACTGGTTCCGATCTGGAGAATTTTTGGATCTTCCTCTGAACCGATATTGACACTTTCAGTTGGATCTTGTACTAGAGGAGATGGTTCATCTTGCTTCTGAACTGCGGTGAACTCCGGTAATTCCTGAAGAGACTGATCATATTCTGCACAATCATCAGACTGCTTTGCACTCTTGTCATTTCCGGTGCTTGCTTTGATTCTATGAATTGCTGTCGACTTCTTAAAAACCGTGGGGTTGAGAACGAGCTTCTTGATTGTCCGAGAGGTCATTCTGAAATTTTGGAGAAGAAATTTTGGTTCAGACAAATTGGCCTATAGTAAGACAAGCAATCATTTGAAGAGAACCATACATAAAATTGCATTGAATTATAAAATGATGAGACAGACAGAAAGGGAGTAGATGGCGTCCGGATAGACAAAGAAACTTGGAGTTTTATTGATTGAATTGATCAATGACATTGGTAAAATGAGACATTTATTTGGATAAGAATAGAAGGAAAATAACAAATGGTCTTCATTGTGCCCCCTTGACAAAAACAGTCTCCTTTGACGAGCTTCCGCCGGCAAATCCTAGTCCTGCTCTGTGGGGACGATGCTTCTGAATCATTGGCTCGATGCGGCCGTCCTCGTTCTTGCCGAGTCCCTTGAAGGGTTGATAACCATGTTTTAGAAGCAAATCAAATCCCTTTCTTGACTTCATGAATTGCGGAAACAAGGGATGATCCTTAATGGTGCCGTAGTCGATTCGACCTCCAACCTTGAAGAATTGAGGACCTTTCCATCGGGTCATGGCTACTGTGTACAGAGATGGCTCTGAGGATGCCTGAAGTATTTCTCGATTCTCTCCGAGATTGATCTCTTTACTTTCCCTGATGCTGGGAATATCTGCATTGAATGATGGCCGAGAAATCATGGGCTGCGGGAGCCTTTCTTCTGGGTCTTCTCCCAGTATTGTGGTTATCATTCCACCCTTTGACCACTTCACACATTGATGGAGGGTGGAAGGCACTGCATTAGCATTGTGAATCCACGTCCTACCGAGCAGCAAGTTGTAGGTTGGTGGTACATTAACCACATGGAAAAGGACAGAGTGCACCGAATAATTAATGAACACCTCCAGGAATATCTTGCCCTTGGCCGTTTGACCATGATTGTCAAACCCATAGATAGTGATGGGATCCGGAATATATTCTTCGTCCTTGATCCCTAATGCCTTTGCGGTCATTTCGGGACATATGTTGAGGCTACTGCCTCCATCGACCAGCACATGGGGAACCATCATTCCTCTGACCCGAACGACGATGTAAAGAGCATTATTGTGAAAGGAATGAGGCTTTGGAAGGTCCTCATCCGAGAAGGTAATTGGTGCATTGGTCATGGCGGAGTTCACAATCTGTGCCATGTCTTCGGGAGTGGTACTGGGTTTAACTTTGATTTTCCTGAGTAAATCATTCAGTACTTGCTGGTGCTTTCTAGAATTCTTGGCCAAATCAAGGATGGAGACATTGGATAAAGCAGTCAGAGGCTTCTGACTTGAATTCTCTGGCCTTGGTCTAACGATTTGCTTGAAGAAGTCAGGAGTTCCTTTTGATATGGGAACTGACTTCACCGGTGCTTCTGCAACTTTCATTTTACTGAATGCTGAAATTAAGTCCATCTTCTTAGAATCTGGAGCCGCTTGTCGTAGCACCGTCACCTGATGCTGAACTTGGAGATCTTGCGCAGAACATGGCTTGATATGTTCATGCGGTAGAAAGGGTTGTGCAGACACTACTGCTGTGGTGTGTGAAGGGAAGGGGTGATTGAGAATGTCCATTCTCTCTTCTTCTTCTCCTTCCACCAATAAATTCTTTTCAATGAGATCTTGCACGATGTTTTTGAGAACAAAGCAGTTCTCGGTGTTGTGTCCCACTGTCCTGTGGAACTTGCAGAACTGATCTTTCCATTTCCCCATGGGCACAGGGGGATCAGCCAATCTGGGCAATTTGACCATCTCTTTTGATAGCATGTACTCGAGCACATCCTCGAGTGATTGGTCAAGAGGAGTAAATTTTCTGTCGTAGCTCCATCCTTCATGTTTAGCTTTCTCGCGCAGCTTCGGCCCTTGATCCTGCTGAGGAGGCTTGCTGAACTGAGGAGCAGGCTTTGCTTTCTGATCTTTGTGGTTCGAACTGCCTGAGCTGTAGCAGTAATCTTTCTTCTGCCCTTTGTATCATTTTTGGCCTTTGTTGCTGTTGTTGGCAGAATAAGTAAAGTGAGCTTTCTTCTTCTGCTCACCATGGGAGTTGTTCTTGGAAAAGGTGAAGCCTTCATAGACTCCATTTTCCACACTCAGCTCGAGCCATTCGGCTCGTTCAGTCAGCTCAATGAAGGTCCTGGATGGCGCTGTGGAGATTAATCCTCTTAGCGGCTGCGAGAAATTGTTGAGGATTAAGGACAATGCATGTCTTTCCGAGATAGGATCTCTCATCTTATTACAGGCTGATCTCCATCTGTGAATGAAGTCCCGTGCTTTTTCATTCTCGTTCTGCCTTAAATTGCAGAGATGACTCAATGTTGGGAGCGCTTCAGTGTTGAACAAGAAGCGTTCAATAAAGAGATTCACAACTTTGTCGAACTCCTTGAGCTCGATGGGGTTGATATGCTCGGCATACCACTTAGCTGCAACTCCTTCCAAGCTGCGGGGGAAGCATAAAAACAATGCTCGGTTATCCCTCTTAAACCGAGAGCATTCAGCAAAGAAAGTGGCAAGATGAGCTTTTGGGTCGCCGGAACCATCGAACTTGATGAATTTACGGGGGAGATTATCTAGATCGTCATCTCCTTCTAAGCCGTCATAAAAGTCCTCGCTGGTGAAGACTTTCTTGCCCTTGTCGCGGGCTTGCAGATCCTTGACAACTCGGGCCATTTCCTTAAACTGCACTTGCAAAGGCTCTTCTTTATCTCTGCTTTTTGACCTGCGGCTCTTACTTTGGCCATGCTTCTGAAATGCCGGAGGCACCTCATATTCTTCATCTGTGGTTGAATCTGATTCATCTGAAATCTCTTCTGGCTGGATTTGCTTCTTGGGAGCCTTCTTATCCATGCGACCATGGAACCTTTCTCTGAATGGATTTCTTTCTGAGCTGGTCCCGGGCTGCTCATTCATCATTTTGTTCATCATTTTTCTGAACATGGCATACATTTGAGGGTCTATGCCATCGTCTTCTTGCTGCTGCTCTCGACTCTTCTCAGATCGAGGGGAACTCATCTCTTCTTCCGAGGCTGACGAGTACTGGGATGCTGTGGTTCTTTTGCCTGATCTTGTCTCAACCATCAAATGATATGGATGCTCTCTGCAGGGCAAAAGACCTGATTAGATTTTGAGGGAATTAGCTTTTGGAAGAAATATTTGCTGAAAATATGGTGGACAATTTGGAAAAGATGTCCCATTACTAGGGACTGAGTCGTCGTGGGAATCACGACAATTGTGTTGTCATTCCTTCTGCAAAAGAAATAAACAACGAAAATGTGCCTTGTTACCTAGGCGAGGTCGTCAAACCACAATGGAAGGAAATAGAATTTTATTAAAATGAGAAGAATAAGATTTTATTGATCTTGACAAAGAGGTGGGGGACAAACAATTTGCCACCATTCACGATAGTCGGCAGACACTCTAGGACCTGGAAAGATTTTAAGAGAGACAAAGGAATCCCAGCCGTAGCGGGCAGAATGATATGCCCCGGACCATTGTGCGGAAGTGAGATCGAACTCTGCCATAGCTCCTGATAACAGTCGGGCTTCGACATATTGCTGCCTCTGAGAGAACTGCCGAGCACATCTCTCTGGTTGGTAGTAAGTGCAGAAGAATGGTCCTAGCAACTTGAACCGCTTGCCATAAGCGTAGGTATATCTGGGAGGAGATATTTGCCGATCAAAATAGTCCCAAACAACGTCATCCTCTTGAATGTTGTTGATCATAGACCGGTACTGCGCCACTGGGAGGAGTTCTTGACCATTGTATCTGAAAGAGCTTGCTCGGGCTGGAACGTGTTGGAAAAACCAGGACTGAAGTGCGTAGATGCATCCTTCAACTAAAATGGACTCTCCGAGTGAGAATCGAGTCAGACCTCGATAAAGGAAGGCGAGCGCTGCCATGGCTATGGAGAGGCGATTGGTTTGCCGACTTCCCCATCTCCTCATAAGTTGGATTATCCTGATGTCCATGTAGTTCTGTCCATCTGGGAAAAGGGACAGTCCTACGGTGCATAGAACCATTGCATTCTGAATCTTTTCTTTAGCTGTTCTTGATAGCGAGCTGACTTCGACGAAGGTCCCGTACTGGCGGTACAACTCAAGTAGGTCAACATATTCATTTCCTTCTAACTGGATCAGGGGCCAAGATCGGCGGCCTGTCATACGGGCTAAGGAGTCTCGGGGGTCCAAACCCTTGACATTGATAAGGAATTGATGCTCTAATGGGTCGCTTGGCTGACCGGCTGGTTCTAGCAATCCCATGATTTCTGAAAATTCATCCATTAAAACAGTCATCTCTCCCCACGGGAACCAGAAGGTACACGTCCGAGGATTCCATCGCTCTGCCATTGCATGGATCAGGTTGCCATTGATGGTCTGCTTTCTGACTGCTGATGCCAGCTCTAATCCGCACGCGCTCAAATGGTCCGGGAACATTCGGGAAAAGCTCTTTAACCAGGAATAATACCATCGGGGAATGAAAGTTCCGGTGCTAAGAGCTCGATGTTCAGGACGACCTTGTCGCACCTCGAAGGAGATGTGACCTTCAGGAAAGATAGGATCGACTTGACTGGATGCCATCGAACTGAAAACAGAGAAAGACTCAGAATGAGACTTAGGAAAATGTGAGAAATTTTGAAAAATTTTGCAGGCAGGATAAAAATGCAGCTAGAAATTCGAGATCCAGTAGAATGGTAGAATGTAAAATTGCCTGGAGTTTTGAAAGAAATGGGATATTTGAAAAAATCATCCAGGGTTTGAGAAAAGATCTCATGGAAAATAAGGATATTTGGAAAAAGACCTAATGAGTTGAGAAACATTGGGAAATATAAAGAATTGAGAAAATCATACATACAATCACATCCTGCACAAACATTTATGCACATTCAGCACTCCCTAAAAGGCTGACTCTAAATGCATCAATTTGAAAACAGCTGTAGGACCCTAATCCTAACTCTAGGTTCAGATCATCTTTGTCCGATCCAGTTATGCCGATATACCCGAATCGAAATCTGAGGTACGTGGCATAGAATTTTAACTCCGGTTCTAAGGTAAGGTTTCCAACATCCTTGAGCGCCTACCGATATACTTCGGACTGTGGCCCGCGGTACGTGGTAGGGGGGGTTAACCCAAATAGGTGGCCCAGTTGTGAGGCTCTGTCCCGAACTATGGTTCTGGAAGAGAGCCCAGCAACGTGAAGACCGGGACAATATAGGTAAGGGAGGTTTTGAAAAATGACCACATGCAAGAAATAGATGGCTCTAAGTCCTAGAGAGATAGACTTTTGAAAATCTTTGAAGAAGCATACATTGTTTGCATTCAGATCCTAAATTGAGGAGAGTTGTATTTAGACCTAAGTCTATGTGAGCATGAAAATTTCTCCTCAATCTGGTCCTACCAAACCATGCCTAGTCTATATGCAGTCAATGTCAGCTAGGTCAGAATCTAGGCTCCTAGGCTCACATGATATTGAAAGTAAAAGAGCTGACATTTTGTGAACATAATTTTGATAATTGAACTAAGTGAAGCATAATTTAAGTCAGACAAGGACAGGTCCCATCACGGTCGCCAAACCTGTTCTCGTCGCGAAATTTTTCCCCCGCCTTCCCTTCCTTGCGGAAGAGAAAAAGAGAGAAACGCTTTCGCGATTCAAACTTTGACCGGATTTTGGAAATTGTTTTGAAATACTCGCCTCCGTTTTGAAAATTGCGGGAAAATCCATGGGATGGGGCTCGACCTGTCGGTACGAGGCTCGACCTGTCGGTACGAGGTTCGACCGTTCCTGCCGCCTTTAACAGGGGTAATCGAACCAAGGACCAAAACTATGCTTGACTTAGCGAAATTATCAAAGTTATGTTCTATCCTAAATGCATAGAGAATTCAGGCATGTGCTATGAGATTTTGGAAAATGCCAGTTGGAAAACATGATGTATGCTTAGAAAAACATTTGGAGTTGGAAAGAATCTCTCAGGAAAAAGGTCAATTTCTCAGGAAATTCAGATAAAAAAAGGGGTTTTTGAAAACATGAGAAAGCTTATAAAGATGTGGAAAATTCAGAAATAGTTGAAAATCTTGGGAAAATGGAAATGATTCTTGAGAAAGGATGAACCTTTTTGAAAAGGGAACACTTCTTAGGAAAACTTGGACTTTGAGAGTTTTCTTAGGAAAATGATGGAAATTCATAGGAAAGCTCATTGGAGAAGGAAATTCAAAACTTGTGGAATCGAAATCCTGGGAATTTTTACCTTTTGAAATACTTGGAAATCGATTTTGGATCTTGGAGAAAGTTGGGAAATCCCTTTTGAAAATCTTAAGATAACATTTTCCAAGGCAAACTGTGGAAAAACTTGTCTTTGGAACCGATTTTGAAAAATCCTTAAAGTTTCTTGAGAAATCGATTTCTTGAGAATGAAGTTTTCTTGAGAAAATCTTGAGAAAATCAATGATTTCATGATGCAAATGATATGAATGTATGAATGCACTTTGAAAGATTTTCTAGTAAATTTGTTGGAAAAATGTGCATTAAGTCAAAATAAATCCTTCACATATCCTGACTGTGGCCATGAATATGTTCAGAATTTAGTTGATTTGATGCATATGCTTTTGAAAACTTTGGAAATATGATGTGCATTTTAAGATAGCCTAAGAGTGTAGGCTCAATGTGACTAGTAGAAAGATGATGGATCTGGGTCTCTTCCATATTCCGACTAGGGCCGTAAATGTGGATCCCACCGAGTCCATCAACTCCCTAAGAGTTGGTGCACGTGCCATTCATGAACATCCATAGTGCTTTTGAAATAAAATGCATGAATCATATAAGCAGGATATTGCATAAGTTCAAACTATATGATATGCATCCTAGTCTAAGCAGGAAATTAAATCTCTTATTCCAAAATTTATATTATTACATCACTAATCAAATGAAATAAATGAAAATTTGCAGACTTCAGCTTCTTCATTTGAATGTCCCTGCCAAACTTGGAGTAAGGTTAGCTCAAATATGTGGGTTTTTCCAAGATTTCCCAATAATATTATGAAATTATTGGATTTAATTGGATATAAACCCTATTCTCATGCTTCCTTGATATTTTGAAATGATGAAAATGTAGGAAATTCAGTAGAAAACAGTTTGAAATTCGGAATTGGGGTCAAAATGACCAAAATACCCCTAAAATTAAAGTTACACCTTTAAAATCAGGGTTTTTTGAAGGAAAACTTGGTAAAATTGGGATTTTGAAATTCAAATTGAATCAAATGATGATGAAATTCAGTAAGAGACATAATGACATGCTGCTAAACACATTATGACTGTAAAATCAGAATTTGGTGTATTGCAATTTATCCAAAATAACGAATTTTGCTTGTTTTTCGCTTGGATCTGGGTCCTGCGGGACCCTGTTTTGGTATTATGGATGATCCGAACCTCAAATGGATTCCAAATTGCACCGAATTCGGTATGAAGCATCTAAACACTTTGATAAACAACCTAGAATGCTAAAATTCACGAAATGATATGATTTAAATGCTAAAATTTAAAGGAAGTCCTAAAAGGATGGATTTTGCCTATGGATCCGAACCAAATGCAATGCCTAATATGATAATGCAAGATTTACACCATGGAAACTTCTGATATTTTGCAGACTGCTAAAAGACCCGAAATGAAACATTTTTTGTTTTTATAGCCTCGGGATTTGAGCCATGGTGAGTTCAGAAATAGGGATTTAATTCTGACGGAGGTAAAAATCACCCTAATCTGATAAAAAATTGCTAAAAAATATAAAATGACCATGGAAATTTATGAAATTAATCAGAGTTATGAACGACACCAACATGAACAACTTTCATGTTCATGACTTTGGCATTTGATCAACGGAGACACAGATAGAAATATAACTATTTCTGCCTAAACTAACAGACCAGACAAATGTAGCAAAACAGGGGACTGACAAGCAAAATCCGAAGCAGGGGTCAACACTGTTCTAAAAATTACAGGCTTTTAGATGCAAACAGAGGACATCTCGGACACCACTTTCACTTTTTACAGTTTCAGATTTGAAGCAACACACAAAGAGAAACCATAGCCCTAAGTCGATCCAAGATCTCAGAGGCCCAAATTAGGCTCTGACACGTGTCCCGGACTCTCGGATTTTTTTCAGTCATAAAAAAAAATCAGAAAAATCTGAAAAAATCATATTAAAAACTAGATATTCTCCCGAGTTCAGGGCATTTTTCGGATCGAAAATCGGATCTCCCAGGAGGGAGAACTCGATTTTTACAAGTCGGCAAATGGTTTTCAAAACGCATCCCGGGTTACAAAACCCGACTTACCATTTTGGATGTTTACCGCAGTAAACAAATTCAAATGGCTCCGAATTTTTGGCAAAATTTCAGGGACACCTAAGGGCACATTCCGTGATTTTTTTGGGATTTTTAATAAAAAATAAATGCATGAAATGACGTATGGACTGACTGACAAAAACAGAGACTTACTGAAAATAAGCAGAATTGAAAAAAAGGCTAAATTAATCCTAATTAATTCATGAAATATGCTAAATGAATGAAATAAAATGCAAATTAAACCTAGCTAACTACCTGCATGTTAAAATCATCAAGGAAGCGTAACAAGACATTTTTATATATGTCGTTTTATGAGAATAGCTCAATCCATCCCTCGGATGAGCTCTTTCTTCAAACGACTCCCTATTCGGATTATAGCATCACATCACGGGGAAAAGAAGTGCACCTTGTTTCGTTACGCAGCGTAGGTGCTCTTGAAAGGGGCAGCTACCACGAGCTTCCTTTGTTCTTCACTCCGGGCTTCGGATGGTCCACCAAATCGAGCTCCGTTGGAATTGGACTGGCCACAGCACGAACTCTACTCCACCTTCTTCAATGCGCCAAAGGGGGTACGATTTCCAAGGTTCAAAATCAGATGTTAGGAAGGCTAGGTCGGATTTTCCAAGTTCACAAGAGCTAAAAAAAATGATCCCCTAGGCTGGGCGTGAACCCTTGTTTTTATAATTTTTCTGAAAATTTTTGAAATTCAAACAGGCTGGATCTGAGCCCTCCATGTGGTGCCATCTCAGGGGGTGCCATCTGGGGGTTTTGAAATTCGAATTTGCCTTTTGCAGGGAGCCCTCAGATGGCGCCACCTCAAAAGGCTATTTTGATTTTTTTGAGAAAATAAAAATGGAAATTTTTGTGGGTGAGACACCTCAGCAGGGGGAATTTGGAATTTTTCAAAAGTTTGCTTGATTCTCTCTGCAGGGAACTCCCAGAAGGCGCCACCTCAGAGGGTGCTCTCTTGGAATTTGAAATTCAAACTCACCTTTTGTAGGGAGTCCTCAGGTGGCGCCACCTCATGGTGGGCTACCTTTATTAAAAATAAAATAAAAATGAAAAATGGAGCCAAGTGGAGTCCTGGAATGGTGCCACCTCAAAAGGTGTTGACACATGTCAGAAGGACAGAGCAGTGGGCTCAGAGGGCGCCACCTCAGAGGAATTTGAATTCTACCTTTTCTGGATAAAGGAGATCTGGACATGTGGAGGACAAGTGTCAGCTGTCTGGAGAGGCTTTCTCAAATGGCGCCACCTCAGAGGAGAATTTGAAATTCAAATGGAGGTTGGCCCTGGAGGAATGGAGGATGGACATGTGGCGCCACCTCAGGGTGGCTCCTATAATGCCATGTGGCAAGAGGGAGGAAAAAGAGGGCAGTGACATGTGTCTCCTACTTTTCTGAAAAAAGTAGGGAGAGGAC
Organism: Nuphar pumila; assembly: GCF_984573655.1. Taxonomy (NCBI): domain Eukaryota; kingdom Viridiplantae; phylum Streptophyta; class Magnoliopsida; order Nymphaeales; family Nymphaeaceae; genus Nuphar; species Nuphar pumila. The sequence continues at coordinate 100,848,873 of NC_143252.1, read as the reverse complement.
ATGTGTCCTCTACTTTTTCTGAAGGAGTGAGAAGGAGACATGTGTCACCTTCTTTTTCTGAAAGAAGCAGAAGATGACACGTGGCAGAGGGGTGAGAAGGAGGGAAGGGACATGTGGCGCCCTCACAGGCCATCTGGAAAAATCAGAGCTCCGGATTTTCGCCACCTAATGCCTTGTTTGAATTTTAAATGGTTTTCTTTTCTTTTTCTTTTTTTTTGAAGAAGGCCAGGAATGACATGTGTCTCCTACTTTTCTGAAAGAGGTAGGGAGAAGACATGTGTCCTCTACTTTTTCTGAAAGAAGCAGAGAACGACACGTGGCAGAGGGGAGAGAAGGTGGGCCAAGCCATGTGGCGCCATCTCAGACAGGATGAAAAAGGTAGGAGTTCTTGATTTTCGCCACCTATGGGGGTTTTTGAATATTTGAATTCTAGCTTTTCTGAAGAAAGCAGGAAATGACACATGGCACTTGCCTTTTTCTGAGGAAATGAGGACTTGCCACGTGTCCTCTGCAGGAAACACTCCAGATGGCGCCACCTCAGAGGAGACAAGCCTACCTTTTTTGTAGGAATTCAGAAGTGACACATGTCTCCTACTTTTCTGAGAAAAGTAGGAAGAGACATGTGTCAGGCTACTTTTCCAGAAGGAAGGAGGGGTTGACACCTGTCCCCTGCAGGAGACACTCTAGATGGCGCCACCTCAGAGGAGACAAACTCCACTTTTTCTAGACAGGACAACCTATGACACTTGGCATCTCCTGGTAGTCTTTGAAATGACACATGGCGCAGGATGGATAGGGTGACACATGGCAGATAAAATGGGATGACATGTGGCGGCTTCTGAAGGTAGCCCCACACTGACACTTGGCATGGAAATGGGAGGAGAGAGAAATGACAAGTGGCGCCAATCCAGGGGACAAGGCTCCTATATTTTTGGGTTTTTTAAAATTCAAATTTTCAGAAGGGGAGCTTGTGTGACACCACCTCAGTGTGGGTCCCACATTGCTTCTTTATTGAAATAAGGATAAAACAACAACTTCTTTTTGGAATTTTCATAAAAATTTGGACTAATGGGAAAAACAGGAATTTTGGAAAGAGTTGACCCTTGTAGGGCGATTTTGTAAAAGAAAGATATTTGAAATTGTCAAAAAGGGCAAAATCTGAGGTGAAGTGACTGAAATCCATATTGAAAACTATCCAGATGGTTTCTCTGAGGAAATATTTTGAAATTCAGAGTCCTGGGGGTAAAATGGGAAAAATTGATAATTTTAAAGACCCAGGGTTTTGAAATCAATTTTGAAAAGAGTTGAAATTCTAATCTGGATTGAAGATTTTGAAATCAAGAGTTCTGGATCTCGAAATGACATGCTGTGCAGTGCAGTGATTTGAAATGCTCATGCAATGATATGCAATGATATGCAATGTCATGTCTTATGAAACGCAATCTTGAATCAAGACTTGGAGATGTCTGTCTCCTGTCAGGAGTAAAATTTTGAACATCTGAGCTAAAATTAGAGAAATTTTGAGAGTTGCAGATGAAATTTAGACTTTTGCAAGGTCCGGGCTCAGAAAATGACCATTTTGCCCTCCAGCGATTTCAGAGGCTGGATGTTGATGCTTGGTGGAAATGTTGGGGAGGTGAGTGAAAATTTGGGGTGTTTACACATACTCCAGTGAATTTAAAGACGGTCTACCTTATTGGGTTAATGGTAATCATTGCAGAGACCTTTTGTCAAGTGAAAAGGTAAGCAAACAAACCTAGAATGCAAGGTTACAACATGACAGTGCTAACAACATTTTTTCGATCCATTTGCAGATATTGATTCCTACACTCTGGCAATCAGAAAAGCATTGGGTCTTATACGTGATGGATTTACACGAAAAACAACTTTGGTGTTACAATTCTTTGGAAGTTGATAGTGGTTTACGGCTAGACATTTCCCATCTCGTAAGATTCCATCTATATGAGTATCGTGTCTTGTACTAGGGTCATGAATTTACTTTGGGTCGCATTATTCTCAGATCGGTTTCGTCAAAGCCATTTTGGGAGTCGATGTTAGCGAGTGGATCTATCGCACGACATACTATGCTTCATTACAAGATAATGGTGTTGATTGCGGCGTATTTGTAATGAAGTACATTGAAGCGATATACAATGGTGCAGAACCCTGTTTCGACGTTGTATGCCATTTCTTGTCCTATGTTATTAGTGATTAAATGCATGTCTATTGGTTCCACATTACAATTTGTTTTTGCAGGTTGATATACCTGGATTCCGTGAAGAACTCTGCCAAATATTGACGTCCTTCCTAATTGCGGAGGCAAAACTAGCAGAGCCGCCACGAGTATGTAAAAGGCAGCGACCAGTGGTGCCCAACACGCATGATTGACAGTCGAAGAATTAGATAGCGATGTATGCAATGAACGAAGCCTTGTAATGTTCGAAATGATAATAGTCAACATCGTTATGAAATGTTTGATGTGTAAACATCGCCTTATTGCTGACACGCACAGAATGAAAATCGCAGAAGAGACTCAAGATGAATGCGGTGAACAAGAGCCAAAAATGTCACTTTCGTAATTACAAATAGTACACATCGATAAGACGGGTTTGCTGTTCAGAAATGGTGGTCTAACGTCAGCTTCACTACTACTACCATGAAATGTTGTGTAAGAATTTGTAAATTTTGTTAATTTCAAACGACTATTTACTTTAATTATGATATTGCATACATATGAAAAAAGTCTACATGGATACAACAACCGCGTTGAAGCGCCTATACACTCGATTCAAGAACAAGTCACTTTTACACTCGAAGCAAAATGGAACACATCCTTAACCTGTGCGATGTGTCATTCAAATATTAATGAAACGTCCTATCACCCTCCGTCAGTTTTCAAACTAATACGACAGTTTTAATAAACAAAGAGCAAATCTCACATAAAATACCCTCCGCATTAATGAATTTGAACAATGGCATGTCAGACAGCTATTCTCAAAACTAATCAATGTGATGAGACCTAGTAGTTCACATCACGGTAGCACGTAGCGGGAGGGTTTTATTGTAGAAATATTTTTTGGTCTTATATAAAACCACAACTTTGTTCAGAGCGAACATTACGTGCCTTTGTTACTAGGAATCACGGTGATCCATTTCTGCACTTTTCGTTCACGGAAAACGAGCTATACAACGATTTCGAAACAGCAACAAAATATCTTTCGCTGTACAATATTTTAAATTACCGAAGACCAGCATTACCAGGATTGGTTAAGCACATACAACACAAAACTATGTCTCTATACGATTTAGTTTTCTTAGATGTAGCAGTACAACGATTTACAAGAGTGTCTTGTAATGTTCAAATTATATTTCAACGGAGACAGATTTACAATATTTGTAGTCCTACAAAATTTGCCTATCGGAAGATGAACCTCCGTCAACGGAACCGGGTTAGATGAACCCCGTCAACGGAACGACCGCTCCTCTGAAACCTCCTCCTCGCGAGAGGAAAAGGATGCGGTGAAGCTCCTGATGGTCACCCTCAGCGCGGCAACCGCGTCCCTCGCCACCGCTGACGACCGCAAATTAAGTGCCCGCGACTGCACCGCCGACAGCTCCACGTCAGCCAACTCCACCTCTGCCGACCGCTTCTCACCATCTTGTGACTGCACAGCCGTAGTTGGGCGAGAACGGTGATAGCGGAGTTCGTTAGGTTGTACAGAGAGAGAAATCGATAGGTTTCAGATTACAGATTTTGTCAACCGTTCTTTTTGAACTCAATCAAATTTTCGTATATTTCCACGCGTAAATCCGGTATATCTTCCTGCAACAAAAATATGTAATGTGAAACCAATATATAACAAGAATCCCCAATAACAGCTGATGCAAAGTTCATACCGCGATGAAAACAGCTTCTTCTCCTTTGTATATTGCTTCAATGTGCTTCATTACGAATATGCCACAATCGAACCCATTAGTTTGTATATGAGCATCGTCAGCACAAAGCAACATCCACTCGGCAATGTCGACACCCAAACAGTCCTTCAGGAATCCCGCCTGTGATAAAGGGAAAATATAGTGCAGTCCGGTCCACCACAAATAGCTACGTTTCACCTATGGGCAGAAGCTTACCAAATGCATAGCGTCACGTTCTACACCACTGTGGCAGTCCAATGAGTTGTAGCACCATAGTTGTTTTTCCACAAAATTCATCTTGTATAAGACCCAATGTTCTGGATTTTGCCACAGCGTAGGAAGTAAAATCTGCGAATCGATAGAATAATTTATAATTCCATAGACAGATCCTGATGGGGATGTAACCACTAAACCTTGGAGAAGAGGTTTGTTAACTTACCTTATCAAAATTCGCAAAGTCTACGTACTCTTCACCGCTGTTCCAACAAGGTAGTGCATCTGCGAATCCACTGGTGTATGGCTTTTGCCGGACGTACATCTGTTGCACAAAATAGTAAGGTTTAACCACCAAGAAAAGTGAGTAAGTCATAAAAGCAAATAAAATAATGGCAGACCAGACATACCATGAAATAAGAGGTGATGATGCGTACTGCATTGCTCGTTGCGTTGCTTTGAATATAATTGACAAAATCACACATTGTCTGGTTGCAAAAATTTACAAACTTGAGAACATACAAACCGAAGACCTAGTAAATGATACTGGTTGCGTACGTACAAAATTACTGATAGTGTTCCTGTCTGCAAATTCATCTTGCATCTCCTCGATGTAATCTAGGACCTCCTTAGGGAGTTGCCGCCCACCCTCATCTGTGGATGTTGCACTGAGTGCACCATGAGCGTAGTATTCAGAATTCAACATTGAAATTATTTTCTACAGTAAACAACAAAAGACGAAATATGACATGAAAAGGCAGAAATATACGTCTTAAGCGCTAAAGCTGGTACTGTGGGAGTGGTTGTCTTCTTCGTCGGCAACGTGGCTGGTCGTATTGCTCCCATCGTGCTCTGCTTTGGCGCCGTGACTAGTCGTATTGCTCCAATCGTCCTCTCCTTTGGCGCCATGCCTGGTCGTACTGCTCCCATCGTCCTCTTCTTCGACGCCATGCCTGGTCGTATTTCTCCCATAGTCCTCTTCTTCGGCGCCATGCCTGGTCGTATTTCTCCCATAGTCCTCTTCTTTGGCACCATGCCTGGACGAAGATATCGATGTCACCTTTGCAACGCAGATAGGGAATCGACGTCGTCAGTCAAATATAAATGAAACGTCCCTTAACATGCCGCCCTTTTTCAAAAACCGCCCGCAAACTAGATGATTGCGTTTTAAATAATTAATAATATGTCATTTCACATGCCGCCCTTGCTCGATAAACACCCGCAAATGAAATGATTGTGTTTTAAATAATACAAAATATGTCTTTTCCCATGCCACCCTTTTTGAAAAAAAACTCGCTAATTAAATGATTTTATTTTAAATAATTAAAAACCGTCGTTTCGTCTACTGCCCTTTATCGAAGACAACTCGCAACTTAAATGATTGGGTTTTAAATAATTAAAAAACCGTCGTTTCGACTTCATATTATAACAATGGTTGAATGAGAGATTGACCCGACCCGAACAAACCCGTTTTCCAGGTATGAATAATCTTTGACGACTACTCAATTGATTATCAAACATGGATACAGCGATATATTCATGCCAAATATCGTAGTCGTTGTCAGTTTTTTAACAACGTTCATTGTCGCTTTATACTAGTATCATTTAACACCGCAAATCCTTGTTGACTTACAACGTTTACAAATGGACAAGCCATTGCCGTTTGCGTTGTTGACCTCATGAATTGAAATCCTCGCAAATGAGCGATTTCTGACAGAGAACAATATCGTACCGATTTTGGCTGGCCGACATCCTATTGCGCGATTGCAATTTACTTACAGTTTACTTATGATCATCAGTAGCGATTTCATCGCATCAATCTTCTCTGATCGCTATTCACTGATGTTATTTACGACGTAAGAACTCGTTAAATTATTGTTCACGGCCTACATGGCGGTAGCACGTAGCGGTGTTAGTCAACACTGAATTGCGGTGTTAAACGATACTAGTATAAAGCGATAATGAACATTTGTTGATAAAAAACAGAGGGATCTGAACGATCCCACGTTAAGAACTCCAAAGCGGTTGTGAGTAATTGTGGAGTATCACTCACACTTGCACTTCCATTGTTAAAGCGAACAAAGCTCACCCTATAACATACGAAGAGGTTTACTTACCAATTAAGAAATAAAGTGAGGAAGAGAAACGACACATTGATTAGCCTTTTATTTACAACATATGGCTAAAAGTTTTCACAAGATAACAATTGAAGGTGTTGGGAACACGAAAGAATTGCTGCAGAAGAAGTTGAATCGACGCCTTTTAATTACAATAATAGCTTTACCAACTAAAGTTGGTAAATTGACCGAAATTCCTTCTTTGTTCCATGGTTGATCTTTCTTCGTCCAGGAATGGCGCCGTTGAAATGTAAGGTTCGATTTCTCGCAATCGCTTGGAGCTGCGTAAGTAGACTTCGTAATCGTTGCATAGCCAGTTGTGGTTATCGCGGGAAAGCGATTGTGCTGTCAGCTGGACAGGAATCTCGTGTGGGCTATTAGTTTAGTTGTCATGCCTCTTTGTATGACCCGATTTCAACATCGTCGGATTTGTTACGAGTTTATAGAGATTTGTCATCGACGACTTGCGGTCCGTGCTTGTATTTTGGCTTTAATCGATAAATAGCGATTTCTGGCTTCTGTTGGTTAATGACATAACTTAATGGCGATTTTTGGGTTATCGTCGAATAGCGATATTTGGCACCGCATCATAATGATTTGGGGGTATTGTTCGACTGTCACTCTAAGCGTTATCTGAGGGGTTGTTCAAGTAAGCTTTTTTGGGGCATTGATCATGGTTGTGTTTCATTTCATGATCTAAGTAAGATTTCATTTGCGTGGTGATAGCAAACTCAGATCATAAAATGAATCGCAACCTTGATCAATGCCCCATAAAAACTTACTTGAACAACCTTTCTCAGTCCGCTTAGATTGACATTCGAACAATACCCACACATCACTATGCTGCGATGACACAGATCGCTATTCAACGATAACCACAAATCGCCATTCAGTGATGTCATGAATCGACTTCCAGCAGAAGCCACAAATCGCTATTTATCGATTTAAGCAAAAACACAAGCACGAACCGCAAGTCATCGATGACAAATCACTATAAACTCGTAACAAATCCGACAATGTTGAAATCAGGTTATGCAAAGAGGCATGACAACTAAACTAATAGCCCACACGAGATTCATGCGTTTCATACTCATCTGTCGAATGCATCAGAGCCTGTCATGATAGAGAAAATATAAGACACTGCATTAAGTTTCACAAGAAATGCATACCTCCTCACCACATTGATTGCATACCAATAGACTTGTAAAACTGAAGCGATCCTTGTCGGAAATCTGGTCGGGAGGAATGGAGGTTTCAACGTTTGCTGGTACTTCTGTAGGGTATTGTTGCATGTTGGACATTACACGAGTTAGATATTGACAAGCTTCACGTAATGGGAAGCAATATAATGTCTAAAATACCTGTTCATTCGAAGGGCTTTGTTGTTTTTTATTACAGGTTGGTTGTTTCTTAGTCCTTTTCTTGCCAACCAATTCTAGTGCACCCTTTGACCTCCGATGACTGCGATCAGAGGTAGGTTTTTTTTTTATACCCTTCGCTTCATGAGTATGTCCATCATAATCAACAACGTTCACTACTGACTTGTTGAAGATAATGTTTATGCTTCGGCGCAACTTCTCGGGAGTGTCAAGCGAAACATGATTTTCACCTACGTTGTTCGATCCCATTATCTTCGGCTGGTATTCATTCGCTGCAACGGACTTAAGGTGAATTGACTCCACGTTTTCAAGTAACTCCATTGCAGCTTTTCTCACAGATACATAGCATTCTTCACTTCTCGATGCCAAATCAGCAACATGCATGAATGACCTACAGAGTAGTTGGTAACGAGAGGCTATGTGGCACTTCTGGTCAACACCAGATTTACTCGCATTGTCCATAACGAGCATTTCAATCTTTGTGCGTCTCTTCCATCTTCGCATTAGGTAAGACTCAGGTATTTCTTGTATCTTCTCTTGATTGAGTGCCTTTAATGCATGACAGCATAGAATACCTTTGAATTCATACATTTTGCACGAACATTCAACTCTTCCGTTGTCAACATTGTACGTGACATGTGCTTCTTGCCTTTCGTGATGGTTTTCGCCCTGTCATAAAATATGGTATTTGTGCATATTCTCGGTTTGCACAAGTCCTTCTATTTTTCAATTCATGACATGTAACACCTCTTTCTTGATCCATTCAAATACAGTCAGTGTATACAGAGCTGCAGATCGCATCAATATTTTCATGCCAAGAGTTAGAGGTCGTGTATTGAAGCATTTCACATCTTGTTCAAGCTCACTCTGTCTTAGATCGTCTACAAATAAATCATATTGTTCCATGAAACGAAACATTGTTAAACATGAATACAGGGTCTTCTTCAGTGTGTCATGCATAGATTCAGCTCTTTGTGTGCTTATCATACCTGCACAAAAGTATTGTCTTCCATATGCCAATGCCCACTTCTCTTTTTCTGCATATAAATTTTGTAACCACAGATAGTCAATAAGGTCGTATGTCTTAATCATTTGCTCCCAATCTGACTTAAAGGTGACCTCGTCTACGCTATGAAGTACACACCTTGTAAACTTTTTGTCAAACCCTGTATTCTGATTAAATATGTGTCCTATGTTCCTTGTTGCATTTTGAAAAATATGCCATAAACATAGGCAATAATGTGCATCTAGCCACACATGAAGCACTGCAGCCGCAATTGCGTGATCACCATCTGTAAGTACAGTTTCAGGATGCTTCCCATTCATTGCCTATGTGAATACTCTGAACAACCACTCAAAGCTTTCATTGGTCTAGTCATACAAAAACGCCCCGCCTAATATACAACTCTGTGCGTGATGGTTCACTCCGACAAACTGCGCAAATGACCACTGTTCAGTATTAATCTTTACTGTAGTATCAAACACAAGCACATCATTGAAGCATTCATAATCCACTCTTGACTTTGAATCTGCCCAAAACATATTCACAGCATATCCATCTTCGTCCACTTGCATTGCACTAAAGAAACCATGTTCATTGCTTGATTTATTCTGTAAGTAATGAACCAAAGAACATATTTATCCGTTCTTCATGTTTTCTGTCCTCTTCCTTCTCAAGTGGTTTCTTAGATCCAAAGGTGTGAATGACACATTTTCGCGACCACCATCCATGCGGGTAAACAAATTGTATGTCTTCCTTGGTGCAATGCCGACGCTATCGGCTATTTCAGCCATTGCAGCATGCGCTACAGTTACTTTACGATGTGACTTTAGCATAGGAGTCATACATGATGCAGATAACTCATGATTATGATCACTGATTAAAGTACGCACGACAAATTTCCCATTCGGATGTTTTCTCAAAACCATTCTCGCTTGACATCCACATCTTGATTCTGACATGCTCCTTGTTGGATTCCCCATTGATTTCTTCCAACCTTGCTTGGAACAAACATATGTCTTTCTAACCACGACACAATGTGCATTTTTTGACCAGGAAAACCTTCTCACACTGAAGTCAACTTTTAAGGCATAATCATTGTAAAATTTATATGCAGCTTCCTCATTATTAAACTGCATTCCTTCTACAGGAACAGAGTCAAGTGTAATTCCATGTACATTCTCAGTTTCGACGCTTTTATTGTGTGTACTGACATCAAAATCTGCCTCATTATTGACTTGCATTTCTTCTACTGTAACATTCAAGTCAAGTGTACTTCCATGTACATTCCTGGTGCCTACACTTTTATTATGTGTACTGTCGTGGTAGTCTACCTCATTATTGAATTGCATTTCTTCTACTGAAACACTCAAGTTAAGAGTGGGTCTAATGACTGCACCCTTCTTTTCATGTGCATCATTAGTGCAGATGTTCAATTCTTCGGTTGCGTCAATAGTATAGATATTCAATTCTCCAGATCTTTCGATTGATTGAGCTACATCATCTTTATTACAACCTGATGATAAGCTCAACAATGTTTTAAGCAATATATCAATCTGTGTTTGCATCAAAATAGCAAAAAAAACGATATTAACTAACAAAAATGTATCTCACAAAAATGGAAGTATGTTACTAAAATAGGGGTTTTTCAATACAATGCATATAATGATTTAATGTAGGATACCTGATGGGGTAGAGGCTCTTCCTAGCATTTATAAACAAGCATTCTTGTTATCAGGTCCCATCGTCTTACAAATATCGATAAGTTTCCAACCATCGTAAGAACATGATCTACCTGCAATAACCAAACAATGCCTTAATGGCACACCAGACGACATGCCTTCTTCATCGATAACATGATGAGATGAAAAGCTACTCACGCTGCCTTAATGGCACTGGTGGGAATGTTTGTGAATCATTGTTTTCTTCCATAATGCCTACAAGCAACGAAAAAGAAGAGAAGATAGTGGAGTTAGCAAGCATATACGTTTACTAGGATTTAATCAGGATGCATATAACAACGGATACCGATAAGGTTAAGCAAGTCAAGGCAACAATTTAATGGATGACAGTGTCAAAGCAAGTGCGGTTTGATGTTTGCTAATACTGAGCATCGAGTTGTCGCTTACCATGCCAATTGTATTACACATGTCGTACATGTGTGTTGACGATAACGCTCTCATTACATCCACTAGGCTCAAAAGCGAGTCCCATCGAAGTCGCTGAAAAAGCAACGACATGCCTGCGAAAATCCCCCCCTACCCCCCACATGCAAGTAACGATGTGTTTCTGCAAGCACACGTCTGTGTACAAATATCTTAGAAATACATATTACATAACATATAATATCTTACAAATCGATATACATATCGATTTGTAAGATATTGAAAATCGATACCGCAGTTCAGCATAATAACTTACAACTCGACAATCAAAACCATACTATCTAAAAGGTCGATAAATATATCGCACAATAAATTACAAATCGATAAGAAAGAAATTGAGCATAATAGCAAACAAATCGATACAATGCATATAATGAGTTAATGTAGGATACCTAATGGGGTAGAGGCCCTTCCTAGCATTTGTAAACAAGCATTCTTGTCAACAGGTCCCAGCGTCTTACAAATATCGATAAGTTTTCAACCATCGTAAGAACATGATCTACCTGCAATAACCAAACAATGCCTTAATGGCACACCAGACGACATGCCTTCTTCATCGATAGCATGATGAGATGAAAAGCTACTCACGCTGCCTTAATGGCACTTGTTGGAATGTTTGTGCATCATTGCTTTCTTCCATGATGCCTAACGACAGCAAAAATGAAGCGAAGACACATGAATGTTTTGTAACACAAGGCAGGCACGAGAAGGCGACAATGTGTTGTAAAACAAGATAAAAAACAAGGCGGAAAACTCGACTGGAGACAAAGGCAAAGTTTGGGTTGATAATGGGAGCTACTGTTACAGCAGATTGCGCAGGAGTTTAATGAATAGGGAACGTCTCCACTTTAAATAGTAAACATCAAACTTTCTGAATGGAGGACTTTTTTGCCCTTTTCTGTCCTTTTCTCGAACGATCGTTTCACAACTTTTGAATGGAGGATATTTTTGTCATTTAATTGAACCGTCATTTCAGGGCAAGAAAAAGCAAGGTTGATTAAGTCTTTGCAACAGCACCAGAGTCCGATGCAAAGGTGTGTCAACATACACAGGCATACGAGCCCCATGTGCATGAATACATGGTGCTTATTTGACCACCCGAACACAGACGTGTGATGGCTATAGCGATTAACACTACAAATCGCTATAGCCGTCACGCGTAAATCGCTATTTGAATCAAGACCAACTTGTCGGGGGCGTATCTCCCTAACCGAAGATCAGATTTCAAATCCGTAAAAAGCAGTGTCTTTTTTATTGAGTCTAGTTTATTTTTGTCAATTTTCAGCAATTTTCATGGTCATTTCATACCTATTTGTCGTCGAAAACCAAGACCCTATCACACTCTATATCGTTTGAGTTACTCATGTTTTTAGTTCATTTTGTAAGAGTCATATCTCCCCAACGCAAGATCATTTTTCAAATCTGTAAAAAGCATTTTTTTGCTTTATTTGTCTAGTTTATATTTGAAATTTTTTATAACTTTATATATTTATTTGATATTTCAAATATATAAAAAACCGGAAATATTTTGTTTAATCATGGTTAAATAAGATTAATCTGTAACCAGTCCAGTCCTGAATTTTAACAAATTTAAAATATCAAATATGTATAAACAATTATAAATTTTAACAAGTTTGTCCTAATTCGGGTAGCGATTTACAACGATTTGCTTACTGAATAACACTATAAATCGCTATAGCGATTTGCGGAAGACACTACAAATCGCTATAGTGCAATTCAAAAACATTATAAATCGCTATAGCGATTTGCGGAATACCAACTTGTCACCCTGTTGTGGTGACAGGGTTGTGGTTTTTGACCCAAAATTTGGTATCGTCAACTTAGGATTTAATCACCTTCTATTAGAATGGTGCTTGTGCCATTCGTGTTTCACTATAGTGTTATTGAAAATGAAAATAAAAATGCAACATATTGATTATAAAAAATGAAAAATTAAACTACATGTTCATCCATTCTAATCTAAGCATAAATACTATAAATTGTAGTTAAAAGACCGGACAACACTATAAATCATTGTAGAGATCGTTGGAGACCCAAAAATACTATAAATCGTTGTTAAAAGACTAGACAACACTATAAATCATTGTAGGGGTCGTTGGAGACCCGAAAATACTACAAATCGTAGTAGGGACACATTAGAGACCCCAAAAAATTATAACAACGACTTGATGAAGAATATTGTCAATCAAATAGCGATTTGTTGAAGGAGGGCTACAACAGTCATGATATGGGGGCCAAAATCAGAACATTTACAAAATCTGGATACAAGGTTCTGGTATTAAATCAAAATAAAATAGCAATTGATCATGAAAAATTTTGAAAATTTATAGAGATGAACTAGACACATAAGCGAAGAGAACTCGTTTTACAAAATTGAAAAATGATCTCTTATTAGGGAAATAAAATTCTGACAAAATGGATCAAAATTTGAGTCGTTAAAATGACACAGGGTGACAGGGTTGTGATTTTTAACCCAAAACTGGTATGAAAACACCAAAGAAATCACCGAAATTCGGTATAGACAAACTAATTTCAATTTAAAAAACAACCCTTTTTACGGATCGAAAAGATCATCTCTAGTTAGGGAGAAATCACTCCCGCAAGTTGGTCCTGATTCTGCTAAAATCCTGACGGTGCAAAATAACAGGTTCTAAACCTCGATTTTTAAAGTGAGACAAACAAACTCAGAATGATCTGATTTTTGGTGGAGATCATGAAGACATATGCATAAAGTTGCAGTAAAAAATTCAGATCGAAATGAGCTCCGATTACATACAAATCAATGGATTTAAAATACACTATAATTGAAAGTACAATCTAAAAAGCAACTGAAAATGATAAGAGTCAACTGCACATTGAAAAAGAAATAAAAGGTTCCAATGAATCCGAGAGACATCTTTGTATTCTCCTATACATATAAACTCTTCAAGTTGAACGATGCTACAGTCAGTGTGTAGGTCAGTCGGTGTTTGATGGAGCAATGTAGGATCATATGTTGGATGTGCACAGAAGTAGAGAGAGAAGGGAGAGAGAGTGAGAGGGTTGATGTTCATGGCCTTCTCCAGGAAGAACTCTTTGTCTCTCTTGATTTCTTCTCTAAAGAGAGAGAGGGTTTTACAATGTTTTACGGAGAAAGAAGAAGAAGACTTTGAAGAGTCAACATCATCATTGACTTTCTGGATGGAGGACATGTTTGTCCTTTTTTTAAACAGAGAAAGAAGAAGAAGACTTTGAAGAGTCAACATCATCATCGACTTTCTGGATGGAGGGCATTTTTGCCATTTTCTCAAACCATCACTTTATGAGAAGAATAGCAAGAAAGGGTACTTAAGTCTTTGCAACAACACCAGAGTCCGATGCAAAGTTATGCCAACATACACGGGAATACGAGCCCCATGTGCCTGTATACGTGGTGCTCATTCAAAGCCCCGAACACAGACGTGGGAATCAGTGAATCATCGGGGGCGAACATACACCACCCTCCCAGTTTTCACGCCCTAAAACGAGAGACCCAGCAGGGCCAGAGCCCGTTGTCCTTCATCTTGCTAACCAAAAAAGAAACAAGAAAAGAAAGAGGTGTTGGGGGTGAATGATTATAAAAGAATAACCTTCAGAAGCACAAAAGTTTCATCCAGAAAAATTACAACAGAGAAAAACAGTGCTTAAATTAAAATAGTCTCTATTCTTACAAATCAATGCAATCCTTAAAATCATGACACTAGTCGTTAAAAGAATAACGCAAAGCAATGCTTCGAGCCTTAGCAACCACAACACAATGCTTGCAATCTTTTCTTGTATATTCCAATGCAACAAACGTGACAGATACTTTTTTTTTAGGAACCCCATAACTTAATAATCATTATTCCTCATGTCCCCTATATATCTTTTTCTATATAACAAATCCTCAGAACTTGTATAAGATGAACGCACAAAAGAAAATGAAAAGATTTACATCACAACGACCACATGGCCCACAAGAAGAGAAAAAAACAAACTGGATAACGGAACCCAAAACCATCTCCAAATAAAACCATAGAGAGGTTTTGATACTGATGATTACCATGATAATAAAACTTGTTGATTATTTTATAATGATGATTATATGACATTAAGGATGATATATGAGATCAATTGCATCCCCTAGCAAGCATCTCCTGGAACTCCTTCTCCTGGTATTGCAGACAGGCCATGCGCCTCTGCGCTTTCAGCTGCTCGTAGAACCTTGCGATGAACTCCTCCGCCTTCTCGTCGACTCGGTCGCCGTCGTTCTCGTCGTCTTCCGATGGATAGTAGCTCGATATAACGATCGGAAGCGGAGAGATCGCCGGGCTGAGCTTCTCGCCGTCAGCAAAGTCGATCGGATCGAGGGAGGATCGGTCCGGCGAGGGGTCGATCCTCGGCCTGAAGACGACGATGGGCTCGTCGCGCTCCGGCGGGTTGATACAGGGTATGGAGGGGAGGTAGTCGTGGAGCTTCCTCTTCCCGGCGTGGAAAAAAACAGGGTTGGGGCTGTTGGTGCACGAGAACTCGTGGTCCTGTAGTCCGAAGCCGCGAACGGGAACTCGGTGGTGGAAGACCAGGCCTCGGAGCGATTTTCCGAGCAGCTTGCCACTCTTCATCGTGAGGTTCAGGTCCATGAGGAGCTTGCGCTTAGAGACTATGCCTTTCCTCATCATGAAGAACGCGACGCGAAGGAAGTTCCAGAGGCGCTTGGCTCTCACGGCAGAATGTATCTCCATCTTCGTTTCTTTTTTTCTTTTTTTTTTGAAGATGGTGGTGGGGGTGAGAGGAGAGGCTGGAGATCAGAGAATCGTTCTGTACTTCTGCGAGGCACGAAACCTCGCAGAAGAAGAAGACGACCATATGAGGGAGGAGGATGGCTGAGCTGGTTGGTATATATATATATATATATATATATATATATATATATATAGAGAGAGAGAGAGAGAGAGAGAGAGAGACCTTTTTCCAGAAGATAGGGGGGCTCGAAGAAGAGTGGTTGCCCGTGTTGATTCTTCAAATTTCAAAGCAAAAGTGAAGAAAACTATTTTATTATACCCACCGGTTGCTAAGAAATTGACCGTGCAATGTAGCTTGGAAGCTGCCGTCAAGTCAATCCAAATAGTGATCGGTGAGCAAATGCTTTCGAAAGCAAAGAGCAAGAGGACCAGAAAAAGCAATTAATGTTCTATTGAGCTTGTTTTTATTGGTATTTAGATAGAACTTCTTAACTGGTACTGAGGCATGTTAAAGGTCTGAAAGCCCCCACGGTAGATTTGATTATTGGTTGATTTTGATTAGGATCCGTGTGATAGGACCATACCTTTGACTGATCTGATTATGATGCAGATCTGTGTGTGTGTGTGTGTGCGCGCGGGCGCACGCGCACGCGCAAACATATGGGATACAGAGTGGATCATGTTAGACCCAAATCTGGATCTGATTAACCATCCAATGTGGTAGGATTGGAGATCTCTCAAAAAATAATAAAAACTAAGCCCCTTACATGTAAAAGAAAATGAAATTGGTTGGATTTTATCCAGATCCCAATTAAATCCAACCTAAATACTGATCCAAATCCAAAACAATTTAGCAAATCAGAATCCAATCTGAACCTATATCAGATCATACTGAAAGCGTCCGAATCTGGAAATACTGTGTCAGATTCGGATTGGATGTTCTCATATATCCGATCCGTTTGCAGCCCAGAGAGCGAGCGAGAGAGAGAGAGAGAGAGAGTAAAGGCCCGTCAGAAAGTGACACCAAAGCCTTGTTCAGGCATTTTTCTTCTTGCCTTGTTTCTAACGTGTTTGGTTGAGAGCGATGGTGCTTTTTGTGATATTGATTTCAGGCAGAAAGAAAGGGGATGGTGCGACTTTAAGTAAAGAAAGGTGCCCAAGTAAATAACATGGTCATTGCTACCCATCGAGTATAAAGGTTTACTAGATGGTCACTAGATTAACATGATTGAATTAACCAACAGTGTAAGTTAAACTCATGGCATTAAAATCACTCTTAAGAATGACTTGAAGGGTCCCTTCCACTAATAAAACAATCTAATTGGGGAATCACCTAACGGACGGTGAAGATGAAGCTTCTTAAGTTATCATCCATAAGATAACTTTTACTCTGTGAAAGGAGAGATGACAGCGCAGAGAGAGGGGGTGGTTTTGCTAATGAAAGTAGGGACATACTCGTCATTTTAAAATAAGAAAATGATGGACTTTCTCTTAAGAAAAGCTAGCTGCGCCGACGCGAGAGACAAAGGGACCCACAGACGCGCTTTGGTTCGGTGGGGGTGGCCCCACCACCCTTAAAGTAAGAGGTGAAAAGAAAACACGCAACGTGAATGATGTAGACTGCTTTTCCAGCAAGACAGTTTCCCACTTTTACTAGCCGTTAGAACTCTGCTTTTCTTAGGAAACCCCCACAGCATTTCAAAAGTTTGAAATATTAAAATACAGGAAAGGAGAAAAACAAGGTCGTGGTGTTGTGTTCCGTTAGAACTATGCTTTTCTTAGGAAACCGCCACAACATTTCAAACGTTTGAAATATTAAAATACAGGAAAGGAGAAAAACAAGGGTGTGGTGCTGTGTTCTTTCGAGGAATTTCCTCCTGTGAAAGACTTGGGAGGAGGGCACGAGGCAACTGCTTGGTGGTGGTGCAACCTACTAACACAAATTTTATTGATAAATCCAATCGAATTTGCAAAACCATATAAAGCCAAGCTCCACTGTGCTCTGACTCAATCTTTAATGAAAATTAGAACAGGCTCTACGATTCAATCAATATGTCATTGCCCTGCATATCATTATCATCATCATCAAACTTTATCCCAACTACATATATCATTGCTTAGATCTTTTACTATCAAATCATGGCGGCATGCCCCTGAAATTCTTCATTGTCAAATGTTGGATCTAACCATATTATTACGTCAAGAGGTTTTATCATGTCTAATACACTACAAGATTCTACTTGATTCACAATTCATGAAGATAAAGGTGGCTTGAAAATGATAAAATGCATGTTTTGAAGTAGACTTTAAACAGATGAAAATAATACACATGATCTGAAGGTTCAATTTTGCATTTGAAGAAATCTATGTAATTCGAGTGTGCATTCCCTGCCGCAATAGAAACACAACAGCTCTAGTTCTTAATATTCTATCGCATGTTTTGGAAATAAGATCCCATAGACAGGTTCAGCAGGGTTAGTTTGTTGGGAATTGCATAATGGATCATTGTTTTTCAATGAAAAACATGGTTTTTTGAGTCAAGAAAATCTGGTGTATTGTAGGCCATTGAGTTTTAAGGCCTTTCAAAATTTTGCTTTCATATAATTTGATGATTGAAAAGTCGATTCCTACTAAACACATCACGTAAATCATAATTGTATGTCCCGATTTATAGAAAAGGAAACAATATAAATAAATCAAAATGTATAGTAGTTCACACGTACTCCTCTCTCTCTTTCTCTCTCACACACACACATCAATGATGAGTGTATTTTTCAATTAGACCTGATGGATATATTTGAAATAATTTATTAGATAATAACCATGCTTTGGATTATATTTTTTTAAGTAAAAACAGGATATTTTAAGTCATAAAACTTTTATCCATTGTGAGCCTTAATTTTTAAAATTTTAAAACAACAAGCTACACATACATCATAAGTGCATGATACGAAACTGTTCCCTACTAAAAAAATGAACATACATCATATATGTAGAGTTTGATTTGACATAAAAAGATGTAAAAAACTATCAAAAAATTATAGTGTCTAGTCTACTGTGTGGGTGGAGCTTCTCCCTTAATCATGACTTTACACGATACAAAAAATGATACGATACAGCTGTATGGAATAGTTGGATCAACATCGTGGCCATGATTTTGAATACCGTGCTGCCAGGGCTATCATGTTCTCCCAGCAGATTTTTTTTTTGTTTTTGTTTTATTTTTTGAAAGGCAAGCTGGAGGGGGGCGGTGTTAGGCAGACCCCACCGGTTATTATATATTAAACGCAACCATTGGGCTTTGGTTTTGAACCTACGACGTCCCATCACAAGGAGACGCTCACTGACATCTCCTTCCAACTAGGCGGAGCCGCCATTGGTTCCCACAGCAAATTGTACAGCTGACTGTTTCCTCCGTAAATTCTCAGATTATTAATAAGGCTTCATGACTAAAATTTTCAGGCTGAAAAAGGAAAGTGACCGTTGAGATCTCATGTGTAGTCCACCAACAAGCAAAAATTTGCCAATATATAAAAAACCTGGCAGCCTTTATCATGACGATCCAACATTCTTACCCCCCATCATAACCTGTGACAATGCTGATAAAACATATAAAATTTCGTTTTAATTAACCATCAAAAACCACGTCAATCACTCGCGAGCTCATTGGTGGCCTCACAGCAACTGATGCACAACTGTGAGTTTCAAACTTCTGACATCCCTTTATAAGCTTGATGATGTTTGCGACTCACCTTTATTAGATAAGTGGAGCTCTCTTGGGCCGCTGGCAAAGTCCAGCATATGTACAGTAAAAATATATGATCAATGGGATGGCCAGCAAAAAATGTTAATCGAACATATTAAGAAAAGCAAGCTTTAAAGGCAATGAATCCGAGTTATTTACAGTACCACAGGAGTGTTGTAATTGGGTGGCTAGAAATTTGGCGAGACTCGCTCTGTTAACACTACAATAAAAACCTTATTTAGTGACGGGCATTTGCAACCGAAAAAAACCATCGTAAAGTATCGCCGGATTAGCGAGAGAATGATATTCGTCGTTAAAATATCATTTATTTCCAATTTTAACGACGAAAAATATTCTGTCGATAATCCGTCACAACTTAGCGATGGATTAACGATGGATTTTATTCTGTCGCCATATCTGTTACAACTTAGTGGTGGATCAACAACAAAACTATTTCGTCGCTAAGCCGTCGCCAAATAGTGACGGCTTAGCGACTGAATTTGGTCATCGCAAATTTTCTCGTAAATCCTTAATTTTTTTTCTTTCTTTTTCTTTTCTGTAATTTCTTCTCCGTCGCGTCTCCCGAGCCTGCCTCCCATCACCCCCCCCCCCCCCCACCGCCCTTCCCGCCTCCCGTCAGCCCCCGGTCGGCATCCTGTTGCCCCACGGCCAGCCGATTGTCACCCCCCTTCCCGCCGCCTGTCGACCCTGGACCCGCTGTCCCCCTTCCTGCCTCCTCTCGCCCCCCCAGCCTGCCTTCTCTTGGCCTTCCTTCTCGTCGTCTGTCAACCCCCGGCCCGCCTCTTCTCGCCCCCCATTCCCCCCTCCTCTTGCCCCCCAACCCGCCGCCTGTCGACCCCCGACCCGTTGCCCCCCTTTCTGCCTCCTCTCGCCCCCCTTCTCGTCACCTGTCTACCCCCGGTCTGTCGCCCTTCTTCCTGCCTCCTCTTGCTCCCCATTCTCCCCTCCTCTTGCCTCCCAGCCCGCCGTCCCAATTCCCGCCGCTTGTCGACCCTCGATCCGCTGCCCCCCTTTCCGCCGCCTGCCGCCCCCCTTCCCGCCTCCTCTTGCCCCTCAGCCCGTCGCCTGCCGCCCCCCATCCCGCCTCCTGTCGCCCCCTTTCATGCCTCCGCTTGCCCCCCTCTGCCCGCTTCCTGTCGCCCCCCCCCCCCCCCCCCTCTCCAGCAGCCTTGTCGAGCCCCTTTCGTCGCGCACCTGACCTAGGCCGACACCTTCTTCTGGACATCCCCTTTTCTCCTCTTTTTCACTTATGTTCTGAATATCCTTGATGCTTTTATCCCGTCTTCGACGACCTCGCAGGTAACCCCCCAGCCTGCCTCCCTGTATTGTACTATATATTTGTGCTTCGTAGGTACGTTGTTGAGCCAAAGACACGCGATGCTTAGTGCTAAGCATCGCATGTGGCTAAAAGTGCAATGCAAAATCGGGTAAATACCCATGGTGAGTAAGTGATGCAAGCGCATCACATGTTATTTAATTTATTGGATGCAACACTTTTCTGTTCACACACTCACATAGTTGTGGATATCTAAGACTGTTTTGATAGAGTTTGGAGATCATGCTGAGCATGATTTTAACGTAAGAGTAAAAATATTCATATTTTTGGAGTACGGATTTCATGCTCAGCATGGTAGTAGTTAGTGGGATATTGTAGTGTGTTTGCTACAGGTACATGTTTGATATATGTTTTGATATGAATGATTTGAATGTATTGCAATGTTTGATGTTTCTGTATTCATGCTTGCACGAAGTTATTTTTCATTTGATTATGTCTTCCATGTGGAATTATATCATGAATTTTTTGTTCAAATGAATCTATCCTTATATGTAATGTGATTTTAAATTTCTAAATATCCTCTTGATGTGTATAAATATGATGTAATGGTATATTGCACACGAAAATCTATGTATTATTAAGATTTTCTTTTAACTGGTGATGATAATATCTGTAATATTATAGGACAAAATGGCTGCAAACCGTAAATAGATGTATCGTAGGATAGTTGATAATGAGGTGTCGCATGAATATATAGATGATGTTGATAGTTTTATTGAATTCGCAACGGCAAGTGTCAGTACACTGGATCCCACCAGTCGGATCAGATGCCCCTGCACGATGTGTAAGAACAATCAATTTGTAGAACCTCATGACGTTAGACATCACCTATACAAGAAGGGTTTTGTTAGTGGTTATCAAAATTGGATGTTTCATGGTGAAGAATTTTGGAATAATTTTGACGCACAGGTGGATGTGGTGTACGATAATTCATATGTGGATTTGATATTTAATGTCGTGGAACCGAAAATGGGTTCTTATGTGGGACATAGTGATGCACCAATTGGGGTAGAGGAAGAAGCAACAAACGATGCAACTAGTACATTTTATGACTTACTTAGAAATGCTGATGAACAACTGTGGAATGGTTGCGAGAGTCATACTATCTTGTCTGCAGTTCTTCAACTACAGAATTTGAAGTCCGAGTTTAATTTGAGTCAATCATGTTTTGATTGTCTGTGCTCTATTGTAAAGAATATATTGCCCAAAGATGAGAAATTGTCATAAAATCTCTACCGTGTGAAGGTTATGGTCAATGCTCTATGTATGGGGTATCAAAAGATAGATGTCTGTCCCAATCACTACATGTTGTATTTCAAAGATGAAGAAAATAGCAGATCATGTTCACCATGTGGGCAGTTTGCAAGGTGAAGTCTAAACTATACCCCGAGTATGATCAGTTACACAAAGACAAGATTGCTGAAGAGGGTGATTACTATCAATCAGATGATATGTATGACTTCTCTTATGGTCACGATGTCTCACATGGTATGCATGTCATATCTCCATTGTCTGATGGCACATGCATGGAAGAATGTGATCCAAATGATATACGAAGTGAATGGACGTTAAATGAAGAAGAAGATGATGACGAAGAGGAGGAGAAGGAGGAAGAAGAGTATGAAAGTCATACAAGTAAAGACGAATCATTCACGAGCTAGTGAAATACATTTTATAATATGTACCTGAATGATTAGAATGATTTGAATGTATTGCAATCTATTGTATTGATTTGAATATATTGAAATGTATTGCAATGTTTGAATGTATTGCATGTCTCAGATATTTTTTGAATTGATTATGTATTGAAATGTATTGTATTGATTTGAATATATTGAAATGTATTGCAATGTTTGAATGTCTTGCATGAAGTTTTTTTCAATTTGATCTGATTGATTAAAATAATTTGAATGTATTGAAATGTATTGTATTGATTTGAATATATTGAAATGTATTGCAATGTTTGAATGTCTTGCATGAAGTTTTTTTTAATTTGATTTGAATGATTAGAATGTATTGAAATGTATTGTATTGATTTGGATATATTAAAATGTATTGCAATGTTTGAATGTCTTGCATGAAGTTTTTTTCAATTTGATCTGAATGATTAGAATGTATTGAAATGTATTATATTGATTTGAATATATTAAAATGTATTGCAATGTTTGAATGTCTTGCATGAAGTTTTTTTCAATTTGATCTGAATGATTTGAATGTATTGCAATCTATTGTATTGATTTGAATATATTGAAATGTATTGCAATGTTTGAATGCCTTGCATGAAGTTTTCTTAATTTGACCTGAATGATCTGAATGCATTACAATTTATTGTATTGATTTGAATATATTAAAATGTATTGCAATGTTTGAATGTTTTGCATGTACATTTTTATTTGTTAGAATATAGTTCGTGGAGGACACACTCGTCGAGCACCCAGTGGTAGCCAGTCTGAGCCTTCATCTTCACGGGCTTCTTCGATAGGTATATCATTTAAATAATTATATACTTGATTAGTTGAAATGTACATTTTGTGAATTTCTAACTCATTGTTCTGCAGGTGCTGTTTCGCCTACATATGACCCACATACGTTGGATGCAGAGTCTTCTCAGTGTGACCCACAATAAGTAATTCAAATAGTATATATCGATGATCGACCATAAGTATTTCATTGTCACTTGTCCAATATTTAACTTATAAAAAGTGTATATTGACAGTCGATTGTTAATGTGTACTTTTTCATGTGCAGTGTGAGGTTTGAGCACCAAGAAGTAATACGAGGAATTACAAAGTCATTACTGCATCATCTTTTAAGACTGGTAGCGCAATGAAAAGAGTACTCGAGAGAGGTGTTGGACAAATTAATTTTCTCATTCATGGTATGCAATCATTTATCATAACAAGAAGTCTTTTATATTTATGTGTGCTAACTTTCTGAATGTATTTTTAGGCTTCTCATCGCTTCGTGACTGCAAACACGAAGAAAGATGCGAGGGTAGTGTGGTAGAAGTTGGGTGCCAATCGTTTTGCCGATATGTTGCATAATATGAAGACTGCAGCAAAAAAAGTAGCTGGTGAGATAGATGATCCACTGCAGTGGAAGGGCCATGGGCCTCCTACTATCAGGAGAGATTATTGGAAGGGCATGTGCGACAAGTGGGCGAGCAATGAATTTCGGAACCACTCAGCAAAGGCTGCACAAAACCAAGTAGCGATGCCCGATGCACAACTACACACAGGTGAATTTAGGACTTTTGAGAGCCACCAGAAGAAAATGGTAACTCATCAATATATATATATATATATATATATTATCAAATTTGTAAGTATTTCTACATACTTATTCATCAATTTTTTTAATCATGTAACATTGCAGGAAATAGAAAAAGGAGACATTGTGCCTTATAAGGATATGTTTGTTGAAACACATAAACGTAAGAGCACGGAAGATTTTGTATCAGAGAAGGCAAGGGCGACAATGGTATGTATTTATTGTATTAATAAATATTGTAATATACAAGTTACTTTGAATTATGTTATCATAAATATTGTAATTCTTAATTATTAATTCATATTCTAATTATTACTTTGTAGGAGTCATACGTGCATCAAATGATACAGTGATATGACGATGACTCCACTTAGCATCCGACTTTTGATCCTGCAGCATGGGTGACTGCTACAGGTGAACCCAAAAAGGGTCGTGTGTTCGGGTTTGTGAGTAACATGAACACCACACCAGTCGTTGCCTTCTGTAGCCCGGGCTCATAGAGTTCTCCCTCCAGCATCAACTCTCAATGTCCTATTGACCATGCTGTGTCTTGGGATGGTATTTGTCAGCGTCTTGAGGACAAAATGCAACACTTTTTAAATGAAGTCATTCCTAATATTGTCTGTAATGAGTTGTGCAACTTTTCTTAGGATATGGGAACTTCATCTGCATTCAACATGAGCTCAGGTGTCCGTCAGGTATGCATGATTGAATTACTATAAATTTTTTCTTATAATTTTGTTAATGTTCTTCATTTTATTACTAGTCTATGTGTCATTCATTCAGCCATTTACTTTGTTGCATTAGATTAGGTGGATTGCATATAATTTATTTTATTATGTTTTGTTTATAAATACTAACATTTTGGTTCTCTTTTGTAGGATGCTGGAGATGCTCATCGTAGAGGAACTGATGGAGGCATGGAGGGAGGGGCAGATCGAGAAAATGAAGAGGATGATGCCCAAAATCTTGGCGATGATTAGATTTTTTTGTTTAATTTGTTTGACAAACTTGTAACTAATTATAACTTCGCAAGGACTGTACTTGGTTGTTAAAGTTTGCTTAACTTAGCATTTGTGTTTAATTTGTATGTATTTTTTATGTGTACTGTTTTTTTATAAGCAGGATATATGAATTGTACAAGAAAATTTTCTCGAGTTTCAAAATATTTCAAAAAAAAATTAAATTTTTTATTACAAATTAGTGACGGAGTAACAACGAATATTATCCGTAGCTACTCAGTTGCCAATTTGAAGTAGACATCAGTTTGCAACAAAATTTAAACCGTCGCTAATGTCCGTCGTCACATTTCGATAAAAAATAGCGTCAGATACTTATCCGTCGATAAATAGTACCGACGAAAATAACGCCAGATTAAATTTCATCGTATAACCAAATCGGTCTCCATATAACGATGAATTCGCGACGTACATCATCCGTCGCTAAGCCGTCGTAACATAACGACAAATTGGAGACATATAAATTCTGTCACAATTTAGCGACTAGGGTTATGCGGTGGGTGATATACGTTGCTAGTCCGTCGCAAAGATGTACAACGACGGATTAACGATGGACTAGCGATGTATAGAATCGGTTGTCAATATACATTTTCCTTGTAGTGTAAGTCCTCTTCGGTTTTGAAAACAAAAACCTCTAGCTTGGTATCCAAACAGTTTACAATTGTGTGTACCTATATTGTATTTTGACTTGTTTAATTAAACGGTAGAAGTCTGCCAAACCCCAGCTTGTCTGTCAAAAAGGAAAAAGACAGCGGCAGCCAGTATCTCATGAGAAATTGCAATATTGCAAGTATTTTTATCAGCAAAATAAGCCAAACAAAAATTTAAAAAGGCAGAGAAGTATATTCAAAATAAAAAAATAAAAAACATTATGTAAGAGCCCATTTTTTCTGATATATAACTGCTTAAAACTTAAATACAGTGATAAAATCATTATATTCTCAAAACATCATGATACGTTAACAGTTATGACTGACAAAATATCATGAGATTTTAGGGATATTTGTTACACAAGTCTCTCTCTCTCTCTCTCTCTTCATAAAGGGGTTGTTGGATTGATCAACTTATATATCCCCTAAAGCGGGATAATTTCTAAAATTTAAGTGGAATCCAATGCAATTTCCGGAGCCTCTGACTGCTTTTATGAGTGGAAGCATCCAAACGATTCGAACCATGATGCCATAAGTTGGTATAGATCTCTCGTTTTTATGGATCTAGCCACCAAATGTTGCATCCAACCAATACGAATGTGTTAAGCATGGTTCTTTTACTATGCTATTAGGTTTAATCATCTCTTCATATAAATAAGATTCAACATTCAAAAATCTCATAATTCATAAAGATGAGAATGCTCTAAAAATCATGTCGAATTGACTTTAACATATAAAAAATAGTAAAATATTATGCTGAACATGATCCAACGGTTAATTTTTGCTTTTGAAAATCAAATCAATGTAAATCAAGGTTAGGGTGGTTCGGTACTGCTACAACACACACATGGTTCGGTACTACTACCACACAGACACACGTATCTTCAAACACACACAAAGTGTTTGAAGATGGGTTGGACAAACTGTTGCCGTTGGCGACGGTTCATCATTTTTTTTTTTTTGCAGCTCTCCAGACATTTTAGCTATTATAAATGTCTGAGCTAAAAAATTACTTTTAGCGGCAGTACAAAACGTACGACCACTGAAAGTCGTTTTTTTGAAAAAAAAAAAAAAGAATACTCAACAGTGCCTCGTGTTCGAAGACACGGGTTTTCCTCTATATATATATATATATATATATATATATATATATATATATATATATATTCTGCATCTTCTTTTGTACAACCTGTGAAAGTAGCATCCAACAGCAAAAGAATGGTGATCAAGTGCAGTGGCACATTGCATTTGTTGCACCTAATCGTGCCTGGGTACTGCCCCCTCTTAAAAGGACCACACACTTTACCCAAACAAAGAACCACGCCTCAATGTAATTAATGGCAGAAAATAAATGTGAACCGTCTCTTTGCATAACAGTATCACCAGGCCTACAACACACCACAAGAAGCGACTGCATTGTCTGGGCCCATAACAATCAACTCGACATGTTTGAGCAACTGTGAATAGTGGATCGGATGAGGTTTTTGCAAATGGGTTTTTAAAAAAGATTCTGATTTTAAATAAAGGTGGTGTGGAAATTCCTGCTTATTTCCTTCTCCAACGAGAAAGGATCAACTTCACCAGGAATTTCAGCTCCCTTTGATCCAAGCTTTAGCGTGCAGCACTTCGCCCCTTGTATGCAAATCCTATATTAAAAATGAGCTTGATGGTGTTAGAACACCACCAACGCTTGAAAGAGAGAAAATGAGTCTCACTTCGGGCTTAGGCATTCTACAACATCAACGAGAACGATACTGAGGAGACAAAGCTTCAGTTAGGCAAAGGCTTGGGGATCATGAGTGAGACATGGATCTAGATCTAGATCTAGATCTAGGGTTTCGGGTCTGAATTCCAACAAATTGTATGGGTAGATATGCTAGGTTAGGGGATGTTGAACAGAGTGTGAGTGCAGGGTGTTAATTAGAATGTATGAGGGGAAGCACACTTATAAAGGATCTAGATGCCTGAAAGGGAGGGACAAAGACCTGTATTTACAGTATTTGAACTGGATTTTAGGGTTTGGATCTAGATTTGGCTGCCAAATCTGCCTAACAGACTCAGATTTGGGTTGGGTGTCACTTTGCGCCAGACCCATTGACATCTCAAGATACGTGCCATCTGCTGATTGAAAATTGGCCGATTCAGTTCAGAATCGGAATCGCCCCGATTCCCTAAATCGTTTTGAAAATCAATTCAGGCTGGTACCGATTCTGATAACATTGGTCAGGTCTAGATCTGCCCGCACCAGAACCGTCCAGAACACTAGGTTTGACCGTGTAAGCTTTATGACAAACACAGTTCGAACCCACACCTAGCCTGTTAACAGACTCTAATGTGGTCCTAAAGAATATAAACAGTAGTCTTAAAAAAATTGACTCACGTGAACCAGTTGGTTAATTAAGGTCTGTATATGACAAAGACCAACTAAAGTGGAGGCAAAAAGATATCCCAACGTGGGAGAAGCAAGGTACCTTGCTTTATACGATCATTGTGGTGTAGTGCTTTACAGCCTTGGGTGCACAAACCTCCACTCCATCTAAGTTTGTACTAAACTAAATTATCAAAAACTTCATCTGGGGTGGGGTAATGTATATTTTCATTAAAGAACCATGCTATTTGGGGTTGTCAGGTGACAACTTAAAGGCACACCAAATCCTCTATTAAGAAAATCAAATGCATGTTATATATAACTTGGCCCCTCTTTCCTTGACCCTTCCTCTATGCCGCGGGTTCTGCTTTAAAGTGAAGGCCAACAAACCTTTCGAAGTTTTTAGTCATACGAGGTTGATAAATTTTGATAAAAGAAAAAGAGTAGCTGGTCACTTTTTTTGTTGCAAATATGACTTTTTTCTTTGTGGGAAACGAAAAAACCAACAGCATCCAAAAATGAATACAGATAGAAATGGTAAATTAATGGACTGTAAATCTCGTTTCATAAGTTCAAACTTTTTGTTGGTTGTATTATCAGAAAATTATTATAATAAAAAGCTAATATCAAAGATATTAGAATCTTAACAAAATTGGCGTAATTAAATCATATATAGTAGTATATTTGTAAAATAAAGATTTATAAAACCATTATCTTTGACAGTAATCAACAATTAAATTAAGGCTATGGGTTGGGAACATGCACGGTTTTAGTCTGTTGCCAAAATATTGTTTTGCCAATGTGTGATGTTGAGAGATGGAGTTGCCAAAAACATAATATCGTGAAAGGTGTTGAAATTTGGTGTTGGGCCTGCCAACACCAGTCCCAACTTGTTTCAGCAACGCCACTACTGCTCCTAAACAGCAAGAGAGTATGAGAGATCAATGGCAGAAACCACAGCCAATTCAAGGCTCCCAAACATATTCTAAATGGGAAAGCCAAAAAGGCTAAAATTTCTTCATTCTAATACTTTAAACACAACATGATAGAATCACACTCCATTCAATTTGTGCAAACAATGACATTCAGTTTTATCGTGATTTTTTCAGGTCGACACCAACTTTAACTGTGCCATTACGTTATAAATCTTTCAAAATGAAAAAGATTAACTAGTATTTATGAAGACAAATGACATGCTAGCCATATTATAGTTGCTTTAATTTCTTTAGTTGGTATTTATTTTTTCCTCTCAACAAAAAATTCAAAGTGCTCCGTCCTAAATAAACTTAGATTGGCATATCTCCGGAAGAACGAATTGGGTGCATCTGTCTTTGTCGTTTCAGTGGGTATGCTAGAGAAGGACAAGTTTTAAAGTAATTATTGTGTACTAATGAAAACTAAATATTTTTCCCCAAATTGAGTGCTCTCTCTTAGATATCGATTCTTCTGTCACGCATGCTTTCCTATCTTACAATTTTTAGCAATTGATGAAATGCCAACATCAGAGATTGAAGAAATTGTCCTCGAGTCCCCTTGTTTGTTGATTACTGAACTTGGAAGTATCCTGTTTCTGCTTAGTCTTAGTGAATGATTGTAATCTTCCTCCTGTGAGACGTTGCAGTTGACAGAACTCTTGGAAGTACACAAAAAGATTAAGAAATTAAAAAACCATTGCTTTTTGTCTAAAACCCACAAACCCCACAATTATCGGTCATTAAGGAGAAAAAAGTGCCATCCATTTGTTTGAGAAGTTCATGATACAAACTTATTAATTTAATTAGTAGTGATTAAGAAACAGCTAGCCATAACATAAGGCCTCTCCTAGGTAACACCGCCTTAAATTTTTATGATGCCCGTCACCTCTTCAAAGGGTTACTTCAATTTACTGTCGTATCGTGTCTCCTTGTATATCATTCTCAATAAAAAACTTTGTAAAAATAACGTATCCCATGTTCTTTTTAAACGTGTCCATGTGGCATAGATTTAAAGCCGGTTCCATGGTCAATCATTCACAAAAAGTAAACCCCTTTGTGAAGAGGTACCAAACAAAACATCAAAAAGGCGCCCACTGGGATGCATGGGGTGGCCAAAACCACGAGCACAAATATCTTCCAGCCTTTTGCTTTTTACCCAAGTGGAGCCATCTTTAAATCCCCCCCCCCCCCCCCCCCCCACCCACTCACCATCTCTCACCAATTAACTCCAGCCACCACTTGGTTTTTCACTGTTCCCTCCGACTTTTCCCTTTGTCTCCATGCTTAAACTGTCCATTTACCGCTCTCAACTTTTCCAGTTTTTTAGAGAACTCTCAACTTTTCCAGTTTCTCTCCTCATTTTAACCCCTCTTACCTTTTTTTTTTGCCTTTAAACTTTTTTCTTTACTGTTACTACTACTGCTTTCCTTCCCTCTATAAATTGCCCATTTGCTGCTCCCATTGTTCGTCATGATGAGCTCCCAGTTTTCCCTATTATTTTCTTGTTGTGGGCTCTTCCTCTTTCACTTTCACTTCTCTCAATTCAACCAAAATCTCACCAAAGAAAATGAAGAACAAAGCATCTAAGTTATTGAAACAGGCATGGACCATAGTGGGTGAAGTAGTAAAGTCCAAAACCAGTGCTGTGAAGAGCAAAGCCGGGACGGTCCGGACCCGTTTGATAGTCTTCAGCCTGGTAAGAAACAAGAAGTTTCTTCTCAGCACAATCTTTCACAAAATACACGCCCTGCTTGGTCATGAGAAGGCAGAGCCTAATGATGAAAGCAATGCCGTTGTAGTTTATAATCCCATGATGGCAGAGGCCACTGTGGAGCAGTGCTGTGAGTTGGTTGACGAAGAGGACGACTATCCGGATTTAACTCACTCCCTCTTCGATTCTGAGGAGATGGAGCTCGAAAACCAGGACCTGTCTATAGTTGAGATTGTGAAAAAATCGGTCGACTCCGCCGACGACTTCGTCCTGGAGGACGAGATCGATCGCGTCGCGGATCTTTTCATCAAGAGGTTCCATAGGCAGATGCGGATGCAGAAGCAGGAGTCCTTCAAGAGGTACCAAGAGATGCTTGATAGGAGTGTGTAGTTATATTACAAAGAAGGAATTGCCCTTCTGAAGAATGCTCGTGGCCGTCTGCTTAACCAAGCGATTAGTTTGAGACGATTTAGTTTTAGTCTAGAACTCAGAGGACTTGCCTCTCTTTGAGGCTAAAAAGGACTATGAAAGCTTGCTGCTTATGAAATCTTGAGACACTTGACTGCATGGAGTTCCATGTGAATATGAGATCCGGTTGGTCTGGGTTCTTAGCTATGAGAGACTTTGTTCATCCATAACATAGACTAGGTCTACCAAATCATTCTCTGATAACTTTGTAGTTTCTTAATGGAATAAAAGTTATAATCCATACTTCAGCTATTTTCATTCCTCACTGATCTCATTATGTAAGTTCCCGCCCTTGCCTTTTCTTTAGGTATATTGATTACTTGGCGTGTAGGTTGGCTCTTTGATGTATTAGTGAAAAGCAGGTTGTGATAGCGGATGATTTGAGGGGTAGAACCGAGAGGAAACCTATGAACTATCATGTAGAAATCATTGGCTTATGGTTGATAATGAGCAAGTCTATGCTTCTAAAGTTTTTGTAGTGAAAAGTTTCAATTTTTTTTCATCCGAGGACGCCTTTACCAACCTCAAAGGAACCACAATATCCAATAATACCAGAAATAAATTGTCAATTATGTATATGAGTCACTAAAATATGAAAACTGAAAACATGAGAACTAATGTGTGAAGTGCGATTTTCATGATTTTTTTGGTTCTTTTATCTTGAATTTAACGGTACATATGCTATCTACATGCTTGGTTTTATAAGAACCCACTATTGAATCATACGATTTAAGAGATTTTTTTAAGGCTTTAAAATCAATGGCTCATAATCTTCATAAATATTCAAGCATTCAAAAATTATATTTTTTCATAAAAAATACACTGTCCTATTGATTCTTAGCAAATTCACTGTGCCAAGCACATCCAGATGGTTGGATTTGCCAAAAAAGTGTTGAAAATGCACATAATTTTAGTTCTCATATTTCAGTTCTTATATTATATAAATGTGTAGAGAGAGAGACGGTTGAAGAGCGAAAGCCCAAGCGATCAGGTGCAATCACATTGCACAGCAATACTGTGCTGCTGCCCCCACCACCCGCCACCTGTTGTTGGTCCCTACACTACCGGCAACTAAAGTACGTGGGGCCCACAGGTTGTACAGGACAGATAGCAGGCGGTCATTTTGCATTGCACCAAAAGTAAGTTTGATGACGAGGTTCCTTTTGATTTAGAAGTAGGTAATCTCCAGGTGGGGTCACCGACACCCAAGCCCCTCATGGAGCCCACCAGTGAAAGACACCTGTATACTCTCTGTAACGAAGGGGCCAGCACCTTCTCCCCACGCTCGCCGCTACCATTCGGATGAGTCAGGCAGGTGTATTTCAAAGCAGTTTTTTTTTCAAAAAAAACATATTAATTTTTTTTTTCTTTTAAAGGCAAGCTGAGTTAGGCAGACCCTTCCAGTTATAGACCTGCAACGTCCCAACACAATGTGACGTGCACTACTAGCTGATCCTACCAAACAAGGAGAGCCCCTGTTGGTTAATTAACGTATTAGAAATTATCACAAGGCATTTCAGCCTTTTCTTGCTTTGCCTACACATCCAACAACCTCCGTCCCATTAAAATTGGAAAAGTAATATTGATACTTAGGGATAGATACGGATCAGATATTTGTTCCAAATCGAACATGTTATTGTCATAATAAAATCCTTAATATTAAAAATCAAAATCAAAATCTAATCTGATTATATTTTTTTACACGTAAAGAGTCTTTTTCTTTTTCTTTTTTACCATACTCTAGTATTGCTAATATCAGATTTATCTTTCATATCCTAATTCTACCCTTCTCATTATATATGATTCAGATATGGATTCAGATTCATATCCACTGTTTTCATTTTGGATTTGGAGCCATTATGTATCTGATCTGTTTGCAACCTTGTTGAGTGTTGATCTCTCTCTCTCACACTATTTTAAGATCCTTTATGTTGTCCAAACCTCCTCCGACGGTACTATTGGCCCTCTTCTAGTATGGGCTATTGATCAATCTCAAGTCAGAGCTATGCAATCTAAGTTCACTAATGCTGAAATCATTTCGGCTATCAACACACTACAAGAAAATACGTTGTTAGCGACGGACTTTAGCGATGAAAGTATTTCGTCACTAATTAGCGACAGATTAACAAGCAAAAACCATCCGTCGCTATAATGAATGAAATTTACGAAAATAGCGACAGAAGATACCCCGTCGCAAAAACCGTCGCTAATTAGCGACAGATTTTGTGACGTATTGTTTTGTCGTAACGGCCGTAACATTTGGCGACGTCGTTTGCGATGAAATATTTTCCGTTGCTAATTAGCGACGGCATTGGCGACGAAATATATTCCGTCGCTATGTTCGTAGATTTGATTTACGTCGGCTTAGCGACGGAATTAATCTGTCGCTAAGCCATCGCGAAATTTTGAATAACCCTAATCCCAGACAACTTTTCCTTTTCTTCTTCCGCCGTTCGCCATTCGCCCGTTCCCGCCGTTCGCCCGCTACCGCCGTTCGACCTTCGCCGGTCCCACCGTCCGTCGTTCACCGCGTTTTCCGACAGGGGGTTAACCCCCTGCCTTTTTGGCAGGGGGTCGACCCCCTGCCTTTTTGGCAGGGGGTCGACCCCCTGCCTGTTCCGGTAGGGGGTTAACCCCCTGCCTTTCCGGCAGCGGCTTAACCCCTTGCCGGAAAGGCAGGGGTCGACCCCGACAGGGGGTCAACCCCCTGCCGGAACAGGCAGGGGGTCGACCCTTTGCCTGTTCAGGCATGGGGTCGACCCCCTGCTGTTCCGGCAGGGGGTCGACTCACTGCCAGAAAGGCAGGGAGTCAACCCCCTGCTGTTCTGGTAGGGGGTCAACTCACTGCCAGAAAGGCAGGGGTTCGACCCCCTGCCGAAACATGGGGTCGGTTAACCCCCTATGTTCCGTAAGGGGGTCGACCCCTTGCCAGAACAACAGGGGAGTCGACCCCCTGCCGGAACAGCTTCGTTTTTTTTTTGTGGTGACTTCATTTTAAAACAATGTTTTTTTTTGCAGATTTTTCAACGGAACCAGCTTGTGATCAGCCACCTGTGGTAAGTAAGTAAAAAAAATAATGCAAATCGGGTAAATACCCGTGGTGAGTAAGTGATGCAAGCGTATCACATGTTATTTAATTTATTAGATGTAACACTTTATTGTTCACACACTCACTTAGTTATTGATATTTAGGGTTGCTTTGTTGGAGTTCGGAGATCATGCTGAGCATGATTTTAATGTATGAATATGGAAGTGTTCTTATTTTTTGAGTACGGAGTCCATGCTAGGCATAGTAGTAGTTAGTGAAATATTGAAGTGTGTTTATTGCAGGTACATGTTTGCCATTTGTTTGATATGAATGATTACAATATATTGCAATGTTTGATGTAATTGTATCCATGCTTGCATGTAGTTACTTTTAATTTGATTATGGCTTCCATGTGAAATTGTATAATGAAGGCATGCTTCAAATGATTGTATCGTGTCATTAATAGTTTGCACATGAAAATATTAAGTTATCAATGCATGCATCAAAATTCTTGTTATTGTATGACATCATATATTGCATGATAAATTTGATATTTTCTTCATCATAGCATTCTGATGGTTCTCTTTTAATTCGTTAGGTTATTATTCGTAACATCATAAGAAAATGACTGCAAACCGTGAATGGATGTATCGTAGGATAGTGAACAATGAGTTATCGCATGAATATATGGATGGTGTTGAAAGTTTTATTGAATTTGCAACGGCAAGTGTCAGTACAGTGGATCCCACAGGTCGGATTAGGTGTCCCTACAAAATTTGTAAGAATAATCGATTTGTAGAACCTCATGGCGTTAAACATCAGCTATACAAGAAGGGTTTTGTCAATGATTATCAGAATTAGATATTTCATGGAGAAGAATTTAAAAACAATTTTGAAGCACGGGTGAATGTGGTGCACGATAATCCATATATGGATTTGATATTTGATGTTGCAGGAACAAAACTGGGTTTTGCTATGAGTCCTAGTGATGTAAGAACTGCCATACATGAAGAATCACCAAACGATGCAGCTAGTAGATTTTATGATTTACTTAGAGATGCTGATGAGCTACTTTGGAACGGTTGTGAGAGTCACACTATCTTGTCTACAGTTATTCAACTTATAAATTTGAAGTCCGAGTATAATTTGAGTCAATCATGTTTTGACCGTTTGTGCATGATTGTGAAGATTATGTTGCCCAAAGATGATAAATTGCCACAAAATTTCTATCATGCGAAAGTTATGGTCAACGCTCTAGGTATGGGGTACAAAAAGATTGTTGCTTGTCCAAATCACTGCATGTTGTATTTCAAGGAGCAGAAAAACAATATATCACGCCCGTCATATGGGCATCCTCGATTCAAGCCAAAGACAAGAGACAATGGTAGTACGAGATCAAAGGAAGTTTTATACAAGTCGCTCCGCTACTTTCCTATCACTTCTAGATTGCAGCGATTGTATATGTCTTCAAGGACAGCTAAACACATGAGATGGCATGCAAATAAAGTTTGACATGATGAAAACAAGATCACGCATCCTGTTGACGCTCAAGCTTGTAAGCACTTTGATCATACTCATCAGA
Organism: Nuphar pumila; assembly: GCF_984573655.1. NCBI lineage: Eukaryota > Viridiplantae > Streptophyta > Magnoliopsida > Nymphaeales > Nymphaeaceae > Nuphar > Nuphar pumila. The sequence goes on along the minus strand of NC_143252.1, from coordinate 100,813,152 downwards.
ACTTCGCAATGGAAGTGCGAAATGTTAGACTCGGTCTATGTACAGATGGATTTAATCCATTTGGGGGTAGATCAACTCCATACTCATGCTGGCCAGTATTTGTAACTCCATACAACCTTCCACCAAGCTTGTGTATGAAACGTTCAAATCTTTTCTTATCTCTGTTGATCCCTGGTCCGACCTCACCTGGCCAAAATCTTGATGTATATTTAAGGCCATTGATTGATGAACTAAAAGTACTGTGGGATAATGGTGTTGCCACGTACGATGCCAACAAAAAACAAAATTTCAACATAAAGGTTGTTGTTCTATAGACAATCAGTGACTTTCTTGCATATGGTATGCTATCTAGTTGGAGCACACATGGGAGGTTGGCATGTCCGTACTACATGGAGGATTCCAAAGATTTTAGATTGATGCATGGAAGGAAGCCTTGCTGGTTTAAGTGCCATCGTCAATTTCTACCCAGCGACCATCCGTTCCGACGACAAAAGAATGCGTTTAAAGCAGGCACAACTGAAATGGAAGGTCCATCCACAAGATTGTCTAGCATAGAGATTCTAAGAAGATTGCAATACTTTCCAGATGTATTAACAGATGCCCGCAGTCCTACACCCTTCCATGGATTTGGGAAGGATCACAATTGGACGAAGAAATCTATTTTTTGAGAACTACCGTATTGGCCGACCCTATTGATACGACATAATTTGGATATGATGCATGCGGAGAAAAATGTGTTTGATAATGTGTTCAATACAATGATGAATGTTAAAGGGAAAATGAAGGATAATTTGAAGGCCCGTATGGATTTAAAAGTAATATGTAAAAGACCAGAATTGGAACTCAAAGAGTATAATGGCAAAATACTGAAACCAAAGGCAAAGTACGTGCTTGGACCTGATAAAATAAAACATGTATGTCAATGGTTGAGACAATTGAGATTTCCAGATGGATATGTCTCTAACATTGCTCGGGCTGTGAAGATTGACGATGGACAATTATATAGGTTGAAGAGCTATGATTGTCATATCTTTATGCAACGATTGATACCCCTAGCATTCCATGATATGTTAGACAAACCTATATGGAGGGTATTGTCTGAGTTGAGTGGATTTTTCAGAACATTGTGTGCATCGGAGGTCGTAGTATCAGACGTAAAGAATCTCGAGGACTCTGTCATCACCACTGTTTGTCTGCTAGAAAAGATATTTCCGCCAACATTTTTTGATGTTATGAAACATTTGATCATACATCTGCCATATGAACTAAGGGTTGGTGACCCTGTCCAATATCGATAGATGTACCCATTTGAAAGGTATATGTTTTTTTATATTTGTCTCTTTAATAAAAAATATTTAAAATTTAAAATATATATTTTTGTCAGATGCATGTTCGACCTCAAAAAAAAGGTTCGTAATAAAGCAAGAGTAGAAGGCTCTATTTGTGAGGCGTACACTTTAGAAGGGATTTCAAATTTCTCATCTATGTACTTCGAACCTCACATTCCAACAAGTTACACATGCCCGCCCTGTAACGATGATGAAGAACAACTGTAGCTGACAAGCTGTCAATATTTCAACCACTTGGTCATGCATTTGGTAGTTGCCGATCAAGGCTCTTGACAGATCGAGAGCAAGACGCAACACACATCTATATTTTTTTTAATTGCTCAACGATCGACCTATACATCGAGTAAGTATATGTAGACGCAACACAATTATAAATCCTTTTATGTTCTATACATGGATACATGACTCGATAATATAAGTATTTATGGTTTGCAGACGATTTGATCTAGAGTTGCGAAGAGAAGTTTCACATCTCACTGATGCAGAAGTACAAAAAGAGCGTGAAACTAAGTTTGTGGAGTGGCTGAAACAGTTGGTAAAGAAGCTAACATAAATTTTGTACTTGTAAACAATACTAAGTTACTTAATTGGTCGTGATCACAATCATTGTTTATGTCTGTGCATAGGTCCGCCATGGTGATGTTAAAGATCAAGGAATATGTGATTTAGAAAATGGTCCGACCAAAGTTGTGCAATGCTACAATGGGTACATCGTAAATGGTTATCGATTTTATACAAAAGATTACGGTATAAACAAATCAATGATGAATAGTTGCGTGTGTGTAAAGGGTAGCAACTATGGTGAAAATGAACATGATTACTACGGTGTTATAGATGAAATAATGGAGTTGACTTACTTAGGCATAAATAACAGGGTAACTTTATTCAAGTGTCATTGGTTTGATCCAACTGCAACAAGACTCGACAAAACTTCAGGCATTGTGGAGGTGAATCATAAATCCAGGTTTGAAACATATGAGTCATTCATATTAGCCTCGCAAACTCAACAAGTTTATTATACTTCATATCCGAGTATAAAAAAGTCAGATAGAAATGAATGGTGGACAATTTGCAAGGTGAAGTCCAAACTATACCCTGAGTATGATCAGTTACAGGAAGACAAGTTGGCTGAAGACAGAAATTACTATCAATCAGATGATATCTATGACTTCACTTATGGTCACGATGTTGCGCATGATATGCATGTCATATCTCCATTGGCCGATGAAACATTCATAGAAGAATGTGATCCAAATGATATACCAAGTGGATGAGTAAATAATGAAGAAGAAGAAGAAAGTCAAACAAGTGACGAGGAATAATTCTCAAGCTAGTGAGCAAAATCTTGTAATACAAACCTCTATTTGATTGCATTGCAATACTTGATGTGAATGATTTGAATTATTTGAATGTATTGTATACTTGATGCGAATGAATGAGTTGTATTGCAATACTTGATGTGAATTAATGACTTTATTTGAATGTATTGTAATACTTGATGCAAATGATTTGAATGCATTGCAATGAATGATGTGAATGATTTGAATTATTTAAATGTATTGTAATACTTGATGCGAATGAATGAGTTGTATTGCAATACTTGATGTGAATGTCTTGAATTATTTAAATGTATTGTAATACTTGATACAAATGATTTGAATTATTTGAATGCATTGTGATACTTGATGCGAATGATTTGAATGAATTACAATGCTTGATGTGAATGATTTGAATTATTTAAATGCATTGTAATACTTGATGCGAATGAATGAGTTGTATTGCAATACTTGATGTGAATGACTTGAATTATTTGAATGTATTGCAATACTTGATACGAATGATTTGAATTATTTGAATGCATTGTAATACTTGATGCGAATGATTTGAATAAATTACAATGCTTGATTTGAAGGCATTGCAGTACCTGATATGAATGATTTGAATGCATTGCAATACTTGATGTGAATGAATGACTTTATTTGAATGTATTGTAATACTTGATGTGAATGATTGTAATGTATTGTAATACTTGATGCGAATGATTTGAATGCATTGCAATGCTTGATGTGAATGATTTTAATGCATTGCAGTACCTGATATGAATGATTTAAATGCATTGCAATACTTGATGTGAATGACTTTAATGTATTGTAATACTTGATGTGAATGACTTGAATTATTGTAATACTTTATGCGAATGATTTGAATATATTGTAATACTTGATGCGAATTATTTGAATGTATTGTATGACATATGTTATTTGTTAAAATATGGTTCGTGGAGGTTACAGTGGTCGCTCATTCAGTAGTAGCCAGGCCCATCCTTCATCTTCATGGGCTCCTGTGATAGGTATATCATTTAACTAATTAGATGCTTGATTAATTGAAATGCGCATTCTGAGAATTTCTAACGTATTTTTTTACAGATGATGTTGCGCCTGTACACGACCCACCTACATCAGTTGATCACACAAGTCAGAAGGCAACACAAGAAACATGCTCTTCTCAGGCTGGCACAAGAAGACTCATTCGAATAATGTATATCGATAATCGACTGTAAGTATTTTGTTTTCAATTATTGCACATCTTATAAATATTTTATAATGATATTTACTATGTACCAATTCATGTGCAGCATGAGGTTTGAGCCACAAGAAGTAGTACGCGAGATTAGGAATTCACTTCTTCAACATGTACCAGGACCAGTCGCTCAATGAAAAGAGTATCCAAAAGAGGTGATAGATAGATTGTGGTCCTCATTCACGGTATACAGTTGTTTCTCATAATTAATGTATTTCCTATTTAAATTTTTTTTAGTCATGTCTACTAACTTTTTGAAAATATTTATAGGCTTCGAATCGCTTCGCAACTACGGTGGAGGAAAATGATGCAAGGAAGGTGTGGCAGAAGGTGGCTGCCAATCGATTTGCAGACATGCTGCACAATATGAAGACTGCAGCAAAAAAAACATCTGGCGGAATAGATGATCCACTAGAGTGGAAGGGCCATGACCCTATTACTATCAGGAGAGATTATTGGGAAAGAATGTGCGATAAGTGGGTGGTGGATGCATTTCGAAATCGCTCTGCGAAGGCTGCACAAAATCGAGCGAAAATGCCCGAAGCCCATCTACACACAAGTGAATCTAAGACATTTGAGAGCCACCTGAAGAAAATAGTAACTCATCAATATATAATATTAATTTTATAAGTATTATTGTAAACTTGTTAACTAAATCTTTTATCATTTAACTTCACAGGAAGCAGAAAAAGGATACATTGTACCATATAAGGATGTGTTTGTTGAAACCCATAAACGGAAGACCACGAGAGACTTTGTATCAGAGAAGGCGAGAACGACAACGGTATGTATTTATTCTATTAATAATCATTGCAATATACAAGTTATCATAATGTCATCATTAATTATTAATGCATACTTTAAAAATTATTTTGTAGGAAGCATACGAGCAACAGATGGTAGAGCGATATGGCGATGACGCTACTCAACATCCATCATTTGATCCAGCAGCATGAGTGACTGCAGCAGGTGAACCCAAAAAGGATCGTGTGTTCGGGTTTGAGAGTAATATGAACACTTCACATGTTATTGCTTCTTCCAGTTACGGCTCATAGGCTTCTTCCGCCACCATAAGCTCCAAGCAGCAGCCTATTCTTTCCGATGATGATGTACGCCAGATCGTTAAGGACATAATGCGTGACTGCTTCCATGAAACCGTCGCCGACGTTCTTCGAACTGAGTTCAACACTTTTTTGCTGAACAGGGGAACTTCGATTGCAGGTCCCTCTCAGGTATGAAAGTTTCATGCAATATATTGCATGTCGTTAGATTTCATGTAACTTTGATTGCCTTAACATATTCAGTTTTTGTTGACTGCCTTAGAACACATATGAGCATGCTAGAATCACATATTCAATTTTTTGACTGTTGTAGAACATGTTGAGAAACTCTGTTTTGATGTCACATAATATGATACACTGTCTTATTTAAATGTCATATGATATGATAATATGTCTTCTTGAAAAATGTTATATAATGACTGAATATGTTTTGCCATATATCTAACTAGTATTTGATGCAAGGATATCTCACTCAAAAAGAATGGAGACCTCTTGTTCAAGTACAACTATGATGCAATCATACTCCATGAAGAAAAAGCTTGTTGAGCCATGCACTCCTAAAGACCATCTAAAAGAGATCGGCTTCCTCAAGATGAAGATTTTTTCTTCTTTAGAGTCATTTGTAACAGAACCTTCAGAAGGATGCATATTGCATATTACATACTCACTCATAAAAGCTATTTCATAAAAGTATACGATAGTTTCAAAAAGCTCCTTTTTGAAAACAAATAATTGTACCTTCTTACAACCCTTTATGAAAAAGGTATTTTGACATGATTTCAAAATGTAATAATTGTACCTTATATCATATACAAGACAACATGAAAAGAAATGATTTCAAATATAGGAAAAAGACAAAACTTGAAATCGGCTACACAAAGAAAACAAATATAATATGTTTTGAAAAGACTCTAGTTACCTTCTTTAAAGAAATGATTTCAAATATAGGAAAAAGACAAAACATGAAATCGGCTACACAAAGAAAACAAATATAATATTGGTTTTGAAGAGAGAGCCTCACAACTGGACCACTTATTTGGGTTCGCGCCCCCCTACCACGTACCTAAGGGCCATAGTCTGAGGTATATCGGTAGGCGCTCAAGGATGTTAGGAAACCTTTACCCTAGAACCAGAGAATTATTTCTATGCCACGTACTTCGAGCTTTGGCTTGAGTATATCGGCATACCTTGATTGGAATCAGATGATCTAAACCATAGAGTTAGGATTAAGGTCCTATCAGCTATTTCAAATATTGCATTTACAGTCAGCCTTTAGGGAATACTATGTGCGTATCTTTGTTTGTGCAACTATGATTGTGTAATATTTCCTTGTATTCTCCTATATATATCGAGCCTTTTCAAAAACCCTGGGCGTACTATTCAAAATTTCTCTGTATTTTCAAAAACCCCAGGTATATACTTTTCCTTTACCTACATTCTTTTCTCTTTTGTGTCAATTTTTTTTTAAAAAAGACCTGGAAATTCTTTTTTCTAAATCCCTTGATCTTTCAAAAATTTCCAGGAGTTGTGTCTGTCCTCTCTCTCATCAAAGTCTGTCTGTAAGTCCTGCATTCTATCTGACTCTCTTCCTCTTTTGCCTCAGTATCATTCTGATGGCATCCGAATCTCTCAATGCTATCTTTTCCAGGGATCATGTCTTCTATCAAATAAAGGACGGAACCCCGGATCATCGGGTCATCCAGTCTCGTTCCTTCTTCCCTCGGTGGTATTATTCCTGGTTCGCTACCTTCTCGCGTATGTTCCCAGACCACTTGGATGATTGTGGATTGGAGATGACATTGGCAGTTGGCAAGCAAACCGTCAACGGCAGTCTGATTCAAGTTATGACAGAACGGTGGAATCCACGTACCTGCACATTTTGGTTTCCATGGGGAGAGATGACTCTGCTAATGGATGAGTTCAGTGACATCATGGGATTGCCAGAGCCAGCTGGTCAGCCAGATGACCCGGTCGAGCAGCAGTTCTTGATCAATGTCAAGGGGATAGATGTTCGAGAAGCATTAGCCAGAGCTACAGGGAGCAGATCTTGGCCTCTCACGGAGATCAACAGAAGTCAGTTCATCGACCTGTTTGGACTCTATCGCAAGTATGGGGCCTATGAAGAAGTCGATACCTTGTCTCGAGCAGCGAAAGAAAGAATTCAGCATGCCATGGTCCTATGCATAGTGGGACTAGCGTTCTTTCAGGATGGTCAGAATTTCATCGATGTCAGAGTCGCCCAACTCTTTCGAAGATGGGGAAGCAAGCAGATCCATCAACTTTCAGTATCCATGGCAGCTCTAGCGTTTCTCTATAGAGGCTTAGCTCATTTTGCCCTCGGAGAGACCATTTTGGTAGAAGGATGCACGTATGCCTTGCAGTCGTGGTTCCTGCGACATGTTCCATCAAAGGCCAGTTCCTTCAGGTTCAACAACAAGAAGCCAAAATCTATTGATCAATATCGAGCCTTGATCGAGAGTCTGCACCAGGAAGAGATCCTCTGGGACTATTTTGACAGACGAGAATCAGTTCCTTGCTACACTTATGCTCGTAGCAAGCGTTATAGATTGCTCGGCCCTTTCTTCTGCGTCGACTATCAGCCAGAGAGGTGTCTCAGGCAGTTCTCGCAGCGGCAAATTCGTGTCAACACTCGCTTCCCAACAGGCCGCATGCCAGAGTTCGACCTGCAATCGGATCAGTGGTCTGGGGCATACCATGTAACCAAATACACTTGGGACTCCTTCATTCCTTTGTCTATATTTCCTGGTCCTAATGTATCTTCAAAATATCAAGAATGGTGGCAAACTGTCTGCCCACCTTCTCTTTGTATTTAAATTTTATCATCAATAAAAATACAACTTTTTGTTTTGATAAAAAGCTCTTTATGGCCAAAATTTTAATTTGTTTTATATGGTCACGATCCTCGTGACGACCTCATCCCCGGTGATGAGACTCCTTTCTTATATTCTTCTTCGATTATCTCTCATCAAGATGGACGACCTCGCCTAGGTCATAAGGCGCATTTTTGTTACTAGAAAATGGTGACTCAATTATCGCAAAAATTGTGATGACCCAATCCCTGGTGATGGGATAACTTGTCTAAATTGTCTATCAATTCCTTCTTTCATGTCTTTTTCTCAAAAGGTCGCATTTTCAAAAATTCCTTCGGGCTCTAACCATTCCTCTATTTCTGCAGAAATCATCTGGCATTGTCAAAATGGTTCAAACCAGAGCTGGAAAAGAGACTGCTCCTCAACACAGTGACAACGAAATCGAAGCAATGGATTCTCCCAAATCGGCCAGGGGGAAGAATCAGAATCAAACCGATGATATAGACCCTGCCATGTACAACCTGTTCAAAAGAATGATGACCAAGATGATGTCAGAATAGGCTGAGGCCAGTCAGAAGGAGGTTGCTCCGAAAAGCAAACCAAAGAAGAAAACTGTGAAAAAACTGGTCAGGATCGTCAGAAAGAAAGTACAGCCTGACACCACTTCTGAAGAAACGAAATCATTTGAAGAGGAATCAGAAGAGGAAGAACGGTTTGTTTATCATCAGAATCCTCTGCCTATAAAGACTGCTGCAGAGCCCGAATCAATAAACAAGCCCATTCCGGCTAATGATCCAATGCAAGAGCAGATGAAAGAAATGAATCGGGCCATCAAAGATATCCAGGCCAAAAGCAGAGGCAAGCAGACCTACTCCAGTGAGGATTTTTACCATGGCCTGGATGGGGATGACAATCTGGAGAATCTCCCTCGCAAGTTCCTTAAGTTCGACGAAACAAGCAACCCTAAGGCTCATTTGGCCACTTTCTATGCTGAGTGCGGTCGTTTCAGGAAAGACAACCAGGCGTTATTCATTTGCTTTCCTCGCAGCCTAGAAGGTGTAGCGGCCAGGTGGTATGCAGACCACATTAATCCTATCGAACTACGAGAGTTCGATAAGGTCGTAAACTTGTTCAATGAGCGCTTCATGTTCAATGTTGAAGCCTCACCAACCCTCAATCATCTGTACAATCTAAAGCAGAGCGAGAATGAGAAGGCTAGCGAATTCATCCACAGGTGGAGAAGCACCTATAACAGAATGAAGGTTCCCATCCCAGAGGAGCACGCCTTACAAATCATTTTGAACAACTTTGCTCAGCCCCTGAGGAACCTCATTTCTACATCGCCCGCCAAATCATTCATCAAACTAATCGAGAGAGCCAAATGGCTCGAGACTGGCTTGGACAATGGTTTGTACGAAGGATATCCTTTTGTCAGAGGGAATCCTGATCAGAAGAAGAAGGCGCACGTTGCCTATTCTACAGAGTTCTCAGATCATGGCGGCAGTTCTAATAGTAAGAAGAGCAAGAAAAATCAAAACATAAATGCCGAGCATTCCAGAGCCGAAAGGACAAACTCCGCAACTCAGAAAGGAAAATTTGTCAAGCCACAACCTGTTCAATCAGCACCGCAGCCAGAAGCGAAACAACCGGAAAAGCCGAAGCACAAGGGTTGGAGTTATGACCGAGAGTTCACAGCTCTGGAGCAATCCCGCGAAGACATCTTGGAATATATGATGTCGAAGGGAATTATCAAACTCCCCAAGGTGGCGGACCCTCCCGTTGTTATGGGAAAATGAACTGACAAGTTTTGCAAGTTCCACCGGACTGTTGGACATGATACCGAGCATTGCTTTGTTCTTAAGAACATCATCCAAGACTGCATTGACAAGAATTTATTGATCGAGGATGAAGAAGAACAACCGAAAATCTTATCCAAGGAATTTCCCAAGCATTCAGCTTCAGTCGTGACGGAGCAGACATTCTCTCTTCGAGACAGCATCCAGCCGTGTTCTAGTCAGGACATTCAGGATCAGCATCAACATCAGGTCCTGGTCCTGCGTCAAGCACAGTCTTCCGCCAAGAGGGTGGATATTACTGCATTTCACAACAAAACAACCAAAGAACCAACAAAAGCAGCGACAGACATTTCCAAGATAGTTCCTAGGATTCCGAAGCACTTCGTCAAGGCAGCTTCGAAGAAAGAAGAGGCTTCAGGGTCAGTTCAGAAGCCAATCACTGCTCTATCCAACATTTCTATCCTAGATCTGACCCACGCTTCGCCCAAGCACCAGCAAGTGCTAGAAGACCTTCTAAGAAAGATCAAGGTCAAGCCTAGCACAACGCCGCAAGATATGGCTCAAATCGTCAATCAGGCCATGACAAACGCACCTATCACATTTTCTGATGAGGATCTGCCAAAGCCTTATTCTTTCCATAACAACGCCTTATATATAGTGGTGCGAACCAGGGGCATGACAGTCCCTCATGTGCTCGTCGATGGAGGCAGCAGCCTCAATATCTGTCTTGAGATGACGGCCAAGGCTTTGAGACTGAGAGAAGAGGAATATACCCTAGATCCGATCACGATCTATGGTTTTGACAACCACGGGCAGACAACCAAGGGGAAGATATTTCTCGAAATCTTTATCAATTATTCGGTACATACTGTGCTCTTCCACATAGTGAATGTGCCACCCACATACAATCTATTGCTTGGACACACTTGGATCCATAACGTCAATGTTGTCCCTTCAACCCTTCACCAATGTATCAAGTGGTCGAAGGGAGGCATGATCACTACGGTCCTAGGAGAGTATCCGGAAGAGCGACTCCCGCAGCCAATGATTCCTCGTCCTACTTTCACTGCCGACATCCCAAGCATCAGGGAAGTCGATGAAATCAATCTAAGTGAAAGCCTGGACATGCTAAAATTGAAAGATGTCCAGCCAACAGAAAGCGTAACGGCAGTAACCCAGTGGCAGGGGCCTCACATCTTCAAGTTAGGTGGGCGCCTCGACTGCACTTCCTTTCAGGATCACCCTCTCTTCCCTCAGTTCTTAAAAGCTAGGAGAGAGTTTGATCTTCTGATTAAACACGGTTATCAGCCCTTCAGGGGCCTGGGCAGCAATGAAGACGGCATTCTAGAGCTGATCGTCCCCACTCGGCATGTCGAGGGTACATGCTTAGGTTTCACAGAACAATCGTCCGGTAGGAAGACCACCTTCATCAAAGGAGCACAATGAAGACAATGCCAGTGTTTTTTGCTTCTTTTTTTTTTCTTTCTTTCTTCTACGTCATCTTGTAGGAGCACAAAATCTGCCCCAGTTTCCTTCTTTTTCATCAAAGCATATGTAAATATCAAGAACGTTCCAAATTAATAAAATTCCTATTTTTGGTGTACACAAATTCTTTGCTTATATCCTTGTCTATGTTGTCATTCTTTGTTTTTGTGCAAAAGGCTATTTTTAAATATCTTACCCTTTTCTCAAAAACCTTCTTTGCGTTTTCAGGATTGCCGGAATCATGACTCCTAAATCGCTCAAAAAACTCGTTATCAATACCAACTTTTCTCAAAATAAATCCAAACCAGCCAGGATCTACAAGACAAAGGCAGGGGCAGAAGTCAGCAAAGTGACAGGGCAGATCGAAGAGTTGACAGAATTCGACTCAGCGATTCAAGATTTGCCAGTATTCAGAAGCAGGATGAACCATCACCATTGGTTCAAGATCCAACAAAGGATGTCAACATCGGTTCGGAAGATGATCCGAAAATCCTCAAAATTGGTTCCGGCTTGAATTTAGATGAGAAGGAAAGGCTCGTCTATTCTCTCAAACAACATCAGGAAGTCTTTGCTTGGACTTATGAGGATATGTTAGGCTTAGACCCCAAGTTGGTCGAGCATCGCATTGTGCTGAAGCCAGATTGCAAACCAATCAAGCAGAAATTAAGAAAAATGGATCCTCGAGTAGCACCGCAAGTTAAAGGACTTGAAGAGCTGTTAAAAGTAGGATTTATTCGGACCATCGAATACCTAGATTGGTTGGCAAACATCGTGGCAATTCCCAAAAAGAATGGCAAAGTCCGGATCTGTATTGATTTCAGGGATCTGAACAAAGCAACTCTGAAGGATGATTATCCACTCCCCAAAATTGATCTTTTGATTAATAGCACGGCAGGCCATGCCATGTTTTCCTTTATGGATGGATACTCAGGCTACAATCAGATTAAATTGGCCGCTCGTGACCAATCCAAAACTTCCTTCACCACGCCTTGGGGCACATTTTGCTACACAGTCATGCCGTTCGGGCTAAAGAATGCTGGGGCAACCTATCAGAGAGCAATGACAGTTATCTTTTATGACCAGATGCACAAGAACATGTATGCCTATGTGGATGACATCCTGGTCAAGTCAAAAGAAGGAGAGGATCATCTTGGTGCTCTCAGTCAAGTCTTTGAAAGACTTATTCTCTACAAACTGAGACTCAATCCACAGAAATGTGTCTTCGGAGTGGAGTCAGGCAAACTGCTTGGCTATATGATCAGTAAGAAGGGCATAGAAGTGGATCCTGTCAAGGCAAAGGCAATCATTGATATGCCGCCTCCCACTAATCTTAAAGAACTGCGAAGCCTTCAGGGTCGCATTCAGTCTATTCGATATTTCATCTCAAATTTGGCCATGAGATGTGAACCCTTCAATCACTTATTGAGAAAAGAAGTGAAGTTTGAGTGGGGATCAGAATGTCAGCTCTCATTTGAGTGCATCAAGCAGTATCTCCTCAATCCACCAGTTTTGAAGCCACCAGAACTTGGAAAGTCGCTTCTCTTGTACATCTTCGTCAATCACAATGCTTGTGGCGGATTTCTTTCGCAGTACGAGGAAGGCAGCCAGATAGAGCATGTCATCTACTACATCAACAAGACCTTCATCTATTATGAGAAAAGATACTCTCAAATGGAAAAGACATGTCTAGCCTTAGTATGGATGTGTCAGAAGTTGAGACATTATCTGTTGGCATCAGAAATCAAAATTCTGTCAAGACTTAACCCTCTCAATGTTATCATCGCAAATTTTTTACTTTTGCGAGTCAAACTGACCTTTGAAAAAGATTTTGAAAATAACTCACCTCCGTTTTAAAATGCGGGAAAATTCTGAAAAATGGGACTCGCCTGTCGGTACGAGGTTCAACCGTTCCTGGCGCCTTTACCAGGGGTAATTGAACCAATGATCAATTGTATGTTTAACTTTATTCAACTTGTCTAAATCATGTTCTATTTCCTAAATGCACAAAGAATCAGGCATGTGCTATGAATTTTCTGAAAATGCATATTTGAAAACATGATGTTTGCTTTAAGATTTGAAATACTTGGAAATTTTTGGAAAAGATAACACTTGGAAAATCGTGAATCATGATTGAGATGCTGTATTTGAGAAAGTGAAAATCGATTTCTGAAGAATCTAGAGGTTTTTGTGAAAATCGATTTTGAGAAATGTGAAATAGCTTTGAAAAACTTGATTTCTGTGAATTAGAACTTGGAAATTGAAGCTATAACTTGGAAAATCGAATTTTGAACTTTGAAAAATACTTGAAATATCATTTGAAAACTTAGAGTTTTGAGAAAATCGATTTTAGAATAAGACTTAGAAATTTTGAGAAAATTGATTTCTCTGAATTGAAATTGGAATTTGCAAATGAATGAATTGAATGAATATGGATTTGAAAGACTTGATTTTGAGGAATTGAGAAAATTCTTTTGTATTTTGAGAAATGCAGTGCATTTTGAAGTTAGCCTAAGAGTGTAGGCTGAATGTGGCTAATACAAAAATTACAAATCCGGGTCTCATTTGTATTCTGACTATGGCCATAAATACAAATTCCACCGAGTTTGTCAACTCCATAAGAGCTAGTGCACGTGCCATTCGTGTAGACCATAGTGAATTGGTAAAAATATGCATGAATTGGCAAACATAACAGTTATATATCAAAGCTTAAAACTATATGCAATGTATCCTATTCTAAGCAGGAATTGAAATTCTTATTCCAAAATTAACATTTAATTTACATCACTAATCAAATTTAAATACAGGAATTTAAAATAAAGTAAAGTCTTCAATGTTTCTGCAAAACTAGAAAACTTGTTAGTGAAGATATGTTGGCTTTTCTAGATTTATCCAGTAATATCTAGAAATTACTGGATTTTGCTAGACATAATCCTTTTTGCCATGATTCCCTTAAATCAAAATGATGAAATATGAAATAAGATTGAATAAATAAGGAAGATAAGATATGAAATTTCGAAATTGGGTTCAAAATAACCAAAATACCCCGATAGCAAGGCTATGGCCTTGAAATCAGGGTTTTCAGAAAGATATTTTATAAAATGCAACTTTTGAAAGTCAAATGAAGATAAATCAAACTAAATATGATATGACATGATTTAAAATATGAAAATTAGGGTTTAGAATTTCGAAATTTAGGTCAAATGACCAAAATGCCCCTAATAGCAAGACTATGGCCTTGAAATCAGGGTTTTTTGAAATAGATTTTGGTAAAAACTTGGGATTTATGATTGAAATAAACATAAAATCAAACATGAAACATCCTAATATGATTATAAACATGAAAAAAACCCTAAAAACATGAAATTACACATGAAAATCAAGAAATATCACAAATATCATGATTTTGGCAGTGTTTTTGGATCTTTCAGGTACCCTGTTTTGCAATTTGATCTATTTAAACATCAAATGAATTCCAAATTTCATAAAAATTGGCACCCGCCCTTATTATAACCCTAAAATCAGATTGATATCATAAAAATAAATTTTTGACGTTATTCTAATTCAAATATTGCATTAAAACCCTAAAATAAGCTATTTTCAACCATGTTCATAGACCAGTTCCAATGTTAGACCCGAATCATGAGTCAAACTACCATAAAAATTTTTGAAATTTTACAGAGGTAAACTAGACAAAAAAACAAAGATTTCTCAGTTTACAGATTAGAAAAAACATCTTCGGTTAGGGAGAAACCCTTCCGGCAATCGGAACTAAAATTTAACAAATCTAACAGGGGTTAAAACAGCTACTTCGGATTGAAAATACATAAATAAATAGCAAACCTAATAATTTTTTTTTGAAATTTCATCAGTAAATAGTAGACCTTAAAATAATGAAACTCCTTTTTTACAGATTATGAATCGAATCTACGGTCTGAGATCTATGATCAACACAAGTCAGATTAGGGTTTTGGTAAACCCTAACGAGTTTTAAATTTAAAATCAGATTCTATGACAGAGGAAAAAAACTAAACAGAGATAAAAAATTCCCAAAATTTCACAGTAAATAGATATCATCAATATAAATCCATGGCATTTTACAGATCTCAAATTGGACCTAGGATGAGAAAAATACCATAACAGCAAGTTACCTTTCTAATTTTAACAATGATTTTAAAGTTTTAAAAACTCGATTGTATGTCCGATTTTTCTGACAGGGTTACCGAATTCCAAAACCTCTGATGTTTTTACAGTAACTCAATCACATATGCACGTATCACATATAAAAAAATCAGACATTAACAATAAATATTTCAATCTGAAACAACATGCTCTTTTCTGTTCTAAACTAAAAACACACAGAAATCTAAGAAACTTAAGAAATCATGCATTAACTAATGAAAAACAATAAAATAAACACTAAAACAGTAAAATAAAAATTATTTCTATGCTGAAAAACGTGTAATAAACATAAACAAACACATAAATAAATAAAACTTAGGGAATCGATGACTGAAATTTAATTTTACCTTTAAAAGCATGGATTTAACCCATTAAAAGGGTAAATCACATGTTTTATTGGTTAATAATGCAAAAGACAATGCTAAAATCGATTCTAATGGATTAGAATCCCTGTAAAACATAAAAAATAGAGTTAAATTATCTTCTTAGACTGTTCTTAATGGTTCTTGAGGTTGAATCATGGTTGAATCTTCATAAGAAGGGGGATCCAAGGCTAAATCCATGCTTAAACTAATAAAAACACTAAATAAAACATTAAAAATTGAAGAAAGTATTTACCTTGGAGTTGCAGCAATGGAGGAAGGGTTGGAGAGGAGAGAGAAGCTCCAAGATTCAAAGGAGAGAAGCCTCAGAAAATCGTCCCCCCTATAACCTCTATTTATAGTATTTTTTTTAGGTTTTAAAAATCAACAATTTTGAAAACTTTGGACTCTCTAAGGGGGGGGGGGGGGCGATTTTTGGGTGGAGTTACCTATATGCCCTTGACCTAAATTATCTTAATTAATCCCTAATTAACCCTTAGCTAATCCTAAGAATCCCCCAAATGTGATGCCACTTGGCATTTTCTCACATTGGGTTTTTAAAGTTCTTTAAAAACCTTTAAAAACACTAGTTTTAAAATCCAAACTTCAAAAAATGAGTTTTTAAAATAGCTTTTGACTTTTCTAAACCTCTAACACTAACCAAGACACTGACTAACCCTAGTCTAGCCCTGACTTACTCGAATATGGCGCCACCCCGAGTGGGCCCTACTTGAGTTTTTAAAAAAAAATGATTTTAAAACTTGAAATTGAGAGAGTTTTCAAAAGATTTTCAAAAGATTTTCAAAAGTAAACTTTGAAATTAAATTTTTTGAAATGGCACAGGGTTCTAACTGGGTCAGAACTCCTCTGGATATGGTTCTAACTGAGTGGGCTCACATCGATTTTTTGAAATCTTTGAAATAACACTGAAAATGACTTTGAAAAGGGGTTAAAATCAATAATTGAAATTTGAGATTTTTGAAAATAGAGTCTCAAGCGAACTGGAACTCCGGGTTAGAGTCCTGAACTCTTAGCACTCTGAGATTTTGGATTTTAAAAGCCAAATAAAAGAGTTTTCGAAAGAATTTATCAGAAATTGGTAAAACAAGTTGAAAAATACAGTCAGGGTTAGACTCCTAACTCGACCGAAACTCTGAACTAGAGTCCTGAATTAACAGGACTCTGTAAAATGACCTAAATTTTGAAAACGAATGGAAAAGATGAAAAAAATGGAATTAAAACAGACTCCCGACTGGATTAGGACTCTGAGACAGAGTCCTGATCGGACTAAAACTCTAGAATTTTGAGAAATTTGATAAATAAAGGAATTTAGAAGCGACACCACTTAAATGGATCTCATCTGAGAATTGAAATTTGAATTTAAAATGAATCCAGATTGTTTTCTGAGAAAATATTTCGAAATATAAAGTCCTGGGGTTGGAAATTGATAGAACATTGAATAAAAACCCAGGTTTTAAAAATTGATTCTGAAAGAAAAGCTTTAAAATAGAATCTGGATTAAATGTTTTGAAAACACGAGTGCTGGATCTCGATAATGAGATGTTATGACATGCAATGCTATGCAATGGTATGCTGAATGCATGCAGTGATATGCAACAACACATGAAATGCATGAACACTGGACAGGGGTGAAAATTTGGGGTGTTTACAGATGCCCCTCTTGGCTGCTAAGCCGATTGAAAGCCGAGCTTAGTGGCAAAGAAAACACATAGAATTTGGATTATAAAAATGCCTCAGTTATAAAATTTTAGCTGGGTATGAAGGAATCAACTCTGGCGATGATCATGATAGATGTGAAATGGAAAGTAAAGAAGATTTACTTCAAAAGAAGTGAGATTCAAGTTTTGCCCTTAACCTGGATGCGACAAAAAATACCTCGTGTAGAAACGAAGCTCAGGTTTAACCCTTAACCTGACCGGGAAATAAAATACCTCATCAAAATGAAGCTCAGGTTTAACCCCTTATCCTGATTGGGTGGAAAATGAAATACCTCATCAAATGAGGCTCAGGTTTAACCCCTTATCCTGATTGGGTGGAAAATGGAATACCTCATCAAATGAGGCTCAGGTTTATACCCTTAACCTGATCGGGCGATGAAATACCTCATCAAAGGAGGCTCAGGTTTATACCCTTAACCTGATTGGGCGGAAAATGAACGGAATCTTCGAAAGAAGAGACCGTGATGGAACCTTCGGATTTTGCACAATAAATCCAATAGGGGTTTTGCAAAATGATGGAATTGGGGTCCCTAAAGTTTGAAAAGGGGTTTGATTTTGGGCACCTCATTACTGCGACTAAATAACTTTTGAAATTGCCTTTTGCTGGAATTGGTGGCTTAACCTCAAGCCGAAATTGGACTGTCTATGGTGGGACAGTGGGGACACAGGGAAGTGTGCGAATCTGAGAGCCCAGACGCTCAGATTATACCAAAGAAGGGAAGGAATCTTGAAAACTCCCGTTATCAAGTCCTAAAAGGGATGGTGTCAGGATACGTTAAAGATGAACCTCAAACTCTCGATTCATGCCAGAATAGTTAGAAAATATTGTCAAAATGTTTGAAAAATATTATTGATTCAAAATGATTAGAAAATGATGCACATTGGTGCGAAAATATTCCTTCTTATCTACTGAAAGTATTACCTCCGACTGGGCTTAACTTCGTAGAATCAAGATTCGAATTCGAATTGCCTGCGATTGGCTTTCTTTCGAGGAGGTTATCAATTTCCTTGATATGAACAAAAAAGAAAGTATTCTTGATATTGCGGAAATCATTGGTGAAAGAATATTGATAATAGAATTTCACAAAATTAAAGAAGATTCTTGATAGATTCGGCAGTCTGATATCCTGGGATTCTTTTCTCACGATGATCTTTCTGCACTCTCTTTTTGACAGAATTGGAGCTCTCTTGGATTTTTCGGGAATTACATCATCCTTCATTTTGGAGATGTTCTGACTTTTCTCTTTTTTTTTTTTGGAAGGGTACGTCACAAACTCCTTCATCTCAGAGATGTTCCGGTCCTTCTTTTCTCTCGGGGATTGTATTGACGGTTATTGGCTCTTTGGTTGAAAATCTCTTGGTGATAACAGAAATTAAATATCCTTTAGGGTTTGACAGGAGGCTCATCGCATCTGCCTTAATCTCGACAATGCTTTGGACTTTTCCTGGAAGGATCCGTCACAAACTCCATCATCTTGGAGATGTTTCAAATCTTTTTTGGCCCCGGGGGTCTACTCGCCTAATTCGCCTTCATCTTGACGACAGTTGAGAGATCCCTTCTGTAGATATTTAATTGCAGCTTAGGTGATTGAGGAGATATGGAGATTGTATGGATTTTTCTGTATCACCCAGGATATTTCGACTGCTTTAATTTCCAAGAATGATCTTTAAAATGTGCCATTGACTGCGATCAATATCAATCACTCATGGCTTTGCAACAACATTGAATATTCTTTGCTGGCCATATCGTGGATTTATTCTTCATCCTTTTGGTTGGCCAATAGAAAGATTTTGAACTTTGAATCCTTTTTCGCGAAAGCTTTGTCCTTTCGGAAGTAATACTGAGAGTATTCTGAGGTAATAATTTTGTGCAATAAAGATTTTGAAATCAGCAAATATTCGACAACAAATTGGCAAAATTTTCTTGAAATCCTTTGTAAAAGTGAGCATTTGAGGCGCAACGCAACACATCCATGACAAAAATTTTCTTTTCCTTTCCCCAAAGAAGAAGATTTAAAAATTGGAATTAGAAATTACTCCTCTCTTCCCTGAAGAGGAGGTGTTTGCAAAACGAACTTTCGAAGAGAAATTAAGCTTTTGTCAAAACTTCCTAACATTAGGCTTCTCTTATAGAAAGGGGGCCGGTATTGGTGATGTTAGTGAATTCGTCATGAAGGAACGAGTCCATCACACTCCCCTCGAAAAGAGGGTCCTTCATGATGAAATGGTCTAGTCTAGAATTATGGTCACAAGGAAAGCGAACTTCCGTCGAAGCTCTCCCTGAACTAAGGGTTCCTTGTATGAAATTGGAATTTTGTTTTGCAAACGGTTCACAAAGACACGAGTCCCTTCAAACTCTCCCTGAAAAGGGGCTAAGTGAACGAATTGGATAGCATGCGAAAAGAACGAGCTCCCTCGAACTCTCCCTATAAAAAGGGTCTCCCGCAAGAGAAAATGATTGAAATTGGATATTGGGTGACCCAAAAGAGTCGAATTTGGAAATTGTAAATTTGAATTTTGGATTCTGAAATTTGGTATTTGAAATTGGAAGTTGGAAATCTGGAAATTTGAAATTCAAAATTCAAAATTTGAAATTGGAAATTGATTGACCTAAAGGTCGAATTTGAAAATTTGAAATTTGAAGTTTGAAGTTGGAAATTGATTGACTCGAAGGTCGAAATTGAAAATTTGAAATTTGAAGTTTGAAGTTGGAAATTGATTGACTCGAAGGTCGAAATTGAAAATTTAGAATTTTGAAAATTGGAAATTGAAAATTGAGAATTGGTTCATTGGGAATGACATGGGTTCAATAGGGATTTAGCCTAAGAATGACATTGGTTCAATTGAGAACGTCATTGGTTCACTGGGAACGTGTGAACACCCCAAATTTTTCAAAAATTTACAAAATGACCTTCTTTGCCTCTGATTCCATTTTATGAGAAAATCGAGGCTAAATTTCAATTATCCTTCAGATTCTCTAGATTAAATTCCACATGGATATATTCAAAATCAATTCCGGATCCGAATCCAGTGCTTTAAGTCCATATTTCTTCAAAATCCAGATCCAAATGTATTTTCTGAAGAAATTTTCTCAAAATAGCTTTTAAATTCTCAGAAAAAATTCCCTTTTGTAAATATTTTTGCAAAAACACAAAAAATTAGTTTTAATCTTTGTTTTCTCACAAACTTTAGGATTTTATTTAAAAAATGCAAAAAAAATCGAAAAAATAACACAAAAACCAAAAGTTTGGAAAAATTATGAGAAAAACAAATGAGTTTAAGCTTTCTAAATCAATTTTTCTAAAAAGATCAATTTAAAACTGTTTTTATGAAAAATCTTTTACACGGAGCCTCCTTTTGGAAAAAAAAACCAAATTTTTTTTACAAAAGAACCCCTTTTAGGGTTTCTCTTCGAAAGGCCTTGGGAAAAAGAGATGGATAGCCGCCTCCTCCCTCTCCTTCTCTCCGTCTCAGCCTTCATTAAACACCTTCTCTTCATACTCATCCTCCATCGCCCTCCTTTTCTTTTTCCTTCGTTCATCTCTAACCTCCTCCTCCCGAACCTTCCCCTCTTCCTCCTTAAAAGGGCATGCAGGACGCCCCATTCCAGGACCGCTTCCTCACCCCCACCATCTTCTTTCCCTTCGACGATCGCCTCTCACTCCATCATCCGTTTTCACCCCAGCCCCCCTCTCTCTCTCCTATTTCACGATCGTTCTCCAGTTTTCCTCATCTTCTTCTTCTCTTTTTTTTTTTGGTCGACTGAAGAAAATCGAATCCCCCCTTTTAATCGGCCAATAAACGGGTATCATACTGCAACAATATACAAGATACCGGTGTTCCTTCCTTCAGAATTCCAACAACCCTAAGGATCGTCTTCACCCCTTTTTCTTCCGAACCTCTGCAAATCGGGTAACCCCTTTTCCTTCTTTTCTAATCTTCTTCTTTGTTTATTCATTTTGAGTTGCCATTGATGCATCATTGATGGTGTCGGTCTGCTTATCGCAGTACCGATCCACCAAATGCTACAGCTACAGGAATCAAGTGATTCCAACATTTTTTTTTCTTTTCTTTGATTTGTTCTTGCTTTGAGATATCGTTCATACTTCCGCATCCTGTTGGCATAATTTCAATTTCTGAAATACCATTTTTATCATCTTCCCTGCATCCTATATTATTTGGTAGACCATTGAGCAGTAGCCACCAATCTTGCCACGACATGATTGTTCTCAACCAACAATCGAAGAGAGTATAGCCATTTGAAAATTAATCTCACCCTGTGTCTCTCTTAAGATATTTTCTGGTAGAACCTTAGTACATTCTTCTTAATCTGTGAAATAATATGGGAGACTTGGCTACTTATGCATAAGAAGGGTTATGATGCCAAACGAAATCGTGACACAATGGCTCCAAAATCCTGTGTTTTTTTTTTTTGCTCTGACATTAGTCGTCTCCTTTACATTCGTACATGGAGTATTTGCAGAGAACGTGAAGCTGATGGTTGGAGGAATAACCATGTCAAGGGATCTTGCGATTTATAAACTTCCTGAAGATCATATAGCAATGTTGTGGGTAATTTGACTATTGTTTTATGTTCTTTTACTGTACTCAGCTTCATCGTTGTGTTCCACCCATGTAAAGTAGCATGAATTACATCTGCCCAGCTGAAAAGATCGATTCCCTCCATCATGACAATAGTGCATTCCTAGCCCTTAATCTCACTCTCTGTTTATCGATTTGCCAAATATTGATGCCCGACTCCAGAATAAGCTATGAAGAGGAAAACTCCAGGGGCAATCATGTATCACCCAGATGGAACTAGTATTGCCATCATCGCCTTTCATGTATCTTAGGTCAAAGGAGCAGGAGGAGAGGTGTTAGCAGAATAATCTGATAAAATGGAGCATCATGAAGATAATGTTGGTTGTGAATCTCGGGACAAGCTAAATTGACAGGTGCAAGAATCTGTAACTCAAAGAAACATCATGCTGAGGACCTATTACTGGAAGCATCAAGAGCTCTAATAGATATTTTGGAGTCTCTCTCAGATATGTTTTCTTTTCATTTCTTATCCTTAGTCATTAGCGTTTTTTTTTTGGATTTGAGTATGCTGAGATCAATTGAAGGAAATAAACTGAATGTCATTACCATACAAAGATGAAATATGAGCTGTGATTTTTAATACACATTTTTTTTGATAGGTAAATGCTTGGGAATCAGGTAGGTCTTCCCTTCCGTTGCCAAAGAGTGCTTCTTCTTTGTTTAATGAATTCAGGGAAGCTGCTGAAAGCACTACTCAGAGACTACAAGTTAGTCCTGCTGGAACATTGCCTTGATGATCTAATTGATACCGGTCTTAGGAAGCCTGTGAGGGGATTGCCTTTGATGCCTCCAGCAAGTGGAGAGCTTGGAATATTGCAATATATGGGGTTTACAGTGGGGAACCCAGTGATCTGTGTATTTTTTCCTTTCTCCCTCAGATCCTAAAAAAATTTAGAAAATATCCAGCACTCATCAGAGATCTTGACTGTTTGTTTGGCGGGAGGACCATTGGCTAGATCTGATCTTCATATGGGAACCTTTGCCATATATATTCAGGATATAAAGATCGTTCACGGCAAGCTAAAAAAAAAAGGAAGATTGATGGTGTCAACATGAATGAGATAGGACATTCTGCAGAGATTGGGTTTTTCATATATCCCAGCAGTAAATTTTAAAGCGAAAGGTTGGATGTTATTTGAATATGTTCTCAGATCATAATCGTGAAAATGAACGATGTAAAAGGTACATCCTACTGCTCTTAACACCTTTCACAGCTTGCTCAAATATCACCCCTTTAGCCGTGATCACACAGCACATACCAGTTTATACATTAGCTGTACATGTTAGTTGTAACATTATGTTAATATTGCATGTGTAATCATATTGCTAAATGTTAGGAATCCTTTAGCATTTATGTGAGTTTGTATAGTAAATCCCCTGCAGTCTGTGTCATCATCATATCACCTACACTATCACCCACTTCACCGCAGAGATATCTGTACATCATGTGTTGGCATTTGTATATTCTACACTTCACTTCATTCCAGCAGCATCTTTATATTCTATGTGTGTACCTTTATTTATCAAATGATTCATGGCAATTTTAAACTCTCTGTGCTGGCTCCTTGGGGAGGATTTATAGTCGCATTCGGTGGTTTTCTTTTCTCTTCCAATGAATTTACTTTGGCAGGTTTGTCACCATTTTTTTCATATATGTCGATACATATTTAACCTTCATCACATGCATACATACGGTAAGTATCTTTGTTAAGTCTACCACCTTGATAAATGCTATGTGGAAGCCATCTTTGATATGCTGTCATAGAAATCAGTGGTTCAGCATCGTCAGTATCTACCTGCTGAAATAATCAAAGGTCATTTGTCAAGATCAATATAAAACAATCTGTTGCTGAAAGTGATTCATTAAACTGCCGTGATGAGATAAATCAATTTGGGAACTGAGGTAAGTATCACCTTTTTATTTGAATAAAGATATCTCCGTATATATTTTCCATATGAGCATAACATTTTAGGTTCAATTTAACATCTTCTATCATCTTTTCATATTTTTGCAAATCTTGCCCTATACTAACCCTGTTTTGCAGGTGGTAAGTTAAAAATGTTATTTTGGTTTAGGAACATTAAATTCAAAAATTCTAAATTCGGTTGAAAAGTTGTAATGATTAAGTGTTGACAAAATTTTCATATTCTCATGCTTTACGAAAAATGAATGAGCATTATAAAATATCATGAATTGTTTGTTTTTATGCATTTTTGCCTTTATTTCTCAAAATTCTCACAATGGTAAAACACGAATGGCACGTGCACCATTTCGTAAGAGATAATAAATGTTAAGTTGATGATCCACATCAATGGCCATAGTCAGGGTGTGGACAAAACTTAGCATTTTTATCTTTTACAAAATAACACTGGATCCACACTGGATCCATTTTCAAAATTCATCATGTTTTCTAAAATATTTTCTTCTTTTATCAGAATTTAACTTAAAATTAACTCAAAATATATACCAATGGCCCTAGTCAAGGTATATTGAGGGTTAATTTCATTTTAAATTCTATAAAAGCACCCAAAAAGGTATTTTATCCTTCATTTGAACTTAGATATGACTATTATGTAATGCATTCAATGACCATAGTCAGGAGTGTATTATATCATTAATCTTATTTAAATTCATTTGAAGAATGAAATATGATTTTCAAATCCAATTTCAAACTTATTCAAATTCATTCATCATATAGGATAGAATTGCATTATATTTTCAAATTTTTCTTTTCAAAATTCCAAGTGATTCTTCCTCTTCATTTCTCAGATCAAATCTTTTTCAAATCCAATTCTATCTCATTTCAAGATTCAAAAATTCAATTTCGAAGTCCAATTTGACTTTGAAATTCCAAAATCATTTTACATTCAAAACTTCAAATTTCCAACTCAATTCAAAATCCAATTTCAAAGTTCAATTTAACTTTGAAGTTTCTGATTCATCTTCTGATTCAAAATCAAGTTTTCTTCAAGTTTTAAAATCAAAGTTGAGATTGACTCTGAATCTCAAAATCCAAACATTCCAAAGTTCAATCTGGGTTTTCAAAACCCAGATCCATCTTCAAAAGTCCCATTTGGACCTTCAAAACCCAAAATCCAAAGTTAATCTCAACTTGAATCCAGATTTCCAAGTATAAAACTCCATTCCACTTTGGATCTCCAATTGAAGATCCAAACTCTATTTAAGATCCAGATCCTCAATCTACTTTGGATCTCAGACTTCAGATCCAAATCCATTCTAGGATCCAGAACCCAATTCTACTGTGGATCTTAGATTTCAGATCCAAATCTATTCTAGGATCCAGAATCCAATTATACTTTGGATCTCAGACTTCAGATCCAAAATCCATTGTAGGAACCAGAACCCAAATCCACCTTTGGATCTCATATTACAGATCCAATTCTATTCTAGGATCCAGAACTCAATTCCCCTTTGGATCTTAGACTTCAGATCCAAATCTATTCTAGGATCCAGAACTCAATCCCCCTTTGGATCTCAGACTTCAGATTCAAATCTATTCTAGGATCCAGAACCCAATTCTACTTTGGATCTCAGATTTCAGATCCAATTCCATTTTAGGATCCAAAAATCCAACTTCATCTTGGATCTCAAATTGAAGATCCGAAATCCATTTAGGATCCAGAATCCAACTTTACTTTGGATCTCCGACTTCAGATCCCAATTCCATCTTGGATTCCAAATCTTGAATCCGATTCCATTCAAAATTCCAAATCCAAATTCCACTTTAATTCCAATTCTTAAAGCCAATTCCATTTCATTCCAGATTTCAAACCAAGTTCTCATTTCAAATCCTAAATTCAAAATTCAACTTTGAACTCTATTCAGAATCTAGATATTGGATTCGGATTTCATCTTGAAAATCCAACTTTTAAATCAATTCCATTTCTCAATTTTGTTCAAATTTCCCAATTCTATCTTTCCTTCTGATTCAATTCCATTTTCATTTCTATTCTAATTCAAAGTCCATTTATGACTTTGAAAATTCCTTTTTCTCAAAACTTCAAAATCATTTTCCAAAATCCAGATTTATTTTCCCAAGCTCATGATTATTCTAAAGACTTAGAACTTTAATCTTAAGTTCTAAGTTAGAAATCGTTTCTTTACTTTATCAGATTCACTTGGAAATTCTTCAAAACATTTTCAAAAGAGCATACATCTTTGCATTTGCACAAGCATGATTCTTTGTGCATTTAGACTTAGAATAATTTCTTAGATAATTTCTTAGCAAAGCAAAAGGCATAAATTCGACCCTTGGTTCGATTACCCCTGGTAAAGGCGCCAGGAACGGTCAAACCTCGTACCGACGAGCGGATCCCGTCTCCCAGTTTTCCCGCAATTATTTCAAAAATGGAGGCGAGTTATTTCAAAAATTTTCTAAATTAAGATCAAGTGAGACCCGCAAAAGAGTTCCTCTCCTTCTTTTCTCTTCTCTTCTTTTTCTCTTCTCTCTTTCTTTCTATCTTTTATCTTTCTCCCTTCAAAAAAGAGGAAAATAAGAGGTTAGAAAGGAAAAGAGAAGGAAGAGAGAGAATATTACAAGAGGAAAATTTTTGCGATGATCACAGTTTTGGCGACCGAGATGGGACACGTTTTCGTCCGGTCGAATTTAATGCCTTTTCTTTTGCTTTGATATTATCTAAGTCTTTATTCTATAAATGTCAGCTCCATTTCCATGCAAACCTTAGAAGCCTAGATTTTTGTCCTAAGCTGACATCATTGCATATAGGATTTAAGTATGGTTTGGTAGGACCATATTGAGGAGATTATCCATGTTCACATTAGACTTAGGTCTTAAATACAACTCTCCTCAATTTTAGGGATTGAATGCAAAACAATGTATGCATGTGTATACTTCTCTTTATTTAAAATCTATCTCTTTAGGACTTGCATTAGAGCCTTCTGATTTTATTGCATGTTGATCATATTTTTGAAAACCTCCTTACCTAATTTTGTCCCGGTCTTCACGTTGCTGGGCTGTCTCACTGAACCATAGTTCGGAAGAGAGCCTCACAACTAGGCCACTTATTTGGGTTCGCGCCCCCCTACCACGTACCTAAGGGCCATAGTCCGAGGTATATCGGTAGGTGCTCAAGGATGTTGGGAAGCCATTACCTTAGAACCGGAGAAATATTTCTATGCCACGTACTTCAAACTTCGGCTTGAGTATATTGGCGTATCTTGATTGGAATCAGATGATCTGAACCCTAGAGTTAGGATTAGGGTCCTACAAGCCATTTCAAAATATTGCATTTAGAGTCAGCCCCTAGGGATTGCTGTTTGTGCATCCTTGTTTGTATATCTATGATTGTATGATATTTTATATTCCCTATATTTTCCAAAACCTTGGGTATATTATTATTCAAAATTTTCTCCTTGTTTTAAAACCCAGGTGTATTTTCCTTTTTCTTCTCTTAATTTCTTCTAATTCTTTTTTATCCTGCCTGCAATTCTTCAAAATTTTTCTTTTCTATATTCTATTCCTTACCCTCATTTACAATAAAACATCTTTTGTCAAGATATGTCCTTTTCAAAAATTTATCTTTATTTACATTTTACTTGTCTATCCCTTTTTCCAGAAAAACAGTGCGGTTGTCACAAATTTTGGTGACAACCCGATCCCTCGTAATGGGATGTTTTCATATTCAAATTATAATTTCTCATTTATTAAAATTTCTTCCTAGATCTTTTCTAAAAAGGTCCGTTTATGCTTTTCAAGAGAGCATTAGCGCTATCAGTTGAGTCAGGCAAAGCTCAGGAGATTACACTGCTCTAACATCCCAGTTATAAGCAGAAAGAGTAAGGAATGGATTCTCAAAAGTTTGTCAAAAGAGGGGTTCAGGACAACAGAAGCGAGATCGATCCTGCGATATACCAATTATTCAAAAAAATGATGGTTGAGATATTGTCTGAACAAGCTGAAGCTAGTTGCGGAAAAGCTCCCACAAAAGGAAAGGCACCTGTCACTTTCCCCATGAATAAGCTCAGCCACATTAGTGCAGGAAACTCTAAAGCCAATAGGGGCATCAATCAAGGCAACCAGGGCAGCAACTTGAGAGAGCATAAAAGCCAGATTGAGAAATATTGTGAAAACCATGATGGACCCCTTCAATACAGTCCTCAGCAAAAAGGCAAGAAGCAAAAAGAACCAAAGCACAAGGATTGGAGCAAGGGTAGAGATTTCACTCCTTTGGATGAACCGCTCGACAAAATCCTCGAATACATGTTGTCTAGCGGATTACTCAGGCTCCCAAAAGCCGCCAGCCCTTCCACAGTCATGGGAAAATATATAGACCAGTTCTGCGAATACCATCGAGTAATAGGGCACGACACTGAGCATTTCTTCATCTTCAAGAATATCGTTCAGGATTGCCTTGATAAAAATCTCTTTGTCCAAAATGAAGGAGAAAAGCATCCGGATCTCCTAAACATGCAAGCTCAGTCTAGTTGCCAGACAAGGATCAGTGCTCAGCGGAAGCCAAACAAGCCGAAGAAAGCAAAGCATGAAGGTTGGGGTTATGATCGTCAGCTTACTCCTCTAGGTCAGCCGATCGAAGAAGTTCTCCAATACCTGCTCGAGAAAGAAATGATCAAACTCCCAAAGCAGGATGATCCCTCTGCCACCAAAGGGAAGTAGAAGAACCGCTTTTGCAAGTTTCATCGAGCGAGGGGGCATGACACGGAGCGCTGCTTCGTCCTCAAAAACATTGTGCAGGACTACATTGATAAAGTGCTTCTGGTACCAGAGGAAGGAGAAGAGCAGACTGCAGTTCTGCCCGAACCATTTCCATACTACTCAGAGAGTTGAAAATACCAAGAGTTTTTCGCTTTCATCCCTTTCTGTTAGTCGTTTTGTAGGGGCAAGTCAGCCCAGTCTTTGTGACTTCTTTTTAATTAAAATACTTGTAAATATTCAGTTCTGTTATCAACTTTTTGCTTATCAATGAAATGTCTATTTTCTTTATATCTTTTGTATTCAATACTTTCTTCTTTTTGCTATATTGGGGCATTAAATTTCTTTTTTTTTAAAATTCGGGACAATCCTGACATCATTCATGAGAGAAATGATATTACCTATGAGGGTCTTTCAAAAATCATGAAAATTTTTGTTCAAATATTTTATTACAACCTTTTTCAAAGATCAACCCTTGTGTTGATCTCATTTTCCAAAATTTGATTTCATTACATTCAAAGATCAACCCTCGTGTTGATCATATTTTTCTACAAATTGTTTTTGAATCATTGCATTCAAGGATCAACCCTTGTGTTGATCATATTGATTTCGAATTATTGCATCTCAAAGATCGACCCTTGTGTTGATCGTATTTTCTAAAAATTTGGTTTTCAAAACATTACATTTTCAAAAGATCAATCCTTATGTTGATCATGCTGATTCCGAACCATTGCATTCAAAGATCAATCCCTTGTGTTGATCTCATTTTCCAAAAATTTGATTTCATTACATTCAAACATCAACCCTTGTGTTGATCATATTTTTTAAAAAAATTGATTTCAAATCATTACATTCAAAGATCAATCCTGGTGTTGATTATGTTTTCTAAAAAATTTCAAATCATTGAATTCAAAGATCAACCCTTGCGTTGATCATATTTTCTAAAAATTGATTTTGAATCATTGCATTCAAATATCAACCCTCGTGTTGATCGTATTTTCTACAAATTGATTTTCAAATCATTGCTTCAAAAAAAATTAACCCTCATGATGATCTCTCATGAATGATCCCCTTTCAAAGATTAGCTCTCGTAGTTAATCCTTCTTTCCAAAAAATGATTTTCTCATCTTCTTCTCTCATTTTAAAGATCCCACATGCAGGCAGGATCAAACTCTTTTTCTCAACTTTTATCAACCTTTTGTTTATCCATCTTTATCAGTTTTATCAATTTTTATTCATTTTTATTATTCATCCATTTTATTAATTCTCCTTGATTCTTATTTTCAAAGAATTCCCTTTCAGGTTAAGGGATAAACCTGATGCCTCTTTCCCATGAGGTATTTCTTTTTCCTGCTTTGCCTTCCCCCCTTCAGGTTAAGGGATAAACCTGAAACCTCATCATACGAGGTCCTTCTTTCTTCAGGATAAGGGATAGTCCTGAATGTTTTTTTCTTTTAAAGCTAAATCCTTTTCTTCATTCAATTTTATCAGTTTTATTTCTTAATTATGTTTCAATTCTTCCAATTCTTTATTAAATCTTTTCACCAACTTTTTTGCCTAAATTTTATTCCTTTCCCATTCAGGATAAGGGATAATCCTGAAACCCCTCATAGGAGCAACAATGCTACCTGTGAGAATTACTTCCATAAAAACTCCTTGATTCTTCTCTTTCGTCAAATCTCCCATCAATTTCTATCTCTTCTCATTTGTTCTTTTAAATTTTATTTCCTCTCCAATCAAGATAAGGGGGCAATCAGATCATTCAGTCCCCTAAATGGTCATTCTCAATCCCAGGTCCGGTCCTCGCACTGGCAAATTTCCAAAACTCAATCTCTTGTCAAAAACCCGAGTTTTCACTCGGGCTTCTCCCTTTATTCTTTCGTTCGAAGTTCTGCGTTCCGACCAGGACTTCCTTTTGAATCCAATCCTCGCATTGGAAATCCTTCATTCCTTTGGAAATCCGAGTTCCAGCTCGGGTTTTTCTTCTATTATTTTCAGTCGAAGTTCTGAGTTCCGACCAGGACTTCCTTTTAAATCCAATCCTCGCATTGGAAATCCTTCATCTCTTTGGAAATCTGAATTCCAGCTCGGGTTTTTCTTCTATCATTTTCAGTCGAAGTTCTGAGTTCCGACCAGGACTTCCTTTTTAATCCAATCCTCGCATTGGAAATCCATCATCTCTTTGGAAATCCGAGTTCCAGCTCGGGTTTTTCTTCTATTATTTTCAGTCGAAGTTCTGAGTTCCGACCAGGACTTCCTTTTGAATCCAATCCTCGCATTGGAAATCCTTCGTCTCTTTGGAAATCCGAGTTCCAGCTCGGGTTTTTCTTCTATTATTTTCAGTCGAAGTTCTGAGTTCCGACCAGGACTTCCTTTTGAATCCAATCCTCGCCTTGGAAATCCTTCATCTCTTTTGAAATCCGAGTTCCAGCTCTTGTTTTTCTTCTATTATTTTCAGTCAAAGTTCTGAGTTCCGACCAGGACTTCCTTTTGAATCCAATCCTCGCATTGGAAGTCCTTCATTCCTTTGAAAATCCGAGTTCCAGCTCGGGTTTTTCTTCTATTATTTTCAGTCGAAGTTCTGAGTTCCGACCAGGACTTCCTTTTAAATCCAATCCTCGCATTGGAAATTCATCATTTCTTCTTCCCCTTCAAGTTAAGGGATAAACCTGATGCCTCCTGCTAACGAGGTATTTCTTTCCTTTCTTCCCAGTTCAGGATAAGGAGATAAATCCTGAAAACAGACCACACACAGTTAGGATGTCACAGTCCATTGAATTCAGAATCTTTCATCAAAATTTTACTTTCCTAGCTCATCTTCCCAACCCAGTCCTCACACTGGATATTTCTCAAATTTTTCAATCATATGTTGAGCTCATTTAGAAAATCCGGTCCTCGCATCGGTAACCTTCTAAATTCAGTGTTCTGATCAAATTCTTTCCTTTTTACAAAATTCAAGTTCTGACTTAAATCTGATGTATTTCCAAAAGATCCAGCATCTCGCTGGTCATGTATTTCCAAAAGATCCAGATTTTGCTGGTCATGTATTTCAAACGTTCCAGCTTTCTGCTGGTCATGTATTTCAAACGTTCCAGCTTCTGCTGGTCATGTATTTCAAAGGTTCCAGCTTTTGCTGGTCATGTATTTTCAAAATCAAAAGATTGCAACTCAAGGTCTCATCAAAATCTATATTGAGTGATTATTTCACAAAGAATTCATGAAAACTTTGCCAATTTGCTAAAAGCATTTGTTGATTCTAAATATTCTTACTGCACAAAAAGAATTTTCTTAGATTACCTCCTGTATTTCCTTCCAAAAGGTGAAACTTTTTGCGAAAAAGAGGTAAAATTCAAATCTTTTCCTGTTGATCAACCAAAAGGATGTAAGAAATGTCCTCCATATGATCAATGAAAGAAATCTTCAATGATATTGAAAAGCCAGAAGCGAATTGATATTGATCTTGGCTATGGTGCATGTTTTAAAAATGACTTTCTGGCTATCTCGAGCTATAGAGAGAATCCACTCAACCCATATCTTCTCATTTCGTTTAAAAGTTGCAATCAAATATCCGCAAAAGGGATCTCTCAATTGTCGTCAAGATGAAGGCGAATTAAGCGAGTGGACCCCTGGGGCCAAAGAAGATTCAAAACATCTCCAAGATGACGGAGTTTGTGACGGATCCTTCCAGGGAAAGTTCGGATCACTGTCGAGATGAAGGCAGATGTGATGAGCCTACCGACAAACCCTAAAAGATATTTGATTCCAGCTATCATCTAAGGACCTTTTTGAGCCAATATCATATACAATCCCTGAGAGAAAGAAGGATCGGAGCATCTCCGAGATGAAGGAGTTTGTGACGTACCCTTCCCTGAAAAAAAAAAAGAGAAAAGTCAGGACTCATCCAAATGAAGGATGATGTAAAAGCCCAAATGACTCAAAAAGAGTGCAAAAAGATCATTGTAGGGAAAACACTCAGATCTCAAACTGCCAAAGTTGCCAGAAGTCATCTTTTCTCATGCAAAATTCTTGTATCAATATCTCTTCATTTTCTGCTTTTATGAAATTAAGAATATTTCTTCTACTTCTCATATCAGGGAAATGGATAGCTTCCTTGAAGAAAATCATCAGTGCTAAAATTTTGAATTTGACTCTTAGAACTGAGGAGTCAACCTCATTAGAGGAAATACTCTAGGTAAAAGAGGGAATATCTTTGCACATGCGTGCACATTTAGAAGCGTTTGAATCTACTACGATTTTATCTTATTGACAAAATTTTCTAGCTATTCCAAGAATAAAATAAACATTCAATATCCATTTTGATGCAACCTAGCATTGTTTATATTTCCCAAAAAGAGTTGCCTCTGAAGAAAGTATCTCTTCCTGTCCCATCACGGTTTTCTCATTGAAGAATTCCATATGGACGACCCACTCAGGATAAGGGTCAAACCTGAACCATTTGCGAAAGATAATTTAATTTCTAAAGCTATTTCAGTCTCAGCAATGAGACGCCCAATTTCTTCCCCTTTTCAAAGCTTTAGGGACTCTATATTTCCTCCTTTCGCAAAAACCCCTCTCGGATTTGTTCGTCCAAATTCCGAAGGTCCCATTATGGTTTTTCTCCATTTTTGAGAAACCTGTATGGTAGATTCCCCCACTCAGGATAAGGGTCAAACCTGAACCTTCTGCGAAAAATTCTTTGATTTTAAAAGCTATTTCAGTCTCATCAACGAGATGCCCAATTTCTTCCCCTTTTCGAAGCTTTAGGGAACCCTATATTTCCTCCTTTCGCAAAAACCCCTCTCGGATTTGTTCGTCCAAATTCCAAAGGTCCCATCGTGCTTTCTCCATTTTTGAGAAACCCGTATGGTAGATTTCCTATCCAGATTAAGAGTTAACCCGGAACCTCGCTTCGCGAGGTATCTTCCTTGCAGGTTTGGGTTAAACCTGAGTCACATTCCAATGAGATTCCTCGTTTTGACGAGATGTTTTCCTCAAGTCCCATCATGGTTCTTCCCATCAAGGAACCCATGCTTTGTATATCCATCCAATAGGATTCCACTTGAGCTTCATTTCACAAGACATTTTCCGAAAATGTCCCATCAAGACCCTCATGTATTCCTTTCCTCATTTCAAATTCATCTTGATATATTTTCATCCCATCCAGGTTAAGGGCTAAACCTGAATCATTCCGTAAGAGTATCTGGTCTCACCCATGAGACCTGATCAAAATTCTCATTTCCCACCATTTCAGAATTTCCATCTAAAGTCCCATCACGATTTCCTCATTTTCTACTCAATCATATCATCTTCGAGGATTTCGTCTCCCCAAAACCATTCAGGATAAGGTTTCAAAGCCTGAGAAGCCATATTTTCAAAATAATTCTTCCACACCCAGTTCAGATCTGCTGACTGGGGCATTTTTCAAAATTTGGAGTGTTATCTTTGCCACTAAACTCGGCTTTCAACCGGCTTAGTAGCAAAGAGGGGCATCTGTGAACACCCCAAAATTTTCAAAGTTTTGTAAAAATGACCCTTTTGCCCCTAACCCCGTTTTCTGAGAAAATCAAGTCATTTCTTCAGATTCTCTGAATTAAATTCCATAAAGCTATATTCAAAATTAATTCCGGATCCGAATCCAGCACTTTAAAACCATATTTCCTCCAAAAATCTGGATCAAAACCCATTTCTGAAGAAATTTTCTCAAAATAGCTTTTAATTCTCAGAAAATTTATCTTTTGTAAATATTTTTTGCAAAAACACAAAAAAAATTAATTTTAATCTTTGTTTTCTCACAAGCTTTAGGACTTTATTCTAAAAATGCAAAAAAATGGAAAAATAACAGCAAAAACCAAAACTTTGGAATTTTTTTGAGAAAAACAAATGATTTTGATCCTTTTGAAAAAAACAATTTTCGCTAAAAACCTCTGAAGCCCTCTTTTGTAAAAAATTGAAAGTTGAAGGGGGGTCTTTTGCAAAACCCTCTTTAGGGTTTTCCTTCGTAAGGAAGAAAAGTAAAAGGCCGCCCCCCTCCATTTCTCTCTTCACTCTCTCTCTCTCCCGATTTCTCTCCATGGTAGACCCTTCATCGCCAAAACCATCAACCTCCATTGCCGCCCGATCACCATCTTCGAACCCTTTTCATCCTCCACCTTCGATCTTCAACGGCCCATTCCCGAATCTTCGCCCCCCCTCCTTAAGAAGGGCACTCGAGGAAACCCTAAGGACCACCGCCTTTCACCCCCGCACCTTTTGTTTCTTCTCCTTCCTCTCTTCCATCTGATTTCCACCCTCTCTCCTTCTGCAGACTCTCACCCTCGCATCCTCCATCTTCGTCACGATCCCTTCTTCCTTCTTTTTCTTTGATTTCTACATTTCACTATTTCATTGGAGCCTCCCGAGGTCGATCGCGATTCGGGAAGCCACAGAACCTCGGATCCTTTTTCCCACCGACGGAAACAAAGCAACTCACTGGGCATCAGAAGGAATATCGCCTCTCTCGAAGCGTCGAAGGGCATCCATTGTCCTGGTGTTTTCTTTACGAATCCATCTCCGACCTTCCCATGTGCTCCTTTTGATTTCCTCCCCCCTCAAAACCTCTGCAAAACCACGGTACGTATTCCTCTTTCCTTTTTTTTTTATTATTCATCGCCCTTCCTTTCCTTTTGTAAGAAAATCCTCCATCTACGCCCCTTTCTGTTATGATTTGGCATCCATTATATTTCGATCCTCTTTCTCTTTTTTTTTTCTTCTTCTTTTTCTCTGTTACTGTTTACCAAAAAGCAATATGCATAGTATCGATTTGTCACTAGCAATATTGACTCATGCATTGCGATATTGATGGAATCTGCATATTCCTACATCTGATTTTCCTTTCCTTCGGTTTCCTGTTTACAATCTCTTTTGTTTATAGTTCTATTTTATTTTTATTTTTATTTTTGGTTTTTTTTTTCTTCTTTGTGAATTATTTCTGGTTCTCTTGTTTTAAATCCCTGTTTCTGTATTAGATCCGATGATCCTTCATCATCTTCTTTTGTTTATTTTGTAACACATTTCATTTGTATGTATATTTCCTTGTATTATATCCAATCCAGCCCTATTGGCTGTTGATGTGATTCAGTATCCTTCTCTTGAGCTCGCTCTCATCGAGCTGCTTGAGATCCCACGGTTCAAGCTTTGCATATTAAATTGTTTGTGGTACCCTTCATGCATCAGCATTCGATTACTTTTGTGCTTAAAGTTATAACATCTGTGGTAGTTGGGTGCGGAGCTCCTAACATAATGAAGTTTTGTCGCTCATGGGACTTAATCTTTGTGTATAATGGCAGTCAAATCAAAGAAAACTCTGGGTAATCCAAGATGAATGTCAAGACGTGCGACTGTTGTTTTCCCCATTTCCTCATGTTGATGGCTTCATTACATTATATTGGGATTTTTACGTTTTCTTTTGATTCCTGATTTATGGATTTGATCGGTTTGTCAATGTTTTCGGGTTTTATGCCGCATCCTAAGTAATTATGATTAGCGACTTGCCCAAAACTTGGGAGATCGATCTGTTGCACATTGAACAGCCAAGTTTGACCTGTCATGTTGTTGAATGGTGCTCGATCTACAGGAGAATTCAATCTCTGGTGATCCGAAACCAGAATCTCAGGGGTTTTAATCTCTGGTAAAATATTTCTCGAACTCTCCCCGAGCTGCCCTCAGATGATGGAACCATGCTAAATCACCTGCTGCGAATTTCCTGCAAAAGGCTCCTCGATTGGGGCCCGAAGGTTGATGTAGTTAGATTTTGCTTTCTTGATCTTGTAACAAATCATAATCCCCCAGAGCCATTAGCGGAGTTTATAGAGAAAAACCAGAGACAGCCCATCTATATTGAATTTGGTAGCCCTCCTGTTCAAGAACCAGAAAAGATGACCCAAATCATTGTCGAAGCTCTGGAAAAGACCCAACAGAGAGGAATCATTAACAAAGGATGGGGTGGCCTTGGAAGTTTGTCAAAGGATAAATGTTTTGTGTATCTACTGGATAATTGCCCTCATGACTGACTTTTCTTACACTATGCTGCTGTGGTAAAGTTTAGTTCGTTGTTGTGAAGTATCTGCCATAGCTCATTTGTAATAAACTCTTCTAAATGAATTCACCTGAAGTTTTTTTTTTTTAGTGGTTAGGCTAGCAGGCATCTTTCTAGAAAATGAAAGAAAGGTAGTAACGCTTGCTTTGTTATGTTCTTCCAAGTGTGAGTCTGAGTTAATATTGATTGTTGCTTGTAGATTCATTACGGTGGTGCTGGAATAACAGCTGTAAGACCTGACAGAATATACCTTGAGTGATCTTGCTTATAGGCATTGGATTCATCACGCTGGGAGCTGATATTCCTTTTGCAAAATGTGTTCCTATAATAGAGGAAACACCAGGGTCGGCTTCTGGAGGGTGTGCATCATGCATAACAGGTGACCCATCGATTCGTTGTTAATCGATCTGAGGACTCAAGTGGTTCTGAAACTTTGGGTGTCGACTTGAAATGTTTTGAAGGAATTTCTTTACCTAGATATAAGGTATGAAGTTCAATGTTATGACCTGGGAACATATCTTTGGTGGCATGCCAAGTTCGATGCAGGGAAAGGGGCTGACCGTAGGGTTTTCCAGCCCTAAGCCATGCTAGTTCAGGGAATTCCCTGAATCAGCAATAAATGAGAATTTGCCTTATTCAATACACAGTTCCCCTGTGTGTTTGGCGTCAGCAGCCATTTGACTTGTCTCCACCTCCCAGCTGCAGTGTTACAATAGCACCCACACTTTCATTGTTGTACACCCTCAGGTCTGCATCTCTGCAACTAGAAACACATGTCTCACAGCTTGAAGCTGCGTCTCGATACATGTTCATGATTCAGAAGTCTAGAATGACCACTGGGAAATCAAGGTAAGTGCAAACACCCCAAATTTTCACTCACCTTCTTGACATTGCCCTTAATCGGCACATTTCAGTTCTCCAGAAGCAATGAAGGGCAAAATAGTCATTTTTAAAGATTGAACCTGGCAGAAAGTCCTAAATTTCACTCTTGAGCCTCAAAATTTCTATATTTAGGTTCAGAGACATCTTCAAATTGCAAAATTTCAAAATCCTCTTTCTGGACAAAAAGTTAGAATTTCCAAGTCCGAGCTCAGAGTGACATTTCACTGAAACATGTCTTTGCATCGCATTGCATGAACACTTTGCATCATTTCATTGCATAGCATGTCAGTTTGAGATCCAGAACTCCTGATTTTCAAAATTGTCAATCCAGATTTGATTTTTCAAAACCGATTTTTAAAACCCTGGGTATTCAAAATTACCAAATTTTCCCATTTTACCCCCAGGACTTTGAATTACAAAAAATTTTCTCAAGAAAACAATCTGGATATTTGGAAATTGATTTTAAAGACTTTATCTCAAGACTTTTTGCAAAAGATTTTAAATCTCTTTACAAATTTTGTTTTTACATTTATCTATATTTTTGCCTTGAAAACCCAATTTTTCCAAATTCTTGAAAATAAATAATGTTTTATCTCGTATTTTCAAATAAATGGAGAAGGACCCACCTTTGAACTAGCATCATACTCAGATTCCCAGGTAAGTACCTCATTTTCAAGTGGGACCCACTCGGAGGTCATACCAATTTGCAAAATTTTCTTTTTAAAATTCTTATTTATTTATTTTTTTTAGTGGGCCCACACACATGTGGCACCCCAATTGAAAATAAAAGAAGTTGCCAACACAAAATAAAGCTTTATTTTCAAAAGAATTTTAAAGATGGCTGAGGTGGCATCTCCCATTTATTATTATCATTATTTTTTTTTCTCTCTTTTATTTATTGTGTCAGTAGTCATTTTTTTTTAGAAACAGCACCACAGCCGAACTTACTTAAAATGCTCATTTACCTAAAACTTAGGTCAATGAACCCAAAAGGGTTTTAAAAAAACCTAAGATTTCGTCCATCACCAAAACGACGAGTTTTCAAAATTCGGTTACAAAACTTTCAAAAAGTTTTCAAAAAAAGAAAAAAAGAAAAAAAGAAAAAAAGAAAGGTAACGGAAAGGAAAACCTGCGTTTTTTTTTAAGAGGGGAAAGGTTTTTTTTTAAAAAAGGGGGGAGGGCATTCACGAGGAGGGATTGGAATTGGAGATTTTCGGTTTTTGCAGGAGGCTCTCAAGGTGGAAAGGAGGCCGTTTTCACCTTCTTCAGCCCAGCCGCAGGGGGGCATCTCCAAGATCTGCGTTTCAACCATCTTCAGCCCTAGCCGGAGGTCTTCCACCATCAACACCCGATCTTCTTCAGCCCAGCCACAGGAGTCTTCCACCTCCAGCAGCTGCCGCATATCCCCACTTCAACCCTTTCCTCAGGAGGAGCCTGGCCGATTGAAAGGGGTCTTTTGGTTCTTATAGCAGGGGATTTACCAAGAAGGGCAGCCATTCTCCTTCAGCCGAAGAGAAAGGAGGCCAATCTGCATGTCCTCTTCTCTGTCGTGGAGCTCTTTCCACATTGGGGGTTTCATCTCCACCATCCAGAGTGTTCTTCATCTTCCTTCAGCCCAGCAGCTGCAGAATCACCCTTCTTCTGCAGCCTACAAGCCATCTGATGTAGGAGATCCAGCCACCAGCTCCTTCACTTTTCCTTCAACCCACCAGCAGAGGAAATCCAGCGTTTTTCCCCATCCACCTTCAGCCCATTAACAGGAAATCGACTTGCTGTAGTGCATTGGGTGCAGAGGAGGCAGCAGCAGAAAAAATCCAGCAGGTTTTTACCCATTTTTTTCTGCCCAATAAAAGAGGATCGACCTCTTTGTCATTGGCTACAGCCTTGGCCAAAAGAGTAGTTTGTAACGTGTTGGGGTTTCCAGCCATTTGATCTGAGTTTGGACTGGTGAGTACGTGAGGTTGTCACTCTTTTCTGTTTGTAAAAAAAAAAAAAAAAACGAAAAGGAAAATGGAAAGATAGAACTCTGTATCTTGTAATTTCCCTGTTTTCCACTCATCTCCAGCTTTGTTTAATTTTTTTTTTTAGATTTGAGTTCCTGTTATTTTAATTTCAATTGAGATTCATTCTAAATATTGTACTCGTATGCATTGTAAGTTCATCTGTTAATTTGTTATTTGCAGTTCATATTTGTCTACAGTGTTCTTCACTTTCAGAATTAGTGCTTTTCAATTGTTAGAATTCAACTCCTGTTTATTTGTTTTGATCATCAATGCCTGTATGATTTCATCAGCCTGCATTTCTGTTTTTTTTTTTTTTTTATATCTTTTTTTTACAATTTTTGATGACTTGTTCTAACCGTTGATCCGATATCTTGTTTTCATTTGACTGCAATTTCAATTTACTTTCTTTCATTCCACGATTTTCTTGTTTTTCCTGTTTTACATTCTTTTGATCATTTTCTTAATTTCCTGTGTTGTCTTACAGCATTGTAGTTTTCTTTTTGTTTTTTTTTTATACTGCTATTCATCGATCTATTTCATGTTGTTCAGCATTTGATTTCATTTTTTTTCTCTTTGTCATTTCCTGTCTTTGATGCGCTGTCATTCAATAAAATTTCATTCCATTTCAATGTAGGTTGTATCTTGATCTTCAATATTTCGAATAATGCCTTCAAGTTGAGCACCTGTGTTAATGCCATTATCTGTACTATCTTGTATATATTATTTGAATGTCGTCCATCCTATTATCCTAGATTTGTGTACTTAGTTATTTTAAGTCATTAGCTTATTAAGCTGATGAAAGGGGAATAAAATGGTTTGCTGTACCATAGTCAATGGTACTCATTCGGTAGCACAATGGTATGTATTATGTCAAAAGGACATCATGTCCTTGCCTTAGTTTGAGAGTTTCCATCACAAAATGCGTGTATACAGCCTCCATTTGTAGAAAAGAGGCATGATATATAGTATAATGAAATCTCATAATTTCTTTTGCAAAATCCCCAATGTCACCTTGCATTAAAGTTTCCTTTGTACAAACCAATGTATTTCTAGTTCTATATATATATACCTGTTTATTATCCTTTACATGCATAAATGTGATTATTATACACGTTTTTCAATTATGAAGATATTTATATATATATATATATATATATATATATATATATATATATATATATATATATATATATATATATCTATATATATATATATAGATATACATGTATATATATATATATACATGTATATATATATATATATACATGTATATATATATATATGTATATGGATCTCTTCATGTACATTTGTCTTCATATATAAGCATTTAAGTATTTTCTTTTGTAAAGATATCTCCATTTCATTTAGCATAAATTTAAGCATTTAGAGATATATGTATGTATTTCTCATTTAAGTTTAAGGCATGGTATCTATATATTGTCATAGGCATTTCAATCATGTTCTAGTCATTGTATTGTATATTCCCATATAATCCAAATGTAATTCCTTAGGCATTGCCCTTAGTATAACATGTGTAAATTTCTATCTTGTATATCCATTTCTTGTACTAATTCTCAATTTGCAGGAAAATTTGGAGGATGTTGATTCTTTTACACTATGTATTTTTTTTTTATGTCCGAGATGTAATAACCGAACTTGGAATAATATTTATTTTACTGCTTAGATTAGGATGCATCTCATGTAGTTTGATTTCAGTAATATCTTGATTCTATGATGCATATATCTCAAATTTTCAAAATTCACCGTGGATGAACACGAATGGCACGTGCACCAACTCTTAGAGAGTTGATGAACTCGGTGGAGTCCATATTTACGGCCCTAGTCGAAATATGGACGAGACCCAGATCCATCATCTCTCTACCAGTCACATTGATCCTACACTCTTAGGCTATCTTGAAAATGCACCTCATATTTCCAATGTTTTCAAAATATTGTGAATTAACTCAAATAAGTTCTGAACATATTCATGGCCACAGTCAGAATATGTGAAGGATTTACTTTGGATTAATCCACATTTTTCCAATAAAATTTTCAGAAATCTTTTCAAAAGTGCATTCATTCATTCACATCATCTGCATCATTTGTTTTTCTCATGATTTTCTCAAAAGATTTTCACTTCATGGAATCGATTTTCTCAAGAAACTATGATGATATTCGGAGTATGATTTCCCAAATCAAATGTTTTCCTGTGATTTTCCTTAAAAAGTTATTTCCTTAAGATTCTTTTCAAAAGGAATTTCTCATTTTCTCAAGAATCCAAGTTGATTTTCAGATATTTCAAAAAACCAGATTCTCAGGATTTCAATTTCCTATGTTTTGAATTTCCTTCTCCGAAGAACTTTCCCATAAGTTTTCTATCATTTTCCTAAGAAAATTCTCAAAGTCCGAGTTTTCTCAACAAGTGCTTTCCTTCTCAAATGTTCATCTTTTCTCAAGAATTCCTTCCATTTTCCTGAGATTCTCATTTTTTTTCATGGTTTTCCAAGTCTTTCTAAGCTTTCTCAAAATTATCCTGAGATTCTCATTTTTCCAAGTCTTTCTAAGCTTTCTCAAAATTATCCTGAGATTCTCATTTTTCTAAGTCTTTATAAACTTTCTCAAAATTTTCCTGAGATTCTCATTTCTTCATGGTTTTCTAAGTCTTTATAAACTTTCTCAAGATTTTCTCGAGATTCTCCCTTCTTCAAGATTTTCCAAATCTTTATAAATTTTCTCGAGATTTCAAACCTTCTTCGTCTGAGTTTTCCTGAGAGATTGATTTCCATCTTTTCCTGAGAAATACTTTTCAACTTCAGATGTTTTCTAAGCATACATCATATTTTCCAATTTTACATTTTTCAAAAATCTCATAGC
This sequence comes from Nuphar pumila, assembly GCF_984573655.1. Lineage (NCBI taxonomy): Eukaryota > Viridiplantae > Streptophyta > Magnoliopsida > Nymphaeales > Nymphaeaceae > Nuphar > Nuphar pumila. The sequence goes on along the minus strand of NC_143252.1, from coordinate 100,770,643 downwards.
ACATGCCTGAATTCTCTGTGCATTTAGGATAGAACACAATTTCAATGATTTTACTAAGTTAAGCACAATTTTGGTCCTTGGTTCGATTACCCCTGTTAAAGGCGGCAGGAACGGTCGAACCTCGTACCGACAGGTCGAGCCCCATCCCATGGATTTTCCCGCAATTTTCAAAACGGAGGCGAGTATTTCAAAACAATTTCCAAAATCCGGTCAAGTTTGAATCGCGAAAGCATTTCCCTCTCTCTTTCGCAAGGAAGGGAAGACGGGAAAAATTTTGCGACGATAACAGGTTTGGCGACCGTGATGGGACCTGTCCTTGTCTGACCTAAATTATGCTTGACTTAGTTCAATTATCGAAATTATGTTCACAAAATGTCAGCTCTTTTACTTTCAATATCATGCGAACCTAGGAGCCTAGATTCTGACCTAGCTGACATTGACTGCATATAGCTTAGGCATGGTTTGGTAGGACTATATTGAGGAGATATTTTCATGCTCACATAGACTTAGGTCTAAATACAACTCTCCTCAATTTAGGATCTGAATGCAAACAATGTAATGCTTCTTCAAAGTTTTCAAAAGTCTATCTCTCTAGGATTTAGAGCCATCTATTTCTTGCATGTGATCATTTAAAAAAAAAAAAAACCAATTACCTATCATTACCCGGTCTTCACGTTGCTGGGCTCTCTTCCAGAACCCTAGTTCGGGACAGAGCCTCACAACTGGGCCACCTATTTGGGTTAACACCCCCCTACCACGTACCGCGGGCCACAGTCCGAAGTATATCGGTAGGCGCTCAAGGATGTTGGAAAACCTTACATTAGAATTAGAGTTGAAATTATATGCCACGTACCTCGGATTTTGATTCGGGTATATCGGCATAACTGGATTGGACAAAGATGATCTGAACCTAGAGTTAGGATTAGGGTCCTACAGCTGTTTTCAAAATAATGCATCTAGAGTCAGCCTTTTAGGGAGTGCTGTATGTGCATGAATGTTTGTGCAGGATGTGATTGTTTGTATGTTACCTCTATTTCCTTACATTTTCCCAAAAATATTTTTAAATACCCATATTTTTTGTCTTTTTCCCTTTATTTTCTCAAACCCTGGATAATTTTCTCAAATATCTCATTTCTTTCAAAACTCCAGGTGACTTTTCCTTCTTTCGTTCTACTGGATCTCGAATTTCCAGCTGCATTTTATATCCTGCCTGCAAAATTTTTCAAAAATTTCCCACATTTCCCTAAGTCTCATTCTGAGTCTTTCTCTGTTTTCAGTTCGATGGCATCCAGTCAAGTCGATCATATCTTTCCTGAAGGTCACATCTCCTTCGAGGTGCGACAAGGTCGTCCTAAACATCGAGCCCTTAGCACCAGAACTTTCATTCCCCGGTGGTATTATTCCTGGCTAAAAAGCTTTTCCCGAATGTTCCCGGACCATTTGAGCGAGTGCGGATTAGAATTGGCGTCAGCAGTTGGGAAGCAGACCATCAACGACAATTTGATCCATGCAATGGCGGAGCGATGGAATCCTCGGACATGTACATTCTGGTTCCCATGGGGAAAGATGACCGTTTTAATGGATGAATTTTCAGAAATCATGGGGTTACCAGAACCAGCCGGTCAGCCAAGCGATCCATTAGAACATCAATTCCTGATCAATGTCAAGGGTTTGGACCCCCGAGACTCCTTAGCTCGTATGACAGGCCGTCGATCCTGGCCCTTGATCCAGTTGGAGGGGAATGAATATGTCGATCTGCTCGAGTTGTATCGTCAGTACGGGACCTTCGTTGAAGTCAGTTCGCTATCCAGGACAGCTAAATAAAGGATTCAGAATGCAATGGTTTTATGCATTGTAGGATTATCCCTCTTCCCAGACGGACAAAACTATATGGACATCAGAATAATCCAGCTTATGAGAAGATGGGGAAGTCGGCAAACCAATCGTCTCTCCATAGCCATGGCAGCGCTCGCCTTCCTATATCGTGGTTTGACCCGATTCTCACTTGGGGAATCCATCTTAGTTGAAGGTTGCATCTACGCACTTCAATCCTGGTTTTTCCAGCATGTTCCAGCCCGAGCAAGCTCTTTCAGATATAATGGTCAAGAACTTCTTCCAGTGGCACAGTACCGGTCTATGATCAACAACATTCAAGAAGATGCTGTAGTCTGGGACTATTTTGATCGGCAACTATCTCCTCCCAGATACACCTATGCTTATGGCAAGAGATTCAAGTTACTGGGCCCATTCTTCTGCACTTACTACCAACCAGAGAGATGTGTCCGGCAGTTCTCCCAGAGACAGCAGTACGTCGAAGCCCGATTGTTATCAGGAGTTATGGCAGAGTTTGATCTCACTTTCGCGCAATGGTCCGAGGCATATCATTCTGCCCGCTACGACTGGGATTCCTTTGTCTCTCTTAAAATCTTTCCTGGTCCTAGATTGTCTACTGATTATCGTGAATGGTGGCAAATTGTTTGTCCTCCACCTCTTTGTCAAGATTAATAAAATCATGTTTTCTCATTTCAATAAAATTCTCTCTTTTTCTATTGTGGTTTGACGACCTCGCCTAGGTAACAAGACATATTTTCGTTGTTTGTTTCTCGTGCTAAAAGAGTCGACAACACAATTGTCGTGATTCTCGCGACGACTCAGTCCCTAGTAATGGGATATCTTCTTCAAATTGTCTACCATATTTTCAATAAATATTTCTTGCAAAAGCCAATTCCTTCATAATCTAATCAGGTCTTTGCCCTGTAGAGACCATCCACAGCATTTGATGGTTCGAACAAGGTCAGGAAGAAGAACCACATCACCTCAACACTCCTCAGCCTCAGAAGGAGAAATGGATCTTCCCGTGAATCAAGATCAACAGCAAGAGGATGATGGCATAGACCCGCAAATGTATGCCATGTTCCGAAAGATGATGAATAAAATGATGAGTGAACAGGCTGGGACTAGTACAGAAAAAAATCAATTCAGAGAAAAGTTCCACGGGAACAAGAATAAGAAGGCTCCCAAAAAGCAGATTCAGCCAGAAGAAATCTCAGATGAATCTGAATCAACTGAAGACACTGAGGAAGAATATGAGGTGCCACCAGCATTTCAGAAACGTGGGCGAGAACAAAGGAGAAGCCGCAAAGCAAAGAATCAAGTCACAGAAGAACCTCTGCAGTCACAATTCAGGGAAATGGCCCGAGTTGTTAAGGATCTCCAAGCCCGCGACAAGGGCAAGAAAATCTTCACCAGTGAGGACTTCTATGACGGCCTCGAAGGGGATGACGATCTCGAAAACCTTCCCCAAAAATTCATCAAGTTCGATGGTTCTGGCGATCCGAAAGCCCATCTCGCCACTTTCTTCGTAGAGTGTTCAAGATTCAAGAGAGATAACAGAGCACTGTTCCTGTGTTTCCCTCGCAGCTTGGAAGGAGTTGCAGCTAAATGGTATGCTGAGCATATCAATCTCATCGAGCTCAAGGAGTTCGATAAAGTGGTGAATTTATTTATTGAACGCTTTTTGTTCAACACAGAAGCGCTCCCGACATTAAGTCATCTCTGCAGTCTGAGGCAGAACGAGAATGAAAAAGCACGAGACTTCATTCACAGATGGAGGTCAGCCTGTAACAAGATGAGAGATCCTATCTCGGAAAGGCACGCCCTGTCCCTAATCCTCAATAACTTTTCGCAGTCGTTAAGAGGATTAATCTCTACCGCACCATCTCAGACCTTCATTGAATTAACTGAGCGAGCAGAATGGCTCGAGCTGAGCGTAGAGAATGGAGTCTATGAAGGCTTCACTTTTTCCAAAAGTAACCCCCAAAGTGAGCAGAAGAAGAAAGCTCACTTTACCTTCTCTGCCAACAACAACAACAACAATAGCCGAAATCAGTATAAAGGGCAGAAGAAAGATTACTGCTATGGCACAAACAATTCCAACAATAAAGGAGATCAGAAAATGAAGCCTGCTCCTCAGTTCAGCAAGCCTTCTCAGCAAGACCAAGGGCCAAAACTGCGTGAAAAAGTTAAACATGAAGGATGGAGTTATGACCGAAAATTCACTCCTCTCGACCAATCACTCGAAGATGTGCTCGAGTATATGTTGTCGAAAGAAATGGTCAAGTTACCTAGATTGGTCGATCCCCCTGTGCCTATGGGGAAATGGAAGGATCAATTTTGCAAGTTCCATAGAACAGTGGGACACAACACTGAGAACTGTTTCATTCTCAAGAATATTGTGCAGGATCTTATTGACAAGAATTTATTGGTAGAAAGAGAAGAAGAAGAAAAAATGGACATTCTTAAGCAGCCTTTTCCTTCGCACACCACGGTGGTGGTGTCCGCACAACCATTCCTGCCTCACAAACACATCAAGCCGTGTTCTGCACAAGATCTCCAGGTTCAGCACCAGGTGTCAGTACTACGACAAGCAACTCCTGATTCTAAGAAGATGGATCTAATCTCAGCATTGGGCAAGATGAAAATTTCTGAAGCACCTGTAAAGTCAGTCCCCAAGTCAAAGGGACTTCCTGATTTTCTCAATCAAATCATCAAGCCCAAGCCGGGGAATTCAAGTCAGAAGCCTCTGACCGCTCTATCCAATGTTTCCATTCTTGACTTGGCCAAGAGTTCCTGCAAGCATCAGCAAGTACTGGACGATCTGCTCAGAAAAATCAAAGTTAAGCCCAGTACCACTCCTGAAGACATGACACAAATAGTGAATTCGGCCATGACCAACGCGCCAATCACTTTCTCGGATGAGGACCTTCCAAAGCCTCATTCCTTTCACAATAATGCTCTTTACATCGTCATTCGGGTAAGGGGAATGACAGTACCCCATGTGTTAGTAGATGGAGGCAGCAACCTCAATATATGTCCTGAAATGACCGCAAAGGCACTAGGCATTAAGGAAGAAGAATACATTCCAGATCCTATTACCATCTATGGGTTTGACAACCATGGTCAAACGGCAAAAGGGAAGATATTCCTGGAAGTATTCATTAATTATTCGGTACATTCAGTGCTTTTTCATGTGGTCAATGTGCCACCCACCTATAATCTGTTGCTCGGAAGGACGTGGATTCATAATGCAAATGCAGTGCCTTCCACATTACATCAATGCGTAAAATGGTCCAAAGGTGGAATGATTACAACAGTGCTCGGAGAGGACCCGGAAGAAAGGCTCCCACAGCCTATGATACCTCGACCATCATTCACTGCAGACATTCCTAGCATCAGAGAGAATGAAGAGATCAGTCTCAAAGAAAGTCGGGAAATACTCCAGGCAATATCAGAATTATCCCTGCAGACTGTAGCCATGACCCGATGGAGAGGTCCCAAGTTCTTCAAGATTGGAGGTCGTGTCAGCTACGACACTGTCAAAGATCATCCATTGTTTCCACAATTCATGAAAGTAAGAAAGGGATTTGATTTACTTCTGAAGCATGGTTATCAACCCTTTAAAGGACTGGGCAAAAATGAAGATGGTTGTGTCGAGCCAATGATCCAAAAGCATCGTCCCCACAGGGCAGAATTAGGGTTTTCCGGCGGAAGCTCACCAAAGAAGACTGTTTTTGTTAAAGGGGCACATTGAGAATCGTTGTTGCATTTCCTTTCTATTTCCTTTCAAAATAAATGTCTCAAATGTCTTTTATCAAAGTCAAATCAATAAAATGTCAGGTTTCTTTGTCTATCTGGATGCCATCTGCCTCTTTTGTCTCTACATTCTCATTTTATAACTCAATGTCATTTTATGCATAATTCTTGCTAAATGATTGTTTGTCGTATGATGGATGATTTTCCTAAATCCAATCTCTTGTTCAAAATTTCAGAAATGTCTTCCCGAACAATCAAGAAACTCGTTATCAATCCAAAGGCTTTCCAGAAATCGGCAACAATTTACTGAGTCAAAGCAAGCACAGAAGACGACAAGATTGCAAAACAGTTAGATGATTATGCAGAATTTGATTCGTATCTTCAGGAATTACCAGAGTTCGCCTCAGTTCAGAAGCAAGATGAACTATCTGCTCTAGTACAAGATCCTACTAAAGATGTCAATATCGGCTCAGAGGAATATCCCAAGATTCTCAAGATCGGTACCAGTCTAAGTCCGGAAGAGAAAGAAAGACTTACAAATTTTCTCAAGCAGCATGAAGAAGTGTTCGCATGAACATATGAAGATATGCCGGGCTTAGATCCCAAATTGGTCGAACACCGACTCGTTTTGAAGTCAGATGTAAAGCCAGTTAAGCAAAAGCTGAGAAAAATGGATCCTAGAATAGAACAACAAGTCAAAGAAGGACTTGAAGATCTGCTCAAAGCAGGATTTATCCGACCTATTAACTATCCAGATTGGTTAGCCAATATCGTTGTTGTCCCAAAGAAAAGTGGCAAAGTCAGGATTTGCATAGACTTCAGAGACCTCAACAAGGCAACTCCGAAAGATGACTATCCACTGCCAAGCATTGATCTTCTGATTGACAGCACAACAGGACATGCCATGTTCTCCTTCATGGATGGATATTCTGGCTACAACCAGATTAAGTTGGCCGCCCGCGACCAATCAAAAACTTTCTTTACTACGCCTTGGTGCACTTTTTGCTATACAGTTATGCCTTTTGGGCTCAAGAACGCTGGAGCAACATATCAACGGGCGATGGCCGTTATCTTTCACGATCAAATGCGCAAAATCATGGATGCGTATGTTGACGATATCCTCGTGAAATCTAAAGAGGAAGAAGATCACCTTGAAGCCCTTGATCAAGTCTTTAAGCGACTCATTCTTTACAAGTTAAGACTTAACCCACAAAAGTGTGTTTTTGGAGTCGAATCAGGCAAATTGTTGGGTTTTCTGGTCAGCAAAAAGGGAATTGAAGTTGACCCAGCCAAAGCAAAGGCTATCATTGATATGCCACCCCCGAAAAATATCAGAGAGTTGCGTAGCCTTCAGGGACGCATGCAATCAATCCGGCGATTTATTTCCAACTTGGCGATGAGATGTGAACCTTTCAACCACTTGCTCAGAAAAGGAGTTAAGTTCGAATGAGGACCAGAGTGTCAGCAATCGTTCGATAGAATCAAGAAGTATCTTCTCAATCCTCCAATCCTGAAGCCGCCAGAATTGGGAAAACCTCTTTTGTTATACATCTCAGTCAATCAAGTTGCATGCGGCAGATTCTTGGCGCAGTACAAAGAAGGCAGCTTGATAGAGCACGCCATTTATTATGTAAGTAAGACTTTCATAGACTATGAAAAGAGATACTCTCAAATAGAAAAGACCTGCCTAGCTCTGGTGTGGATGTGTCATAAGCTAAGACACTACCTGCTAGCATCTGAAGTCAAAATTTTGTCTAAACTCAATCCTCTCAAGTATATTTTAGAGCAGCCTTTCCTCAGCGGATGAGTCGCAAAATGGCAAGTCTTACTGATGCAGTATGACTTAAAATATGTCTCGCAGCAATCAATCAAAGGTCAAGCAATTGCAGATCAATTGGCAGATTTTCCTCTGGCATAAGAAGTACAAGCCGAAGATGACTTCCCTGATGAGCAAATTTGCAATATCCAGCAATCTCCAGTCTGGAATTTATTTTTCGATGGTTCTAAGAACATGGCTGGAATAGGCATTGAGATCTTATTAATCACTCCAGAGAAAGAAATGATTCCATTTTCTCTCAAGTTAGTTTTTCAATGTACCCATAATATGGCTGAGTATGAAGCCCTGATTCAAGGTCTAAAAATTCTACTAGAGTTCAATGTCAAGAGAGTGCATGCCTACGGTGACTCATTACTCGTCGTCAATCAAGTTCGAGCCGAATGGCAAGTGAAAGATCAGAAGTTATTCCCCTATCAGAAAATTGTTTCAGCTCTTGTCAGCAAGTTTGAAGAATTTCAGTTATTCCACATCAAGAGAGATTTTAATCAAGTGGCCGATAGTCTAGCCAGTTTAGGCTCCATTATGGCATTCAGAAATGAAGAATCTTGTCGCTCTTTTGAAATTGGCAGACTTGACCAACCTGCTTTCCTTCCAGCGGAACAAGTAAACCAGGCTGAGCAAAGGAAGAAACCTTGGTATTACAACATCAAAACTTTCATAGAAACCAACGAATTTCCTCCAGAACTCTCAAAGAAAGAGCAGCAAGCAATCCAACGTATGTCCACTCGATATTTCATTTTGGCCAATGTCCTCTATCATCATGGATTCAGCTCAGAGTATTCTAGATGTTTAGATGAAGAAGAAGCCAAAGAAGTCGTGCGAGAAGCACACGAAGGCATTTGTGGTGGCCACGTCGGTTACCAAACCCTTGTCAAGCAAATCATAAGAGCAGGGTACTACTGGAAGACTATACAACAAGACTGTTATCATTATGTGAAGAAGTGTGTGCAATGCCAGATACACGCACCTTCTATTCATGCTCCGGCAACTTATTTACAGTCTGGTGTTTCTCCATGGCCGTTCTCCATGTGGGCCTTCGATGTCGTAGGTCCCATCACTCCTTCAGCTTCAAATGGCCACAAATACTTTCTTGCCGCAACAGAATATTTCACCAAGTGGGTAGAAGCCATCACTCTTTGCACAGTTGAAGGCCGACACGTGGTCTCTTTCATTCACAAGAGTATCCTGTGCCGTTTCGGCATCCCGCATGACATCGTGTCAGATAATGGCAGTCATTTCAAAAATGAAAGAATGAAGATATTATACTTAAAGTTCAAGATTTATCATCATTTCTCAACCCCATATTATCCTCAAGGAAATGGTCAGGCAGAGGCCACCAACAAGATTTTAATTCGTATCTTGGAGCGAACTGTGGAAACAGGCCGTGACTGGCATGAGAAGATCCACGATGCACTATGGGCCTACCGGACCACTATTCGCACTCCAACGAATGCTACTCCATCAGAGCTGGTCTATGGAACAGTAGTGTTGCCGCTACATGTTCAGAAGCCCGCTTTGAAATTCGCATCGCTTCTGCAATTACCTCTTGATCAATATTAGCAGCAGCAACTGGTACAGTTAGACTTACTCGACGAGAGAAGGTTAAAAGCAGCAGAGCATGCTCAATCCTATCGCCAGAGAGTAGCCAGGCAGTATGCGAAGTCTGTCATCGAAAGAAGATTCAAAGTCAATGAGTTAGTGCTTCGATCCACAGCCTATCTCAAGCATCATCCTGGCGGTAAATGGTCGCCAAATTGGGAAGGCCCATATGTCGTCAAAGAAGCATTACCCCGCAACTCATATCGGCTCATCAACGCCGATGGGGTAGAATTGCCAGATCCCATTAATGCTCGACACTTGAAAAAGTTCTACACCTGAAACATTTAGTCTCCTCTTGTAATCTTCCTGTTTCCTTCAAATAATGATTCAACTTTCTTTCCCAGTTACACTGAGGCATTTTTAAAATTTTGTTCTGTATGCAGGCAGGATAAACAAATTTCTCATTTCACGCACTTGTGCATTCATGTGCATCAATTCATATTCATTTGCATTCAACTACATTAACAACAATCCAGTCAGTATTGGGATTTCAACAAATAGTCCCATCATAATTTCTAATGATTCAAAATTGGAAGGTAATCACCAATACTGAACTAAAACCCAGTGCTCAAACTGGTATTGTTTCAAAATCCAATGTTTAAACTGGTACATTTTCAAAATCCCAAACTTTTCGAAAAACCGAGTTCCAACTCGGGTTTTATTTCACATCATTTTCTTTTGTTGATCCGGGTTCCGACTCGTGATCTCTATATTTTATTTGAGCTCTGACTCGAACTCATCATTCTCCTTTGATCAATCCAAGTCATTTCAACCATCACGGTCTGTCAATTGCTCAAATTTGATATTTTGCCCACTAATTTCCAATTTCAATCTTTGGATCATGCAATTCTCCAATTCCGACCCCTGGGGTCACCCAATTTCCAATTTCAATTCCAATTCTCAATTCTCAATTCTCAATTTTGACCTCAAGGTCATTTAATTTCTAATTTTCGACCTTCGGGTCACTCAATTCTCAATTCCGACCTTCGAGTCACACAATTTCGACCTTTTGGTCTATCAATTTTCAATTTTGACCGTTAGGTTATTCAATTATCCAATTTCGACCTCCGGGTCATCCAATTTCCAAACAATCAATTTTCCAATTTCCAATTTCGACCTTTGCGTCAATCAATTTCAATATCCAATTTCAATCATTTTCTCTTGCGAGAGACCCGTTTAGGGAGAGTTCGAGGGAGCTCGTTCTTTTCGCATGCTATCCAATTTGTTCACTTAGCCCCTTTTCAGGGAGAGTTTTGAAGGGACTCGTGTCTTTGTGAATCGTTTGCAAAACAATTCCCAATTTCACCCAAGGAACCCTTTTAAAGGGAGAGGCTCGACGGAGACTCGCTTTTCTTGTAACCTCCCAATTTCATACTAGGCCATTTTCCGTCATGAAAGACCCTCTTGTCAGGGAGAGTGTGATGGACTCGTTCCTTTCATGACTCAAATTTTCTGACCTCACTATTATCGGCCCCTTTCCATAAGAGAAGCCTAATATTAGGGAGCTTTGACGAAAGTTTAATTTCTCTTCGAAAGTTCGTGTTGCAAACACCTCCTCTTCAGGGAAGAGAAGAGTATTTCCCATTTCCCATTCAGGTAAGGGCTAAGTCTGAGTCTCTCTTTTTGGGGAAAAAGAGAGGAGAATTTTCGTCACGAATGTGTTGAGCCGGACCTCAAATTCTCACTTTTACCAAAGATTTCAAGAAAATTTTGTCAATTTGTCACGGTATTTGTTGATTTCAGAATCTTTATTGCACAAATCTCTATCTCAATTTACTTTCAGCATTACTTCCAAAAGAGTGAAGCTTTTGCGAAAAGAGATTCAAAATTCAAACTATTTTTATTGGCCAACCAAAAGGATGAAGGATAAATCCTCGATATGACCAGAAAAGAAGATTCAATGTTATTGAAAAGCCGTAGGTGATCGATATTGATCGCAGTTAATGACACATCTTTAAAGGCTATTCTTGTAAAAGACGAGGCAGTGAAAATATCCTGAGCGTTAGAAAAAGAGAGTATTCATCAAACCCTGTCTCCTCAGAATCACCTAAGCTGCAATTAAGTATCCGCAAAAGGGATCTCTCACTTGTCGTCAAGATGAAGGCGAATTAAGCGAGTAGACCCCCGGGGCCAAAGAAGATTCGAAACATCTCCAAGATGATGGAGTTTGTGACGGGTCCTTCCAGGGAAAGTCCAAAGCACTGTCGAGATGAAGGCAGATGCAATGAACCTCTCGACAATCCCTAAAGGATATTTAATTTTAGCTATCATCCAAAAAATCTCTGACCCATGAACCCATCATCTAAGAGGGATCGAAACATCTCCAAGTTGAAGGAGCTTGTGACGTACCCTTTCAAAAGAGAGAGAAAAAAAAAGAGGAAAAAGAAAAGAGAGAAAAGTCAAAACATCTCCAAAATGAAGGAGAATGCAGTCAAAACACAAGAGAGCCAAAAGAGTGCAGAAAGATTATCATGAGAGAAGCCCTCAGGATATCAAACTGCCAAATCTATCAAGAATCTCCTTTAAATTTGTGAAATTCTATTATCAGTACTCTTTCATCATCGACTTTCACAATATCAAATTCTCTTTCCTGCTTATATCAAGGAAATTGATAGCTTCCTTGAAGAAGGGCAATTGCAAATAATTTGGGTTTCCAATCTCGATTCTACGAAGTGAACCTTGTTTGGAGGTAATACTTTTGGTAGAAGAGAAAGATTATCTTTGCAACCATGTGCAACATTTTAAAATTTTTTTGAATCAACAGCAAAATTTCGACATTTTGACAAATCTTTCCAACTATCCTGACGTGAAGTGAGAGCTTGATGTTCGTTTTCGATGCATCCTGACACCAATTTTAAATCCCTCTGAAGGACTTGATTCCTTCCCTTCTTTGAGAGCATGAACTCTCAGATTTGCACACTTCCCTGTGTCCCCACTGTCCCACCATAGACAGTCCCATTTCGGTTCGAGGTCGAACCAATAATCATTTCCCGCAAGAGGCAATTTCAAAAGCTGATTTTAGTCTCAGCAATAAGACGTCCAAGATCAACCCCTTTTCAAGCTTTAGGAACCCCATTTTCCTTCCTTTTGCAAAACCCCTGTCGGATTTACTGTGCAAAATCCGAAGGTTCCATCATGATCTCTTCCTTCGAGAATTCCATTCCATTTTCCGCCCGATCAGGATAAGGGTATAAACCTGAGCCTCCTTTGACGAGGTATTCCATTTTCCGCCCAATCAGGATAAGGGTATAAACCTGAGCCTCATCCAAAGAGGTATTCCATTTTCCACCCGAACAGGATAAGGGTACAAACCTGAGCCTCATTCAAAGAGGTATTCCATTTTCCGCCCGATCAGGATAAGGGTGCAAACCTGAATCTCATTTTAATGAGATATTTCATTCCCCAATCAGGTCAAGGGTAAAAACCTGAGCTTCGTTCCATGCGAGGTACTTCTGTCCCATCCAGGTCAAGGGCAAAAACCTGAATTTCATTCTCATAGAGCAAATCTTTCCTTTTCCTTCTCCATTTCATATCTACCATCTTCCTCGGGCTAATTTCTTCATACCCAGTCAGATCCTTCTAACTGGGGCATTTTTTTATATATAGCCCAAATTTGGTGTGTTTTCTTTGCCACTAAGCTCGACCATAAGCCGGCTTAGTAGCAAAGAGGGGCATCTGTAAACACCCCAAATTTTCACTAACCTTCTTGACATTGCCCTTAATCGGCACATTTCAGTTCTCCAGAAGCAATGAAGGGCAAAATAGTCATTTTTAAAGATTGAACCTGGCAGAAAGTCCTAAATTTCACTCTTGAGCCTCAAAATTTCTATATTTAGGTTCAGAGACATCTTCAAATTGCAAAATTTCAAAATCCTCTTTCTGGACAAAAAGTTAGAATTTCCAAGTCCGAGCTCAGAGTGACATTTCACTGAAACATGTCTTTGCATCGCATTGCATGAACACTTTGCATCATTTCATTGCATAGCATGTCAGTTTGAGATCCAGAACTCCTGATTTTCAAAATTGCCAATCCAGATTTGATTTTTCAAAAGCGATTTTTAAAACCCTGGGTATTCAAAATTACCAAATTTTCCCATTTTACCCCCAGGACTTTGAATTACAAAAAATTTTCTCAAGAAAACAATCTGGATATTTGGATATTGATTTTAAAGACTTTATCTCAAGACTTTTTGCAAAAGATTTTAAATCTCTTTACAAATTTTGTTTTTACATTTATCTATATTTTTGCCTTGAAAACCCAATTTTTCCAAATTCTTGAAAATAAATAATGTTTTATCTCGTATTTTCAAATAAATGGAGCAGAACCCACCTTTGAACTAGCATCATACTCAGATTCCCAGGTAAGTACCTCATTTTCAAGTGGGACCCACTCGGAGGTCATACCAATTTGCAAAATTTTCTTTTTAAAATTCTTATTTATTTTTGTTTTTTTTTAGTGGGCCCACACACATGTGGCACCCCAATTGAAAATAAAAGAAGTTGCCAACACAAAATAAAGCTTTATTTTCAAAAGAATTTTAAAGATGGCTGAGGTGGCATCAACCATTTATTATTATCATTATTTTTTTTTCTCTCTTTTATTTATTGTGTCACTATTCATTTTTTTTAGAAACAGCACCACAGCCGAACTTACTTAAAATGCTCATTTACCTAAAACTTAGGTCAATGAACGCAAAAGGGTTTTAAAAAAACCTAAGATTTCGTCCATCACCAAAACGCCGAGTTTTCAAAATTCGGTTACAAAACTTTCAAAAAGTTTTCAAAAAAAGAAAAAAGAAAAAAAGAAAGGTAACGGAAAGGAAATCCTGCGTTTTTTTTAAGAGGGGAAAGTTTTTTTTTTTAAAAAAGGGGGGCAGAGCATTCACGAGGGGGGATTGGAATTGGAGATTTTCGGTTTTTGCAGGAGGCTCTCAAGGTGGAAAGGAGGCCGTTTTCACCTTCTTCAGCCCAGTCGCAGGGGGGCATCTCCAAGATCTGCGTTTCAACCATCTTCAGCCCTAGCCGGAGGTCTTCCACCATCAACACCCGATCTTCTTCAGCCCAGCCACAGGAGTCTTCCACCTCCAGCAGCTGCCGCATATCCCCACTTCAACCCTTTCCTCAGGAGGAGCCTGGCCGATTGAAAGGGGTCTTTTGGTTCTTATAGCAGGGGATTTACCAAGAAGGGCAGCCATTCTCCTTCAGCCGAAGAGAAAGGAGGCCAATCTGCATGCCCTCTTCTCTGTCGTGGAGATCTTTTCACATTGGGGGTTTCATCTCTACCATCCAGAGTGTTCTTCATCTTCCTTCAGCCCAGCAGCTGCAGAATCACCCTTCTTCTGCAGCCTACAAGCCGTCTGATGTAGGAGATCCAGCCACCAGCTCCTTCACTTTTCCTTCAACCCACCAGCAGAGGAAATCCAGCGTTTTCCCCCATCCACCTTCAACCCATTAACAGGAAATCGACTTGCTGTAGTGCATTGGGTGCAGAGGAGGCAGCAGCAGAAAAAATCCAGCAGGTTTTTAGCCATTTTTTTCTGCCCAATAAAAGAGGATCGACCTCTTTGTCATTGGCTACAACCTTGGCCAAAAGAGTAGTTTGTAACGTGTTGGGGGTTTCCAGCCATCTGATCTGAGTTTGGACTGGTGAGTACGTGAGGTTGTCACTCTTTTCTGTTTGTAAAAAAAAAAAAAAACGAAAAGGAAAATGGAAAGATAGAACTCTGTATCTTGTAATTTCCCTGTTTTCCATTCATCTCCAGCTTTGTTTAAATTTTTTTTTTAGATTTGAGTTCCTGTTATTTTAATTTCAATTGAGATTCATTCTAAATATTGTACTCGTATGCATTGTAAGTTCATCTGTTAATTTGTTATTTGCAGTTCATATTTGTCTACAGTGTTCTTCACTTTCAGAATTAGTGCTTTTCAATTGTTAGAATTCAACTCCTGTTTATTTGTTTTGATCATCAATGCCTGTATGATTTCATCAGCCTGCATTTCTGTTTTTTTTTTTTTTTATATCTTTTTTTTTTACAATTTTTGATGACTTGTTCCAACCGTTGATCCGATATCTTGTTTTCATTTGACTGCAATTTCAATTTACTTTCTTTCATTCCACGATTTTCTTGTTTTTCCTGTTTTACATTCTTTTGATCATTTTCTTAATTTCCTGTGTTGTCTTACAGCATTGCAGTTTTCTTTTTGTTTGTTTTTTTTATACTGCTATTCATCGATCTATTTCATGTTGTTCATCATTTGATTTCATTTTTTTTCTCTTTGTCATTTCCTGTCTTTGATGCCCTGTCATTCAATAAAATTTCATTCCATTTCAATGTAGGTTGTATCTTGATCTTCAGTATTTCGAATAATGCCTTCAAGTTGAGCACCTGTGTTAATGCCATTATCTGTACTATCTTGTATATATTATTTGAATGTCATCCATCCTATTATCCCAGATTTGTGTACTTAGTTATTTTAAGTCATTAGCTTATTAAGCTGATGAAAGGGGAATAAAATGGTTTGCTGTACCATAGTCATTGGTACTCATTCGGTAGCACAATGGTATGTTTTATGTCAAAAGGACATCATGTCCTTGCCTTAGTTTGAGAGTTTCCACCACAAAATGCGTGTATACAGCCTCCATTTGTAGAAAAGAGGCATGATATATAGTATAATGAAATCTCATAATTTCTTTTGCAAAATCCCCAATGTCACCTTGCATTAAAGTTTCCTTTGTACATCCCAATGTATTTCTAGTTCTATATATATATACCTGTTTATTATCCTTTACATGCATAAATGTGATTATTATACATGTTTTTCAATTATGAAGATATTTATATATATATATATCTATATATATATATATATAGATATACATGTATATATATATATATATGTATATGGATCTCTTCATGTACATTTGTCTTCATATATAAGCATTTAAGTATTTTCTTTTGTAAAGATATCTCCATTTCATTTAGCATAAATTTAAGCATTTAGAGATATATGTATGTATTTCTCATTTAAGTTTAAGGCATGGTATCTATATATTGTCATAGGCATTTCAATCATGTTCTAGTCATTATATTGTATATTCCCATATAATCCAAATGTAATTCCTTAGGCATTGCCCTTAGTATAACATGTGTAAATTTCTATCTTGTATATCCATTTCTTGTACTAATTCTCATTTTGCAGGAAAATTTGGAGGATGTTGATTCTTTTACACTATGTATTTTTTTTTTATGTCCGAGATGTAATAACCGAACTTGGAATAATATTTATTTTACTGCTTAGATTAGGATGCATCTCATGTAGTTTGATTTCAGTAATATCTTGATTCTATGATGCATATATCTCAAATTTTCAAAATTCACCGTGGATGAACACGAATGGCACGTGCACCAACTCTTAGAGAGTTGATGAACTTGGTGGAGTCCATATTTACGGCCCTAGTCGGAATATGGACGAGACCCAGATCCATCATCTCTCTACCAGTCACATTGAGCCTACACTCTTAGGCTATCTTGAAAATGCACCTCATATTTCCAATGTTTTCAAAATATTGTGAATTAACTCAAATAAGTTCTGAACATATTCATGGCCACAGTCAGAATATGTGAAGGATTTACTTTGGCTTAATCCACATTTTTCCAATAAAATTTTCAGAAATCTTTTCAAAAGTGCATTCATTCATTCACATCATCTGCATCATTTGTTTTTCTCATGATTTTCTCAAAAGATTTTCACTTCATGGAATCGATTTTCTCAAGAAACTATGATGATATTCGGAGTTGGATTTCCCAAATCAAATGTTTTCCTGTGATTTTCCTTAAAAAGTTATTTCCTTAAGATTCTTTTCAAAAGGAATTTCTCATTTTCTCAAGAATCCAAGTTGATTTTCAGATATCTCAAAAAACCAGATTCTCAGGATTTCAATTTTCTATGTTTTGAGTTTCCTTCTCAAAAGAACTTTCCCATAAGTTTTCTATCATTTTCCTAAGAAAATTCTCAAAGTTCGAGTTTTCCCAACAAGTGCTTTCCTTCTCAAATGTTCATCTTTTCTCAAGAATTCCTTCCATTTTCCTGAGATTCTCATTTTTTTATGGTTTTCCAAGTCTTTCTAAGCTTTCTCAAAATTATCCTGAGATTCTCATTTTTTCAAGTCCTTCTAAGCTTTCTCAAAATTATCCTGAGATTCTCATTTTTCTAAGTCTTTATAAACTTTCTCAAAATTTTCCTGAGATTCTCATTTCTTCATGGTTTTCTAAGTCTTTATAAACTTTCTCAAGATTTTCTCGAGATTCTCCCTTCTTCAAGATTTTCCAAATCTTTATAAATTTTCTCGAGATTTCAAACCTTCTTCGTCTGAGTTTTCCTGAGAGATTGATTTCCATCTTTTCCTGAGAAATACTTTTCAACTTCAGATGTTTTCTAAGCATACATCATATTTTCCAATTTTACATTTTTCAAAAATCTCATAGCACATGCCTGAATTCTCTGTGCATTTAGGATAGAACACAATTTCAATGATTTAACTAAGTTAAGCACAATTTTGGTCCTTGGTTCGATTACCCCTGTTAAAGGCGGCAGGAACGGTCAAACCTCGTACCGACAGGTCGAGCCCCATCCCATGGATTTTCCCGCAATTTTCAAAACGGAGGCGAGTATTTCAAAACAATTTCCAAAATCCGGTCAAGTTTAAATCGCGAAAGCATTTCCCTCTCTCTTTCGCAAGGAAGGGAAGACGGGAAAAATTTTGTGACGATAAGAGTAAGCACATATTCTTTACTTTTTTTTTTCTTTCTTTTCTTCTTTCTTTTGTTAATTTCTGAATTTGAATAGCCAAATTACTAGTGATTTGATGTACTGCCGATCCATAGATCAGACTATCAAAATCATTGCGTTAAAATCATTGTTACAGGATTAGATAGTCTGTTGCTTTCTTTTATTTTAATTTTGTATGAGCTGCGTGATTACATGAACTTCATACTTTCGCACTTATACTCATCATCAAAGTGAAAATATGCATTCACGAGCTATGGAAGAGCAGAGACGCTGCTCATTGTGGTTCTGTTGTTGGGAGATTCATGCATGCTGCATCAGAATGCGACAATGGCAATTTGAATCAGGAACCTAATTCAAGTAGTCAATCTGATATTGGTTTTGAGCATTGATCGGTGTAACATACACAAGCTCATAATATGTTCTCTGAAGGTCTAAGAGAGGAGGAACTGATGGATATCATATTCTTGCTATATCACTTGGGTTATGCTCCAAATGTTAAACAAATACTTTCTTTTTCCTTCCTGTATGTATAATCCTGTGTATTACTAAAAGGATCTCTCTCTGAAGTCACCTTGCAGGAATCAGTTCGTAGTATTCATCCTCATAGCATTTACCCATCATTTTGCGGCATCTACCATTGTGGATCTGACATGGGACCACCAGGAGATGGTGCAGATAGTGGGGTGGTTGGCAATTGAAGCATCACAATTATTCCAGCAATGCTGAATTTCTGGGTTGTTAAAAATCATTGATCTACAATTGCAGCGTTGCGTTAGGGAGGAATGTAATTTCATTCGCACTGCATTTTTGTCTTGACCAACATGTTGAACCAGTTCTAATGATTTGTCGATATAATGAGTCTTGAGTTCAATGATCAGCTCTAGCAGACTCTCTCTTGCAGGGGATTTGGTCAGTCACCTTAAAAATACCATTCAGAAGAGTTATGGATAATTGATGTGCTACAAGTCAAGTTGCATTTGCTGCCATTAAAGGTGAAATCGCGAAAGTCAAGCTGCTGGAGGGTCTTGTAAGATCTAGAGGCTTTGAGGTTTTCAGTTAACAGGTATGTAACTCAAAATCGCCAAATCTGATGTTGTTTTGATGATTTCTGCTGCATTGGTTATTTGATATATCATGAACATTAGGAGTAGGGACATAGTTACACTCACATATGTCATCATTGGCATTACATCCTTCGCAAATTCAGCTTCAGCATAGGCAGCTTCTATTAGCATTTTTTTTTTAGCAGTAGATCTCACATCACTTGTATTTTACATCAATCATTTGCTATCCAACACTTTGCTGCACAACATCACATTTTAAAACTGTCATAACATTTGCTATCCAACACTTTGCTACACAGCATCATATTTAAAACTGCCTATCCACACACTTCTGCACATTTGCCACCAGCATCCACCACAGCCGTATGTTCACTTGCATGCTCAAATTCATCCACCCTCAATGCCCAGGCCCTTTTTCCAATACTTGTACATCTATTATTTTTACACATTTGCTGAATTACTATGCATGTGCATAGTATGACATTCATCACACAGTAAATAAAATGTGTAAATACACACTTTATCATTCAAGCAAGGCAAAATTCTGAACACCTTTTCATATATAATTTCTCATTATTTTTTTAGATATTTTGTACATAGACATAGATATATATATGTATATATGTCTATACCCACATATGTCTACATAGATATGTATATATATATATTCATATGTTTTTACAAGCTATTGATATACATATGTACCTATATATATATACCCATATACATATATATGTATGTATATATATATATCATTTTCCATCCTTTTCGCCATATATATCTTGACATATGAGCCTTTCACTATTGATTTCCATATGATATGTGTGATTTCCCTCTATTTTCATATTAACCCAGATGCTTTTGCAGGAAATATGTGAAAAATATCATCATTAGGAGTTGTAAATTCAATTTTATGTATTGTAATAGTTAGACCTTAATGAAAATTTACATTTCTTGTTTTAGATAGAATGAATGAGCATTATAAATATCTCATTTTCATGCTTTTTGCCTTTTATTTCTCAAACTCTCACAATGGTGAAACACGAATGACACGTGCATCATTTCGTAAGAGGTAATTAATACTAAGTTGATGATTTACATCAATGACCATAGTCAGGATGTAAACAAAACTTAGGATTCTTATCTTTTATAAAATAACACTGGATCCACACTTGATCCTCTTCAAAAATCATCACATTTTCAAACATTTCCTTCTTTTATTAAGTTTAACTTAAAATTGGCTCAAAATATATACCAATGGCCATAGTCACGGTATGTTGAGGGTTAATTTCATTTCAAACTCTATAAAAGAACAAAATATTTTTATTCTTCTCTTGAATCTAAATATAAATTATTATATAATACATTCAATGACCATAGTCAAGGATGTATTATATCTTCAATCTTATTTTAATTCATCCAAAGAATGAAATAGCTTTTCAAAATCCAATTTCAAATTCTTTAAATTCATTCATCATTTAGGATAGAACTGTATCATATTTTCAAAATTCCTTTTTCAAAAACTCCAAGTGATGTAAATATCTTCCTCAATCTATCTTCAATTCTTATTCATCCTTTTCATTTTCAAATTCAATTTCATTTTCAATCTCAAAGTTCAAATTTAACTTTGAGATTTCAAATTCATTTTATATTCAAATTCAAATCAGATTTCAAAGTTCAATTTGACTTTGAAATTCCAAATTCATTTTATATTCAAAACTCCAATCAAACTCAAAATTCAATTTAACTTTGAGATTCTTGATTCATCTTCTAAATTCCTAATTCAAAAATTCAAGGTCTAATTTGACTTTAAAATTCATTTGTATATTCAAAATTCTAAATTTCATTTTCCAAGTTCAATTTAAACTTAGGAATTCTTGATTCATCTTTTGAATTTAACTCCAAATCCATATTAGGATCCAGAGTCCAACTCTACATTTGGATCTCAGACTTCAGATCCAAAATCCATCTTAGGATCCAGAGTCCAACTCTACTTTGGATCTCAGACTTCATATCCGAATTCACCTTAGGATCCAAAACTAATTCTACTTTGGATCTCAGATCACAGATCCAAATTCCATTTAGGATCCAGAATCCCATTCTACTTTAGATCTCAGACTTCAGATCCAATTCCATCTTAGGGTCCAGAATCCAATCTCATCTTGGATCTCAAATTTCAGATCCAAAATCCAATTCTAGGCTTCAATACCCCATTCCATCTAGGATTCCAATTCTTAAATCCAATTCCATCTCAGATCTCAAATTCCAAAATCCAATTCCACTTTCATTTCAGATTTCAAATCCAATTCCTATTTTCCATGTTCTGGAATCCAGAATTCAATTTTGAATCTCCAACTCTATTTAGAATCCAGACTTTGGGTTAAAATTTCATCTTGAATTCCAAATCAATCCCAATTCTATCTTTCCTTCTGATTTCAAACTTCAAAATTAGAATTCAAATCCATCCAAGTTCAAATTTCTAATTCAAAGTCCATTTATGACTTTGAAATTTTCTTTCTTCTCTTTTCTCTCTTCTCAGTTTCAAGATCATTTTCCAAACTCAGATTTATTTTCCCAAGCTCTTGATTATTTCCAAAAACTTGGAACTTTTGAATCTTAAGTTCTAAGTTAGAAACCATTTCTTCACTCTATCATCAGATTTATCTGAGAAACACTTGAGAATTCTTCAAAACATTTAAAAAAAAAAGAAAAAAAAGAGCATACATCTTTGCATTTGCACAAGCATGATTCTTTGTGCATTTAGATCTTTAGGATAAATTCTTAGATAATTTCTTAGCAAAGCAAAAGGCATAAATTCAACCCTTGGTTCGATTACCCCTGATAAAGGCGCCAGGAACGGTCAAACCTCGTACCGACGAGCGGATCCCGTCTCCCAGTTTTCTCGCAAATATTTCAAAAACGGAGGCGAGTTATTTTAAAAATAATTTCAAAATTAAGGTCAAGTGAGACCCTGCAAAAGAGTTCCTCTCTCTCTTCTTTTTTTTCTTTTCTCTTCTCCCCTTCTTTCGTCTTTTATTTTCTCCCTTCAAAAAGGAGGAAATAAGAGGCTGGAAAGGAAAAGAGAAGGAAGAGAGAGAAATCACAAGAGAGGAAAAATTTTGCGATGATCACAGTAAGTCGTGTGGTTTGCTGTGTATTTTGTATGTTAACAGCAACATAAACTTGTGTTAGTTCGTTTCATTATTTTCGGATTGTTCTAGAGAATCGTTTTTATCATTTTGTGTTGTTGGTGTTTTGGATCTATTGAAAAAAAAAAAGTACAAAAGTCGAATTTTCATTTCTTTATGTTTTTAAATAAATTCCAGCATAGTGATGTTCATGTTTGCATTTGTGGAATTAAGAGTTCTTTTTATTATATTTTAATTTAGTTTTATCAAAATAGTGGTTAATTAGTAAAATCGTTTTTTGTTAGTTTATGTTTTTATTCTTTTTATTTTTTTTTTAGTCTTCTTCTTCCCCAAGGAGGGGCGGCAGCCATTAGAGCTCAATTCGAGCTCTAGGCTATTTTTGGTAATTAGTAATTGCAATTAGGTATGTTTAATTAGGTTGTCTAGGTTCAATGTATTAGGGTTTTCCTTTCTTAGCCATTTTTAGGATTGCATTTAGGTAGGTTTTGGGAATTAGGTTAGCATTTAATCCTAGGAAGTCGATTTTCTATTTAAGTCATTTTATTCCCTAGATAGCTTTAATTATATTAGTTTAGAAAGTAGCACTTTTAGAAGTTGGCGATTTTTAAGGAGGGTAATTAAAGTAATTGAATTTCAAAAGTTTTTGGAAAGAGTATTTTCTTCAAAAATCGTGTGAGGCATTTAAGGGAGATTTAAATTTTGATTTTGCATTAAAGAAGGAGTTATTATTTAGTTTTGGAAAGAGTTTTTGAACTTAATTAATCCTCCAATCTAGGCTCCATGATTTCCATAAAGAATTAAAGGCAATTCAATTCCATCTTGAAAAGCAAAAATCATGGATTTCTAGATTGGACTTTTCATTTTTCCAAAATGAGCTTTAAAGGCAATTAAGGAGTGTAACTCCCTCATTAAGTGGGGCGATTTTTGAGAATCCA
Source organism: Nuphar pumila (assembly GCF_984573655.1). Taxonomy (NCBI): domain Eukaryota; kingdom Viridiplantae; phylum Streptophyta; class Magnoliopsida; order Nymphaeales; family Nymphaeaceae; genus Nuphar; species Nuphar pumila. Next base: position 100,747,677 of record NC_143252.1, on the reverse strand, counting down.
AATCATTCCAAAGTTTGAGCATTTCCAATTATTACTTTATTTTCCCAACCTTCTCCATTAAAATCATTAGCTTGAATTTAACTTAGTATAATTAGTAAGTTACTAAATTAGTCGATCCATTTAAGTGAGTCACACCCTAGTCTAAACCCCCTCGAGCCTAGTCAAACCCAAATCAAACCTAGTTAGTCTAGGTCAAGTCAAAGACCAAGAACTAACCCTAATCAAGTCTTAGTCAAACCTAACCTAAGTTTAGGTCAACCGAGTCTACCTAACCTAATCTAAGCCAAGCCAAGTTGAGTCGATCTTAGTCTGGGTCCACCTAAACCAAATCAATCTTAGTTGACTAAGTCAACCCTAAACCGAGTCCAACCTAGTCTTAGTTAAACCTAACTTAGTCAAAACCCAAGCCTAAGTCAAGTCATAGACCAAACCGAACCCAACTAGTTAGGTCAAGCCTAGTCGAGTCAACATTAGTCCAAGTCGAGTCAACCTTAGCCTGAGCCTATCTCTCCCAACCTAACTCAAGCCGAGCCTAGTTGAGTCAACCGAGTGAACCCTAACCCTAGCCTTTGTTCTTTAGTGAATTAATTTCATTTAGTGTTATTTATTTTGATTTTTATACTAATTAGTTTAGTTATTTAATTTAGTTTTAGTGTAGAAGTGTGTGTGCGTATATTGTATTTGTTTTGATTGTGTGAGCTGTGTTTTGTGATTGTTTTATTTGTAATTAGTTATTATTTAACATAGTAGTTCGAATTGCATTCCCTTGAGTAGCATAGTTGCATTTGCATAGTTAGTTAACGTAGTTTTAATCATAATTTGCTTATCGTATTTTGTTCGTCATGCATTTAGCGTAATTGTAATATTCATCTGCATATACACTGTTATTCAGTGTCATTTAGATTACATTAGGTTTATTTTGCATTTTCTAGTGTTTAAATAGATTCATAAAGTGAATTGTGCACTAAAAAAAAACCCGATTTTTGCCCTGTTGCACTAGCGTTATTTTCTGTGTAAAAATTTCGTGTTTTCTAAAAATTCTTTTTCTGTTCACTTTAGTGTCGTGTTATCTGACTGCAGACCAAATTTCAACTCTTTCAAAGTTGATTTGGTCTGATTTTTAAGCGTTTTGCGAAAACCGCTTTTTCTGGTTTTCAAATTACAGGACTTTCGATATCCTGCTTTTTCCCAGATTTGAAACGCTTATATCTGGAGTTCTAGATATCTTTTTTTCATTCTGTAAAAACTGTCAGATCGTTTAATCTGTCAGTTGCAGAACAGAATAAATTTCGGGAAAATCGGACCTCGTTTGCCCTGTCAAACAGTGGTTTTGCGATAACCTGTCAGAAACCTATTTTGCACTAGTTAGGGGCATTTTCGTAATTTCCTTAATTTCGGCATTTTAGACCTGTTTTCAGTAGTTTCTGTATTTTAGGAGCTGCATCATCATCATACAGCATTAGTAGAATTAATTTAGTTAATTTTAGAATTAGTTTAGTATTTTATTTAATTATTGTCTGATAAGTAGCATTTGTTTTATTATTTTCGTAAAATTAGAATTAATTTTAGTTATTGTTTGCATTGTTAGATTAGAATACTAACTTTGTATTTTTCTGCATTTTTAGGTTGAAAAGCATATTTAGTTTCCAGGGTTATTGTCCAAGTGCGAAGAGTGAATAATTGGCGAAAAGACGGAAATACCCTTGGTGTGGAGCAGAAGATTTAGTTGCTGTTTCATTTTCATTTTAGTGATTAATTGTAGTTGTATTAACTTTATAATTGTAGATTGACATTTGTAATTAATAAATTAAATTTTCTAGAAATATCTTGATTAATTCCTGTTCCCTGAGGATTCGACCCGTACTTACCACTTTGTGGAAAGTCGGTTTTTATACTTTTGGTTGACGATTTTCCAAAGTTTTATTGCATATACCTGTTTTAAAAATATCATTTCAAAATATCAACCAAATTTTGGCGCCGTTGCCGGGGAACGGCGAATTAATTACTTTATTTCTTAGAGTTTGATTTATTAATTTGTTTTAGTTAATTAGTTGTTTTCTTTTTAGTTAGTAGGATTAGTAAGTGAATATAGGATTAACATAGTTAGTAAATATAGGATTCTCGTACTGTTCTTTCTAGGATTCACTTAATTTTCATTCTGCAAGGAGCGATTAGACAGGTGGGTTTTAGAAAAACTTAGTTTATGATTTCCTGTATTTATTTGTTTTAGTAGTTTAGAATAGTTTACTTTGGTATTTATTTATTTAGTTATAGAATTCTGACATAGATAGATAGCATATCTGTTTCGTAGTACTGTTATTTGTTTTATTTACATTTTCGTACTTGTGTTAGTTTAGACCTAGATTTAGGTCGTTTGCTTACATCTGGTCTTAGTACCAGTGTATGCAGGGGCGACGAGGTTTAGGAACCCCATTACACCCATTTGTTGACAACCCAGAGAGAATTTTACATTCTCATCGAAGCTCGACAACAATGGCTGACATGGATCCTCCACCTCCACCCCCAGTTCATCCACGTCCTCTGCGAGAATACTTCATTCCCACAGACTATGTTCAGGCATCCTGCATTCAGAGACCCGACGTAGGAGCGCCTCATTACGAGATTAAGGCCAGCATTATTCAGATGCTTCCATCCTTTTATGGCCTTAGTCATGAAGATCCCTACCGACATTTAGATGAATTTCTCGAAATCTGTTCTACTGTTAAGATACAGAATTTCGATGATGATGCTTTGAGGTTGACTCTATTTCCCTTTTCATTGAAGGACAAAGCCAAGTATTGGCTAAAGTCCTTAGATTCTGTAGAAATAGAGTCCTGGGATCAATTGCAACAGGAGTTTCTTCGGAAATACTTTCCCATTGGTCGTACGAACCAATATCGTAGAGCCATCACTAGCTTTTCAGAGCTAGATGGTGAGCGCTTTCATGAGACCTGGGAGAGAATGAAGGATCGCCTCAGGAAATGTCCCCATCATCAGGTGCCGAAATGGCAACTGGTGTAGAGCTTCTACGATGGATTGTCTGACAAGAATCGTCAGATGATCGACTCTTCATGTGGAGGGACATTCATGCTGAAGAGCGAGGACGAAGCATGGAGGTTATTTGATACATTGGCCGAGAATTCCCTCCACCATGCTTCGAGCTCTCATTCGGATAGAGCCACACCCAACATTTAGAAGAAAGCTGGTGTTCTTAAGATTGGTCCATCTACTGCACTACAGTGCAAGGTAGACATGATTGCTCAGAAGCTGGACCAGCTTCTCTCAGGACCATCCACTACACAGCAGGTGTGTACTCTTTGTGCCAGTCCGACACACGATATCACCGAGTGCCCGTCGGCAGCTCAGTACCCTGAATTTGTTCAAGAACAAGTTCAGGCAGCTCAGGGTTACGTCAGACTGCCGAATAACCCATTTTCATCGACATATAATCCGGGTTGGCGTAACCATCCCAATTTTTCATGGAAGAATCCACAGTCTTTCATGCAGATACCTACATCCTCTCAGCCAGCTCGACAGCCATCTTTTACTCAGCCATTCCAAAGACCGAGCTATTCTCAGTCTTCTTCTTCAGTCACTCCCCCGATTCAGCAGGAGTCTGCCCCGCAGACATCTTTTGAGGAGAGACTTCTACAGGCATTCCAAGAGGTGAAAACCTCTAATCAGAACGCCTTCGATAAGTGTAGCCAGATATTGAGCTCACATATGCAGTCCATTACAAAGTTAGAGTCGCAAATGGGACAGTTAGCTGAGGCTATCAGTAGGAGAGCTGAGGGTACATTACCGAGTCAGGCTGTCATGAACCCGAAGGGCAAGAACCAGATGACTGGAGGCCTGTTTCATACTGAGACACAGCACTAGGCCAAATCTGTTATGACCCTGAGGAGTGGACGTGAGTATCATGTCGATAGTAGAGAGAGGATAGAGGAGCCAGAGACCATTGTTTTACCTATGTCGGCTCAGCCATCATCCCCATCCCCATCATCATCTTCATTACCTTCATCATCATCATCTTCATTACCTTCATCATCATCATCTTCAATGCAGAAGAAGGATAGGAGTGAGACTTCTCACAAAGAGAAGTTACCACCCGAGTATACTCCCCCACCACCCTATCCCAAAGCATTAGAGTCTTTTGGATATAGAGGGAAGCAAGGTGCGAAGATCCAGGACATGCTTGACATATTCAAGCATGTGCATATCAACTTACCTTTGCTCGATAAGATTCAGCAGGTGCCGGCATATGCCAAATTCCTGAAGGAACTATGTACGCAGAAGCGTAAATGTAGAGAGAGAGTTCCTAACAGGGTCCATCTGACTGAGCAGGTGAGTTCAGTACTTCAGCATCAGACACCACCAAAGCTCAAGGACCCTGGAGCCCCGATCATTGCATGTACTATAGGAAACATCCGGATAGAACGCGCATTGCTCGATCTTGGAGCAAGCGTGAACATTCTGCCTGGATATTTCTTTGATTCTTTCGGGCTAGGAGAGATGAGATCGACTTCGATTACACTGCAGCTGGCAGATCGTTCTGTCAAGGTACCGAGAGGTGTCTTGGAGGACGTGCTAGTTAAAGTGGATGATTTTTATTTCCCAGTCGATTTCATTATTCTTGATATGAAAGGAGTGGATAGCCAGCACCAGACTCCGATTATTTTAGGCAGACCATTCTTGGCGACTGCCAATGCGTGCATCAACTGTAGGACCGGAGCCATGGATCTCTCATTCGGCAATAGAAAAGTCAAGCTGAATATTTTCAATGTCGCGATGGGTCCAGCAGGAGACATGGACTGCTTTCATGTAGATATTGCACATGAGTTAGTGGAGGAGCAGCCCGAGTTGTATATTACTGAAGATTCTTTAGATCTGTACCATATAGAGAAGAATAGTGGTGTAGATAGTGTAGATGTGTCTAGAGTGTCGTCAAAGAGACCACCTTGGGGAGCTGTCATTGAGACTCTCCCACCACTTGCGGAAACCCCCGCCAAGTCTTCGATCGAGTCACCCCCGAAACTTGAGTTGAAAACCTTACCGGATTCACTCAAGTATGCATACCTCGAAGATGATGAGACTCTGCCTGTGATCATCTCGTCCTTGCTCACTGAGGAGCAGGAGCAGAGATTGTTGACTATTCTTCGAGAGCACAAGGCAGCGATTGGCTGGGGAGTTGCTGATCTGAAGGGGATTGATCCTTCATTCTGCATGCATAGAATTCATTGTAATGAGGAAGTCAAGCCAGTTAGAGATATGCAGAGAAGGCTAAATCCCAACATGAAGGAAGTGGTGAAGAACGAGGTGGTGAAGTGGTTGGATGCCGGAATTATTTACCCTATTTCTGATAGCCAGTGGGTCAGTCTGATTCAGGTTGTGTCGAAGAAGTCAGGACTCACTGTGGTCGAGAACGAGAAGGGTGAGAGAATTCCGATGAGAACCACCACAGGATGGCGAGTTTGTATCGATTATCGGAAGCTGAATGTGGCAACTAAGAAAGATCATTTCCCATTGTCATTCATTGATCAGATCTTAGAAAGACTCGCAGGACAGAGCTACTACTGCTTTTTAGATGGATACTCAGGATACAATCAGGTAGCTGTCCATCCTGACGACCAGGAAAAGACTACGTTTATATGTCCTTATGGCACCTTTGCGTTTAGACGTATGCCATTTGGGCTCTGTAATGCCCCGGCTACTTTTCAGAGGTGCATGCTTGCTATCTTCTCGGACATGATTGATGATGTGATGGAAGTTTTCATGGATGACTTTTCAGTTTATGGCTCTTCTTTTGAAGATTACCTCCAAAAACTTACTCGAGTACTGAGTAGGTGTGCGGAGACAAATCTCGTCCTGAGTTGGGAAAAGAGCCATTTTATGGTCCAGGAAGGGATTGTGCTTGGACACATCGTGTCCAAACGTGGTATTGAGGTTGACAGAGCGAAGGTGGAATCCATTTCCCGTTTGACTCCACCCACCTCTGTGAGGCAGATTCGGTCATTTTTAGGGCATGCGGGCTTTTATAGGCGGTTCATAAAAGATTTCAGTAAAATCTCTTGACCGCTATGTACTTTACTGGAGAAAGACCAACCCTTTGTTTTCGGTGAGGATTGTATGAAGGCCTTTGAGATTCTCAAAGAGGCCTTGATTACTGCGCCCATTTTGAGACCTCCGGATTGGACTCTCCCATTTGAGATTATGTGCGATGCGTCTGATTACGCTATGGGGGCTATTTTAGGACAACGCATTGATAGGAAGCCCTATGTGATCTACTACGCTAGTAGAACTCTGTCTAATGCCCAGATGAATTATACTACGACAGAGAAGGAACTACTTGCGATAGTTTTCGCATTGGACAAATTTAGGTCCTATTTACTCGGTTCGAAGGTGGTTGTCTATTCTGACCATTCTTCATTGAAATATTTGTTGAATAAGAAAGACACCAAACCGAGATTGATTCGTTGGGTTCTACTACTACAAGAGTTTGATCTCGAGATTCGAGATAAGAAGGGAAGCGAGAATGTAGTAGCAGACCATCTTTCCAGACTGATCGTGGAGACCACGCAGGATCAGAGGCCGATCAACGATTCTTTCCCCGACGAGCAGATCATGACAGTCAGTACATCGCAGTTACCCTGGTTTGCAGATATTGTGAACTATCTGGTCTCGAGGCAGATACCTGAGCATTGGAACAAGAATGAGCGTGAGAGATTCCTATCTCAGGTGAGGCACTATTATTGGGATGAACCAGAGTTGTTCAAATACTGTGCAGATCAGATCATTAGGAGATGTGTTCCAGAGGAGGAATACCAGTCCATTCTGAATTTTTCCCATTCATTAGCCTATGGAGGGCATTTTAGCAGTAGGAAGACGGCTGCAAAGGTTTTGCAGTCAGGATTTTATTGGCCCACACTCCACAGGGATGCTCATGAGTTCTGTAGGCGATGTCTTCGATGTCAGCAGATTGGGAACATGTCTAAGAGGGACATGATGCCCTTGCTTCCGATTTTGATAGTCGAGATTTTTGATGTGTGGGGTATTGATTTCATGGGACCATTTCCACCTTCATTTGGAAATTTATACATTCTTGTGATGGTTGATTATGTGTCCAAATGGGTCGAGGCTGTGGCAACCAAGACCAATGATCATAGAGTAGTGCTTAAGTTCATTAAGCACAACATTTTCAGTCGTTTTGGTGTGCCACGTGCGATCATTAGCGATGGTGGAAAGCATTTTAGAAATGTACAGATAGCTTCTCTGCTGAGAAGATATTCTGTCAATAATAGATTCACCACTCCGTATCATCCGCAGACTAGTGGACAGGTTGAAGTGTCCAATAGGGAGATTAAGCGAATTTTAGAAAAGACAGTTCGCCCGGACCGCAAGGATTGGTCCCAGCTCTTAGATGATGCACTTTGGGCATATAGAACTGCATTCAAGACTCCCATTGGCATGTCCCCGTATCGCCTTGTATTCGGGAAAGCATGCCATCTTCCTGTCGAGCTAGAGCATAGAGCGTATTGGGCTATCAAGAAATTGAATTTTAACCTTACCCAGGCTGGCAAAGAGAGAGCACTGCAGCTCTTAGAATTAGAGGAACTCAGGAATGATGTGTATGAGAATGCCAAATTATACAAAGCTCGCACGAAAGCATTTCATGATAAGCATATTGTCTGGAAAGTGTTTGAGCTAGATCAGAAAGTGTGGCTATACAATTCTCGTTTGCATTTATTCCCAGAGAAGTTGAGATCGAGATGGACAGGTCCGTACATTGTGAAAGAAGTATTTCCCCATGGAGCAGTGACACTATTCGAACCTATGACCCAAGGTACATTCAAGGTAAATGGGCAAAGATTGAAGCCCTTCATTTCAGAGGCCTTGCAGGATGGTGAGTGTGAGATAGTGCATCTCACGAAGGCATGAGGATTCGACCAGAGGGATGTATCATATGTACATTAGTTTGTTTTTCATTTCAGTATTTTGCTGTATTCAGTATTTCAATTCATATGTGCTAACATTTGTTTTGATGTATGCAGGATGAAGCTAACACTTAGTGTATCAGTTACCAGGTACAGAGAAGAGCTTTCAAAGAATTCAAAGATCAGATGAAAGTCAACTTCAGAAGCTCAGCGCAAATCAGGTTGTATCTATCCTTTCTCCCATATTTTTGTTAGTGTCTTTTAGTGTGCATTTGCATTACATTTGTACTTATTTTGTATGCCACTAGGGACAGTGTCATTCAAGCATGGGGGGGTGGTTTAGATGCATGCACACAAAAATTTCAATTTTTTTTTTATGATTGGTAATTAAAGTATGCATTTGGGAAAAAGTTGTAACGTATATGATTGTTTTTGGCATAATCTAACAGTTTATAAATTTTTAAGCCCCATAAAAAAAAATATATTTTCTGAACTGAGTCAAATAGAGTAGTTGTTTATGAGAAAATTCAAAGAAAAGATAGTATTTGATTGTTAGAAAATTTTGAATCACTTTAGTATAAGTATGCACAATATGTTTTGTGAAAAAAATAAGCAATGGAAAGATGTGTTTGAAAAATGAGTTTAAAAGAATAGAGCTACGTTTAGTTGTTGATGTCTTCGTGAATCCTAGTAGTGGAACTCAGACACGAGATGAAATTTTTGAGTCTCTTAACGAAAAGGATAACGAAGGAGATTATCTTCTTGTCTAAGTCGATATCTGTGGCCTTTGGAGTTTGAGTAAGTAGAATCTGAAGGGTGTTTTACACCTGGTGCCCCAAAGCCAGCTGGTTTGGGAGCCACCGGTTCGAAAGCTTGTTACATAGACTGCATAGAAAGCCTAAGAGATAGAGACATTGCACAGGACGAGAGGAAAACTATACGTAAACTATTAGAATAGAAGGTCTAGTGACTCGAGCAATTAAGTCTGAGGGATACTTTGTATCTAGTGCCCTAAGGCCGGCCGGCTTGGGAGTCACTGACCCAAAGCTTGCTACACGGGTCACGAAAACTGACTATTCGAAATAGTGCTCATATGAGAAGATTGCTCAAGAGAACAAAAGTTGAAAAAAAAAAGGGTGAAAAATGAAAAAAAAAAGAAGATAATGTGCTGAATGAGAAAATTTTCATTGCTTAGGCATATATGTGTATTACTGTGCAGAAAATATACAAGTGAGAATAAATGAGTAAAACATGAAAATACTTGACTTTCTGAGAAAAATCATGAACTAGCTACAATATTAGAAAAGTGAAGGAAAAGAAATTTTTTTTTACTGTGGTGGCATGAGATTTTTAAACTTGTTTTGAGAATGTCAATTACATGAAATATTTGTTCCAACTGTATTCTTAAGAGCCTAATATTTTTGAAAAATCATCCTCGCATTTCATTGATGTTTGTGGGTAGCATCTCTGCAAACCCTCACGAGACCTTACTCGTCCACTAGTGTAAGCTAGGGGTTTAAAGGGCTTGTTGCATACGCTAAATGCAACCGTGATTCCTATGAAAGTGAGTTAGTATTATGCATTCATGCTTAGCATTTCTTGTCTTCGTTGCATAGCATAATTAGGGTTTGTTAAGGGACTAACAAACATTCAAGCATGGGGGTATTTGATGATGCATGAAATGCGCATCATGTTAATAAGTTTTTCATGCATTATGTATCAAGTTTAAGGTTTTAAACCCATGTTTAGATGTATTTTGATAGTAAGGGGTTATGGTTTGAATTTCAGAAAAATCGAAGTTAAAATGAGAGAGTTATGGTTATTTCAGTGTTAGGGCACGGATTTCGAGGTGGATCGGATCCATATCCGACCCAATTAGGTTATTTGGACTTTGGATCAACCCTTAGAAAGCCCAAAACCCAACCCACACGCCTATCCATATCCATTTCAAAATGTTTTGCAGAAACCCCCCCAGAAAATGGCGCCTAGCAAATTGTTATTTTTTAACCCTGTTTCTGAAATTCCAAAAAAGTATAAATAGTTTTTTCCAGCAAACTGTGAACACCCCAAATTTTTCAAAAAATTGTAAAAATGACCTTTTCCCCTAACTCCGTTTTCTGAGAAAATCAAAGCAATTTCAAAGCTAAACTTCAGATTTTCTGAATTAAACTCCATGTTGGTATATTCAAAATTAATCTCGGATCCGAATCCAATATTTTAAATCCATATTTCCTCCAAAAATCCGGATCAAAAACCCATTTCTGAAGAAATTTTCTCAAAATAGCTTTTAAACTCTCAGAAAAATTCCCTTTTGTAAATTTTTTTGCAAAAACACAAAAAAAATAGTTTTAACCTTTGTTTTCTCACAAACTTTAGGATTTTATTCTAATACAAAAAAAATGGAAAAAAAAAACAAAAAAAAAAACCAAAAAAATGGAAAATTTCAAGAAAAATGAATGAGTTTAAACTTTTTAAAGTCGATTTTGCTAAAAAATCATTTTTAAACCATTTTTATGAAAAAATTTGTTAAAGGAGCCTCTTTTTGGAAAAACCAAAAATTTTCACAAATAAACCCTTCGAAACCCTTTCTCCACTCTCTCTCTCTCCCGATTCTCTCCACCAAAACCCTAAAGCCCTCCTCTATCGGCAAAACCTCTCTCCCTTTCAGCCTCCATTACCCATCAAAACCACCCATCTTCGCACAAACTCTTTGATCGCCCTTCATCTTCAACCGTCGGCCCATTCCCGAAGCTTCGCCCCCCTCCTTAAGAGGGGCACGACAAGGAAACCCTAGGAATCGTCTTCTACCCCTCCACCTACTTCTACTTCACGGATCCAACTTCTACCTCTCCATGTGCTGCTTCTCCTTCTGATCGCCTCCACCCCCGCATGCTCCCTTCTTCCTTCTCTTCAATCATCCATTTCTTCACCTCCTCACTGCATTTCTTCTCATCCATTTTACAATCCCTATAGTTTTCATAGACTTCGGACAATCTGTTTATGACTCGATTTCCTGTTTCTCGTTCCCACTTTTTTTTTCTCTTTTTCTTTTCTTTTCTTTCTTTCTTTCCTTTTTTTTTATTGTTTTTTTAGTTCCCCTTTTACATCTGATCTCCCGTTTTGTGGTGTTAATTGACTCATGTCTTGATTTCCTATGATTGACTTTCAATATCCTGTTCTCGCTTTCTGATTTATACCAGTTGATATCCCTCTGAAAGTGCTTATAAAAAGTGAAGGTCCGTGGTTGATTTGGAATAGACTATGCATAGTGAAAACCCCTCTCATTTTTCCCTTGTGCATATCACTTTTCCCTTTCCTATAATTGATTATCGTTTCATTTGCGTGATATTACAGTTGATGAGTTTGTCACAGTAGCCACAATAAGATATCCTACGTGAATTCCCTCAACTGCCTCACCCCTATAACTGCTAAGGTTCCATCATTTTGTTGTATTATTGCATTGTTAACATCATCTTTTGGTGTATTGCTTCATTCAAAAACCCATGAGCCCTATTATGGTTTATCGATTTCAATTTTTGCATTTTATCAGCTTGATTCCTGACATTGAATACTTTCCCCTTTTTGCTGTGTTACTTCTTTTTTTTTATTATTGCTTTAACACACTCTGCTGTATATGTTCTTGCCGGCATGTCGTTATCCAAGTGTATAAAATATCATTCTAGCATATATCTATGCTTGAACCAGATCCTTGCAGGAAGGACCCTAGAGGTTTGCAGAAGGTTGTCCATGTTTCAAAATGGACATATAGGCAGATTCTTTTTTTTTTTTTCTTTTCTTTCCTTTATTCTTTTTTTTTAGGATATCATTTTGATCGAAAATATTTGTGCTATCACCTTTACGTGTGTGGTCTTTGTTGCAGTATGGTTCATGGCTCTGGTCATAACTTGTGGTATGACAAAAAGATGTTTTTCTGGCTTTAGCATTTTCTTTTCTTTGTCTTTTTTTTTTATCAATCGAAATTGTTTGTCTATTACCAAATAAGCAACTAAAGTCTGGAACAATGCATGCAAGCATTCAGATGATTTGTTCTGAGTCGAGTTGCTGGATGTCGATTTGAGCCTCATATCAGTAACTGAGTCCTCTTGATGATCGATTATCACCTCAGCAGTTGATGAAGCGTGTCACAAATATAGCCTACAGACCTTGGAAAGTTGTACTCCCATGAGTAACAATATCATGTGTTCTCACTACATTGAAAATTGTGTGCTGGTGGGTAAGTGATAATTTCTGTTTTTAAGCATGATGTTTTCAATATAACTAAGTAGGTTAGATTCTACGCCATGTGCATTAGACATATTTGTGAAGATTTCTGCTCTGTTTCCGGTAAATCCTCTCAGATGCCTGTAAGATTTGAGCTTTCGTTGTTTTAGTTATGACAGTTTCTCCTGCAAATGCACCATTACTACTACACCAACACACACCTTCTCTGTCTCACGTTACATTCTTTTTATTCCCTACACTCTTTATTCCTGTAAGCATAGACGTTGATATCATTTTCCTGTTGCTTGACTCAGGCACCAACTTCCTGTTCATCTAGCACCCCATTCTCTCTATCCTTATCCCTGTTAAATCCATTTCATTAATGGATATATATTAGAACCACTGTTGTCTTGCCTTCTCCCTTTTCTTTGATTATTTCTGGATAAGTAGAGATCCTTCTATCAGCTGATAGAGCTGCAAGTTTTGACATAGCCTTGGACGATGTGTTCGTCACAAGTCTTACTTTTGAAAGGAGTTTACTGCTGCAATTGAAGCCAAGCAGGTTGCTGCATAAGAGGCAGAGCGTGCCAAGTTTGTTGTGGAGAAGGCAGAGAGAGTGCTATCATCAGAGCACAGTGTGAGGCCAAGAGTGCTTAGCTGATTGGTCAGGCTATTGCTAACAACCCTACACTCATTACATTAAGAAAGATTGAAGCTGCGAGATAGATAGCTCATACGATCTCAAATTCTGCAAACAGAGTTTTTTTTTTTTTTAACTCATATGATCTGTTGCTGAACCTCCAAGAGATGAATTTGGACATCCCAGCAAAGAAATGAAAGAGGTGCTTCTTCCAGCCTTATATTCTTATTGCATAGCGTATATTCAACAGTTCAAGCTCTATTTTTTTCTGAAGAGCAGAAGTGGAAGGGTCCCGGATGAATAATTTTTATCTACATGCAAGGACTATTGTCAACTATGTTGATTCAGAAATCCCAACATTTGTTATCCAACACTTTGCCACACAACATCATATTTAAAACTGTCATAAACCTCTGCACATCTCCACCATTTTTTTATCCTGCACCCCTTCCATATTACTAGTTTCAGACATAGGGATAACATCCATTTGCATATGGATATGGTATCCCTACAGCTGGTTACACTCAGCACTACCTGCAAAATGCTCTGTTCATACCCTTGGTGCTTCCAGCTCTCACATATCTATCTGTTACTACCCCAGACTAGTACTCCACAAACTCTTTCACACCGCTGTCACTACAGTGACATCACTGCACAGCAAGCCCCATGACTGTTATAGTCTTCTGTGCGTTCATGACACAACAGGTTAAGAGATTGTTGTGATCTCCTGCCACTACTTTACTTCATTTCCTAGGGAAATGTAGAAAGTGTCATTTATAACCACATTCAATGGTCTGGTGCAAATGGCACATCAAAGTTATTTCCTTTATTATCATGTTCACATTTTGCCATTTGAAGTTGCATTGGATTGATGACTGCATTTCTACAAAATATGTTATCTCATTTTCTGCATTCATGTAGATATTGATTTGAGTCAGTGCCATTGCCATGCTTACATTTCATTAGGCACTTCTAATGCATGTGCATTTGCATTTAGTGTGTCACCTAGGCCACTATGGCATTAAGTCTTCCTAATTAGGTTAGGAAACACTTGATTTGCTGCACCCTCTAGCATAGTCACCTGTGATAAGCCCACGTCCATTCTCATTGTCCAGCTCCACTACCTACAGCTCATTAGCTCATATCCTCTCTCATGCCATACATATCTATCTATATATATATATACATCTATATATATATAACATATGCATGTATATATATGTATGTATAAGCATATATATCATATCTTCTATCTTTCCATCATTCATATCTTAGTATATGAACATTTTTTTAGATATCCATGTGATATATGCCATTTCCCTTCTATTTTCATGCTATCTAGTTGTTTTGCAGGGAATATGAGGAGAATATCATCATTTGAGATTTGTATTTTCAAATTTAAACCTTGTAATAAGTTAGGCCTTAATGAGAATTTACATTTCCTGTCTTAGATAGAATGAATGAGCATTGTAAATATCATGAATTGCTTGTTTTCATGCATTTTGGCCTTTATTTCTCAAAATTCTCACAATGGTGAAACACGAATGGCACATGCACCATTTCGTAAGAGATAATAAATACTAAGTTGATGATCGACATCAATGGCCATAGTCAGGGTGTGGACAAAACTTAGCATTTTTATCTTTTACAAAATAACACTGGATCCACACTGGATCCATTTTTCAAAATTCATGTTTTCCTAAAATGTTTTCTTCTTTTATCAGAATTTAACTTAAAATTAACTCAAAATATATACCAATGGCCATAGTCAGGGTATATTCAGGGTTAATTTCATTTTAAATTCTATAAAAGCACCCAAAAAGGTATTTTATCCTTCATTTGAACTTAGATATGACTATTATATAATACATTCAATGACCATAGTCAGGAGTGTATTATATCATTAATCTTATTTAAATTCATTTGAAGAATGAAATATGATTTTCAAATCCAATTTCAAATTTATTCAAATTCATTCATCATATAGGATAGAATTGCATTATACTTTCAAATTTTCCTTTTAAAAAATTCCAAGTGATTCTTCTTCTTCATTTCTCAGATCAAATCTTTTTTTTCAAATCCATCTATCTCATTTCAAGATTCAAAAATTCAATTTCAAAGTACAATTTGACTTTGAAATTTCAAAATTATTTTATATTCAAAACTTCAAACTCAATTCAAAATTCAATTTCAAAGTTCAATTTAACTTTGAAGTTTCTGATTCATCTTCTGATTCAAAATCAAGTTTTCTTCAAGTTTTAAATCAAAGTTGAGATTGACTCTGAATCTCAAAATCCAAACCTTCCCAAGTTCAATCTGGGTTTTCAAATCCAGATCCATCTTTAAAAGTCCTATTTGGACTTTTCAAAACCCAAAACCAAAGTTAGGTCCTAATCTTAGATCCAGATTTCCAAGTATAAATCCAATTCTACTTTGGATCTTAGACTTCAGATCCGAATTCCATTTTAGGATCCAGAAACCTATTCTACTTTGGATCTCAGACTCCAGATCCAAATCCATTCTAGGATCCAGAACCCAATTCCCCTATTGGATATCAGACTTCATATCCAAATCCATTCTAGGATCCAGAACCCAATTCCCCTTTGGATCTCAGATTTCAATATCCAAAATCCATTCTTTAGGATCCAGAACCCAATTCACCTCGGATCTCAGATTCAGATCCAAAATCCATCCTAGGATCCAAAATCCAACTCTATTTTGGATCTCAGACTTTAGATCCAAATCCATTCTAGGATCCAAAATCCAATTCTACTTTGGATCTCAGACTTCAGATCCAATTCCATTTTAGGATCCAAAAATCCAACTTCATCTTGGATCTCAAATTGAAGATCCAAAATCCAATTAGGATCCAGAATCCAACTTTACTTTGGATCTTAGACTTCAGATCCAAATTTCATCTTGGATTCCAAATCTTGAATCCAATTCCATTCAAAATTTCAGATCCAAATTTCATCTTGATTCCAAATCTTGAATCCAATTCCATTCAAAATTCCAAATCCAAAATTCCACTTTAATTACAATTCTTAAAACCAATTTCATTTCATTCCTGATTTCAAATCAGGTTCCCATTTCAGATCCTAAAATTCAACTTTGAACTCTATTCAGAATCCAGATCTTGGATTCAGATTTCATCTTGAAATTTCAACTTTTAAATCAAATTCCATTTCTCAATTTTATTCAGATTTCCCAATTCCATCTTTTCTTCTGATTCAATTCCATTTCTATTTTCATTCAAAGTCCATTTATGACTTTGAAAATTTCCTTTCTTCTCTTTTTATCTCAAAACTTCAAAATCACTTTTCAAAATCCAGATTTATTTTCCCGAGCTCTTGATTATTCTAAAAACTTATAACTTTAATCTTAAGTTCTAAGTTAGAAAACATTTCTCCACTTTATCAGATTCACTTGGAAATTCTTTAAAACATTTTCAAAAAGAGCATACATCTTTGCATTTGCACAAACATGATTCATTGTGCATTTAGACTTAGGATAAATACTTAGATAAATTCTTTGCAAAGCAAAAGGCATAAAATTCGACCCTTGGTTCGATTACCCCTGGTAAAGGCGCCAGGAACGGTCGAACCTCGTACCGACGAGCGGATCCCGTCTCCTAGTTTTCCCGCAAATATTTCAAAAATGTTGGCGAGTTATTTCGAATATTTTCAAAATTAAGGTCAAGTGAGACCCGCAAAATAATTCCTCTTCTCTCTTCTTTTCTTTTTCTCTTCTCTTTTCTCTTTTCCGTCTTCTATTTTCTCCCTTCAAAAAGGAGGACATAGAGGTAGGAAAGGAAAAAGAGAAGGAAGAGAAAAAATATTACGAGAGGAAAAATTTTGCGGTGATCACAGTTTTGGCGACCGAGATGGGACTCGTCTTCGTCCGGTAGAATTTAATGCCTTTTCTTTTGCTTTGACATTATCTAAGTCTTTATTCTTCAAATGTCAGCTTCATTTCCATGCAAACCTTAGGGGCCTAGATTCTGTCCTAAAAGCTGACATCATTGCATATAGGATCTAAGTATGGTTTGGTAGGACCATATTGAGGAGATTATTCCATGCTCACATTAGACTTAGGTCTTAAATACAACTCTCCTCAATTCTAGGGATTAAATGTAAAAAACAATGTATGCAAGTATATGCTTCTCTTCATTTTAATCTATCTCTTTAGGACTTGCATTAGAGCCATCTGATTTCTTGCATGTTGAACATATTTTTGAAAACCTCCTTACCTATATTATCCCGGTCTTCACGTTGTTGGGCTGTCTCACTGAACCATAGTTCGGGAGAGAGCCTCACAATTGGACCACTTATTTGGGTTCGCGCCCCCCTACCACGTACCTAAGGGCCATAGTCCGAGGTATATCGGTAGGTGCTCAAGGATGTTGGGAAGCCATTACCGTAGAACCGGAGGAATATTTCTATGCCACGTACTTCGAGCTTCGGCTTGAGTATATCGGCGTATCCTGATTGAAATCAGATGATCAGAACCCTAGAGTTAGGATTAAGGTCCTACAAGCCATTTCAAAATATTGCATTTAGAGTCAGCTTCTAGGGAGTGTTGTTTGCGCATCCTTGTTTGTATATATATGATTGTATGATATTTTATATTCCCTATATCTTTCAAAACCCTGGGTATATATTATTATTTAAAATTTCCTCTTTATTTTAAAACCCAGGTGTATTTTCCTTTTTCTTCTCTTAATTTCTTCTAACTCTTTTTTTTTATCCTGCCTGCAATTCTTCAAAAATTTTCTTTTCTATATTCTATTCCTTACCATTTACGATAAAATATCTTTTTTTTGTCAGGATATGTCCTTTTCAAAATTTTTCTTTATTCACATTTTACTTGTCTATCATTTTTTAGAAAAACGGTGCGGTTGTCGCAAATTTTGGTGACAACCCGATCCCTCGTAATGGGATGTTTTCATTTTCAAATTATAATTTCCTCTTTTATTAAAATTTCTTCCTAGATCTTTTCTAAAAAAACCCATTTATGCTCTACAAAAAGCATCGGCGTTATAAGTTGAGTCAGGCAAAGCTCCGAGATTACACTGCTCTAACATCCCAGTTACAAAGCAGAAAGTAAGGAATGGATTCTCGAAGGTCTGTCAGAGAAGGAGTTCAGGACAGCAAAAGTGAGATCGATCCTGCGATATATCAATTATTCAAAAAGATGATGGTGGAGATATTATCTGAGCAAGCTGAAGTTAGTTGCGGAAAAGCTCCCACAGAAGAAAAGGCATCTGTCACTTTCCCCATGAATAAGCTCAGCAATATCAGTGTAGGAAATTCCAAAGCCAGCAGGGGCAACAGTCAAGGCAACCAAGGCAGCAACTTGAGAGAGTATAAAAGCCAGATTGGGAAATATTGTGAAAACCGTGATAGACCTCTTCAATACAGTCCTCAGCAGAAAGGCAAGAAGCAGGAAGAACCAAAGTGTAAGGATTGGAGCAAGGATAAAGATTTCACTCCTTTAGATGAACCGCTCGACAAAATCCTCGAATACATGATGCCTAGCGGATTACTCAGGCCCCCAAAAGCCGCCAGCCCTTCCACAATCATGGGAAAATATATAGACCAGTTTTGTAGATATCATCAAGTAACAGAGCACGACACTAAGCATTGCTTCATCTTCAAGAATATCGTTCAGGATTGCCTTGATAAAAATCTCTTTGTCCAAAATGAAGGAGAAAAGCATCCGGATCTCCTAAACATGCAAGCTCAGTCTAGTTGCCAGATAGGGGTCAATGCTCAGCGGAAGCCAAACAAGCCGAAGAAAGCAAAGCATGAAGGTTGGGGTTATGATCGTCAGCTTACCCCTCTAGGTCAGCCGATCGAAGAAGTTCTCCAATACCTGCTCGAGAAAGAAATGATCAAACTCCCAAAGCAGGATGATCCCTCTGTCGCCAAAGGGAAATGGAAGAATCGCTTTTACAAGTTTCATCAAGCGAGGGGGCATGACACGGAGCGTTGCTTCATCCTCAAAAACATTGTGTAGGACTACATTGATAAAGAGCTTCTGGTACCAGAGGAAGGAGAAGAGAAGCCTGCAGTTTCAGCCAGACCATTTCCATACTACTCAGAGAGTTGAAAATACCAAGAGTTTTTTGCTTTCATCCCTTTCTGTCAGTCGCTTTGTAGGGGCAAGTCAGCTCAGTCTTTGTGACTTCTTTTTAGTTAAAATACTTGTAAATATTCAGCTTTGTTATCAACTTTTGCTTATCAATGAAATGTTGATTTTCTTTATATCTTTGATATTCAATACTTTCTTCTTTTTTGCTATATTTGGGCATTAAATTCCTTTTCTTTTTCAAAAATATAGGACAATCCTGACATCATTCATGAGAGAAATGATATTACCTATGAGGGTCTTTCAAAAATCATGAAAATTTTAGTTCAAATATTTTATTATAACCTTTTTCAAAGATCAACCCTTGTGTTGATCATATTTTTCTACAAATTGATTTTGAATCATTGCATTTCAAAGATCGACCCCTGTGTTGATCATATTGATTTCGAATTATTGCATTTTAAAAAATCCACCCTTGTGTTGATCATATCTTCCACAAATGGTCTTTCGAGCCATTGCATTTCATAGATCAACCCTTGTGTTGATCATATTTTCTAAAAATTTGGTTTTCAAATCATTACATTCAAAGATCAACCCTTGTGTTGATCATATTCTCTAAAAATTGATTTCAAACCATTTCATTTAAGGATCAATCCCTTGTGTTGATCTCATTTTTCAAAAATTTGATTTCATTCAAAGATTAACCCTTGTGTTGATCTCATTTTCCAAAAAATTGATTTCATTACATTCAAACATCAACTCTTGTGTTGATCATATTTTCTAAAAAGTTGATTTCAAATCATTGCATTCAAAGATCAATCCTGGTGTTGATTATGTTTTCTAAAAATTGATTTCAAATCATTGCATTCAAAGATCAACCCTTGCGTTGATCATATTTTCTAAAAAAAATTGATTTTAAATCATTGCATTCGAATATCAACCCTCGTGTTGATCATATTTTCTACAAATTGATTTTCAAATTATTGCTTCAAAAAATTAACCCTCATGATGATCTCTCATGAATGATCCCCTTTCAAAGATTAGCTCTCGCGGTTAATCTTTCTTTCCAAAAATGATTTTCTCATCTTCTTCTCTCATTTTAAAGATCCCACATGCAGGCAGGATCAAACTCTTTTTCTCAACTTTTATCAACCTTTTGTTTATCCATCTTTATCAGTTTTATCAATTTTTATTCATTTTTATTATTATTCATCCATTTTATTAAATTTTTCTTGATTCTTATTTCAAAAATCCTACCCTTTCAGGTTAAGGGATAAACCTGATGCCTCTTTCCCATGAGGTATTTTCTTTTTCCTTCTTTCTCCTCCCCCTTCAGGTTAAGGGATAAACCTGAAACCTCATCCTACGAGGTCTTCATTTCTTCAAAACAAGGGATAGTCTTGAATGTCTTTCCTCCTCTTTTAAAGCTTCATTAATCTTTGCCGAATCTTTTTCTTTATCAAATTTTCAAGCTTCGTTGATTCTTTTATCAAATCTTGCTAAAATTTTATTTATTTCCCATTCAGGATAAGGGGTAATCCTGAAACCCCTCATAGGAGCAACAATGCTACCTGTGAGAATTCTTTTACAAAGATTCTTTCCATAAAATTTCCTTGATTCTTCTCTTTTGTCAAATCTTCCATCAATTTCTAGCTCTTCTCATCAATTCTTTTTTTCCCCAGTCGAGATAAGGGGGCAATCAGATCACATGCCAATAAATTCAGTCCTCTAAATGGTCATTCTCAAATCCCAGGTCCGGTCCTCGCACTGGCAAAATTTTCAAAATCTAAATCTTTTGATTAAAAAACTTTCTGTCAGAAACCCGAGTTCTCACTCGGGCTTCTCCCTTTATTCTTTCATTCGAAGTTCTGAGTTCCGACCAGGACTTCCTTCTGAATCCAATCCTTGCATTGGAAATCCATCATTTCTTTAGAAATCCGAGTTCCAGCTCGGGTTTTCTTCTATTATTTTTCGTTCGAAGTTCTGAGTTCCGACCAGGACTTCCTTTTGAATCCAATCCTCGCATTGGAAATCCTTCATTTCTTTGGAAATCCGAGTTCCAGCTCGGGTTTTTCTTCTATTATTTTCAGTCGAAGTTCTGAGTTCCGACCAGGACTTCCTTTTGAATCCAATCCTCGCATTGGAAATCCTTCATTTCTTTGGAAATCCGAGTTCCAGCTCGGGTTTTTCTTCTATTATTTTCAGTCGAAGTTCTGAGTTCCGACCAGGACTTCCTTTTGAATCCAATCCTCGCATTGGAAATCCTTCATTCTTTTGAAAATCTGAGTTCCAGCTCGGGTTTTTCTTCTATTATTTTCACTCGAAGTTCTGAGTTCCGACCAGGACTTCCTTTTGAATCCAATCCTCGCATTGGAAATCCTTCATTTCTTTGGAAATCCGAGTTCCAGCTCGGGCTTTTCTTCTATTATTTTCAGTCGAAGTTCTGAGTTCCGACCAGGACTTCCTTTTGAATTCAATCCTCGCATTGAAAATCCTTCATTTCTTTGGAAATCCGAGTCCCAGTACGGGTTTTTCTTCTATTATTTTCAGTCGAAGTTCTGAGTTCCGACCAGGACTTCCTTTTGAATCCAATCCTCGCATTCGAAATCCATCATTTCTTTTCCCCTTCAGGTTAAGGGATAAACCTGATGCCTCCTGATAACGAGGTATTTCTTTCCTTCCTTCCTAGTTCAGGATAAGGAGATAAATCCTGAAAACAGACCGCCACGTAGTTAGGATGTGATGGTCCATTGAATTCAGAATTTCTCATATTTTACTTTCCAAATTTAGCTCATCTTTACAACCTAGTCCTCGCACTAGGGTATTTCCCAAAATCTTCAATCATATATTGAGCTCATTTGGAGGATCCGATCCTCGCGCCAATAACTTTCTACATTCAATCTTTTGATCAAAATCCTTTCTTCTACAAAATTCAAGTTCTGATTTAAGATCTCCCAAAAGCTGATGTATTTCAAACGTCCCAGTTTTTACTGGTCAGGTATTTCAAACGTCCCAGTTTTTACTGGTCAGGTATTTCCGAAAAGATCCAACACTTGTTGGTCATATATTCCAAACGTTCCAGCTTCTCGCTGGTCAGGTATTTCAAATGTCCCAGCTTTTGCTGGTCAGGTATTTCAAAAAGATCCAACACTCGTTGGGCATGTATTTCAAATGTCCCAGTTTTTACTTGTCAGGTATTTCAAATGTCCTAGTTTTTACTGGTCAGGTATTTCCGAAAAGATCCAACACTTGTTGGTCATATATTCCAAACGTTCCAGCTCCTCGCTGGTCAGGTATTTCAAATGTCCCAACTTCTGCTGGTCAGGTATTTCAAAAGATTCAACACTCGTTGGGCATGTATTTCAAACGTTCCAGCTTTTTGCTGGTCAGACCCAACACTCGTTGGTTATGTATTTCAAACATTCCAGCTTCTCGATGGTCAGGTATTTCAAACGTCTCAGCTTCTGCTGGTCAGGTATTTCAAAAGATCCAACACTCGTTGGGCATATATTTCAAACGTTTCAGCATTTTGCTGGTCATGTATTTCAAACGTTCCAGCTTTCGCTGGTCAGGTATTTCCAGAAAAGATCCAACACTCGTTGGTCATGTATTTCAAAAGTTCCAGCTTTTCGTTGGTCACGCATTTCAAACGTTCCAGCTTTTCGCTGGTCACGCATTTTAAACATCCCAACTTTGCTGGTCGTGCATTCCCAAAAAGGACTCAGCTTTTGATCGTGTATTTCCAAAAGACCCAGCTCTCGTTGGTCATGTATTTCAAAAGGTTCCAGCTCACAATTGTCGAGCTCCCAAAATCAACCTATTCCATAAATCAAACCTTCAGGTTGCAATTTCTCCATTCTCTCATTACCAAACCTTCGGGTTTCAATCTCTCAAAATCTATTATTTCCAAACCTTCATATCTCCAAATCTCTCAAGATTATCAAACCTCTGGGTACAATGTTTTCAAAAAATTCACCATTTTCTCAACCCTCGAGTTATAATCTCCCAATTTCTATCATTCTCAACCTTTTTTATTAAAACCCAGTTTTTCATAACCATTCGTGTATTTCCCAAAAGACCCAACACTCGTTGGTCATGTATTTCCAAAATGTTCCAGCATTATTGCTGGTCATGTATTTTAAATGTTCCAGTTTTACTGGTCAAGTATTTCAAAAGGTTCCAGCTTCTCGCTGGTCACGTATTTCAAAGGTTCCAGCTTTCGCTGGACAGGTATTTCAAAAGATCTCAACGTCTATTTGTCATGTATTCCAAAAGGTTCCAGCTTTCGCTGGTCATGTATCTCAAAAAGGTTCCAGCTTCCGCTGGTCACGTATTTCAAAGGTTCCAGCTTTCGCTGGTCATGTATTTCAAAGGTTCCAGCTTTTGCTGGTCATGTATTTCCCAAAATCAAAAGATTGCAACTCAAGATCTCATCAAAATCTATATTGAGTGATTATTTCACAAAGAATTCATGAAAATTTTGCCAATTTGCTAAAAACACAGGTTGATTCTAAAAATCTGACTACACAAAAAGAATTTCCTCAGATTACCTCTACTATTTCCTTCCAAAAGGTGAAACTTTTTGCGAAAAAGAGGTAAAATTCAAATCTTTTCCTGTTGATCAACCAAA
Source organism: Nuphar pumila (assembly GCF_984573655.1). NCBI lineage: Eukaryota > Viridiplantae > Streptophyta > Magnoliopsida > Nymphaeales > Nymphaeaceae > Nuphar > Nuphar pumila. Next base: position 100,724,165 of record NC_143252.1, on the reverse strand, counting down.
AGGATGTGAGAAATGTCCTCGATATGATCAATGAAAGAAATCTTCAATGATGTTGAAAAGCCAGAAGTGAATTGATATTGATCTTGGCTATGACGCATGTTTAAAAATGACTTTCTGGCAATCAGGCAGTGGAAATATCTCGAGCTACAAAAGAATTCACTCAACACATATCTTCTCATGTTCGTTTAAAAGTTGCAATCAAATATCCGCAAAAGGGATCTCTCAATTGTCGTCAAGATGAAGGCGAATTAAGCAAGTAGACCCCTGGGGCCAAAGAAGATTTGAAACATCTCCAAGATGACGGAGTTTGTGACGGATCCTTCCAGGGAAAGTTCGGATCACCGTCGAGATGAAGGCGGATGTGATGGGCCTACCGACAAACCCTAAAAGATATTTGATTCCAGCTATCATCTAAAGACCTTTTTGAGCCAATATCATATATAATCCTTGAGAGAAAGAAGGATCGGAGTATCTCCGAGATGAAGGAGTTTGTGACGTACCCTTCCCTGAAAAAGAGAAAAAAGTCAGGACATCCAAATGAAGGATGATGAGAAAAACCCGAGAAAGCCCAATGACTCAAAAAGAGTGCAAAAAGATCATCGTGGGAAAACACCCAGATATCAAACTGCCAAAGTTGCCAGAAGTCATATTTTCTCATGCAAAATTCTTTTATCAATATCTCTTCACTTCCTGCTTTTATGAAATTAAGAATATTTCTTTTATTCTCATATCAGGGAAATGGATAGCTTCCTTGAAGAAAATCATTAGTGCTAAATTTTTGAATTTGACTCTTAAAACCGAGGAGTTAACCTCATTAGAGGAAATACTCTAGGTAAAAGAGGAAATATCTTTGCACATACATGCACATTTAGAAGCATCTGAATCTACTATGATTTTATCTTATTGGCAAAATTTTATAGCTATTCCAAGAATTAAATAAACATTCAATATTCATTTTGATGCAACCTAGCGTTGTTTGTATTTCCCAAAAAGAGTTGCCTCAGAAGAAGTATCTCTTCCTGTCCCATCACGGTTTTCTCATTAACAAATTCCATATGGATGACCCACTCAGGATAAGGGTTAAACCTGAACCATTTGCGAAAGATCATTTAATTTCAAAAGCTATTTTAGTCTCAGCAATGAGACGCCCAATTTCTTCCCCTTTTCAAAGCTTTAGGAACTCTATATTTCCTCCTTTCGCAAAAAACCCTTTCGGATTTGTTCGTCCAAATTCCGAAGGTCCCATCATGCTTTCTCCATTTTTGAGAAACCTGTATGGTAGATTTCCCTCACTCAGGATAAGGGTCAAACCTGAACCATTTGCGAAAGATCATTTAATTTCAAAAGCTATTTCAGTCTCAGCAATGAGAGGCCCAATTTCTTCCCCTTTTCAAAGCTTTAGGGACCCTATATTTCCTCCTTTCGCAAAAACCCCTTTCGGATTTGTTCGTCCAAATTCCGAAGGTCCCATTATAGTTTCTCCATTTTTGAGAAACCTGTATGGTAGATTTCCCCCACTCAGGATAAGGGTCAAACCTGAACCATTTGCGAAAGATCATTTAATTTCAAAAGCTATTTCAGTCTCAGCAATGAGATGCCCAATTTCTTCCCCTTTTCAAAGCTTTAGGGACCCTATATTTCCTCCTTTCGCAAAAACCCCTTTCAGATTTGTTCGTCCAAATTTCGAAGGTCCCATTATGGTTTCTCCATTTTTGAGAAACCTGTATGTTTGATTTCCCCCACTCAGGATAAGGGTCAAACCTGAACCATTTGTGAAAGATCATTTAATTTCAAAAGCTATTTCAGTCTTAGCAATGAGACGCCCAATTTCTTCTCCTTTTCAAAGCTTTAGGGACCCTATATTTCCTCCTTTTGCAAAAACCCCTTTCGGATTTGTTCGTCCAAATTCCAAAGGTCCCATTATGGTTTCTCCATTTTTGAGAAACCTGTATGGTAGATTTCCCCCACTCAGGATAAGGGTCAAACCTGAACCATTTGTGAAAGATCATTTAATTTCAAAAGCTATTTCAGTCTCAGCAATGAGACGCCCAATTTCTTCCCCTTTTCAAAGCTTTAGGGACCCTATATTTTCTCCTTTCGCAAAAACCCCTTTCGGATTTGTTCGTCCAAATTCCGCAGGTCTTATTATGGTTTTCTCCATTTTTGAGAAACTTGTATGGTAGATTTCCCCCACTCAGGATAAGGGTCAAACCTGAACCATTTGCGAAAGATCATAAGTTCAAAAGCTATTTCAGTCTCAGCAATGAGACGCCCAATTTCTTCCCCTTTTCAAAGCTTTAGGGACCCTATATTTCCTCCTTTTGCAAAAACTCATTTCGGATTTGTTCGTCCAAATTCTGAAGGTCCCATTATGGTTTCTCCATTTTTGAGAAACCTGTATGATAGATTTCCCCCACTCAGGATAAGGGTCAAACCTGAACCATTTACGAAAGATCATTGATTTCAAAAGCTATTTCAGTCTCAGTAATGAGACGCCCAATTTCTTCCCCTTTTCAAAGCTTTAGGGACCCTATATTTCCTCCTTTCGCAAAAACCCCTCTCGGACTTGTTCGTCCAAATTCCGAAGGTCCCATCGTGCTTTCTCCATTTTTGAGAAACCCGTATGGTAGATTTCCTATCCAGATTAAGAGTTAACCCAGAACCTCGCTTCGCGAGGTATCTTTCTTGCAGGTTTGGGTTAAACCTGAGTCACATTCCAATGAGATTCCTCATTTTGACAAGATGTTTTCTTCCAGTCCCATCATGGTTCTTCCCATCAAGGAACCCATGCTTTGTATATCCATCCAGGATAGGATTCCACTTGAGCTTCATCTCATGAGGCATTTTCCAAAAATGTTCCATCAAGACCCTCGTGTACTCCTTTCCTCACTCAAAACACTTTTTGATATATCTTCGTCCCATCCAGGTTAAGGGCTAAACCTGAATCATTCCAAAAAAAAGAGTATCTTGTCTCATCCATGAGACCTGATCAAAATTCTCGTTTCCCACCATTTCGGGATTTTCACCCAAAGTCCCATCACGATTTCCTCATTTCTATTATTTGATTACATCATCTTCGAGGATTTCGTCTCCCCAAAACCATTCAGGACAAGATTCTAAGCCTGAAAAGCCATATTTTAAAAATAATTCTTCCACACCCAGTTCAGATCTGCTAACTGGGGCATTTCAAAATTTGGAGTGTTGTTTTTGCCACTAAGCTCAGCTTTCAACCGGCTTAGTAGCAAAGAGGGGCATCTGTGAACACCCCAAATTTTTCAAAAAATTGTAAAAATGACCTTTTGCCCCTAACTCCATTTTCTGAGAAAATCAAAGCAATTTCAAAGCTAAACTTCAGATTTTCTGAATTAAACTCCATGTTGGTATATTCAAAATTAATCTCGGATTCGAATCCAATATTTTAAATCCATATTTCCTCCAAAAATCCGGATCAAAAACCCATTTCTGAAGAAATTTTCTCAAAATAGCTTTTAAACTCTCAGAAAAATTCCCTTTTGTAAATATTTTTGCAAAAACACAAAAAAATTAGTTTTAACCTTTGTTTTCTCACAAACTTTAGGATTTTATTCTAATACAAAAAAAATGAAAAATAAAACAAAAAAAAAACCAAAAAAATGGAAAACTTCAAGAAAAATGAATGAGTTTAAACTTTTTAAAGTCGATTTTGCTAAAAAATCATTTTTAAACCATTTTTATGAAAAAATTTGTTAAAGGAGCCTCTTTTTGGAAAAACCAAAAAATTTCACAAATAAACCCTTCGAAACCCTTTCTCCACTCTCTCTCTCTCTCCCGATTCTCTCCACCAAAACCCTAAAGCCCTCCTCTATCGGCAAAACCTCTCTCCCTTTCAGCCTCCATTACCCATCAAAACCACCCATCTTCGCACAAACTCTTTGATCGCCCTTCATCTTCAACCGTCGGCCCATTCCCGAAGCTTCGCCCCCCTCCTTAAGAGGGGCATGACAAGGAAACCCTAGGAATCGTCTTCTACCCCTCCACCTTATTCTCCTTCATGGATCCAACTTCTACCTCTCCATGCGCTGCTTCTCCTTCTGATCGCCTCCACCCCCGCATGCTCCCTTCTTCCTTCTCTTCAATCATCCATTTCTTCACCTGCTCACTGCATTTCTTCTCATCCATTTTACAATCCACCATCATCGAGGTTTTCTCAGAATCATCCATCCCCTTTTATCGACTGGATATACATCACCCACCTTCATTGGCCTTTCTGCTGGAGTTTTTCTTCTCATCGATTACCAACGTCTCTCCATCCCAAAGCATCAAAGCAAGATACTGCAGAATAATCCTTCTTCAAAGCCTCTTTTCTGCAAAGAGCCGAAGGTCGACTCTATCACAGGAATTTCATAGAGAAACAAGAGGAAAGAATCCTCCTCTGCCCAAGTTCGTTCAGCCCTTGCAGTGACAAATTTGGAGGAGATATCACCCGGTTTCACGTTTCATCAGCAAAGGCCAACTCCTCTTCGGTTAAAACATTTCCACCAGGTGAGTGATCTTTTCCCCTCCCCTCATCAATCATCCATAACTCTTCTTTTACAGTACCTCTTCGTTTTAAATCTCATTCTTCTCTATTTTTTTTTTATATATATATATGAGGCGCCGATGACGAGATCGACCTGCATATAGCAGGATCGATCCATCTGCGGCTACAGCAAAGGAGTATATGCATTCCGACACTTTTTTTTTTATGAATCCCTATAGTTTCCACAGACTTCGGACAATCTGTTTATGACTCGATTTCCTGTTTCTCGTTCCCACTTTTTTTTTCTCTTTTTCTTTTTTTTTCTTTCTTTCTTTCCTTTTTTTTTATTAGTTTTTTAGTTCCCCTTTTATATCTGATCTCCCGTTTTGTGGTGTTAATTGACTCATGTCTTGATTTCCTATGATTGACTTTCAATATCCTGTTCTCGCTTTCTGATTTCTACCAGTTGATATCCCTCTGAAAGTGCTTATAAAAAGTGAAGGTCCGTGGTTGATTTGGAATAGACTATGCATAGTGAAAACCCCTCTCATTTTTCCCCTGTGCATATCACTTTTCCCTTTCCTATAATTGATTATCGTTTCATTTGCGTGATATTACAGTTGATGAGTTTGTCACAGTAGCCACAATAAGATATCCTACGTGAATTCCCTCAACTGCCTCACCCCTATAACTGCTAAGGTTCCATCATTTTGTTGTATTATTGCATTGTTAACATCATCTTTTGGCGTATTGCTTCATTCAAAAACCCATGGGCCCTGTTATGGTTTATCGGTTTCAATTTTTGCATTTTATCAGCTTGATTCCTGACATGGAATACTTTCCCCTTTTTGCTGTGTTACTTCTTTTTTTTTATTATTGCTTCAACACACTCTGCTGTATATGTTCTTGCCGGCATGTCGTTATCCAAGTGTATAAAATATCATTCTAGCATATATCTATGCTTGAACCAGATCCTTGCAGGAAGGACCCTAGAGGTTTGCAGAAGGTTGTCCACGTTTCAAAATGGACATATGGGCAGATTCTTTTTTTTTTTTTTCTTTCCTTTATTCTTTTTTTTTTTAGGATATCATTTTGATTGAAAATATTTGTGCCATCACCTTTACGTGTGTGGTCTTTGTTGTAGCATGGTTCATGGCTCTGGTCATAACTTGTGGTATGACAAAAAGATGTTTTTCTGGCTTTAGCATTTTCTTTTCTTTGTCTTTTTTTTTTATCAATCGAAATTGTTTGTCTATTACCAAATAAGCAACTAAAGTCTGGAACAATGCATGCAAGCATTCAGATGATTTGTTCTGAGTCGAGTTGTTGGATGTCGATTTGAGCCTCATATCAGTAACTGAGTCCTCTTGATGATCGATTATCACCTCAGCAGTTGATGAAGTGTGTCACAAATATAGCCTACAGACCTTGGAAAGTTGTACTCCCATGAGTAACAATATCATGTGTTCTCACTACATTGAAAATTGTGTGCTGGTGGGTAAGTGATAATTTCTGTTTTTAAGCATGATGTTTTCAATATAACTAAGTAGGTTAGATTCTACGTCATGTGCATTAGACATATTTGTGAAGATTTCTGCTCTGTTTCCGGTAAATCCTCTCAAATGCCTGTAAGATTTGAGCTTTCGTTGTTTTAGTTATGACAGTTTCTCCTGCAAATGCACCATTACTACTACACCAACACACACCTTCTCTGTCTCACGTTACATTCTTTTTATTCCCTACACTCTTTATTCCTGTAAGCATAGACGTTGATATCATTTTCCTGTTGCTCGACTCAGGCACCAACTTCCTGTTCATCTAGCACCCCATTCTCTCTATCCTTATCCCTGTTAAATCCATTTCATTAATGGATATATATTAGAACCACTGTTGTCTTGCCTTCTCCCTTTTCTTTGATTATTTCTGGATAAGTAGAGATCCTTCTATCAGCTGATAGAGCTGCAAGTTTTGACATAGCCCTGGACGATGTGTTCGTCACAAGTCTTACTTTTGAAAGGAGTTTACTGCTGCAATTGAAGCCAAGCAGGTTGCTGCATAAGAGGCAGAGCGTGCCAAGTTTGTTGTGGAGAAGGCAGAGAGAGTGCTATCATCAGAGCACAGTGTGAGGCCAAGAGTGCTTAGCTGATTGGTCAGGCTATTGCTAACAGCCCTACACTCATTACATTAAGAAAGATTGAAGCTGCGAGATAGATAGCTCATACAATCTCAAATTCTGCAAACAGAGTTTTTTTTTTTTTAACTCATATGATCTGTTGCTGAACCTCCAAGAGATGAATTTGGACATCCCAGCAAAGAAATGAAAGAGGTGCTTCTTCCAGCCTTATATTCTTATTGCATAGCGTATATTCAACAGTTCAAGCTCTATTTTTTTCTGAAGAGCAGAAGTGGAAGGGTCCCGGATGAATAATTTTTATCTACATGCAAGGACTATTGTCAACTATGTTCATTCAGAAATCCCAACATTTGTTATCCAACACTTTGCCACACAACATCATATTTAAAACTGTCATAAACCTCTGCACATCTCCACCATTTTTTTATCCTGCACCCCTTCCATATTACTAGTTTCAGACATAGGGATAACATCCATTTGCATATGGATATGGTATCCCTACAGCTGGTTACACTCAGCACTACCTGCAAAATGCTCTGTTCATACCCTTGGTGCTTCCAGCTCTCACATATCTATCTGTTACTACCCCAGACTAGTACTCCACAAACTCTTTCACACCGCTGTCACTACAGTGACATCACTGCACAGCAAGCCCCATGACTGTTATAGTCTTCTGTGCGTTCATGACACAACAGGTTAAGAGATTGTTGTGATCTCCTGCCACTACTTTACTTTATTTCCTAGGGAAATGTAGAAAGTGTCATTTATAACCACATTCAATGGTCTGGTGCATTCATGTAGATATTGATTTGAGTCAGTGCCATTGCCATGCTTACATTTCATTAGGCACTTCTAATGCATGTGCATTTGCATTTAGTGTGTCACCTAGGCCACTATGGCATTAAGTCTTCCTAATTAGGTTAGGAAACACTTGATTTGCTGCACCCTCTAGCATAGTCACCTGTGATAAGCCCACGTCCATTCTCATTGTCCAGCTCCACTACCTACATCTCATTAGCTCATATCCTCTCTCATGCCATACATATCTATCTATATATATATATACATCTATATATATATATAACATATGCATGTATATATATGTATGTATAAGCATATATATCATATCTTCTATCTTTCCATCATTCATATCTTAGTATATGAACATTTTTTTAGATATCCATGTGATATATGCCATTTCCCTTCTATTTTCATGCTATCTAGTTGTTTTGCAGGGAATATGAGGAGAATATCATCATTTGAGATTTGTATTTTCAAATTTAAACCTTGTAATAAGTTAGGCCTTAATGAGAATTTACATTTCCTGTCTTAGATAGAATAAATGAGCATTGTAAATATCATGAATTGCTTGTTTTCATGCATTTTGGCCTTTATTTCTCAAAATTCTCACAATGGTGAAACACGAATGGCACATGCACCATTTCGTAAGAGATAATAAATACTAAGTTGATGATCCACATCAATGGCCATAGTCAGGGTGTGGACAAAACTTAGCATTTTTATCTTTTACAAAATAACACTGGATCCACACTGGATCCATTTTTCAAAATTCATGTTTTCCTAAAATGTTTTCTTCTTTTATCAGAATTTAACTTAAAATTAACTCAAAATATATACCAATGGCCATAGTCAGGGTATATTGAGGGTTAATTTCATTTTAAATTCTATAAAAGCACCCAAAAAGGTATTTTATCCTTCATTTGAACTTAGATATGACTATTATATAATACATTCAATGACCATAGTCAGGAGTGTATTATATCATTAATCTTATTTAAATTCATTTGAAGAATGAAATATGATTTTCAAATCCAATTTCAAATTTATTCAAATTCATTCATCATATAGGATAGAATTGCATTATACTTTCAAATTTTCCTTTTCAAAAATTCCAAGTGATTCTTCTTCTTCATTTCTCAGATCAAATCTTTTTTTTCAAATCCAATTCTATCTCATTTCAAGATTCAAAAATTCAATTTCAAAGTCCAATTTGACTTTTAAATTCCAAAATCATTTTATATTCAAAACTTCAAACTCAATTCAAAATTCAATTTAACTTTGAAGTTTCTGATTCATCTTCTGATTCAAAATCAAGTTTTCTTCAAGTTTTAAATCAAAGTTGAGATTGACTCTGAATCTCAAAATCCAAACCTTCCCAAGTTCAATCTGGGTTTTCAAATCTCAGATCCATCTTTAAAATTCCTATTTGGAGTTTTCAAAACCCAAAACCAAAGTTAGATCCTAATCTTAGATCCAGATTTCCAAGTATAAATCCAATTCTACTTTGGATCTTAGACTTCAAATCCGAATTTCATTCTAGGATCCAGGAACCTATTCTACTTTGGATCTGAGACTCCAGATCCAAATCCATTCTAGGATTCAAAACCCAATTCCCCTATTGGATCTCAGACTTCAGATCCAATTCCCCTTTGGATCTCAGATTTCAAGATCCAAAATCCATTCTTTAGGATCCAGAACCCAATTCACCTCGGATCTCAGATTCAGATCCAAAATCCATCCTAGGATCCAAAATCCAACTCTATTTTGGATCTCAGACTTAAGATCCAAATCCATTCTAGGATCCAGAATCCAATTCTACTTTGGATCTCAGACTTCAGATCCAATTCCATTTTAGGATCCAAAAATCCAACTTCATCTTGGATCTCAAATTGAAGATCCGAAATCCAATTAGGATCCAGAATCCAACTTTACTTTGGATCTTAGACTTCAGATCCAAATTTCATCTTGGATTCCAAATCTTGAATACAATTCCATTCAAAATTTCAGATCCAAATTTCATCTTGATTCCAAATCTTGAATCCAATTTCATTTAAAATTCCAAATCCAAAATTCCACTTTAATTACAATTCTTAAAACCAATTCCATTTCATTCCTGATTTCAAATCAAGTTCCCATTTCAGATCCTAAAATTCAACTTTGAACTCTATTCAGAATCCAGATCTTGGATTCAGATTTCATCTTGAAATTTCAACTTTTAAATCAAATTCCATTTCTCAATTTTATTCAGATTTCCCAATTCCATCTTTTCTTCTGATTCAATTCCATTTCTATTTTCATTCAAAGTCCATTTATGACTATGAAAATTTCCTTTCTTCTCTTTTTATCTCAAAACTTCAAAATCACTTTCCAAAATCCAGATTTATTTTCCCGAGCTCTTGATTATTCTAAAAACTTAGAACTTTAATCTTAAGTTCTAAGTTAGAAAACATTTCTCCACTTTATCAGATTCACTTGGAAATTTTTCAAAACATTTTCAAAAAGAGCATACATCTTTGCATTTGCACAAGCATGATTCATTGTGCATTTAGACTTAGGATAAATACTTAGATAAATTCTTTGCAAAGCAAAAGGCATAAAATTCGACCCTTGGTTCGATTACCCCTGGTAAAGGCGCCAGGAACGGTCGAACCTCGTACCGACGAGCGGATCCCGTCTCCCAGTTTTCCTGCAAATATTTTAAAAACGGAGGCGAGTTATTTCGAATATTTTTAAAATTAAGGTCAAGTGAGACCCGCAAAATAATTCCTCTTCTCTCTTCTTTTCTTTTTCTCTTCTCTTTTCTCTTTTCCGTCTTCTATTTTCTCCCTTCAAAAAGGAGGACATAGAGGTAGGAAAGGAAAAAGAGAAGGAAGAGAAAGAATATTACGAGAGGAAAAATTTTGCGATGATCACATAAACCCTAGGCGTCTTTGGCTTTGTTTGGACGCCCCCTACAATGATTCTACTCCAGCAGCTCCTTCCTCTCCATCCTCCCACGTTTTGGCCATTGAAGACCGGTCTATGCTTGGGTTCCAAGCATATTTCGATCCCCCTTGTGTTTTCTCTTCATTTCTTCCTTTTTCCTTACTGTCTTTTCACCATTTTTCTGTACTTTTGCAGGTGTAGCAGAGGTGGAGACTACTAACCTTGTGTGGGAGTGCGAAACACACCAACAAGGTGAGCCGGCCCTACCTCCATCCGGCTTTCTACACCCTCCGATCGAGAATCGGCGCATAATCCATCTTCGGTGGATCTCCAACGTGTAGCAGCTGCAAAGGTGCTGTTTTTTGGTGAAGTCCAGCATTCTCGAACTGTTTGGGACATCCAACTCCAGCCACGGTCCGCTCTTCTTCATCCCCCCGATCGTCGGATCTTCCAAGAGGTAGGTCTTCTTCTTCCTTCTCTTCTAGCTAAAACCGAATTGTGTGTTGGTTTTCTTTTATTATTTCTGTGTGTTTCTTTTATTTTTTTATTGTTTCAACCTTAGAATTGTATTTGTGCATAGACCAGCACGTTAGATCTAGGTTTGTTTCATTGTTTGCATGTTCGAGTATCGATCTCCATCATTTTTCAAGAAAAACGTGTAAATCGGCTAGAGGTTCTTCTAGCCGATTTGGGTTGTCTTCTTCCACATGTGTGTTTGTGTTATTTCTACAGAAAAAGCCTTCAAAAAGATGAGTTTGAGTTATTTTGGGTGTTGGGTCTAGATCCAAAGGTGTTTTTCATTGAAAACCAATAAATTGGCTAGAATCTCATCTAGCCGATTTCTTTTATTTTATTTGTAATCTGTCATACGCGTGTTCTTGGTTCTGTTCTACTGAAAATCTACTTATAAAAGTGCATTTTGATTCATCTTATTCGTGGATTTGATTGTGTCTTGTTTGCTTTCATTTTTGAAAAAGAAAAGAAAAGAAAATCGGCTAGATTTATTCTAGCCGATCTTTGCATTTTCATTAAAAGTGTGTGTTTCGGTTGGTAAGTCATGTGGTTTGTTGTGTATTTTGTATGTTAACAGCAACATAAACTTGTGTTAGTTCGTTTCATTATTTTTGGATTGTTCTAGAGAATCGTTTTTATCATTTTGTGTTGTTGGTGTTTTGGATCTATTGAAAAAAAAAAGTACAAAAGTCGAATTTTCATTTCTTTATGTTTTTAAATAAATTCCAGCATAGTGCTATTCATGTTTGCATTTGTGGAATTAGGAGTTCTTTTTATTATATTTTAATTTAGTTTTATCAAAATAGTGGTTAATTAGTAAAATCGTTTTTTGTTAGTTTATGTTTTTATTCTTTTTATTTTATTTTTAGTCTTCTTCTTCCCCAAGGAGGGGCGGCAGCCATTAGAGCTCAATTCGAGCTCTAGGCTATTTTTGGTAATTAGTAAATGCAATTAGGTATGTTTAATTGGGTTGTCTAGGTTCAATGTATTAGGGTTTTTCTTTCTTAGCCGTTTTTAGGATTGCATTTAGGTAGGTTTTGGGAATTAGGTTAGCATTTAATCCTTGGAAGTCGATTTTCTATTTAAGTCATTTTATTCCCTAGGTAGCTTTAATTGTATTAGTTTAGAAAGTAGCACTTTTAGAAGTTGGCGATTTTTAAGAAGGAGGGTAATTAAAGTAATTGAATTTGAAAAGTTTTTGGAAAGAGTATTTTCTTCAAAAATCGTGTGAGGCATTTAAGGGAGATTTAAATTTTGATTTTTCATTAAAGAAGGAGTTATTATTTAGTTTTGGAAAGAGTTTTTGAACTTAATTAATCCTCCAATCTAGGTTCCACGATTTCCATAAAGAATTAAAGGCAATTCAATTCCATCTTGAAAAGCAAAAATCGTGGATTTCTAGATTGGACTTTTCATTTTTCCAAAATGAGCTTTAAAGGCAATTAAGGAGTGTAACTCCCTCATTAAGTGGGGCGATTTTTGAGAATCCAAATCATTCCAAAGTTTGAGCATTTCCAATTATTACTTTATTTTCCCAACCTTCTCCATTAAAATCATTAGCTTGAATTTAACTTAGTATAATTAGTAAGTTACTAAATTAGTCGATCCATTTAAGTGAGTCACACCCTAGTCTAAACCCCCTCGAGCCTAGTCAAGCCCAAATCAAACCTAGTTAGTCTAGGTCAAGTCAAAGACCAAGAACTAACCCTAATCAAGTCTTAGTCAAACCTAACCTAAGTTTAGGTCAACCGAGTCTACCTAACCTAATCTAAGCCAAGCCAAGTTGAGTTGATCTTAGTCTGGGTTCATGATCATGCATATAATTCAGGGTTTATTAACATTTAAATATGCATGATTTTATAAAATAATGTTTCAAAAACCCAATTTTATGTTAGTTTTTGAGTAAATGTGCTAAAATGATTTAAAAATAGAAAAGGCATGAAAAATAGTTTTATTTTACATTTTTATGCATATTTTAGTTTTTGTTATATTCATAGTAGTTTAGTTTTAGTTTGCAATTAAAAATGAAATAAAAAAAAAATATATAAAAAAATATTTTTTCATTTTAAGTATTTGTTTTTTTTTTAAAAAAAGAGAAAAAAATTTAGAATAGTTTTTTTTTAGTTCTTCATAAATAAGTTTTGTTTTTAAATCTTTGAAAATTTTATAATAAACTGGTATATAGTTTTTGATTTTTGAAAATTTCAAAAATAAACACAAACCGGTTCAACCGGTTTGCTTTTTCAAAAATAAAACTGTTTTGAACCGGTTCCAGCTGGTTTCAAAGGTTTGTTGTTTTTAAAAACCCCAAATACAGGGAAAGAAAGGGCGCCTCCTTCCATTCACGCCTGAAGCTTTCTTTCCCCTCTTTCCCTCTAATTCCTCTCTTCTATCCTCTCTCCACCATTGCCGGTGGCTCTCTTTTTCCTAATTTCTATTTCTTCCTCTTTCTCTATCTACATTCCAGCCGGCAGCAGTGGTGGATCTTCAGTCCGGTGACAGCGGTGGTGGAGGAGGCCGCCACCTCTTCTTCAACTTCTTCTTCATCACGGTAAGTTCCGTTTCCTTCTCTTCTTCTTCAGTTCTTCTTCTGATTCTTCTTCTTCTCCTTCAGATTTTCTTCTCCTTTCTTCTGCATCTTCTTTTCTTCCCCTAATCTTCTTTTCCTAATTTTTTTTTTCCATTGTTCATTACAGTAATCGATCGGTTGCTTAAAATAAAAAAAAAAAAGGATTCTATTAGAATAATTGTTGTTGATTCTAAATGTCATCCTGTTCTTGATTTTGTATATACATTTTAGTTTAATGATCAGCATCAATATCATCATAAGCTGAAATGGATAAATCAGATTGAATGATCGAGCACTGAATCTGTTTTCTCAGCAATTTGTGTGGAGATTAATCGATCATCTGATCGATTATCATAGTTTTCTCATATTAATCCATTGGATATTGTTCCAGCTACAGAGGTTAATTTTTGTTGAAAACATTTGTTCTGAAAGATAGAGTTGTATTTGCAAATAATCTGATTATCAATGGCATATGATTGATGAGCATTGTTCCGGCAATGATAAAATGTCCGGCAATAATCTGGAGATTCTGGCAATAATCGGATCAGCAGATTTTTGTTTCTTTGCTTGGGTGAAGAAACATTCTGATCACTTGTTCTATGGAGCCTCAGTATGGAGTGGAGTTCTGATTCATGACTGAAATTCTGGAAATTATTATGTCCATTTTGATCTGTCGGCATCTCATTTTTGCCGTGAAATGGTAATCTGGTAACAGCAGTTCATTTATGTGTTAATGGGTTGTGGATTGGTATAACCAGATAGCTGGATTCAAGTTAAATGTCTAAACTACTATCTCTGTTGCTGTTAATGATTTCTGAATTGCTGATGTAATTTCCAGCTGATTGGATTAATGTTAGCAATGGTTTTAGAGAATTTTCATATTTTTCCCTGATTGTTACTTACAGATTTTTACTGAATTCCATTGATGACTTTTAATGAGCTTCATTGCATATGTTCATTAAGTATTAGCTGGAGCAAAATTTGAGTTTCACTAAGAATTGTTGAGAATTGGTTGTTGATGTTTCATCTTACAAATTAGTAATTCATTAGCTTGTAGTTGTTTAGTTTAATATAACAATAGTTAATCAATTAGTTAGTAGTAGACTTCAATTAGTTAGTAGTAGACTTGATTAACATCTTTTGTAATAGTTAGCATTTTATTTCATATCAATTAGTAGTTAGTAATCATTTTTTTACTTAGGGGAGTCATTTAGATTTTATAATTCTTGTAGTATAGTTTTATTCTTTTATTGTGTACTGCTCGTGTCTCGTTTGATTTGTGCAGGATAGCATAGGATTGGAGCGGAAGCGATTACGTGACACGAAGTACGAAGAATAAAGTCTTTTTACTTTTTAGTTTAGATTTAGGAATTTAAGTGGGTTTGTAAATATTGCACTTTACGCCCTCTACGAAGGGTATTCATTTGTTGTAATAGTTAGTTGTTTTTACCTTTTCTGAACATTTTTACATTTCAATAATTCGGCAATAAAGAATAGTTTAGATTTGTGTACTTGAATACGAAATATTCCCGTTCCCTGAGTTCGACCCGGTCTCATCCACTAGTGAGAACCGGTTTTTATTATTTGATGTCTGGTTTTCACATGCTTTTCATATAAAATTCTTTTCAAAATTACAACGATTGCAAAAAGACATCAAATTTTTGGCGCCGTTGCCGGGGAATGGCGTAATATTAGTATTCACTTTATTGCCTAGTGTTTGTGTGCATTTAGGTTTAGAACCACGTATGTGCATATCTTAGAGACGAGCTTACTTTTCTGCACAGCCCACCTATTAGGATCCCCTTAGAGGTGACTGTGTACGATTGGTACCGTACACATAGATTTCATATTTCTTTGCATAATCTCTGTTATGTGTAACTGCGTGGTGTTTGTTTAGTTTTTGTGTTGTTTTTAGTTTACTCACTTTGTGGTTTGCGTGGTTTGGCCGCTTAGTGCGTTAGTTAGGTAGAAAACCCAGAGTTAGGACGTGTGCTACACCGGTCTACTCTAAGGTGTACGCAATGGCTGACGATCATCATTTGATCCATCCTTTGAGGGAGTACTTCATGCCAAATACGTATACTCCCACCTCCTGCATTACGAGACCTGATGTAGGAGCGAGCCATTTTGAGATTAAGGCCAGTGTGATTCAAATGTTACCTTCGTTTTATGGCCTTAGCAATGAAGACCCATATCGTCATCTCGACGAATTCCTTGAGATTTGCTCGACTGTGCGAATCAATAATTTTGGAGACAACGCTATGAGGTTAACTTTGTTTCCGTTCTCTCTCAAAGATAAAGCCAAGCACTGGTTAAAATCTCTTGAGACGGTTCGTATTACTACTTGGGAAGGAATGCAAAAAGAATTTTTAAAAAAATATTTCCCAATTAGTAAAACGAATCAGTTTCGTAAAGCTATAACCAGTTTTTCTCAAATTGAGGGAGAACAATTTCACGAGTCTTGGGAGAGATTGAAAGATCTTCTCCGCAAGTGTCCCCATCACCAGGTGCCTCGTTGGCAGTTGGTGCAGTATTTTTATGACGGGCTTACTGAAAAGCATCGTCAAATGGTTGATTCGTCTTGTGGGGGCACTTTTATGCTCAAGAGTGAAGATGAGGCGTGGTCTCTATTCGAGACCTTGAGTGAAAACACGATGCATCATAATTTGTCTTCACGGTTCGATAGGACTACATCTCTGCCTAGTGGTCCTAGGAAAGTTGGGATTTCCGAAGTTGGGTCCGAATTAGAATTGCGTACCAAGGTTGACCAGTTGACTAGGAAGTTAGATCAATTCCTAGCCAATTTTTCGAGAAATCCAATAGAAAGAGTGTGCGAGATATGTGCTAGCCCTGCACACTGTGTTACAGATTGTCCGGCAGCACCATTATATCCTGAATTCGTTCAGGAGCAGGTGAATGTTGCCCAAGGTTTCGCTAAACCCATGCCCGATTCATTTACATCCTCATATAACTCAGGTTGGAGAAACCAGTTTATTTCCCCATCCCATCAGCCCTCCCAGACACAGTATAGACCCAGTAACCCTTCACAAGGTTACTCGCATCCTATATTTCCACAGGTTCATCCCTAGTATTGTCTACCTTCTCCTCAGGAGCCCATTCCAAGTTCATCATTTCAAGAGAAGATGTTAGAAGCTTTTTCTGATATCAAGGCCACTCTGTGTTCCCATACGTAGTCAATAGCCAAGCTAGAGACTCAAATGGGAAAGTTAGCTCAGACATTGAGTAGACAAAATCAAGGGAACCTTCATAGTCAGTCTGTTGTCATATCCAAGGGAGAGGATTCCATGTTATTTGACTTGCAACCTACTTCACATCATGAGCAAGTAAAATCCGTTACATCCCTTCAGTATGGGAAGGCGTGTCCCTCTACTCAGGAATTGACTCATGAACCTCATATCAATTCTACTGACGAGTCGATCTCCATGATACCTCAACAGAAAGGGCCTTACTCACAGCATACATTTTCATCATATAAAGCCCCATTTTCTCAGCCTTTAGGATCACCAATTTTGAGTACGCAAGAGGTGCAGATGCAGAAGGTGCTTGACCAAGTCAAGCCTGATCATATTCACCACTTGTCTGAAGTAGCATTCATTGATACTCAGTCGGTCCTAAACTCTCGATTCTTGACCAGTCTCTCAGATGAGACTAATCTTTGTTCTTCACGTCGAGAGAGTTATGATCCTACATTTGGAGGTAGAAGGGATGGAAACACAGTGCGTAGTGTCACAGATGACACTCTTTTCTTCATAGAGCCCGGTTGAGTCTGACTTCATGTCCATTGATCTCATGGACGATGAAGGTTTTTCGAGGGATCGGTCTGGCTGGGGATGTGAAACTTAGCGCTTTATGGGAGGCAACCCATATCTTGTACATTATTCGGTTTACTTAGAATTTATAGATTTTGTTTTTACTTTTTAGTTTTCTTCATGAGTTTTTCATATTCTTTTTGTTTCATTCATGGTTTCATGTTTTGTCATGTGTACATTGCATTCATTACATTCATAGAACGTGCATTTTTAATTCATGTCAGGTCATTCTACTCTTTTTCCTCATTTATTTCTCTCATGTGCATTCACTTAGTTTCATTCAAGCATGGGGGAGTGCCACTGGGACAATGTCATTCAAGCATGGGGGAGGGTGTAGAATGCACACCTTGATATTTCTGTTTACGTTCTTGCACATGTTTACACATCTCTCATGAAAAGTAGATTTTTAAAGAAAGAGTTTGAACTTATATGAATGTTATTTCAAATCTGATGTTTTTAGAGGATTTTTAAGCCCCACGAAAAATTTTTCTGACATAGATCTAAAAATTATGGTTGTTTATGCGGATTTTGAGAAAATGATGATAGATACATGTTAGAATTTATTTTGAATCATAAATATGAATATGCACAGTGTTATTTTTGAAAAACTAAGCAAATGAACAAAAGCATAAAAATGAGCTCAAAAAGAAAAAAATATAGCATGCGTTAGGTTGTTTGGATAATTCCACAATCCTTAGTAGATGGAACTTAGATGTAAGTTGAAACTTTTAATTCCATTTTTCGAAAAGGAGAGTGGAAAACTTTGTGATCCTAAGTAACTGAGAACAGATACAAGTTGAAATATTTGACTCTCATGTTATAAAGGTGAATGAAGGAAGTCACTTTTATGTCTTAGTTGATATCTTTTGATATGTATTGAAAAAAAAAAGAGTATAGAAGATATTGACATTGCACAAGGCATAAAAGCAGACCACACGCAAGCTATAAGAGAAAAATAATTGCGCAAAAAGAAAAAGCGTGAAAAAATGAAAAAATCGAGAAAAGAGCTGAAAAAGAGAGAAAAGTTCAGTGCTTAGAAGTGTGATTGAGAAAACCTGTGCAGAAAACATATGAGTGAGGATAAGTAAATAATAATATGTTTTTATTGGATTTTCTAAGAATAAAACATAAATAATTGTGATAATTTAGAAAAGTGAAAGAAATTCTTTTTCTGTGGTGGTACATAAAAGATTCTAATTATATTGTGATTTTGAAATAACAGGAAATATTTGTGAAAATAATGTCTTTAATTACCTACTGCTTATGAGAATGTGTAATATTATGCATACATGACAGAGATGTTTGTGGGTAGCGTCACTGCAAACCCTCACGAGACCTTACTCGTCCACTGGGGTAACCCAGGGGTTGAAAGGGCTTGTTGCATGAGCTAAATGCAACCGTGATTCCTACGAAAGTGAGTTAGGTGATAGTTTGATTTCTTGCATTTTTCTAGTTTGCTCGAGGACTAGCAAAACATAAGCATGGGAGTATTTGATCATGCATATAATTCAGGGTTTATTAACATTTAAATATGCATGATTTTATAAAATAATGTTTCAAAAACCCAATTTTATGTTAGTTTTTGAGTAAATGTGCTAAAATGATTTAAAAATAGAAAAGGCATGAAAAATAGTTTTATTTTACATTTTTATGCATATTTTAGTTTTTGTTATATTCATAGTAGTTTAGTTTTAGTTTGCAATTAAAAATGAAATAAAAAAAAATAATATAAAAAAATATTTTTTCATTTTAAGTATTTGTTTTTTTTTTTTAAAAAGAGAAAAAAATTTAGAATAGTTTTTTTTAGTTCTTCATAAATAAGTTTTGTTTTTAAATCTTTAAAAAATTTATAATAAACTGGTATATAGTTTTTGATTTTTGAAAATTTCAAAAATAAACACAAACCGGTTCAACCGATTTGCTTTTTCAAAAATAAAACTGTTTTGAACCGGTTCCAGCCGGTTTCAAAGGTTTGTTGTTTTTAAAAACCCCAAATACAGGGAAAGAAAGGGCGCCTCCTTCCATTCACGCCTGAAGCTTTCTTTCCCCTCTTTCCCTCTAATTCCTCTCTTCTATCCTCTCTCCACCATTGTCGGTGGCTCTCTTTTTCCTAATTTCTATTTCTTCCTCTTTCTCTATCTACATTCCAGTCGGCAGCAGTGGTGGATCTTCAGTCCGGTGACAGCGGTGGTGGAGGAGGCCGCCACCTCTTCTTCAACTTCTTCTTCATCACGGTAAGTTCTGTTTCCTTCTCTTCTTCTTCAGTTCTTCTTCTTCTCCTTCAGATTTTCTTCTCCTTTCTTCTGCATCTTCTTTTCTTCCCCTAATCTTCTTTTCCTATTTTTTTTTTTCCATTGTTCATTACAGTAATCGATCAGTTGCTTAAAATAAAAAAAAAAGGATTCTATTAGAATAATTGTTGTTGATTCTAAATGTCATCCTGTTCTTGATTTTGTATATACATTTTAGTTTAATGATCAGCATCAACATCATCATAAGCTGAAATGGATAAATCGGATTGAATGATCGAGCACTGAATCTGTTTTCTCAGCAATTTGTGTGGAGATTAATCGATCATCTGATCGATTATCATAGTTTTCTCATATTAATCCATTGGATATTGTTCCAGCTACAGAGGTTAATTTTTGTTGAAAACATTTGTTCTGAAAGATAGAGTTGTATTTGCAAATAATCTGATTATCAATGGCATATGATTGATGAGCATTGTTCCGGCAATGATAAAATGTCCGGCAATAATCTAGAGATTCTGGCAATAATCGGATCAGTAGATTTTTTGTTTCTTTGCTTGGGTGAAGAAACATTCTGATCACTTGTTCTATGGAGCCTCAGTATGGAGTGGAGTTCTGATTCATGACTAAAATTCTGGAAATTATTATGTCCATTTTGATCTGTCGGCATCTCATTTTTGCCGTGAAATGGTAATCTGGTAACAGCAGTTCATTTATGTGTTAATGGGTTGTGGATTGGTATAACCGGATAGCTGGATTCAAGTTAAATGTCTAAACTACTATCTCTGTTGCTGTTAATGATTTCTGAATTGCTGATGTAATTTCCAGCTGATTGGATTAATGTTAGCAATGGTTTTAGAGAATTTTCATATTTTTCCCTGATTGTTACTTACAGATTTTTACTGAATTCCATTGATGACTTTTAATGAGCTTCATTGCATATGTTCATTAAGTATTAGCTGGAGCAAAATTTGAGTTTCACTAAGAATTGTTGAGAATTGGTTGTTGATGTTTCATCTTACAAATTAGTAATTCATTAGCTTGTAGTTGTTTAGTTTAATATAACAATAGTTAATCAATTAGTTAGTAGTAGACTTCAATTAGTTAGTAGTAGACTTGATTAACATCTTTTGTAATAGTTAGCATTTTATTTCATATCAATTAGTAGTTAGTAATCATTTTTTTACTTAGGGGAGTCATTTAGATTTTATAATTCTTGTAGTATAGTTTTATTCTTTTATTGTGTACTGCTCGTGTCTCGTTTGATTTGTGCAGGATAGCATAGGATTGGAGCGGAAGCGATTACGTGACACGAAGTACGAAGAATAAAGTCTTTTTACTTTTTAGTTTAGATTTAGGAATTTAAGTGGGTTTGTAAATATTGCACTTTACGCCCTCTACGAAGGGTATTCATTTGTTGTAATAGTTAGTTGTTTTTACCTTTTTTGAACATTTTTACATTTCAATAATTCGGCAATAAAGAATAGTTTAGATTTGTGTACTTGAATACGAAATATTCCCGTTCTCTGAGTTCGACTCGGTCTCATCCACTAGTGAGAACCGGTTTTTATTATTTGATGTCTGGTTTTCACATGCTTTTCATATAAAATTCTTTTCAAAATTACAACGATTGCAAAAAGACATCAGTTCACCTAAACCAAATCAATCTTAGTTGACTAAGTCAACCCTAAACCGAGTCCAACCTAGTCTTAGTTTAACCTAACTTAGTCAAAACCCAAGCCTAAGTCAAGTCATAGACCAAACCGAACCCAACTAGTTAGGTCAAGCCTAGTCGAGTCAACATTAGTTCAAGTCGAGTCAATCTTAGCCCGAGCCTATCTCTCCCAACCTAACTCAAGCCGAGCCTAGTTGAGTCAACCGAGTGAACCCTAACCCTAGCCTTTGTTCTTTAGTGAATTAATTTCATTTAGTGTTATTTATTTTGATTTTTATACTAATTAGTTTAGTTATTTAATTTAGTTTTAGTGTAGAAGTGTGTGTGCGTATATTGTATTTGTTTTGATTGTGTGAGCTGTGTTTTGTGATTTTTTTATTTGTAGTTAGTTAATTTTTGACATAGTAGTTCGAATTGCATTCCCTTAGGTAGCATAGTTGCATTTGCATCGTTAGTTAACGTAGTTTTAATCATAATTTGCTTATCGTATTTTGTTCGTCATGCATTTAGCGTAATTGTAATATTCATCTGCATATACACTGTTATTTAGTGTCATTTAGATTACATTAGGTTTATTTTGCATTTTCTAGTGTTTAAATAGATTCATAAAGTGAATAGTGCACTCAAAGAAAAACCCGATTTTTGCACTGTTGCACTAGCGTTATTTTCTGTGTAAAAATTTCGTGTTTTCCAAAAAAAAATTTCTGTTCACTTTAGTGGCGTGTTATCTGACTGCAGACCAAATTTCAACTCTTTCGGAGTTGATTTGGTCTGATTTTTAAGCGTTTTGCGAAAACCGCTTTTTCTGGTTTTCAAATTACAGGACTTTCGATATCCTGATTTTTCTCAGATTTGAAACGCTTATATCTGGAGTTTCAGATATCTTTTTTTCATTCTGTAAAAACTGTCAGATTGTTTAATCTGTCAGTTGCAGAACAAAATAAATTTCGGGAAAATCAGACCTCGTTTGCCCTGTCAGACAGTGGTTTTTCGATAACCTGTCAGAAACCTATTTTGCACTAGTTAGGGGTATTTTCGTAATTTCCTTAATTTCGGCATTTTAGACCTGTTTTCAGTAGTTTCTGTATTTTAGGAGCTGCATCATCATCATACAACATTAGTAGAATTAATTTAGTTAATTTTAGAATTAGTTTAGTATTTTATTTAATTATTGTCTGATAAGTAGCATTTGTTTTATTATTTTCGTAAAATTAGAATTAGTTTTAGTTATTGTTTGCATTGTTAGATTAGAATACTAACTTTGTATTTTTCTGCATTTTTAGGTTGAAAAGCATATTTAGTTTCCAGGGTTATTGTCCAAGTGCGAAGAGTGAATAATTGGCGAAAAGACGGAAATACCCTTGGTGTGGAGCAGAAGATTTAGTTGCTGTTTCATTTTCATTTTAGTGATTAATTGTAGTTGTATTAACTTTATAATTGTAGATTGAAATTTGTAATTAATAAATTAAATTTTCTAGAAATATCTTGATTAATTCCTGTTCCCTGAGGATTCGACCCGTACTTACCACTTTGTGGAAAGTCGGTTTTTATACTTTTGGTTGACGATTTTCCAAAGTTTTATTGCAAATACCTGTTTTAAAAATATCATTTCAAAATATCAACCAATATACATGCATGTATATATGCACACAGATATATGTCATTCCATATTTTTAAATCTTAAATACATTGACATGTGAATGTTCTTTTACCATTAAATGCACAATTTTTCTTCTCTTCTCACGCTAATCAAGTGCTTTGCAAGGAATATGTGGAAAATATCATTACTTGGAGTTGTAAATTCAATTTTATGTGATTGTAATAGTTAGATCTCAATGAGAATCTACATTTCCTGTTTTAGATAGAATGAATGAGCATTGTAAATGCCATAAATTGCTTATTTTCATACTTTTTGCCTTTATTTTTTTTAAATTTCACAATGGTGAAACACGAATGGCACATGCACCATTTTGTAAGAGGTAATTAAATCCTAAGTTGATGATTTACATCAATGGCCATAGTCAGGATGTAAACAAAACTTAGTATTTTTATCTTTTATAAAATAACACTGGATCCTTTTTTAAAATTCATCATATTTTCTTTCATTTTTCTCTTTTATCAGAGTTTGGTTTCAAATTAATTCAATACGTATATCAATGGCCATAGTCAGGGTATACTGAGAGTTAATTTCTTTCTAAACTCTATAAAAGCACCAAAATATGTTTGATTCTTCATTTGAATTTAGATATGATCATTATATAATACATTCAATGACCATAGTCAGGAGTGTATTATATCATTAATCTTATTTACATTCATTTAAAGAATGAAATATTATTTTCAAATTCCAATTTCAAAGTTATTTAAATTCATTCATCATTTAGGATACAATTGCATCATGTTTTCAAAATTCCCCTTTTAAAAACCCAAGTGATTGTGAATATCTTTTCTTCAATTTCTATTTCAAATTCATCAATTCTATCTCATCTTCAAAGTCCAAAATTTGACTTTGAAATCAAATTCAAAGTTCCATTTAACTTAGAAATTTTTTATTTATTTTCTAAATTCCAAAATCAAGTTTCAAATTCAAAGTCCAATTTGACTTTGAAATTCATTCAAAGTTCAAATTTTCAAATCAATTTTGAAATTCCAAATCCAAAGTTAGATCCAAATTGCATCTGGGATTCCAGATTTCGGATCTAATTCTCATTTAAGATTCTAGATCCAGAATCCAACTCCACCTTGGATCTTAGACTCCAGATCCAAAATCCATTTTAGGATCCAGAGTTCAACTTCACCTTGGATCTCAGACTTCAGATCCAAATTCTATTTAGGATCCAGAATCCGATTCCATCTTGAATCTTAGACTCCAGATCCAAAATCCATTTCAGGATCCAGAGTTCAACTTCACTTTGGATCTCAGACTTCAGATCCAAAATCCATTTTTAGGATCCAGAATCCAACTCCACTTTGGATCTCATACCTCAGATCCAATTCCATTTTAGGATCTAGAATCCAACTTCACTTTGGGTCTCAGACTTCAGATCTGAACTCCATTCCAAAAACTTAGATCCAATTCCTATTTAGGATTCTAAACTCAGAATTCAATTTTGAATCTCAACTCTATCACTACAACAAAGCAGTGGATTAGCGACGACCACATTCTGTCGCTAATCCGTCGCTAACATGGTTAGCGACGGATTAGCGACAACGAGGCGACAGTATGCTTACGTTGCGAATATTTTGACGCTAACTGGCGACGGAATAATTTCGTCGCCCGGTCCGTCGCTAATTGCGACGGAATAACGAGCGCTATATTCCGTCGCCAATCCGCCGGTACTAAACGGCGACCACGGCTTGGCGACGGATTTACTGCCGTCGCTATGCCGTCGCTAGATTAATATGAATAGCGACGGATGGTTTCGTCGCTAATCCATCGCAAACACGAAAAAAAATTAAAAAAAATTTATTTGAAAATTAAATACCGAGAACTGTACAATTTCTATTTTCTGTACAATTTATATTTCTTGTAAATAAAAAACAAACCACACAAAAAAATTCATATAACAAGAATCTACAACAATTAATCGTTCCACCTTAAAATTAAGAAGTTTAATTATTTATAATTCAATAATTACAATTAGGAAAAATAAAAAAATAGAACTTCTTCAACACAGTCCTCTAATCATCGCCAAGATTTTGTGCATCTTCTTGTTCATTGTCTTTATCTGTCCCTTCAGCTCCACTACGCTGATTATCGCTAGCAGCCTACACAAGAAAAGAACAGTTAGTATTGATAAACAAAATATAATGAAATAAATTACACACTATATGTGATCTAAGGCAATAAAAAAAACTCTATATGTGATTCTATCATGCTCATATGTGCTCTAAGGCAGACAAAAAGTTATATATATATATATATATATGTGTGTGTGTGATTCTATCATGCTCATATGTGTGCTAAGGCAGTCAAAAAATTGAATATGTGATTATAGCATGTTCATATGTGTTCTAAGGCATCTAGAAAAACTCTATATGTGATTCTACCATGCTCAGATGTGCTTTAAGGCAGTAAAAAAAACTATATATGTGATTCGATCATGCTCGTATGTGTGCTAAGGCAGTAAAAAAATTGAATATGTGAATATAGCATGCTCATATGTGCTCTAAGGCAGGCAAAGCAAAAAAATTTATATGTGATTCTATCATAAATGATATATAACATGTTCATATGTGTTCTAAGGCAGTAAAAAAACTCTATATGTTATTATAGCATGCTCATATGTGTGCTAAGGCAGTCAAAAAACTGAATATGTGATTATAATATGCTCATATGTGTTCTTAGGCAGTCAAAAAACTGAATATGTGATTATAGCATGCTCATATGTGTTCTAATGCAGTCAAAAAAACTTTATATGTAATTCTATCATGCTCATATGTGTTCTTAGGCAGGCAAAAAAACTTTATATGTGATTATAGCATGCTCATATGTGCTCTAATACAATAAAAAAACTCTATATGTTATTATAGCATGCTCATATATGCTCTAAGGCAGTCAAAAAACTGAATATGTGATTATAACATGCACATATGTGTTCTTAGGCAGGCAAAAAACTGAATATGTGATTCGAGCATGCTCATATGTGTTCTAATGCAGTCAAAAAAACTTTATATGTGATTCTATCATGCTCATATGTGCTCTAAGGCAGACAAAAAGTTATATATATATATATATATATATGTGATTCTATCATGCTCATATGTGTGCTAAGGCAGTAAAAAAATTGAATATGTGATTATAGCATGTTCATATGTGTTCTAAAGCATCTAGAAAAACTCTATATATGATTCTACCATGATCAGATGTGCTTTAAGGCAGGCAAAAAACTATATATGTGATTCGATCATGCTCGTATGTGTGCTAAGGCAGTAAAAAAATTGAATATGTGAATATAGCATGCTCATATATGCTCTAAGGCAGGCAAAGCAAAAAAATTTATATGTGATTCTATCATAAATGATATATAGCATGTTCATATGTGTTCTAAGGCAGTAAAAAAACTCTATATGTTATTATAGCATGCTCATATGTGTGCTAAGGCAGTCAAAAAACTGAATATGTGATTATAATATGCTCATATGTGTTCTTAGGCAGTCAAAAAACTGAATATATGATTATAGCATGCTCATATGTGTTCTAATGCAGTCAAAAAAACTTTATATGTGATTCTATCATGCTCATATGTGTTCTTAGGCAGGCAAAAAAACTTTATATGTGATTATAGCATGCTCATATGTGCTCTAATGCAACAAAAAAACTCTATATGTTATTATAGCATGCTCATATGTGCTCTAAGGCAGTCAAAAAACTGAATATGTGATTATAACATGCTCATATGTGTTCTTAGGCAGGCAAAAAACTGAATATGTGATTCGAGCATGCTCATATGTGTTCTAATGCAGTCAAAAAAACTTTATATGTGATTCTATCATGCTGATATGTGCTCTATGGCAGACAAAAAGTTATATATATATGTGATTCTATCATGCTCATATGTGTGCTAAGGCAGTAAAAAAATTGAATATGTGATTATAGCATGTTCATATGTGTTCTAAGGCATCTAGAAAAACTCTATATGTGATTCTACCATGCTCAGATGTGCTTTAAGGCAGTAAAAAAAACTATATTGTGATTATACCTGAGAGGGACCTGGAATCGAAGATCCCCTATCCTGAACAGCAGCCTTGATCTCATTTCGGAGAAAGGGGGCGACGGTGTATTGGAAGTAGTTATTCAGTGATTCATTAATGATCTCGCGTACATCATCACCGGAAAGAATAGTCGGCAGCTTGGAGCTTATGTCGGCGCAAGAAGTCGGTGAGTCGTAACTGGAAGAACCAATAACTGGTGAAGTGTTCATATTACTCCCAAACCCGAACACGCGACCTTTTTTGGGTTCACCTGCTGCAGTCACCCATGCTGTAGGATCAAATGATGGATGCTGAGTAGCGTCTTCGCCATATCGCTCTACCATCTGTTGCTCATATGCCTCCTACAAAATAATGTTTAAAGTATTCATTAATAATTAATGATAACATTATGATAACTTGCATATATATTGCAATGATTATTAATAGAATTAATACATACCGTTGTCGTTCTTGCCTTCTCTGATACGAAGACTCCCGTGGTCTTCCGTTTATGTGTTTCTACAAACACATCCTTATATGGTACACTGCCTCCTTTTTCTGCTTCCTGCGAAGTTAAATGACAAAAGATTTAGTACACAAGTTTGCAAAAATACTTATAAAATTAATATTATATATTGATGAGTTACCATTTTCTTTAGGTGGCTCCCAAATGTCTTAGATCCACCTGTGTGTAGATGGGCTTCGGGTCGAACTTCGATCGATTTTATAATTGAGTTGCATATACATATACTTACTCGATGTATGGGTCGATCGCTGAGCAATTAAAAAGAATATAGATGTGTGCTGCATCTTGCTCTCGATCTGTCAATAGCCTTGATCAGCAACTACCAAATGCATGCCCAAGTGGTTGAAATATCGACAGTTTGTCAGCTACAGTTACTTGTTCTCCATCATCGTTACGGGGCGGGCATGTGTAACGTGTTGGAATATGAGGTTCGAAGTACATAGATGAGAAATTTGAAATCTCTTCTAAAGTGTATGCCTCACAAATAGAGCCTTCTACTCTTGCTTTATTACGAACCTTTTTTTTTAGGTCGAACATGCATCTGACAAGAATATACATTTCAAATTTTAAATATCTGTCATTAAAGAGATGTGCTATAAAAAAACATATACCTTTCAAATGGGTACATCCATCGATATTGCACAGGGCCACCAACCATTAGTTCATATGGCAGATGTATGATCAAATGTTCCATAACATCGAAAAATGCTGGCGGAAATATCTTTTCTAACAGACAAACAGTGGTGATGACAGAGTCCTCGAGATTCTTTACATCTGATACAACGACCTCTGATGCGCACAATGTTCTGAAAAATCTGCTCAACTCAGACAATACCCCCATATAGGTTTGTCTAACATATCATGGAATGCTAGGGGTATCAATCGTTGCATAAAGATATGACAATCATGGCTCTTCAACCCATATAACTGTCCATCGTCAATCTTCACAGCCCGAGCAATGTTAGAGACATATCCATCTGGAAATCTCAGTTGTCTCAACCATTGACATACATGTTTTATTTGATCAGGTCCGAGCACGTACTTCGCCTTTGGTTTCAGTACTTTGCCATTATACTCTTTGAGTTCCAATTCTGGTCTTTTACATATTAATTTTAAATCCATACGGGCCTTCGGATTATCCTTCGTTTTTCCTTTAATATTCATTACTGTATTAAACACATTATCAAACACATTTTTCTCTACATGCATCACATCCAAATTATGTCATATCAATAGGGTCATTCCACAGTACTTTTAATTCATCAATCAATGGCCTTAGATATACATCAAGATTTTGGCCAGGTGAGGTCGGACCAGGGATCAACAGAGACAAGAAAAGATTTGGACGTTTCATACACAAGCTTGGTGGAAGGTTGTATGGAGTAACAAATACTGGCCAGCATGAGTATGGAGTTGATCTACCCCCAAATGGATTAAATCCATCTGTACATAGACCGAGTCTAACATTTCACACTTCCATTGCGAAGTTCTGATGAGTACGATCAAAGTGCTTCCAAGCTTCAGCGTCAACAGGATGCGTGATCTTGTTTTCATCGTGTCGAACTTTATTTGCATGCCATCTCATGTGTTTAGCTGTCCTTGAAGACATATACAATCACTGCAATCTAGGAGTGATAGGAAAGTAGCGGAGCGACTTGTATGAAACTTCCTTTGATCTCGTGCTACCATTGCCTCTTGTCTTTGGCTTGAACCGAGGATGCCCACATGACGGGCATGATATGTCGTTTTCCTGCTCTTTGAAATACAACATGCAGTGATTTGGACAAACATCAATCTTTTTGTAACCCATACCTAGAGCGTTGACCATAACTTTCGCACAATAGAAATTTTGTGGCAATTTCTCATCTTTAGGCAACATACTCTTCACAATCATGCACAAACGGTCAAAACATGATTGACTCAAATTATACTCGGACTTCAAATTCATTAGTTGAAGAACTGCAGACAAGATAGTGTGACTCTCACAACCGTTCCAAAGTGGCTCATCAGCATCTCTAAGTAAATCATAAAATCTACTAGCTGCATTGTTTAGTGATTCTTCATCTATGGCAGTTCTTACATCACTAGAACTCATAGCAGAACCCAGTTCTGTTCCTGCGGCATCAAATATCAAATTCGTATATGGATTATCGTGCACCACATTCACCCGTGCATCAAAATCGTTTCTAAATTCTTTTCCATGAAACGTCCAGTTCTGATAATCACTCACAAAACCCTTCCTGTATAGGTGATGTCTAACGCCATGAGGTTCTAAAAATCGATTATTCTTACAAATCTTGCAAGGACACCTAATCCGACCTGTGGGATCTACTGTACTGACACTTGCCGTTGCAAATTCAATAAAACTGTCAACACCATCCATATATTCATGCGATAACTCATTTTCCACTATCCTACGGTACATCCATTCACGGTTTGCAGTCATTTTGTCGTATGATGATGCGAATAGTATCCTAACCAGTTAAAAGAGAACCATCAGAATGCTATGATGAAGAAAATATCAAATTTATCATGCAATATATGATGTCATACAATCACAAGAATTATGATACATGCATTGATAACTTAATATTTTCATGTGCAAACTATTCATGACACGATACATTCATTTGAAGCATGCTTTCAGTATACAATTTCACATGGTAGACATAATCAAATTGAAAGTAACTACATGTAAGCATGGATACAATCACATCAAACATTGCAATACATTGAAATAATTCATATCAAACAAATCTCAAACATGTACCTGCAGCAAACACACTCCAATATCCCACTAACTACTACCATGCCTAGCATGGACTCCGTACTCCAAAAATAAGAACACTTCCATATATATACATTAAAATCATGCTCAGCATGATCTCCGAACTCCAACAAAGCAGTCCTAGATATCAACAACTAAGTGAGTGCGTGAACAATAAAGTGTTACATTCAATAAATTAAATAACATGTGATGCGCTTGCATCACTTACTCACCACGGGTATTTACCCGATTTGCATTGTTTTTGTCACTTACTTACCACGGGTGGCGGGGCACAAGCGAGTTCCGTTGAAAAATCTGCACAAAAAAACATTGTTTTAAAATGAAGTCACCACGGAAAAAAAACTGTTCTGGCAAGGGGTCGACTCCCCTGTTGTTCCGGTAGGGGGTCGACCCCCTTACGGAACATAGGGGATTAACCCCCTTACGGAACGTAGGGAGTTAACTGACCCCCTGTTCGGGCAGCGGGTCGACCCCCAGCCTGTTATGGCAGGTGGTTAACCCCCTGCCGGGGTCGACCCCCTGCCGGGGTCGACCCCCTGCCCGGGTCGACCCCCTACCAAAAAGGCAGGGGGCAAGGGTCCCCTGCCGAAAAACGCAGGGGGTTAGCCCTCTGCAAGAAACGCAGGGGGTTAACCCCCTTCCGGAAAACGCGGGGGTTAACCCTCTGCCGGAAAACGCGGGGGTTAACCCCCTCCGTTTTCCGGAAGGGGGTTAACCCCCTGCAGGAAACGGAAGGGGGGTTAACCCCCTGCCGGAAACGGCAGGTGATCATGCATATAATTCAGGGTTTATTAACATTTAAATATGCATGATTTTATAAAATAATGTTTCAAAAACCCAATTTTATGTTAGTTTTCAAGTAAATGTGCTAAAATGATTTAAAAATAGAAAATGCATGAAAAATAGTTTTATTTTACATTTTTATACATATTTTAGTTTTTGTTATATTCATAGTAGTTTAGTTTTAGTTTTCAATTAAAAATAAAATGAAAAAATAGAGAAAATAGTTTTTAAAATCATTTTAAATGTTTGTTTTTTTTAGAAAAGAAGAAAAAATTAGTAGAATAATTTTTATTTTCCTTATAAATGAAATAAAGTTTTGTTTATAACTTTTTGAAAAAAAAAAAATTTCTAATAAACCGGTTTACACGGTTTGGTTTTTGAATTTTAAAAACTAAAAAAATAAAATAAAAGCAAACCGGCTGGAACCGGTTTGCATTTTTTTTAAACTGAAAAAATCGGTTTCAAACCGGTTCCAGCCGGTTTGGGGTTTTAAAACCCACGAAGGAAAAAAAATTCATTTGTCTCCCCTGTACGCTTGAACCTTCCCTCTTTCCCTCTCTTCCCTCTTTTCTCAATCTCTTCCACCATCGCCGGTGGCTGCTTCTTTCCCTAACTTCCCCTTCTCCCTTTTCCTCTATTGAAACTCCAGCAGCCGGTGGTGATGGATCCTCATTCCGGCGATGGTGCACGGTGGATGACCGACTTCTTTTCTAACCATTCCAGGTGTGATTCACGGTAAGTCTGGTTCTTCTCTTCTGATATCTTCTTCTTCTTCTTATCCCGATTATTCCTCTTATTCTTCTTCTTCTTCTTTATTTCTTCTTCATCCGATTTCTTCTTTCTTCTTCTCCTTCAGATTTTCTTCTTCTTCTTTTTCCAATCCGATCTTCATCTTCTATTTCTTCTTCTTCTTCTTCTTCCTCCGATTTTCAGTTCTTCTTCTTCTTCTTCAGCTTCTTCCGATTTCTTCTTAATCTTCTTCTCTTCTTCTTCTTCTTTTTCAGATCTTTCTTAATCTTCTTCTCTTCTTCTTCTTCTTTTTCAGCTTTGTTAATTTTTCAGCTGTATTGATTATGAAAAAACAGAATAAAAAAAAATTTAAAACAAAAGAAAAAAAACTGATAGTTATGTTTCATATTTTTTTTCCTTTTTCTGTTCATTTTCTGATTTGTATTTTGTTAAGTAGTTACTTAGATCTGTATTTTAGTTTCATAAGTAGTTCATTATTTGTTATTGAATTATGTTTTTCATTCATCACATAGAGTAGATTTCTGTTTGAATTTTCCTGTTTTTAAATTTCTGTTTGAAGCATAGCATGTTCTTATTTTCCTGAATGTTGTAATTTTCTGTTTTTCTTGCTTTTACATTCATTATATGCTTTCGTTAAATTCATTTTCCAAGTTTTCCATTTCATATTTTTCCTGAATTGTTAGTAATGTTACAGTATTTTTCATTGCATTAAGTTCCTGTTTGTTTTTTTTTTTTTTATATGTCTTGCATTGCATTAACATTCGGTTTTATTGTTCACTTGTTAAATTTCTGTTTCATTTACTTTCTTTTCTGAAATTCATGTCCTGATTTTCCTGTTTTTTCTCTCATATTTTGTTTTCTGAAATTTTTAAGTTTCTTTACCTTCATTCAGCAAATTCCTGTTTTACAAATCCTTGAATTCATGTTTTAGTCATTTAGTAATTTTCTATTTTTTGTTTTTTTTCTAATTTTCTGTTTTGCTTTTACATTCATCTTTTGTTAAGTAAGCATTAGTTAGTAGTTAAGTAATTGTTAGTTAAATGTTTTCTAATTAGTTGGTTAGTAGATTTAATTAGAATTAGTTTTTCAATTGTAATTAGTCATTTAGATGTCTTTTATCATTTCTTTTATGTTCTAGATCTGGTACTGCTCGTGTTCATTTGAATTGTGCAGGATAGCAAAGACTGGAGCGGAAGCGATTACATGACACAAAGTACAAAGATAGAAGAATAAAGCTTCTTTTTACTTTTTAGTTTAGAATTAGGAATTTAATTGGGTTTGTAAATATTGCACTTTACGCCCTCTGCGAAGGGTATTCATTTGTTGTAATAGTTAGTTGTTTTACTCTTTTGAAACATTTTACATTTCAATAATTCGGCAATAAAGATTAGTTTAGATTTGTGTGCTTGAATACGATATATTCCCGTTCCCTGAGTTCGACCCGGTCTCATCCACTAGTGAGAACCGGTTTTTATTATTTGATGTCTTGTTTTCACATGCTTTTCATATTAAAATCTTTTCAAAATTACAACGATTTTAAAGAAGAGATCAAATTTTTGGCGCCGTTGCCGGGGAACGGCGTAATATTAGTATTCGCTTTATTGCCTAGTGTTTGTGTTGCATTTAGGGTTAGAACCACGTATGTGCATATCTTAGAGACGAGCTTACTTTTTTGCACAGCCCACCTATTAGGATTCCCTTAGAGGTGTCTGTGTACGATTGGTACCGTACACATAGATTTCATATTTCTTTGCATAATCTCTGTTATGTGTAACGGCGTGGTGTTTGTTTAGTTTTTGTTGTTTTTAGTTTACTCGCTTTGTGGTTTGTGTGGTTTGGCCGCTTAGTGCGTTAGTTAGGTAGAAAACCCAGAGTTAGGACGTGTGCTACACCGGTCTACTCTAAGGTGTAAGCAATGGCTGACGATCATCAATTGATCCGTCCTTTGAGGGAGTACTTCATGCCAAATACGTATACTCCCACCTCCTGCATCACGAGACCTGATGTAGGAGCGAGCCATTTTGAGATTAAGGCCAGTGTGATTCAAATGTTACCTTCGTTTTATGGCCTTAACAATGAGGACCCATATCGTCATCTCGACGAATTCCTTGAGATTTGCTCGACTGTGCGAATCAATAATTTTGGAGACGATGCTATGCGGTTGACTTTGTTTCCGTTCTCTCTCAAAGATAAAGCCAAACATTGGTTAAAATCTCTTGAGACAGTTCGTATTACTACTTGGGAAGGAATGCAAAAAGAATTTTAAAAAAAATATTTCCCAATTGGTAAAACGAATCAGTTTTGTAAAGCTATAACCAGTTTTTCTCAAATTGAGGGAGAACAATTTCACGAGTCTTGGGAGAGATTGAAAGATCTTCTCCGCAAGTGTCCCCATCACCAGGTGCCTCGTTGGCAGTTGGTGCAGTATTTTTATGACGGGCTTACTGAAAAGCATCGTCAAATGGTTGATTCGTCTTGTGGGGGCACTTTTATGCTCAAGAGTGAGGACGAAGCGTGGTCTCTATTCGAGACCTTGAGTGAAAACACGATGCATCATAAGTTGTCTTCACGGCTCGATAGGACTACATCTCTGCCTAGTGGTCCTAGGAAAGTTGGGATTTCCGAAGTTGGGTCCGAGTTAGAATTGCATACCAAGGTTGACCAGTTGACTAGGAAGTTAGATCAATTCCTAGCCAATTCCTCGAAAAATCCAATAGAAAGAGTGTGCGAGATATGTGCTAGCCCTGCACACTGTGTTGCGGATTGTCCGGCAGCGCCATTATATCCTGAATTCGTTCAGGAGCAGGTGAATGCTGCCCAAGGTTTTGCTAGACCCATGCCTGATTCGTTTCCATCCTCATATAACCCAGGTTGGCGAAACCAGTCTATTTCCCCATCCCATCAGCCCTCCCAGACACAGTATAGACCCATTAACCCTTCACAAGGTTACTCTCATCCCATTTTTCCACAGGTTCATCCCCAGTATTGTCTACCTTCTCCTCAGGAGCCCATTCCAAGTTCATCATTTCAAGAGAAGATGTTAGAAGCCTTTTCTGATATCAAGGCCACTCTTTGTTCCCATACGCAGTCAATAGCCAAGCTAGAGACTCAAATGGGACAGTTAGCTCAGACATTGAGTAGGCAAAACCAAGGGAACCTTCATAGTTAGTCTGTTGTCTCAAAGGGAGAGGATTCCATGTCATTTGACTTGCAACCCACTGATTCACATCATGAGCAAGTCAAAACTATTACATCCCTTCAGTATGGGAAGGCGTGTCACTCCACTCAGGAATCGACTCATGAACCTCATATCATTTCTACTGACGAGTCGATCTCCATGATACCTCAACAGAAGGGGCCTTACTCACAGCATACATTCTCATCATATAAAGCCCCATTTTCTCAGCCTTTAGGATCACCAATTTTTAGTAAGCAAGAGGTGCAGATGCAGAAGGTGCTTGACCAAGTCAAGCCTGATCATATTCACCACTTGTCTGAAGTAGCATTCATTGATACTCGGTCGGTCCTAGACTCTCGATTCTTGACCAGTCTCTCAGATGAGACTAATCTTTGTTCTTCACGTCGAGAGAGTTATGATCCTACATTTGGAGGTAGAAGGAATGGAAACACAGTGCGTAGTGTCACAGATGACACTCTTTTCTTCATAGAGCCCGGTTGAGTCTGACTTCATGTCCATTGATCTCATGGACGATGAAGGATTTTTCTAGGGATCCGTCTGGCTGGGGACGTGAAACTTAGCGCTTTATGGGAGGCAACCCATATCTTGTATATTATTGGATTTGCTTAGAATTTATAGGTTTTATTTTGTTTTTACTTTTTCATGAGTTTTTCATGTTCTTTTTGTTTCATTCTTGAGTTTTGTGTTTTGTCATGTATACATTGCATGTATTACATTCATAGAACGTGTATTTTTAATTCATGTCAGGTTATTCTACTCTTTTCCCTCATTTATTTTCTCTCATGTGCATTCACTTAGTTTCGTATAAGCATGGGGGAGTGCCACTGGGACAGTGTCATTCAAGCATGGGGGAGGGTGTAGTTTGCACACCTTGATATTTCTGTTTACGTTCTTGCACATGTTTACACATCTCTCATGAAAAGTAGATTTTTAAAGAAAGAGTTTGAACTTATATGAATGTTATTTCAAATCTAATGTTTTTAGAGGATTTTTAAGCCCCACGAAAAATTTTTCTGACATAGATCTAAAAATTATGGTTGTTTATGCGGATTTCGAAGAAATGATGATAGATACATGTTAGAATTTATTTTGAATCATAAATATGAATATGCACAGTTTTATTTTTGAAAAACTAAGCAAATGAACAAAAGCGTAAAAAAATGAGCTCAAAAAGTGAGAAAAAGCATGCGTTAGGTTGTTTGGATAATTTCACAATCCTTAGTAGATGAAAATTAGATGTAAGTTGAAAGTTTTAATTCCATTTTCGAAAAGGAGAGTGGAAAACTTCGTGATCCTAAGTAACTGAGAACAGATACAAGTTGAAATGTTTGATTCTCATGTTATAAAGGTGAATGAAGGAAGTCACTTTTATGTCTTAGTTGATATCTTTTGGTATGCATTGAAAAAGTATAGAAGATATTGACATTGAACAAGGCATAAAAGCAGACCACACGCAAGCTATAAGAGAAGAATGAATACGCAAAAAGAAAAAGCGTGAAAAAAATGAAAAAATCGAGAAAAGCGCTGAAAAAGAGAGAAAAGTTCAGTGCTTAGAAGTGTGATTGAGAAAACCTGTGCAGAAAACATATGAGTGAGGATAAGTAAATAATAATATGTTTTTATTGGATTTTCTAAGAATAAAACATAAATAATTGTGATATTTAGAAAAGTGAAAGAAATTCTTTTTCTGTGGTGGTATATAAAAGACTCTAATTATATTGTGATTTTGAAATAATAGGAAATATTTGTGAAAACAAAGTCTTTGATTACCTACTGATTGTGAGGATGTGTAATATTATGCATACATGACAAAGATGTTTGTGGGTAGCATCACTGCAAACCCTCACGAGACCTTACTCGTCCACTGGGGTAACCCAGGGGTTGAAAGGGCTTGTTGCATGAGCTAAATGCAACCGTGATTCCTACGAAAGTGAGTTAGGTGATAGTTTGATTTCTTGCATTTTTCTAGTTTGCTCGAGGACTAGCAAAACATAAGCATGGGGGTATTTGATCATGCATATAATTCAGAGTTTATTAACATTTAAATATGCATGATTTTATAAAATAATGTTTCAAAAACCCAATTTTATGTTAGTTTTCGAGTAAATGTGCTAAAATGATTTAAAAATAGAAAATGCATGAAAAATAGTTTTATTTTACATTTTTATACATATTTTAGTTTTTGTTATATTCATAGTAGTTTAGTTTTAGTTTTCAATTAAAAATAAAATGAAAAAATAGAGAAAATAGTTTTTAAAATCATTTTAAATGTTTGTTTTTTTTAGAAAAGAAGAAAAAAATAGTAGAATAATTTTTATTTTCCTTATAAATGAAATAAAGTTTTGTTTATAACTTTTTGAATTTTTTTTTTCTAATAAACCGGTTTACACGGTTTGGTTTTAGAATTTTAAAAACTAAAAAAAATAAATAAAAGCAAACCGGCTGGAACCGGTTTGCGTTTTTTTTAAACTGAAAAAATCGGTTTCAAACCGGTTCCAGCCGGTTTGGGGTTTTAAAACCCACGAAGGAAAAAAAAATCATTTGTCTCCCCTGTACGCTTGAACCTTCCCTCTTTCCCCTCTTTCCCTCTCTTCCCCCTTTTCTCAATCTCTTCCACCATCGCCGGTGGCTGCTTCTTTCCCTAACTTACCCTTCTCCCTTTTTCCTCTATTGAAACTCCAGCAGCCGGTGGTGATGGATCCTCATTCCGGCGATGGCGCACGGTGGATGACCAACTTCTTTTCTAACCATTCCAGGTGTGATTCACGGTAAGTCTGGTTCTTCTCTTCTGATATCTTCTTCTTCTTCTTATCCCGATTATTCCTCTTATTCTTCTTCTTCTTCTTTATTTCTTCTTCATCCGATTTCTTCTTTCTTCTTCTCCTTCAGATTTTCTTCTTCTTCTTTTTCCAATCCGATCTTCATCTTCTATTTCTTCTTCTTCTTTTTCTTCTTCCTCCGATTTTCAGTTCTTCTTCTTCTTCTTCATCTTCTTCAGCTTCTTCCGATTTCTTCTTAATCTTCTTCTCTTCTTCTTCTTCTTTTTCAGATCTTTCTTAATCTTCTTCTCTTCTTCTTCTTCTTTTTCAGCTTTGTTAATTTTTCAGCTGTATTGATTATGAAAAACAGAATAAAAAAAAATTTAAAACAAAAAAAAAAAACCGATAGTTATGTTTCATATTTTTTTCCTTTTTCTGTTCATTTTCTGATTTGTATTTTGTTAAGTAGTTACTTAGATCTGTATTTTAGTTTCATAAGTAGTTCATTATTTGTTATTGAATTCTGTTTTTCATTCATCACATAGAGTAGATTTCTGTTTGAATTTTCCTGTTTTTAAATTTCTGTTTGAAGCATAGCATGTTCTTATTTTCCTGAATGTTGTAATTTTCTGTTTTTCTTGCTTTTACATTCATTATATGCTTTCGTTAAATTCATTTTCCAAGTTTTCCATTTCATATTTTTCCTGAATTGTTAGTAATGTTACAGTATTTTTCATTGCATTAAGTTCCTGTTTGTTTGTTTTTTTTATATGTCTTGCATTGCATTAACATTCGGTTTTATTGTTCACTTGTTAAATTTCTGTTTCATTTACTTTCTTTTCTAAAATTCATGTCCTGATTTTCCTGTTTTTTCTCTCATATTTTGTTTTCTGAAATTTTTAAGTTTCTTTACCTTCATTCAGCAAATTCCTGTTTTACAAATCCTTGAATTCATGTTTTAGTCATTTAGTAATTTTCTATTTTTTGTTTTTTTTTTAATTTCCTGTTTTGCTTTTACATTCATCTTTTGTTAAGTAAGCATTAGTTAGTAGTTAAGTAATTGTTAGTTAAATGTTTTCTAATTAGTTGGTTAGTAGATTTAATTAGAATTAGTTTTTCAATTGTAATTAGTCATTTAGATGTCTTTTATCATTTCTTTTATGTTCTAGATCTGGTACTGCTCGTGTTCATTTGAATTGTGCAGGATAGCAAAGACTGGAGCGGAAGCGATTACATGACACGAAGTACAAAGATAGAAGAATAAAGCTTCTTTTTACTTTTTAGTTTAGAATTAGGAATTTAATTGGGTTTGTAAATATTGCACTTTACGCCCTCTGCGAAGGGTATTCATTTGTTGTAATAGTTAGTTGTTTTACTCTTTTAAAACATTTTACATTTCAATAATTCGGCAATAAAGATTAGTTTAGATTTGTGTGCTTGAATACGATATATTCCCGTTCCCTGAGTTCGACCCGGTCTCATCCACTAGTGAGAACCGGTTTTTATTATTTGATGTCTGGTTTTCACATGCTTTTCATATTAAAATCTTTTCAAAATTACAACGATTTTAAAGAAGACATCAGCAGGGGACGCAGGGTGTTAATCCCTTGCGTTTTCCGGCAGGGGGTTAACCCCCTGCGTGAACCGGGAGGGGGTTAACCCCCTGCTGGAAACGACAGGGGGTTAACCCCCTGTGTGAACCGGGAGGGGGTTAACCCCCTGCGTGAAAACGGGGGTTAACCCCCTGCCGGAAACGGCAGAGGGTTAACCCCCTGTGTGAACCGAGAGGGGGTTAACCCCCTGCGTGAACCGAGAGGGGGATAACCCTCTGCCGTTTTCGGCAGGGGGAGGGCGTTACCTTTCTCCGGGCGGCGAACGGTGGTACCGGCGAACGGCGAACGGCGGGAGCGGGACCGGTGAACGGCGGGAGCGGCGAACGGCGGGAGCGGGACCGGTGAACGGCGGGAGCGGCGAACGGCAGGAGCAGCGAAAGAAGAAAAGGAAAAGCTGCCTGGGATTAGGGTTATTCGAAAGTTAGCGACGGATTCATTCCGTCGCTAAACCAACGTAAAATCAAATTCGCGAAACTAGCGACGGATTATATTCTGTCGCCACATCCGTCGCTATTTAGCGACGGACTAGGTTCCGTCGTTAACGTCGTCGGTAAATGGTGCGATCGTACCGACGAAACAGTCCGTCGCAACATCCGTCGCTAATTAGCGACGGACTAGGTGACAGACTATCTTCCGTCGCTACTTTCATAAGATTCAGTAATAATAGCGACGAATATTTGTCGCTCGCCAATCCGTCGCTAACTAGCGACGGAAAGATTCCGTCGCTAACGTCCGTCGCTAACAACGTATTTTCTTGTAGTGTATTTAGAATCCAGAGTTTGGATTCTAATTCCGTCTTGAATTCCAGATTTCAAATCAACTTCTATTTTCAAATCCAATTCCATTTCATTCCAAAATCCAAGTTTATCTTGATTCTCAAAATTCCAAAAACCAATTCTATTTCTTAATTCTATTTTGATTCCTCAAATCTTATTCTGATTTCAAGCTTTACAAATAAAATTCAAATTACATTCATCTCTATCCTAATTAAAAATTTTAAACTCAAAGTCCATTCATGACTTTGAGATTTCCTTTCTTCAACCTTTTATCTCATCTTCAAAATCATTCCTTTCGAAGGTCAGATTTATTTTTCCCAAGCTCTGATTATTCCACAACTTAGAACTTTAAATCTTAAAAGTTCTAAGTTAGAAACCACTTCTTCACTCTATTCATCAGAAACACTTGGAAATTTTCAAAATCATTTTCGAAAGAGCATACATCCTTCATTGCACAAGCATGATTCTTTATGCATTTTAGACTTAGGATAAATTCTTATATTATATTTTAGCAAAGCAAAAAGGCATGAATTTGACCCTTGGTTCGATTACCCTAGGTAAAGGCGCTAGGAACGGTCGAACCTCGTACCGACGAGCGAATCCCGTCTCCCAGTTTTCCCGCAAATATTTCAAAACGGAGGCAAGTTATTTTCTAAATATTTTCAAAATTAAGGTCAAGTGAGACCCCGCAAAAGAATTCCTCTTTCTCTTCTTTCTTTTCTTTTCTCTTCTCTCTTCTTTTCTGTCTTTTATCTTCTCTCTTCAAAAAGGAGGAAATAAAGGATAGAAAGGAAAAGAGAAGGAAGAGAGAGAAACCACAAGAGAGGACAATTTTTTGCGATGATTACAGTTTTGGCAACCT
Source organism: Nuphar pumila (assembly GCF_984573655.1). Classification (NCBI taxonomy): domain Eukaryota; kingdom Viridiplantae; phylum Streptophyta; class Magnoliopsida; order Nymphaeales; family Nymphaeaceae; genus Nuphar; species Nuphar pumila. The sequence goes on along the minus strand of NC_143252.1, from coordinate 100,683,221 downwards.
TGATGGGACCCGTCTCCATCCGGTCGAATTATGTCTTTTTTCTTTTGCTTTGATATTATTTAAGTCTTTATTCTACATATGTCAGCCTCATTTCTATGCAAGCGTTAGGAGCCTAGACTGTCCTAAGCTGACATCATTGCATATAGGATCTATGTATGGTTTTGTAGGACCATATTGAGGAGATTATTCCATGCTCACATTAGACTTAGATCTGAAATACAACTCTCCTCAATTATAGGGATTGAATGCAAACAATGTATGCACGTGTATGCCTCTTTCATTTTTTTCTATCTCTTTAGGACTTACATTAGGGCAATCTGATTTCTTGCATGTTGAACATGTTTTTGAAAACATCCCTACCTATATTGTCCCGGTCTTCACGTTGCTGGGCCGTCTCACTGAACCATAGTTCAGGAGAGAGCCTCACAACTGGACCACTTATTTGGGTTCACGCCCCCTACCACGTACCTAAGGGCCATAGTCCGAGGTATATCGGTAAGTGCTCAAGGATGTTGGGAAACCATTACCTTAGAACTGGAGAAATACTTCTATGCCATGTACTTCGAGCTTCGGCTTGAGTATATCGACGTATCTTGATTGGAATCAGATGATCTGAACCCTAGAGTTAGGATTAAGTTCCTACAAGCCATTTCAAAATATTACATTTAGAGTCAGCCTTTAGGGAGTGCTGTTTGCGCATACTTGTTTGTGCAGATTTTATAATGTAGTGTTTTCTCTTATTTTTCTTATATATGTATATATATCAAACCTTTTCAAAAAAAAAAAAACCCTGGGTGTATTATTCAAAATTTCCCCTTACTTTCAAAAGGCTCCACGTATGTATTTTCTTCTACCTACATTTCTTTTCTCTTTTTAGATCAAATTTTCTTTAAAAACCCTAAAAAATTTCCTATAAAAATTTCTCGATCTTTCAAAAATTTTCAGGTTTTTACCTATTCTTCAAGAGTCTATCCGTAAGTTCTGCATTCTATCTAATTTTTCTCCCCATTCTTTTTTTGCCCCAGTATCATTTCGATGGCGTCCAATTCCCTCGATGTTGTCTTTCCCAGAGATCATGTCTTCTATCAGATTCAAGATGGATCCTTGGATCATCGGGTCATCCAGTCTCGTCTTTTCTTCCTTCGGTGGTATTATTCTTGGTTCGCCACCTTCTCGCGTATGTTCCCAGACCACTTGGATGACTGTGGGTTGGAGATGGCATCGGTAGCAGGCAAGAGAACCATCAATGGAGCTCTGATTCAGACTATGGCAGAACGATGGAATCCACGTACCTGCACATTCTGGTTTCCATGGGGAGAGATGACTCTACTAATGGACGAATTCAATAATATCATGGGATTGTCCGAACCAGCTGGTCAGCCACATGATCCTGTCGAGCAACAGTTCCTGATCAACATCAAGGGGGTAGATGTTCGAGAAGCTTTGGTCAGAGCAACAGGGAGCAGATCCTGGCCTCTCACTGAGATTAATGGGAATCAGTTAATCGACATGTTCGAACTCTATCGCAAGTACGGAGCTTACGAAGAGGTTGACACTTTGTCTCGAGCAGCAAAAGACAGAATTCAACATGCCATGATCCTATGCACAGTGGGATTAACTTTCTTCCAAGATGGCCAGAATTTCATAGACGTCAGAGTTGCCCAACTCTTTCAAAGATGGGGAAGCAAGCAGACCCGTTAGCTATCAGCTTCTATGGCAGCCTTGGCTTTTCTTTACCGAGGCTTGGCTCGATTTGCTCTTGGAGAGACCATTCTCGTAGAAGGATGCACTTACGCCCTGCAGTCATGGTTCCTGCGACATGTTCCCTCGAAGGCCAGCTCCTTCAGATTCAGTAGTAAGCAGCCAAAGTCTGCCATTCAGTATCGAGCTTTGATCAAGAAACTGCATCAGGAGGAGATCATTTGGGATTACTTTGACAGGTGAGAATCAGTTCCTCGATATACCTATGCTCGCAGCAAGCGCTACAGACTGCTTGGCCCTTTCTTTTGTGTTGATTATCAGCCAGAAAGATGTCTCAGACAGTTTTTGCAGCGGCAGGTTCGTGCCAACACCTGCTTTCCGACAGGCAATATGCCAGAATTCAACCTACAGTCGGATCAGTGGTTTGGGGCATACCATGTCACCAAATATACCTGGGACTCCTTTGTTTCTCTATCTGTATTTCATGGGCCAAATGTATCTTGTGAATATCAAGAGTGGTGGCAAACTGTCTGCCCACCCTCTCTTTGTGTGTAAATATTACTATCAATAAAAAATTACTTTTTGGGCCAAAATTTTTGTATTTTTGTTTTATAGCACAAATGGTCACAATTTTAGGTGACGACCTCATCCCGGGTAAAAGGGACATTCTTCCTACTTCTCTTAAAATATCTTTTATCATGGTTGACGACCTCGCCTAGGTAACAAGGCATATTTCTCCGTTATCATCAAAATGGTAACACAATTGTCACAAATCTTATGACGACCCAATCCCGGGTAATGGGATAATCTCTTGAAATTGTCTACCAAAATCCTTCATTCTTTTTCCTAAAAAATTATGGTTTTCAAAAGCTTCTCCGTACTCTAACCATTCTCGTATTCTGCAGGAAAACTTTGGCATCCAAAGATGGTTCAGACAAGGTCTGGTAAGCAGACTGTTCAACAGCACAGTGACAACGAGAGAGAAGAGAGGAATTCTCCCAGATAATCTAAGAAACACGACTCAGTGGACGAGAGCGATGTCAATCTTGCCATGTACTGGGTCTTTCAAAAGATGATGTCCAAAATGATGGCCGAGCAGGCTAAGGCTGGTGTGAACACCCCAAATTTTTCCAAAGTTTTGTAAAAATGTCCCTTTTGCCCCTGACTCTATTTTCTAAGAAGATCAAAGTGATTTCAAAGCTAAATTTCAGTCTTTCTTCAGATTTCTAGATTAAATTCCACATTGATATATTCAAATTCAACTCCGGGTCTGAACCCAGTATTTTAAATCCAAATCTGAGCCTCGTTGTCCGATTTCTAAAATAAAATCACAAAAATACCAAAAAAATTATTTTGAAAGGCTGGGGCGGCTCATCCGGCACTCTGTTGGATCCTCGACCCTATATTTCTCAGTTCGAGGTTGTAAACCTCGAATATTTCTCAAAAATTCAAACACAAATCCATTTTCAGAAGAAATTTTCTCAAAATAGCTTAGAAAAATTCCCTTTTGTAAATATTTTACAAAAACACAAAAAATTAGTTTTAAATCTTTGGTTCTCGTAAAACTTTAGGATTTTATTCTAAAAATACAAAAAAAAATTGAAAAACAAAACAAAAATCTTAAAAAAAAAAATTGAGAAAAGGCTACAAGAAAACGAGTGATTTTCGAACTTTTGAAATCTTTTTAAGACAATTTTTCTGAAAACCTCATTTCATAACCATTTTTCAAAAATTCCCCAAAAAAGGAAACCTCTTTTTGGAAAAAGCGGAGAATTCCTAACAAACTCCTCCCGCACCTTTTTCCTTCTCCTCTCCATCGCAGATCTTAAAACAGCCTCCTCTTCTCTCAGCCTTCGATCGTCAACGACCTCCATTCTCAAATCCTCCACGGCGCCTTTAAGAAGATGCCTCCAAGCTTCTTCTCGGGACCCATTATTTTCATTAAGATCAGTTTTTCACTTCAAGCATCCATTATCGGCATCGACTTCATCCCGAGCAACATCGATTCCATTTCTTCTCTCTGGCATCGTGATCTCCTTCCTCTCCTTCTTCAAGGTTACCTTCAGAATATAGCAAGCAATCCCTTCTGGTCGACTGGAGAAGATTGATCCAGCCTTAAACTTCAAAGAAAACAGCATCGTTCAATCAATCGAAGCACAATTTTGTTATGGTGAGTTCCCTATCTCTGTTCCTTCATTTTTTTTTTCTTTCTTTTTTTTTTAGATTTCCCTGTTAAGCTTCTTTCCTCTTCAATTCGAATTTTTCCTTTTTTTTTTTGCACTATCGAGGGCATTGATTTGCTTTTAGCAAACTAAATCCCTCTTTTGTGCGACAACAAATGGAACCTCATAATTCCAATATTTTTTTTTACTGCATTTCCCTTTCATTTTTCACCTTTCTTTCTCTTTCCGACATCCTTTTTTTTTTGGGTATTTCAAACTTGTGCCCATTGATACATACTTTGTAACATCAGTTCACAGATAACAAACTGAGTTACGAACAAGTAAAATCAAAAGGGAGCAATTCTGTCCCAACATCCTTCTTGCATCTCCTGTTTTCTTTTTGTGATTTCATTTTTTTTTATTAAATGCGGAATATCGAATTCAGTAATTCGACTCCAGCTCCATCTGTCGACTGATCCTTAGTCTTTATTTCCTTTTCATTCTGATTAATTACCCTTTTCTTTTAGTCATAATCAGATATGTTTATATATGAATCATTTTTGGTTGTTGTTGTCATTCTGTATATGCTTTTTTTTATTGTATCATTCCAAAATTGGCACCGTGATAGCATTGATCTTATTCTGCAATTGAATCCTGACCATCATCCGCTAGTGCGGGGATGTTATTAGATGATTCAAGCTTAGGTAATATATTTCTCTTTTCAGTTCAATACCCACTATCCTGCCTTGCATCATGCATAACCAGGTTCTCATACATTCGAACCATTTTTTTGGGGTTTTATGGTTCAGTTAAAAAAAAACAGAGCTCTCATCTATTTTCTATTTTACTTTTCACTGATATCTTGATTGGCATTTGTGGAGTGTTCCTGGTTCATCGGTTTGATTTCAGATAGTCAGCATGTTCTTATTTACAGTATGCAAGTGAGTTCCAAGTTGTCAAAAAAAAAAATTTGCAGTAAACTTAGTTACCTTCAGTGTTGAGGGATACTTTGCTTGCCGGCTCCAGCAAATCCTCCTGAGAAAAATGAAGGATGACACCCCTTTGGGTTTGAGAAGACCTGACTTCCTATCAATTGGAGTCACCGAATTACTTTTGTTCTTCAGAAGTTGTGCTTAAATACATATTACCCTATAATTATTCCTAAAACTGGGTAAATCAGAGAGTAATCCATTAATCAATGGAATCTCACTCTGGCTACTATGAGCAATGGAGTTTCCAATGACCGATCATTAGAAAAATAAATGCTCTTATGATTATTCATAGATGTCTTTTATCAGGTTTTGGTATAGCCTATACCAGGTATTCAAGATATTTAAGGAAAAGGTTCATGATAACGTACAACATTACATCTGATTTATCAAGAAGGCAAGTGTTCAACCTAACTTGCTGCAACAACATGCTTGTTTGGCTGCAGGATTCACTCTGAATTGCGGACTTGATTCATTAAGCGAATAGTTTAGAATGGCAGGTTCAAGGAGATTCACCAATAGCTTCCTCATGTTCATCATTTCTCATTAACACATACACTGATTCCTCCTGTTTTCTTAATGCCTCTATTTCCCTGTTTTACTCTTTGTGTACTACCCTTACATTGTTGATCACCTACACACCCATCTTATACATTCCACTGTGTACACCGTCCTTCAACCACCTAAGTGCTTACAGCAGAGACTTTGTATTGCTGTAAGTGCTTACAGCAAACATTTTATGTTGCTGTAAACACTTACAGTAAATATTTTGTGTTGCTGTAAGTGTTTATAGCAAATCTTTTATATTGCTGTAAACACTTACAATAGACACTTTGTATTGCTGTAAGTGGTTACAGCAAATATTTTATATTGTTGTAAACACTTACAGCAAATACTTTATGTTGCTGTTAGTACTCCCAGCACCCACGATAATACCTTATTATCTCAGCATTCTCTTCCTCTTCACTATTTCCACGTCACGGCAATCCTGCTAGATGCCATTGCTATATCACATAACAGCAATCCCCTAGATTGTTGTAACTTCCTATCACTTACAGCAGGTCAGTTATGCACCATCCTCATTACCTCTTTCATCTATTAGCCTTCAGATAGGTGGTACCTGTGTGGGCTTACAGCACCACCTGCTTCAGCCCCGATTCTTGCACATTATATGCTCCAGCAGCATCTTGTATTCACTTCTTATTTCACGCCCACGTGCATCAGCCCCTCACCTTCACTATGCATAATATCGCCTCACTCCAGTACACATTTTCCCATTCACTACGTATATTCATCTGCTATCTAATGTCTCAAATTTTCATACTGTGCATTACACACATAGCAATCATCCACAGCACCTGTGCATCATGCACTTGCAGATTAGCAGATATGTTCTAGTTTATATGACCCAATTCAACTCTTAGATACTGTAGATAGTACCATGAGATCCTCGTTGGGTGTTACAGTGAGTACAATGGGTAATCCTATCTCTAGCATAACAACCAGTTCAATGCTCAGTGCCATAAGTATTCCATCATTTGAGTTTACCTACCTTTTAGACTTGGTACCCTAAATTCCTCTTTCTGTACCTCATCTCCTGCGCGGTTTTCTTTCTGCAACCACTCATTGTGGTGTCACATATGTATCTCCACTTCTTTAGTTTCAGCAATGTTTATTACATCCTCATCCAACACCCCATAACCAGAATAATGTATACACCAGTTCTGAAAGATTGAATGTTGCCTGCAGCCCATTAGTTCATTTTCCCTCTCATATCATATCTATATATATATATATAACATATACATGCCTATATACGTGTGTATTGTTGAGAAACTCTGTTTTGATGTCACATAATATGATACACTGTCGTATTTGATTTTATATGATATGATAATATGTCCTCTTGAAAAATGTTATATTATGACTGAATATGTTTTGCCATAAAACTAACGAGTATTTGATGCAAGGATATCTCACCCAAAAAGGATGGAGACTTCCTGTTCAAGTACAACTAGTGCAATCATACTCCTTGAAGAAAAAGCTTGATGAGCCATGCATTCCTAAAGTTCAAATGAAGAGATCGGCTACCTCAAGATGAAGACTTTTTTCTTCTTTAGAGTCATATGTAACAGAACCTTCAGGAACATGCATATTGCATATTACATACTCATTCATAAAAACTATATCATAAAAGTATACGATAGTTTCAAAAAGCTCCTTTTTGAAAACTAATAATTGTACCTTCTTACAACCCTTTATGAAAAAGATATTTTGTCATGTAATAATTGTACCTTCTTACAACCCTTTATGAAAAAGATATTTTGTCATGTAATAATTGTACCTTACACTATATACAAGACAACATGAAAAAGAAATGTTTTTAATATAAGAAGAAGACAAAAACATAAAATCGGCTACACAAAGAAATACAAATATAATATGTTTTTGAAAGGACTCTAGTTACCTTTTACAAAACCATAGAATGTCGACTTACTTGAAGTCATCATTCTCTTTGTACAAAGCATTAAATACCTCCTGTAACAAGTCCTTGTTAATATCCTTCTCAAAGAATGTCGACTTTCTTTTAGTCCTCATTCTCTCTGAAGACTTTGAAAAACACAACATAAAGAAAACACTTGACATGACTATGTACAAATATATATCTCAAAGCACTCATTGTACTTACACTCATTTAAACTAAAGAAGTACTTATGTACCTCAAAATCATTAATTAGAATAAAGACAAAACTACAATCCAACGTTCAATGTACTATTGTAAGAAATAGACTTTTTACATAAAATATGTATTACCTAAACTATTACAATGACTAGTGTACCCCATACTTCACTGTTTATGGAAAAAGGCATTCTCGAATCTCTCTAAAGATGTTTTTGAAAATGACATGACATTTCACATCTCAAAAAGGCTACGATTTCAAAAAGCAACGACTACTTTTTCAAAAGCTATATAAACAGACTCAAATAAACTATTCACGATGGAATGGAATAGACGTGTGAGCTTACAACGAGAAAAACTCCTATTCGATATTTGAAAAAAGAGCCTTGAAAAAGAAAGAGAAAAAGAAAAGAAAGAAAAGAAAGAAAAGAGAAAAAGTCAAGTCCAGCTCTTTGACAAAGAGCATCCTCTGAGTGACAAACAGAACATTCTGAGAATCCTTCATTCGTGCATTCATATCATTCTGAAGGTTCTATAGGAAGTATTGTAACTCTGTTATTCACTGTTCTTCCTTCTTTGTTGAAAGAAGTAGACCTCTGTGAAAGAGGGTGTTGCCCTTCTCTGTTGAGAGAAGTAGACCTCTGTGAAAGAGGGTGTTGTCCTTCTCTGTTGAGAGAAGAAGACCTCCGTGGAAGAGGGTGTGCCCCTTCTCTGTTGAGAGAAGAAGACCTCTGAGGAAGAGGGTGTTGTACTATTTATCCGGTGACTCGGATGTTATAGTGGAAAGCTCAAGTGGTTTGCTTGGGGACTGGATGTAGGTCTGGGTACTGACCAAACCAGTATAAATTCTGTGTTTTATGTGTTGTGCCTTATTGCCTGATTATTTTATTTTATCGATCTTTATCGTATTTCACTATTCACCCCTCCCCTCTAGTGGAATTTCATTTGGTATCAGAGCAGGTTTGCTGGTTTCGACGTAACAAGTCTTCCAGCACAAATGGCATCTACCTCCTATGCTCGTGATATTGAAGGTCAACACGCATCTCGTCCACCTTTCTTCAATGGCTCCAACTATGGATACTGGAAGTGCAAAATGGCTATATTTCTCAAATCCATAGATTTTGCTGTATGGAAAATTGTTGAGCATCCATACACATCTCCGTCCGCAGACTATAGCTTATGGTCTGATGAAGAAAAGAAAATGGCAAACCTAAATGCAAAGGCTATGAATGCCTTATATTGTGCCATTGATCAGAACGAATTCAATAGAATATCTATATGTGAATCTGCATATGATATTTGGTATTCTTTGGAAGTTATTCATGAAGGAACCAACAAAGTGAAAGAAGCCAAAATCTCATCTCTTGTTAGAAAATATGAGTTGTTCAAAATGAACAAAGATGAACCCATCACAGAGATGTTTACCAGATTCACCAACATCACCAACGATCTGAAATCTCTGGGTGTAACATATTCCCAGACTGAAAAGGTGAAGAAAATCTTGAGATCTCTCACAACTGATTGGGAGAAAAAGACTACAGCTATTGAAGAAGCTCAAGATTTATCTAAGCTTACTTTGGACGACTTAATAGGCAATCTTATGGCCTATGAAGTCCACATGAAAGAAAAAAGGGAAGAAGAGCAACCAATAAAGAAAACTTTGGCTTTCCCAGCTCTATCTGAGAATGAAGACTCATATAAAGAATCCGAAATTGCGCTACTAACCAGAAAATTCCAGCGCTTCATGAGAAGGAACCGACTTCCAAATAAGCACAAAGAAAGAAAAGATCCTAAGGAAGATCCCATGTGCTATCAGTGTAACAAGCCAGGTCACTTGAGACGTGACTGTCCCCTTCTCAAAAGAAAGTCCAAGACTGAGGAACCTAAGAAGAGGTTCTTCAAGAAAAAGGCTCTGCATGCTCAATGGGATGATTCAGAACCATCCAGCAGTGAAGAGTCAAGTGATGATGAAGCCAAAACTGCAAATATGTGCTTCATGGCAAACAAAAGTTCTGTAAGTGAAATCTCTAATTTTTCCCTTGAAGAACTTCTAGATGCTTTTCAAGAACTATTTGAAGAATCTAGAAAATCGAGTTTCAAAAATAAAGATTTAAAATCTGAAAATCTAAAGCTTTCCCAAAAGAATGAAAAACTCAGCAGTGAAAATTCTGAGTTGAAAAAGAAAAACCTTATGCTTATGTCTGAAATCTCCTCTACTAGCTCCAAAACTAAAAATCTGCAAGTAGAAATTTCAGAGCTAAAAAGTAAAACTGAGAACCTCATGAAAACGGTTTTCAAGTTTACTAAAGGTAAAGAGAACTTGGATAAACTCTTATCCTCTCAGAAAGTCTCTTTCTACAAGAATGGTATTGGCTACTCTCATTTCAACAAGCCTTCTTGTATGAATCAAAAGACCACGTTTGTGAAAAGTTCGTCTGAACCAAATAAGGAGTATTATAATGCTAATTTTTTTAACTCCTCTAAGGTTGTAGACAAACCCAAATCCAAATGGATATGGGTTCCAAGGTCTAACAAAAAGGGACCTGATTGGGTACCAAAAAGAAATTTTACTTAATGATTTGCAGGCTCCAAACAAGAAGAACAGATGGATACTAGATAGTGGATGTTCAAAGCACATGACAGGACATCCAGACCTTTTTGCTGTTCTTCATCATAAAGAAGGAGGAACCGTCACCTTTGGAGATAACAACAAAGGTTTGATAATTGACATTGGTAATATTGGTAACATAGATAAACCTCTTATCAAAGACGTTCTCCTTGTTAAAAGCTTAAAACATAACCTACTAAGTATCAGTCAAATGTGTGACACAGGTTATAATGTTAGCTTTAATCATGATGCATGCCTCATAGCAGACACCAACGAAAACATCATCTTAAAAGGTATAAGAAAGAATAATATATATGAACTATACCTAGAAAACATCACAGAACATTGCCTTATAGCTAATAATGACTCTCAACATTTATGGCACATGAGAATGGGTCATATAAATTCTAAGTATATGTCTAAATTAGCTAAAAATAACTTAGTACGTGGGTTACCCAAAATTTCTTTTAAAATAGATTACTTTTGTGATGCATGTCAATTAGGAAAATTGTCAAAATCATCTTTCAAATCAAAAAATATCATTTCAAGTAAAAGACCTTTAGAGCTTCTCCACCTGGATCTTTTTGGTCCTTCTAGAGTAGCTAGTCATAATAACAATAAATACGTTTTTGTTATTGTAGATGACTACTCAAGATTTACTTGGGTAATATTTTTGAAAAACAAAAGTGACACGTTTTGTCAATTTGAAATCTTAACACAACCTATGAGCCCTTCTTATGAATGCAAATGAGATGCAATTGGCTTTTGAGGTTGTTGAAATACTCAACTCACGAATTCACTGTCTCTCAAAGGAATTTGAGTGAAAAGCTGAAGTGAAAAATATCAAGTGAGTGAGAAAATGAATATTAGTGAAAAGCAAAGAGTAATTCAATATAATTCAATTGGATTTGATTGCTTTTGAGTGTGGAATACACTCATATTTATAGTTGAAAGATTCCATACATTGAGAGTATGAAAGGGTGTCAAAACAGTCCATTTTGAATGATCAAAACGTTTGAAAAATGAAAAGACACGCTTTTTTAAAGTTTCAGAAAAAATGGCAAAATTAGTCGATTGGAACAGTAGTTAGTCGACTGATAATTAGCTATTAGTAGACTGACAGTTATCGTCGGTCGACTGATCTGTTTATCGAGCCATTTGAAAATCTGATGATTTGAAACTTAGTCGACTAGAGAAAAAGGTAGTCAACTGATAATATCATCAATAGACTGAAAAACCTTTCAGTCGACTACTGCTAAAATTTTCTGAAAAACACAAGTTCTGTCCGGTCGACTGATAAAAGCATTAGTCGACTGCTGCTAAATTTCCAGAAAATACATGTTCTGTCCAGTCGACTGATTAAGTCATTAGTCGACTGCTGCTAAAATTTCTAGAAAACAGACATTCTGTCAGGTTGACTAACACAATCTTCGGTCAACTAATTTGATAAGAATGACATTTTGCTTAGAAAATTTGGCGTGAAAGGATTAGTCGACTGGTGAGTCTATTGGTCGACTAATAAACACGAAAATTTAAGAAAAGAGTTTTCTAAAAAGATTTTCATGAAGGGTTCTTTTAGAAAAGTTTTTCTAAAGACTTTTTAGCTTAAATGCAACCGAAATATGCATTCTAAGTAAGGCTTTTACAAGAATCTAAGACTTTTAATGAATTTAACATTTGCACACTAGTCTTCAAAGATTCTTCATCGAATTCTTCAATGTTTGTCACATTTCTTCATTGCCTTAGCTGAAATGCAGTTGATTCACTTGTTCATCATCAAAACCTTGTACTTGAAGTATCATGTATGGCTTCATTGTCGTAACAATCTCTCCATTTTTGATGATGACAAACTAATCAAAGATGAAGCATTTAGATGCATAGATGGAGATTTTACTCCCCCTATCAATATGCTGCAAAACATTAAAAGTTAGTACATTCAAAGCACATATATCACATATTGATTGGTTTGCATTTTCATCATTACTTCATGCATTTTTAAAACTTTTTCATAAATACAATTTTCAATGCTTTCACATGATGTAATTTTCATGTCATGATGCAATATGCAATTTCTATCTTTTTCTTTTAATTTCTCATGCAAGTTCTATCTTTTTCTCTCATTTCCATGTGATGCAATTTCTTATGTAATTTCCGTCTTTTTCTCCCCCTTTGTCATAATAAAAAAGAGTAAGGGCAAAAATAGCATAAGCAAAATGCAAATTCAAGTTCAAAATATTACAACCCATAAAGTATCAAAGTTTAGTAAGGACATTAATCAAAGATCAGAAGAGTTGGTTGAGCATCTTCTTGAGTTCAGCAATATCTTTCTGAATCGAAGAAAGTTGTTGAGTCACATCTTCACGAAAAGTGTGTTGATGTAACTCCAAAGCTTCTATTCGCTGCAAAACTTCATCATTGTCTTGACTAGTAGAGAATTTCTTTCGTTTTGCTTGAGATGAAGGTGTCACAGAAGATGGTGAGGGTTCAGAGATTGATGGTTTAGTTTGATCAAAGTTTAAAGGAGGTAGATATTTGATTTTCATTCGTTTAAAAATAGTTTGATCAAAGTACTCCTTTTGTTCAATATATTTTTCATTGGTTAAGGGAACTTTGAAATATCTAAAAATACGAGTAAGAAGACATCCATACGGAAGAAAAGGTTTTTGTTTCCACAAATTAGTAAAATGCACGTTGGCCCAATTTATAGAAATATTTCTAAATAAGATATAAAGAGCCGTAGAAAGATCTGTGGAATAGTAATCAAAAGATTCAGTTTTAGGTAGAACATTGTGGGCAAGAATTCATCCAACAATGCGTGCACGAGTTTGAAGATAAGTATTTTTGAAAGGAGGGCAATGAGGTGCACCGGGAAGAAGAATTTGTTCAAAAATTCTTTCATCATTAAGTTCAATAGTATTGAAAAGAGTTTCTGGAGGTGGAATATCTAGGATTTGTCCAAGCAGTTTAGAATCAAACTCAATTAGAACATCGCGAACAAGAGAGGAAAGAATTCCAGTTTCATGATCAATTTGTAAATTTGTGTAAAACAAGTGGATCAGAAAAGGATAATGAAGAGGGTCTGCACCAACATAAAAAAGGTGTGAAATACCTTAAAATGATTCTCTGATATTGTGACGAGAAAATATATGAAACAGGATATTTCGGCCTGGTAAAATAGAAAGTGCAGAAATCGATCCAAAAGTATCATATAAAAGAGGATTTCTGAGTAGTCTGAGAGAAAATCCATGACGTGCTTGTGGTGTAGTTGGAGGAGAACCTTGTGCGGATGCAGTCTTCTGACGAGGCATGGTTGATAAGGAACAAAACATATTCACCTGTAAAAAAAATTTGCAGTTGCAGAGAGTGATTGATCAACATAGTCGTTGAGAAGAACAGTTGAAGATGGTGTTGATGTCGGCTTCCAAATGCTTTAAAAAATGACGTCCGGCAGAAGGAAGATGTTGTTCGACGTCGTGGCGGAGAACCAATGCAACAGAAACACTTTGTGCAAAGTGAACGTTGTGCCTTCTAGTGGCCAAAACAATCGACAGTAACAACCCACCAAAAGGAATGTCGAGTTTCCACAAATTTTAGGCAAGAGGGAAGAGGCGAGGAGGAGTCCGTCTGTTACAAAAATAGAAGATGACGCGGTGGATGATGGCAGGTGAGAGGAGGCTTCCACAAGCGGCGTTGGCTGAAGAGGCACCCTGTCACGGCAAGAGGATTCCGGCGAGGAGGGGTTCGACCGGCACTCCAAGGGATTTTTGGAAGAGACAGAAGAGAGAGAGAGAGAGGGTTTTGTTTAAGAAAAGGGAAAACGAATGGGCATAAAAATGAAACGGTGCCCTTTTAAAAAAAAACGGGTAAAAAAAAATCCAAGGGGTATCGGGTCCCTTCAATTGAATTTTAAAAATATCAGTCGACTAGAATTTTATCGGTCGACTAATATGGTGCGATTTTGAGATTTTGTTCAAAAAATCAGCATTTTATAAATCAAAAAATGAGCAAATGCCTAGTTCTCTCCTAATTCTCATAAAATCTTCAGACATGGCCAAAAGCCAAAATTCATCATCACAATCCTCATTGATATTCTTTGGTTCTATTTTAGATATGAAAGCAATATTTGCAATATATTGCAATTGCCTTCTAGTTTGGACACCACTCTTTATTTCTCCAATAACTTGCTCATGTGGATGATTGGGAACTTCTTTCCAAACAGGTTGAAGAGGAACATTTTCTTGAGAAGTACTCTCTATCAAAGGTTCTTCTTAAAGTATTACTTCTTCTCCTTCGCTTAGAGGTATAACCTGCTCACAATTCTCATCAAATGCAACATGTAAAGATTCTTCAATGCAAGATGTTCTTTTATTAAAAACACGATAAGCTTTACTTCTAGAAGAATATCCAAGAAATATTGATTCATCTGATTTTGAATCAAACCTATCAAGATTATCTTTGGTATTTAACAAGAAGCATTTACTACCAAAATTTTTGAAATATGAGATCTTTGGTATACGATCATAATACAATTTAAAACATGTTTTATGTAAAATTTGTCGAATAAGAACACGGTTTAAAACATAACATCTGTATTTATTGCTTCAGCCCAAAAGTATTTTGGTAAATTTTTATCTTGAAGCATGGTTCTAGCACATTCTTGCAAAGTTCTATTCTTTCTTTCAACAACTCCATTTTGTGGAGCCGCTCTAGGAAAAGCAAAGTTGTGAGATATACCATGTAAATCACAATACTTTAGAAAAGTTTCATTTTCAAATTTACCGCCATGATCACTATAAATTTTAATAATAGATGTAGATTTTTCATTTGTAATTCTTCTACAAAGTTTGGAAAATTCAGAAAAAGCATCATTTTTGCTTTTTAGAAAAATCACCCATGTAAATCGAGAATAGTCATCTACTATAACAAAAGCATACTTGCTACCATTCAAACTTTGAATTCTAGATGGTCCAAATAGATCTAAATGTAAAAGTTCAAGAGGACATTTTGTTGAAACTATATCTTTTGCTTTAAAAGAACTCTTGATTTGTTTACCCATTTGGCAAGCATCACATAAGTGATCCTTCTTATATAGTATTCTAGGTAGGCCTCTAACAAGATCATTCTTGGATAACTTGAAAATAATTTTAAAGTTAACATGTCCAAGTCTCTTGTGCCATAACCATTGAATTTCATTTGAAACAATAAGACATTTTTCATTAAAAGTGGGTAACTCATCTAGATAAAGTTCATACACATTGTTCCTTCTTTTACCTTTAAAAATGATCTTTTTAGATTGAAAATCAGAAATTAAGCATAAATCATGTTCAAAAGAAACAAGAAAACCTTTATCACATAATTGACTAATTGATAATAAATTATGCATTAAACCATCTACTAAAAGAACATTTTCTATCAAAGAAAATTTTGGATTACCAATATTACCAATACCTATTACTTTTCCCTTGTTATTGTCACCAAAGGTGACGGTTCCTCGATCCTTATTTTGGAGGGTGGAAAATAACTCCGGCCTTCCAGTCATATGTTTGGAACAACTGCTGTCCAATATCCATTTGCTCCTTATTTTGTGTACCTACAACAAAATTAGAAGACAAAGCATTTGACCCCTTTCTATTTTCGGGTCCATGGGAGTTAGTCTTAGGAACCCATATCCATTTGGATTTTGGTTTCCTTTGATAATAAATATTCTTTTTATAAAAAGATTTAGCATTTCTCGAGTAATCATGTCTAGCATTATAAGCATTATAAGTTCCATGATTAGATGTATTTCTATTATAACTAGAAAATTTAGTTCTTTGAACAAATGGTTGAGAATATAGTCTTTGATTCTTCACCACATAGTTTGGTCTATTTTGAGTATCAAAGAAGCTATATCCCAAACCAGTTTTATTAACCGAGCATCTTTGAGAACCAAGAAGTCTTTCTAGATTCTCTTGACCATTTGTGAATTTGGTCACTATAGAAAGAAGATCATTTGATTTTTCTTTTAGACTAGTTATTTCTTTTTGTAAGAGATTGGTTCTGATTCCAATTTCTTTTATCTCAAATGCTTGACAAGAGTTTTTCTTCTTGAGATTTTCTATCTCTTGAAGTAACACTTTGCTTTGAGAGTCAAGAGTTGAATTCTCATTTTTTAACTCTTTGTTTTTAGAACTTAGACTCTTAAATTTAGCATATAAATTATTGAATGCTTCTAATAAATCATCATAGTAAAATTGACTTACCGAATCTTCTTGTGCTACAAAGCACATGTTGGTGACTTCTTCATTTGATTCTTCATCGGAAGAGGAGTCACTATTATTCTAACATGCTTGAAATATCTTTTTCTTCTTGAATTGGTCCTTGGGCTTGATTTTGAGAAGAGGACAATCTTTTTTTATATGTCCTGCTTTTTTGCAGTTAAAGCACTTGACTTCATTTGGATTGGAAGAATCCGCTTTCTTTACCTTTCTTTAAAATCTTCCCTTTTTGATGAATCTTTTGAATTGCCTTGTAATAAGGGCAATATCTTCATTTTCATCTTCTAAATTTTCAGAGTCAGAAGTAGCCTTAAAAGCAAGAGATTTCTTCTTGGGTTCTTCTTCTTGTCTGTCTTGAAGTTGAACTTCATATGTCATTAAGTTACCAACCAAATCTTCAAGAGTGAGAGTGTTTAAATCATTTGCTTCCTCAATAGCTGTAGTTTTTCTCTCCCATTCAGGAGTTAAACACCTTAGGATTTTTCTGACTAAATCCACTTGTGAATATTCTTTTCCAAGGGATTTCAGAGTGTTAGTGATATCGGTCATTCTTGTTACCATGTCCGGTATAGATTCATTTTGCTTTATTTTAAACAATTCAAATTTATGAACTAAAGAAGCAATTTTAGATTCCTTTACCTTTGACGTACCTTCGTGAGTCACGAGAAGAGTATGCCAGATTTTATTTGCTGTAGAGCATTGAGAGATGTGATTGAACTCTACCTTGTCAACGACACAATACAATGCATTCATAGCCTTCGCATTAAGTGAAGCAAATTTCTTTTCTTCATCGGTCCATTGACTGAAATCAGTTGATGGCATTTGGTACTTTTCTGAAACAACTCTCCAAATTTCGAGATCCATGGATTGCAAGAATACTGTCATTCTCACTTTCTAGTATCCATAGTTTGTTCCATCAAAGAGAGGAGGACGAACATAGGATCATCCTTCTTTGTGCTGAGATGATGTTGTTGTCATGCTAGATGATGGTCAAATCAAAATAATAGCAAACTTGCTCAGATACCAAATGAAAGTGCAGTACGATCGAGGCAACTAGCACTAGAGGGGGGGTGAATAGTGCTTTTAAATATAGTCTTCGAAATTTTGACGGATTTTGGAATTCACAAAGCAATCACACAAAGAACACAATAATTTATCCTGGTTCGGTCTTTCCCGACCTACATCCAGTCCCCAAGCAAAACCCGCTTGAGATTTCCACTATCAACCTTGTGTAACTACAAGATCATACAGACCAAATCTGGTCCCACTTTCAATAACAACCCTACTGAAAGCAAACAACTCCTTTAAACCAAGGAGTCCTTCCTTTTACAGAAAAATGAAATAAGTAACAACTTACACAACAACCTATGAGCCCTTCTTATGAATGCAAATGAGATGCAATTGACTTTTGAGGTTGTTGAAATACTCAACTCACGAATTCACTATCTCTCAAAGGAATTTGAGTGAAAAGCTGAAGTGAAAAATATCAAGTGAGTGAGAAAATGAATATGAGTGAAATGCAAAGAGTAATTCAATATAATTAGATTGGATTTGATTGCTTTTGAGTGTGGAATGCACTCATATTTATAGTTGAAAGATTCCATATATTGAGAGTATGAAAGGGTGTCAAAACAGTCCATTTTAAACAATCAAATCGTTTGAAAAATGAAAAGACACACCTTTTTAAAGTTTCAGGAAAAATGACAAAATTGGTCGACTGGAACAGTAGTTAGTCGACTGATAATTAGCTATTAGTAGATTGACAGTTATCGTCGGTCGACTGATCTGTTTATCGAGTCGTTTGAAAATTTAAAGATTTGAAACTTAGTTGACTAGAGAAAAAGGTAGTCGACTGATAATATCATCAGTAGACTGAAAAATCTTTCAGTCGACTGCTGCCAAATTTTTTTGAAAAACACAAGTTCTGTCTGGTCGACTGATAAAAGCATTAGTCGGCTGCTGCTAAATTTCCAGAAAACACATGTTTTGTCCAGTCGACTGATAAAGTCATTAGTCGACTACTGCTAAAATTTCCAGAAAACAGAGATTATGTCCGGTCGACTAATACAACCTTCGGTCGACTAATTTGATAAGAATGACATTTTGCTTAGAAAATTTGGCGCGAAAGGATTAGACGACTGATGAGTCTATTGGTCGACTAATAAACACAAAAATTTAAGAAAATAGTTTTCTAAAAAGATTTTCATGAAGGGTTCTTTTAGAAAAGTTTTTCTAAAGACTTTTTAGCTGAAATGCAACCGAAATATGCACTCTAAGTAAGGCTCTTACAAGAATATAAGACTTTTAATAAATTTAACATTTGCACACTAGTCTTCAAAGATTCGTCATCGAATTCTTCAATGTTTGTCACATTTCTTCATTGCTTTAGCTGAAATGCAGTTGATTCACTTGTTCATCATCAAAACCTTGTACTTGAAGTATCATGTATAGCTTTATTGTCGTAACAGTATTGGGACTGGAGGTGGTGCCCGTATCACCCAATGGCTGCTTACTTTGGTAACTTGGCCATGGCATTCAGATCATGTACATACCACCGGACAACAGATGCTATGTTACCTTTTGTTTCAAACACACAAACAGACCCTCCAGAAATATTATAGAAAATATGATGATCATCGTGGCATTACTCCTTAGAAGCAATGTCTCCTTATAGCATCTTCTGTCTCAGAGGCACCTACCTTGACACCCTGTAAAAAGTAGAATGATAAAAAAAAAATTTATTTACCTTCACAAACATTAGAGACAGCTGCAAGAATCTTGCAACAAATTCCAGAGCATTCCTGATATGATCCTTGTATTAGTCAGAATGTTTGCTTACAACTCTAGATATCCATGTCTAGTTCAACAAATGAATAGCAGTTTCACAAAATAACAAAATGAAAGTGAAATTCTTAGAGCCTCGAATCCATTCATCTCTTCCATTAACTATGTCAATCAATTTATGGCACAAATCTTCTGAAAATCCATCAATCCTGTTGCATCTTATGACCTGGCTCGTAGAGTCATAAAGAGATCTCCATATGTTGATAACATGCTCAAATTCTTGTTTCTTTTGAACATTAGGCGCATGTGGGCCTGTTTTTTTTTGTCGTCATCTATAGCTACCAGCAAGCTCAGTGAAGAGTGGCACACCTCCGAAGGGCAGCATAGGGGGTTGGGTCCATTGGACCAAGAACTTCAAGGGGAAATTCCAGATTCAATACAGGGGAAGACAACACTGCATACCATGATGTTGATGGGATAAAATGAAAGGAAGAATGAGGCAGATGCCATTGGCAAAATATACATAATAAAACAACAATGATGAATGAAATGTCGTGAAGATATCATGAGGCTAAACGCAGTAAAAAAAATGGCGAGATACGGTAACCCGAATACAGTTAAAAAGATGATCAAATGCAAAATAAATGGGAAGTCAAATACAGATTGGGAATTAGCATAGACTCCCATTAACATACAATAAGCAGATATGATGAAAATGGTAGAAGATAAAAAAAAAAGGTATAGATCTGCAAAAGAAAAGAAAAAAATGTAGCCAACGATGGGGCTCAATTTTATTGCAGAATGCATGCCGGTACTGCCATAAGCAGATCGACATTGCATTATTCTGCTTTAAACTAAAAAAAAGAAAAATCGAGAGGGAAGCAAGAGCAGAGTTACTTACCTTGGCGGAGCTTTTGTTGCAGGATCAACCTCCCTTAGTTGATGGGGATAAAAGCTAAAAGAACGTAGAGAGGGGAGAAGAATCGACAGAGGAAGAGGAAAAGGAAAACTTCGAGAGAGAAGCATCGAGAATATCACATGGAGGGGTGAAGCACGGATGGATTGAAATGAACCCATCGCTCTCTTTTTATAACCAAAATCTGTTAAAGTTTTTTATGATTTAGGTCCAAGAAGTTAAAAAGATTTTCTAAAAGAAAGGCTCATTTCTAAAAGCTTTTTCGAAAAGAGGTTTTTCCCAATTGCAAAAAGGGGTTTTAAGCCACATTTTTCTGAATTTTCTTTTCTCCTTTTCTATTTTTTTGTTCTTTTTCCTTTGTGTTTTTTTTTTGTATTTTTGAAATAAAAACTCTAAAATCTAAGGGAAAATAAGGAATTTAAAACTATTTTTTGTATTTTTAATAAATGTCTAAAAAGGGGTTTTCTGAGAATTCTGGTTCGATTTCTTCAAAAAATGGGTTTAGATCCGGGTTTTGAGGAAATATTTGAGTTTTTAACCTTGAATTGAGAAATACCGAGCAACGGATCCAAACGGACACTGAATGGACTGGCTGAGCCTTTTAGAAATTATTTTTAATATTCTTTGTAAATTTGATTTAAAAATTAGATAACGAGGCTTAGTTTTGGAATTTGGCAATGGATTCAGATCCAAAATCGAGTCAAATGGATAAAGATGGAGCTTATTCCAGAAAATCCAAAGAATAACTGAAATTTATATTGAAATCACCTTCGAGTAAACTTGATTATTATGTATACTTTCAATTATGGGAATATGTCTATGTCTGTATATGCATATAGATATACATATGTAGGTAAAAATATATGTCTTCACACACATTTTTTTTTTTTTTACATTTAGGTATAGGCGCTATCCTACACATTGAGGTAGTTACTTTCTCCTGTATATTCAAGTAGATATATCTCTATAGGTATAAACTTTGGTCATTGTATATACATTTCGTCATTAGCACAGGTTCAACCATGAGTAGTCTGGCATAAATATGATGTTTTCAATCCCTCCGCCTACTTTGCACTCCTATTTCTTGTTCTAACCCATTTTGCAGGAAAGCCTTGAGGACGCTGACTCTTTTAAGCCTTGTAATTTTCCTTTTATGTCGGGGATGTAATAATCAATCTGGAATAATATTTACCTTTTCTGCTTAGACTAGGATGCATATCATATAGTTTGAGTTTATGCAATATCCTGTTTATATGATTCATGCATTTTATTCCAAAAGCACTATGGATGTTCACAAATGGCATGTGCACCAACTCTTAGGGGGTTGATGGACTCAGTGGAATCCATATTTACGGCCCTAGTCGGAATATGGACGAGACCCAGGTCCATCATCTTTCTACTAGTCACATCGAGCCTACACTCTTAGGCTATCTTAAAATGCACATCATATTTCTAATACTTTCAAAGCATTGTGCATTAAATCAATTAAACTCTGAACATATTCATGGCCACAGTCAGGATATGTGAAGGATTTATTTTGACTCAATGCACATTTTCCAACAAACTTCTTAGAAAACCTTTCAAAGTGCATTCATGCATTCATGACATTTGCATCATGAACTCATTGATTTTCCCATGATTTTCTTAAGAAAATTTCATTCTCAAGAAAATCGATTTCTCAAGAAACTCTGAGAATTTTTCAAAATCAGTTTTCTCAAGTCAAGTTTTACAGTTTTCCATGGAAACCAGTCTCTCAAGAAACTTCTAAGTTGGATTTCCAAAATCAAAGTTTTCCCTCGATTTTCCCTGGAAAATGTTATTTTCTTAAGATTTTCAAAAGGAATTTTCCAATCTTTCTCAAGATTCAAAGATCAATTTTCAAGTATTTCAAGGGTTTTAAGGTTAAGATTCTCAGGATTTCAATTTCCCAAGTTTCAATTTTCCTTTTCCACAAGAGTTTTCCTATAAATTTTCCATCATTTTCCTAAAAAAATTCTCAACGTCCGAGTTTTCCTAAGAAGTGTTTCCGTTTTCAAATGTTCACCTTTTTCTCAAGAATTACTTCCATTTTCCCAGGATTTTCAACCATTCATGATTTTCCTACATCTTTATGAACTTTCCCGTGATTTCAAAAACCCTTTTCTTCTGAGTTTCCTGAGAAATTGACTTTCATCTTTTTCCTGAGAGATTCTTTTCAACTCCAAATATTTTCCAAGCATACATCATGTTTTTCCAACCTGCATTTTACAAAATTCTCATAGCACATGCCTGAATTCTTTGTGCATTCAGGATAGAACATAATTTCGATGATTTTATTAAGTCAAGCATAATTTTGGTCCTTGGTTCGATTACCCCTGTTAAAGGCGGCAAGAACGGTCGAACCTCGTACCGACAGGTCGAGCCCCATCCCATAGATTTTCCCGCAATTTTTAAAACGGAGGCGAGTATTTCAAAACAATTTCCAAAATCTGGTCAAGTTTGAATCGCAAAAGCATTTTCCTTTCTCTTCCGCAAGGAAGGGAAGACGGGAAAAATTTCGCGACGATAACAGTGCCCGCCCGTGCCAGTTCCTTTAGATACAATGGTGAAAAGCTTTTGCCAGTTGTGCGATACCGATTCTTGGTCGACAACCTTCAGAAGGAAGAAGTCGTATGGGACTACTTTGATCGTCAGGAATCACCTCCCAGATATACTTATGCATACGACAAGCGATTCAGACTACTTGGCCCATTATTCTGCGCATACTACCATCCAGAGCGGTGTGTCAGGCAGTTCTCTCAGAGGCAGAAGCCCGTAAAGATTCATCCACTAGCAGGGGTTCTGCCAGAATTCGACCTTGCATCAGATCAGTGGTCCAGAGCATACCATTCTGCCAGGCATGGCTGGGATTCCTTTGTCAATCTTACTATTTTTCCTGGCCCTCATGTGTCTTCTGATTATCCGGAGTGGTGGAAAATTGTCTGTCCCCCTCCCCTCTGTCAAGTATATTATTGATAAAATCATGTTTTTCCCCTCAATAAAATTCCTTTATTCTACATTTCACCTTGGTTTGACGACCTCGCCTAGGTAACAAGGCATATTCTCAGTTGTTTATTTTGCAAAGGAATGACAACACAATTGTCGTAATCCCAACAACGACTCAATCCCTAGTAATGGGATACTCTTTCAATTGTCTACCAAAATTCTCAGTGAATATCTTCCTCCAACCCAATTTCCTTCAAAAGCCTAATCATCAGTTCTACCTTGCAGAGAGCATCAACAACATTCAGGAGAACATTTGTGATACTTGATGATTTATACAAGATCCGGAAAGAAAACCTCATCAATCGAAGGTGTGGCATACTCAATCGCTTCAGAAGAGGAAATGGACTCACCTCGATCAGCTAGAAGTCAGGGTCAGCAAGCAAAAGAAGATGTTGATCCCCAGATATATGCTATGTTCAAAGAGATGATGACCAAAATGTTGACGGAACAAGCTGAAGCTAGTACAGAAAAGATCTAGGTCAAGCAGAGGGCAAAAGGTCGGTCAGCCAAGAAAGTTTTAAAACTATCCAAGAAACATATCCAACACGAGGATACATCTGATGAATCAGAATCAGTAGTTGGCACTGATGAAGAGTATGAAGTCTGGCAAGCACTTCAAAGATCCTCTCATAGACAAGAGACAACCTATAAATTGAAAGATCAAGCAATGGATGATCCAGTCCAAATACAGCTAAAGGAAATGGCCAAGATGATTAAAGATTTGCAAGCTCATGACAAGGGAAATAAGGTCTTCAGGAACAAAGATTTCCATGATGGCATCACCTCCGTCAAGAATAATCAAGATTCAGAAAAGAAGACAAAACTCATCTTCTTCGTTGATGCCAATCGCAGTGATCACAAAAATAACAAAGGCAATCATACAAGTCAGAAAGAGAAATATTTAAAGCAGAGTGAAAAATTGAGTCAACAGAAAGAGAAGAAAAAGCATGACGGTTGGAGTTACGATCACGAATTCACTCCTCTAGATCAGCCCCTCGAAGAGGTCCTTGAATACATGCTGAGCAAAGGAATGGTTAAGCTTCCAAGAATTGCTAATCCTCTGGTCGCCCTAGGGAAATGGAAAGACCGCTTCTGCAAATTCCACCAAACAATGAGGCACGATATGGAACATTGTTTCGTCTTTAAGAATATCGTCCAAGATTATATCGACAAGAATTTCTTTGTTAAGGGTGAAAAAGAATACCAGTCGACTGTCTTTGCCAAGTCTCAGCAGAAATCAAGCACTCGGCAAGAGGTACAACATGATGATCGAAATCAGGACCGCAAGATGGCCCCTTTGGATCAAATATTTGAAAGTTTTTTGGAATACATGCTCGTGAAAGATACAGTAAGATCTCCGAAGGCTCACTTCACTCTTTCTGCCAATGATAGCAAAAGCAATAAGAAGAATCATGATCACTATTCAGAGGGATCCAAGGGCCAAAAATGAAAGTTCTCCAACAATGATAGGCCTCTTCAATCTAGTCCTCATCATAAAGAGAAAGATCAAAAAAAACCAAAGCGCAAGGATTGGAGTACGGATCGAAAGTTCACCCCTTTGGACCAGACACTAGAGAGTGTTTTGGAATACATGTTCGCGAAAGATATGATCTGTTTACCTAAAGCAGCTGATCCCGCAACAATTATGGGCAGATTCAAAGGAAAATTTTGCAAATTTCATCGGGCAGTGGGACATGACACTGAGAATTGTTTCGTCCTGAAGAATATCATTCAAGATTGCATCAACAAGAATATCCTTATTGAAGATGAGGAAGATACCAGTCGACCATCCTGAGCAAGTTTTCTAAAAATTGACAATGTCGAGACTATGTCACTTTCATCATTTTGTCATTTTGAAGGGACAATGTAGTCCCAGTTCTTCTATCAATTTGTTATTTCCTTCTTCAATGCATTAATAAATTTGTCAATCTTTCTTATGGCCTGGCGTCATCTTTTATATTCCTCATTTGCAAATGTTTAAATGTCTTCTTATAAGGGGTAACATTTTTCAAAGCGCCTCTCTGATCAACCAAGAAGCTCATTGTCAGTTTTTACCTCGTTATCCTCAGAGAATTCTCATCAAATATCAACTACTTATCCTTTCATCCAAACTCTCACTGCCCAATTATACTGGGGCATTATTTTGAAAATTGGCTTCAAAACTTTCTGTATGCAGGCAGGATCAAACAAATCTCTCATTTTGCACGCATGTGCACCCATTTACATTCATTTGCATTTGTATGCATTCATTTGCATTCATCTGCATCGATTTGCATTTGCATCGAACTCCCCATTCAGGATAAGGGATAAATCCTGAGGCCCCGACAGTCGCCCAAGTTGTCGTAAGGGTGAAGACTGAAAATTTTCCATCAAAATCCATTAGTAATTTCTCAGAATCCAATGTTCGTGCTGGTAATTTTTCAAAAATCCAGTGTTCGTGCTGGTAAACTTTCAAAACCCAGTACTCGTACTGGTAATCATTTAAAACCCAGTGCTTGTACTGGTAACCATTTAAAATCCAGTGCTCGTACTGGTAATCTTTCAAAATCCAGTGCTCGTACTAGTACTCTTCCAAAATCTGATGCTCGTGTTAGTTGAACTAGTCCCAAATGTCATCTTTATACTTATCAAGTTTTCTTTCCTTTAAATGTCATGAATTGGTCTAGAAGATTCGAGTTCCGATTCGAATCTTCTTCCAAATCCAATTCAGAATTGGTCTAGAAAATCCAAGTTCCGACTTGAATTTTCTTACAAATCCAATTCGTATAATTTTCTTTCCTCTAGATTCTAGAATTGGTCTAGAAGAGTCGAGTTCCGATTCGAATCTTCTTCCAAATCCAATTCAGAATTGGTCTAGAAAATCCAAGTTCCGACTTGAATTTTCTTACAAATCCAATTCGTATAATTTTCTTTCCTCTAGATTCTAGAATTGGTCTAGAAGAGTCGAGTTACGATTCGAATCTTCTTCTAAATCCAATTCAGAATTGGTCTAAAAAATCCAAGTTCCGACTTGAATTTTCTTACAAATCCAATTCGTATAATTTTCTTTCCTCTAGATTCTAGAATTGGTCTAGAAGAGTCAAGTTCCGATTCGAATCTTCTTCCAAATCCAATTCAGAATTGGTCTAGAAAATCCAAGTTCCGACTTGAATTTTCTTACAAATCCAATTCGTATAATTTTCTTTCCTCTAGATTCTAGAATTGGTCTAGAAGAGTCGAGTTCCGATTCAAATCTTCTTCCAAATCCAATTCAGAATTGGTCTAGAAAATCCAAGTTCCGACTTGAATTTTCTTACAAATCCAATTCGTATAATTTTCTTTCCTCTAGATTCTAGAATTGGTCTAGAAGAGTCGAGTTCCGATTCGAATCTTCTTCCAAATCCAATTCAGAATTGGTCTAGAAAATCAGAGTTCCAACTCGAATTTTCTTTCAAATCCAATTCGCTTAGCTTTCCTTTACAAGTTTGAACTTCTACTCAAACTATCCTGCGAGTTGGTCTAGAAGATCCGAGTTCCGACTCGAATTGTCTTTCAAAATCCAATTCATCTAGTTTTCCTTGAAGAATTGAATTCCGATTCGAATCTTCCCTCAAAAACCCAGTTTAGCACCTGGTCCATTCAAAGCTCACAAGTTGGAATCATTCCTTCTTAAGCTATGATCCTTAGGTTGAATTCCTATGGAATTGATAGTTCGTAGGTCAAACCCCTACGGAACCAATGCCATTCTCAATTGAACCAATGTCGTTCTTAGGCTGAATCCCTATAGAACCCATGTCATTCTCAGTAAACCAATTCACAATTTCGACCTTCGGGTCAATCAATTTCCAATTTTCAATTATCAATTTTTAATTTCCAATTTCCAATTTCCAATTTCCAATTTCAAATATCAAATTTCAAAATTCTAATTTCCAAAATTTGACCCTTTTTGAGTCACCCAATACCCAATTTCAATTATTTTCTCTTGCGAGAGACCCTTTTTATAGGGAGAGTTCGAGGGAGCTCGCTCTTTTCGCATGATATCCAATTCGTTCACTTAGCCCCTTTTCAGGGAGAGTTTGAAGGGACTCGTGTCTTTGTGAACCGTTTGCAAAACAAAATTGCAAATTTCACACAAGGAACCCTTTTTATAGGGAGAGACTCGACGGAGACTTGCTTTCCTTGTGGCCCCATAATTTCAGACTAGGCCATTTCATCATGAAGGACCCTCTTTTCAGGGAGAGTGTGATGAACTTGTTCCTTCATGACCAATTTACCAACCTCACCAATTTCGGCCCCCTTTCCATAAGAGAAGCCTAATGTTAGGAAGTTTTGACGAAAGCTTAATTTCTCTTAGAAAGTTCGTTTTGCAAACACCTCATCTTCAGGGAAGAGAGGAGTAATTCTCAATTCTAATTTTTGAATCTTCTCCTTTGGGGAAAGGAGAAGAGAATTTTTGTCATGGATGTGTTGCATTGTGCTTCAAATGCTCGCTTTCACAAAGGATTTCAAAATTTTTTGCCAATTTGTCATTAAATATTTGTTGATTTCAAAAATCTTTATTGCACAAAATTATTACTTCAGAATACCTCCACTATTACTTCCGAAAGGGCAATGCTTTCACGAAAAAGGATTCAAAGTTCAAAATCTTTTTATTGGCCAACCAAAAGGATGAAGAATAAATCCGCGATATGGCCAGCAAAGAGAATTCAATGTTGTTGCAAAGCCATGAGTGATTGATATTGATCGCAGTCAATGGCACATTTTTAAAGACCATTCTTGAAAAATAAAGCAGTCGAAATATCCTGAGTGATACAGAAAAATCCACTCAATTTTCATATCTCCTCAATCACCTAAGCTACAATTAAATATCTGCAAAAGGGATCTCTCAATTGTCGTCAAGATGAAGGCGAATTAAGCAAGTCGACCCTCGAGGCCAAAGAAGATTTGGATCATCTCCAAGATGACGGAGTTTATGACGGATCCTTCCAGGGAAATTTCAGATCACCGTCGAGATGAAGGCGAGTGTGATGAGTCTACCGACAAACCCTAAAAGATATTTGATTCCAGCTATCATCAAGAGATTCTCAACAAATGAGCCAATAACTATCAAGATAATCCCTGAGAGAAAAGAAGGATCGAAACATCTCTGAGATGAAGGAGTTTGTGACGTACCCTTCCCAAGAAAAAAAGAGAGAAAAGTCAGGACATCTCTAAAATGAAGGATGATGTAATTCCCGAAAAATCCAAGAGAGCTCCAATCTGCTAAAAAGAGAGTGCAGAAAGATCATCATGAGAAAAGAATCCCAGGATATCAGACTGTCAAATCTATCAAGAATCTTCTTTAATTTTGTGAAATTCTTTTATCAATATTCTTTCACCAATAGCTCTCGCAATATCAAGAATACTTTTTTTCCCGTCCATATCAAGGAAATTGATAGCTTCCTTGAAAGAAAGCCAATCACAAGCAATTTGAATTCGAATCTTGATTCTACGGAGTTAAGCCCAGTCGGAGGTAATACTTCAGGTAGAAAAGAGGGAACACTTTCAAAACAATGTGCATCATTTTAAATTATTTTGAATCAACAATGATTTTCAACATTTTGACAATATTTTCTAGCTATCCTGGCGTGAAGCGAGAGCTTGAGGTTCATCTTTGGCGCATCCTAACATCAGTTGTTATCCCTTTTAAGGACTTGATAACGGGAGTTTTCAAGAATTCCTTCCCTTCTTTGGTATAATCTGAGCGCACGGGCTCTCAGATTCGCACACTTCCCTGTGTCCCCACTGTCCCATCATAGACAGTCCAATTTCGGCTTGAGGTTAAGCCACCAATTTCAGCAAAAGGCAATTTCAAAAGTTAATTAGTCTCAGCAATGAGGCGCACAAAATCAATCCCTTTTCAAACTTTAGGGACCCCAATTTACTTCCTTTTGCAAAACCCCTATCGGATTCATTGTGCGGAAATCCGAAGGTTTCATCACGGTCTCTTCTTTCGAGGATTCCGTCCATTTTCTGCCCAATCAGGTTAGGGGTATAAACCTGGGCCTCCTTTGATGAGGTATTCCATTTTCTGCCCAATCAGGTTAAGGGTATAAACCTGAGCCTCCTTTGACGAGGTATTCCATTTTCTGCCCAATCAGGTTAAGGGTATAAACCTGAGCCTCCTTTGATGAGGTATTCCATTTTCATTTCCCGGTCAGGTTAAGGGTCAAACCTGAGCTTCGTTTCTACACGAGGTATTTTCTGTCCCATCCGGGTTAAGGGCAAAACCTGAATCTCACTTCTTTTCGAAGTAAAATTTTCTCCTTATTCTTCATTTCATATCTACCATCACTTGAACTAATTCTTTCATACCCAGTCAGATTCATCTAACTGAGGCATTTTTATAATCCAAATTTGGTGTGTTTTCTTTGCCACTAAGCTCGGCTTTCAACCGGCTTAGCAGCAAAGAGGGACATCTGTAAACACCCCAAATTTTCACCCTCATCCAGTACTTACATTTCATGTGTCATTGCATATCATTGCATGCATTTGGCATACCATTTCATTGCATCGCATAGCATTGCATGTCATCCCATCTCATTTTCGAGATCCAACACTCCTGTTTTCAAAATATTTAATCCAGATTCGGGTTTTAAAACTTTTCTTTCAAAATCAATTTTAAAACCTGGGTTTTTAATCAACATTATGTCATTTGCCAACCCCCAGGACCTTATATTTTGAAGTATTTTCTCATAAAACAATCTGGATTCATTTCAAACTCAATTTCAATTGATTTCAATTCTCAGATGAGGCCCATTTAGGTGGTGTCGCTTCTGGATTCCTTCACTTATCAAAATCTCAAAAAAATCTTACAGTCCTAATTGGATCAGGACTCTTTTTCCAGAGTCCTAGTCGGATCAAAACTCTACTTTTCACTACCTTTTTACCTGTTTTTGAAGAAAACCTTTTAAAACCTTCTATTTTGGCTAAAGTTTCAGAGTCCTAGTTGGATCAGGACTCTTCTTCAAGAGTTCAGTCGGATCAGGACTCTTCTTCAGAGTTTTAATCGGATTAGAATTCTAATCTTTTGCAGCTATTTTATCTATTTTTAATCAAATCTTTCAAAAGGAGTCAGAAACTCAGAGTTTCAGTCAAAACAAGACTCTGTTCAGAGAGTCCTAGTTGGATCAGGACTCTGATCATGATTTCAATTTTGAGAGAATCTTTCAGAAATCTTTCAATCTACCAAAACTATTACACTTTTATCAAAGAATTTCAAAATTTTGAGGTTTTATCTCAGAGTCCTGATCAAATCAGGACTCTACCCCAGAGTCCTGATCGAAGTAGGACTCTATCCAAAATTGATTTTTATACTTCATTTTCACTGGTTTTCAAAAGCTTTGCCCAAATTTCATCATTTGCTTATCAGAAAGCCAAAATTCTTAGAGTTCTGATCGAATCAAGACTCTTTCTCAGAGTCCTAATCAGATCAGGACTCTGAACCAAAACTTCAATTTCATCCTGTTTTTAACTGTTTTTCAAAATTCTCTCATTTGTTTTCTCAGAAAATCCAAAAATCTGAGAGTCCTAGTTCAATCAGGACTCTGTCCTCAGAGTCTCAGTTAAATCAGAACTCTGTTTTATTCCAATATTCGTTATTGTTTTCACTGTTTTGACAAGTTCTTTTATTTGTTTTTCAGAAAATACCAAAAAAATCTAGAATTTTAATCCGATCAGGACTCTGTCCCGAAGTCCTAGTCCAGTCAGGAGTCTGTTTTTATTCCATTTTCATTTATTTCCATTTATTTTCAAAAATTAGGTCATTTTGCAGAGTCCAGTTAGTTCAGGACTCTATTTCAGAGTTCTGGTCGAGTTAGGAGTCTAACCCTGACAGTATTTTCTGACTTATTTCATCATTTTTGATAAAAATATTTTCAAAAACTCCTTCATTTGGCTTTTAAAATCCAAAATCTCAGAGTCCTAAGAGTTCAGAACTCTAACCTGGAGTTCCAGTTCGCTTGATACCCTATTTTCAAAGATCTTGAATTTCAAATACTGATTTTAACCCCTTTTCAAAACCATTTTCAGTGTTTATTTCAAAATTCTTCAAAACTCGATGTGGGCCCACTCAGTTGGCACCATATCCAGAGGAGTTATGACTTGGTTAGAACCCTATGCCATTTCAAAAATTCTAATTTTAAGATTGCTTTTGAAAATCCTTTTGAAAACTCCTTCAATTTCAAGTTTTAAAATCGCTTTTTGAAAAACTCAAGTAGGGCCCACTCGGGGTGGCGCCATATTCGAGTAAGTCAGGGCTAGACTAGGGTTAGTCGGTGTCTTGGTTAGTGTTAGGGGTTTAGAAGAGTTAATATCATTTTGAAAACCCATTTTGAAGTTTAGTTTTTAAAACTAGTGTTTTTAAAGGTTTTTAAAAAAACAAATATGGAAGATGCCAAGTGGCATCACATTTGGGGGTTTTCTAGGTTTAGTTAGGGGTTAATTAGGGATTAATTAGAGTCCCACCTAGGCTATAATTCTCCAAAAAAATCGTTGCCCTTAGTGGATTTATTAGAAAGAGTCCTGAAAAAATGAAAAAAACCTCTTAATTAACCCTAATTAAGGAGGTTTTGAAAACCTATAAATAGGGGACTTCAAGAGGTCAAAAAGGGTTCTTTTTCTCTCAAATTTTTGTGGCTTCTCTCTCCTCTCCAGCACCTCCACCTTTCTCCATTGCAGCTGCAGCCCCAAGGTGAGTTTATTTAATATTATTTTATTATTATTTTATTAGTTTTTATGATTTTTCAATAGATTTCACCATGGAAACTCTTGTGTTCATGGATTTAACCATGGATTTCATCCAAGAACCCCAAAATCGACCCAAGAAGATGATCTAAATCAGTTTGAGGGTGATTTCTAGGATTCTAATCCATTAGAATCGATGAGAGGTACATTTTTTATGTTCTTAACCGACGAAACGTGAGATTTACCCGTTAAATGGGTTAAATCCATGATTTCAAAGGTGAAAGCAAATTCCAGCTATGGATTCCCTGTATTTTATTTTTTTATTTGCTTATTCATGTTTATTACACGTTTTCCAGCATAGAAATAATTTTATTTTACTGTTTTATGGTTTATTTTATTGTTTTTCATTAGTTAATGCATATTTTCTAAAGTTTCTTAGATTTCTGTGTGTTTTTAGTTTAGAATAGAAAAAAACATGCTGTTTTGAATTGAAATATGTGTTTTTTATTTTTGATTTTTTTATATGTGATGCATGCATATGTGATTGATCTACTGTAAAAAAATCATAGATTTTGGACTTCGGGAACCCTGTCAGAAAAATCAGACATCAAATCGGGTTTTTAAAACTTTAAAATCGTTGTTAAAATCAAGAGGGTAACTTGCTGTGGTGATATGTTTCTTATCTTATATCTGATTTTAGATCTGTAAAGTACCATGGATTCACATTGATTAGATCTGTCTACTGTAAAATTTTCAAAATTTTTTATTACTGTTTAGTATTTTTCCTATGTCAGAGACTTTGATTTTCAATTTAAAACTCGTTAGGGTTTACCAAAACCCTAATTAGACTTGTGTTATTCATAAATCCCAAACCACAGATCCGATTAATAATCTATAAAATATGAGTATTGTTATTTTTCTGTTTACTGTTTACTGCTAAAATATAAGATATTTTAGATCAGTATTTTTATTTATCCCGAAATTATCAATTGAAAGTATCTGTTTTAGCCCCTATTAGATTTGTTAGATTTTAGTTCAGATTGCCGGAAGAGTTTCTCCCTAACCGGAGATGCTTTTTCCAATCTGTAAATTGGTAAATCTTTGTTTTTCTTCCTAGTTTGTCTCTGCAAAATTTCATAGATTTTTATAAAATATTGACCCCTGATTCGGGTCTAACTCTGAAACTGGTTGGTGAACTAGGTCAAAAATAGCATATTTTTAGGGTTTGATGCAATTTTTGGGTTAATTTAATGTCAAAAAAATATTTTTATAATTCTAATTCAAACTTATGGTTATAAAAAGTGTAGCTACCAAATTTGATGAATTTTGGAATCTGATTGATGGCTGAATTAAGCAAATTGCAAAACAGGGTACCCGAAGAATTCCAAAACATTGCAAAAATCACAAAATTTGTGATATTCTTGGATTTTTGTGCATAAGCATATATTTTTACGGTTTAATCATATTCATAATCATATTAGGATGCTTTAGGTTTAATTTTATGCTCATTTGATTTCATTTAGTGCATAAAACCTAAGTTTTTATCAAAATATTTTCTAAAAACCGTGATTTCAAGGCCATAGTCTTGCTATCAGGGGCAATTTGGTCATTTGACCTCAATTTCGAAGTTCCTAACCCTAATTTTCATATTTTTAATCATGTCATAGCATATTTAGTTTGATTTATTTTTTATTTGTATTTCAAAACTTGCATTTACCAAATATCTTTCTGAAAACCCTAATTTCAAGGCCATAGTCTTGTTATTAGGGGTATTTTGGTCATTTTGACCCCAATTTCAAAATTTCATATCTTATCTTCCTTATTTATTTAATTTTATTTCATACTTTATCATTTTGATTTAAGGGAATCATGGAAAAGGCTTATATCTAGCAAAATCCAGTAATTTCTAGATATTACTGGATAAACCTAGAAAAGCCAACATATATTCACTAACCAAGCTTTCTAGTTTTGCAGGTACATTGAAGATTTTATTTTTCATGTATTTAAATTTCAATAGTGATGTAAATTAAATGTAAACTTTGGAATAAGAATTTAAATTCCTGCATAGATTAGGATTTGCATTGCATATAGTTTATTTTTTTAAATAATGTTAATGTGTGATGGATGATGATTCATGCATATTCAAACTCACTATGGTCTACACGAATGGCACATACACTAGATTTTATGAAGTTTATAAACTTGGTGGAATTCGTATTTATGGCCATAGTCAGAATATGAAGGATATCCAGATTTATGATCTTCACATTAGCCACATTCAGCCTACACTCTTAGGCTAATTTCAAAATGCACTGCATTTCTCAAAAATACAAAGAGTTTTTCCCAATTCCTCAAAATCATATTCATTCATTTCATGCATTTGCCAATTCCAATTCAGAGAAATCATTTTCTCAAAATTCTCTAAATCTTATTCAAAAATCGATTTTCTCAAAATATGGATTTGCCAATGATATTTCAAGTATTTCCCAAGTTCCAAATTTGATTTTCCAAGTTATATATTCAATTTCAAAGTTTGAATTCAAAGAAATCAAGTTTTCCAAAGTTATTTCACATTTCTCAAAATTGATTTTCACAAAATCTCTAGATTCTTCAGAAATTGATTTTCACTTTCTCAAATACAGTATCTCAACCTTGATTCATGATTTTCAAAGAGTTTATTTTCCAATTATTTTCAATATTCAAAGCAAACATCATGTTTTCAAATATGCATTTTCAGAAAATTCATAGCACATGCCTGATTCTATGTGCATTTAGAAATTAGAATATGGTTTAGACAAGTTGAACAGAGCAGAGTATAAGATTGATCCTTGGTTCAATTACCCCTGTTAAAGGTGGCAAGAACGGTCGAACCTCGTACCGACAGGCGAGTCCCATTCTTCGGAATAATCCCGCATTTTAAAACGGAGGCGAGCTATTTTCAAAAACTATTTCAAATGTCAGTTTGACTCGCAAAAGTTAAAATTTTTTGCGATGATAACAAATATGCAAGTAAATGTGACATCGTTAACCGTGCACGAGTACAGGTGGACAGGTATGTGCATCATCTCATAAGTGAAAGAACCAGTCTATGATAATTCCCACATTGCACACTATGATGAGACAGTTAGAAACATTTGTCACGTAAAGCGTGACTCACAAGCAGTGCCAAGGTTCATGATCCATACATCTCGATCATGAGCGATCTCAATCTCGCTAACAACTCGCTAAGGAGTTCCAAGGTCGCGTAAGTCTTGCACGACTGCAATATCCATAGAATCCCTTAATGCTTAGGGAAAACCATTCATTTTCCAAAGACACTAACACATCCAAGTAGTGCGAGCAAAACAAGTAATTACATTCATTGAGCAATCGCTATCCTGCTAAAGCGTGTATGGCCGTGCTCATGCCATTCCAATACCATCAACCATGCCACAAGCAAGTGTTGAAAACTCTCAAGTAAACATGCATGTAGTTTTAACTGCCTTATAAGGCAAGGGAGGAGCCATGATCATTCAACCCCTTTGATCTACGCTATAGGTTTCTCAATTATGCCAAAGCCTTACGTTCTTTAAATTCATTCCATAGGGTGTTATTTACAAAACATTTGTGTTCCTTAGCGAAAGCGGACTCATGTGCAAGGCTAAGTCCATACAGTCATATTGATGACATTATCAATTATTTGCGCACATATAAACTATATGTATTATTTTGCTACTTAGGCGACCGTGCACTTATCTAAGTCACAACGAGTCAACAACAAGGAATTCATTGGGGCATTGGACCCCGTGCTACTTAAGCCCTCATGCAGCCGCATGGACTACAATCATAGTGCTAATGAGACAAGGAACGAGGCGAAACAGAAGGGAACCATTGCTGGGCTGCCACTATCCGGGCTAAGCTGGTGCTCAAACCAGCCGCAATAGTGCCATGGGGCACCAAACTAATACATGCAGGCCCGGTTGCAGCCAACCGGAGAACCCCAGGTCTGAACCGTCGGGTCTAGACCCCACGTGTGGTTCAACCACCATAGTCCAAACAGTCCTATGGGTGTGAGCCTGCAGCCTGCACCAGGCGGCCAAACCACCTGCTGCAACTTAGTTGCAGCAGGCCCTCCATAGGACGGTCCAGGTCTGGACCGACTGGTCCAGACCCACAAACTGCCGCTCCAACGAAGCTGGGTCTGGACCGAATGTACAGACCCAACCGGTGGCACTGCTGCCACCAAACAAAGAGGTGCAGGCCCACGGCCTGCACCCAGTTGCGCCCACTTGCTGCAGCCAATTTGCAGCAAGCGCAAACCACGCCAGCCCTTAGCTGGGTATAAAACGAGGAGCACTTAACCGAGACTGGGTTCGGTTAGGGGCCTCTAACAGGTCTGGACTGAACCCAGTCCAGACAATGTTAGGCCATCAGCAAGTCCAGCCCATCTGCATAGACGCTGGTCAAGAGGGTGCGAAAAGGGAAAGAGGAAGGAAGGGGCAAATGCCCAGCCGAACTGGGTTCGGCCAAAGCCCTTGATAGGTCTGGACCAGTTTCGTTCCAGACCATGTCAGGCCCAAACAGGACCCCCACCCATCCACGCAGGACGCTGGCAAGGGGTTGCTCAAGGTTGGATGAAAACAAGAAGAAGGAAGTGCCCCGGACTGACCTAGCTACGGTCGGCCTATGCTAAACCCTGTTGGGCATGTCCAGCATGTCTGGACCGTCCAGCCAAGAAGTAAAGTAATGACCCAGCATGCAACAGAAATAAAAATAACTGAAAATGGAAAAGGTTGATGCGCATAGAGTCGCGGCTCGACCTGTTTGGCCAAAACCAGCAGCACCCTCAAAGGGGCTAACCCGCATGAGCTGGGTTTTCTGGCCATGTGCCAACCATGGCCTCCTTGCCACCCGAAACAAGGCATTAGAAAATCCTTGCTGCTACAACCCCAAACCATGCAATAACAAACTTGAAACTCTTAGGAGAAATGTGAGGCCAAAACGTTTTCTTGTAAACACATTTTTCCAACACTAAAATGAGGTTAAAAGAGTATCAATAGTCATGCAAACACGAAGAACTGTATTGCTATAAGCTTAAATGCCAATATTGCATAAGAAAAAAGCTTAAGAACGTACTTAACCGAACATTCATAATACATGCAATCCTACCCATTAAAATCCACAAATCCGAAGTATAAACATGTATTAGCAGCTCTCTAAAATGCATGCACAAGGATGCATTTGTTCAATAGAAATCCACGGTTTGGACAAGTGAAGGAGTGTCTCACCTTCGCGGCTTTGAAAAGAGAGGAAATGGAGAAGGTATCACAGCTGGAACTAGGTGGTGCTCCACACCACACTCACACGCCTAGGGGAAGAAGAGCAAGAGAGGAGGCTCCAATAAAATCGCCCCTTTCTCTCTCTTACTTCCCTTAAGTATGTAGGGTTAGGAGGGACGGACGACTGAGATTAATCCAGCCTACATAGAGGACTGGAGTGCTCCATACCCCTCCCTAGGAATACACGCCAAATGCATGTCCATCTTTTAAAATCTCCTACTTTTCTTTCAAAAACGCCATTTAAGAAGGCCTTTAATGTTTGAAAGTTTTACAAAAGAGCCATCCCCACTCACCCAATCAGCTTTTGTTATTTGAATCACTTTGAAACAATTACAAAAACACCATGGGGTGCCAACCTCATGGTCCCCTTTATTGGAAAATGCCTTTCATGATGAGCTTCAAGGCTCATCATGAGTATCAAAAAGAAGAAAATGGTCAATCGTGGCTTATATTTTAAAACTCATGAAATTCTTTTCAAAAGTACCACCCATCTGGTCAAACCTTGACCAGCTGGTTAACCATAGACAAAATCGTCCCCCTAGAGGGGCGCCCAAAGGGTTTGGGTCCTCTAGGTGACCCGAATCCAAGATCCAAAATCGCCAATTTATAAGTTTCAAAACAATACTTATTTAATGATTTAAAAGATCAAATAAACTCCGATAAATCATTTAGTGCGCTACTAAACACCAATTAATACGAAATGGTCAATGCCTCTCAAGAAAATTCTCATCCGATTGCGAGAATTAAGCGTATTACGATTTGGGTCCAATCTTGGAGCGAAACTCGTAATTCACATGCACTGACGAGGTTTTTATATTGTATAAGTCCCAAATTTGGGGACAAATCATAAAAAAATATTATAAATTAACCCTTAATTTTTCAGAAGCTAATTTATCCAGAATTAGACACTTCTTTCTTACACAGTGAA
The DNA here is from genome assembly GCF_984573655.1 of Nuphar pumila. NCBI lineage: Eukaryota > Viridiplantae > Streptophyta > Magnoliopsida > Nymphaeales > Nymphaeaceae > Nuphar > Nuphar pumila. The sequence continues at coordinate 100,645,151 of NC_143252.1, read as the reverse complement.
ACTACGCAATTTCGGGTCGCGCGTATAAGGCCAAAACACGAAGGATATTCAATTCTCATCACATCACGGGCTATATCTCATAAATACACAAAAGCGTACATAACAACATCAAATAAGCAATAAATTTCTCATAAAAATATGTGAGTCTTATACCACAGAACTGAAAAATTTTCAGTAATTCACAGAGAAGCTTCTCTTCCTTATGGCAGTTCAGCAAAAGAACTGCCATAAAATTGTGATTTCTCACGGTGGTTCACAAAAAGCCACTATGATCTTTCATTTCCATAATAGCTCATCACAAGCAGCTATGGCTGTTATATTTCACGATGGTTCATCTTGGACCATCCTGGCCCTTGCCTTCATTCATTGCATATAGATTTTCATTTAACTATGACATTGCCTATATATATATATATGCACATTTTCTAACAAATGCAGGGTATGCTATATGCCGTTCTCATTCAACATGAGTAAAGCCTCTTGTGTAAGAATTGGAATAGTCATTTCCATTCACATTTTTAAATTTCCGTTTTGTGCTAATTCTATCTTGCAGGAATATGTGAAAAGCTTGAATTAGAAATTTTCGATGTTTTGAATTCCAGTGTTGTAATAACCTAGATATTAATGAAAACTCTACATTTCCAGTCTTAGACTAGAATGGATGAGCATGTAAATAACATTTGTTTCATTATTTTCCTTTATTTCTGAAAATTCGCAAATGGGGACACGAATGACATGTGCACCATTTCATGAAAGGTGATTAATCCTAAGTTGATGATTTACATCAATGGCCATAGTCAAGATGTAAACAAAACTTAGGATTTTCATCTTTTATAGAATGACACAGGGTCCACACTGGTTCCTTTGAAAAAATCATCATATTTTTCTAAGTATTTATCTCTTTTATCAGAGTTTAGTTTAAAATTAATTCGATATATATGTCAATGGACATAGTCAGGATATATTGAGAGTTAATTTCATTTTAAACTCTATAAAAGCACCAAAATATCTTTTATTCTTCACATGAATTTAAATATGATTATTATATAATACATTCAATGACCATAGTCAAGGATGTATTATATCTTCAATCCTATTTTAAATTCATTTAAAGAATGAAATATGATTTTCAAATCCAATTTCAAATTCTTTAAATTCATACATCATTTAGGACAGAATTGTATCATATTTTTCAAAATTCTTTTTCAAAATCCAAGTGATCCTGAATATCAAGTCTTCAATTTTTATTTTAAATTCATTCTTTTATCTTATTTCAATGATTCAAATTTCAATTTCAAAGTCCAATTTGACTTTGAAATTTCAAATTCATTTGTATGTTCAAAATTCCATTTCCAAATTCAAATCAAATTTCAAAGTTCACTTTTAACTTTGAAATTCATTCATCTTCAAAAACTCAAAATCAAACTTATGCTTCATCTTTCAAGTTATACCTAAAGATTGAGTCTTGAGTCTCAATTCAAAATCAAAGTTTTGAGATTGGTTCTAAGTCTCAAAAATTGGATTTTTTTCCTAAAGTTTTAAATTCAAATCTGGGTTTTCGAAACCAAGATCCCTCTTCAAAAGATCCAAAATTCCTAAATTTAGAACCCAATTCCATATTGGATTCAAATCTTCAAAAACCAACTCAATGTTGGATTCCAGACTTCGGATCCAATTCAATTTAGGATTTCAGATTTTGGATTCAACTCCATTTTTGGATCCTAGACTTCGGATCCAATTCTATTTAGGATTTCAGATCCCGGATTCGATTCCATCTTGGATTCCAGACTTCGGATCCAATTCCATTTAGGATCCAGAATTCAACTTTATTTTGGACCTTAGACTTCGAATCCAATCTCAATTAGGACTCCAGAATTCAGCTTCATCTTGGATCTTAGACTTTCGATCCAATTCCATTTAGAATTCCAGAATCTGGATCCAACCCCATCTCGGATCTCAGATCCAGTTCCATCTTCGATATTAGACTTCAGATCAAGATTTCGTTCTGAATTTTCAAATCTAATTTCATTTCCAAATTTCAAAGCCAATTTCAAATTTATTTCTCAAGTCTAAATTCCAATTCAAATTCCTGTTTAGATATTGAATTCAAAGTCGATTCTTAAAAATCGATCCCAATTCAAAGTCAATTATGACTTTGAAAAATCATTCTTATGACAATTCTAAATTTATTTGTCTCTTCATCCACAGACTCATCTCTCCAAATCCCGGTCATTCCAAAGACTTGAAAATTCAAGTCTCTTCTTCCAAATCTATTTCAAATCATGAGTTGGATTCAAAAATCTAAAATCAAATTCAATCCTTTAAAATCATTTCTTCACTCCATTATCAAGTTCATCTAAAAAACACTTGGAAATTTTCAAACCATTTTCTCAAAAGAGCATACATCTTTGCATTCACACAAGCATGATTCTTTGTGCATTTTTTTGACTTAGAATAAATTCTTAGATAATATTTTAGCAAATCAAAAGGGCATAAATTCGATCCTTGGTTCGATTACCCCTGGTAAAGGCGCCAAGAACGGTCAAACCTCGTACCGACAAGCGAATCCCGTCTCTCCATTTTTCCGCAGATTTTCAAAACAGAGGCGAGTGATTTTAAAACATTTTCAAAATTTTGGCCAGATGAGACCTTGCAAAAGAGTTCTTCTCTCTTCCCTCTTTTTCTTGTCCTCTCTTCTTTTCTATCTTTTATTCCCCTTCAAAAAAAAAGGGAATAGAGGTTAGAAAGGCGAAGAGAAAGGAAAAGAGGAACGAGAGGAAAAAATTTGCATGATCACAGAAGTTGGCGACCGAGATGGGACTCGTCTTCGTCCAGTCGAATTTGTGCCTTTTTACTTTGCTTTAATATTATCTAAGTCTTTATTCTACAAATGTCGACTTCATTTTCATGCAAACCTTAGGAGCCTAGACTCTGTCCTAAGCTGACATCATTGCATATAGGATCTAAGTATGGTTTGGTAGGACCATATTGAGGAGATTATTCCATGCTCACATTTGACTTAGGTCTGAAATACAACTCTCTTCAATTCTAGGGATTGAATGCAAACAATGTATGCAAGTGTATGCTTCTCTTCATTTAAATTCTATCTCTTTAGGACTTGCATTAGAGCTTTTTGGTTTTATCTGCATGTTGACCATGTTTTTGAAAACATTCCTACCTATATTGTCCCGGTCTTCACGTTGCTGGGTTGTCTCACTGAACCATAGTTCGGGAGAGAGCCTCATAACTGGACCACTTATCTGGGTTCGCGCCCCCCTACCACATACCTAAGGGCCATAGTCTGAGGTATATCGGTAGGTGCTCAAGGATGTTGGGAAGCCTTTACCTTAGAACCAGAGAAATATTTATATGCCACGTACTTCGAGCTTCGGCTTGAGTATATCGGCATACCTTGATTGGAATCAGATGATCTGAACCATAGAGTTAGGATTAAGGTCCTACAAGCTATTTCAAATATTGCATTTAGAGTCAGCCTTTAGGGAGTGTTGTGTGCGCATCCTTGTTTGTGCAACTTTGATTATGCGATGTTTCCTTGTATTCTTCTATATATCAAACCTTTTTCCAAACCCTGGGTATATTATTCAAAAATTTCCTTATATTTTCAGAAACCCCAGGTGTATATTTTTCTTTTACCTACATTCTTTTTTTGTCAAATTTTCTTTAAAAACCCTGAAAAATCTTTTTTCTAAATTTCCTTGATCTTTCAAAATTTTTGGGATTTATGTCTATCCTCTTCTTTTCATCAAATGTCCATCCATAAGTCTTGCATTTTATCTGATTCTCCTCATTCTTTCTTGCCCCAGTATCATTTCCAATGGCATCCAATTCCCTTGATGTTGTCTTTCCCAGAGATCATGTCTTTTGTCAAATAAGGGATGGAACCCCTGATAATCGGGTCATCCAGTCTCATTCCTTCTTCCCTCGGTGGTATTATTCTTGGTTCACCACCTTCTTGCGTATGTTCTCAGACCACTTGGATGATTGTGGATTGGAGATGGCATCAGTAGTGGGCAAGCGAACCATCAATGACAACCTGATTCAAGCTATGTCATAACGGTGGAATCCACGTACCTGCACATTTTGGTTTCCATGGGGAGAGATGACTCTCCTAATGGACGAATTCAGTGACATCATGGGATTGCTAGAGCCAGCTAGTTAGCCAGATGATCCGGTCGAGCAACAGTTCCTGATCAACGTCAAGGGGATAGACGTTTGATAAGCATTAGCCATAGCTACAGGGAGCAGATCTTGGCCTCTTACTAAGATCAACGGAAGTCAGTTCATCGATCTGTTCAGGCTCTATCGCAAATATGGAGCCTATGAGAAAGTTGACACCTTGTCTCGAGCAGCAAAAAAAAGAATCCAGCATGCCATAGTTCTATGCACAGTGGGATTAGCATTCTTCCAAGACGGTCAGAATTTCATCGATGTCAGAGTCGCCCAACTCTTTCGAAGATGGGGAAGCAAGTAGACCCGTCAACTTTCAGTGTCCATGGTAGCTTTAGCCCTTCTATACCAGGGCTTAGTTCGTTTTGCCCTTGGAGAGACCATTCTGGTGGAAGGATGCACTTATGCCTTACAGTCTTGGTTTCTGCGGCACGTGCCATCGAAGGCCAGTTCTTTCAGGTTCAACGGCAAGAAACCGAAGTCTGTCGTTCAGTATCGAACTTTATTCGAGAGTCTGCATCAGGAGGAGATCCTTTGGGATTACTTAAACAGACAAGAATCAGTTCCTCGCTACACTTATGCTCGTGGCAAGGACTATAGATTGCTTGGCCTTTTCTTTTGTGTCGACCATCAGCCAGAGAGATGTCTCAGACAATTCTCGCAGTGGCAGGTTCGTGTCAACGCTCGCTTCCCGGTGGGCCACATGCCAGAATTCAATCTGCAGTCGAATCAGTGGTCTGGGGCATACCATGTAACCAAATACACTTGGGATTCCTTCATTCCTTTGTCTGTATTTCCTGGACCCAATGTATCTTCTGAATATCAAGAATGGTGGCAAACTGTCTGCCCACCTTCTCTTTGTATTTAAATTTGTCATCAATAAAGCTCAACTTTTGTTCTGTTAAAAAGCTTTTGTAGGCCAAAATGTTATTCTTTTATTTGTTTTATGGCATAAATGGTCATGATCCTCGTGACGACCTCATCCCTAGTGATGGGACATTCCTTCTAGTCTTCAAAGATCTCTTATCATGATGGACAACCTCCCCTAGGTAACAAGGCATTATTTTCCGTTATTGCAAAATGGTAACGCAATTATCACAAGCTTTGTGGTGACCTGATCCCTGGTGATGGGATAACCTGTTTATTGTCTATCAATTCCTCCGTTCTTGTCTTTTCTCAAAAGGTCATGTTTTCAAGAGTTCTTCCGCGCTCTAACCATTCCCTTATTCTGCAGAAATCATTGGCATTGTCAGAATGGTTCAGACAAGAGTTGGAAGAGAGACCGCCCCTCAGCACAGTGACAGTGAGAACGAAGAAATGGATTCTCCCAAGTCAGTCAGAGGGTAGGGTCAGAGCAAAAACGATGATATTGACCCCGCCATGTACAATCTGTTTCAGAAAATGATGTCCAGAATGATGTCAGAACAAGCTGAGGCCAGTCTGAAGAAGGTTGTTATAAAGAGCAAACCAAAGAAGAAAACTGTGAAAAAGCCAGTCAGAATTGTCAGAAAAAAGGTCCAACTTGACACCACTTCTGAAGAATCAGAATCAGTAGAGGAGGAGTCAGAAGAGGAAGAGCAGTTTGTCTACAATCAGAATCCTCCGCGGCAGTTTGTGAAGATCGCTGCAGAACTCGAATCGATAAACAAACCCGTTCCAGTTGAGGATCCGATGCACGAGCAAATGAGAGAAATGACTCGGGCAATTAAGGACATTCAGGCCAAGAGCAAAGGCAAGCAGACCTATTCTGGTGAAGATTTCTACAACGACCTAGATGGGGATGACAACCTAAAAAATCTCCCTCGGAAATTCCTCAAGTTTGATAGAACAGGCAACCCAAAGGCTCATTTGGCCACATTCTATGCAGAGTGCGGCCGTTTCAGGAAAGACAACAGGTCATTATTCATTTGCTTTCCTCGCAGCCTAGAGGGAACAACGGCCAGTTGGTATGCAGACCACATTAACCCTATTGAACAACGAGAGTTCGATAAAGTCGTAAACCTTTTCATTGAGCGCTTCATGTTCAACATTAAGGCCTCACAAACTCTCAACCATCTATACATTTTGAAGCAAAATGAGAATGAAAGAGCTGGCGAATTCATCCACAAGTGGAGGAGCACCTGTAACAGAATGAAGGTTCCCATCCCAGAGGAACATGCCTTGCAAATTGTTTTGAACAACTTTGCCCAACCTCCGAGGAATCTCATTTCCACATCTCCAGCAAAATTATTTATCAAACTGATTGAGAGAGCCGAGTGGCTCGAGATAGGATTGGACAATGGCCTCTATGAAGGTTACACATTCGTCCGAGGTAACCCTGAGCAGAAGAAGAAGACACATGTTGCCTATTCTACAAAATTTTCAGGAAATGGCAGTGGCTCTAGCGGCAAGAAAAATAAGAGAAACCGCCAAAAGGACTTCGGGCACTCTAAACCTGAAAGAACCAATTCTGTAGCCCAAAAGGGAAAGTTTGTTAAGCCACAACCCATTCAATCAGCACCACAACCTAAAGTAAGGAAGCAAGAAAAACCAAAGCATAAGGGATGGAGTTATGATCGGGAATTCACAGCTCTAGAGCAGTCCCGCGAAGACATCCTGGAATATATGCTATCTAAAGGGATGATAAAACTCCCCAAGGTGGCAGATCCACCAGTGGCTATGGGAAAATGGACAGATAAATTCTGCAAGTTTCATCGGATTGTCGGACATGACACCGAACAATGTTTTGTTCTAAAAAACATCATCCAGGATTGTGTCGATAAAAATTTATTAATTGAGGATGAGGATGAGCAACAACCCGAGATTTTGTCCAAACCTTTCCCAAAACATTCAACTTCAGTAATTTCAGAATAGACAACCTTTCTCAAGAATAGCATTCAGCCATGTTCTAACCAGGACATTCAGGATCAACATCAGGTCCTAGTTCTATGTCAAGCATAGTCTTCTGCCAAGAGGGTGGATATTACTTCGTTTGTCAGCAACAACAAGTCAGTAAAAGAGCCAGCAAAGGTGACAACAGAGATTGCCAAGCTAATCCCCAGGATTCCGAAGCGCTTCATCAAAACAGCTTCGAAGAAGGGTGGAACTTCGGGATCAGTTCAGAAACCGATCACTGCTCTATCAAACATCTCTATCTTGGACTTAACCCATGCTTCTCCAGAACATCAGCAAGTGCTAGATGATCTGCTGCGCAAGATCAAGGTCAAACCTAGCACAACTCCGCAGCATATGACTCAGATCGTCAATCAAGCAATGACGATTGCACCAATAACATTTTCTGATGAGGATTTGCCAAAGCCTCATTCATTTCACAACAATGCTTTATACATAGTGGTGTAGACCAGGGGCATGACAGTCCCTCATGTGCTTGTTGACAGAGGCAGCAACCTCAATATCTGTCCAGAGATGATAGCTAGGGCCTTGAGCCTCAAGGATGATGAGTATACCTCGGATTCGATAACGATCTACGGTTTTGATAACCATGGGCAGACGACCAAGGGGAAAGTTTTCCTTGAAATTTTCATCAACTATTCAGTACATACAGTCCTGTTCAACGTGGTAAATGTGCCACCCACGTACAATCTTCTTTTGGGACGCACTTGGATCCACAATGCCTGTGACGCCCCAAACCCCGACCTTGTTAAAAACCTTTGGTTTTTGAAGAATTTTTTTTTTTTGAATGGATATACAGAGTGGAAAACACTAGCAGAAGTAAAGGAGGGAAACAGGGGCAAAGCAAAGGCCGCAAGTCTGAGCGAGCCACAGTGAGAAAACCAACCACAAGCTAAGTAAAATATTTTTCATTTCCACAATAGTTGCAATGATACAAAAATGAGACTGGGTACAAAAAGGGACAGTCTCACAAAAAGGAGAGGTACAACCCCTCAAACCCCAAAACCAGAAGAAGCCAGAATCTGCTGCAAAGTGTGGGTCTCAAGGCTCCTGTTGTGCGCCGTCGCATCACGCTGCGTCTACTCGTCACCTGTATCCCCATAAAACGGGGTCAGTACTCTTGCGAGTTGGTGTGACAAACCATCCATACATTATCATTTTTAAGGAAAAACAGAAGGTAAGCAACAAGCTACAAGTGTGCTAAGTACCAGACTATAACTAACATGATGGAACAGTTAGAAACATTTGAAATAAAGGTACAAGTACGTGTCAGGTAGGTGCCCGTGCTGCAAGACTGTAAACTACAAGTAAGTAACAGTGCAACTACTAAAGTAACAAAACAGAAGCTGACAACAGAAGTAGCAGCTAAAGTAGCAGAGTAGGAACCATCCAACAATGTGTAGCAATTAAAACAAAGTGTGTACTGCTCTAGAGTAACAACTACAGTAAGTCAGTCTGTTTGGTTAGTCTTTATGATCATCTTTTTACCTACTTCGGGTACACGAAGGAAAACCCTCGATTTCTGTGAGACATGCACCCGGCGTCTGTTATTCAATTTCTAATGTGGTAACCGGGGACGCTACAGAACGAGAAAACCGCCTGCGGGCGACACGCAACCAAGAGAAACCTTTTGCAGGGGTAAAGGATTGCAATCCGTACTACTGCAGTAGTAAAGGTCCCTGCAGAGGGCACCTTGACCTCCCTAACTCCGAGTGACTGGAGGTCAGAGGGCACATCGGTTCCTCTAAAGAACAAGTCGTAGTAACGACACGTCACTCAGGGCTGTACCATTCACCCTCTCCCTGGGTAACCAAATTGTGAATTGGGCGCGGCAGGTTTATCTTATTTAGGTTCAACTTCCGGTCGTACCTCCTCTCGAGGTAGTCACGCCTCGTGGTCCCCGCGGGGTACGCAACGAGGACTTGGCCTGCCCATCCACGTGCCCGGCCTCACACGGCCACCACGAGCACATCGCCTGTGAAGACGATAATATACCATTTTATTTTATGCTTAGGGCGACACGAATATGTGAGTACATTTTCACCAACCCGGCCATTGCCCGTAGACTCCACCCGAGTCTTTAGACCTCAATAGGTCAAAAGTGTCAAACCCTACAATAATTCCAGTTTCTTTCCAAGTGTAAGCTATGTCGAGGGTAAAGTACGCCTCTGGTGCAGTGTATATCTATCGATATACAAAAGGGTTTCAAACAGGAAGATGCTCGACAAGTGAGCTAGTGACGTACGTGTCCGGATGTGCCAACTTGCACTCACGAAACAGGACAACCGACTTAGGTGTAAATTCATCCAAAAACGCGTATCATAACGTGACAACATCTCGCGTGGCGAAGCCATCCACCAAGGATCCTCGCGAGTCCCACACTCACAAGTGTCAGGGGATAGAATTCAATATAATCCCATGCTAATGGGAATAACATTGGCATATCCAAATGTGCGGTCTGCACGTCTGGGGCACGAATGTGACTGAAACCAAAAAGGTTCGTAGAACCGGACAACCCTATGTGAGCGTGTGTCGCAACACCGCTTGCAAACCATCCACACTACCTCCCTTACAGGACTGCGGGGTACGAGCAACTGAAGCCTTCAACCGCGACATATGTTGTTTGTAAGAGACGCATACCACCTAAAAGGCTCGACATTTCCTAACGGCACGGAAGGGCAACCGTCGCCACGGATGAGTTCCCATGGAACTCCAAGGGGTCGCACCAACCATGCTGCTACCCGTAAAGGGTTCAAACCCCGGGTTAAAGCATTCCAAGGGGCTGCCCAACAAGGTGACAAGGTTACCAGGTGCCTTAGCACCCGGTGCCGTTGTCGCGCCAACGGGGAACCCAAAACCCGGAGGGGGCTGGACAAGTGGCTAGGCCACAGGGCCCCTACCACCCTTGGTCCTCGCCTAGCAACTGGCCAAGTGGGGCTGACAGCCATACTGGCCTCAGCCCGCATGCGCCAACCCGGGTGTGCCCGCACCTGGCTAAGCCTAGAGCGCCCTTAAGGGTGCTAGGCTTAGCCCGGGGCCCACCGAACCAAATCAAGGCCCTGAGCGAGGTTTGGCCAGCACCTGACCAGACCCAGCTGGGTCCCGAAAACCCCTGGCCTGAACCCAGCCATGGGTTCGGACCAGGGTGTTGGGCCTTAGCCCACACCCAGAGGGGTGCGGCAAACCCAACCACCTGGCTGGGTGGGGCAAGCCTAAGGCTCAGGCCTGGACCCTATTGGTCCAAGCCCAGCCGACAACCAGGGGAAGGGGCACCAGTTGAGCTGTCCCACCGGTACCCCTGGTCTGACCCAAGGGTGGGTCCAGACCAAAACACCCAGCGGGTGCACGCCAGCCCACAAGGGGCGCCATGGAGAGATGGTGGGGCGTCCACCCGAGTTAGGTGGCGCCACACCAAGGCGATGGTCTGGACAACAAGGGGTTCAGACCCAGCTCTACTACCCCAGCAACAGAGGTTGCTGGGGGTAGGCTACACCTGGTCTGACCCAGCCGTGGGTCCAGACCAGTCCCACAAAGGGGCTAGCGCACCACTTAGTGGTGCGCCCAGCACCCGACCCCCAGCTGCTTAGCAGCCAACCGGTTTAGAGGGGGGGGGGTGTCAGCTGCCTGCTACAGACCCTAGGTCTGTAGCATCTGGCTCAGCCCAGCCATGGGCTGATCCAGGCCGCACCCACCTGGCGCACCCACTAAGTGGTTGCGCCAAGGTGGTGGCCCGGGTGCCATGCGCACCAGGCCACCAACTTGCCAAAGGGCATTGGCCAGGGCAAACCACAAGGAAAGGGGCCTATACAGGCCCCTGGTTTGAGCCAAGTGGTGGCTCGAACCAGGGCTGTAGCCCTGGACCCTGCAGGTCAAACCTCTAACCCAGACCCCCGGGTGCTAAGGCACCCGGGTGGTGCGCTTTGGCTAACCGAGGAAGATAGAACAAAAAAAAGGGGGGGGGGGGATGTGTGTGTGTGCGGTTTCACCTAGGGTGGGCGTACCCGTGGTGGGCTCACCCCTAGGTGGGTTCACCTCGGGTAGGTCTGGGCCCAGGGTGGCCCAGACCACCCAAGCTAACCATGGGCTGCAGCACCAGTTGCAGCCAGCCCATCCATAAAGGAAGAGCCGGACTGACCAACTCGGGTCAGTCCGGGACTCGTCCCAAGGCCTGCAACGGCCCAGCCCACCACTTGTGGGCTCAGTAAGGTCCTCACACGATCTGGGCTGGCCGAGCAAAGGCTCAGCCCAGCACCAGCCCCATGGGGGGGGGGGGGGGTGTTCTAACATCACAACAAAAACAAGCATACAAAAAAAAAATGAAGAAGGATGGAGAGGCTCACCTTGTGCTAGGTTGACCCAGCTGAGTAGCAGCACGAAGGGAGAAGGAGGGAGTGTAGAAGAGGAAGAAGGAGAAGAGTGGAAGGAGAGAGAGGGTGTCGACCCTCTCTCTCTTCCCTTCCCTTGCTTAAAAAGGGGGGGGGGGGGAAGATGAGTGGTGGGGAGTGAAGGAGGGGAGATGGGTGGTCTCCCCCTCCCATGCCCCACCCTAGACAACAAAGACCTATGTGGGGGTGTAAGGTACTTGGTACCTTCCAACCACTCCCCTTAATCAAAGGGGAGTGGTTGTCCTTGACCTCTCAAGGTCAAGGTCAAACCACAAAAATCGCCCCTCCCATTCTCTCTTTTTTTTTTTTTTTTTGAAAAGGGGTTAAGGGCTACCCCCTAAGGGGCGCCCAGCCTATTCCCCAAAACGTGGGCTGAGCTCACCCACCTTTAAAAATGCCTTTTCAAGGCCTCTTGTTGAAAACTTTTCAACTTTTCAAAATCTCCATTTTGAAAAGTGGTTTTTTGTAAATATGCTTTTTCATAAGCCGTTAAAAGGAGACATGGGCTGAGGTGGAGCCCATGCCAAACTTTTCTAAATTCACAAACCTACCCCTTGTAAAAACGTTTTCAAAAACCCTCTTCTAGGTTTTGAGGATTTTGCACTTTACCTCATTTCTTTCCTTTTGTAAAATCTCAATATAGTAAGTACTAAAAAGAACTAATCTAAACTAATTTAAAAATCAAGATTTTAAATTACATTTTGTAAATTAAGGTTTAAGCTTTCATAAAGTATATTTAATTTCTCAACTACGGTGAAATTGGGCCTCGGTATGACTCATAATTACCGATATACCCCTATCTCGCCAAAATCCATGAAATAACGAGATATTGCTCTCGTTTAAACCCCAAATCCGGAGCGAACTCATGTGAACACAATATACATATAATCTACAAATATTGAGGTTGGATCCATTGCGGTTTGCCCCGAATCGCCTCGTAGAGCAAATCTACGCGAGTCAGAACCTCAGAAAGCGATAATTGCTAAATTTACGAGTATTGCTCGTGCTGGAACAAGGAATTTTCCAATAATGAAGTATATCTCATTTAAAATTCTTCAGAAAAACAGTGGGGCTTACATCCTTCCCTCCTAAAAAGGGATTTCGTCTGCGAAATCACGAATACTAGGCCATAAAAAGGTCAGGGTATTTCTCCCTCATACTGGCCTTTGGCTCCCATGTGCATTCTTCGATGCCTTGGTGTTGCCACCGTACCTTAACCAGTGGAATGGTCTTGGTACGCAGAACTTGATCGCGACGATCGACGATCTCAACAGGTCTCTCGGTCACAGTTAAGTCCTCTTGAACTTCGACATCTTCGTATCGGATGACGTGCGATGGGTCTGGAATATACTTCCTCAGCATCGACACGTGAAAAACATTATGAATTTGAGCATACTGTTGCGGTAGCTCAATTCGATAGGATGCTCCACCGATCCTCTCGAGGATCCTGAACGGCCCAACGTATCTAGGACTCAACTTTCCTTTCTTTCCGAAACGAAAGACACTCTTCGTCGGGGATACTTTCACAAAAATCATGTCATCGACATCAAACTGTAGCCCTCGCCGCCTCTTATCGGCGTAACTCTTCTGTCTGTCCTGGGCTGCCTTTAGACGCTCTCGAATCTTCTGCACTTGCTGAGTGTAGTGCTGAAGAACAATCAGCGACTCACTGGATCGATCGCTGATATTGTCCCAATATGACGGTGATCGGCAGAGTCTCCCATACAAATCCTCGTACGGAGCCATACCGATACTAGCGTGATAACTATTGTTGTAGGCAAACTCGACCAAACATAAGTGTGAATCCCAATCACCTTTCCAGTCGAGCATACAATCCCGCAACATATCTTCAAGCGTCTGAATCTTCCTCTCCGACTGGCCATCAGTCTGAGGGTGAAAAGCGGTACTGAACTTCAGCTTTGTTCCCAAAGCTGACTGTAATTGTCCCCACAATCGCGACGTGAATCTGGGATCACGATCCGAAATGATAGATGTAGGTACGCCATGTAACCGTACAATCTCTCGGATATACAAGTCTGCTAAGCTCTCAAGCGGCTGACTGATTCGGATAGGTAAGAAGTGAGCAGACTTGGTGAGTCTGTCCACAATCACCCATATCGCATCGTGCTTTCGCCTGGTTCGCGGTAAACCTACCACAAAATCCATCGTGATATCCTCCCATAGCACGCATGGCCTCAGTCTGCCTGCCCACAACCTCAGCTAGGTTGCTCATAGTGTCCATGATACGATCGCAACGCTCGCGACAAGCCATCTTGTGCAAAAAGAAAATATGTGTAAGCGATGAGACAAGTCAAAGCATAACTTCATTACTTAAAAAGCAGATGCATACATATCTTCAGTACAAGCCAAAATTACCCTCTATAACAGGGTTACCATACATAAACCTCCGAAACAAAAGCAAAAACAAGCAAGTCTACAAAATGAACACTGACTTAGTGTTCCAACACACATGTTCACATATGAACAGCACAATCACCGCTGCCTACGAGTGTAGTAGTTGCGGTAGGTGTTCCGATTCCCGTATCGTCTCTGCATCGGACGAGGAGGAGAAGAAGGTGTGTACTCCGGAGAAACCGATCGAGAGTAGGAAGCTGGCGTATACTCAGGAGAACCTGGTGCAACCCATGCACCTCCTACTGGGTCAACTGCTGATTGTGCCTGACCGCCCTCAGAAGCCTCGTTCTCTTCGATCTCAGCGTTACCCACTATGAGTTTGTCGCCCAACTTGCGCTGACACTCGATCTCAATATGCCCCCTAAAGCCACAATAGGGGCATATGCTCAAGGCACGAGGACAAATCTGTCCTGTGTGATACTGGTCGCATCTCCCACAATGAGGTGCCGGATGTGCAAGTATCCGGGCACTCTGCACAATTTGCTGAACTGCTTGATCGAGGGCCTCTGTGCCTCGAATCAAGTCGATAAGAGCTCTGAGCATTCGCTCATTTCTCGAATCAGCAGGCATCTAACAAGTTATGCAACCAATCAAGCATGCAAGGCTAAATACAGTAGAAAATTGTTAAGAAACAATGAAAGCAATCATTTAGAACATACTTACAGTGCGATGGACGATGCACGCAGAAGTCTTGGACCACACTTATGAACAGCAGCTCTGATACCAATCTCTGTGACGCCCCAAACCCCAACCTTGTTAAAAACCTTTGGTTTTTGAGGAATTTTTTTTTTTGAATGGATATACAGAGTGGAAAACACTAGCGGAAGTAAAGGAGGAAAACAGGGGCAAAGCAAAGGCCGCAAGTCTGAGCGAGCCACAGTGAGAAAACCAACCACAAGCTAAGTAAAATATTTTTCATTTCCACAATAGTTGCAATGATACAAAAACGAGACTGGGTACAAAAAGCGACAGTCTCACAAAAAGGAGAGGTACAACCCCTCAAACCCCAAAACCAGAAGAAGCCAGAATCTGCTGCAAAGTGTGGGTCTCAAGGCTCCTATTGTGCGCCGTCGCATCGCGCTGCGTCTACTCGTCACCTGTATCCCCATAAAACGGGGTCAGTACTCTTGCGAGTTGGTGAGACAAACCATCCATACATTATCATTTTTAATGAAAAACAGAAGGTAAGCAACAAGCTACAAGTGTGCTAAGTACCAGACTATAACTAACATGATGGAACAGTTAGAAACATTTGAAATAAAGGTACAAGTGCGTGTCAGGTAGGTGCCCGTGCTGCAAGACTGTAAACTACAAGTAAGTAATAGTGCAACTACTAAAGTAACAAAACAGAAGCTGACAACAAAAGTAGCAGCTAAAGTAGCAGAGTAGGAACTATCCAACAGTGTGTAGCAACTAAAACAAAGTGTGTACTGCTCTAGAGTAACAACTACAGTAAGTCAGTCTGTATGGTTAGTCTTTATGTTCATCTTTTTACCTCCTTCGGGTACACGAAGGAAAACCCTCGAGTTCTGTGAGACATGCACCCGACGTCTATTATTCAATTTCTAATGTGGTAACCGGGGACGCTACAGAACGAGAAAATCGCCTGCGGGCGACACGCAGCCAGGAGAAACCTTTCGAAGGGGTAAAGGATTGCAATTCGTACTACTGCAGTAGTAAAGGTCCCTGCAGAAGGCACCTTGACCTCCCTAACTCCGAGTGACTGGAGGTCAGAGGTCACATCGGCTCCTCTAAAGAACAAGTCGTAGTAACGACACGTCACTCGGGGCTGTACCATTCACCCTCTCCCTGGATGACCAAATTGTGAATGGGCGCCGCAGGTTTATCTTATTTAGGCTCAACTTCCAGTTGTACCTACACTCGAGGTAGTCATGCCTCGTGGTCCCCGTGGGGTATGCAACGAGGACTTGGCCTTCCCATCCACGTGCCCGGCCTGACACGGCCACCACGAGCACATCGCCTGTGAAGATGATAATATACCATTTTATTTTATGCCTAGGATGACACGAACATGTGAGTACATTTTCACCAACCCGGCCATTGCCCGTAGACTCCACCTGAGTCTCTAGACCTCAATAGGTCAAAAGTGTCAAACCCTACAATAATTCCAGTTTCTTTCCAAGTGTAAGCTATTTTGAGGGTAAAGCACGCCTCTGGTGCAGTGTATATCTATCGATATACAAGAGGGTTCCAAACAGGAAGATGCTCGACAAGTGAGCTAGTGACGTACGTGTCTGGATGTGCCAACTTGCACTCACGAAACAGGACAACCCACTTAGGTGTAAATTCATCCAAAACCACGTATCATAACGTGACAACATCTCGCGTGGCGAAGCCATCCGCCAGGGATCCTCGCGAGTCCCATACTCACAAGTGTCAGGGGATAGAATTCAATATAATCCCATGCTAATGGGAATAACATTGGCATATCCAAATGTGCGGTCTGCACGTCTTGGGCACGAATGTGACCGAAACCAAAAAGGTCCGTAGAACCGGACAACCCTATGCGAGCATGTGTCACAACACCGCTTGCAAACCATCTGCACTACGTCCCTTACGGGACTGTGGGGTACGAGCAACTGAAGCCTTCAACCACGACATATGTTGTTTGTAAGAGACGCATACCACCTAAAAGGCTCAACATTTCCTAACGGCACGGAAGGGCAACCGTCGCCACGGATGAGTTCCCATGGAACTCCAAGGGGTCGCACCAACCATGCGGCTACCCGTAAAGGGTTCAAACCCCGGGTTAAAGCATTCCAAGGGGCTGCCCAACAAGGTGACAAGGTTACCGGGTGCCTTAGCACCCGGTGCCGTTGTCGCGCCAACGAGGAACCCAAAACCCGGAAGGGGCTGGACAAGTGGCTAGGCCACGGGGTCCCTACCACCCTTGGTCCCCGCCTAGCAACTGGCCAAGTGGGGCTGACAGCCATACTGGCCTCAGCCCGCACGTGCCAACCCGGGTGTGCCCGAACCCGGCTAAGCCTAGAGCACCCTTAAGGGTGCTAGGCTTAGCCCGGGGCCCACCGAACCAAATCAAGGCCCCAAGCGAGGTCTGGCCAGCACCTGACCAGACCCAGCTGGGTCCTGAAAACCCCTGGCCTGAACCCAGCCATGGGTTCGGACCAGGGTGTTGGGCCTTAGCCCACACCTAGAGGGGTGCGGCTAACCCAACCACCCGGCTGGGTTGGGCAAGCCTAAGGCTCAGGCCTGGACCCTATTGGTCCAAGCCCAGCCGACAACCAGGGGCAGGGGCACCAGTTGAGGTGTCCCACTGGCACCCCTGGTCTGACCCAAGGGTGGGTCCAGACCAAAACACCCAGCGGGTGCACGCCAGCCAACAAGGGGCGCCAAGGAGAGATGGTGGGGCGTCCACCCGAGTTAGGTGGCGCCACACCAAGGCGATGGTCTGGACCACAAGGGGTCCAGACCCAACTCTACTACCCCAGCAACAGAGGTTGCTGGGGGTAGGGTACGCCTGATCTGACCCAGCCGTGGGTCCAGACTAGGCCCACAAAGGGGCCAGCGCACCACTTAGTGGTGCGCCCAGCACCAAACCCCGGGTGCTCTAAGCACCTGGCCCCCAGCTGCTTAGCAGCCAACCGGTCCAGGGGGGGGGTGTCAGCTGCCTGCTACATACCCTAGGTCTGTAGCATCTGGCTCAGCCCAGCCATGGGCTGAGCCAGGCCGCACCCACCTGGCGCACCCACTAAGTGGTTGCGCCAAGGTGGTGGCCCGGGTGCCATGCGCACCAGGCCACCGGCTTGCCAAAGGGCATTGGCCAGGGCAAACCACAAGGAAAGGGGCCCATACAGGCCCCTGGTTCGAGCCAAGTGGTGGCTCGAACCAGGGCTGTAGCCCTGGACCCTGCAGGTCAAACCTCTAACCCAGACCCCCGGGTGCTAAGGCACCCGGGTGGTGCGCTTGGGCTAACCGAGGAAGATAGAACAAAAAAAAAGGGGGGGGGGGTGATGTGTGTGTGTGCGGTTTCACCCATGGTGGGCGTACCCGTGGTGGGCTCACCACTGGGTGGGTTCACCTCGGTTTGGTCTGGGCCCAGGGTGGCCCAGACCACCCAAGCTAACCGTGGGCTGCAGCACCAGCTGCAGCCAGCCCATCCATAAAGGAAGAGCCGGACTGACCAACTCGGGTCAGTTCGGGACTCGTCCCAAGGCCTGCAACGGCCCAGCCCACCACTTGTGGGCTCAGTAAGGTCCTCACACGACCTGGGCTGGCCGAGCAAAGGCTCAGCCCAGCACCAGCCCCATGGGGGGGGGGGGGGGGGGCGTTCTAACATCACAACAAAAACAAGCATACAAAAAAAAACGAAGAAGGATGGAGAGGCTCGCCTTGTCACTACAACAAAGCAGAAGATTAGCAACGACCACATTCCGTCGCTAATTCGTCGCTAACATGGTTAGCGATGGATTAGCGACAACGAGGCGACAGTATGCTTACGTCGCGAATATTTCGACGCTAACTGGCGACGGAATTATTTCGTCGCCAGGTCCGTCGCTAATTGCGACGGAATAACGAGCGCTATATTCCGTCGCCAATCCGCCGATACTAAACGGCGACCACGGCTTGGCGACGGATTTACTTCCGTCGCTAGATTAATATAAATAGCGACGGATGGTTCCGTCGCAAACACGAAAAAAAATTAAAAAAAATTTATTTGAAAATTAAATACCGAGCAATTTCTATTTCCTGTACAATTTATATTTCCTGTAAATAAAAAACAAACCACACAAAAAATTTCATATAACAAGAATCTACAACAATTAATCGTTCCACCTTCAAATTAAGAAGTTTAATTATTTATAATTCAACAATTACAATTAGGAAACATAAAAAAAATAGAACTTCTTCAACACAGTCCTCTAATCATCGCCAAGATTTTGTGCGTCTTCTTGTTCATTGTCTTTATCTGTCCCTTCAGCTCCACTACGCTGATTATCGCTAGCAGCCTACACAAGAAAAGAACAGTCAGTATTGATAAACAAAATATAATGAAATAAATTACACACTATATGTGATTCTATCATGTGCTCATGTGTGATCTAAGGCAATAAAAAAACTCTATATGTGATTCTATCATGCTCATATGTGCTCTAAGGCAGACAAAAAGTTATATATATATGTGATTCTATCATGCTCATATGTGTGCTAAGGCAGTCAAAAAATTGAATATGTGATTATAGCATGTTCATATGTGTTCTAAGGCATCTAGAAAAACTCTATATGTGATTCTACCATGCTCAGATGTGCTTTAAGGCAGGCAAAAAACTATATATGTGATTTGATCATGCTCGTATGTGTGCTAAGGCAGTAAAAAAATTGAATATGTGAATATAGCATGCTCATATGTGCTCTAAGGCAGGCAAAGCAAAAAATTTTATATGTGATTCTATCATAAATGATATATAACATGTTCATATGTGTTCTAAGGCAGTAAAAAAACTCTATATGTTATTATAGCATGCTCATATGTGTGCTAAGGCAGTCAAAAAACTGAATATGTGATTATAATATGCTCATATGTGTTCTTAAGGAGTCAAAAAACTGAATATGTGATTATAGCATGCTCATATGTGTTCTAATGCAGTAAAAAAAACTTTATATGTGATTCTATCATGCTCATATGTGTTCTTAGGCAAGCAAAAAAACTTTATATGTGATTATAGCATGCTCATATGTGCTCTAATGCAATAAAAAAACTCTATATGTTATTATAGCATGCTCATATGTGCTCTAAGGCAGTCAAAAAACTGAATATGTGATTATAACATGCTCATATGTGTTTTTAGGCAGGCAAAAAGTTATATATGTGATTCGATTATGCTCATATGTGTTCTAAGGCAGACAAAAAACTGAATATGTGATTATACCTGAGAGGGACCTGGAATCGAAGATCCCCTATCCTGAACAGCGGCCTTGATCTCATTTCGGAGAAAGGGGGCGACGGTGTATTGGAAGTAGTTATTCAGTGATTCATTAATGATCTCGCGTACATCATCACTGGAAAGAATAGTCGGCTGCTTGGAGCTTATGTCGGCGCAAGAAGTCGGTGAGCCGTAACTGGAAGAACCAATAACTGGTAAAGTGTTCATATTACTCCCAAACCCGAACACGCGACCTTTTTTGGGTTCACCTGCTGCAGTCACCCATGCTGTAGGATCAAATGATGGATGTTGAGTAGCGTCATCGCCATATCGCTCTACCATCTGTTGCTCATATGCCTCCTACAAAATAATGTTTAAAGTATTCATTAATAATTAATGATAACATTATGATAACTTGCATATATATTGCAATGATTATTAATAGAATTAATACATACCGTTGTCGTTCTCGCCTTCTCTGATACGAAGACTCTCGTGGTCTTCCGTTTATGTGTTTCTACAAACACATCTTTATATGGTACACTGCCTCCTTTTTCTGCTTCCTGCGAAGTTAAATGACAAAAGATTTAGTACACAAGTTTGCAACAATACTCATAAAATTAATATTATATATTGATGAGTTACCATTTTCTTTAAGTGGCTCCCAAATGTCTTAGATCCACCTGTGTGTAGATGGGCTTCGGGCATCTTCGATCGATTTTTTGCAGCCTTCGCAGAGCGATTTCTAAATGCATCTCCCACCCACTTATCGCACATTTCATCCCAGTAATCTCTCCTGATAGTAATAGGACCATGGCCCTTCCACAGTAATGGATCATCTACTACGCCAGATGCTTTTTTTGCTGCAGTCTTCATAGTGTGCAGCATGTCTGCAAATCGATTAGCAGCCACCTTCTGCCACACCTTCCTTGCATCATTTTCTTCCACCGTAGTTGCGAAGCGATTCGAAGCCTACAAATATTTTCAGTCATTCTGTAGACATTGCTTAAATAAATTAACTATGAAACACATTAACTATGAGGAACAACTGTATACCACGAATGAGGACCACAAACTGTCTAACACCTCCTTTGGGTACTCTTTCCATTGAGCAACTGGTCCTGGTAGATGTTGAAGAAGTGAATTCCTAATCTCTCATACTACTTCTTGTGGCTCAAACCTTGTGCTGCACATGAATTGTTACACAGTAAATATCAATATAAAATATTTAAAAAATATGCAATAATTGAAAACAAAATACTTACGGTCGATTATCGATATACACTATTCGAATGAGTCTTCTTGTGCCAGCCTGAGAAGACCCTGTTTCCTGTGTTGGCTCTTGACTTGTGTGATCAACTGGTGTAGGTGGGTTGTGTACAGGCGCAACATCATCTGTAAAAAAATACATTAGAAATTCTCAGAATGCGCATTTGAACTAATCAAGCATCCAATTAGTTATATGATATACCTATCACAGGAGCCCATGAAGATAAAGGCTGAGCCTGGCTACTACTGGATGAGCGACCACTATAACCTCCACGAACCATATTCTAACAAATAACATATGTCATACAATACATTCAAATAATTCACATCAAGTATTACAATGCATTCAAGTCATTCACATCAAGCATTGCAATGCATTCAAATAATTCAAATCATTCACATCAAGTATTGCACTAATTCAAATCATTCGTTGCAATCTACAATCGCTGCAATCTAGGAGTGATAGGAAAGTAGCAGAGCGACTTGTATGAAACTTTCTTTGATCTCGTGCTACCATTGCCTCTTGTCTTTGGATTGAACCGAGGATGCCCACATGACGGGCATGATATGTCGTTTTCCTGCTCCTTGAAATACAACATGCAGTGATTTGGACAAACATCAATCTTTTTGTAACCCATACCTAGAGCGTTGACCATAACTTTCGCACGATAGAAATTTTGTGGCAATTTCTCATCTTTAGGCAACATACTCTTCACAATCATGCACAAACGGTCAAAACATGATTGACTCAAATTATACTCGGACTTCAAATTCATTAGTTGAAGAACTGCAGACAAGATAGTGTGACTCTCACAACCGTTCCAAAGTGGCTCATCAGCATCTCTAAGTAAATCATAAAATCTACTAGCTGCATCGTTTGGTGATTCTTCATCTATGGCAGTTCTTACATCACTAGAACTCATAGCAGAACCCAGTTCTGTTCCTGCGGCATCAAATATCAAATTCGTATATGGATTATCGTGCACCACATTCACCCGTGCATCAAAATCGTTTCTAAATTCTTCTCCATGAAACGTCTAGTTCTGATAATCACTCACAAAACCCTTTCTGTATAGGTGATGTCTAACGCCATGAGGTTCTACAAATAGATTATTCTTACAAATCTTGCAGGGACACCTAATCCGACCTGTGGGATCTACTGTACTGACACTTGCTGTTGCAAATTCAATAAAACTGTCAACACCATCCATATATTCATGCGATAACTCATTGTCCACTATCCTACGGTACATCCATTCACGGTTTGCAGTCATTTTGTCGTATGATGTTGCGAATAGTATCCTAACCAGTTAAAAGAGAACCATCAGAATGCTATGATGAAGAAAATATCAAATTTATCATGCAATATATGATGTCATACAATCACAAGAATTATGATGCATGCATTGATAGCTTAATATTTTCATGTGCAAACTATTCATGACACGATACATTCATTTGAAGCATGCTTTCAGTATACAATTTCACATGGTAGACATAATCAAATTGAAAGTAACTACATGTAAGCATGGATACAATCACATCAAACATTGCAATACATCGAAATAATTCATATCAAACAAATCTCAAACATGTACCTGCAACAAACACACTTCAATATCCCACTAACTACTACCATGCCTAGCATGGACTCCGTACTCCAAAAATAAGAACACTTCCATATTCATACATTAAAATCATGCTCATCATGATCTCCGAACTCCAACAAAGCAGTCCTAGATATCAACAACTAAGTGAGTGTGTGAACAATAAAGTGTTACATTCAATAAATTAAATAACATGTGATGCGCTTGCATCACTTACTCACCACGGGTATTTACCCGATTTGCATTGTTTTTGTCACTTACTTACCACGGGTGGCGGGGCACAAGCGAGTTCCGTTGAGAAATCTGCACAAAAAAAATGATGTTTTAAAATGAAGTCACCATGAAAAAAAACTCACTCTAAACAAATGATTTATAAAGGTAACTATTTAGTTACAGGAGGTGAATCAAATACCATGAAAAAAAATGGTATCTCACTCTAAACAAATGATTTATAAAGGTAACTATTTAGTTACAGGAGGTTCATAGATTTTGAAAACATTCATAAACATGATTTGCGAATGTCGTATTATATTTGCGAACGTACGTTGAAAAAACTAGTTAAAAGAGATTCACATATTTTAGGTGAAATTTGCAAAAATGATTTGCGACAATCATATCATATTTGCATACATACGATAAGAAATATAGTTAAAAGAGGTTTGCAGATTTTTGATGACATTCACAAACATGATTTGCGACAATCGTACCATATTTACAGTCGTACCTCAAGAGTGTTTATTTAAAAAAGGTTCACATTTAGAACGACATTCACAAAAATGATTTGCGACGATCATACCATATTGGTGGACATACATTTTGGAGTATATGTTAACACATTTTGGGTGATGCAAAAAACTATTTGGGAAGGTCATACCATATTTTCGAGCATACGTCAAGAGTGCTTAATTAAAGAAGGTTTACATATTTTGTGTAATGTTCACAAAAATAATTTACGATAATCATACTATATTTAATTGCAGAACAAAAATATCTTTAAAAAGTCGAGAATAAGAGGATTTTTGCAAATTGTTAAAACATTTCAGAGAGAATGCACCATTTTGAAACACTTTATTGACCCCCGGACAAGGCAGGGGGTTGACCCCCTGCCGGACATCAAAAGGGGTTGACTTCCTGCCGGACACGGCAGGGGGTTGACCCTTGGCCGGACACGGCAGGGGGTCGACCCCGGCCGGACACGGCAGGGGGTTGACCCCTGGCCGGACACGGCAGGGGGTCGACCCCGGCCGGACACGGCAGGGGGTTGACCCCCTGCCGGACATCAAAAGGGGTTGACCACCTGTCGGACACGGCGGGGGGTCGACCCCCGGCCGGACATGGCGGGGGGTCGACCCCCCCCCCCGGCCGGACACGGCAGGGGGTCGACCTCCTACCAGGGTTGACCCCCGGTCGGACACGGCAGGGGATCGACCCCCTACCGGGGTCGACCGCCTGGCGAAGTCGACCCCCTGCCGGAAAACGCAGGGGGTCGACCCCCAATCCATTTAATAGTGAAATACCTGCGGTTGCTCCGGGCAGCGGCGGCAGCAGCGGAAGGTTGACGGAGATCGACTTCCAGCGAACGGTGGGGGCCGGCAGAGAGGTCGACGGGATGTATAGGGCGGCCGAAGGAAGAGGGCGGCAGGAGGGAGAGGGCGGCGAGCGGGAGCAGCGAAAGGAGAAAGGAAAAAGAGGGCTGGGATTAGGGGTAATGCGACATTTAGCGACGGATTAATTCCGCCGCTAAGCCATCGTAATTCAAAAAACGAAAAGGCGACAGAAAATATTCCGTCGCCTAGGCCGTCGCTATGTTGCGACGGAATTTTAGCCGTCGCAATTCCGTCGCTAACTGCTGTATTTATTGCGACAAAATATTCTCTTGCACAATCCGTCGCTACTTAGCGACGGATTTTGCGAGGGAATATAATATGTCGCTAGTTTCATAAAATTCTACAAATATAGCGACAGATTCATTTCTCTCGTTAATCCGTCGCTAAGTAGCGACGATATAACTCCGTCGCTAAATTTCGTCGCTAATCAACTGTTTTTTTGTAGTGTGTGCTAGGTTGGCCCAGCTGAGTAGCAGCACCAAGGGGGAAGGAGGGAGTGTAGAAGAGGAAGAAGGAGAAGAGTGGAAGGAGAGAGAGGGTGTTGACCCTCTCTCTCTTTCCTTCCCTTGCTTAAAAAGGGGGGGGGGGGGGAAGATGAGTGGTGGGGAGTGAAGGAGGGGAGATGGGTGGTCTCCCCCTCCCACGCCCCACCCTAGAAAAAAAGGACCTATGGGGGGGGGGGGGGTTGTAAGGTACTTGGTACCTTCCAACCACTCCCCTTAATCAAAGGGGAGTGGTTGGCCTTGACCTCTCAAGGTCAAACCACAAAAATCGCCCCTCCCATTCTCTCTTTTTTTTTTTTTTTTTGAAAAGGGGGTAAGGGCTACCCCCTAAGGGGCGCCCAACCTATTCCCCAAAACGTGGGCTGAGCTCACCCACCTTTAAAAATGCCTTTTCAAGGCCTCTTGTTGAAAACTTTTCCAACTTTTCAAAATCTCCATTTTGAAAAGTGGTTTTTTGTAAATATGCTTTTTCATAAGCCTTTAAAAGGAGACATGGGCTGAGGTGGAGCCCATGCCAAACTTTTCTAAATTCACAAACCTACCCCTTGTAAAAACGTTTTCAAAAACCCTCTTCTAGGTTTTGAGGATTTTGCACTTTACCTCATTTCTTTCCTTTTGTAAAATCTCAATATAGTAAGTATTAAAAAGAACTAATCTAAACTAATTTAAAAATCAAGATTTTAAATTACATTTTGTAAATTAAGGTTTAAGCTTTCATAAAGTATATTTAATTTCTCAATTACGGCGAAATTGGGCCTCGGTATGACTCATAATTACCGATATACCCCTATCTCGCCAAAATCCATGAAATAACGAGATATTGCTCTCGTTTAAACCCCAAATCCAGAGCGAACTCATGTGAACACAATATATATATATATAATCTACAAATATTGAGGTTGGATCCGTCGCGGTTTGCCCCGAATCGCCTCGTAGAGCAAATCTACGCGAGTCAGAACCTCAGAAAGCGATAATTGCTAAATTTACGAGTATTGCTCGTGCTGGAACAAGGAATTTTCCAATAATGAAGTATATCTCATTTAAAATTCTTCAGAAAAACAGTGGGGCTTACAATGCCAACGCCATTCCTTCAACTCTGCATCAGTACATCAAGTGGTCGAAAAAAAGCATGATTACCACAGTTCTAGGAGAAGATCCAGAGGAATGACTCCCGCAACCGATGATTCCTCGTCCCAGTTTCACTGCCGACATCCCAAGCATTCGGGAGGTCAATGAGATTAATTTGAGTGAAAGTTTGGATATGCTGAAGCTGAAAGAAGTCCAACCAACAGAGAATGTCACCGCAGTGGTATAGTGACAGAGACCTTATTTCTATAAGATTGGAGAACGCCTCAGTTGCACTTCTTTCAAGGATCACCCTATTTTCCCTCAGTTCTCGAAAACCAAGAAGAGATTTGATTTACTGATGAAGCATGGCTATCAGCCCTTCAGAGGCCTTGGTAAAAACAAGGACGGCATGATAGAGCCAATCGTCCCCACTCTGCATGTTGAGGGTACATGCTTGGGTTTTACCGGTTAGTCATCAGCCAGAAAAACCACCTTCATCAAAGGAGCAGAATGAAGACAATGCCTTTGCTTTCTGTTTTCTTTTCCTGTTGTCATCTTGTAGGGGCTAGTCCACCCCAGTTTTTCCTTTCTTCATCAACAATCATCTGTAAATATCAAAGTTATTCAACCAATGAAAATTTTGTTTCCTCTTCTCATCTTGGCGTACACGATTCTTTGCTTATATCTTTGTCTATGTCATCATTCTTTGTTTCTGTACAAAAGGCTATTTTTGAAATATCCTACATTTTTCTTAAAAACCTTCTTTGCGCTTTTCAAGATTGCTGAAATCATGGCTCCTAAATTGCTCAAAAGTCTCGTTATCAATTCCAATTTTTCTCAAAATAAATCCAAACCGGCCAGAATCTGCAAGGCAAAGGCAGGGGCAGAGGTCAGCAAAGTGGCAGGGCAGGTCGAAGAATTAGCAGAATTCGATTCAGCAATACAAGAATTACCAGAATTTGCCAGCATTCAGAAGCAGGACGAACCATTGCCGTTGGTTCAAGATCCGACAGAGGATGTCAATATCGGTTCAGAAGATGACCCGAAAATCCTCAAAATTGGTTACAACTTAAGTTCAGATGAGAAGAAAAGGCTCATCCATTTCCTCAAACAACACCACAAATTCTTTGCTTGGACTTATGAGGATGTGCCATGCTTAGATCCCAAGCTGGTTGAGCATCGTCTTGTGCTGAAGTTGGATGTCAAGCCAATCAAGCAGAAATTAAGGAAAATGGATCCCTGAGTAGCACCGCAAGTTAAAGAAGGACTTGAGGAGCTGCTGAAGGCAGGGTTCATCTGGACTATTGATTACCCAGACTAGTTGGTAAACATCGTAGCAATTCCCAAAAAGAATGGCAAGGTCCGAATTTGTATTGATTTCAGGGATCTCAACAAGGTCACTCCAAAGGATGAATATCCACTTCCCAACATTGATTTTTTGATCGATAGCACTGTGGGCCATGCCATGTTTTCTTTATGGATGGATACTCAGGCTATAATCAGATCAAACTGGCCGTTCATGATCAGTCAAAAACTTCTTTTACCACGCCTTGGGGTACATTTTGCTATACAGTCATGTCGTTTGGACTCAAAAATGCTGGGGCAACCTATCAGAGAGCGATGGCAGTTATTTTTCATGACCCGATGCACAAGAACATGGATGCCTATGTGGACGACATCCTGGTCAAATCCAAAGAAGGAGAGGATCATCTTGATGCTCTCGGCCAAGTCTTTGAAAGACTTATCCTCTATAAGATGAGACTCAATCCGCAGAAATGTGTCTTCGGAGTAGAATCGGGCAAACTGCTTGGATTTATGATCAGCAAGAAAGGCATAGAGGTAGATCCTGCCAAGGTGAAGGCAATCATTAATATGCCGCCTCCCACCAATCTAAAAGATCTGCGAAGCCTTCAGGGGCGCATTCAGTCTATTCGGCGCTTCATCTCCAATTTGGCCATAAGATGCGAGCCCTTCAATCACTTATTGAGAAAAGAAGTGAAATTTGAGTGGGGACCGAAATGTCAGCTCTTATTTGAGCGCATCAAGCAGTATCTCCTCAATCCACCGGTTATGAAACCACCAGAACTTGGAAAACCACTTCTCTTGTATATTTCCGTCAACCAAAATGCTGTTGGCGAATTTCTTGCGTAGTATGAGGAAGGCAGCCGGATAGAGCATGCCATCTACTACATAAGCAAGACCTTCATCGATTATGAGAAAAGATACTCGTAGATGGAAAAGACATGTCTAGCCTTGGTATGGATGTGTCAGAAGCTGAGACATTATCTCTTGGCGTCAGAAACCAAAATCTTGTCGAGGCTCAATCCTCTCAAGTACATCCTTGAGCAGCCTTTTCTTACTGGACAGATTGCGAAATGGCAAGTCCTTCTGATGCAATACGACTTGGAGTATGTTTCTCAGAAGTCAGTCAAGGGTCAGTCCATCGCAGATCAGTTGGCAGATTTCCCGTTGGTAGAAGAGATCAAGGCGGAAGACGATTTTTCTGATGATCGCATCTGTAGCATTCAGGAGTCCCCAGTTTGGACCCTTTTCTTTGATGGAGCTAGAAATATGTCTGGTATAGGGATTGGGATCATGTTGATCACTCTCGAAAAGGAGATGATCCCCTATTCCCTCAAAGTCAACTTTCAATGTACTTACAACATGGCCAAGTATGAAGCTTTAATACAAGGCCTCAAGATTTTTCAAGACTTCTATGTCAAAAGAGTACATGCCTTTGGTGATTCTTTGCTTGTTGTCAGTCAAGTTAATGTCGAATGGCAAGTCAAAGATTTCAAATTGATTCTTTATCAGAAGATTGCCTTAGCTCTCATAGGCAACTTTGAAGAATTTCAGCTCAATCATGTCAAGAAGGAATACAACCATATAGCTGATGGTTTGGCCTGTCTGGGCTCTATTTTGTCGTTCAAAGACAGTGAATCCTGTCGTTCCTTCGAGATTGGCAGATGTGATCATCGCAAAATTTTTCCTTTTTGGTGGTTTCTCTCTCTTCCTTCTCTTTCCCTTTTTCTAACCTCTATTTTCCTCCTTTTTGAAGGGAGAAGAATAAAAGAGAGAAAAGAGAAAGAGAAAAGAAAAGAAAAGAAAGAAGGAAGAGAGAAGAGGAACTCTTTTGCGGGTTTTCACTTGACCTTAATTTGAAAATATTTAGAAATCTAACTCGCCTCCGTTTTGAAAATTTGCGGGAAAATGGAGAGACGGAGTTCGCTCGTCGGTACGAGGTTCGACCGTTCTTGGCGCCTTTACCAGGGGTAATCGAACCAAGGATCAAATCTATGCCTTTTGCTTTTGCCTAAATATAATCTAAGAATTTATCCTAAAGATCTAAATGCACAAAGAGTCATGCTTGTGCAATGCAAGGATGTATACTCTTTTGAAAGATATTTTAAAAATTTCCAAGTATTCTGAGATGAATTTGGTAAGGGAGTGAAGAAATGATTGAATCTAACTTAGAACTTGAGATAGATCAGAGAAGTTCTAAGTCTTTGAAGTAAATCAGAGTTTTGGAAGAATAAATGAGAAGGAATGACTTGAAATTTTAAAATGAGAGGAAATGAAGTTTCAAAGTCAGAAATGGATTTTGAATTTGAACTCTGAATTTAGGAAAGGAAATGAATACTTGAGATGGAATTGAATCTAGATTTTGAAATTGAAAATCTTAAATTTAGAATGGATCTGAGAAATCTAAATGGTATTTAATAATGGAAATGGATTTAAGAAATCCGGATTTAGATTCGAAAATGGAATTGAAATCTAGAATTGGAATTGGTTCATGAATCCTAAAAAGAATGGGATCCAAGGTTTTTAGAATCTAAGATGGATTTTTGGGTTCTGGATTCTGAAATGGAATGGATCTGAAATCTGAGATCCAATGTGGAGTTGGGTTCTGGATCCTAAGATAGATTGTGGATCTGAAGTCTGAGATCCGATGTAGAGTTGGACTCTGGATCCTAAGATGGATTTGGATCTGAAGTCTGAGATCCAAGGTAGAGTTGGACTCTGGATCCTAAGATGGATTTGGATCTGAAGTATGAGATCCAAGGTGAGATGTTGAATCCTGGATCCTAGAATGGGTTTGGAGTTAAATTCAGAAGAGGAATCAAGAATTTCTAAGTCTGATTTGAATTTGGGAAAAGGAATTTTAGACAATTGAATTTTGAATATACAGATGAATCCCAAAGTCAATTTAGACCTGGGATTTGAAGCTTGAAATGAATCAAGAATCTCAAAGTTAAATTGAACTCTAAGTTTGATTGGAGCTTTTGAAAATGAATTTGAAATTTCAAAGTAAAATTGAACTTTGAAAACAAATTCGAATTTGGAAATTTTGAATATGAAACGAATTTGAAATCTCAAAGTTAAATTGGACTCTGAGATGGAAAATGAAATAGAATTGAAAAAAAGATGAATAGGATTGAAGATTGATTGAAGAAGATATTTACATCACTTGGAGTTTTAAAAAAGTAATTTTGAAAATATGATGCAGTTTTATCCTAAATGATGAATGAATTAAAAGAATTTTGAAATTGGATTTTGAAAAGCTATTTCATTCTTTGGATGAATTAAAATAAGATTGAAGATATAATACATCCTTGACTATGGTCATTGAATGTATTATATAATAATCTATATTTAAATTCAGGTGAAGAATAAAACACATTTGGTGCTTTTATAGAATTCAAAATGAAATTAACTCTCAATATACCCTGACTATGGCCATTGGTATATGTTTTTGAATTAATTGTAAGTTAAATTCTAATAAAAGAAGAAGATATTTAAGGAAAATATGATGAATTTTGAAAATGGGCCCAGTGTGGATCCAGTGTTATTTCGTAAAAGATGAAAATCCTAAGTTTTGTTTACATCCTGACTATGGCCATTGATGTAAATCATCAACTTAGGATTAATTACCTCTTATAAAATGGTGCACGTGCCATTCGTGTTTCACCATTTGTGAGAATTTGAGAAAAAATAAAAAAATGTATGAAAAACAAATAACTCATGATGTTTATGATGCGCATTCATTCTATCTAAAACAAGAAATGTAGATTCTCATTAAAAATCTAACTATTACAATACATGAAATCAAATTTACAATTCCAAATAATGACCTTTTCCACATATTTCCTGCAAAACAACTGGGTTAATACGAAGATAGAAGAGAATTGCACATAAAAAAATGATCATATGCCAAGATGTTTATGATGGAGAAAGTAGAAAATGATATACACTTGTATATATGCCCATGTATATATATATGTATGTATATATATATATATATATATATATATATATATATATATGCATATATGCATATGCATTGTACATATATGTATATATATATATATATATGACATATGCCCTACCTTATAAAAAAAATGAGAATTGGGGTGCACACTCATACTATGATGAAGAATTGAACTGTTTCAGCTTATCGATATTTTGAATGGACTACAAAATCACTTTTCAAAGTCATGTCCAAAGTCATGTCCAAAGCTGATTATTGGTAAAATAAACCTCAACAGATGAAACAATAAATTGCAATCAACTTAGCATAATAAGGTAAATCAATAAGTCTTAATCATGAGTCGACTGCTGAATATCTGCAATTAGTGATATTTGTGAATGGATCTCAATATCATCAGTGAGCTTATCTTAACAGTGTTAGCAAATTGACTTCAATAAGCACATCCAGATGCTTTGTGCAATGACATGTAAAATGAAAGCTGGGATGGAGTTGTGGCAATTTGTATACAGTGTACAGAGAGTGATTGATGAGGAATATTAATTGTAAAATGCAGAGGACAATAGGTGGATCTATTATGCAGGTTAACATTCTAATGCCTTTGCATGCATGTTAAAGATTCAAACTAATGGGTGGAGATGAATACAACATACACATGAACTTTGAACTCAGAAGGACATATGCAAATGACACATACCTTTCTGCGATTATCTGTCCAACAGCTTGCGCCCCTGCGATCTGATTATCAATCTGCCACCGTCCTTTATTCCCAGCACACAACTCTTCAATAATGCAATAGAAGTCAGGAAATGGCAGATAAAATTCAGAGAATTTTCTTTTTTTATTTGAGGTTCATAATGGGCCTTGAACATGGTGGGGGGAAGCATTCATACAAATGAGGAGCAGAATATAAGCTGTGCCACTCTGTATTTTCATTTGGAAACCGGGTTTAATGCTGCTTTTGGATGAACCATCAGGATTTTGTTTAATGCAAAGTTGATCATGCTGAGGCACAAAACCTTTATACCAGATGTGTGAGAACTGTGACCCAGACCTTATGACAAAACCAAAAGGAAAAAGAAACTACTTCTCTATTTTGGAGAAATAGACCAGAATAGGGTCTGCTTTTGAGCAGACATCCATTTTTTGTTCTTACTTTTCCTCCTTAACACAATGATTATATCACGACAAGCATTGAAATCCTGATAACATTATATTGAAACAGTAACAGGCCAAGCATAGAAGGCTTTAGTCAGGATGGATTCATGCAACCCTTACAGTAATGATTATCCTTCAGAAAAACCAGAACCCAAGTAAGAACAAAACTGGCATTACTAGGAGAATGAAACCAATAATCAAACATAACCTGAAATTAGAGCATCCGATACTTAGCTTAACTGCCTAACTTATATGAACATTGAATAATTTCTAACATTCAGCCATACAATTGCGTGTGCAAATTAACGCAATGCACATCTAATACCCAAACTAACCTGTGCAATACTATTAATGTATGTGGACATAGGAATGTGGTCAACATAAAACAAAAACTGTATTAATGCAAGAATTCCAACACTGATTTAATTACAAAGATTCTTGAGAGCGTAGACATACCTTGTCTTGGCACTGATTTTAGGAACCCAGAGCCCCCATGTTTCCAAATTTTATAAGGGGTCTTCCACAGCCATAGAGCTCTCTAGCTTACTGGAGCATTTTCTCATGGGTTGTAAAGCCTAGAGAACGTGGAGGCTTTGCAGAAGGGTCAACTGGGAGCTATAGGGTGTGCCATGATTATCCTGCAGCTGAACACCTTCCACCGGAACTAGCACCGCAAATATCTGTTTTAGTCAATCAATTGAGAGGGTATGGGATCTCCTCTGCACAAGAACAGAGAGTTGAATTTTGCACTTTCTGCATTTTAATCTTTAATTAGTCCCACAGCTACTCAGTTAAGCAAACGATCCTAAGAACATGCAATCAAATTAGCATATCTAAAATTCGAATCAGAGCTTTTAAAGAGGAAACGAGTCTGGGTATCCAATAATCACCAAACTAACTATCGCCAGACTGAACTTTGCAACTAGCTTCTGAGACAATCTGAAATCAAGTCGTTATGCACAGGCCCAATATGATGAAGCTGGATTTCAAACCGTGCTTTAACTGTAAATGGATATGCAGAGACAATGATATAATCATAAGATTAGAGAATGTAATCAGACAAATTAAACACAAGGGAAAATGCTGATTGAGAAGATCAAATGGTGGCTCCTCTCCAGATCCAACGTAGACACCGAATCTTATACCCGTCTGTTCTGATTTCAGCAGCACCCTGCTAAATCTTAACGAGGCTAAACGAGATCATCTCGGACATAATCAAATGAAAATGAATTTTATCTACTCATGTTATGTGCCATGGCCTTCAGACAATCGTTGTATTTTTAACAATGGAGGAAGCACAAAACCCACGATGAATATAGCTTCATTCAAAAATAGAGAATATAGGGATCGGAAGGCAGGATGAGATTTGGGATTTGATAGTGTACTATGTGAAACACAGAGAAGTGCAGGAAGGCATGAAACGCCCAAAATCCCAATGATGTCCAAGCAACAAAATAAACCAAACCCGATCGCAGCAGCTATGTGGGGTTGATGGAAGATTGGTTATAATAATCAGATATGCTGGACAAAGTGAACACCAAGCAAAAAAAAAAAAGAAGAAATGTGGGAAGTTGAAGACATTTTGAATCTAACACAAAAGCGAACTTATTACTAAAAAAAGAAAAGAAAAGAAAATGAAACATGATGCCAAATTAATGTCCCGAACAGAAATGAGAAGTGCTAATGAGATAAAGGCATAAATCAAAAGATAACGAGGGAATCATATCGAAATTACACGTTAATCCAGAACAGTTACGATGACCACAGAGTCTCCAAGATCGTAACAACGAATCCGTAGAAAAGGAAGAAGATGAACATTGAACATTATCAAAATGAGCAATCGATTATCAATAAACCTTTAAACAGGAGATCAAGAGTCAAAATAACATGAAAAAAAATGTGTTGGAGTTCTAAGACTCCATTGATGTCGCACAGGATGGGTCGATCCTGCTATAGGCAGGTCGACCCATCCTTTTGCCTTGTGAAAGAGTAAAAGAAAGAAAAAAAAAATGAAAAATCAAAAGAAACGCAGGGCGATGCTATGAGAGGAAAAAAAGGAATTTCACGAGAATCAGAGATGGAAAGGTTACTTACCTCTAACTTTCGAGATTGATCGACTCCTTTCAGTCGGTTGGGGGAGAGTCGAAACAAGAATGTGAAGGAGAGGAAGAACGTGGTTGGGTGAACGACCGATCTCCTGAGTTTTTTTTTTTTTTCGTGTTTCTTTTAAAGGGAAGGAAGAGGGTCGTCTGCAACTCTGAAACCCGAAAGAGGATTCTCTTTCTTCTCGCTGATGCCGAGATGAAGAGGTAGTCAGAGTGAATGGGGAAGAAGGAGATTGAGGAAATGAAGAGAGGTGTGATGATGAAGGTGCTGGGGTGGAAAAACGGATGGTGCGTGAAAAAGAGGGAGCTATGTGCAAAAATGGGGAGGTGAAGAAGCGGTCTGGAGGATGGGTTTCTTGAGTCCCCTTTTAAGGAGGAAGAAGGAGGATTCGAGAAGGAATCGGTTGAAGATAGAGGGCGATGGAAGGTGGAGGTTGTGGATGGGTGGCTTGCGGAGGAGGGTTCGGCCATGGAGAGGGAAGGAGGGCGGCTGAGAGAGAGAAACAAACTCGAGAAAAAGCTTGAAAGGATCCCCCCCCCTCAAAAACCCTAACTCGACTATTTAATTTTGCATTTTCCAAAAGAGGTCTTCTTATAAAAAGATTTAAAAAAAAACGGGTTTTCTAAAACCATTTTGCAATTTTCTTCATTTATTTTTGATTTTTTTTGTTCTTTTCTGAATATTTTTATTTTTTTGTATTTTGGGAAATACAAAATCCTAAAATGTAAGGCAAAACAAGGATTTAAACTAAATTTTTTGTATTTTTGAGAAATATTTACAAAAAGAAGGTTTTCAAGACTATTTTGAGGAAATTTCTTTAGAAAATGGGTTTGGACCCGAGTTTTGAGAAAATGTTTGAGTTTTGACACTCGAATCGAGAAATACAACATGATAGATCCAAACGGATGTCGGATGGACTGTCCGAACTATTTTAAAACTATTTTTGGTATTTTCTTGAAAATTGGACAATGAGACTCAATTTTGGATCTGGACAATGGATCCAGATCTGAAATCAATTTATACATATAAAATGAATTTAATTTCAATAAAACTTGAGAAATGAACTGGAATTTAGACAAAAAAAAATGATTCATTTGCTCAAAAATGAATTTAGGGGCAAGAAGGGAATATTTAAAAGATTTTGAAAAATTTGGGGTGTTCACAGCAGACTTGATCAACCTGCCTTCATTTCGGCTGAGCAAGTAAACCAAGTCACTCTGAAAGAGAAGCCTTGATACCAAGACATCAAGAATTTTATTAAAACCGGTGAATTTCCATCGGAAATGCCAAGAAAGGAGCAATGTGCGATCCAACGCATGTCGGCCCGTTATTTCAGTTCTGAGTATGCCAGATGCTTAGATAAGGATGAAGCCATAGAAGTCGTCCAAGAGGCACACGAGGGAATTGGTGGTAGTCACGTCGGCTACCAAACACTTGTCAAGTAGATTATTCAGGCAGGATTGCCATCGTTTTGTAAGTAAGTGAATCAAATGTCAAATGCATGCACCTTCCATTCACGCACTAGCCACATACTTGCAATCTGTGGTTTCTCCTTGGCCTTTTTCGATGTGGGTCTTTGACGTAGTGGGTCCAATCACTCCTTCTGCATCTAATGGTCATAGAAACTTCCTCGCAGCTATAAAATACTTTACCAAATGGGTCGAGGTTGTAACTCTGCGAATAGTAGAAGGCCGACATGTGGTTTCTTTTATTCATAAAAACCTTCTTTGTCGCTTCGGTGTCCCACATGATATTGTGTCTGACAATGGCAGTCATTTCAAGAATGAGAGGATAAAGACCTTCTGCTCGAAGTTCAGGATTCATCACCACTTTTCAGCTCCTTATTATCCCCAAGGGAATGGTCAGGCAGAGGCCACCAATAAGATTTTGATCCGCATTCTGGAAAGAACTGTGGAGACAGGCCGCGATTGGCACGAGAAGATGCATGATGCACTCTGGGCGTACCAAACCACCATTCGGACCCCAACCAACGCTACTCCTTCGGAGCTTGTTTATGGAACTGAAGTAGTATTACCTCTTCACGTTCAAAAGCCTGCATTCAAGTTTGCATCGCTCATCGAACTTCCACTTGATCAGTATCAGCAGCAAAGGTTGGTACATCTTGATCTCTTGGACGAAAAAAGACTCAAAGCGGCAGAGCATGCTCAAGCTAATCGGCAGAGGATAGCTAGGCACTATGCCAAGTCCGTTATTGAGAGAAGATTTCGAGTTAATGATCTTGTGCTTATATCGACAACTCATCTCAAGCATCGACCACGGGGCAAGTGGTCACCCAATTGGGAATGCCCTTATGTGGTTAAGGAAGCGCTGCCTCGTAATTCCTATCGCCTGATCAACGCAGATGGGGTGAAACTGCCAGATCCTATCAATGCTCTACATTTGAAGAAGTTTTATACTTAAAATGTCCTTTCTAGCTTTTGTACTCTTCAAAGATCCTCTTTCAATAAAGCAATGATCTTCTATCAAATTCTCATATTCTTCTCCATGATACTGGGTCATTTTATTTTTATCTATACTTGTCTTCCTTCATCGTATGCTGGCAGGATCAGACAAACTCTTTTTCTAAAAATCTTATCAATTTTTCAGTTAATCTTGTTATTTTTTTAATTGCATTCATTTTATTTTCCAATTTAATTTATTATCCATTTTATCAATTTTGTCAAGTTTTATCCAGTTTTTATCAATTTTATTAAATTTTTAATCTTTAAACCCTTTCAGGTTAAGGGATAAAACCTGATGCCTTTGTTCAATGAGGTACTTCTTGTTCTTTTCCTTCTCAGGTTAAGGGATGAACCTGAACCTCGTCCCGCGAGGTCCTTCTTCCTTCAGGGCAAGGGATAATCCTGAAGTCTTTATCATCAATTTTGTCTCAAATTTCTACCAATCCTTTTCAAAAATTTATTGTTGATTTCATTGATTCTTCCCTTTTATCAATTCTTTTTATCCTTTATCAATCTCTATCAATTTTTGATCAATTTTTGTCGAATTTTATTCTTCTTCAGGAAAAGAAATAATCCTGGAAACCATCATAAATAAAATTCAAATCTTAGGCCATCTTGGGTCGAGGATCTTGAATAAGTTTCTCATCTTCATCGTCAGAATCTATTCATGTTTTTTGTCAATCCTTCCAAAATCCGACTCTCGGGTTGGAATCACTTCCTTCCCGTCTGAGTTCTGACTCAGGTTTCTGTTTTGTTTTCTTTTATCTTTTGAAGATCTGAGTTTCGACTCGGGTTTTTCCTCTCTTATATATATATATATATCGATTGAAGTTTCGAGTTCCGACTCGAACTTCCTATCGGATTCAACGCTCGTGTTGGAACCGATCGTTTCTTTGAAAATTCCAGTTTTCAAAACTCGGGTTTCCCATTTTATCATTGTTTTGAAGATCAGGGTTCCGACTCGGGTTTTCCCTCTTTATGTCATTTGAAGTTTCGAGTTTCAACTCGAACTTCCTATCGGATTCAATGCTCGTGTTGGAACCGATCATTCCTTTGAAAATTTGAGTTTTCAAAACTCGGGTTTTCCATTTTATCATTATTTTGAAGATCCGGGTTTTGACTCGGGTTTTCCCCTTTTATATCATTTGAAGTTTCAAGTTCCGACTCGGGCTTCTTATCGGATTCAACACTCGTGTTGGAACCGATCGTTCTTTTGAAAATTCAAGTTGTCAAACTCGGGTTTTCCATTTTGTCATTATTTTGAAGATTCGGGTTCCGACTCGGGTTTTCCATTTTTATCATTATTTTGAAGTTTCGAGTTCCAACTTGGACTTTCTATCGGATTCAACGCTGTTGTTGGAACCGATTGTTCTTTTGAAAATTCGAGTTGTCAAACCCGGGTTTTCTATTTTGTCATTATTTTGAAGATCCAGGTTTCGACTCGGGTTTTTCCTTTTTTATATCGTTTGAGGTTTCGAGTTCCGACTCAGACTTCCTATCGGATTCAATGCTCGTGTTGGAACCGATCGTTCTTTTGAAAATTCGAGTTGTCAAACTCGGTTTTCCATTTTCTTATTATTTTGAAGATCCCGGTGACGACTCGGGTTTTTCCTATCTATGTTCTTTCCCCTTTTAGGATAAGGGACAAACTTGAACTTCCCCTTCAGGATAAAGGATAATCCTAAAACACCGACAATCATTCCCGCTCAATTCTCAAGTATCTTAGAACGTCGGTTTCTCTTTCAATTTTCCGTTGAAAGAACCCAGTGCTCGTACTGGTGTGCATTTTCGAAACCCAGTGCTCGTACTGGTGTGCGATTTTCGAAAACCCAGTGCTCATACTGGTGTGCATTTTTTAAACCCAGTGCTCGTACTGGTGTGCGATTTTCAAAAACCCAGTGCTCGTACTGCTGTGCATTCTTGAAACCCAGCGCTCGTACTGGGGCATTTTCGAAATCCAATGCTCGTACTGGCGTATTTTTTAAAACTCAGTGCTCATACTAGTACATCTTCAAATCCAGTGCTCGTACTGGTACATCTAGTGCTCGTGCTAGTGTCTGGCTGATTGATCGAGTTAGCCCTCCAGGTTCAGTCTTAGTACTAACTGTTTATCACAATTCAAGCTCTAAATTCTCAATTTCAACCTTTAGGTTATCATTTTGTCAAAAATCAATCGTTTTCTCTTGCGAAGGACCCTCTTTTGGGAGAGTTCGAGGGAGCTTGTTCCTTTTGCATGCAACCATCTTTCGTTCGCAAGAACCCTTTTTCAGGGAGAGTTTGAAGGGACTCATTTTCTTCGCGAACAGTTTGTAAAACAACAACCAACTTTACACAGAAGAACCTTTTTTCCAGGGAGAACTTCGAGGGAAGTTCATTTCTTTTTTGTGGCCCCGTTTTCTCATCTTTGGCCAACCCCTTCACAGAGGACCCTCTTCTAGGGAGAGTATGATGGACTCGTTCCTCTGTGATACTTTCTCAACTTTATTTTTTGACCACCTTTCCATAAGAGAAGCCTAGAGATAGGGAGTTTTGACGAAAACTTAATTTCTCTTCGAAAGTTCCATTTTGCAAACACCTCCTCTTTGGGGAAGAGAGGAGTATTTCCAACTTCCAATTCAGGTAAGGGCTAAGCCTGAGTCTCTCTTTTTGGGGAAAAAGAGAGGAGAATTTTGTCATGGACGTGTTGATCGGCTGTCAAGCGATTACATTCATCAAGGATTTCAAGAATATTTTGCCAATTTGCTATCAAAAGTCATTGTTGATCTCAAAGTTTGCATCACATAAGGAATTTCCTCCAACTACCTTTAGTATTATTTCCAAAAGGGCAAGACTTTTTCGAAATAAGAACTAAATTCAAGTTTTTTTTGTTGGTCAACTAAGAGGATCAAGAAAAAAGATCTTTGATATGACCGGCAAAGGAAAATTCAATGATGTTGAAAAGCCATAAGTGAACTGATATTGATCATAGCTAGGGCATATTCTTTAAGATCATTCTTTTGGCAGTAAGATAGTGGAAATATCCTGGACGGTAAAAAGAACTTACCCAATCCATATCTCCTCAGTCATTTGAGCTGCAATCAAATATCTGCAAAAGGGATCTCTCAATTGTCATCAAGATGAAGACAAATATGCGAGCTAGACCCCCGAGGCCAAAGAAGATTTGGATCATCTCCGAGATGAAGAAGTTTGTGACAGATCCTTCCAATGAACGTTAAGATCACCGCCAAGATGAAGGTGACTGCAATGAACCTCCCGACAAACCCTAAAAGATATTTGATTTCTGCTATCATCTAGAGATTTTGACCAATGAACCAATATCATCAAGCATAATTCCTGAGAAAGAAAGGAGGATCGAAGCATCTCCAAGATGAAGAAGTTTGTGACGTACCCTTCTCAGAAAAAGAGAGAAAAGTCAACACATCTCCAAAATGAAGGATGATGTAAAAGAACCCAAAAAAGCTTCATGATCTAAAAGAGTGCAAAAAGATCATCATGGGAAAAGCCCCAGGATATCAAATTGCCCGAAATTGTCAGGAATCATCTTTATCTATGTGAAATTCTTTTATCAATATCTTTTCATTCAATTGCTTTTATGAGGCTAAGAATATTTCCTCTCTTTTCATATCTAGGAAATTGATGCCTTCCTTGAAGAAACTCAAAAACAACAAATTTGAATTTGATTCTTGATTCTACAGAGTTAGCCTAATGGGAGTTAATACTCTAGGTAGAAAGAGGTGATATTTTCACACATATATGCATAATTCAATCACTCTGAATCAACTACAATTTTTGGCATCTTATTGGCAATATTTTCTAGTTATCCCAACATGAAGCAAGAGTTTGATGTTTGTTTTGACGTATCCTGACGTCATCCCTCTTTAGGACTGAAAAGTCCTTCCCTTCTGTTTGATCTGAGTCTCTTGAATCTGCACACTTTTCTGTATTTCCCACTGTCCCGCCATAGACAGTTCCCGCACAGGATAAGGGTTGAACCTGAACTGTCTGCAAAAGGTCTGTTATTTTCAAAAGCTATTTCAGTCTCAGCAATGAGGCGCCCAAGATCAACCCCTTTTCAAGCTTTAGGGACCCCCATTTTGATCCTTTTGCAAACCCCTCTTGGACTTGTTGTGCGAAGTCTAGAGGTCCCGTCACAGTTTCCTCACTCCTCAAGGATTATGTATCCATTCAGGCTAAGGAATAAACTTGTTACCTTGCTCCTCAAGGTATCACCCAAACCTTCTGCGAGAGGTTGTCTGTTTTTAGAAAACTGATTTAGTCTCATCAATGAGACACCCCAGATCATCCCTTTTCCATGCTTTAGGGAATCCTTTGTTTTCTCTTCTCGCAAACCCCTTTCGGATTTGTTCGTCCAAACTCTGAAGGTCCCATCATGGTTTCTTCATCCGAGGATTTCATATGGTCGTCCCTTTCAGGTTAAGGGTTAAGTCTGAACCTCGCTTTGGGAGGCATCTTCGGTTCAGGTTAGGGTTAAACTTGAGTCTCGTTTCGACTAGATATCCTTTCTAGTCCCACCACGGTTTCTTCATTTGAGGATTCCGTATGGTCCCCCACTCAGGTCAAGGGTAAAATCTAAATCTCGTTTTGGCGATGTATTTCTTTCT
This sequence comes from Nuphar pumila, assembly GCF_984573655.1. NCBI lineage: Eukaryota > Viridiplantae > Streptophyta > Magnoliopsida > Nymphaeales > Nymphaeaceae > Nuphar > Nuphar pumila. The sequence goes on along the minus strand of NC_143252.1, from coordinate 100,603,700 downwards.
GTCCCATCATGATTTCTTCGTTCGAGGATTCTGTATGGTCGTCCCTTTCAGGTTAAGGGTTAAGCCTGAACCTCGCTCCATGAGGTATCTTCCGTTCAGGTTTGGGTTAAACCTAAGTCTCATTTCGACGAGGCAATCCTCACAGTCCCATCATGGTTTTTCCCCATAAAGGAATCCATGCTCTATATATATCCATCCAGGAAAGGATCATACTTGAGTTTCATCTCACGAGGCATTTCTCTCAAAAATGTCCCATCGAGATCCGCTTATATTCCTTTCCCCATCCAAATTATCTTGATCTATCTTCGTCCCATCCAGGTTAAGGGCTAAACCCGAGTCATTCCAAAAGTTGATTTTGTCTCACCCATGAGACTTGATCAAAATTCTGATTTGCCACCATTTTGGGACCTTTACCCAAAGTCCTATCACGGTTTCCTCACTTCTATTATTCAGTTATATCATTCTCGAGGGTTTCGTCTCCCCAAAACCATTCAGGATAAGGTATTAAGCCCGAGAAACCATGTCTTTCAAATAAATTCTTTTACACCCAGTTCAGGTTTGCTAACTGGGGCATTTTTCAAAATTTGGAGTGTTTTCTTTTCCACTAAGCTCGGCTTTCAACCGACTTAGTAGCAAAGAAGGGCATCTGTGAACACCCCAAATTTTTCAAAATGATTATAAACATTCCCCTTTTGCCCCTGACCCTCATTTTCTTACAAAACTGAGTCATTCTAAAACAAAACTCCAGTTTATTCTCGAATTTTCTGGAATCAAATCAATCTTATATCTGACTTAATTTTGGTCCAGATCCATATCAAAATCTAAATCTGAGCCTTATTGTCCAATTCTCAAATTAAAATTACAAAAATACCAAAAATAATTTTGAAAGGCTCGGACAGTCCATCCGGCATCTGTTTGGATTCATTGCTCTATATTTCTCGATTCAAGGTTAAAAACTTGAAAATCGTCTCAAGTTTTGAATCCAAACCCATTTTCTGAAGAATTTTTCAAAGAATAGTCTTGAATCCTCAGAAAATTCCTCTTTTTATAAATATTTCTCAAAAATACAAAAAATTAGTTTTGTCCCTCGTATTGCTTAGGTTTTAGAGTTTTATTTCCAAAATAACAAAAAAATCAGAAAATACCAAGAAAATAACAAAAAAAATCAAAATAATAAAGAAAATTATAAAAAAAATGGTTTTAAAAAAACCCGTTTTGAGAAAAACTTTTTAACAGATCCCTTTTTTGGAAAATTTTGAAAAAAGCCCCCTTACACCCCTCGGTTTCATAAGGTCGAGTTAGGGTTTTTTCTTCGGAGCCTCTCGCTCTCCATTCTCTCTCCATCGCACTCTCTCCTTCATCCCTCCATCAGTCGCCCGATCCCCCCCCCCCCATGGCCATCCTCCAAACCCTCCATTGCCAACCACCCATTTGATTCTCCTCCATCCATCTGCAATGGAAGCCCCTTCTCGAGGTTTCTTCCGTGTCTTTAAAAGGAGCACGCAAGGGAAGAGGTAGGGGACCCGTTTTGACCCCACTATTGCCTTTTTCTGCACATATCTTCTTCCTCTCTTCTCCCATTTTCCCCTTTCACTACTTGTTTCTTTGTCTAAAGGAGTTGAATTCACCCAGCTCACAGAGGAAATACTCCTCTCCTTCAAAGCGTCATCCGACGACAACGAGTAGAGGAATCGCCCTTTGGATCTCAATATCTTCTGAATCCGAGGTGAGTAAATCTCTTTGTTCTTCTTTTCTCTTCTTTCTCACTTATTTTTTTGTTTTTACGAACCTCTGAATAGCTCTTCGTCTTTTAAAGTAAGCCTCTTTTGTAGTGTCTATCTGCGTATAACAGAATCGGCCTACATATGGCAATATCGATGGAACACATAGATTCCAACAATTTTTTTTTTTTGTCTTTTCTTTTTCTGTTGTTCCACCTATGCTGCATTTTAATCATATCGTGTTTTATTTTAGTTTTCTGTCTCTCTTTTGCAACCAATTTTGGGTTCTATATTTGATAATCGGTTTGCATTGTTGATTTTTGTTTCTCCGTTTGCATCTTGATTTTCCTGTTGTTTTCTTGTTGTTTTTCTGTTAATCTAGACTATCTGCGGTGTTTTGATTTCATGTTTTCCCTATGGGCCCATGTACATTCCTCTCTGCATATTACACGATGTTCATCACTTTGACTAGTATTTATATTTGCTTCTCTGCATCCATTTTTAGTCGAAATCAACTGATTTCTGCTCATTTTCATTTTCCATTCCATCAGTATCATGGCACGCGATATGTTAATCTGGAATTTTCCTCTTGAGTTTATCTATTCATCTTTCAGCATTTTCCCATACAAATTATATCATAGAGCATAAGATCTCTGTTTCGGCAACTACGACCAGTAGTTACAGATTTGAGAATCGCGTTGCTAGTTGTGCTGATTTATCAATTGGGCATGCAAAATCTACTTTGGAAAACCTCAGCCCTTCCTCGGTCAGTTCCAATAAGTTGCGTATGTATGAATGTTGTTCTGAGTGCTTGCATACAGTCCATGTTTCTGTTCATGAGTAACTAATGATTTGATGGAAATACACAGTCTACTCGACTTCAGAAGATGCTCATGATGTTGCATCATGTTCTGCGGGTCTTCTAGCAGCGATAACAAAACTTTATGCTAATGAAACTAATGATAGCACGGAAGATGTCTGTGGTGCAGAGATGATGGACCGAACCCACAGTGAATACTGTGTGTGCCAAGTGGGGAGTGACGTCAATTCCAAGAGGGCATCAAGTTGGCAAGAACTTGTGCCAATTGAATGTGGTTGCCATTTGAAAGATAAGAATAGTTTTGTATGTATAAATGCTCATAAGGTTGCTCAATGCTGGTCAGGATTTAAAGTTTTCTGTAGAAATTATGTGGTTCTACTTTCAGACCCAGGATAGGACATTGGCTTCCACTGCAAATTTGAGTATATTTGTCTCCACTCTTTGATCAAGTGGCTTTTAGTGATTATCTACGTCAGTACCAGCTGCTTAGTCATGATAATAATAGAGCCTATAGACACTTATAGCTGCATCCAAGGTGATGTTCTTGATGAAGAACCATAAGTTCCTTTCCATCTTCCCTAGATCTGTATGATGAATATATTTCCCAGTTTGGTATGATAGGTGATGTGTTGAGAATTTTGAAGGTCATATATTTTTTGTTTCTTGGATCTGTGCTCTTCAGAAAAAAAATTTAGATAGTAAATTGTCCAAAATATATATATATATATGGTTGTAGAGTCACTTTGATTCATTGTAAAATCCTCCTGTATATCTCTAAGCATCCATTCTCCATGTATTTTCAATATTTTTTTTTTAGTTAACAAATGCATCAATCTTTTATTTTTGTTCACATTTCATCTTTTAATATGTAAATTTTATCTTGATCATGTATTTTGAAATTGAAATCCTTAAGATAAATCGTGTAATCGTTTTGTGTTAGTTTGGATTCATGCTTGATTGTGTAAACTGAATTTACTAATCTGCATTTTTAGCCTATTCACATTGGTGTGGTTTCTAAACTGATCCAAATTTGTTTGATTTGGGGTGTTAACGTGGATTAAATCTCCCTATTGTACTGTTCATTTCTTATTACTTGAATTGCATTTCCTGTTAAACATATTTCTGCAATACTGAAGTTGCAATCATTTCTGTCATACTGCGTTGATTGATTAGATTGGAGTTGATGAAGTCTTGTAGGTATGTTAAAGTCAAACTGTGACATAGTCTTTGCTGTCATTCATTTCTAGTGTCAACTAGACTTGTCCAACACCAAGTTCCATTTCTACATCTCATGTGTGATTACATTTCTGCAATACATTTCTGATTCCCACCCTTTATGCTAGCATGTTGTCATCTTTTATAGCTCTATGATCTTTGTTTTCACATTCTTTCATTTACTTACCTTTGTATTTTGACTTATTTCTGTACCATCGGGTTTTCATCCTTCTAATACTGCGCTACTCCATCATTCTGGATTGGAAACTCCATGCCGATGAAGGAATTAGACAAGATGGAGATACCTATGGGGTTGAATTATTTATCCCCTCTCTTGACTGTATATCGGAATAGGAGATTTTCCCATGTGTGAGGCCAGATCTCAATGACATCAGGTAATGTTAAGTAAGTTTGTTGTTTGCTGGTGACAAATCTGTGTAGAGTTCAGCACATGAGTGAAGGTTTGTGTCTGCTGACTCAATCCTTTCACTGTGAGTTTTCAACTGATATAAAGCTTGTGACAGACCCGTGGGGAGTTCAACTTGTGGGCAGGAGATGATGTCGCCGATTTGTGACCTTTCCTATGATAGCTTTCAGCATAGATAGTGTTACACACCTAGGGTATTAATTCTCCAGCCATTTCCCCTGTCACCCAGCATCTCTAGCATCTCACGAGATGCTAACACCTCCTGGGCACTCAAATAGCATTTCATCTGTATCAATAGCAACCCAGGGGATGATGTTATCCCATTAGCATTAACCATAGCCCATGAGCTATGATCATACCATTATCATCTTCTTGTAACCCAACACGTTCACACATTGATTATGTTGGCAACAGTTTTTGCCCAGCACAGCCCCTGTTTTCCCTCATCTAGCATCCCCTAGTTGCTGCAAACACAACAACTTCCACCACATGGCATTATGTTGCCTCTTTCCACTTCACCTTTCCCTCAATACCACTTGTTGTAGGTGTCTCAACAACACCTTGTCACAAGTACTGCATCCCATTCTTTCACCTCCAAAGAGCACCACAGAACTGAAAATTTTTCAGTAATTCATAGAGAAACACTGTAGCTTCTCTTCCTTATGGAAGTTCACCAAAAGAACTGCCATAAAATTGTGATTTCTCACGGTGGTTCACAAAAAACCACTATGATCTTTCATTTCCATAATAGCTCATCACAAGCAGCTATGGTTGTTACATTTCACGATGGTTCATCTTGGACCATCCTAGTCCTTGCCTTCATTCATTGCATATAGATTTTCATTTAACTATGACATTGCCTATATATATACATATATATATATATGCACATTTTCTAACAAATGCAGAGTATGCTATATGCCTTTCTCATTCAACATGAGTAAAGCCTCTTGTGTAAGAATTGGAATAGTCATTTACATTTACATTTTTAAATTTCCTTTTTGTGCTAATTCTATCTTGCAGGTATATGTGAAAAGCTTGAATTAGAAATTTTCGATGTTTTCAATTCTAGTGTTGTAATAAGCTTGATATTAATGAAAACTCTACATTTCCAGTCTTAGACTAGAATGGATGAGCATGTAAATAACATTTGTTTCATTTTTTTCCTTTATTTCTGAAAATTCACAAATGGGGACACGAATGGCACATGCACCATACCATGAAAGGTGATTAATCCTAAGTTGATGATTTACATCAATGGCCATAGTTAGGATGTAAACAAAACTTAGGATTTTCATCTTTTATAGAATGACACAGGGTCCACACTGAATCCTTTGCAAAAATCATCATATTTTTCTAAGTATTTTTCTCTTTTATCAGAGTTTAGTTTAAAATTAATTCGATATATATGTCAATGGCCATAGTCAGGATATATTGAGAGTTAATTTCATTTTAAACTCTATAAAAGCACCAAAATATGTTTTATTCTTCACCTGAATTTAAATATGATTATTATATAATACATTCAATGACCATAATCAAGGATGTATTATATCTTCAATCCTATTTTATATTCATTTAAAGAATGAAATATGATTTTCAAATCCAATTTCAAATTCTTTAAATTCATTCATCATTTAGGACAGAATTGTATCATATTTTTCAAAAATCTTTTTCAAAATCCAAGTGATCCTGAATATCAAATCTTCCAATTCTATTTTAAATTCATTCTTCTATCTTATTTTAATGATTCAAATTTCAATTTCAAAGTCCAACTTGACTTTGAAATTTCAAATTCATTTTTATGTTCAAAATTCCATTTCCAAATTCAAATCAAATTTCGAAGTTCAATTTTAACTTTGAAATTCATTCATCTTCAAAAACTCAAAATCAAACTTATGCTTCATCTTCCAAGTTATACCTAAAGATTGAGTCTTGATTCTCAATTCAAAATTAAAGTTTTGAGATTGGTTCCAAGTCTCAAAAATTCGGTTTTTTTCCTAAAGTTTTAAATTCAAATCTGGGTTTTCGAAACCCAGATCCCTCTTCAAAAGTCCCAATTCGGATCTTCAAAAGATCCAGAATTCCACCTTGAGTTCTAAATTTAGAACCCAATTCCATATTGGATTCAAATCTTCAAAAACCAACTCAATGTTGGATTCCAGACTTCGGATCCAATTCAATTTAGGATTCCAGATTTCGGATTCAACTCCATTTTTGGATCCCAGACTTCGGATTCGATTCCATCTTGGATTCCAGACTTCGGATCCAATTCCATTTAGGATCCAGAATTCAACTTTATCTTGGACCTTAGACTTCAGATCCAATTCCATTTAGGACTCCAGAATCCAGCTTCATCTTGGCTCTTAGACTTCGGATCCAATTCCATTTAGAATTCCAGAATCCGGATCCAACCCCATCTCGGATCTCAGATCCAGTTCCATCTAGAATATTAGACTTCAGATCAAGATTTCATTCTAAATTTTAAATCTAATTTCATTTCCAAATTTCAAAGCCAATTTCAAATTTATTTCTTAAGTCTAAATTCCAATTCAAATTCCTGTTTAGATATTGAATTGAAAGTCCATTCTTGAAAATCGATCCCAATTCAAAGTTTATTATGACTTTGAAAAATCATTCTTATGACAATTCTAAATTCCTTTGTCTCTTCATCCACAGACTCATCTCTCCAAATCCTGGTCATTCCAAAGACTTGAAAATTCAAGTCTCTTCTTCCAGATCTATTTCAAATCATGAGTTGGATTCAAAAATCTAAAATCAAATTCAATCCTTTAAAATCGTTTCTTCACTTCATTATCAAGTTCATCTCAGAAACACTTGGAAATTTTCAAACCATTTTCTCAAAAGAGCATACATCTTTGCATTCACACAAGCATGATTCTTTGTGCATTTTTTTGACTTAGAATAAATTCTTAGATAATATTTTAGCAAAGCAAAAGGGCATAAATTCGATCCTTGGTTCGATTACCCTTGGTAAAGGCGCCAGGAACGGTCAAACCTCGTACCGACAAGCGAATCCCGTCTCTCCTTTTTCTCGCAGATTTTCAAAATGGAGGTGAGTGATTTTAAAATGTTTTCAAAATTTTGGTCAGATGAGACCTTGCAAAAGAGTTCCTCTCTCTTCCCTCTTTTTCTTGTCCTCTCTTCTTTTCTATCTTTTATTCTCCTTCAAAAAAAAAAGGGAATAGAGGTTAGAAAGGCGAAGAGAAAGGAAAAGGGGAACGAGAGGAAAAATTTTGCATGATCACACATTTCCATTAATCATTACATTGGGTTCTCCGAGATCACTGGAGGGCAAAATGGTTATTTTTTGAGATTGGACCTTGCAAAAAGTCCAAAATTCACTCTCAATTCTCCAAATTTTTCTATTTTATCTACAAATCACAAATTTTCAAAATCCTACTCTTGACAAGAAGTTAGAATTTTCAAATCCTGGTTCAGGATTACATTTCATAAGACATGTCATTGCATAACATTGCATGAGCATTTCATATCATTTCACGGCACAACATGTCATTTCGAGATACAGAATTCCTGATTTTCAAAATTATCAATCCAGATTCGAATTTTAACTGTTTCAGAATTGGTTTCAAATCCCTGGGTTTTTCAAAATTGTCAGTTTCTCTCATCTTAACCCCCAGGACTCCGAATTACAAAAAGTTTTCTCAAGAAAACAATTTGGATAGTTTTGATATTGATTTATAAAATTTCGTCAGTTGGAAAGAAGGGGACACAACTCTAAATATTTTATTTCAAACTTTTGCAAAAAGACTTTAAGTTTCTTTAGAAAATCTCTGCATTTTTTTTTATTTTGCCCTGAAAGACCATTTTCCTTCCAAATTCTTGAAATCAGACCAAATTTTATTTTGTATTATAAAAATCCTAAAAAGAAGTTATTTTTGCTTTTTATTTTCAAATAAATGGTGTGGGACCCACCTTGAACTGGCATCACACTCAAAGTCTCAGGTATTTCTCTCATTTTCAAGAAGAGCCCACCCTGGGGTGGCACAAATTTACAAATCCTGTTTCCTTTTTTTAAAAAATAAGAAAGTGGGCCCACGCATAGGTGGCACCACACTAGAATTTCCTATAAAGAAAAAAACAAAAAAAAATTGTTATGTTTATTTCAAAAAGTTTTCTTAATTCAGCTGAGGTGGCACCACCTTAAAAAAAAAAAGGAAAAACCCGTTTTTACTCATTTTTTTTTTACTTTCAGCCCAAATGGCGCCATCGTGAAGCCCTACCCTAAAAAATGATTCACTTTACCTAAACCTTAGGTAAAATAAACCAGAATTTTCAAATAAACAGATAGTTGTCCCCTTCTAAAACGGCGATTTTTCAGATTTTTTTGGAACTTCTTTTTTTGTAAACCTTTTTCAAAAATCAGTTTGGAAGAACCTTGAGAGTTCAGATCTTTCGGAAAAGGAGGGTGCCGATCATTAAAAGGGGGATCACCTCTCCCAAGAAAGGGGTCTCTTCTCACAGTTTCTGCCCCATTCTCCTCCAACAGAAAGAGAGAAGAACTCCAGCGATTTTGCGAAAAGGGGATTTCAACTCTGCCTATCTTTTGAATCTCTCTGGACTTAGGTTCCTCCCCTCCTTCACGATCCCCTGCTTGTACCCCCCCTTTCTACGAGTTCCTCCTTTCCATCATCCTTCAACGGATCATTCAAAGATAGCTGAAGGAAGTGTGATCCTCCTTTCCCCCTAGAGAGTTGATCCACCATTGAAGGAAGTATCTTCATCAATCGATTAGCAGTAAATATTCTCTCTCCATTCCTCTTCGCTTTTTCTTGTTCTTTTTTTTTCTTCTGATTTTTCTGTCATCCCTCCTTCGTTCCTCATTGATTCAACAAAAGCATCCCCTGTAATGTTCGGGCTGCTTGTATAGCAACCTCGACTTACGATGCTCTATCAAAGGGAATGATCACATTCCAATATCCGATTATATATTTGCATTTTTTTTTACCTATGATATTTGATTGTAATTTACTTATTCTGTTCATTTTATAATGTTCAATCTTCAAGGCATTTGATTACCCATTTCATTTGAGTTTTTTTTTTAGATTAATCTCTTGTATTCATTTAATTAAATGGAATCTAAACTCACGATATATCATTATCGCTCAATAAGCACAACCATTATCGATCTATCAGTTCTAAGGATAAAGGAGCCTTCATGATATAACACATTTTCATTTAATGGCACAATATGTATCTATGTTTGTTTTTAGAATATGATAATTCTGCAAAATCTATGCCTAGTTATGAAATCCCTCATTTCTTTTGTAACACATGCTCCATCGTAAGCTAACCTTCTATGTGTTTTCTTAATAACTCCTTCCAGTTGCCGAATTAGGGATGTCTATCTAGCATTTGGCCGGATACAGGGTGTTTCATTACAACGATTTTACTAAGTTACAACAAAAAAAATGTGTATTGCTGTCAAACTCACGATACTTAAATGTTTGTATCTATAGTTTACACTTTTCTGAGGCACCTCTTAATGAGTTTGCTATATCAGTTTTGCTTCAGTATCTTTTGATTTGCAAATTTACATAGTCTCCTTGATAAGCTTCGTTATTTAGGACGATATTATACTTGCATATGATGAAATCATATGGCTGATGATGTCAGTCATCGTCTGGGTAAAAGTTATGTTTGATGAGTGAATGGCAAAATGATATAGCTATATTGTTGCTGCATATGAGCCATAATATCGACTTTTGGTGTTCATACTTTATGATTACTGATTTCTACTGTGTATCAGCTTTTAGCTGATTTGTATGTGAATTCTTCTCAGCATAAGTTTATTATACTTTATCACATGTATCGATTTTATTCGTTATAAGTAACTCCCACTTATCATTGTGACCCTGTAGCAGCCACATCTTTGTCTCTACACTTTTGTACATCAGTAGTCCACCTTAATGTTTCCTATCGTCCCTTTGTATTTATAATGTCATTTGTACTGATGATCAGCCACAGCATCTCTTTTCCCTTGTACAACTTTCCTATAACATACCTACCCAATGTTGTCAGCATTTGAACATCTGCCATTTAGAATCCAATTGAAATAGTGTTAATTTGCTGAAATAGACTAAACAAAGGTCATTTTCTGTTCGTTTGATTTATTGTGACTGGTAGCCATAAATAAAAAAGAAAAAAAGAAAAAGAAGAAGTCAAAATTAGTCAAGCAGTCAAGTAATTCATATCTAGGCGTCATTCGTTATTGTTCATATAATTCCTTAGATTTATTTAGGTCATCTCTGTATATAAACCAGGTTGTAATCATGCATATCGTAACTATAGCAATACATGCGTTCAAGCTACATATGCATTCTCCATTTCAATAGGATGTACATATACTTAGATGAACACATGTATGACCTATTAGGAATCCCCCATAAAGTTTAAGCTTTTATATTTAGCTAATTTCATACCCATTTCCCCCTTTTTCTTTTCTTTTTTTTCTTTCTTCTTTCTTCTTAGTTTTATATATGTGTATCCACATGCATCTTCTCATTAGACATAGATAGAGCACTTCCTTATGGAATATGTATATTGCCTTAGATAAATGTATATACATTTAAATAGTCATATTCTCATGCATTTAGAGATAATGCAAATTTTCATTTAATTCAAGTATTGTATCTAGGCATTTCTATAAGCATCCTATTCGTATGACATTATATTGTACATTTCCATTGTAGTTCAGGTATAGTCATTCGCGCATTGTCATCAACATAAGATTTTCCATCTCTCTTTTGTATGTCGTATTTCTTGTGCTAATGCTTGTTTGCAGGATAATTTGGAAGATGCGCCTTCTTTTGGCTCTATTTTTTTTATGTCAATAATGTAATAGTCAAATGTAAATTTAGAATAATATTTATTTTTACTGCTTAGTTTAGGATGCATATCATATAATTTGAATTTCTGCAATATTCTGATTATGTGATTCATGCATTGTATTTTAAAATCACTGTGGATGAACACGAATGGCACATGCACCAACTCTTAGGGAGTTGATGAACTCGGTGGAGTCCATATTTACGGCCCTAGTCAGAATATGGACGAGACCCAGATTCAGCATCTTTCTACTAGTCACATCGAGCCTACACTCTTAGGCTGTCTTCCAAAATTCACTGCACGTCTTCAATTTTACCAAATATTTTAGAATTAACTAAGTAAATTACAAGCATATTTATGGCCATAGTCGGAATATGTGGTAATCTTACCTTAGTTTAATTTTAAAATTGCATATTTTCCTGAAAAGATGTTTTCACAAAAAGACATTCATTCATTTAAATCATTTGCATCATGAAATCACCTGCATTTCTCAAACTTTTTCTCAAGAAAATTTCATTACAAGGAAATCGATTCCTCAAGAAACTCTGAAAATTTCCAAAGTTGGATTTTTCCAAGTCCAGTTTTTCACGATTTTCCCTGGAAGATGTTCTTTTCTTAATATCCATTTTCAAAAGGAGTTTCTCTTCATTCTCAAGAATCAAAATCAATTTTCAAATATTTGAAGGCTAAAATTCTCAGAATTTCAATTTCCTAAGTTTTGATTTTCCTTCTCCAAAGAGTTTTTCTATAAATTTCCAATCATTTTCCAAAGAAAATTTTCAAAGTTGGAGTTAATCTGACAAATGGTTCCTCTTTAAGTGTTTTCTCAAGGATTATTTCTACTTTCCCAAGATTTTCATCCATTCATGATTTTCCCAAATCTTTATAAACTTTCTTAAGACTTCAAATGCTTTTATCGGAGTTTTCCTGAGAGATTGATTTTCATCTTTTGCCTAAGAAAGAGTTTTTCAACTCCAAAACATTTTCTAAGCATACATCAGGTTTTCCAACTTACATTTTACAAAATTTCATAGCACATGCCTGAATTCTCTATGCATTTAGGATAGAACACGATTTTGATGATTTAACTAAGTCAAGCACATATTTGGTCCTTGGTTCGATTATCCCTGTTAAAGGCGTCAGGAACGGTTGAACCGCGTACCGACAGGTCGAGTCCTATTCTTCAGAATATTTCCCGCAATTTCAAGACGAAGGCGAGTATTTCAAAACAATTTTCAAACTCTGGTCAAGTTTGACTCGCGGAAGATTTTCCCCTCTCTCCCGCAGGGAAGGGAAGAAATTTTGCGACGATAACAGGTTTGGAGACTGTGATGGGACCTGTCCTTGTCTGATCAAAAGTGTGCTTGGCTTGGTTTAATTATCGAAATTGTGTTCTCAAAATGTCAGCTCTTTTGCTTTATGATATCATGCGAACTTAGGAGCCTAGATTCTGACCTAGCTGACATTGATTGCATATAGACTAGGCATGGTTTGGTAGGACCATATTGAGGAGATATTTTCATACTCCCATAGACTTAGGTCTAAATATAACTCTCCTCAATTTAGGATCTGAATACAAACAATGTATGCTTCTTTAAAAGTTTTCAACATCTATCTCTCTAGGACTTAGAGCCCTCTATTTCTTACATGTGATCATTTTTTCAAAACCCCCTTTACCTATTTTTACTCGGTCTTCACGTTGCTGAGCTCTCTTCCAGAACCCTAGTTCGGGACAGAGCCTCACAATTGGGCCACTTATTTGGGTTGACGCCCCCTACCACGTACTAAGGGCCACAGTCCAAAGTATATCGGTAGGCACTCAAGGATGTTGGAAAACCTTACCTCAGAATCAGAGCTAAAATTCTATGCCACGTACTTCGTGTCTCAACTCGAGTATATCGGCATAACTGGATTGGACAAAGATGATCTGAGCCTAGAGTTAGGATTAAGATCCTACAACTGTTTTTCAAAATGATGCATCTAGAGTCAACCTTTTAGGGAGTGTTGTATGTGCATAAATGTTTGTGCAGGATGTGACTGATTGCATTATTGTTATTCCTCTCATATTTTCCCCAAAAATATTTTTTCAAATATCCATATTCTCATCTTTTCCTTTTATTTTCTCAAACCCTGGATGATTTTCCCAAACATCTAATTTCTTCCAAAACTTCAGGTGATTTTCCATTCTCCCGTTCTACTAGATCTTGAATCTTCAACTGTATTTTATATCCTGCCTGCAATTTTTCAAAATTTTCTATATTTTCCTAGGTCTGATTCCGAGTCTTTCTATGTTTTCAGTCTGATGGCATCTAGTCAAATCAATCCTATTTTTCCTGAAGGTCACATCTCCTACGAGGTGCGACAAGGTCGTCCCGAACATCAAGCCCTTAGCACCAGAACTTTCATTCCCTGGTGGTATTATTCATGGCTCAAAAGCTTTTCTCGCATGTTCTCGGACCATTTGAGTGAGTGCGGATTAGAATTGGCATCAACAGTCGGAAAGCATACCATCAACGGTAACCTGATCCACGCAATGGCAGAGCGATGGAATCCACGAACCTGTACCTTCTAGTTCCCAGAGGGAGAGATGACCATTTTAATGGATGAATTTTCAGAAATCATGGGATTACCAGAACCAGCCGGTCAGCCAAGAGATCCGTTAGAGCATCGGTTCTTGATCAATGTCAAGGGTTTGGACCCCCGAGATTCTTTAGCTCGTATGACAGGCCGCCGATCTTGGCCCCTGATCCAGATGGATGGAAATGAATATGTCAATCTGCTTGAGTTATACCATCAATACAGGACCTTCGTCGAAGTCAGCTCAATATCAAGGACAACTAGAGAAAGAATTCGGAATGCGATGGTTTTATGCACCGTAGGATTAGCTCTCTTCCCAGATGGACAAAACTACATGGATATCAGAATAATCTAGCTCATGAGAAGATGGGGAAGTCGACAGACCAACCATCTCTCTATAGCCATGGCAGCGCTCGCTTTCCTGTATCGGGGTTTGACTCGTTTCTCACTTGGAGAGTCTATTCTCGTTGAAGGGTACATTTACGCACTTCAATCCTGGTTCTTCCAACATATTCCAGCTCGAGCAAATTCTTTCAGATACAATGGCCTAGAACTCCTCCCAGTGGCGCAGTACCGGTTCATAATCGATAGCATCCAGGAAGGTGACATCGTGTGGGATTACTTTGATCGAAAATTTTCTCTTCCCAGATATACATACGCTTATGGAAAGCGATTCAAATTGTTGGGGCCATTCTTTTGTACTTACTATCAGCCGGAGCAATGTGTTCGACAGTTCTCCCAGAGGCAGCAGTACGTCGAAGCTCAACTACTATCAGGAGCTATGGCAGAATTCGATCTCACTTCTGCATAATGGTCCAGAGCATATCATTCTGCCCGCTACGGCTGAGATTCCTTTGTGACTCTTAAATTCTTTCCTGGTCCTAAAGTGTTTGTCGACTATCATGAATGGTGGCAAATTGTTTGTCCTCCACCTCTCTGTCAAGATCAATAAAAAAAATTTAAATTTTCTCATTCCAATAAAATTTTCTCTCTTTCTCTTGTGGTTTGACGACCTCGCCTAGGTAACAAGGCACATTTTCCGTTGTTCATTTCTCTTGCAAAAAGATGACAACATAAGTGTCATGATCCCCGCGATGACTCAATCCCTAGTAATGGGATACTTTTTCAAAGTTGTCTACCATATTTCCAGCAAATATTTCTTCCAAAAACCAATTCCTTCAGAATCTAATCAGGTCTTTGCCCTGCAGAGAGCATCCACAGCATTTGATGGTTGAGACAAGATCAGGCAGAAAAACATCATCGCAGTACTCATCAGCTTCAGAAGAAGAGATGGACTCCCCGCGGTCAGTCAGGAGCCAAGGCCAACAAGAGGACGATGGCATAGATCCGCAGATGTATGCCATGTTCCAAAAAATGATGAACAAAATGATGAGTGAATAGGCCGGGACCAGTTCAGAGAAGAATCTGTTCAGGAAAAAGTTCCACGATCATAAGGCTAAAAGATCCATAAAGACCTCCAAGAAGCAGGTTCAGCCAAAAGAAATCTCAGATGGAATAGAATCAGCGGAAGACACCGATGAAGAATATGAGGTGCCTCCAACATTTCAGAAATATGGCCAAGAACAAAAGGGGAGCTGCAAACTGAAAAGTCAGGTCACAGAAGACCCCCTGCAAGCATAATTCAGTGAATGGCTAGAGTTGTTAAAGATCTGCAAGCCCAAGACAAGGGCAAGAAAATCTTCACCAGTGAAAATTTCTATGATGGCCTAGAAGGGGATGAAAATGTAGAGAATCTACCCTGCAAGTTTATCAAGTTCGACGGTTCTGGCGACCCGAAAGCTCATCTTGCCACATTCTTTGTTGAATGCTCTAAGTTCAAGAGGGACAATACAACGCTATTTCTATGTTTTCCCCGCAGCTTGGAAAGAGTTGCAGCCAAATGATATGCTGAGCATATCAATCCCATCGAGCTCAAGGAGTTTGATAAAGTTGTGAATTTGTTTATTGAACGCTTCCTATTCAACACGGAAGCACTCCCAACATTAAGCCATCTTTGCAATCTAAGGTAGAATGAAAACAAAAAAGCACGGGATTTCATTCATAGATGGAGGTCAGTCTGCAACAAAATGAGGGATCCTATATCATAAAGGCATGATTTATCGTTGATCCTCAATAATTTTTCGCAACCTCTTAGAGGATTAATCTCCACCGCACCATCCAGAACTTTCATTGAGCTGACTGAACAAGCCGAATGGCTCAAGCTAAGCATGGAAAATGGAGTCTACAAAGGCTTCACATTTTCCAAGAATAACCCCCAAGGTGAACAAAAGAAGAAACCTCAGTTCACCTACTCTGCCAACAACAACAGCAACAACAATCATCATAAAGGATTGAAGAAAGATTACTGCTATGGTGCAGGAAATGCAAACAACAAAGGTGATCAGAAGGGAAAGCCTGTTCCTCAATACAACAAGCCCCCTCAGCAAGATCAAGGTCCAAAACTGCATGAAAAGACCAAACATGAAGGATGGAGCTACGACAGAAAATTCACTCCTCTCGACCAATCACTCGAAGATGTGCTCGAGTATATGTTGTCGAAGGAAATGATCAAGTTGCCAAGACTGGTCGATCCCCCTGTGCCTATGAGGAAGTGGAAAGACCAATTTTGTAAGTTTCACAAGACAGTGGGACACAACAATGAGAACTGCTTCGTTCTCAAGAATATTGTGCAAGACTACATTGACAAGAATCTTTTAGTGGAAGGAGACGAGGAAGAAAAAATGGACATTCTCAATCAGCCATTTCCTCCACACACCACAACAGTAATATCTGAACAGCCATTCCTACCTCAAGAACACATTAAACCGTGTTCCCTTCTAGATCTCCAACTTCAGCATCAAGCACCCCCAACCACTAAGAAGATGGATATAATTTCAGCACTTGGCAAGCTGAAAGTATCTGAAGAACCTATAAGGGCATCCCCTAAGAAATTAAAAGGAATTCCTGAATTTCTTAGTCAGATCATCAAGCCCATGCCGAAAAAGAAAATTCAAAAGTCACTGACTGCTTTGTCCAATGTTTCAATTTTGGACTTAGCCAAGAGTTCTTGCAAGCATCAACAGGTACTGGACGATTTGCTTAGAAAAATTAAAGTCAAACCTAGTACCACACTTGAGGACATGACTCAGATCGTGAATTCAACCATGACAAATGCGCCAATCACCTTCTCAGATGAGGACCTTTCAAAGCCTCACTCCTTTCATAATAATGCCTTATACATCGTCGTTCGAGTAAGAGGGATGACAGTACCCCATGTGTTGGTTGATGGAGGCAGCAACCTCAACATATGTCCTGAAATGACAGCGAAGGCACTAGGCATCAAGGAGGAAGAATACATTCCAGATCTTATCACTATATATGGATTTGACAACCATGGCCAAACGGCTAAAGGCAAGATATTCTTTGAAGTATTTATCAATTAATTAGTACATTTTATCATTTTTCATGTGGTCAATGTGTCACACACCTACAATCTACTGCTCGGAAGGACGTGGATTCATAATACAAATGCAGTACCTTCCACCCTTCACCAATATGTAAAATGGTCCAAAGGTGGAATGATTACAACAGTACTGGGAGAAGACCCAAGAGAAAGGCTCCCGCAGCCCATGATTCCTCGACCGACATTTATAGCAGACATCCTTAACATTAGAGAAAGTGAAGAAATCTGTCTAAGAGAAAATCTAGAAATACTCCAGACATCAGAGTCATCTCTGCACACTGTAGCCATGACCCGATGGAGAGGTCCTAAATTCTTTAAGATTGGAGGTCGGATCAACTACATCACTCTCAAAGATCATCCATTGTTTCTGCAATTCATGAAAGCAAGAAAGGGATTTGATTTACTTTTGAAGCATGGTTATCAACCCTTCAAAGGACTGGGTAAAAACGAAGACGATCGCATCGAACCAATGATTCAAAAGCATCATCCCCACAGAGCAGGACTAGGGTTTTCCAGCGAAAGAAGACTGTTTTTGTTAAGGGGGCACATTGAGAACCATTTTGTTATTTCCTCTTTATTCTTTTCAAAATAAATGTCTCATTTTATCAATGTCTTTGATCAATTCAAAATCAATAAAATTTCAAGTTTCTTTGTCTATCTAGATGCCATCTATTTCCTTTCTCTATCTCCTAATTTTATAATTCCAATGTCATTTTATGCATGGTTCTTTTCAAATGTTGTTTGTCTTATAATGGGCAATTTTACCTGGATCAAGTTTCTTATCCAAAATTTCAGAATATCTTTCCAAACAATCAAGAAACTCATTCTCAGTCCAAAGGCTTTCCAGAAATCGACAACAATTCACCGAGTCAAAGCGAGCACAAAAGATGGCAAGGTTGCAAAGCAGTCAGATGATTATGCAGAATTTGATCAGTCTCTTCAGAAATTACCCGAGTTCGCCTCAGCCCAAAAGCAAGATAAACCATCAGTTATAGTCCAACACCCGACTGAAGATGTCAATATAGGTTCAGAAGACAATCCCAAGATTCTAAAGATTGGTGCCAGTCTAAGTCCGGAAGAGAGGGAAAGGCTCACTAATTTTCTCAAGCAACATGAAGAAGTGTTCGCATGGACATATGAAGATATGCTGGGCTTAGACCCAAAATTGGTCGAACACCGCCTTGTTTTAAAGCCAGATGCTAAGCCGGTCAAGCAGAAGCTAAGGAAAATGGATCACAGAATAGAACAACAAGTCAAAGAAGGACTCGAAGATCTGCTCCAAGCAGAATTCATTCAAGCTATTGACTACCCGGATTGGTTAGCCAATATTGTCATTGTTCCAAAGAAAAGTGGCAAAGTGAGGATTTGCATAGACTTCAGGGACCTCAATAAAGCGACTCCGAAGGATGACTATCCACTTCCAAGCATTGATCTTCTAATCGACAGCACGGCAGGACATGCCATGTTCTCTTTTATGGATGGATATTCCGGTTATAATCAGATTAAGTTGGCCACCTGCGATCAATCAAAAACTTCCTTTACTATGCCTTGGGGCACCTTTTGTTATACAGTCATGCCATTTGGGCTCAAGAATGCTAGAGCAACATATCAACGTGCGATGACCATCATTTTTCATGATCAGATGCGGAAATTCATGGATGCGTATGTTGATGATATCCTCGTGAAATCCAAAGAGGAAGAGGATCACATTGAAGCCCTTGATCAAGTTTTTAAGCGACTCATTCTTTATAAGTTAAGACTTAACCCTCAAAAGTGTGTTTTTGGTGTTGAATCAGGCAAACTGTTGGGTTTTCTGGTCAGCAAAAAGGGGATTAAAGTTGACCCAGCCAAAGCAAAGGCTATTATTGATATGCCACCCCCGACTAATCTCAAAGAATTACGTAGCCTTCAGGGACGCATGCAATCAATCCGGCGATTTATTTCCAACTTGGCAATGAGATGCGAGCCTTTCAATCACTTACTCAGAAAAGGAGTGAAGTTTGAATGGGGACCAGAATATCAGCAATTGTTTGGTCGTATCAAGAAGTATCTCCTCAACCCTCCTATATTAAATCCGCCAGAATTAGGGAAACCGCTTTTGTTATACATCTCAGTCAATCAAGTCGCATGTGGCGGATTCTTGGCGCAATACAAAGAAGGCAGCTTGATAGAGCACACCATTTATTATGTGAGTAAGACTTTCATAGACTATGAAAAGAAATACTCTCAAATAGAAAAAACCTGCCTAGCCATGGTATGGATGTGTTAGAAGCTAAGACACTACCTGCTGGCATCTGAAGTCAAAATCTTGTCTAAACTCAATCCCCTCAAGTACATCCTAGAGCAACCTTTTCTCAGTGGACAAGTCTCCAAATGGCAAGTCTTACTGATGCAGTATGATCTAGAATATGTTTTGCAGAAATCAATAAAAGGCCAAGCAATTGCAGATCAATTGACAGATTTTTCTTTAGCAGAAGAAGTAAAAGCCGAAGATGATTTCCCAAATGAACAAATATGCAATATTCAGCAATCTCCAGTTTGGAATTTATTTTTTGATGGTTCCAAGAACATGGCTGGAATAGGCATTGGGATTTTATTAATCACCCCTGAGAAGAAGATGATTCCCTTTTCCCTTAAGCTTGATTTCCCATGTACCCACAACATGGCTGAGTACGAAGCTCTAATTCAAGGTCTAAAGATTCCACTAGACTTCAATGTCAAGAGAGTGCATGCTTATGATGACTCATTACTCATTGTTAATCAAGTCCGAGCCGAATGGCAAGTGAAAGATCAGAAGCTATTTCCTTATCAGAAAATTGTTTTCGCTCTTGTCAGCAAGTCTGAAGAATTTCAGCTATTCCATATCAAAAGCGACTTTAATCAAGTGGTTGATAGCCTAGCCAACCTAGGCTCCATTATGGCATTAAAACATGGAGAATCTTGTCGCTCCTTTGAAATTGTCAGACTTGACAAACCTGCCTTTCTTCCAACAGAACAAGTAAACCAAGCTGAATAAAACAAGAAGCCTTGGTATTACAATATCAAAAACTTCATAAAAACTGGTGAATTTTCTCCAGAACTCTCAAAGAAAGAGCAACAAGCAATTCAGCTCATGTCTATCCGATATTTCATTCTAACCAATGTCCTCTATCGTCGTGGATTTAGTTCAGAGTATTCCAGATGCTTAGACGAAGACGAAGCCAAATAAGTCATGCTAGAAGCACACAAAGGCATTTGTGGTGGCCACGTTAGCTACCAAACCCTTGTCAAGCAACTCATTCGAGCAGGTTACTATTGGAAGACTATGCAGCAAGACTGTTACCATTTTGTGAAGAAGTACATGCACCTTCTATTCATGCTCCAACAACATATTTGCAATCTGTCGTTTCTCCATGGTTGTTCTCTATGTGGGCATTTGATGTCGTAGGTCCCATCACTCCTTCTGCTTCAAATGGCCATAAATACTTTCTTGCCGCAACAAAATATTTCATCAAGTGGGTAGAAGCTATCACCCTCCGCACAGTAGAAGGCCGACACGTGGTCTCTTTTATTCACAAGAGCATCCTTTGCCGTTTCGGCATCCCACATGACATCGTGTCAGATAATGGCAGTCATTTCAAGAATGAAAGAATGAAAACCTTCTGCTTGAAGTTTAAAATCCATCATCATTTTTCTACTCCATATTATCCTCAAGGGAATGGTCAGGCAGAAGCTACCAACAAGATCTTAATCAGTATCTTGGAGCGAACTGTAGAAACAGGCTGTGACTGGCATGAGAAGATCCATGATGCACTATGGGCCTACCGGACCACCATTCACACTGCAACAAATGCTACTCTATCAAAGCTGGTTTATGGAACAAAAGTAGTATTGCCTCTGCATGTTCAGAAGCCCGCTTTGAAATTTGCATCACTTCTAGAATTACCTCTTGATCAATACCAGCAGCAGCAACTGGTACAGCCAGACTTGCTCGACGAGAGAAGGCTAAAAGCAGCAGAACATGCTCAATCCTATCACCAGAGAATAGCCAGGCAGTACGTGAAGTCTATCATCGAAAGGAGATTCAAAGTCAATGATTTAGTACTTCGATCCATAGCTTATCTCAAGCATCATCCTGGCGGCAAATGGTCGCCAAATTGGGAAGGTCCCTATGTCGTCAAAGAAGCATTACCTCGCAACTCATATCGGCTCATCAATGCTGATGGGGTAGAATTACTAGATCCCATTAATGCTCGACACTTGAAAAAGTTCTATACTTGAAGCATCTATTCTTCCTTTGTAATCTTCCTATTTTCTTCAATAAGGATCAAACTTTCTTTTCCCAGTTACTCTGAGCCATTTTAACATTTTTTGTTCTGTATGTAGGCAGGATAAGCAAATCTCCCATTTTACACACTTGTACACCCATGTGCATCAATTTGCATTCATTTGCATTCAACTGCATTAATATCATTTTGGTCATTATTGAGATTTCAGCAAAAAGTCCCATCATAATTCCTAATTGTTATTCAAAATTGAAAGACAGTTATTAGCACTGAACCAAAATCCAGTGCTCGAACTGGTACGGTTCAAAACACAACTTTCAAGTTGGTTTATATTTTTCCTTTGAAAAACCGAGTTTTGACTCGGATTGTCCTTCAAATTATGTTTTCTTTGAAGATCCGAGTCCCGACTCGGGTTTTCCTTCAAATTATTTTTTCTTTGAAAGATCCTAGTTCCAACTCGAGTCTTTTCTCAAATTCTTTCTCCTTTGTTGATCCAGGTTCTGACTCGTGATCTCTTTACTATATTTGAGCTCTGACATGAGCTCTCTATTCTCC
Source organism: Nuphar pumila (assembly GCF_984573655.1). NCBI lineage: Eukaryota > Viridiplantae > Streptophyta > Magnoliopsida > Nymphaeales > Nymphaeaceae > Nuphar > Nuphar pumila. Next base: position 100,581,787 of record NC_143252.1, on the reverse strand, counting down.
TTTGTTGATTCGAGTTCCGACTCGTGATCTCTTTACTTTGTTTAACTCTGACCCAAGCTCTTCATTCGCCTTTGTTGATCCGGGTTCCGACTCGTGATCTCTTCACTTTATTTGAGCTCTAACTCGAGCTCTAACTCGAGCTCTTTATTCTCCTTTGTTAATCCAAGTCACTTCGATCATCAGGGTCAGTCAATTTCTCAAATTTGACCTTCGAGTCCACCAATTTCCAATTCAGATCTTCGGATCATTCAATTCTTCAATTTCGATCCTCGGGTCATTCAATTCTTCAATTTTGACCTCCGGGTCACCGAATTTCCAATTCTGAATTCCAATCACCAAATTCTCAATTATCGACTGTTAGGTCATCCAATTTCAAACCTTCGGGTTACCAATTCTACCTCAATCATTTTCAACTTGTGGGTCACCTTTGCCAATCATGGCCGTATTCATTCCGCCTATTGGCCCAATATCCAAATTTCAATCATTTTCTCTTGTGAGAGACCCTTTTTATAGGGAGAGTTCGAGGGAGCTCGTTCTTTTTGCATGCTATCCAATTCGTTCACTTAGCCCCTTTTCAGGGAGAGTTTGAAGGGACTCGCGTCTTCGTGAACCATTTGCAAAACAATTTCCAATTTCACACAAGGAACCCTTTTTATAGGGGGGGACTCGACGGAGACCCGCTTTCCTTGTGGCCCCCCCAATTTTCCTACTAGGCCATTTCATCATGGAGGACCCTCTTTTCAGGGAGAGTGTGATGGACTCGTTCCTTCATGACCCAATTTTCCGACCTCACTATTATCGGCCCCCTTTCCATAAGAGAAGCCTAATATTAGGGAACTTTGATGAAAGCTCAATTTCTCTTCGAAAGTTCGTTTTGCAAACACCTCCTCTTCAGGGAAGAGAGGAGTAATTCCCATTTCTCATTCAGGTAAGGGCTAAGCCTGAGTCTTCTCCTTTGGGGAAAGGAGAGGATAATTTTCGTCACGGATATGTTGAGCCGGACCTCAAATGCTCTCTTTCACCAAGGATTTCAAGAACATTTTGTCAATTTGTCAATCAATTACTTGTTGATTTCAAAATCTTTATTGCACAAATTTTTACCTCAAAGTACCTTCAGTATTACTTCCAAAAAGGCAAGGCTTTTGAGAAGAAAGATTAGAAAATTCAATTTTTTCTATTGGCCAACCAAAAGGATGAAGGATAAATCCTCGATATGGCCATCAAATAAAATTCAATGTTATTGCAAAGCCATAAATGATTGATATTGATCGCAGTTATGGCACATCTTTAAAGACTATTCTTGTAAAAATGAGGCAGTGGAAATATCCTGAGCGCTAGAAAAAGAGAGAATTTACCCAAGCCCTGTCTCCTCAAAATCACCTAAGCTGCAATTAAATATCCGCAAAAGGGTCTCTCAATTGTCATCAAGATGAAGGCGAATTATGCGAGTTAGACCCCCGGGGCCAAAGAAGATTTGAATCATCTCCAAGATGAAGGAGTTTGTGACAGATTCTGCCAGGGAAAGTCCAAAGCACTGTCGAGATGAAGGCAGATGCGATGAACCTCCCGACAATCCTTAAAAGATATTTAATTTCCGCTATCATCCAGAGATCTCCAACCCATGGGCCAACATCATCAACATAACCCCTGGAGCAAAGAAGGATCAAAACATCTCCAAGTTGAAGGAGTTTGTGACATACCCTTCCAAAAAGAGAGAAAGAGAGGGAAAAAAAGAGAGAAAAAGTCAGAACATCTCCAAAATGAAGGATGATGTAATAAACTCCCCCGAAACCCAAGAGAGTTCAAAAGAGTGCAGAAAGATGATCATGAGAAAAGATCCCAAGATATCAAACTACCAAATCTATCAAGAATCTTCTTTAAATTTGTGAAATTCTATTATCAATATTCTTTCATCAATTGCTTTTGTAATATTAAATTCTCTCTTTCCTGTTCATATCAAGGAAATTGATAGCTTCCTTGAAGAAGGTCAATCACAAGCAATTTGAATTCTGAATCTTGATTCTATGAAGTCAATCCCGTTTGGAAGTAATACTTCAGGTAGAAAAGAAGGAATATTTTCGCAACAATGTGCATCATTTTCAAATACTTTGAATCAACAACAGACTTCTTAACATTTTGGCAATATTTTCTAGCTATCCTGACATGGAGTGAGAGCTTGATGTCCGTTTTTGATACATCCGAACACCAATTTTCAATCCCTCTTTAGGACTTGATTATGGGAGTTTTCAAGATTCCTTCCCTTCTTTTTATAATCTGAGCGCCTGGGCTCTCAGATTTGCACACTTCCCTGTGTCCCCATTGTCCTGCCATAGACAGTCCAATTTTGATTTGAGGTCAAACCACCAATCATTTTCTCGCAAAAGGCAATTTCAAAATCTATTTAGTCTCAGCAATGAGACGCCCAAGATCAATCCCTTTTCAAGCTTTAGGGACCCTATTTTCCTTCCTTTTGCAAAACCTCTGTCGGATTTATTGTGCAAAATCCGAAGGTTCCATCATGGTCTCTTCCTTCAAGGATTCCATTCATTTTCCGCCCAATCGGGATAAGGGTACAAACCTGAGCCTCATTTGATGAGGTATTTCATTTTCTGCCCAATCAGAATAAGGGTACAAACCTGAGCCGCTTTTTGATGAGGTATTTTATTCCCCAATCAGATTAGGGTCAAACCTGAGCTTTTTACCATGTGAAGCATTTTCTGTCCCATCCAGGTTAAGGGCAAAAACCTGAACTTCACCGCCACAGAGCGAATCTATTTCACTTCGTTCTCCATTTTATATCTACCATTTTCACCAGACTAATATCTCTATACCCAGTTAGATCCTTCTAACTAGGGCATTTTATATAGCCCAAATTTGGTGTGTTTTTCTTTGCCACTAATCTCGGCCACAAGCTGGCTTAGTAGCAAAAAGGGGCATCTGTAAACACCCTAAATTTTCACTCACCTTCTAAACATTTCCACTAATCATCATATTGGGTTCTTCAAGATCAATGGAGGGCAAAATGGTCATTTTCTGAGATTGGACCTTGCAAAAAGTCCAAAATTCACTCTTAATTCTCCAAATTTTTCTATTTTATCTGCAAATCATAAAATTTTCAAAATCCTACTCTTGACAAGAAGTTAGAATTTTCAAATCCTGGTTCAGGATTACATTTCATAAGACATGTCATTGCATAGCATTGCATGAGCATTTCATATCATTTCACGGCACAACATGTCATTTCGAGATCCAGAATTCCTGATTTTCAAAATTATCAATCCAGATTCAAATTTTAACTGTTTCAGAATTGGTTTCAAATCTCTGGGTTTTTCAAAATTATCAGTTTCTCTCATCTTAACCCCCAGGACTCCGAATTACAAAAAGTTTTCTCAAGAAAACAATTTGGATAGTTTTGATATTGATTTTTAAAATTTCGTCAGTTGGAAAGAAGGGGACACAACTTTAAATATTTTATTTCAAACTTTTGCAAAAAGACTTTAAGTTTCTTTAGAAAATCTCTGCATTTTTTTTTTTTTTTTGCCCTGAAAGACCATTTTCCTTCCAAATTCTTGAAATCAGGCCAATTTTTTTTTTTGTATTATAAAAATCCCAAAAAGAAGTTATTTTTGCTTTTTATTTTCAAATAAATGGTGTGGGACCCACCTTAAACTGGCATCACACTCAAAGTCTCAGGTATTTCTCTCATTTTCAAGCAGAGCCCACCCTGGGGTGGCACAAATTTACAAATCCAGTTTCCTTATTTTACAAAATAAGAAAGTGGGCCCATGCATAGGTGGCACCACACTAGAATTTCCTATAAAGAAAAAAACAAAAAAAATTTATGTTTATTTCAAAAAGTTTTCCTAATCCGGCTGAGGTGGAACCACCTTAAAAAAAAAAGGAAAAACCCGTTTTTACTCATTTTTTTTTACTTTCAGCCCAAATGGCGCGATCGTGAAGCCCTCCCTTAAAAAATGATTCACTTTACCTAAACCTTAGGTAAAATAAACAAGAATTTTCAAGTAAACAGATAGTCGTCCCGTTCTAAAACGGTGATTTTCAGATTTTTTTGGAACTTTGATTTTTTTTTAAACCTTTTTCAAAAATCAGTTTGGAAGAACCTTGAGAGTTCGAATCTTTCAAAAAAGGAGGGCGCCAATCATTAAAAGGGGGATCGCCTCTCCCAAGAAAGGGGTCTCTTTTCACGGTTTCTGCCCCATTCTCCTCCAACAGAAAGAGAGAGGAACTCCAGTGATTTTGCAAAAAGGGGATTCCAACTCTGCCTATCTTTTGAATCTCTCTCGACTCAGGTTCCTCCCTTCCTTCACGATCCTCTGCTTCTACCCCCCCCCCTTCTACGAGTTTCTGCTTTCCATCATCCTTAAACGCATCATTCAAAGATAGCCGAAGGAAGTGTGATCCTCCTTTCCCCCTGGAGAGTTGATCCACCATTGAAGGAAGTATCTTCATCAATCGATTAGCAGTAAATAATCTCTATCCATTCCTCTTCACTTTTCCTTGTTTTTTTTTTTTTCTTTCTTCTGATTTTTCTGTCATCCCCCCTTCGTTTCTCATTGATTCTGAAATTCCACTAGAGGGGGGTTGAATAGTGAAATTTGATATAGATCAGTAAAATAAAAATTAAAGGCAATAAGGCACAACACAGAAAACACATGATTTATACTGGTTCGGTCAAGTTACTGACCTACATCCAGTCCCCAAGTAAAACACTTGAGCCTTTCACTATAAAATCCGTGTTATCGGATAAATAGTACAACACCCTCTTCCTCAGAGGTCTACTTCTCTCAACAGAGAAGGGAAACACCCTCTTTCCCAGATATCTACTTCTCTCAACAGAGAAGGGAAACACCCTATTTCCCAGAGATCTACTTCTCTCACCAGAGAAGGGAAACACCCTCTTTCACATGGTCTACTTCTCTCAACAGAGAAGGGAAACACCCTCTTTCACAGAGGTCTACTTCTCTCAATAGAGATGGAATAGAGCAGAAAATAGAAAGTTACAATACTTTCCTATAGAACCTTCAGAAAGATATGAATGCACAAATGAAGATTCTCAGAATGTTCTTTTCTTTTCACACATAGTTGATTCTTTTGTCAAAGAGCTTTTCTTGACTTTTTCTCTTTCTTTTCTCTTTTTTTTTCTAAGCTCTCTTTTTCGAATATTGAATAGGAGTTTTTCTCTTTGTAAGCTCACATCTATTTTGAAATACTATTTCGTTTGTATATATATAGTCTTAAGAAAATAGTCGTTGCCTTTTTGAAATGATTGTTCTTTTGGGATATGAGGTGTCAGGTCATTTCAAAAACAACTTTGTATGTACTATATTGCTTTTTCAAAAAGTCGTCTTTCCATAAGTATAGCATTTTGGGGTACACTATTCGTTGTTGTATTTTAAATGAGATATAATTTGTAATCGGTCTTTTCTCACAATAAATGATTTGTAGTACATTGAACGTTGGAGTGTAATCTATCATGTAATTTTGTCTTTACTCAATTTAATGATTTGTAGTATATTAATATTTTTCTTACAAATCGTCACTTCTTTAGTTGAATGCATGTAAGTACAATAAATGCTTTGTTAAGTGCTTTATTTATAAATGTTTATTTCTCAAATGCTTTTTGAGATGGCATTTAATGTTTATAGAAAGAATGATGGCTTTAAATAAGTTGACATTCTTGAGTGTGAATTTTATTATTAAATAAATAACAGGTCATTTCTCAAATGCTTTTTGAGATGGCATTTAATGCTTATAGAAAGAATGATGGCTTTAAGTGTAAGTCGACATTATTGAGTGTGTATTAAAAAATAAATAAAGTCTTTTCTAAAATTGTCTTGTTTAAACAATAAGTAATTTTGTATATAAAATAATAATTGTTTTCTCAAATTGTCAATTCAAGATAGACGATCGTGTATTATGAGTAAATTAATTTTGTCTTTTTCTTTCATATTTGAAATCATTTGCTTTTATATCTTTTCAAGTTGTCTTTTTTCATAAATGCATGTTAGAAGGTACAATTAATGCTTTTGAAATCATGAGCTATTATATCTTTTCAAAATGTCTTTTTCATAAATGCTTGTAAGAAGGTACAATGATTTGTTTTCAAAAAGGTGTTTTTGAAATATCATATCCTTTTATGAAAAGCTTAGCTTTTTGTAAATAGATGGCTTGTATGATATTTAAAGCATATGAAATATAAAATATGCAATATGCATGCTTCTGAAGGTTCTGTTACATATGACTCTAAAGAAGAAAAAAAGTCTTCATCTTGAAGTAGCCGATCTTCTTGGATAATCTTTATGAATGTGTGGCTCATCAAGCTTTTTCTTCAAAGAGTATGATTGCATCAAATAGTTGTACTTGATCAGGTTGTCTCCATTCTTCTTAGGTGAAATAACCTTGCATCAAATACTCGTTAAATGCATGACAAATCATATCCAGTCATAATATAACATATTCATGAAGGCATATCATATTTATCATATCATATTGAAGCATGTATGACAGCATATCATATTATGTATCATCAAAACATAGTTTCTCAACATTCTCCCCCTTTTTGATGATGACAATATATGCTCCCTCTATCAATAAGCCATATTCATAATAATAATTTGAATATGATATCATAAAAAATAAGTAAAAGTTAAGTTTAAGAGAACGAGTTTAAGAAAACGAATTTCTCTAACATAGGAGAGACAGGTTTTTCTCCCCCTTTGTCATAGACATAAAGGAGGGATCAGAGTAGGAAAGTATTATTACAGACCAAAAAATAGTTCATTCAAAATCAGATGAGTGAGGGAACTTCTGAAGTAGAGTATCTTGACCGATCATCAATGATTGAAAGGCTTGGTGCAGAGAAGCTTGGTTCTTCAGTAGGAGATCTTGAGTGTTCTGGACATCGACAAGAGCTGAGAATATGTCTAGTTCAGATTGCTGAGCCGGATCTTCCTCACTAGGGCCTTCATCATCAGATTGTTATGGAGGTAGGTGTCATCAAAGGCATGAATAGAATACGAGACAACACCATTGTGAAGTGGCACATCGAAGTACTTAAGAATATGAGTGATAAAATAGCCGAATGAGAGAGAATGAAAGGTACAAAAATTAATCATGTTATTAAAGATGATGCTCGACCAATTTATTGTGAAGGAATAGAAGATCACATAGAGTAAGAGAGAGATTTCGTTCGACATGAATCCCTTGGACGGTTGTTTGGGGAAGATATTGTAAGAGAGGATTTATGACAAGAGCAAAGCATGAGGTTTTAGATCGCTCGTATGCCATGAGAAGTGGGTGGATCGAGTGGAGTGGAGTACCTTTTTAAACATAGTATGATCTATAGGTACTATGTTTGGTAGTTTGATTCCATAGGAAGAAATGTTAAGAATGCAGCCTAACGAACGAATGTCAAAGGAAATTATTTTACCATGGACCATGGTGGTGATACTCGTTTGGTCATGGTTGACAGAGAGGATGGTATAGAAAATTTTGATGAGATGAGGATAATAATACATAGAGTTGGACGATCCTAAGATTTGAACAAAGTCTTGAAGGGAGGTTTCAAGGTCAAAGGAGGTGAATGCTTCAAAGTGGACTAGCTTATCTGTTTGGATTGGAAGAGAGCTAATGGAGTGGAAGTGATGAATGAGATCAGGATATCTCAATTCTGCAGACTCAATCATGTTGACATCATCCGAGAAAGATTTTGAAGAGAAGGCCATTGCAAGTAACTTGAGAGAATAAGAACTTGGAGAGAATGTAGGTTGATAGAAGTTTTCGAATGAATTCGTGAAGAGTGAATCATTTTATTCAATAGAAGGATGAAATTTATTATAATAACAAGTGAATGACAATTGAAGTGAATGAAGTTTGGATTTTAGTTGAGTTGAGTACTCGTGAATATCTATTTGTAACTTAAGGCACTTGTGAATGATAGATCAAATCACTCTTTGGAAGAGTGTGTGGATGAGAGTATAGTATATTATGATAGATGATAAAAAGAACATAGTTTCGAAAATTATTTTTCTGTATAAGGAAACCTTGATATAGGAGAGACCATCGTATTGTGAGAGTAGTCATGGTTTGAGTATGGAGTGCTCTTTTGAATTGTTATGTGTGATTGAAAACGGATGGACAAAATAGGAGAGATGAATAGAAATAAAGTCAAGCTATGACATCATGTCATAATAATGAAAAGACAAAGAGAAATTTTAAGTTGGGCGTATAAAGAGAAGTTCAATAATGTCACAAAGAAGCAAACAACAAGTTGAGAGAGTAGTCAAAAGAAAAGAGTGATGATAGACATAGATTTTCAAATAAGATATGGATAGAGAAGAGGACAAAAATAATTAATGAGTGACATGAGATGAAAGACATAAAGAAATGTCATGATTGTCTTGAATTAATGTTTATAGCTCATATATTGTTGAAAGACATAATTTTAAAAGAAACTCGACATGAGAGAGTCCATTGTTTTGGAGAATAAAAAAAGAAGTTTTAAAATCATGTCATAGGGCCAAATCCACGGTTTTGAGATGACAAAAGGTGAATTCAAATTTTGTAAAAGAGAGAGAGAGAAAGATGGGACAAAAAAATATAAGAAGAAAGACATGATTGTCGAGAAAGAGTTTTGTATAGATTCTTATACAGATGTGTAAAAGAGGTGATTGGACATAAAGTTGAGTGAAATGTCTTGGAATGAGGAAGGTAAAAGATATCGTGAAAAGGGATGTGTAAGAATGTTATAAAGTAATGCCATATGAGATAGAAGATGAATAATGGCCTAATAAGACAAACAACAAGTTGAAAAAAAAATTTACTTAAAGAGGATAGATTCAATATTCGTAAGGGATGCATTAAGAAAGAGACAAGAGAGACTTACGAGAGAAGAGTTATGATTGCTTATGTAAAAGTGATTTTTATGGATAGGCGTGAAAGGAGAGGTCATAATGTGATGTGTACTTTGAAAGATATGACATCTTGAAAGAAAAGAGTGACATAGAGTATTTGTTTTGTAGTAAAAGGCTTGTGATTTTTATGAAAGTACGTGAATATGAGAATTACTCTTTTTGACTTTGAAAAGGGTGGTAAAAGGAATGAATAAAAAGATAAAAAGAATATAATAAAAGTGTAAACACTTGAGTATAAATTATGATGATAATCTAAAATGCAATTCGTAAATGAGTGAGGGAAGACAAAGGATGATTTGACATAAAGTGTTTTTGACATCCTTACATGTTAAGCTTTATTTAAGATAAATTTCGTAAAGGAAAGTTTGTAGTAAAATTATAGTTTAATATTTGAAAAGGTGAACTCGTGTAGAATGATTTTACTATATCCCAATTAGTCATATGAATTAAATTTATAAATCACTTAATTTACAGATTCCTAATTCTCTTCTAATTCTTACAAAGTCTTTATTTTTTAAAGGTTTAGTGAAAATATCTGCTAATTGTTTATTAGTGGGTATAAATTCCAGTTTGATTATGTTGTTTAAGACTTGTTCTCTTAAAAAGTGGTGTCGAATTTGAATGTGCTTCGTCCGTGAGTGTAAAATAGGATTTTTTAGATAAGTTTATAGCACTTGTATTATCACACAAAATAGTTGTATTTTCAAATTTTAAACCAAAATCTTTTAATGTCTGTTTCATCCAGATGACTTGTGTACATGCTAGGCTTGCAGCTATGTATTCAGCTTTAGTAGTTGATAATGATACACAATCTTGTTTCTTACTGAACCATGAAACTAGTGAGTGCCCTAGCATATGACATGTTCCACTTGTGCTTTTTCTGTCAGATTTACTTCCAGCGAAGTCAGCATCACTGTATGAGATTAAATCAAATGTAGATGATTTTGAATAAAATAACCCAAAATCAATTATTCCTTTTAGATATCTCATTATTCTTTTTACAACTTTAAGATGTGATTCCTTTGGATTTGATTGATATCTAGCACACAAGCAAACACTGAACATGATATCTGGACGGCTAGCAGTTAAATAAAGTAGTGATCCTATCATACCTCTGAATAACTTTGTATCCACAGTCTTACCATCTTCATCTTTGTCCAATACAATAGTTGTGCTTATAGGGGTATTCTTTGAAGCAGTTGAGTTCATGTTGAACCTCTTCAGAAGTTCATGAGCATATTTAGACTGATTGATGAAGACTCCATCTTTGGTTTGCTTAATATGTAGTCCAAGAAAGTAGGTGAGTTCTCCCATCATACTCATTTTGAATTCTTTCTGCATGGACTTAGAAAATCTTCACAAAGACTGTTGTTAGTAGATCCAAAGATGATATCGTCCATATATATTTGAACGATTAAGGTATGATCATTCACTATTTTCACAAATAAAGTTGAATCTGCTTTGCCTACAGAAAATCTGGTTTTTAATAAAAAAGTTTTAAGTCTATCATACCAAGTACGAGGTGCTTGTTTTAAACCATATAAAGCACGTTTTAGTTTAAAAACATGATCAGGAAATTGTCCATTTTCAAAACTTAGATGTTGTTTTACATAAACTTTTTCATTTATAAAACCATTTAAAAAAGCACTTTTAACATCCATTTGGTATAGTTTGAAATCCATATAGCTTGCATATGCCAAAAATATTCTTATAGATTCAAGTCTAGCTACAGGAGCAAATGTTTCATCAAAATCAATACCTTCCTCCTGATTGTATCCTTGAGCCACTATCCTTGCCTTGTTTCTTATAACATTACCTGTTTCATCCAGCTTGTTTCTAAAGATCCATCTCGTCCCAATGATTTGATGATCTTTTAGTCTTGGTACAAGATCCCATACATCATTTCTTTGGAACTGATTCAGTTCTTCAGTCATGGCTAGCATCCCAAACTCGTCAATGATGGATTTATCAATCTTCTTTGGTTCAAGTTGAGAAATGAATGTCATATTTGCAATACGTTCCAGTTGAGCTCTAGTTTGAACCCCCTTAGTCAGGTCTCCCAAAATCTGCTTTTGAGGATGATCTCTGATTTCAGCAAATGTTCTTTGAAGATCATCTTCATTAGGTTTAGTTGTGTTATCTAAGAAAAAATGTGTACTCTCAAGATCATCATCGTTAGTCTCTTTATTTACAGATTGATCAATAGATTCATAAAAACTGACATGCATAGATTCCTCAATAGTATTTGTACTCTTATTAAAAACTATGTATGCTTTACTACGACTTGAATATCCTAAGAATATGCCTTTAACAGATTTAGCATCAAATTTATCAAGGCTAGCTTTTGTGTTAAGGATAAAGCATTTACACCCAAAGACTTTGAAGTAGTCTATTCTTGAAGTTCTGTCACAGAATAGTTCATAGGGAGTTTTATTTAATAAGGGCCTGATAAGAACTCTATTTGAGATATAGCATGAAGTGTTAACAGTTTCAGCCCAAAAATATTTAGCAAGATTATTATGTTGAAGCATAGTTCTAGCAGATTCTTGAAGGGTTCTATTCTTTCTTTCTACTACACCATTTTGAGGTGCAACTCTAGGAAAGGCAAAGTTATGAGAGATACCATGCAAGTTACAAAAATTTACAAAAAGATCATTATCAAATTCTCCTCCATGGTCACTACGAATTTTGAAAATTGTAGAAGATTTTTCATTTTGTAACTTTTTACATAAAATTTCAAATTCACAAAATGTATCACTTTTATTTTTCAAAAATATTACCCAAGTAAATCTCGAGTAATCATCTATAATGACAAAAGCATATTTATTATGATTAAGACTAGCTACCCTAGAAGGACCAAAAAGATCCAGGTGGAGAAGCTCTAAAGGTCTTTTACTTGTCACAATATTTTTTTATTTGAAAGATGATTTTGACAATTTTCCTAATTGACAAGCATCACAAAAATAGTCTTTTTTAAATGAAATTTTAGGTAACCCACGTACCAAGTTGTTCTTAGCTAATTTAGACATATATTTAGAGTTAACATGTCCCATTCTCATATGTCATAAATTTTGAGAGTCATTATTAGCTATAAGACAGTGTTCAGTGATATTCTCTAGGTATAATTCATATATGTTATTTTTTCTAATACCTTTTAAAATAATATTTTCGTTGGTGTCTGCTATGAGGCATGCATCATGTTTAAAGCTAACATTATAACCTGTGTCACACATTTGACTTATACTCAAGAGGTTATGTTTTAAACCTTTAATAAGGAGAACATCTTTGATAAGAGGTTTATCGATATTACCAATATTGCCAATACCAATTATCAAACCTTTGTTGTTATCTCCAAAGGTGACAGTTCCTCCTTCTTTATGATGAAGAACAACAAAAAGATCTGGATGTCCTGTCATATGTTTTAAACATCCATTGTCTAGTATACATATGTTATTCTTCTTTAGAGCCTGCAAAAGATCAAGTAAAACTTCTTTTTGGTACCCGATCGGGTCCCTTTTTGTTAGACTTTGGAACCCATATCCATATTGATTTGGGTTTGTCTGCAGATTTAGAGGAGTACATGGTATTAAAATTGAAATTGTAATACTCCTGTTTAGGCTCATTACAACCTTTGGCAAATGTAGTCCTTTGATTCATACAAGAAGGTTTATTTAAATGAGAGTAACCAATACCATTCTTGTAAAAAGAGAATTTTTTAGAGGATAGGAGTTTGTCCAGGTTCTCTTTTCCTTTGGTAAACTTGAAAATTGTCTTCATAAGGTTTTTAGTTTTGCTTTTTAGTTCTGAAATTTCTACTTGAAGATTTTTCGTCTTGGAACTAGTAGTACTGATTTCAAAAGTAAGAATAAATTTTTTCTTTTTCAACTCAGAATTTTCAACACTGAGTTTTTCATTTTTCTGAAAAAGCTCTAAATTTTTGAATTTTAAAATTTTATTTTTGAGAATCGTTTTCCTAGATTCTTCAAAGAGTTCTTGAAAAGCATTTAGAAGTTCATCAAAAGAAAAATTAGAAGATTCACTTACAGAGCTTTCTTCTGCCATGAAACACATATTTGTTGTTTCGGCTTCATCATCACTTGACTCTTCACTGGTGGATGGTTTTGAATCATCCCATTGAGCATGTAGAGCCTTCTTCTTGAAGAACCTTTTCTTTAGTTCTTCAGTTTTGGATTTTCTTTTTAGAAGAGGACAATCACGTCTCATGTGACCTGGCTTATTACATGGATAGCACATGGTATCTTCCTTAAAATCTTTCTTTTCATTGTGCTTATTTGATAGCCTATTCTTTCTCATGAAGCGCTAGAATTTTCGAGTAAGCAACGCAATTTCATATTCCTTTTTTGAGTCCTCATTCTCAGAAATGGCTGGGAAGGCTAGATTTTTCTTCGTAGGTTGTTCCTCTTCCCTTCTTTCCTTCATATGAACTTCATAGGCCATAAGATTGCCTATTAAGTCATCCAGAGTAAGCTTGGATAAATCTTGAGCTTCTTCAATAGTTGTTGTCTTTTTCTCTTAATCAGTTGTGAGAGATCTCAAGATCTTTTTCACCTTATCGGTATGAGAATAGGTTTCTCTCAGAGATTTAAGATCGTTGGTGATGTTGGTGAATCTTGTAAACATCTCTGTGATGGGTTCATCTTTATTCATTTTGAATAGCTCATATTTTCGAACTAGAGATAAGATCTTAGCTTCTTTTACTTTGTTGGTTCCTTCATGGATAACCTCCAGAGAGTGCCAAATATCATATGCAGTTTCACAGACTGATATTCTGTTGAATTCATTTTAATCAATGGCACAATACAAGGCATTCATGGCCTTTGCATTTAGATTTGCCATCTTCTTTTCTTCATCAGACCATAAGCTACAGTCTGAAGATGGAGATGTGCATGGACATTCAACAATTTTCCATACAGCAAAGTCTATAGATTTGAGAAATATGGCCATCCTGCATTTCCAATATCCATAGTTGGAGCCGTTGAAGAAAGGAGGGCGAGATGCGTGTTGTCCTTCGATGTCACGAGCATAAGAAGTTGATGCCATTAGTGCTGAAAGACTTGTTAGGTCGAAACCAGCAAAACCTGATCTGATACCAAATGAAATTCCACTAGAGGGGGGGGGGGTGCATAGTGAAATTTGATAAAGATCGATAAAATAAAAATTAAAGGCAATAAGACACATAACAGAAAACACAGGATTTATACTGGTTTGGACGAGTTACTGACTTACATCCAGTCCCCAAGTAAAACACTTGAGCCTTTCACTATAAAATTCGTGTTACCAAACAAATAGTACAACAACCTCTTTTCCAGAGGTCAACTTCTCTCAACAGAGAAGAAAAACACCTTCTTTTCCAGAGGTCTACCTCGCTCACCAGAGAAGGGAAACACCCTCTTTCATAGAGGTTTACTACTCTCAATAGAGAAGGAAAACACCCTCTTTCACAGAGGTCTACTTCTCTCAACAGAGAAGGGATACAGCAGAAAACAGAAAGTTACAATACTTTCCTATAGAACTTTCAAAAAGATATGAATGCACGAATGAAGATTCTCAGAATGTTCTTTTCTTTTCACACACAGTTGATTCTTTTGTCAAAGAGCTTTTCTTGACTTTTTCTTTTTCTTTTCTCTTTCTTTTTCTAAGCTCTCTTTTTCGAATATTGAATAGGAGTTTTTCTCTTTGTAAGCTCTCATCTATTTTAAAATACTATTTCGTTTGTATATATATAGTCTTAAGAAAATAGTTGTTGCCTTTTGGAAATGATTGTCCTTTTGGAATATGAGGTGTCAAGTCATTTCAAAAACAACTTTGTGTGTACTATATTGCTTTTTCAAAAAGTCATATTTCCATAAGTATAGCATTTTGGGGTACACTATTCATTGTTGTATTTTAAATGAGATATAAGTTGTAATGAGTCTTTTCTCATAATAAATGATTTGTAGTACATTGAATGTTGGAGTGTAATCTATCATGTAATTTTGTCTTTACTCAATTTAATGATATGTAGTATATTAATATTTTTCTTACAAATCGTCACTTCTTTAGTTGAATGCATGTAAGTACAATAAATGCTTTGTTAAGTGTTTTATTTATAAATGGTCATTTCTCAAATGCTTTTTGAGATGGCATTTACTGTTTACAGAAAGAATGATGGCTTTAAATAAGTCGACATTCTTGAGTGTAAATTTTATTATTAAATAAATAACAAGTCATTTCTCAAATGCTTTTTGAGATGGCATTTAATGTTTACAGAAAGAATGATGGCTTTAAGTGTAAGTCGACATTCTTGAGTGTGTATTAAAAAATAAATAAAGTCTTTTCCAAAATTGTCTTGTTTAAACAATAAGTGATTTTGTATATAAAATAATATTTATTTTCTCAAGTTGTCAATTCCAGATAGACGATCGTGTATTATCAGTAAATTCATTTTGTCTTTTTCTTTCATATTTGAAATCATTTGCTTTTATATCTTTTCAAGTTGTCTTTTTTCATAAATGCATGTTAGAAGGTACAATTAATGCTTTTGAAATCATGAGCTATTATATCTTGTCAAAATGTCTTTTTCATAAATGCTTGTAAGAAGGTATAATGATTTGTTTTCAAAAAGGTGTTTTTGAAATATCGTATTCTTTTATGAAAAGCTTAGCTTTTTATAAATAGATGACTTGTATGATATTTAAAGCATATGAAATATGAAATATGCAATATGAATGCTTCTGAAGGTTCTGTTACGTATGACTCTAAAGAAGAAAAAAAGTCTTCATCTTGAAGTAGCCGATCTTTTTGGATAATCTTTATGAATGTGTGGCGCATCAAGTTTTTTCTTCAGAGAGTATGATTGCATCAAATAGTTGTACTTGATCAGGTTGTCTCCATTCTTCTTAGGTGAAATAACCTTGCATCAAATACTCGTTAAATGCATGACAAATCATATCCAGTTATAATATAACATATTCATGAAGGCATATCATATTTATCATATCATATTTATCATATCATATTGAAGCGTATCATATAATTATCATGTATGACAGCATATCATATTATGTATCATCAAAACATAGTTTCTCAACAGATTCAACAAAAGCATCCCCTGTAATGTTTGGGCTGCTTGTATAGCAACCTCGACTTACAGATGCTATATCAAAAGGAATGATCACATTCCAATATCCGATTATATATTTGCTTTTTTTTTACCTATGATATTTGATTGTAATTTTCTTATTTTGTTCATTTTATAATGTTCAATCTTCAAGGCATTTGATTACCCATTTCATCTGAGTTTTTTTTTAGTTTAATTTCTTGTATTCATTTAATTAAATGGAATCAAAACTCACGATATATCATTATCGCTCAATAAGCACAACCATTATCGATCTATCAGTTCTAAGGATAAAGGAGCCTTCATGATATAACACATTTTAATTTGATGGCACAATATGTATCTATGTTTATTTTTAGAATCTGATAATTCTACAAAATCTATGCCTAGTTATGAAATCCCTCATTTCTTTTTTAACACATGGTCCATCGTAAGCTAACCTTCTGTGTGTTTTCTGAATAACTCCTTCCAGTTGTTGAATCAGGGATGTCTATCTAGCATTTGGCCGGATACAGGGTGTTTCATTATAACGATTTTACAAAGTTAAAAAAAAAAAATGTGTATTGCTGTCAAACTCACGATACTTAAATGTTTGTATCTATAGTTTACACTTTTCTGAGGCACCTCTTAATGAGTTTGTTGTATCAGTTTTTCTTCAGTATCTTTTGATCTACAAATTTACATAGTCTCCTTGATAAGTTTCGTTATTTAGAACGATATTATACTTGCATCTGATGAAATCATATGGCTGATGATGTCAGTCATCGTCTGGGTAAAAGTTTTGTTTGATGAGTGAATGGCAAAATGATATAGCTATACTGTTGCCGCATATGAGCCATAATATCGACTTTTGGTGTTCATACTTCATGATTACTGATTTCTATTGTGTATCAGTTTTTAGCTGATTTGTATGTGAATTCTTCCGAGCATAAGTTTATTATACTTTATCACATGTATCAATTTTATTCGTTATAGGTAACTCCCACATATCATTGTGACTTTGTAGTAGCCACATCTTTGTCTCTGCACCTTTGTACATCGGTAGTCCACCTTAATGTTTCCTATCGTCCCTTTGTATTTATAATGTCATTTGTACTGATGATCAGCCACAACCTCTCTTTTCCCTTGTACAACTTTCCTGTAACATACCTACCCAATGCTGTCAGCATTTGAACATCTGCCATTTAGAATCCAATTGAAATAGTGTTAGATGTGAGGTTCTAATTTGCGGAAATAGACTAAACAAAGGTCATTTTCTGTTCGTTTGATTTATTGTGCCTAGTAGCCATAAATAAAAAAGAAAAAAAGAAAAAGAAGAAGTCAAAATTAGTCAAGCAGTCAAGTAATTCATATCTAGGCGTCATTCGTTATTGTTCATATAATTCTTTAGATTCATTTAGGTCATCTCTGTATATAAACCAGGTTGTAATCATGCATATCGTAACTATAGCAATACATGCGTTCAAGCTACATATGCATTCTCCATTTCAATAGGATGTACATATAGTTAGATGAACACATGTATGACCTATTAGGCATTCCCTCATAAAGTTTAAGCTTTTATATTTAGCTAATTTAATACCCATTTTCCCTTTTTCTTTTTATTTTAATCTTTCTTCTTAGTTTTATATATGTGTATCCACATGCATCTTCTCATTAGAAATAGATAGGGCATTCCTTATGGAATATCTATATTGCCTTAGATAAATGTATATATATTTAAATAGTCATATTCTCATGCATTTAGAGATAATGAAAATTTTCATTTAATTCAAGTATTGTAGCTAGGCATTTCTATAAGCATCCTAGTCGCATGACATTATATTGTACATTTCCATTGTAGTTCAGGTATAGTCATTCGCGCATTGTCATCAACATGAGATTTTCCATCTCTCTTTTGTATATCATATTTCTTGTGCCAATGCTTGTTTGCAGGATAATTTGGAAGATGCAGCTTCTTTTGAATCTATTTTTTTTTATGTCAACAATGTAATAGTCAAATGTAAATTTGGAATAATATTTATTTTTACTACTTAGTTTAGGATGCATATCATATAGTTTGAATTTTTGCAATATTCTGATTATGTGATTCATGCATTGTATTTCAAAATCACTATGGATGAACACGAATGGCACGTGCACCAACTCTTAGGAGTTGATGAACTCGGTGGAGTCCATATTTACGGCCCTAGTCGGAATATGGACGAGACCCAGATTCAGCATCTTTCTACTAGTCACACTGAGCATACACTCTTAGGTTGTCTTCCATAATTCACTGCATGTCTTCAATTTTACCAAATATTTTAGAATTAACTAAGTAAATTACAAGCGTATTTACGGCCATAGTCGGAATATGTGGTAATCTTAACTTAGTTTAATTTTAAAATTGCATATTTTTCTAAAAAGATGTTTTCATAAAAAAACATTCATTCATTCAAATCATTTGCATCATGAAATCAACAGCATTTTTCAAACTTTTTCTCAAGAAAATTTCATTACAAGGAAATCGATTCCTCAAGAAACTCTGAAAATTTCTAAAGTTGGATTTTCTCAAGTCCAGTTTTTCACGATTTTCCCTAGAAAATGTTCTTTTCTTAAGATCCATTTTCAAAAGGAGTTTCTCATCATTCTCAAGAATCAAAATCGATTTTCAAATATTTCAAGGCTAAAATTCTCAGAATTTCAATTTCCTAAGTTTTGATTTTCCTTCTCTAAATAGTTTTTCTATAAATTACCAATCATTTTCCAAAGAAAAATTTCAAAGTTGGAGTTTTTCTGACAAATGGTTCCTCTTCAAATGTTTTCTTAAGGATTATTTCTACTTTTCCAAGATTTTCATCCATTCATGATTTTCCCAAATCTTTATAAACTTTCTTAAGACTTCAAATCCTTTTATCGAAGTTTTCCTGAGAGATTGATTTTCATCTTTTGCCTAAGAAAGACTTTTCCAACTCCAAAACATTTTCTAAGCATACATCAGGTTTTCCAACTTATATTTTACAAAATTTCATAGCACATGCCTGAATTCTTTGTGCATTTAGGATAGAACACGATTTTGATGATTTAACTAAGTTAAGCACATATTTGGTCCTTGGTTCGATTACCCCTATTAAAGGTGGCAGAAACGGTTGAACCTCGTACCGACAGGTCGAGTCCCATTCTTCGGAATATTTCCCGCAATTTCAAGACGGAGGCGAGTATTTCAAAACAATTTTCAAACTCTAGTCAAGTTTGACTCGCAAAAGATTTTCCCGTCTCTCCCGCAGAGAAGGGAAGAAATTTTGCGACGATAACAGTCATGCCATGTTTTCCTTTATGGATGGATACTCAGACTACAACCAGATCAAATTGGCTGCTCGTGACCAGTCAAAAACTTCTTTTACCATGCCTTGGGGTACTTTTTGCTACACAGTCATGCCGTTTGGGCTCAAAAATGTTGGGGCAACCTATCAGAGAGCAATGGCAGTTATTTTTCATGACTAGATGCATAAAAATATGGATGCCTATGTGGATGATATTCTGGTCAAGTCTAAAGAAGGAGAGGATCATCTCGATGGTCTCGGCCAAGTATTTGAAAGACTCATCCTGTACAAGTTGAGGCTCAACCCGCAGAAATGCGTATTCGGAGTAGAGTCAGGCAAACTGCTTGGCTTTATGATCAGCAAGAAAGGAATAGAGGTGGATCCGGCTAAGGCAAAAGCAATCACTGATAGGCCGCCTCCTACCAATCTTAGAGAGCTTAGGAGCCATCAAGGGCGCATTCAGTCGATTCAATGCTTCATCTCTAATTTGGCCACGAGATGCGAGCCCTTCAACCACGTATTGAGAAAGGAAGTGAAATTTGAATGGGGATCAGAATGTCAGCTCTCTTTTGAGCGCATCAAGCAATATCTCCTCAATCCACCTGTTCTGAAGCCACCAGAACTAGGAAAACCACTTCTCTTATACATTTTTGTCAACCAGAATGCTTGTAGCGGATTTCTGGCACATTATGAGGAAGGCAGCCGAATAGAGCACGCCATCTACTACATGAGCAAGACTTTCATCGACTACGAGAAAAGATATTCTCAGATGCAAAAGACATGTCTAGCCTTGGTATGGATGTGTTAGAAGCTAAGGCATTATCTATTGACATCAGAAATGAAAATTTTGTCAAGGCTCAATCCTCTCAAGTACATCCTTAAGCAGCCTTTTCTTACTGGATGGATTGCGAAATGGCAAGTCCTCTTGATGCAATATGACTTGGAGTACGTGTCTCAGAAGTCGATCAAAGGCCAGTCTATCGCAAACCAGTTGGCAGACTTCCCATTGACAGAAGAGATCAAGGCGCAAGATGATTTTCCCGACGATTGCATCTGCAACATTCAGGAATCTTCAGTTTGGACCTTGTTCTTCAATGGATCTCGGAATATGTCCGGCATAGGGATTGGGATCTTATTGATCACTCCCGAAAAGGAGATGATTTCTTATTCCCTCAAACTCAGCTTTCAATGTACTCATAACATGGCCGAGTATGAAGCTTTGATACAATGTGTGATCATCACAAAAATTTTCCTCTCGTTCCTCTTTTCCTTTCTCTTCGCCTTTCTAACCTTTGTTCCCTTTTTTAAGGGGAATAAAAAGATAGAAAAGAAGAGAGAACGAGAAAAGAAAGAAGAGAGAGGTACTCTTTTGCAAAGTCTCACTTGACCTTAATTTTGAAAATACTTTAGGAAATTACTCACCTCCATTTTGAAATATTTGCGGAAAAATTGGGAGACGGGATTCGCTCGTCGGTACAAGGTTCGACCGTTCCTGGTGCCTTTACCAGGGGTAATCGAACCAAGGATCAAATTTATACCTCTTTGCTTTGTTAAAAGATTATCTAAGAATTTATTCTAAGTCTAAATGCACAAATAATCATGCTTGTATAATGCAAAATGCAGAAATGTATGCTTTTTCAGAAAATACTTTTGGAAATATGAGATTTTCCAAGTAATTTTGAAGTAAATGTGATGAAGAAATTATTTGAAATAGTTGAATTTAACTTAAAACTTTGAGATAGATCAGTAAAGAGATTTGAAGTTCTAAGTTTTTGAAATAATCACAGTTTTTGGAAAAATAAATCTTGACTTTGAAAAAAAAATGATTTGAAGCTGAGAAAAGGAAAAGAAAGGAAGTTTCAAAGTCAGAAATAGACTTTGAATTTGACTTTTGAACCTGGATTTAGGAGAGGAAATGAATATTTGAAATGGAATTGAATTCCAGATTCAAAGTTTTAAAATCAGAATGGGATTTGAGAAATCCAAATTGAGTTTGAAAAATAGAATTGGGTTTAAGAGATCTAGATGAGATATGAAAAATGGAATTGGTTTTTGGAATTTGGGAATCAAGATAGACTTGGTTTTGAAATCTGGCATCCTAAATGGATTTTGGATCCGAAGTCTGGAGTTCTAAATGGAATCTGGATCTGAAGATTTCAGATCCAAAGATAGAGTTGGATCTGAAATTTGGAATTCTAAATGGAATCTGGATTTGAAGCATGAGATCCAAAGATGGGGTTGAATTCTAGAATCCTAAATGGAATTGGATCTGAAGTCTAGGATCCAAAAATGAAGTTGAATTCTAGGATCCTAAATGGAATTGGATCCGAAGTCCGAGATTCAGTATGGAATTGGATCCGAAATCTGGAAACAAAGTGGGATTGGGTTCTAATTTTGGATTTAGAAATCCCAAATGAGACTTTTGAAGACGGATTTGGGTTTTGAAAACCCAGACTGAATTTAAAACTTTAGAGAAGAATCAATTTTTGAGATTCAGAATCAATCTCAAAACTTTGATTTTGAAATTTGAGAATCAAGACTCAATGAGAAATAAAGGATGAATCTTGATTTTAAAGCTTGAGTTTTTGAAATCAGAAGGTGAATCAAAGGTTTCAAAGTTAAATTGAACTTTGAAATTGGATTTTGGAATGTTGAATTGAATTTTGAAATTGAATCCTAAAAACTGAATTTGGAATTTCAAAGTCAAATTGAACTTTGAAATTTGATTTGAATGAAACTTTTGAATATAAAATGAATTTGAAATTTCAAAATCAAATTGGATTTTGAACTTTTAAAATGAGATAGAATTGATGAGTTGAAATGAAATTTTGAAGAAAAGATATTCAGGATCACTTGGATTTTGAAAAAAAGAATTTTGAAAATATGATGCAATTCTATCCTAGATGATGAATGAATTTAAAGAATTTAAAATTGGGTTTTGAAAATCATATTTTATTATTTTAAATGAATGTAAATAAGATTGAGGATATAATACACTTTTGACTATGGTCATTAAATGTATTATATAATAATCATATTTAAATTCAGATGAAGAATAAAATATATTTTGGTGCTTTTATAGAGTTTAAAATGAAATTTACTCTCAATATATCCTGACTATGGCCATTGATATATATCTTGAGTTAATTTTAATTTAAACCCTGATAGAAGAGGAAAATATTTTAAATATGATGATTTTTGAAGATGGATCCAGTGTGGATCCGGTGTTATTCCATAAAAGATGAAAATCCTAAGTTTTGTTCACATCCTGACTATGGCCATTGATGCAAATCATCAACTTAGGATTTAATCACCTCTTATTTAGAATGGTGCACGTGCCATTCATGGTCCCACTTATGAATTTTTTGAAATAAAAGAGGAAAATAATATGAAAATAAGAAATTTATGAAATTTACAATGCTCATTCATTCTATCTAAAAGCTACAAATATAAAGAATCTCATTAATATCTAGCTATTACAACTTTTAGATTGAAATTAGAAAAGATCCCTAATTTATGATGGAAAATAGTGTTTTCCATGTATCTCTTGCAAAACAAGGTGAGTACAAGAATAATGCTTCTAAGAGTATGTCACTACAAACTATAGGTGAATCTTGATTTTAATATAATGAAAAACCAAAATTAGTGGAAAGATAAAATACACATTTGACAATAAAGACCCATAGATGTAACCTCAGTACATGCTGATGATATAATACATGCCAAAGGACTGGGTGAGCCATTGACATTGAAGCCAATATGCTGCTGCTATTGTTATATCTGTAAAATTACTTCCTGCGACTCAACGATGCAGAATAATGCTACGAAAACATAAATCATATTAGAGATAACGATGCTGCAACAAATCAAAAACACACGAATGCGGAAAATAAATGCAAATGCCTGTATGGCGTGGGTGAAGTGAATTGAAAATTTCATATACTAGCAAAACGATAACACAAAATTTAAAACATTGATGATACAGACAAAAGAAATGTGATTAATATAATGAAATTGACGAGGAAGGGGTCAAGCAAAGAGAATAAAGCTAATGGCAAATATAAAGTGAACTCGATGCAGAGCAAAACATTGTAAAATGATAAGAAACCTAAAAAAAATTGTAATTACGGGAATAAGATGTCAGAGTTCTGAGAATTCTGTTTTAATATTGCATGAGAGGGGGATTGGGGTTGCTATAAGCAACCCAATCACAACTCAATGGTGCGTTAATGGGGGCCGGAGTTAAAATTAAAAGAAGAACCAGAGGAAACGAACGAAGAGGAAGAGGTATTCACCTAAACAGGTTGCAGCGATCCTGAAAGAGGATGGAAGATGGATCCCGAGAGGCACAATGAATCGTCGATGCCCGAGAGCTCCTTTTTGTGCCCATTTTATAGAGGGGGGGGAAGGATCAGGAAGGGATGAAGTTGGAGGTGAACGGGAAGCTGGGTGGAGACAGGATGAAAATCCGATGCCAGAGAGTGGATGGTTGTTAGCAATGGATGCGAGAGGGAAAAAAATGGATGATCTCTACTGCAGGGGATGCCTGCTTATATAGGCAACGAGAGAGGAGGAATTGGTTGAAGATGAATGGAAGGAGACAATGCCAGGATGATCGTAGGTGGAGAGTGAAGAGGCGAGCTTGCGAACAGGAGCTCGTGAATCGGCCGTTGCAAAAAAAATTTTTTTTTTTAAAAGGAGGTCCCTTTAAAACAATTTTTCATAAAGTGGTTTTAAAAAGAGTTTTTTAGTAAAACAAACTTTAAGAAGTTTAAAACTACTCGTTCTTCGCATAGTTTTTCTGATTTTTTTGGTTTTTTTGTTGTTTTTTTGTTGTTTTTTTCCATATTTTTGTATTTTTGGAATAAAACCCTAAAATTTACGAGAAAACAAAGATTTAAAACTATTTTTTTTGTATTTTTGAGAAATATTTACAAAAGAGGGGTTTTCTGAGAATTCGAGGCTATTCTTTTGAAAAATTCTTCAGAAAGCGAGTTTGAATCCAGAATTTGAAGTGATATTCAAGTTTCGGACCTCGAATCGAGAAAATATAAAATAGTGGATCCAAATGGATATCGGATGAGCTGTTTGAGCCATTTAGAAAATGTTTTTGGCATTTTTATAATTTCAATTTGTAAATTGAATAACGGGGCTCAGATTTGGATTT
Organism: Nuphar pumila; assembly: GCF_984573655.1. Taxonomy (NCBI): domain Eukaryota; kingdom Viridiplantae; phylum Streptophyta; class Magnoliopsida; order Nymphaeales; family Nymphaeaceae; genus Nuphar; species Nuphar pumila. The sequence continues at coordinate 100,557,265 of NC_143252.1, read as the reverse complement.
TAAACACTAGGTCTGGATCCAAAATTGAGTTGGATATATCAACATGGAATTTAATCCAAAAAATCTGAAGAATAACTAAAATTTGGTTTTGAAATTGCTTTGATTTTCTTAAAAGATGGGGCCAAGGGCAAAAAGGAATATTTACAAAGTTTTAAAAAATTTGGGGTGTTCATAGATACCCCTCTTTGCTATTAAGCTGGTTGAAAGCCGAGCTTAGTGGCAAAAAAAACACGCCAAATTTTGAAAAATGCCCCAGTCAGCAGATCTGAGCTGAGTGTGGAAGAATTTATTTGAAAGATGTGATCTCTCAAGCTTAATACCTTATCCTGAATGGCTTCAGGGAGAAGAAAACCTCGAAAATGATATGACTGAATAATAGAAATGAGGAAATCGTGATGGGGCTTTGGGTAAAGGTCCCAAAATGGTGGAAAATCAGAATTTTGATCAAGTCTTATGGGTGAGACAAGATCAGCTTTTGGAATGATTCAGGTTTAGCCCTTAACCTTGATGGGACAAAGATATCTCAAGATAACCTAAATGAAGAAAGAAATACATGTGGACCTTGATGGGACATTTTTGGAAAATGCCTCATGAGATAAAGCTCAAGTATGATCTTATCCTGGATGGATATATGAAGCATGGATTCCTTGATGGGAAGAACCATGATGAGACTGGAAGAAAGCACCTTGTCAAAATGAGGAACCTTGTCGGAACGAGACTCAGGTTTAACCCAAACCTGAAAAAGAAAGATACCTCGTGGACGAGGTTTAGGCTTAACCCTTAACCTGAAGGGGAACGACCACATGGAATCTTTGAGTGGAGAAACTATGATTGGACTTTTGGAGTTTGGATGAACAAATCCGAAAGGGGTTTGCGAAAGAAGGAAAATGGGGTTCCCTAAAGCTTTGGAAAAAAGGATGATATGGGACGCCTCATTGCTGAGACTGAACCAGCTTTTGAAATTGATGACCTCTTGCAGAAAATTCAGGTTTGACCCTTAACCTGAGTGGGTATGACCATACGGATTTCTCGAATGAAGAAACCGTGATGGGACAGGAAGAGATCCCTCTCCTGAAGGAGGGAGCTCTTTTGGAAGATATAAACAACGCTAGGTTGCATAAAAAATGGATATTGAATATTTATTTCATTCTTGGAATAACTAGAAAATTTTGCCAATAAGATAAAATTGTAGTTTGATTCAATCGCTTGAAAATGTGCACGTATGTGCAAAAGACATTCCCTCTTTTACCTAGAGCATTTCCTTCAACAAGGTTAACTCCTTGGTCTTAAGAGTCAAATTCAAAATTTTAGCGTTGATGATTTTCTTAAAGGAAGTTATCCATTTCCTTGATATGAGAAGAGAAGAAATATTCTTAATTTCATAAAAGCAAGTAGTGAAAAGATATTTATAAAAGAATTTCGCATAAGAAAAGATGATTTCTGGCAATTTTGGCAGTTTGATATCTGGGTGTTTTCCCATGATGATCCTTTTGCACTCTTTTTTGAGTCATTGAACTTTCTCGGGTTTTAACATCATCCTTTATTTTGGAGATGTCCTGACTTTTCTCTCTTTTTCGGGGAAGGGTACATCACAAACTCCTTCATCTTGGAGATGTTCCGATCCTTCTTTTGTCTCAGGAATTATACTGATGATATTGGCTCAAAAGGTCTTTAGATGATAGCAGAAATCAAATATCCGTTAGGGTTTGTCGGTAGGTTCATCACATTTGCCTTCATCTCGACGGTGATCAAAACTTTCCCTGAAAGGATCTGTCACAAACTCCTTCATCTCGGAGATGATCCAAATCTTCTTTGGCCCCGGGGGTCTAGCTCGCATATTCGTCTTCATCTTGATGACAATTGAGAGATCCCTTTTGCAAATATTTGATTGTAGCTTAAATGAAATGAGGATAGGGATTGAGTGGATTCTTTTTATAGCTCAAGATATTTCCATTGCCTGATTGCCAGATAGCCGTCTTTAAACATACGCCATAGCCATGATCAATATCAATTCGCTTCTGGCTTTTCAACATCATTAAATATTTCTTTCACTAATCATATCGAGGACATTTCTTTCATCATTTTGGTTGATCAACAAGGAAAAGATTTCCCCTTTTGGTACTAGAGGCAATCTAAGGTAATTCTTTTGTGTAGTAAGAATATTGGAATCAACGCATTTTAGCAGTTTGGCAAAGTTTTCGAGGACCCTTTTGTGAAATAATCACTCAATATAGATTTTGATGAGACCTTTGGTTGCAATTTAGGGAAATGGTGTAAGAATCAGACTTTGGAAAACTTGACTGATGAAAGACATTAGAATTTGGAAATCACGACCAATTATAAGAAACTGGATTTTGATAATCCCGACCAGTTATGAGAAACTGGATTTGAAATCCCGACCAGTGAAAACACTGGATTTGAAATCTCGACCAGTGAAAACACTGGATTTTGAAATCCCGACCAGTTATGAAAAACTGGATTTTGAAATCCCGATCAGTTATGAGAAATTGGATTTTGAAATCCCGACCAGTTATGAGAAACTGAATTTTGAAATCCCGACCAATTATGAGAAACTAGATTTTTGAAATCCCGACCAATTATGAGAAACTGGATTTTGATAATCCCGACCAGTTATGAAGAACTGGATTTTGAAAATCCCGACCAGTGAAAGATACTGGATTTTTGATTGAAAAGGTTTTATCTGAAGGTTTTGAAAATGGTTGAAATTTGAGAGATTATAACCCGAGGTTTAAGAAAATGATAAAATATTGCAACCCAGAGGTTGGGAACTGATAGAATTGAGAGATTAAAGATCTGAAGGTTTGGAAATGATAGAATTGAGGAATTGCACCCTGAAGGTTTGATTTGTGGAACAGATTGATTTGGGAGCTCGACCATCATGAGCTGAAGCCTTTGAAACACATGACCAGCGAGAGCTGGGTCTTTTTGGAATACATGACCAGCGAGAGCTGGATCTTTTGGGATGCATGACCAGCGTGAGCTGAATCTTTTCAAAATATATGACCAGCAAAAGTTGGATCTTTTTGGAATACATGACCAACGAGTGTTGGATCTTTTGAAGTAAGTCAATTTTTGGAAGTTCAAGTCAGAATTTGAAATGAAAACTTTGATCAAAAGGTTGAATTTAGAAAGTTATCGGTGCGAGGACTGGATTTTTCAAATGAGCTCAATATATAATTGAAAAGTTTGAGAAATAACTAGTGCGAGGACCGAGTTTTAAAGATGAGCTCGATTTTAAAAAAGAATTTAGAAATCAAAGATCCTTGGTGAAAATTCTGAGTTCATTCGACCATCATAGTTTAACTGTATGTGGTCTGCTTTCAGGATTTTATCCCCTTATCCTGAACGGGGGAAATAATAAAAAGAATACCTCATTGAAAGGAGGCATCAGGTTTATCCCTTAACTTGAAAGGGTATTTTTAAAAATAAAGATGGATAAAATTTAATAATAAAATTGATGAAAAATTGTTAAAACTTGACAAAAATTGGCAATAGTTTGATGAAAATTTTGATTAAGCTGAGAAACGAACAAAATTAATGAAATTAATAGAGATCTCAAGATTAATTGAAAATTGGTAGAATTTGAGAAAAAGAATTCTTTGTCTAATCCTGCCTGCATATGATGAAAGAAGATAATTATAGGTTAAAAATAAAATGCCCCAGTATCATAGAGAAGAATGTGAGAATTGATAGAAGATCATTGTTTTATTGAAACGACCTTTTGAATAGTACAAAAGGCTTTAGAATGAACATTTCAAGTATAAAACTTCTTCAGATGCAGAGCATTGATAGGATCTGGTATTTCCACCTCATCTGCGTTGATCAGACAATATGAATTGCGAGACAATGCTTCCTTAACCACATAAGGGCCTTCCCAATTGGGTGACCACTTGCCCCGTGGTCGATGCTTGAGATGAGTTGTCGATCTGAGCACCAAATCGTTAACTCAAAATTTTCTGTCAATGACGGACTTGGCATAGTGTTGAGCTATCCTCTGACAATAAGCTTGAACATGCTCTGCTGCCTTGAGCCTCTTTTCATCTAGCAGATCAAGTTGCACCAGTCTCTGTTGCTGATATTGATCAAGTGGCAATTCTATAAGGGAGGCAAATTTGAGAGCGGGCTTTTGGACATGGAGAGGCAACACTACTTCAGTTCCGTAAACAAGTTCTGAAGGAGTGGCATTGGTCGGATTCCGAATGGTGGTTCGGTATGCCCAAAGTGCATAATGAATTTTCTGATGCCAATCTCAACCTGTTCTCATAGTCCTTTCCAAAATGTTGATCAGAATCTTATTGGTAGCCTCTGCTTGGCCGTTCCCTAGAGGATAATAGGGAGCTGAGAAATGATGGCAAATTTTAAATTTAGAACAAAATATTTTCATCCTTTCATTTTTGAAATGACTTCTATTGTCTGAAACAATTTCATGTGGTATGCTGAAGTGGCAAAGAATATTTTTATGAATGAAAAAGACCACATGGCAGCCTTCTACTATGCGCAGAGTGACGACTTCAACCCATTTTGTGAAATATTCTGTCGCAGCCAAAAAATATTTGTGACCGTTGGAAGCGGAAGGAGTAATCGGGTGTGATCATCACAAAATTTTTCCTCTCTGGTGGTTTCTCTCTCTCTTCCTTCTCTTTTCCTTTTCTGACCTCCTTTTTGAAGGGAGAGAAATAAAAGAAAGAAAAGAGAGAGAGAAGAGAAACTCTTTTGCGGGTTTTCACTTGACCTTGATTTGAAAAGAATTTAGAAATTTAACTCGCCTCCGTTTTTGAAAATATTGCGGGAAAATGGAGAGACGAGATTCGCTCGTCGGTACGAGGTTCGACCGTTCCTGGCGCCTTTACCAGGGGTAATCGAACCAAGGATCGAATCTATGCCTTTTGCTTTGCCTAAATATAATCTAAGAATTTATCCTAAAGATCTAAATGCACAGAGAGTCATGCTTGTGCAATGCAAGGATGTATGCTCTTTAGAAAAATTGATTTAGAAATTTCCAAGTATTCTGAGATGAACTTGGTAAGGGAGTGAAGAAATGTTTGAATCTCACTTAGAACTTGAGATAGATCAGAGAAGTTCTAAGTCTTTGAAGTAAATCAGAGTTTTGGAAGAATAAATGAGGAGGAATGACTTGGAGCTTTGAAATGAAAGGAAATGAAGTTTCAAAGTCAAAATCGACTTTAAATTTGAATTTGAATTTAGGAAAAGAAATGAATACTTGAGATGGATTTGGATTTGGATTTTTGAAGTTTGAAATTGGAATGGACTGAGAAAATCAAATGGCATTTAAGAATAGAAGATGGATTTAGGGAGTTCAGATGAGATCTGGAAATTGACTTGTATTTGAAATCTAGATTTTGAAATTGAATTGGATCTCAAAATGGACTTAAGATCCGGGATCTGAGATCCGATGTAAAATTGGGTTCTGGATTCTAAGATGGATTTGGATCTGAAGTCTGAGATCCAAATGTAGAATTGGGTTCTTGATCCTAAGATGGGTGTTGGATCTGAAGTCTAAGATCCAATGTAGAGTTGGATTCTGGATCCTAAGATGGATTTGGATCAGAAGTCTAAGATCCAATATGTGAAATTGGATTCTGGATCCTAAAGAGGAATTGGATCTGAAGTCTAAGATCCAAAGTGAAATTGGAGTCTTGATCCTAAAGAGGAATTGGATCTGAAGTCTAAGATCCAAAGTGAAAGTTGTATTCTGGATCCTAAAATGGATTTGGGATTGTTGAATTAAGAACTTCCAAGTTTTGAATCAAACTTGAAATTTGAAATTTAAAATTTGAATCTTGAATATACAAATGAATTTCAAAGTCAAATTAGACCTTGAATTTTTGAAGTTTGAATTTGAAATTTATAAGATGAAGGGAATCTCAAAGTTAAATTGAACTTTGGATTTGATTGGGAGTATTTGAATATAAATAAATTTGGAATTTCAAAGTCAAATTGAACTTTGAAATCCGATATAAAATGAATTTGAAATCTCAAAGTTAGATTGAACTTTGAGATTTTAAAAATGAAATAGAATTTTGAAAATTGAAAGAATGAATTGGATTTGATAAGGATTGAAGATAGATTTGAAGAAAGTATTTACATTACTTGGAGTTTTTGAAGAGGAAATTTCGGAAATATGATGCAATTCTATCCTAAATGATGAATGAATTTAAATTTTTGAAATTGGATTTTGAAAAGCTATTTCATTCTTTAAATGAATTTAAAATAAGATTGAAGATATAATACATCCTTGACTATGGTCATTGAATGTATTATATAATAATCTATATTTAAATTCAAGAGAAGAATGAAACACATTTGATGCTTTTATAGAATTTAAAATGAAATTAATTCTCAATATACCCTGACTATGGCCATTGGTATATATTTTGAATTAATTTTAAGTTAAATTCTGATAAAAGAAGAAAATATTTAAGGAAAATATGATGAATTTTGAAAACGGATCCAGTGTGGATCCAGTGTTATTTCGTAAAAGATAAAAATCCTAAGTCTTGTTTACATCCCGACTATGGCCGTTGGTGTAAATCATCAACTTAGGATTAATTTACCTCTCACGAAATGGTGCACGTGTCATTCGTGTTGCCCATTTGTGAGTTTTTGGAAAATAAAGGAGAAAATATGAGAACAAGTGATTCATGATATTTATAATGCTCATTTATTCCAAAAAAAAAAAAAAAAAATGTAAGTTTTGTATTAAGATCTAACTATTTACGAGTATCTAAATGGAAATTGAAGTCTACTTTCTTAAATCAATATGAAAAATAGCCTAATTTCCACAAAATATGAGTTGGCATAGAATAAAAAAAATGTATATAAAAGGGAGGTTAGTAAGGTATAATCTTGAATCTGTAAGGCAAATGCTAGAAGATTTATACTTATGTTAATGGTGAAGTGTATATACATAGAAGAGGATGAATATACATTATGCTAATGAAAACCTACATCTCTACATGTTTAAATACAAAAGAATCCATGGATATTTGCCTAAGCATATATACATTTTTTAATGAAAGATTATCCCCCTATTGCCTAAATATAATTTTCATAATGAATGATTTTCAGTGAATGACATGTTGTCTAATACTTTGCAAAGCAATGAGTAGCGGCTGTATGTGAATAGAACAGGATCATAACATGAGAATATGTAAAAGAGGATGTTAACACTACCTAAATGTGCATACAGGTGCAGCAAGTGTAATGTATGATGAAGGGTACAAAGATAATTGAAACAATCCTCTTACCTGTTTGCAGAGATTTTCTGGAAATCCAGGATAAACAGGCTTAATATTGCTGAATTCTGCCAAGAGGGGATACTCGATGATATTGATAAGCTCCTCTCAACTTGATGATTTAGCTTCAATATAACAAACCTTTGCAAACTGGATGGATATAATGCCATTGACTATAACCCTTCAGCTGGAGTCAATTGCAGTGCTTACTTGCTTTGAACCAGAAAAATGAACCACAAACGGGTTACCTCCAGGAATGTTTTGATATGGTAGAGCTTATGTTGCGGCACAGGACCATGCTTGGATAAATGGAATGGTTGGAAAGGTAGTAGCAACAGGGCAGCGAAGGAGAATGGTAACAATGTGCAGGATGTGGCATCATTATTGATAAGTGACAGCAGTCATTAGGCTGTTGTGCTTATAGGGATTTGAATGAAGTGAACAGTGCAGATGGGCTGGATATTATGAAGTGTTTGGACACAGCAAAGAGGTCCAGGACATGTATCGGTGGCCTTTCATCATGACCAATTAGCCATACCAAATCCAATTACTGTTGCTATCAGGGTAGCCCAAAGTATATTCTATGAAAGGATCCTGACCCCACAGGTAACATTCCTGGGACACCTTTATTGAAACCATTTCAAGAAAACAGAAGGATGGAATCTGCAAATAAATCACTCGCCATTGTTGATGAAAGTGTATCTTCAACTCGTAATGATGTGGCTTCCACGAATTTCGAAGCCGATAGAAACTGATTTCAGCACAGCTTGGCCTTTTTGGCAGATTTCGACATTGTTGCTTAGGTTTGATCAAAATCAGGAACCCTGGTTATGATCCTACAGAATACCCGATCCCAGTCCCCCCCCCCCCCCGAAGATGCGGATTAATTGATTGAACTTAATAATCTGATCTAAACACGAGGAATGATGATTGCAGAGATCCAAAATCATTTTCATGATTCAACCGAAACCAATATTGCAACAAATATTAGAGGAAAAAGAACGAAAAGAAAGGAAAAGTTCAGTTACAGGTCAACTGAAACAGATTTATTAAGGGTACCACATAAGATAATCAGCTGCAGGTGCTTGCGCCCGATTTCAATGCCCCTTTAAGTTGATCTTTAAATGGCCTTGGATCCACTTTAAGATGATATCAAACTTATATCCTTTAAGTTGCCTGACGTTTGAAACATCCTCTACTGAGCCCTCCTCTCATCTTTATATCAGCAAATGATGGCAGCAGTTTCTATATTTTGACTCAGAACACTTCAACCCCAGAAGTGCAAACTTGGGATCTTCAGGGTTCAATGTTAGGAACCGTCAACTCTTCTTTTTAGAAATTGGTGTGCATAGCTGCGAACAGGGTTAACTTCGCACTGATACGACATATGACCCTAGCATCAGACCAGAGGGTAAAAGGTAACCGACTAACGGCTATAGTCGATTGTTACAATATGCAACAGCCAACTATACTCCACGACTAAGTTCAGTATCGGCTGCCTGTAACAGCCTCTGAGTGGCCCTGCGAATCTCAGATTTCTCCAGAAATACATCCAAGTCAAACGAATTAGAATCAATGATATAAAAAAAACTCTAAATATGTGAATCTGATCAAAAACTTACAGAAGATAACATTGACTGGGTTTTTAGTTTTTATGATCATCAAAACAGTTACCAAAATATCAGCAAAAGGTAATCAGGATAAACGCATAATAAGATATTTCACACAGTCCCCTAGTGTGGCTTCGGCCTTAGGAACACCAACTCCCAACATTACCTTTGGAACGAGACCAACAAGCTTTTATCTACTATCTTGATGACATTATCAATATGATCTTGGCGCTTGAATTAATGCTTTACAAAAGCCAATTCTCTCAGCCCTGAGAATTCAAGAATGTGGATCTGGATTGAGTAGAACTTCGATATTTGAATCATAGATGTCGATCTGTCACATAATCAGAGTCATAATATGCGAGGAATAAACAAACCATGCCATAATATATCATTATGATGAGGGTCCTCTCCTGACGATGGCCAGATAAATTTAGTTAAACCATAAGATATGAAAACATTTCTTAAGCAACACATGCTTCATTCATGGGTCCTTTCCTATTGATTTGTAAAACTCATAAACAGGGCCAGAAAATTAATAAATCAAGATATATTCATGTACAGAAAGATATACCACAGCTACAACCAACTAAATACCTTAAAATTTTGAGGATTCTTTGAAATAACAGCGATCATAGACTCCTCTCCTTCAAAATTGGAGCAGGACTTGAGAAATAGAGATCTTTCTCTTCTTCTTTTTTGTTATCTTTGCTACAGAAACTCCTGTATTGCATTATCATCATATCCTGTTGATATGGTGGGCACTCAATGGCATCTTCAATGCCTTATAGGTCGAAAGTTCCATTTAAAACCAGATCACACGACACTTCAACATTTAGGATCATGTTGCCAACACGAACATCTTGAACTCGGATGTACTTCTTGATTCCCTAACCCATGCTTCTTTCTTATTTGCCTCCATTAGAGATTTAGCGAGGCAAGTCTGCTGTGCAAGAGCAAATTGCAGATAAAATCTGCAGGTGGACTGAGAGACTCTTCTTTTTGTTTTTGCAGAATTCTGTACCTTATCCGATGCTTAGGTGGGGAGTGGTTTCAACAGCTTCAAATATGGATCACACAGCAACTGGACATCATCCAGCACCTATTGCATCGTTTTCTTTTATTATGCTTTGATTCCAGTGAAAGTTCTGATTAAGGAGCTTTGTACACATCATACCAACGTGAAGGAGCTGAAGGGGTATAACTCTCATCATCACTAGGCATAGTTTGTAATGGAAATTCACACAGGTTTCCTTCATCTCTGTTGTAAAGAATTCATGGTCGTAAACAAAGACAGCAACAGACGATAGGCAGGTAGGAGATGCTCAATCTGCGAAAAAAAAATCTTGAGAACAAGAAATGTTAGACAAACAGAACGAAAAGATGATGTCTACTGGGAGGTGTCCAATCCTGCGAACTTCATTCAACTACCTCTATTTCCAACAAAGCTCTGTATTCCTGAAGCCTCAGCCATCGTCACCAGTGTTAAACCAGATAATCTAACTAGGAAAACTCGCAAATATGATTTTCTAAAGAAAAAAAAAATTAAAAAGAAAAGGAAAATAGAAATGAAAGCATTAAAGCTAAAATGACAAGGGGATCAGAAAATATCAATCCACTACCGAAACCTAATGTGAAATTGAAATTATAGAGAACTTTTAAACAGAATCAACGATATTATAAAGGAGCATAAATAAAAGGAAATGTGTTGGAATGGATATCATTCCTATTTGATGTTACATGAGGAGGATCGATCCTGCTACATACAGGCCGATTCCTACCTCTTGTGCTTGCAGATGTAAATATAAAAAATAAAAATAAAAAGCAAATACATAGACGAAGAGGAACATGAAAAATCGATACAGAGAAATGTTGAAAATGAAGGGAAGAGGCATATATAAAAAAAAAGCATAAACGATCCAGACAAGGGAAAATAACAAATAGAGAAGAAGGCTTTACAGGAAATTAAAAGGGGTGACGAGAAGCTCTCACCAGATTCATTGGGGGTCTTATCTCCTTTCAGCCGATCGAGGGAAAATTAGATGAGAGAAATAAGAGGGGAAGTAGAAGGAAGAGCGGTGGGGTAAAACACGGTAGTGAAGGAGGAAATGGGGAGGTGAAGAAGCGGTGGATTGTGAAGGAGAAGAAGATGGGGAGGCAGAAGATGGATGATGCATGCAGAAAAGGGGTGCGGGGGTGATAACGGGTGCTCTCATGGGGCTTCCTGCGTGCCCTTTTAATGAGGAAAAGAAGATTCGGGAAAAGGTTGGTTAGAGATCGATGGAGGAAGAAAAAGGGGTTGTGCTATGGGTGGCTCGGGCGATGAGTGAAGAAGAGGGTTTGAGGAGAATGAATGTCGGGCCATGGAGGAGATAGAGAGGCGGCTGAGGGAGAAATTTCGAGAGAGTCTCCCTTCGAAACCCTAACTCGATATGTGAGTTTTTGCAAAGTTTACTTTTTTTCCAAAAGAGGTCTCCTCATAAAAAGAATTTTCAAAACGGGTTTCCCTTAAAAACCATTTCTATTTTTTTGTGATTTTCTTTCATTATTATTTTTTATTATTATTTTTGTTCTTTTCTGAGTATTTTTTACTTTTTTTGTATTTTTAGAATGAAGATTTGAGAAAACAAAGACTAAAACCCTAATTTTTTTGTATTTTTCTAAAAGGAATATTTACAAAAGTATTTTCCTGAAAATTTCAGACCATTTCGGGGAAATTTCTTCAGAAGAATGGGTTTGGACCCAGATTTTAAGAAAATGTTTGAGTTTTTGAAAATCGAATTGAGAAATACATGTGATGGATCCAAACGGATGTCGAATGGACTGTCTGAGCTATTTAAAGACTATTTTTGGTATTTTCTATAATTTAAATTTAAAATTTGAACAAGGAGATTTAGATTTGGATCTGGACAATGGATCCAGATCCGAAATCAATTTAAACATATAAAATGAATTTGATTTCAGTAAAACTTGAGAAATGAATTGGAATTTATATTTAAAAATGACATATTTGCTCAAAAAATGAATTTAGGGGCAAGAAGGGAATATTTAAAAGATTTTGAAAAATTTGGGGTGTTCACAGATGCCCCTCTTTGCTACTAAGCCGGTTGAAAGCCGAGCTTAGTGGCAAAGAAAACACTCCAAATTTTGAAAAATGCCCTAGTCAGCAGATCTGAACTGGGTGTGGAAGAATTTGATTTAAAAGACATGATTTTTCATATTTAAAACTTTATCCTTGAATGGCTTTTGGAAGACGAAGTCCTCGAAAGTGATACGACTGAGTAGAAAATGAGGAAATCGTGATGGGACTTTCGGTGATGATCCCGAAGTGATAGGAGTTTCGATCTAGTCTTATGGGTGAGACAAGATCAGCTTTTTGAGTGACTCAGGTTTAGCCCTTAACCTGGATGGGACAGAGATATATCAAGATAATCTGAATGGGGAAAGGAATATGTGAGGACGTTGATGGGACATTTTTTAGAAAATGCCTCATGAGATGAAGCTCAAGTAGGATTTTATTCCGGATGGATATACAAAGCATGGATTCCTCGATGGGAAGAACCATGATGGGACTGAAGGAAAACACCTCGTCGAAACGAGGGAAACTCGTTGGAACGAGATTCAGGTTTAACCACAACCTGAAGGGGACGACCATATGGAATCTCGAGTGAAAAGACTATGATGGGACCTTCGGAATTTGGACGAACAAATCCGACAGGGGTTTGCGAAAGGAGGAAGGAAATGAGGTTCCCTAAAGCTTGAAAAAGGAATGAACTTGGGCATCTCATTGCTGAGACTAAATCAGCTTTTGAATTTAATGACCTCTCGCAGGGAGTACAGGTTTTGACCCTTAACCTGAGTGGGAACAACCATACGGAATTTCTCAAAACCGTGATGGGACAGGAGAGACACTTCAATTGAATGAAGCAATTCTTCCGGGAAAAACAACGTTAGGTTGCACCAAAATGGATATTGAGTATTTATTTTATTCTTCAGAATATCTAGAAAATTTTGCCAATAAGATAAATTTATAGTTGACTTCAACGCTTGAAAGTGTGTACATGTGTGCAAAGATATTCCCTCTTTTACCCAGAGTATTTTTCTCAACGAGGTTAACTTCTCGGTCTTTAAGAGTCAAATTCAAAACTTCAGCGCTGATGATTTTCTTCAAGGAAGCTATCCATTTCCTTGATATGAGAAGAGAAGATATATTCTTAATTTCATAAAAGAAAGTGGTGAAGAGATATTGATAAAAGAATTTCTCATAAGAAAAGATGACTTCTGGCAATTTAGGCAGTTTGATATCTGGGTGTTTTCCCATGATGATCTTCTTGCACTCTTTTTGAGTCATTGGGCTTTTCGGGCTTTTACATCATCCTTCATTTTGGATGTTCCTGACTTTTCTCTCTTTTTCAGGGAAGGGTATGCCACAAACTCCTTCATCTTGAAGATGTTCCGATCCTTCATTTTCTCAGGGATTATATATGATATTGGCTCAAAAGTCTTTAGATGATAGCTGGAATCAAATATCATTTAGGGTTTGTCGGTAGGTCCATCACACTCGCCTTCATCTCGACGGTGATCTGAACTTTCCCTGGAAGGATCCTTCACAAACTCCTTCATCTTGGTAGATGATCCAAATCTTCTTTGGCCCCGGGGGTCTACTCGCTTAATTCGCCTTCATCTTGACGACAATTGAGAGATCCCTTTTGCCGATATTTGATTGCAGCTTTAAACTGGATAAGGTGATATGGATTAAGTGGATTCTTTTATGGCTCAGGATATTTCCACTGTCTAATTGCCAGAAAATCGTCTTTAAACATGCATCATAGCTATGATCAATATCAATTCGCTTCCGGCTTTTCATTGTCATCGAATATTTATTTCACTAATCATACCGAGGATATTTCTTTCATCCTTTTGGTTGATCAACAGGAAAAAGATTTGAATTTTACCTCTCTTTCACAAAGAGTTTCACCTTTTATGAAGAAAATACTAGAGGTAATCTAAGGTAATTCTTTTGTGCAGTAAAATTTATTTGGAATCAACAAATATTTTTAGCAAATTGGCAAAGTTTTCATGACTTCTATGTGAAATATTTACTCAATATAGATTTTGATGCGACCTTTAGTTGTAATTTATGATCTTGGATATTCTAACCGGTGAACTGAGACCTTTCATTTAACGACCAGCGAAGTAGCTGGAACCTTTCATTTAATGACCAGCGAAGTATCTGGGACATTTCATTTAACGATCAACGAAGTAGCTGGGACATTTCATTTAATGACCAGAAAAATCTGGGACCTTTCATTTAACGACCAACGAAGGAGTTGGAACATTTCATTTAGCGACCAGCGAAGTAGCTGGAACATTTCATTTAGCGACCAGCGAAGTAGCTGGGACATTTCATTTAAAGACCAGCGAAGTAGCTGGGACATTTCATTTAGCGACCAGCGAAGTAGCTGGGACATTTCATTTAGCGACCAACGAAGTAGCTGGGACATTTCATTTAGCGACCAGCGAAGTAGCTGGGACATTTCATTTAACGACCAACGAAGTAGCTGGAACATTTCATTTAACGACCAACGAAGTAGCTGGGACATTTCATTTAGCGACCAGCGAAGTAGCTGGGACATTTCATTTAACGACCAACGAAGTAGTTGGGACATTTCATTTAATGACCAGAAAAAACTAGGACCTTTCATTTAACGACCAACGAAGGAGTTGGAACATTTCATTTAACGACCAGAAAAAACTGGGACCTTTCATTTAACGACCAACGAAGGAGTTGGAACATTTCATTTAACGACCAACGAAGTAGCTGGGACATTTCATTTAATCATTTAATGACCAGCGAAGTAGCTGGGACATTTCATTTAATCATTTAACGACCAGCGAAGTAGCTGGGACATTTTATTTAATCATTTACTGACCAACGAAGTAGCTGGGACATTTCATTTAATCATTTAACGACCAACGAAGTAGCTGAGACATTTCATTTAATCATTTAACGACCAACGAAGTAGCTGGGACATTTCATTTAATCATTTAATGACCAGCGAAGTAGCTGGGACATTTCATTTAATCATTTAACGACCAGCGAAGTAGCTGGGACATTTCATTTAATCATTTAACGACCAGCGAAGTAGCTGGGACATTTCATTTAATGACCAGTAAAAACTAGGCCCTTTCATTTAATGACTTTTGATTTAATGATTTGATCTAAGATTTGAGACTTTCTGGGAGACAAACAACATGAGGACTGAATTTGATTTTTAGATTTTAAAAACTTTAGCAAGATAACCAGTGCAAGCACCAGGTTTTTCCAACCGAGAGTCGGGAAGGAGATCGGCCTATTTAAGATATTTAGAGATCGAAGCAAGAAGAATGGCCGGGGTTTCAGGATTATCCTTTGTATAGACATTTGATGAGAATTTAGAAAGGAATGATTCAGGTTTACTTCTTGACCTGAGAGGGAAAATATACATTTGATGAGAATTTAGGTAAAGAATGATTCAGGTTTATCCGTTAACCTGAAGGGGAAAATATACATTTGATGAGAATTTAGGAAAAGAATGATTCAGGTTTATCCCTTAACCTGAAGGGGAAATGAAATAGACATTTTTTAAGAGAATTTAGAAAAAGAATGATTCAGGTTTATCCTTTAACCTGAAGGGGAAATGAAATAGACATTTGATGAGAATTTAGGAAAAGAATGATTCAGGTTTATCCCTTAACCTAAAAGGAAAATAGAAGATTTTTATGAAGAGATAACTTGAGACTTGAATTTAGATATGACAAGATTTAGAATTTATGATCTATGATTTAGATGGACCAGGTATGTGACGAGGAATATAAAAAGAAATAAACTTTGAGAAGACAAAAGGATATAGATCTTTGAAAAAAATGTAGAACATTTGAGGGAATTGATTTATTTTGTGAAAAGAATTCTCACAGGTAGCATGGTTGCCCCTATGAGTGATCTTCAGGATTATCCCTTATCCTGAATGGGAAAAAGAATAGAATTTAAAGAGATTTAATGAAGGGAAATTGATATAAATCTAGAAAATCAACAAAGATTAACAAAACTTGTATTTTACAAAAGAATCCTCATAGGTAGCATTATTGCTCCTACGAGGGGTTTTAGGATTATCCCTTATCCTGAATGGGAAAAGGAATAGAATTTAAGGCAAATTAATATAAATCTAGAAAATCAATAAAGATTGGAAAAACTTGTATTTACAAAAGAATCCTCATAGGTAGCGTTATTGCTCCTACGAGGGATCTCAGGATTATCCCTTATCCTGAATGGGCAAAAGAATAAAATTTAAGAAGGTGAAGAGAAATTGATATAAATTTAGAAAATCAATAAAGGTTGACAGAACTTGTAATTATAAAAGAATTCTCGTAAGTAGCGTTATTGCTCCTACGAGGGGTTTCAGGATTTTCCCTTATCCTGAATGGGAAGAGGAATAGAATTTAAGAAAATTTAATGAAAGGGAATTTGATATAAATCTAGAAAATCAATAAAGATTGGTAAAACTTGTATTTACAAAAGAATCCTCATAAGTAGCGTTATTGCTCCTACGAGGGGTCTCAGGATTTTCCCTTATCCTGAATGGGAAACAGAATAGAATTTAAGAAAATTTAGCGAAGGCAAATTGATATAAATCTAGAAAATCAATAAAGATTAACAAAACTTGTATTTACAAAAGAATCCTCATAGGTAGTGTTGTTGCTCCTACAAGGGGTTTCAGGATTTTCCCTTATCCTGAATGGGAACAGAATAGAATTTAAGAAAATTTAATGATGGGAAATTGATATAAATCTAGAAAATTAACAAAGATTGACAAAACTTGTATTTACAAAAGAATCCTCATAGGTAGCGTTATTGCTCCTACGAGGGGTTTCAGGATTTTCCCTTATCCTGAATGGAAAAAAGAATAGGATTTAAGAAAATTAAATGATATAAATCTAGAGAATCAATAAAGATTGGCAAAACTTGTATTTACAAAAGAACCCTCATAGGTAGCGGTATTGCTCCTACGAGGGGTTTCAGGATTTTCTCTTATCCTGAATGGGAACACCTCAGACAACGAGGGTCAGGTTTATCCCTTAACCTGAGCGGGAACACCTCGGACAACGAGGGTCAGGTTTATCCCTTAACCTGAAAGGGCAAAGAAAAAAATTTAATAGAATTGAGGAAATATTGATAAACTTAAAATTGATGTAAACTTGATAGAAATATGAATAAAATGAATGAAAATTTAATGAAGATATCAAAATTAACTGAAGATTTACAATATTTGAAAAAGGAGTTTTTTTTATCCTGCCTGCTCATGGGATCTTGAAAAAGAATGTTTATTTAAAAAATAAGTGAGAAATCATTTTTGGGAAGGAAATTCATTTGTAAGAAGAACGTTCAGTACGAGATCTGATCCCTTTTTTTAAAAAAAGGAGAGTCATCATGAGAGATCATCATGAGGTTTGATTTCGAAGATAGTGGTTTAAAAAACCAAATTTAAAAGAGAAAACAAAATATGAGGGGATGATTTTGAAGACAAATGGTTCTCGAAACCTAATTTGGAAAAAGGAAAAATCAACATGTTGGTGTATTTAAAAGGGATTTAGATCAAAATATTTGAACTTTTGAAAACTTTTGCAGAAACTTTTGAGATTTTATGATTTTGAAAATCCTCATAGGCAATATCATTTCTCTCATGATGGAGGAAAACAAATTTTTGAAAATAGATGTCAAGGATTTAAAAATTTTAAAAAATAGCAGGCAGGATCTAAAAGATTTTGAAGAAATCAGAAAGAAAAGGCAATACACCTGGGTTTTTAAAAGAGGAAATTTTGAATAATATATACCCAGGGTTTTGGAAAATATAAGGAAGATATATATATAAAATATTATACAATCACAGATATACAAGCAAGGATGCACAAATAGCACTCCCTAAAGCTGAGTCTATATGCAATATTTGAAATGGCAAATAGGATCTTAATCCTAACTCTAAGATTTAGATCATCTGATTTCAATCAAGGTAAGCCGATATACTCAAGCCGAAGCCCGAAGTACGTGGCATGTAAGATATCTCTTCGGTTCTAAGGTAAAGGCTTCCCCAACATCCTTGAGCACCTACCGATATACCTCGGACTATGGCCCTTAGGTACGTGGTAGGGGGGCGCGAACCCAAATAAGTGGTCCAGTTGTGAGGCTCTCTCCCGAACTATGGTTCAGTGAGATAGCCCAGCAACGTGAAGACCCGGACAATATAGGTAGGGATGTTTTCAAAATATGATCAACATGCAATAAAATCAGAAGGCTCTAATGCAAGTCCTAAAGAGATAGATTTAAATAAGAAGAAGCATACACTTGCATACATTGTTTACATTCAATCCCTAAAATTGAGGAGAGTTGTATTTAAGACCTAAGTCTAATGTGAACATGGATATAATCTCCTCAATATGGTCCTACCAAACCATACTTAGATCCTATATGCAATGATGTCAGCTTAGGACAAGATCTAGGCTCCTAAGGTTTGCATGGAAATGTAGCTGACATTGAAGAATAAAGACTTAGAGAATATTAGAGCAAAGCAAAGGCATAGATTCAACCGGACGAAGATGAGTCCCATCTCGGTCGCCAAAACTGTGATCATCGCAAAATTTTTCCTCTCTGGTGGTTTCTCTCTCTCTTCCTTCTCTTTTCCTTTTTTGACCTCCTTTTTGAAGGGAGAGAAATAAAAGAAAGAAAAGAGAGAGAGAAGAGAAACTCTTTTGCGGGTTTTCACTTGACCTTGATTTGAAAAGAATTTAGAAATTTAACTCGCCTCCGTTTTTGAAAATATTGCGGGAAAATGGAGAGACGGGATTCGCTCGTCGGTACGAGGTTCGACCGTTCCTGGCGCCTTTACCAGGGGTAATCGAACCAAGGATCGAATCTATGCCTTTTGCTTTGCCTAAATATAATCTAAGAATTTATCCTAAAGATCTAAATGCACAGAGAGTCATGCTTGTGCAATGCAAGGATGTATGCTCTTTAGAAAAATTGATTTAGAAATTTCCAAGTATTCTGAGATGAACTTGGTAAGGGAGTGAAGAAATGTTTGAATCTCACTTAGAACTTGAGATAGATCAGAGAAGTTCTAAGTCTTTGAAGTAAATCAGAGTTTTGGAAGAATAAATGAGGAGGAATGACTTGGAGCTTTGAAATGAAAGGAAATGAAGTTTCAAAGTCAAAATCGACTTTAAATTTGAATTTGAATTTAGGAAAAGAAATGAATACTTGAGATGGATTTGGATTTGGATTTTTGAAGTTTGAAATTGGAATGGACTGAGAAAATCAAATGGCATTTAAGAATAGAAGATGGATTTAGGGAGTTCAGATGAGATCTGGAAATTGACTTGGATTTGAAATCTAGATTTTGAAATTGAATTGGATCTCAAAATGGACTTAAGATCCGGGATCTGAGATCCGATGTAAAATTGGTTTCTGGATTCTAAGATGGATTTGGATCTGAAGTCTGAGATCCAATGTAGAATTGGGTTCTTGATCCTAAGATGGGTGTTGGATCTGAAGTCTAAGATCCAATGTAGAGTTGGATTCTGGATCCTAAGATGGATTTGGATCAAAAGTCTAAGATCCAACATGTGAAATTGGATTCTGGATCCTAAAGAGGAATTGGATTTGAAGTCTAAGATCCAAAGTGAAATTGGAGTCTGGATCCTAAAGAGGAATTGGATCTGAAGTCTATGATCCAAAGTGAAAGTTGTATTCTGGATCCTAAAATGGATTTGGGATTGTTGAATTAAGAACTTCCAAGTTTTGAATCAAACTTGAAATTTGAAATTTAAAATTTGAATCTTGAATATACAAATGAATTTCAAAGTCAAATTAGACCTTGAATTTTTGAAGTTTGAATTTGAAATTTATAAGATGAAGGGAATCTCAAAGTTAAATTGAACTTTGGATTTGATTGGGAGTATTTGAATATAAATAAATTTGGAATTTCAAAGTCAAATTGAACTTTGAAATCCGATATAAAATGAATTTGAAATCTCAAAGTTAGATTGAACTTTGAGATTTTAAAAATGAAATAGAATTTTGAAATTTGAAAGAATGAATTGGATTTGATAAGGATTGAAGATAGATTTGAAGAAAGTATTTACATTACTTGGAGTTTTTGAAGAGGAAATTTCGGAAATATGATGCAATTCTATCCTAAATGATGAATGAATTTAAATTTTTGAAATTGGATTTTGAAAAGCTATTTCATTCTTTAAATGAATTTAAAATAAGATTGAAGATATAATACATCCTTGACTATGGTCATTGAATGTATTATATAATAATCTATATTTAAATTCAAGAGAAGAATGAAACACATTTGGTGCTTTTATAGAATTTAAAATGAAATTAACTCTCAATATACCCTGACTATGGCCATTGGTATATATTTTGAATTAATTTTAAGTTAAATTCTGATAAAAGAAGAAAATATTTAAGGAAAATATGATGAATTTTGAAAACGGATCCAGTGTGGATCGAGTGTTATTTCGTAAAAGATAAAAATCCTAAGTCTTGTTTACATCCCGACTATGGCCGTTAGTGTAAATCATCAACTTAGGATTAATTTACCTCTCACGAAATGGTGCACGTGTCATTCGTGTTGCCCATTTGTGAGTTTTTGGAAAATAAAGGAGAAAATATGAGAACAAGTGATTCATGATATTTATAATGCTCATTTATTCCAAAAAAAAAAAAGAAATGTAAGTTTTGTATTAAGATCTAACTATTTACGAGTATCTAAATGGAAATTGAAGTCTACTTTCTTAAATCAATATGAAAAATAGCCTAATTCCCACAAAATATGAGTTGGCATAGAATAAAAAAAAATGTATATAAAAGGGAGGTTAGTAAGGTATAATCTTGAATCTGTAAGGCAAATGCTAGAAGATTTATACTTATGTTAATGGTGAAGTGTATATACATAGAAGAGGATGAATATACATTATGCTAATGAAAACCTACATCTCTACATGTTTAAATACAAAAGAATCCATGGATATTTGCCTAAGCATATATACATTTTTTAATGAAAGATTATCCCCCTATTGCCTAAATATAATTTTCATAATGAATGATTTTCAGTGAATGACATGTTGTCTAATACTTTGCAAAGCAATGAGTAGCGGTTGTATGTGAATAGAACATGATCATAACATGAGAATATGTAAAAGAGGATGTTAACACTACCTAAATGTGCATACAGGTGCAGCAAGTGTAATGTATGATGAAGGGTACAAAGATAATTGAAACAATCCTCTTACCTGTTTGCAGAGGTTTTCTAGAAATCCAGGATAAACAGGCTTAATATTGCTGAATTCTGCCAAGAGGGGATACTCGATGATATTGATAAGCTCCTCTCAACTTGATGATTTAGCTTCAATATAACAAACCTTTGCAAACTGGATGGATATAATGCCATTGACTATAACCTTTCAGCTGGAGTCAATTGCAGTGCTTACTTGCTTTGAACCAGAAAAATGAACCACAAACGGGTTACCTCCAGGATTGTTTTGATATGGTAGAGCTTACGATGCGGCACAGGACCATGCTTGGATAAATGGAATGGTTGGAAAGGTAGTAGCAACAGGGCAGCGAAGGAGAATGGTAACAATGTGCAGGATGTGGCATCATTATTGATAAGTGACAGCAGTCATTAGGCTGCTGTGCTTATAGGGATTTGAATGAAGTGAACAGTGCAGATGGGCTGGATATTATGAAGTGTTTGGACACAGCAAAGAGGTCCAGGACATGTATCGGTGGCCTTTCATCATGACCAATTAGCCATACCAAATCCAATTACTGTTGCTATCAGGGTAGCCCAAAGTATATTCTATGAAAGGATCATGACCCCACAGGTAACATTCCTGGGACACCTTTATTGAAACCATTTCAAGAAAACAGAAGGATGGAATCTGCAAATAAATCACTCGCCATTGTTGATGAAAGTGTATCTTCAATTCGTAATGATGTGGCTTCCACGAATTTCGAAGCCGATAGAAACTGATTTCAGCACATCTTGGCCTTTTTGGCAGATTTCGACAATGTTGCTTAGGTTTGATCAAAATCAGGAACCCTGGTTATGATCCTACAGAATACCCGATCCCAGTCCCCCCCCCCCCCGAAGATGCGGATTAATTGACTGAACTTAATAATCTGATCTAAACACGAGGAATGATGATTGCAGAGATCCAAAATCATTTTCATGATTCAACCGAAATCAATATTGCAACAAATATTAGAGGAAAAAGAACGAAAAGAAAGGAAAATTTCAGTTACAGGTCAACTGAAACAGATTTATTAAGGGTACCACATAAGATAACCAGCTGCAGGCGCTTGCGCCTGATTTCAATGCCCCTTTAAGTTGATCTTTAAATGGCCTTGAATCCACTTTAAGATGATATCGAACTTATATCCTTTAAGTTGCCTGACGTTTGAAACATCCTCTACTGAGCCCTCCTCTCATCTTTATATCAGCAAATGAAGGCAGCAGTTTCTATATTTTGACTCAGAACACTTCAACCCCAGAAGTGCAAACTTGGGATCTTCAGGGTTCAATGTTAGGAACCGTCAACTCTTATTTTTAGAAATTGGTGTGCATAGCTGCGAACAGGGTCAACTTCGCACTGATACGACATATGACCCTAGCATCAGACCAGAGGGTAAAAGGTAACCGACTAACGGCTATAGTCGATTGTTACAATATGCAACAACCAACTATACTCCACGACTAAGTTCAGTATCGGCTGCCTGTAACAGCCTCTGAGTGGCCCTGCGAATCTCAGATTTCTCCAGAAATACATCCAAGTCAGACGAATTAGAATCAATGATATAAAAAAAACTCTAAATATGTGAATCTGATAAAAAACTTACAGAAGATAACATTGACTGGGTTTTTAGTTTTTATGATCATCAAAACAGTTACCAAAATATCAGCAAAAGGTAATCAGGATAAACGCATAATAAGATATTTCACACAGTCCCCTAGTGTGGCTTCGGCCTTAGGAACACCAACTCCCAACATTACCTTTGGAACGAGACCAACAAGCTTTTATCTACTATCTTGATGATATTATCAATACAATCTTGGCGCTTGAATTAATGCTTTACAAAAGCCAATTCTCTCAGCCCTCAGAATTCAAGAATGTGGATCTGGATTGAGTAGAACTTTGATATTTGAATCATAGATGTCGATCTGTCACATAATCAGAGTCATAATATGCGAGGAATAAACAAACCATGCCATAATATATCATTATGATGAGGGTCCTCTCCTGACGATGGCCAGATAAATTTAGTTAAACCATAAGATATGAAAACATTTCTTAAGCAACACATGCTTCATTCATGGGTCCGTTCCTATTGATTTGTAAAACTCATAAACAGGGCCAGAAAATTAATAAATCAAGATATATTCATGTACAGAAAGATATACCACAGCTACAACCAACTAAATACCTTAAAATTTTGAGGATTCTTTGAAATAACAGCGATCATAGACTCCTCTCCTTCAAAATTGGAGCAGGACCTGAGAAATAGAGATCTTTCTCTTCTTCTTTTTTGTTATCTTTGCTACAGAAACTCCTGTATTGCATTATCATCATATCCTGTTGATATGGTGGGCACTCAATGGCATCTTCAATGCCTTATAGGTCGAAAGTTCCATTTAAAACCAGATCACACGACACTTCAACATTTAGGATCATGTTGCCAACACGAACATCTTGAACTCGGATGTACTTCTTGATTCCCTAACCCATGCTTCTTTCTTATTTGCCTCCATTAGAGATTTAGCGAGGCAAGTCTGCTGTGCAAGAGCAAATTGCAGATAAAATCTGCAGGTGGACTGAGAGACTCTTCTTTTTGTTTTTGCAGAATTCTGTACCTTATCCGATGCTTAGGTGGGGAGTGGTTTCAACAGCTTCAAATATGGATCACACAGCAACTGGACATCATCCAGCACCTATTGCATCGTTTTCTTTTATTATGCTTTGATTCCAGTGAAAGTTCTGATTAAGGAGCTTTGTACACATCATACCAACGTGAAGGAGCTGAAGGGGTATAACTCTCATCATCACTAGGCATAGTTTGTAATGGAAATTCACACAGGTTTCCTTCATCTCTGTTGTAAAGAATTCATGGTCGTAAACAAAGACAGCAACAGACGATAGGCAGGTAGGAGATGCTCAATCTGCGAAAAAAAAATCTTGAGAACAAGAAATGTTAGACAAACAGAACGAAAAGATGATGTCTACTGGGAGGTGTCCAATCCTGCGAACTTCATTCAACTACCTCTATTTCCAACAAAGCTCTGTATTCCTGAAGCCTCAGCCATCGTCACCAGTGTTAAACCAGATAATCTAACTAGGAAAACTCGCAAATATGATTTTCTAAAGAAAAAAAAAATTAAAAAGAAAAGGAAAATAAAAACGAAAGTATTAAAGCTAAAATGACAAGGGGATCAGAAAATATCGATCCACTACCGAAACCTGATGTGAAATTGAAATTATAGAGAACTTTTAAACAAAATCAACGATATTATAAAGGAGCATAAATAAAAGGAAATGTGTTGGAATGGATATCATTCCTATTTGATGTTACATGAGGAGGATCGATCCTGCTACATACAGGTCGATTCCTACCTCTTGTGCCTGCAGATGTAAATAAAAAAAAAAGCAAATACATAGATGAAGAGGAACATGAAAAATCGATATAGAGAAATGTTGAAAATGAAGGGAAGAGGCATATATAAAAAAAAAAGCATAAACGATCCAGACAAGGGAAAATAACAAATAGAGAAGAAGGCTTTACAGGAAATTAAAAGGGGTGACGAGAAGCTCTCAACATATTCGTTGGGGGTCTGATCTCCTTTCAGCCGATCGAGGGAAAATTAGATGAGAGAAATAAGAGGGGAAGTAGAAGGAAGAGCGGTGGGGTAAAACACGGTAGTGAAGGAGGAAATGGGGAGGTGAAGAAGCGGTGGATTGTGAAGGAGAAGAAGATGGGGAGGCAGAATATGGATGATGCATGCAGAAAAGGGGTGCGGGGGTGATAACGGGTGCTCTCATGGGGCTTCTTGCGTGCCCTTTTAATGAGGAAAAGAAGATTCGGGAAAAGATTGGTTAGAGATCGATGGAGGAAGAAAAAGGGGTTGTGCGATGGGTGGCTCGGGCGATGAGTGAAGAAGAGGGTTTGAGGAGAATGAAGGTCGGGCCATGGAGGAGATAGAGAGGCGGCTGAGGGAGAAATTTCGAGAGAGTCTCCCCCCGAAACCCTAACTCGATATGTGAGTTTTTGCAAAGTTTACTTTTTTTCCAAAAGAGGTCTCCTCATAAAAAGAATTTTCAAAACGGGTTTCCCTTAAAAACCACTTCTATTTTTTTGTGATTTTCTTTCATTATTATTATTATTTTTTTTTTTGTTCTTTTCTGAGTATTTTTTACTTTTTTTGTATTTTTACAATGAAGATTTGAGAAAACAAAGACTAAAACCCTAATTTTTTTGTATTTTTCTAAAAGGAATATTTACAAAAGTATTTTCTTGAAAATTTCAGACCATTTCGTGGAAATTTCTTCAGAAGAATGGGTTTGGACCCAGATTTTAAGAAAATGTTTGAGTTTTTGAAGCTCGAATTGAGAAATACATGTGATGGATCCAAACGGATGTCGAATGGACTGTCCGAGCTATTTAAAGACTATTTTTGGTATTTTCTATAATTTAAATTTAAAATTTGAACAAGGAAATTTAGATTTGGATCTGGACAATGGATCCAGATCCGAAATCAATTTAAACATATAAAATGAATTTGATTTCAATAAAACTTGAGAAATGAATTGGAATTTATATTTAAAAATGACATATTTGCTCAAAAAATGAATTTAGGGGCAAGAAGAGAATATTTAAAAGATTTTGAAAAATTTGGGGTGTTCACATCGGGCCTACGATGTCGAACGCCCACATAGAAAATGGCCAAGGAGAAACAACTGATTATAGATATGCGGTCAGCACGTGAATGGAATTTGGCACTTGACGCACTTCTTCACAAATCGATGACAGTCCTGTTGCATGGTTTTTCAGTAGTACCCTTCTTGGACGATCTGTTTGATGAGAGTTTGATAGCCAACATGGCCACCACAAATCCCTTCATGTGCCTCTTGGATAATTTCCATAGTTTCATCTTTGTCTAAGCATATCGCATGCTCAGAACTGAACCCACGGTGGTAAAGGACATTGTCAAGAATGAAATAACGGGTAGACATACGCTGAATTGCACATTGCTCCCTTTTTGGCATTTCTGGTGGAAATTCACCAGTCTCAATGAAATTTTTGATATCTTGGTACCAAAGCTTCTTCTTCTGATCGGCTTGGTTTACTTGCATGGTTGAAATGAAGGCAGGTTGCTTAAGCCTACCAACTTCGAAAGAACGACATGATTCACTACCTTTGAAGGATAAGATGGAGCCCAGACTGGCTAAGCCATCAGCTATTTGAGTGTGCTCTCTCCTGATGTGATTGAGTTGAAATTCTTCGAAGCTGTCCACAAGAGCTAGGACGATCTTCTGATACGGGATCAATTTTGAATCTTTCACCTGCCACTCAGTGTTAACTTGACTGACAACAAGTAACGAATCGCCAAAGGCATGCATTCTCTTGACATTAAAACTTTGCAGAATTTTGAGGCCTTATATTAGAGCTTCATACTCGGCCATGTTATGAGTACACTGGAAACCAAGCTTGAGAGAATAAGGGATCATTCTTTTTTTGGAGTGATTAACAAGACTTCAATCCTTATGCTAGACATATTTTTAGATCCATCGAAGAATAGATTCCAAACTGGGAGCTGTTAGACATTGCAGATGTGCTCATCAGGAAAATCATCTTTTGCTTTAATTTCTTCTGTCAGGGGGAAATCTGTCAACTGATCTACGATCGCTTGTCCTTTAATCAACTTTTGAGAGATATACTCTAAGTCATATTGCATTAGAAGGACCTGCCATTTTATGATCCGTCCAGTGAGAAATGGTTGTTCAAGAATGTATTTGAGAGGATTAAGCTTTGATAGGAATTTGATTTCAGATGCCAACAATTAATGTCTCAATTTCTGGCACATCCAAACCAGAGCTAGACAAGTCTTTTCCATTTAAGAATACTTCTTTTCATAATCGATGAAAGTTTTGCTCACATAGTAGATGGGATGTTCTATCAGGCTGCCCTCTTCATACTGTGCGAGGAATCCACCACAGGCATTCTGATTGACGGAAATATATAATAAGAGAGGCTTCCCTAATTTTGGTGGCTTTAAAACTGGTAGGTTAAGGAGATATTGCTTGATGCGCTCAAACGAGAGTTGGCATTTTGATCCACATTCAAATTTTACTCTTTTTCTTAGCAAATGATTGAAAGGTTCACATCTCATGGCCAAATTGGAAATGAATCTGCGAATAGACTGAATACGCCCTTGAAGACTTCACAGTTCCCTGAGGTTAGTTGGAGGTGGCATATCAATAATTGCTTTTGCTTTTGCTGAATCCACCTCTATTCCTTTTTTGCTGATTATAAAGGCAAGTAATTTGCCAGACTCTACTCCAAAAATGCATTTCTGAGGATTAAGTCTCAACTTGTAGAGGATGAGTCTTTCAAAGACTTGACCAAGAGCATCGAGGTGATCCTCTTCTTCTTTAGATTTGATCAGAATGTCATCCATATATGCGTCCATAATCTTATGCATCTGATCGTGCAAAATAATGGCCATTGCCCTCTGATAGGTTGCCCTGGCATTTTTAAACCCGAACGGCATGACTGTATAGCAGAAGGTTCCCCATGGTGTAGTAAATGAAGTCTTTGACTGATCACGAATGGCCAGCTTGATCTGATTGTATCCTGAATATCCATCCATAAAAGAAAACATGGCATGGCCTGTTGTGCTATCGATCAGAAGGTCAATGTTGGGAAGTGGATAATCATCCTTCGGGGTGGCCTTATTGAGATCCCAAAAATCAATGCAAATATGAACTTTTCCGTTCTTTTTAGAAACTCCCACGATATTTGCCAACCAATCTGGGTAATCAATGGCTCGGATGAAGCCTGCTTTTAACAAATCTTCCAGTCCTTCTTTAACTTGCTGCTGAACTCGAGTGTCTAACTTTCTCAGTTTCTGCTTGATTGGTCTGGAATCTGGTTTCAATTTGAGTCGATGCTCAACCAGCTTGGGATCCAATCCTGGCATATCTTCATAAGTCCAGGCAAATACTTCTTGATGTTGCTTAAGGAATTGGATGAGTCTTGCTTTTTCATCTGCATTTAGACCAGAGCCGATTTTGAGGATTCTCGAATCATCTTCCGAACCAATGTTGATATCTTCAGTTGGATCTTGAACCAAAGATGATGGTTCATCCTGCTTCTGAATGTGAGCAAATTCTGGCAATTCTTGAATAGTTGAATCAAATTCTGCTAGCTCTTCGGTCTGCTCTGTTGCCTGACTGACCTCTGCTCTGACTTTTATCTTATGAATCTTTGCCTGTTTTGATTTCTTTTGGGAATATTTGGGATTGATAATGAACTTCTTCATCGATTCAGGATTTATGTTTCGATGATTTTCTGAAAATGCAAAAAAAAAAAGGTTTTTTAAGAGAAGGTATAAGCCAAAAACAAGCTATTTGTACAAAGCAAAGAACAATGGCACAAACAAAAATAAGAAAGAATGATAGATGCCCAAATATGAAGAGAAGATTAAGTTTTCCATTGATTGAGAATAAAATATTTACAAGACTGACAAAAAGATTGGGACTGTGTTGTCCCTACAAGATTAACTGAGAAACAAGAAAAGCAGGAAAACTAAGGCATCATCTTTCTCATTTGGTTCCTCTAACAAATACTGTTTTCTTACTAGAAGCTTGGCCGAATCAACATCACTTTCTTCTTCTGAATCATGTCCCCTGGACAACCTGGGAGAGTTCATTTCTTCTTTCTCGTTGTCACTGTGCTACTGAACAGTTTGCTTGCCAGTTCTTGTCTGAACCATTTTGAGATGCCAAAGTTTTTCTCCAGAATAAGGGGATGGTTAGAGTACGGAAGAAACTTTTTGAAAACCAAAATTTTTGAGAAAAGAATAAAGGGTTTTGGTAGATAATTTTAAGAGATTATCCCATTACTTGGGATCGGGTCATCACAAGACTTGTGATAATTGTGTTACCATTTTATGATAACAAAAAGATACGCCTTGTTACCTAGGCGAGGTCGTCAACCATGATAAAATATATTGAAGAGAAGTAGGAGGAATGTCCCATTTATCAGGGATGAGGTTGTCACTAGAATTGCGACCATTTGTGAAATAAAACAAATAAAAGAATAAAAATTTATCCCAAAAGCTTTTTAGTAGAAAAAAAAACAATAAATTTTATTGATGGTAAATTCAGAGACAAAGAGAGGGCAGACAGACAGTTTGCCACTACTCTTGATATTCAGAAGATACATTTGATCCAGGGAATACAGATAGAGAAATGAAGGAATCCCAAGTATATTTGGTTACATGGTATGCCCCAGACCACTTATCCGACTGCAGATTGAACTCTGGCTTGTTACCTGTCGGGAAGCGAACGTTGGTATGAACCTGCCGCTGTGAAAACTGTCTCAGACATCTTTTTGGCTGATAATCGACACTGAAGAAAGGGTCAAGTAATCTGTAACGCTTGCTGCGAGCATAAGTGTAGCGGGGAACTGATTCTCTCTTGTCGAAGAAATCTCAAATGATCTCTTCCTGATGCAGTTTCTCGATCAAAGCTCGACACTGACTGGCAGACTTCGGCTTCTTACGATTGAACCCGAAGGAACTAGCTTTTGATAGCACATGTCGCAGGAACCATGACTGCACGGCATAAGTGCATCCTTCCACCAAAATGGTCTCTTCAAAAGCGAAATGAGCCAAACCTCGGTAAAGGAAAGCTAAGGTTGTCATGAAAACTGATAGCTGACAGGTCTGCTTGCTTCCCCATCTTCGAAAGAGTTGGGTAACTCTGACATCTATAAAATTCTGACCATCTTGAAAGAATGCCAGCCCTACTGTGCATAGGACCATGGCATGCTAAATTCTATCTTTTGCTGCTCGAGACAAGGTGTCAACCTCTTCGTAAGCTCTGTACTTGCGGTAAAGTCCAAACAGGTCGATGAACTTATTTCCATTGATCTCAGTGAGAGGCCAAGATCTGCTCCCTGTCGCTCTGGCTAAGGCTTCTCGAACATCTAACCCTTTGACATTGATCAGGAACTGCTTCTCGACAGGATCATCTGGGTGACCAGCTGGTTCGGGCAATCCCATAATATCATTAAATTCGTCCATTAGTAGAGTCATTTCTCCCCATGGAAACCAAAATGTGCAGGTACGTGGATTCCACCGCTCTGCCATAGCCTGAATCAGACTTCCATTGATGGTTTGCTTGCCCACTGTCGATGCCATCTCCAATCCACAGTCATCCAAGTGGTCTGAGAACATACGCGAGAAGGTGGCGAACCAAGAATAATACCACTGAGGGAAGAAGGGATGAGACTGGATGACCCAATGATCTGGGGATCCATCCTGTATCTGATAGAAGACATGATCTCTGAGAAAGACAGTATCGAGAGAATCGGACGCCATCGAAGTGATACTGGGGCAAAGAAGAATGAAGAGAATTAGATAGAATGCAACATTTGCGGATAGACTCTTGAAGAATAGATACAAACCTGGAAATTTTTTGAAAGATCGGGAAAATTTTAAAAAAAAATTCTAGGGTTTTTGAAGAAAATTTGATCAAAAAGGAGAAAAGAATGTAGGTAAAGGAAAATATACACCTGGGGTTTCTGAAAAATAAGGAGAAGTTTTGAACAATATACTCAGGGTTTTTGAAAAAGGTTTGATACATATATATAAGAAGATACAAGAAACATCGCATAACCAAAGCTGCACAAACAAGGATGCACACACAACACTCCCTAATGGCTGACTTTAAATGCAGTATTGAAAATGGCTGGTAGGACCTTAATCCTAACTCTAAGGTTTAGATCATCTGATTCCAATCAAGATATGCCGATATACTTAAGTTGAAGCTCGAAGTATGTGGCATAGAAACATTTCTCCGGTTCTAAGGTAATGACTTCCCAACATCCTTGAGCACCTACCGATATACCTCGAACTATGGCCCTTAGGTACGTGGTAGGGGGGCGCGAACCCAAATAAGTGGTCCAATTGTGAGGCTCTCTCCCGAACTATGGTTCAGTGAGACAGCCTAGCAACGTGAAGACTGGGACAATATAGGTAGGGATGTTTTCAAAAACATGTTCAACATGTAAGAAATCAGATGGCTCAAATGCAAGTCCTAGAGAGATAGAATCCAAAATGAAGATAAGCATACACTTACATACATTGTTTCCATTCAATCCTTAGAATTGAGGAGAGTTGTATTTCATACCTAAGTCTAATGTGAACATGGATAGATCTCCTCAATCTGGTCCTACCAAACCATACTTAGATCTTATATGCATTATGTCAGCTCAAGACAAAGTCTAGGCTCCTAAGGTTTTGCATGGAAATGAAGCTGACATTTGAAGAATAAAGACTTAGATAATATCAAAGCAAAGCAAAAGGCATAAATCCAACTGGACGAAGACGGGTCCCATCTCGGTCACCAAAATTGTGATCATCGCAAAAAATTTTCTCTCGTTCCTCTTTTCCTTTCTGTTCGCCTTTTTACCTATGTTCCCTTTTTGAAGGGGAATAAAAAGATAGAAAAGAAGAGAGAATGAGAAAAGGAAGAAGAGAGAGGAACTCTTTTGCAAAGTCTCACTTGACTTTAATTTTGAAAATACTTTAGGAAATTACTCACCTCCGTTTTGAAATATTTGTGGAAAAATTGGGAGACGGGATTCGCTCGTCGGTATGAGGTTTGATCGTTCCTGACGCCTTTACCAGAGATAATCGAACCAAGGATCGAATTTATACTTCTTTGCTTTGCTAAAAGATTATCTAAGAATTTATTCTAAGTCTAAATGCACAAAGAATCATGCTTGTGCAATGTAAAATGCAGAAAAGTATGCTTTTTGAGAAAACACTTTTGGAAATCTGAGATTTTCCAAGTGATTCTGAAGTAAATGTGATGAAGAAATGATTTAAAATAGTTGAATTTAACTTAGAACTTTGAGATAGATCAGTAAAGAGATTTGAAGTTCTAAGTTTTTGAAATAATCAAAGTTTTTTGGAAAATAAATCTTGACTTTGAAAAAGAATGATTTGAAGTCGAGAAAAGGAAAAGAAAGGAAGTTTCAAAGTCTGAAATGGACTTTGAATTTGACTTTTGAACCTGGATTTAGGAGAGAAAATGAATATTTGAAATGGAATTGAATTCCAGATTCAAAGTTTTAAAATCAGAATGGGATTTGAGAAATCCAAATTGAGTTTGAAAAATAGAATTGGGTTTAAGAGATCTAGATGAGATATGAAAAATGGAATTGGTTTTTGGAATTTGGGAATCAAGATAGACTTGGTTTTGAAATCTGGCATCCTAAATGGATTTTGGATCCAAAGTCTGGAGTTCTAAATGGAATCTGGATCTGAAGATTTCAGATCCAAAGATGGAGTTGGATCTGAAATTTGGAATTCTAAATGGAATTTGGATCTGAAGCATGAGATCCAAAGATGGGGTTGAATTCTAGAATCCTAAATGGAATTGGATCCAAAGTCTGAGATCCAAAAATGAAGTTGAATTCCAAGATCCTAAATGGAATTGGATCTGAAGTCTGAGATCCAGTATGAAATTGGATCCGAAATCTGGATCCAAAGTGAGATTGGGTTCTAATTTTGGATTTAGAAAGCCCAAATGGGACTTTTGAAGACGGATCTGGGTTTTGAAAACCCAGA
Organism: Nuphar pumila; assembly: GCF_984573655.1. Lineage (NCBI taxonomy): Eukaryota > Viridiplantae > Streptophyta > Magnoliopsida > Nymphaeales > Nymphaeaceae > Nuphar > Nuphar pumila. The sequence goes on along the minus strand of NC_143252.1, from coordinate 100,524,418 downwards.
CTGAATTTAAAACTTTAGAGAAGAATCGATTTTTGAGATTCAGAATCAATCTCAAAACTTAGATTTTGAATTTTGAGAATCAAGACTCAATGAGAAATAAAGGATAAATCTTGATTTTAAAGCTTGAGTTTTTGAAATCAGAAGGTGAATCAAAGGTTTCAAAGTTGAATTGAACTTTGAAATTGGATTTTGGAATGTTGATTTGAATTTTGAAATTGAATCCTAAAAACTGAATTTGGAATTTCAAAGTCAAATTGAACTTTGAAATTTGATTTGAATGGGAATTTTGAATATAAAATGAATTTGAAATTTCAAAGTCAAATTGGATTGTGAACTTTTAAAATGAGATAGAATTAATGAGTTGAAATGGAATTTTGAAGAAAAGATATTCAGGATCACTTGGATTTTGAAAAAAAGAATTTTGAAAATATGATGTAATTCTATCCTAAATGATGAATGAATTTAAAGAATTTAAAATTGGGTTTTAAAAATCATATTTCATTCTTTTAAATGAATGTAAATAAAATTGAGGATATAATACACTTTTGACTATGGTCATTAAATGTATTATATAATAATCATATTTAAATTCATATGAAGAATAAAATATATTTTGGTGCTTTTATAGAGTTTAAAATGAAATTTACTCTCAATATATCCTGACTATGGCCATTGATATATATCTTGAGTTAATTTTAATTTAAACTCTGATAAAAGAGGAAAATATTTTAAATATGATGATTTTTTAAGAGGGATCCGGTGTGGATCCGGTGTTATTCCATAAAAGATGAAAATCCTAAGTTTTGTTCACATCCTGACTATGGCCATTGATGCCAATCATCAACTTAGGATTTAATCACCTCTTTATTTAGAATGGTGCATGTGCCATTTGTGGTCCCACTTGTGAATTTTTTGAAATAAAAGAGGAAAATGATATGAAAACAAGAAATTTATGAAATTTACAATGCTCATTCATTCTATCTAAAAGTTGGAAATATAAATAATCTCATTAATATCTAGCTATTACAACTTTTAGATTGAAATTACAAAAGATCCCTAATTTATGAAGGAAAATAGTGTTTTCCATGTATCTCCTGCAAAACAGGATGAGCACAAGAATAATGCTTCTAAGAGTATGCCACTACAAACTATAGGTGAAGCTTGATTTTAATATAATGAAAAACCAAAATTAGTGGAAGGATAAAGCACACATTTGACAATAAAGACCCATAGATGTAACCTCAGTACATGTTGATGATATAATACATGCTAAAATTAACATGCCAACGGACTGGGTGAGCCATTGACATTGAAGCCAATATGTTGCTGCTATTGTTATATCTGAAAAATTACTTCCTGCGACTCAACGATGCAGTGACAGTCCACAGAAATTCCATCATACCAAGATGGGACTGCTATAGGCGCAGCAGCATAGAGCAATGTGCAATGGAGTGTTGTGAAGGGGATGCAGTGACTATAGTAAGTGCAATATACAGGGGACTATGTGTAAATTCATGTAAAGGGGAAGGTGAAAGTGGGCTACAGCCGATAGGCATGAATGGTTACTGTGGTTTGTGTGTAGTAGGAAGTGGAATGGAGGTGTGAACAGTGCATTTGGCAGATGGTGATGTGTGTGAGGACAGTAGGTGGCAATATATATATTCTTGAAAGTGCAGGTACAAATGAAGATGGATGATGCAATATGTGAGTAACTAAAAAAAAAATAAAGAGAATGCAGGAAGGTGGGGAAGTATATACAGGTGACAGCAGGCAAAGGTGTGCTACAATGTTAAACATTGTACTAATTTTTAAACCCTTGTGGCTTGATGCTGATTCAAGAACAAGGTCCAAACATTCAAGTCCAGCAGCAACAGTCATTTCAACATCGTCACTACGCAAACTCTCGGTCTCTACCTTTGTACTCTGTGGGACAGCTTTCCAGGGCCCCCACCGGACCTTTTCCAAAATCTGAACAACTAATACGAAATGAATCTCCAGTGGCTTCTTCATGAACATTATGAGAAACACCCCAGGTTGGGCTTTAAAATCATTCATGTTGTGGTCTTGCCTACAAAGGGGGACAATCATCGTTTGATCCAGTTTATAACTAGTCTCCTTCAAACCAGAAACCCGCCTCCAAGATTCCCAGATTTATACTTCCATCTTGTAATAAAATACATCTGGCAAGCAGTTTAACATGCAAATCTATCATTTTTGCATATGCCTGATTCAAAGAGTCAACATCTATGAAAGGAAAACAGCTCCCCCAAAACTTCCTAATACTTCAAGAATACATTCAACCTAACAAAAGGAAAAGGATGCAACTGAACATCTAACTCAGTTAACTCTGATAACAGAAAATGTGACAATCCAATAAGATTCATTGATGTTGATAGCTTCACGGTACATTCCTTTCTTGTCCCGAAACCATTGAAGAGGATAACAAGTGCTTTATATATATATATATATATATATATATATATATATATATATATATATATATATATATATATATATATATATATATATATATATATATATATATATATTTAGACAGCCATGGATATTGTAAAAAAAAAAACTATCTAACTAGTGAAGCTAGGGTCACATTTTACCTCCCAACAAGCCCTACAATAATGACTGATTCCAATAAGATAGAAAAGAAACTACATTTTCTTTATTAGAACCACTAAAGCATTCCATCATAAAACCCTTAGGATTGGATCTATCCTTTACAAGGAAGGTGATCAAACAGAAGTTAACCAAAAAAAATATCAATACTTGGGTTCAATTCAGGCATGAGATCAAGCCTCCATCTCATTGAACATGATTTACCCATGTGTACATTTCATCAATGATAGACAAACCTGATATAAGACCCTATAGAAAACCACGAAAACTAGATATCAAAATAAGACAACCTTGTCCAACGAAATATACAGGGATAAGGGAACCAGGGAACCCATCTGCTGACAAAAAAAAAATGCTTTCCAACATGAGGCTGACTGATGAAGTTTATTCCCTTACCCATGGACTCAACTAGGTGTTCATTGAGGTAATGGACTTGATGAAATGATGCTAACCGAATACTAGACAATGAACAAAGTAAAGATAAAAATAAATAAATGAATAAACAAACAAAGCTCACACTAGAATTTCATGGCAAAATCACTCAGACCTTCCGTCACATTAGGTCAGATTGTTTATTCAATGTAGACCTGAACCTAAAGAAAGCACAAATACTTATATGATCTAATTTTAGATTACCAGTGGTTTGAACTTACCTGCAGGTCAATCATAACTCTGCATAGTAGAGTTGGTCTCAGCAGCTCGATTATATATTGCCATGATCAAACAAATCAAGCTTAGCAGATTATCATATCAGTATATCAAGGAATGAATAGATCAAACCCATACGATAAATATATCGATCTGATCTAAGACATGTAGTGATTTGCTTACAGTATCAATCTGGATTCCACACAACAACTCAGCCTCAGTAAGGTAAATAACAACTTACAAGTTGGAAAATACAGAGGAAATGCAAATGCACTGAGACACACACAATGGGTGAGTAAAAAAAAAAGAAACTCGGATGAATGAGGCTGCGATGCGAAATCGACTACCTACAACATTAGATGTATATGCGAGAATGAAGTGGTGCAGAGATAATCATAATATCAACAAGATAATATGTATGAACTATGAATTGAAAATTTCAAACAAATTTGCTAGAATGAAGAAAAGAAAAATGAGACTCAACATAAACAGAAAGGAAGCTCGTCGGATGAAAATCCAAAGCCTGTTGCAATGGAGAATCAGAACTAAATACCTGATGCAAGAATTGATCAGAATAATGCTATGAAAACATAAATCATATTAGAGATAACGATGCTGCAACAAATCAGAAACACACGAATGCGGAAAATAAATGCAAATGCCTGTATGGCGTGGGTGAAGTGAATTGAAAATTTCATATACTAGCAAAACGATAACACAAAATTTAAAACATTGATGATACAGACAAAAGAAATGTGATTAATATAATGAAATTGACGAGGAAGGGGTCAAGCAAAGAGAATAAAACTAATGGCAAATATAAAGTGAACTCGATGCAGAGCAAAACATTGTAAAATGATAAGAAACCTAAAAAAATTTGTAATTACGGAAATAAGATGTCGGAGTTCTGAGAATTCTGTTTTAATATTGCACGAGAGGGGGATTGGGGTTGCTATAAGCAACCCAATCACAACTCAATGGTGCGTTAATGGGGGCCGGAGTTAAAATTAAAAGAAGAACCAGAGGAAACGAACGAAGAGGAAGAGGTATTCACCTAAACAGGTTGTAGCGATCCTGAAAGAAGATGGAAGATGGATCCTGAGAGGCACAATGAATCGTCGATGCCCGAGAGCTCCTTTCTGCGCCCCTTTTATAGAATGGGGGGAAGGATCAGGAAGGGATGAAGTTGGAGGTGAACGGGAAGCTTGGTGGAGACAGGATGAAAATCTGATGCCAGAGAGTGGATGGTTGTTAGCAATGGATGCGAGAGGGGAAAAAAATGGATGATCTCTACTGCAGGGGATGTCTGCTTATATAGGCACGAGAGAGGAGGAATTGGTTGAAGATGAATGGAAGGAGACGATGCCAGGATGATCAAAGGTGGAGAGTGAAGAGGCGAGCTTACGAACACGAGCTCGTGAATCGGCCGTTGCAAATTTTTTATTTTTTTTCAAAAAGGAGGTCCCTTTAAAACAATTTTTCATAAAGTGGTTTTAAAAAGAGTTTTTTAGTAAAACAAACTTTAAAAAGTTTAAAACTACTCGTTTTGAGGCTATTCTTTTGAAAAATTCTTCAGAAAGCGAGTTTGGATCCTGAATTTGGACCTCGAATCAAGAAAATATAAAATAGTGGATCCAAATGGATACCGGATGAGCTGTTTGAGCCATTCAAAAAATGTTTTTGGCATTTTTATAATTTCAACATGTAAATTGAATAACGGGGCTCAGATTTGGATTTTAAACACTGGGTCCGGATCCAAAATTGAGTTGGATATATCAACATGGAATTTAATCCAGAAAATCTGAAGAATAACTGAAATTTGGTTTTGAAATTGCTTTGATTTTCTCAGAAGATGGGGCCAAGGGCAAAAAGGAAATATTTACAAGGTTTTGAAAATTTTGGGGTGTTCACACAAGGCCTCAAGATCTTGCAAGACTTCAATGTCAGGAGAGTGCATGCCTTCGGTGATTCCTTGCTTGTTGTCAGTCAAGTTAACGCCGAGTGGCAAGTCAAGAATTCAAAATTGATCCCCTATCAGAAGATTGACTTAGCTCTCATAGGCAACTTTAAAGAATTTTAGCTTAATCATGTCAAGAGTAAATACAACCATATAGCCGATGGTTTGGCATGCCTAGGCTCCATTTTGTCATTCAAAGATAGTGAATCTTGTCGTTCCCTAGAGATTGCCAGACTTGATCAACCTGCCTTTATTTCAGTTGAGCAAGTAAACAAAGCCACTCAGAAAGAGAAGCCTTGGCACCAAGACATAAAAGACTTTATTGAAACCGGGAAATTTCCAACAAAGATGCCTAGAAAGGAGCAGCGTGCGATCCAGCGCATGTTCGCCTGCTATTTTATCCTTGCCAATACTCTCTACCGCCATGGGATGAAGCCATGGAAGTTGTCCAAGAGGCACACGAGGGAATTTGTGGTGGCCATGTCAGCTACCAAACACTCGTCAAGCAGATCATCCGTATAGAATATTACTGGAAAACCATGCAGCAGGACTGTGATCATGCAAAAAATTTTCTCTCATTTCTCTTTTTCTTCTCTTCGCCTTTCTAGCCTCTATTCCCTTTTTAAAGGGGAATAAAAGATGAAAAAGAAGAGAGAAGAGAAAAGAAAGAAGAGAGAGGAACTCTTTTGCATGGTCTCATTTGACCAAAGAAATGTTTTGAAAATCACTCACCTCTGTTTTGAAAATTTGTGGGAAAATGGAGAGACGTGATTCACTCGTCGGTACGCGATTCGACCATTCCTGGCGCCTTTACCAGGGGTAATCGAATCAAGGATCAAATTTATGCCTTTTGCTTTGCTAAAATATTATCTAAGAATTTATTCTAAGTCTAAATGCACAAAGAATCATGCTCGTGCGAATGCAAGGATGTATGCTCTTTTGAGAAAAATAGTTTGGAAATTTGGGATTTTCCAAGTGATTATGAAATAAGTATGATAATGGACTAAAGAAATGAATCAACGATTTGAAATTGGTTTGAGAAAGTTAGATTTTGAACCTAACTTAGAATTTTGAAACATATCTGGAAAGAGAGACTTAAATTCCCAAGTCTTGGAGTGATCAGAATTTGGAAAGATAAGCCTTTAGACGAAGAGAAAAGGAATTTAGAATCAGAATTTTTAAATAAGAGTGAATTTTCAAAGTCAGAATCGACTTTGAATTTGGATTGATTTTCAAGAATAAATTTTGAAAAAGGAAATTGTGAATTCAGAACCTAAAACAAGAATTGAATTTTGAGTTTAGATTTAAGAAATAGATTTGAAATTGGCTTTGGAAATGAGAATTTGAAATGACTGGATTTTAAATCTGAAATAGAATTTTATCTAAAATCTGAAGTCCTGGATGGAATTGGATTCAAGGTCTGGAATCCAAGATGGATTTGAATCCGATATCCGAAATCCTAAATGGAATTGGATCCTGAAGTCTTGAATCCAAGATGGTTTTTGAATCTAAAATCTGGAATCCTAAAGGGAATTGGATCCAAAACATGAATCGAAAAATGGAGTTGGATTCAAAATCTAGAATCCTAAAAGGAATTGGATTCGAAGTCTATGATCCAAGATGGAGTTGAATCCGAAATCTAGAATCCTAACTGAATTGGATCCAAAGTCTAGAATCCAAGATGGTTTGGATTTGAAAATCTGAATCCAGGGTGAAACTGGGTTCTAAATCTTGAATGATGGAATTGGATTTTGAAAATCCAAATGGGACTTATTGATGGATCTGGATTTTGTAAATCCAGAATTGAAATTAAAACTTAGGAAAAATCGAATTTTGAGATTCATAATCAATCTCAGAACCTTGATTTTGAATTGAGAATCAAGACTCAATTTTTAGATAGAACTTGGGAGATTTTGAAAAAAAATATAAATAAATAAATAAATAAAGGATGAACTTGATTTAAAGCTTGAGTTTTGAAATCAAGGGATGAATCAAGAATTTCAAAGTTAAATTGAACTTTAAAATTTGATCTAAGATGTTAAATTGAATTTGAATTCGAATCTTGGAAATAAAAAAAATGAATTTGAATTTTCAAAGTTGAATTGAACTTTAAAATTGGATTTGAATTGAATTTGGAATATAGAAATGAATTCAATTTTTCAAAGTCAAATGGGACTCGGAAATTGAATTTTTGAATTTTGAAATGAGATGAAAAGTTGAATAGAGATTGAAGTTTGGTTTGAAAAAAAAAAGGAAGAAGATATTCAAGATCACTTGGATTTTGAAAAAGAAATTTTGAAAATATAATGTAATTCTATCCTAAATGATGAAATGAATTGAAAATTTTGAAATTGGATTTTGGAAAAACATATTTCATTCTTTAAATGAATTGAAATAAAATTGAAGATATAATACATCCCTAACTATGGTCATTGAATTTATTATATAGTAATCATATTTAAATTCAAGTGAAGAATAAAATATATTTTGGTGCCTTTATAGATTTTAAAATAAAATTAACTCTCAATATATTCTCACTATTGCCACTAATATATATTTTGAGTTAATTTTAAGCTAAACTCTGATAAAGGAAAAATATTTAGAAAAAAAATATGATGATTTTTGAAAAAGATCCAGTGTGGATCCAATATTATTCCATAAAAGATGAAAACCATAAGTTTTGTTCACACCCTGACTATGGCCATTGATGCAAATCGTCAACTTAGGGTTTAATCATCTTTCATTTAGAATGGTGCACGTGCCATTCGTGTTCCCATTTGTGAATTCTTGAAATAAAAGAAAAAAAATGATATGAAACAAGCAATTTCTAAGATATGTATGCTCATACATTCTGATCTAAGTTGTAAATAAAAATTTTCGTTAATACCTAGTTATTACAACCTTAAATTGAAAGATCAAAAATTCCTAATCTAAGGAAGGGAATCTAAATCGTTTCAGCTTTCCTTGTAAAAAAAAAAGAAGAAACGGGTTAGCATGAGGCAAAAATAAAAAAACAAAAAAAAAACTTATGTTTAGGACCAACATGTATACGACTAAGCATGATGAAGGATACATACATATATATATATATATATATATATATATATATATATATATATATATATATATATATATATATATATATAAATGGATGTTGAGGCTAAGGGAGGAAAGGCCTACATAGATGCATATGTACCAATGGATGGGATGCTCACGTAAATGTTCATGCTGGAGAGAAGACACATAGTCCAGAATGCCTATACAATGCATATATTCAGAAAAAAGTGTACAGACATGCATATGCAAGGTTACTATGAATGAGGATATCCAAGGGTAAGATTTATACTAAGTGAAAGGGTATAAAATGAGTTTTACAACCGTTTATAGAACTACTGTAAAAAGGCCTGAAACTACAAGAGTTCAATGAATTACTAAAAAAAAAGTATAGAGCCACGGAAACCTGGGTATCATAATGACCAAAATCAATAAGAATAATCATGAGTTGGGTATGAGCCACCAAAGTCTATTTTTGTAAGTTTCATAGGAAGATGAAATCACTATTCAATCTCAAACTGGCTACAGAAGTTGCACTCAGATGAGCCCTTCATTCCAAATCAAGAAAAACGAACATGCATTCCAATCACACAGTCTGTGACAAGTGTTAATCTAATCTAACATGCAAATACCCAAGTATACAGTGGTTTTAAAAAAAAAAGGACTACTATGGTGTATTGGAGACAGTGTATAAATGGTATTGTAATGTACAGATGGAGCAAGGCTGATATGGGTGCACAGATTGTATATTGGAGGTAGGGTATGACAAGGCACTCACAGGGAATTGGATGTGGGTACTGTATAACAAATATGAAGGGAAAATACAGAATATGCATCGGGTATTGTTGTTGAAGATAGAGCGGGGTAGTTGGTAGGTGAATAGTTGGTGAAGGTAAGTGTATGAAAATGTAACAGTGGTTGTGCAAGTGTAGTTGTATTAAGGCGCAATGAAGAAGCAGAAGTGCAGGATAATGAATGATGATGACACAGGTGCAGGGGATAGAGCATGCCCATTGTGTATGTGCACAGGGGAGTTGCTGAGGATTGAGAACGCAGGTGAGTGTTGACAGTTGCAGGACCTTGGAGGTAAGGTGAAATTGTTGCTATGTAATGGTGGCTGGACAATGGGATATGTGGTGAAGTGTCAACTGAGAACAGGTTGATGCATAAGGAAGTAAAGGGAAGCAAGATGAGTAGATGCAATATAGCTTAACATGAGGGTCTAAATCCACTTTGATATATGCAGGAAGGGCTACATGTGGTGAAAGGCTGATGGTGAACGAAACAAATGTTGTAGAAATATGGTGGAGGTGATGATGTAATCAAATGAAAGCAAATAAAAGTTACGAAATTCAATTGAAACCCAACATACGTGCATATTTCTTGTGCACCCCTTTTCTTTTCTCTTTTTTTTTTGAAACAGGGAAGAGAAATGAGCAAAATTTAGCCTTTATTCTAAAAAAAACTAACTGCATCTCTGTTGTAAACTATAGCACTTCATGAGGGATGGATGAACATTAGCTCAAAACTCTTGTCATTAGCCAAGCTCTTTAGAAAGAACTAACCAAATAACATATAAAGGAACGTACAATGCAGGTGATGACAACACAATAACAACAAAAAAAACCTAATCTCAAATAAATTTCTCATGGATTGTATTTTCCCATACTGTTGCCTCATATATTTCGCATCTGGCTCATATTGACATCACCAAGCATTTGTTTCAGTAAAATATTTCCCAGTCTTATATCTATAATGTACTCAAGAAGATCTCGAGCCTATGAAATCCCTGGTAAAGTTGTCTTTTCCCTGGTTATGAGCCACCTATAGTAACCATTTGATAACAGTTAGAACCTCCCATCATGACCTGACAAGCTCCAGAAATAAGAACGAGATCAGTAGTATAACTGAATTATTTTTCAAAATGCATAACCAGTACCACAAAAAATACTTGCAGAAATTTATGGATCAAGTCATAGGAGTTTTCACATGAACCCTTCAAAAAATAATAACCATATGGATCAAGTCATAGGAGTTTTCACATGAACCCTTCAAAAAATACTTCTCATATCTAAACCAATATTCCAACATAAACAAGTAAACTTGACTCTGAAATAGGAAGTGTAAAGGGGCTTGTGCTGTGAAAAAGTGTCAGAAATAGTGCCCTTTGCAGAAATTTAACTTATGGATTGATATGCTATTGTATTGGTGGATATAAGTTGATGCTTTACAACGAAATAAGTTGTAGCAATGCACAGGAATTTACTGGATACTGGTAGAGAGTGGAGTATAACGGTGAATGTAGGAGCTGAACCAGATACGTTGGATGGTGTTTCAGAGCTGGTTACTTAAGCAATTAAATGGGGTGCCTCATGAACTAAAAGGAGACTTACCAGGTGAGGTATCTCATTAAACTTAATATAAATAAGAATACATGAAACTAAAAGGCACATATGAAATAGCAAAACTAAGATACTAAGTACTAAAACAGAAATTAGCAGGGGCGAATGGTATTAGCAAATGTACTAAACCCACGAAATGAAGGGGACATGATACCTATGACGGCTATCCAATTAGATTGGATGAAACAAAGCACAACTATGGCATGTAGTGTCGTATGACTCAGTTTAGAATAAAGAAGATATCATACACAACAATGAATGAGATATCATCAAAACAACGATAAAAAAAAAAGAACAATAATAAATGGAATCAACAACAAATCAAAAGAGATTCCAACATAAACGGTAAATTGAAAGTTTAAAGACATGAGAAACATAAACTCATACCCCAGCAAGGCATGACCATGAATTGTAATGAAAATTCAAAAGATTTAAGATCGAGTCTGAAAAGATAATATGTGATGGAAATAAGAAATCGGATATCAAAGAAAAGAAAAATTAGAAACAATAGAAAGAGGATGTAGGAAACTGAGATTTCCATTTAATATTGCACGATGTATGTGAATCAGTGTTTGTCATAAGCAAACTGACACCACAGTAGTGCTTTCAAAGAGATAATTAAACAGAATAAAAAAAGAAAAAAAAAAGACTTCCTCCGGAGATCCGAAAGCAAAATGTAAAGAGGAGGAAGAGGGGATCTGAAGGAAAGCGGAAGCGATGGGGATTAAAATAATAAATAAATAATAATAATAATAATAATAAAAAGATGAAAACACTCATTTACGCTACAGCAGAGCGTAAATGTGAGTTATGATGAAATTCAAAGGCTAAAAGCTCGCGTTTATGCCATGGCAAGGCATAAATGTATGCTTGCAACAAAACTTGAGAAGCGCATGTTTACGTTACAACCGAACGTAAACTTCAGCTGGGAAAATTGCTAAAGGGAAAGAGAAAGGAAAATCAAACTAAAACCAGAAAAAGGGGTAAAAAAATAGCAGAAATATTACGATCATGATAAAACGCAACAGAATTGACGATGAATCACAAAGAATTTACAAGATAAACCGAAATTCAAAGACCGTGAAGTGAAATAGAGATGAAGGATGAGATGGATAAGCAAATAGCAGAGCAAATCTTACCTGAACCGGATCACCTTGAGGGGAATCTCTTTCTTGCACCTCCTTACTTGATGAATTGCTTTCCATAGCCGGCCTTAATTTAGAGGAAGAGGACTCGGTTTTTATATGCCGCTACAGGGTGAGGTCGATTCTCCTAGAGAGGCAGAAGCTGGATCGGGAGAAAGAAGTCGGGTGGAGGGGTGGAACACGATCCGGTGGAGAGGCGATCTCTCAGGGAGAAGAGTCGACTTCCTCTCGTCGATGGGGAAGGAGATGGATTGAGAAAAGCGTGAAAGAGAAGAGGAACATGGTCAGGTGAATAACGGATACAGACGAAGAATAGGGGTGCTAGGGTGAAGATGGATGGATCGCTTCCCCTAAGTGCCCCTCTTTTTAAAGAGGGAGAAGAAGGATCGGAAAGGGGCGGATGCCGTTGGGGATCGACAGATGAGGGGGGAAAGAAGCAGACGGTTGGCGATGGAGGGTTCGAGATAGCTCCAGGGGGAGAGAGAGAGAGAGCGGGAGGAGAAGCCGTTTGGGAAAGAGGAGGTGGAGGACGATGAGGCTGAGGAAGGGTGATCCAATGGTGGAGATGAAGAGGAGCCGATCGTAGGGGTGGAAGGCGATGGAGGCTTCCATAGGGAGAGAGTGCAGGAGAAGGGAGAGCGAGAGAGAAAGAGAGAAATTGTGATCGGGGGAGAAGCCATTGCAGAATTTCTCAGTTTTTTCAAAAAGAGGGTTCTTAAAAAAAAAGGATTTTCATAAATGTGGCTCTCACTACAAACGATTTTCAAAGACTTTTAAACCAAGATTTTTCACATTTTCTCCAACATATATATATATATATATATATATATATATATATATATATATATATATATATATATATATATATATATATATATATATATATATATATATTTTGGTGTTTTCTTTATATTTTCTACTTTTTTTTTGTTATTTTGGAATAAAATCCTAAAATCTATGCAAAATGAGAGATTTAAAAGTAATTTTAATATTTTTGAGAAATATTTATAAGAAGAGGAGTTTTTTGATAAATCAGGTTCGAATTTTAAAAATTTCTTCAGAAAACGGGTTTGGATCCAGGTTTTGAGAAAATATTCGAGTTTTTAGCCTCGAATCGATAAATACAGAGCAGTGGATTCAAATCGACACCGGATGGACTGTCTGAGCCTTTCGGAAATTATTTTTAGTATTTTTGTAATTTTGATTTGAAATTTGGATAATCAGGGCTCAAATTGAGTCAAATATATAAAATGGAGTTTATCCTTGAAAATCTGAAGAATAACTGAAATTTAGATTGAAATCAACTTAATTTTCTCAGAAAACGGGGCCAGGGACAAAAAAAGAGAATATTCACAAAATTCTGAAAAATTTGGGGTATTTACAGATGCCCCTCTTTGCTACTAAGCTGGTGGAAAGTCGAGCTTCCTGGCAAAGAAAATACTCCAAATTTTGAAAAATGCCTCAGTCAGCAGATCTGAACTGGGTGTGGAAAAATTTATCTTGGAAGACATGGCTTCTCAGGTTTAAAACCTTATCCTGAATGGCTTTGGGGGAGACAAAGTCCTCGAAAATGATATGACTGAATATCAGAAATGAGAAAATCATGATGGGACTTTAGGTGAAGATCCCGAAATGATGAGAGATAAGAAATTTTGATCAAGTCTCATGGGTGAGACAAGATCAACTTTTTGGAATGACTTAGGTTTAACCCTTAACCTGGATGGGACGAAGGTATATCAAGATGACTTAAATGAGGAAAAGAATACACGAAGACCTCGATAGGACATTTTTGAGAAAAATGCCTCGTGAGATGAAGCTCAGGTATAATCCTTTCATGGATGCATGAAGAGCATGGATTCCATGACGGGAAAAACCATGATGGGACTGAGAGAACTATTTCATCGAAACGAGGCTTAGATTTAACCCAAACCTGAACGAAAGATACCTTGTGAAAAGGCGAGGTTCAGGCTTAACCCTTAACCTAAAGGGGATGACCAAATGGAATCCTCTAACAAAGAAACCATGATGGGACCTTCAGAGTTTGAATGAACAGATCCTAAAGGGGTTTGCGAAAGGAGGAAAACGGGGCTCCCTAAAGCTTTGGAAAAGGAATGATATGGGGCACCTCATTGCTGAGACTGAAATCAGCTTTTTTTAAAAAAATAATGACCTCTTGCAGAAAATTCAGGTTTGACCCTTAACCGGAGCGGGTGAGACTGTACAAAATTCTTGAATGAAGAAACCGTGGTGGGACTAGAAAGGATATCTAGCCGAAACGAGATTCAGGTTTAACCCTAACCTGAACGGAAAAATACCTCATGGAGCAAGGTTCAGGCTTAACCCTTAACCTGAAAGGGACGACCATATGGAAGCCTCAGATGAAGAAACCATGATGGGACCTTCGGAGTTTGAATGAACAGATCCGAAAGGAGGAAAATAGGGTTCCTTAAAGCTTTGGAAAATGGATGATATGAGGCGCCTCATTGCTGAGACTGAAATCAGCTTTTAAAAGTCGATAACCTCTCACAGAAAATTCAGGTTTGACCTTTAACCTGAGCGGGTGAGACCGTACAAAATTCTTGAATGAAGAAACCGTGGTAGGACTAGAAAGAATATCTAGCTAAAACGAAATGCAGGTTTAACCCTAACTTGAACGGAAAAATACCTCATGGAGCGAGGTTCAAGCTTAACCCTTAACCTGAAAGGGATGACCATACGAAATCCTTGGATGAAGAAACCATGATGGGACCTTCGGAGTTTTGGACGAACAAATCCGAAAGAGGTTTACGAAAGGAGAAAAATGGGGTTCCCTAAAGCTTGAAAAAGGGATGTTCTTGGGTGCCTCATTGCTGAGACTAAATCAGCTTTTAAAAATAGACGACCTCTCACAGAAAATTCGGGTGATATCTCGAGGAGCGAGGTAACAGGTTTACTCCTTAGCTTGAATGGATACAGGATCCTCAAGGGGCGAGGAAACTGTGATGGGACCTCTAGACTTCGCAAAACAAGTCCAAGAGGGTTTTGCAAAATGATGAAAATGGGGGTCCCTAATACTTGAAAAGAGGTTGATATGGTGTGCCTCATTGCTGAGACTGAAATAGCTTTTAACAATAAAAGACATTTTGCAGAAAGTTCAGGTTTAACCCTTATCCTGAGTGGGAACTGTCTATGGCGGGACAGTGGGGAACACATGGAAGTGTGCAAATTCGAGAGACTCAGATCAAACAGAAGGGAAGGACTTCTCAGTTCTAATGAGGGATGATGTCAGGATACGTCAAAATGAACATCAAGTTCTTACTTCATGTTGAGATAATAAGAAAATATTGCCAATAAGATGCCAAAAATTGTAGTTGATACAGAATGATTAAATTGTGCTCATATGTATAAAAATATCACCTCTTTCTACCTAGAGTATTAATTCCAATTGGGCTAATTCCGTAGAATCAAGAATCTAATTCAAATTTGTTGTTGTTGAGTTTCTTTAAGGAAGATATTAATTTCCTTGATATGAAAAGAGAGGAAACATTCTTAGCTTCATAACAACAATTAAATGAAAAGATATTGATAGAAGGATTTCACATAGGTAAAGATAATTCCTGGCAATTTTGGGCAGTTTGATATCCTTGGGCTTTTACCATGATGATCTTTTTGCACTCTTTTGAGTCATGGAGCTTTCTTGGGTTTTGGGGAGAAGCTTATTACATCATCCTTCATTTTGGAGATGTCCTAACTTTTCTCTCTTTTTTGTGGAAGGGCACGTCACAAACTCCTTCATCTTGGAGATGCTTCAATCCTTCTTTTTCTCAGGAATTATGCTTATGATATTGGCTCATTGGTCAAAATCTCTTGAAGATAGCAGAAATCAAATATCTTTTAGGGTTTGTCAGAAGGTTCATTGCAGTCGCCTTCATCTTGACGGTGGTCTGAACGTTTCCTGGAAGGATCCATCACAAACTCCTTCATCTCGGAGATGATCCAAATCTTCTTTGGCCCCAGAGATCCATCTCGCATATTCGTCTTCATCTTGACGACAATTGAGAAATCCCTTTTGCAGATATTTGATTGCGGCTTAAATGACTTGAGGAGATATGGACTGGGTAGGTTCTTTTACTGCCCAAGATATTTCACTGCCTTACTGCCAGAAGAACGATCTTTAAGAATGTGCCATAGCTATGATCAATATCAGTTCACTTATGACTTTTCAACATCATTGAATTTTCCTCTGCCAGTCATATCGAAGATTTTTCTTTATCCTCTTGGTTGACCAACAGAAAAAGCTTGAATTTTGTTCTTATTTTGCAAAAGTATTGCTCTTTTGGAAATAAAACTAAAGGTAGTTTGAGGAAATCCTTTATGCAATAAAAGCTTTGAGACCAACAACTGGTTTCTGATAGCAGATTGGCAAAATATTCTTGAAGTCCTTGATGAAAAATAATTGCTTGATATCGAATTGACCCGTCCATGATAAAATTCTCCTCTCTTTTTCCCCAAAAAGAGAGACTCAGGCTTAGCCCTTACCTGAATGGGAAAGTAGGAAATACTCCTCTCTTCCTTGAAGAGGAGGTGTTTTGCAAAATAGAACTTTCGAAGAGAAATTAAGTTTTCATCAAAACTCCCTATCTCTAGGCTTCTCTTATGAAAAGGCGGCCGAAAAATGAAGTTGAGAAAGTATCACAGGGGAACGAGTCAATCACACTCTCTTTAGAAGAGGGTCCTCTGTGAAGGGGTTGGCCAAAGATGAGAAAATCAGGGGCCACAAAAGAAAATGGGCTTCTGTCGAAGCTCTCCCTAGAAAAAGGGTTCCTTTGTGTAAAAATTGGATTGTTGTCTTGCAAACAGTTCGCGAAGAAACGAGTCCCCTCAAACTCTCCCTGAAAAGGGTTCTTGTGAACGAAAAGATGGTTGCATGCGAAAGAAAGGAGCTCCCTTGAACTCTCCTTAAAGAGGGTCCTTCGCAAGAGAATAAGATTGAATTTTTGATAGAATGGTAACCCAAAGGTTGAAATCGAGAATTTAGAGCTTGAATGTTGATGAGCGGTTAGTGTAAAGACTGAACCTGGAGGGCTAACTGATCAGTCAGCCAGACACTAGCACGAGCACTAGATGTACCACTACGAGCACTGGATTTTGAAAATGCACCAGTACAAGCACTGGATTTTTGAAAACGCACCAGTCCGAGCACTGGGTTTTCAAAAATACACCAGTGCGAGCACTGGGTTTTGAAAATGCACCAGTACGAGCACTGGAGTTTTGAAAATGCACCAGTACGAGCATTGGGTTTTCAAAAATACACCAATACGAGCACTGGGTTTTGAAAATGCACCAGTACGAGCACTGGGTTTTGAAAATGCACCAGTACGAGCATTGGGTTTTGAAAATACACCAGTACGAGCACTGGGTTCTCGAAAATGCACCAGTACGAGCACTGGATTTTGAAAAACACACCAGTACGAGCACTGGGTTTTGAAATGGAGACCGACACTCTCAAGATATTTGGAAATCGAAGCGAGAATGATTGCCGATGTTTCAGGATTATCCCTTATCCTAAAGGGGAAATTCAAGTTTTGTCCCTTAACCTGAAAGGGAAATAAAGGAAGAACTTTGGTCCAATACGAGCATTGGATCGAAAAGGGAAAATCCGAGCTGGAACTTGAAATCGCGGTAATGAAAGATAAAGGGGAAAACCTCAGTTGGAACCCGAATCTTTAAACGAAAATATAAAAGGAAAAACCCGAGTCAGAACCCGGATCTTTAAAAATAAAGATAAAATGGAAAACCTGAGTTTGGAAACTCGAATCTTCAAAGCAACGATTGGTTCCAACATGAGCATTGGATCCAAAAGGAAATCCGAGTCAGAACCCAGAACTTCAAACGAAAGATAAAAAGGAAAAAACCGAGTCAGAACCCAGATCTTAAAATAAAGACAAAATGGAAGACCCGAGTTTGAAAACTCGAATCTTCAAAGAAATGATTGGATCCAACACGAGCGTTGAATTCAATAGGAAGTCTGAGTCGAAACCTGAAACTTCAAACAAAAATATAAAAGGAAAAACCAGAGTCGGAACCCGGATCTTAAAATAAAAATATAAAAGGAAAAACCCGAGTCAGAACTCGGATCTCGAAAACAAAGAAAACCCATGTTTGAAAACTCGAATCTTCAAAGCAACGATCGGTTCCAACACGATCGTTGGATCCAAAGGGAAGTTCGAGTCGGAACCCGAAACTTCAAACGAAAGATAAAAGGAAAAACCCGAGTCGGAACCCGGATCTCAAAAAACAAAGATGAAATGAAAAACCCGAGTTTGAAAACTTGAATCTTCAAAGTAACGATTGGTTCCAACATGAGAGTTGGATCCAAAAGGAAGTCTGAGTCGGAACCCGAAACTTCAAACGAAAGATAAAAGGAAAAACCTGAGTCAGAACCCGGATCTTTAAAAATAAAGATAAAATGGAAAACCTGAGTTTGGAAACTCGAATCTTCAAAGCAACGATTGGTTCCAACATGAGCATTGGATCCAAAAGGAAATCCGAGTCAGAACCCAGAACTTCAAACGAAAGATAAAAAGGAAAAAACCGAGTCAGAACCCAGATCTTAAAATAAAGACAAAATGGAAGACCCGAGTTTGAAAACTCGAATCTTCAAAGAAATGATTGGATCCAACACGAGCGTTGAATTCAATAGGAAGTCTGAGTCGAAACCTGGAACTTCAAACAAAAATATAAAAGGAAAAACCACAGTCGGAACCCGGATCTTAAAATAAAAATATAAAAGGAAAAACCTGAGTCAGAACTCGGATCTCGAAAACAAAGAAAACCCATGTTTGAAAACTCGAATCTTCAAAGCAACGATCGGTTCCAACACGATCGTTGGATCCAAAGGGAAGTTCGAGTCGGAACCCGAAACTTCAAACGAAAGATAAAAGGAAAAACCCGAGTCGGAACCCGGATCTCAAAAAACAAAGATGAAATGGAAAACCCGAGTTTGAAAACTTGAATCTTCAAAGTAACGATTGGTTCCAACATGAGAGTTGGATCCAAAAGGAAGTCTGAGTCGGAACCCGAAACTTCAAACGAAAGATAAAAGGAAAAACCTGAGTCAGAACCCGGATCTCAAAAACAAAGATAAAATGAAAAACCCGAGTTTGAAAACTCGAATCTTCAAAGTAACGATTGGTTCCAACATGAGAGTTTGATCCAAAATGAAGTTTGAGTCGGAACCCGGAACTTCAAATGAAAGATAAAAGGAAAAACCTGAGTCGGAACCCGGATCTCAAAAACAAAGATAAAATGGAAAACCCGAGTTTAAAATCTTGAATCTTTAAAGTAACGATTGGTTCATGTGATCATTGCAAAAAATTTTCCTCTTGTGTTCCGCTCTTTTCCTTTCTAACCTCTATTTCCCTTTTTGAATGGGAAAATAAAAGACAGAAAGAGAAGAGAGAAGAGAAAAGGAAGAAGAGAGGAACTCTTTTGCAAGGTCTCATCTGACCAAAATTTTGAAAGTATTTGAAAATTACTTGCCTCCATTTTGAAAATTTTGCGGGAAGATAGAGAGACGGGATTCGCTCGTCGGTACGAGGTTCGACCGTTCCTGGCGTCTTTACCAGGGGTAATCGAACCAAGGATCAAATTTACGCCTTTTGCTTTGCTAAAATATTATCTAAGAATTTATTCTAAGTCTAAAATGCACAGAGAGTCATGCTTGTGCAATGCAAATGCAGAATTGTATGCTTTAGAAAACACTTTTGGAAGTTTGAGATTTTTCAAGTGATTCTAAAATAAATGTGATAACGGAGTGAAGAAATGATTTTTGAAAGTTGAATCTAACTTAGAACTTGAGATAGATTTGAAAAAGATATTTGAAGTTCTAAGTCTTGAAATAATCAGAGTTGTGAAAAGAATCGATTTTGAATTCAATACCTAAACAGAAATTGAATTTCAATGGATTTGAAATTGGCTTTAAAGAAATGAGAATTGGAAATAAAATTAGATTTGAAATCTAGAATGGAATTTTGATCTAAAATCTGGAATGGATTTTTTATCTAAAATCTAGTATTCAAGATGGAACTAAATCTGGAATCCTAAATTGAATTGGATCCGAAGCCTGAAATCCAGGATGGGGTTGAATTCAAAATCTAGAATCCTAAATTTAATCGAATCAGGAGTCTAGAATCCAAGATGGAATTGAATATGGGATTTAGAATACTAAATGGAATTGGATCCGAAGTCTGGAATCCAAAATGGAGTTGAATCCAAAATCTAGAATCCTAAATGGAATTGGATCCGAAGTCTGGGATCCAAGATGGAGTTGGATTCGAAGTTTGGAATCCTAAATGGAATTTGGATTCGAAGTGTAGAATCCAAAATGGAGTTGGGTTCTAAATCTAGAATCTAAGATGGAATTGGTTTTTGAAAATCCAAATGGGACTTTGGAGATGGATCTGGGTTTTGTAAACCCAGATTGAATTTAAAAGTGGGCTTTAAACTTAGGAAAAAATTGAATTTTGAGATTCAGAATCAATCTCAAAATTTTGATTTTGAATTGAGAATCAAGACTTAACGAAGAACTTTGTGGATTTGAAAATTTGATTTTTACTTTAAATCTTGAAATCAAGAGATGAATCTGGAAATTTCAAAGTTTAAATTGAACCTTGAAACTCAATCTGAGATATTAAATTGAATTTAAAATTGAATCCTGAGAATGGAAATGAGTTTGAATTTTCAAAGTTGAATTGAACTTTAAATTTTGATTTGGATTGGAATTTGAATTTTGAAATTTCAATGTCAAATTAGACTTTGAAATTGAAGTTTTGAACTTTAAAATGAGGTAGAATTTTGAGGATAGAAAGAAGAATTTTGATTTTATAAGAATTAAAGATTGATTTGAGAAGTGAAGAAGATAGTTGAAGAATATATCTCAAAATCACTTGGATTTTGGAAAAAAATTTTGAAAATATGATGTGATTCTATCCTAAATGATGATATGAATTAAAGAATTTGTTTTGAAAATTGAATTTTGAAAAGCATATTTCATTCTTTAAATGAATTGAAAATATAATACATCTCTGACTATGGTCATAAAATGTATTATATAATAATCTATATTCGAATTCAGGTGAAGAATAAAACATATTTTGGTGTTTTTATAGAGTTTAGAATGAAAGTAACTCTCAATATATCCTGACTATGGCCATTGATATATATTTTGAGTTAATTTTAAGTTAAACTATAATAAAAGAAGAAAATATTTAAAAAAAAATATGATGATTTTTGGAAAGAGATCCAATGTGGATCCAATGTTATCCAATAAAAGATGAAAACCCTAAGTTTTGTTTACACCTTGACTATGGCCATTGATGCAAATCTTCAACTTAGAATTTAATCACCTTTTATTAGAATGGTGTGCGTGCCCATTCGTGTTTTCATAGGTGATTTTTTGAAATAAAAGAGGAAAATGACATGAACAAGTAATTCTAGAGGATATACATGCTCATACATTCTAATCTAGTACAAGAAATGTAAAGTTCTCATTATAATCTAGCTATTACATTTCTAAGATTAAAATGGAAATTACGATTCCTAAGCTAAAAAATAATAACCCTTTCCGTATAATTCCTACAAAAAGATAGAGTTAGTATAAGACAGGATTACAAGACATGAAACAAAATCTAGATATCAGAATCATATTGAATAAAGGAATACATTCATGAAGCAATTGATCTAAATGTATATGAGAGTACATTTATTCAACCAGAAATGAGGATGAAAGATGCTATGCTGTGAATGGTAGTAAAAGGCTAGGGATTTGGTTGTAATTACAGAAATGCCTTGATAAATGCACTTAAGATGTTGGGAAGGGCCTAATGACAAATCTCCAACAGTGAGATTAGGTCCTAAATGAGCTTATGTTGAGTATGCTATGACAAACGAGAAATGTCAGCCAGATGAAATTCGATGGAAATGACCAATGCCCCTGTTGGTACTAAAACTTTATGCAAATGATGGCATTGCTACTAAATGTAAATATTACAAGCCAGAGGAAATGATAATTTTGATGTCACATATCTGAAGAGGACAGCAAATTGGTTATGCATGTCCACCCCAAACCACCTATGCATGTTCAAACTACCCTTACTACCTACATGCATCCTTAAGCCTATGCAGAATTTCAAGCCATTAGAGGATGGTTTGTACTTTATTGGTATTGCAGGTAACAGTGAAGGTGGAAAATTACAGGGAGTGAGTATGAACATGATACTATGCAACAGGTGAATGGATGGAGTGCAGCTAGATGAGGCTGTAGGTGTTGACGAAGTGTTGTAAACACCCCAAATTTTCACTCACCTTCTTGACATCGCCCTCAATCGGAACATTTCAGTTCTCCGAAAGCAATGAAGGGAAAAATGGTCATTTTCTAAGATTGAACCTTGCAGAAAGTCCAAAATTTTATTCTTGAGCCTCAAAATTTCTATATTTAGGTTCAAAGACATCTTCAAATTGCAAAATTTCAAAATCCTTTTTCTGGACAAAAAGCTAAAATTTCCAAGTCCGAGCTCAGAGTGACATTTCATAGAACATGTCTTTGCATAGCATTGCATCATTTCACTGCACAGCATGTCATTTTGAGATCCAGAACTCCTGATTTTCAAAATTGTCCATCCAGATTTGATTTTAAACTTTTTCAAATTGATTTTTAAAACCCTGGTATTCAAAATTACCAAATTTTCCCATTTTACCCCAGGACTTTGAATTATAAATTTTTTCTCAAGAAAACAATCTGGATATTTGGATATTGATTTTAAAGATTTTATCTCAAAGCTTTTTGCAAAAGATTTTAAATCTCTTTACAAAATTTTTTACATTTATCCATATTTTTTGCCCTGAAAACCCAATTTTTCCAAATTCTTGAAAACAAATAAAGTTTTATCTCGTATTTTCAAATAAATAGAGTGGGACCCGCCTTTGAACTAGCATCATACTCAGACTCTCAGGTAAGTTGTTTATTCTCAAGCGGGAGCCACCCGGAGTTCGTACCAATTTGCAAAATTGTCTTTTTCATTTCTCAATACTTATTTATTTATTTATTTTTAGTTAGTGAGCCCACACACATGTGGCACCCCAATTGAAAATAAAAGACTTTAAAAAACAAAACAAAACTTTATTTTCAAAAGGATTTAATAAGTGGATTGAGGTGGCATTTCCATAAAAGCCTCTCATTTATTTCAATACTCACCTTTTATTTTATTTTCTTTTTATTGATTTGTTTAAATAATTTTTTTTTTAGAAGGAGGCAGCCTTAAATGGCACAGCCGAATTTCACTAAAATCATAAATTTGATTTTGCCTAAAACTTAGGGAAATAAAACCAAAATTTGAAAAACAGGGAATGCGCCCCCCTTTGAAACGGCTATTTCAAAAAAAAATTCAAAAATGAAGTAACGACACCTCATGAATGGGGGGCTGCATTTTTTTTAAGGGAAAGGAAAGTCGATTGAGAGGAGGGAGAGTGGATTGAAAGGAGAGAGCCGATTCAGAGGGAGGGAATTGCTCTTTTGGGGTTTTGGCAAAGGAGAGAGTGGATTGAAGAGAGGGTTTTGATTTTCGGTTTTGCAGGGTCTTCCACCATCACCACCAAGGTCTTCCACCTTCTTCATTCCAGCCATCAAGCTTTTTTTCAACGATTGTTGTCCACCTTCTTTAGTCCAGCCACAACAGGAGGTCCAGCAGCTGTTGCCCAGCCCTCTTTCAGCACCAAGGCCATCCTTCATCCTTCTTCAAGCTATCAACAGGAGATACCCAGCAATGGTCCAACGGCTGCTGCTCAGGCCATCTCCAGCCGCACATCCACTTTCAGTAAGAAGCCCAGCCCACCAGCAATAAGAGATCCAGCCGGCGATTCCTGCATCCAGCGTGAACTCCATCCAACGTGAAGGAGCTTTGCATCCCCTTTCAGTCCAAACAACCAGGATCATGTAGGTGTCGTCACATCTTGCATACCATTGATTCCAGTTTTGAGGACTTCCACCCCAAGAAAATTTTGTTTCATCAGGATTCCTACTAAATAAAACCTCATTTGTCCTGTTGTTCACACAGAGCAACTCCTCTGTTATAACCCTCTCTTTTCAATTTGGTGGTTTTACACTTTCCCCCTATCGTAAGCATACAGTCCCTGTTTGCATTCTGGTTGTGGATATTTCATGTGGGAAGGCCATTGTCACAAGGCTATCGTTTTGTTGACAAGAGCCTCAAGAATGGTCATGAAGTCATACTGGTTGATGGCACAATGTATTTAGAAATGTTATATGAAATCCAAATGCCATGAACAGCTGAAAATTTTCTTTTGCAGAGATCAGTCCTTAACTCTTTTACTGTTCTGTATATGATCAGCTAGTCTTGCTATTGTGATGCTATAGCCACTACTTTTGCATATTCCACCTATCATTCCTTTGTTAAAACATCCTGTAACATAGGTTATAGCTTTTTGTATATCTTTGAGCTTACTTAGTTTTAATTGTTTGTCTTAGATAATTTGTATTTTCCTTCAGCTATACATGTTAGCTGTAGCTTATTTAACTTTAATTGTTGGTCTTAGACCATCTGTATTTTCCCTCAGCTATACTTGTTAGCTGTAGCTTATTTAGCTTTCACTTTTTGTCTTAAATAATTTGTATTTTCCTTCAGCTATACATGTTAGTTGTAGCTTATGTAGCTTTAACTTTGGTTTTAGACAGTTTTGTATTTTCCTTTAGCTATATATATATTGGCTGTAGCATACTTAGTTTTAACTGTTTGTTTTAGACAGTTTGTATCTCCTTTCAACTATGGATACTGGTTGTAGCTTACTTAGCCTTAACTGTTTGTCTCAGATAGTTTGTATTTCCCTTTAGCTGCTCACGATAGCTGTAATTTGTTTTACTTTAACTGTTTTGTATTTTCTTTTAACTATGCATAGCAGCTGTAGTTTTGCTAGTTTAACTGTTTATTTTAGACACGGTTTGCCAATTTTTTTTTTTGTAGCAGTCCATATCAGTTACAGTTTGCGTGTTGTAGTCACTCATATTAGATGAAGCTTACATCTTTTTAACAGTTTACAGTAGATACCACCCATTTCTTATTATATATATATATATATATGTATATATATATGTTTTGCCTCTTATGCTTCGCCAATGCCCGTGTTCATTATCATCAGGCATAAAATACCTCCTTATAAGCATGTTTAGTTCCTGTAAATTCATGTTGTCTTTCACCATAACCTCTGTTGAGAAACTCGGTTTTGATGTCACATAATATGATACACTGTCTCATTTGATTTTATATGATATGATAATATGTTCTCTTGAAATAATGTTATATTATGACTGAATATGTTTTGCCATAAATCTAACGAGTATTTGATGCAAGGATATCTCACCCAATAAGGATGGAGACTTCCTGTTCAAGTACAACTATGGTGCAATCATACTCCTTGAAGAAAAAGCTTGATGAGCCATGCTTTCCTAAAGTTCAAATGAAGAGATCGGCTACCTCAAGATGAAGATTTCCTTCTTCTTTAGAGTCATATGTAACAGAACCTTCAGGAACTTGCATATTGCATATTACATACTCATTCATAAACACTATATCATAAAAGTATACGATAGTTTCAAAAAAACTCCTTTTTGAAAACCAATAAGTGTACCTTCTTACAACCTTTTATGAAAAAGATATTTTGTCATATAATAATTGTACCTTCTTACAACCTTTTATGAAAAAGACATTTTGTCATTGTACCTTACACTATATACAAGACAACATGAAAAAAGGAATGTAGGAAAAAGACAAACAAACATAACATCGACTACATGGAGATTACAAATAAAATATATTTTTGAAAAGACTCTAGTTTTCCCTCTTGAAAGAAATATTTTTTATAAGAAGAAGACAAAAACATAAAATTGACTACATAAGAAAAACAAATAAAATATGTTTTTGAAAAGACTTTAGTTATCTTCTTTAATGAAATGTTTCTTAATACAAGAAGAAGACAAAAACATAAATCGGCTACACATAAGAAAAACAAATAAAATATGTTTTTAAAAGGACTCTAGTTACCTTTTTGTATAACCATAGAATGTCGACTTACTTGAAGTCATCATTCTCTCTACAAAGCATTAAATGCCTTCTGTAACAAATCCTTGTTAAATATCCTTCTCAAAGAATGTCGACCTTCTTTTGGTCCTTATTCTCTCTGGAGACTTTGAAATACACAACATAAAGAAAACACTTGACATGACTATGTACAAATAAATATCTCAAAGCACTCATAGTACTTACACTCATTTAAAGTAAAGAAGTACTAATGTACCTCAAATCATTAATTAGAATAAAGACAAAACTACAACCCAACGTTCAATGTACTATTGTAAGAAATAGACTTTTTACATAAAATATGTATTACCTAAAATATTACAACGACTAGTGTACCCTCTATTTCACCTTTATGGAAAAAGGCATTCTCGAACTTCTCTAAAAGATGTTTTTGAAATGACCTAACATTTCACATTTCAAAAAGTTACAATTCTAAAATGTAACGACTACTTTTTATAAGCTATATAAACACACACAAATAAACTATTTAAACAATGGAATGAAATAGACGTGTGAGCTTACAAAGAGAAAAATTTCTATTCGTGATTTGAAAAGAAAGCCTTGAAAAAGAAAGAGAAAAAGAAAAAGGAAGAAAAGAGAAAAAGTCAAGTCCAGCTCTTTGACAAAGAGTATCCTCTGAGTGACAAACAGAACATTCTTAGAATCCTTCATTCGTGCATTCATATCATTCTGAAGGTTCTATAGGAAGTATTGTAACTCTGTTATTCACTGTATTCCTTCTTTGTTTAAAGAAGTAGACCTCTGTGAAAGAGGGTGTTGCCCTTCTCTGTTGAGAGAAGAAGACCTCTTGGGAAGAGGGTGTGCCCCTTCTCTGTTGAGAGAAGAAGACCTCTTGGGAAGAGGGTGTTGTACTATTTATCCGGTAACTCGGATGTTATAGTGGAATCTCAAGTGGTTTGCTTGGGGACTGGATGTAGGTCTGGATATTGACCGAACCAGTATAACTTCTGTGCTTTATGTGTTGTGCCTTATTGCTTAATTATTTTATTTTATCGATCATTATCATATTTCACTATTCACCCCCCTTCTAGTGGAATTTCATTTGGTATCAAAGCAGGTTTGCTGGTTTCGACGTAACAAGTCTTCCAGCACAAATGGCATCTACCTCTTATGCTCGTGATATTGAAGGTCAACACGCATCTCGTCTTCCTTTCTTTAATGGCTCCAACTATGGATATTGGAAGTGCAGAATGACTATCTTTCTCAAATCCATAGACTTTGCTGTATGGAAAATTGTTGAGCATCCATACACATCTCCATCCGCAGACTATATCTTATGGTCTGATGAAGAAAAGAAATTGGCAAACCTAAATGCAAAGGCTATGAATGCCTTATATTGTGCCATTGATCAGAATGAATTCAACAGAATATCTATATGTGAATCTGCATATGACATTTGGCATTCTTTGGAGGTTATTCATGAAGGAACCAACAAAGTAAAAGAAGCCAAAATATCATCTCTTGTTAGAAAATATGAGTTGTTCAAAATGAACAAAGATGAACCCATCACAGAGATGTTTACCAGATTCACCAACATCATCAATGATCTGAAATCTCTGGGTGTAACATATTCCTAGACTGAAAAGGTGAAGAAAATCTTGAGATCTCTCACAACTGATTGGGAGAAAAAGACTACTGCTATTGAAGAAGCTCAAGATTTATCTAAACTTACATTGGATGACTTAATAGGCAATCTTATGGCCTATGAAGTCCACATGAAAGAAAGAAGGGAAGAAGAGCAACTAGTAAAGAAAACTCTAGCTTTCCCAGCCCTATCTGAGAATGAAGACTCAGATAAAGAATCAGAAATTGCGCTACTTACCAGAAAATTCCACCGCTTCATGAGAAGGAACCGGCTTCCAAACAGGCACAAGGAAAGAAAAGATCTTAAAGAAGATCCCATGTGCTTTCAGTGTAATAAGCCATGCCACTTAAAACGTGATTGTCCCCTTCTCAAAAGAAAGTCCAGAATTGAGGAACCGAAGAAAAGGTTCTTCAAGAAAAAGGCTCTGCATGCTCAATGGGATGATTCAGAACCATCCACTAGTGAAGAGTCAAGTGATGATGAAGCCGAAACTGCAAATATGTGCTTCATGGCAAACGAAAGTTCGGTAAGTGAAATCTCTGATTTTTCCTTTGAAGAACTTCTAGATGCTTTTCAAGAACTATTTGAAGAATCTAGAAAATTGAGTTTCAAAAATAAAGTTTTAAAATCTGAAAATTTAAAGCTTTCTCAAGAGAATGAAAAACTCAGCAGTAAAAATTCTGAGTTGAAAAAGAAAAATCTTTTGCTTATGTCTGAAATTTCTTCTACTAGCTCCAAAACTAAAGATATGCAAGTAGAAATTTCAGAGCTAAAAAGTAAAACTGAGAACCTCATGAAAACGGTTTTCAAGTTTACTAAAGGTAAAGAGAACTTGGATAAACTCTTATCCTCTCAGAAGGTCTCCTTTTACAAGAATGGTATTGGCTATTCTCATTTAAAAAAACCTTCTTGTATAAATCAAAAGACCACGTTTGTGAAAAGTTCATCTGAACCAAATAAGGAGTATTATAATGATAATCTTTTTAACTTCTCTAAAGAGATAGACAAACCCAAATCCAAATGGATATGGGTTCCAAAGTCTAACAAAAAAGGACCCGATTGGGTACCAAAAAGGAGATTTACTTAATGTTTTGCAGGCTCCAAAGAAGAAGAACAGATGGATACTAGATAGTGGATGTTCAAAGCACATGACAGGACATCCAGACCTTTTTGCTGTTCTTCATCATAAAGAAGGAGAAACTATCACCTTTGGAGACAACAACAAAGGTTTGATAATTGGTATTGGAAATATTGGTAACATAGACAAACCTCTTATCAAAGACGTTCTCCTTGTTAAAGGCTTAAAACATAACCTACTAAGTATCAGTCAAATGTGTGACACAGGTTATAATGTTAGCTTTAATCATGATGCATGCCTCATAGCTGACACCAATGAAAACATCATCTTAAAAGGTATAAGAAAGAATAATATATATGAACTGTACCTAGAAAACATCACATAACATTGCCTCATAGCTAATAATGACACTCAACATCTATGGCACATGAGAATGGGCCATGTCAATTCTAAATACATTTCTAAACTAGCTAAAAATAAGTTAGTACGTGGGTTACCCAACATATCTTTTAAAAAAGATTATTTTTGTGATGCATGTCAATTAGGAAAATTGTCAAAATCTTCTTTCAAATAAAAAAATGTCATTTCAAGTAAAAGACCTTTAGAGCTTCTCCATCTAGACCTTTTTGGTCCTTCTAGGGTAGCTAGCCTTAATCATAATAGATATGCTTTTGTCATTGTAGATGATTACTCAAGGTTTACTTGGGTAATATTTTTGAAAAACAAAAGTGACACGTTTTGTCAGTTTGAAATCTTATGTACTAAATTACAAAACGAAAAATCGTGTTCTATTGTTAAAATCCGTAGTGACCATGGAGGAGAATTTGAAAATGAACTCTTTGAAAATTTTTGTAACTTGCATGGTATTTCTCATAACTTTGCCTTTCCTAGAGCTGCACCTCAAAATGGTGTAGTAGAAAGAAAGAATAGAACCCTTCAAGAATCTGCCAGGACTATGCTCCAACACAATAATCTTACAAAATCTTTTTGGGCAGAAGCTGTTAATACTGCATGCTACATAACAAATAGAGTTCTCATTAGACCCTTATTAAATAAAACTCCCTATGAACTATTCTATGACAGAACTCCAAGAATAGACTATTTCAAAGTCTTTGGATGTAAATGCTTTATCCTAAACACAAAAGATAGCCTGGATAAGTTTGATGCTAAATCTGTTGAAGGCATATTCTTAGGATATTCAAGTCATAGTAAATCATACAGAGTTTTCAATAAGAGTCATAATACTATTGAAGAATCTATGCATGTTAGTTTTTGTGAATCTATTGATCAATCTGTTCATATACAAACTAATGATGATGATGTTGAAAGTACAGATTTATTTTTAGATAACACAGCTAAGTCTAATGAAGATGATCACCAAAGAACCTTTGTCGATATCAAAGATCATCCTCAAAAGCAGATTTTGGGAGAACTAACAAAGGGGGTTCAAACTAGAGCTCAGCTAGAACGGATTGCAAACATGGCATTCATTTCTCAACTTGAACCAAAGAAGATTCATGAAACCATCATTGATGAGTTTTGGATGCTAGCCATGACTGAAGAACTGAATCAATTCCAAAGAAATGACGTTTGGGATCTTGTACCTAGACCAAAGGATCATCCAATCATTGGGACAAGATGAATCTTCAGAAACAAGCTAGACGAAACAGGTACTGTTATAAGAAACAAGGCCAGACTAGTAGCTCAAGGATACAACCAGGAGGAAGGTATTGACTTTGATGAAACATTTGCTCCTGTTGCTAGACTTGAATCTATTAGAATGCTCTTAGCATATGCAAGCTATATGGATTTCAAATTATTTCAAATGGATGTTAAAAGTGCTTTCTTAAATGGTTTTATAAATGAAGAAGTCTATGTACAACAACCTCCAGGATTTGAAAATGAACAATACCCAGATCATGTTTTTAAACTCAAACGTGCTTTGTATGGTTTAAAACAAGCACCTCGTGCTTGGTACGAAAGACTTAAAACCTTTTTATTAAAAACTGGTTTTTCTGTTGGCAAAGCAGATTCTACACTATTTGTCAAAGTAGTGAATAATCATACCCTAATTGTTCAAATTTATGTCGACGACATCATCTTTGGATCTTCTAACAGCACTCTCTGTGAAAATTTTTCTAAGTCCATGCAGAAGGAATTCGAAATGAGTATGATGGGAGAACTCACCTACTTTCTTGGACTGCATATTAAGCAAACCAAGGATGGAGTTTTCATCAACCAATCTAAGTATGCTCGTGAACTTCTGAAGAGGTTCAACATGAACTCAACTGCTTCAAAATCTACTCCTATGAGCACTACTACTGTGTTGGACAAAGATGAAGATGGTAAGTCTGTTGATACAAAGGTATACCGAGGTATGATAGGATCACTTCTTTATTTAACTGCTAGCCATCCAGATATAATGTTTAGTGTTTGCTTGTGTGCTAGATTTCAGTCAAATCCAAAAGAATCACATCTTAAAGCTATAAAAATAATAATGAGATATTTAAAAGACACAGTTGATTTTGGATTATTCTATTCAAAATCCTCTACATTTGATCTAATCTCATACAGCGATGCTGACTTTGCTGGAAGTAAATCTGACAGAAAAAGCACAAGTGGAACATGTCACATGCTAGGGCACTCACTAGTATCATGGTTCAGTAAGAAACAAAACTGTGTATCATTATCAACTACTGAAGCCGAAAACATTGCTGCTAGCTTAGCTTGTACTCAAGTCATCTGGATGAAACAAACTTTAAAAGATTTTGGTTTAAATTTTGAAAATACAACTATTTTCTGTGATAATACGAGTGCTATAAACCTATCCAAGAATCCTATTTTACACTCACGAACTAAGCACATTCAAATAAGACACCACTTCTTAAGAGAACAAGTCTTAAACAACATAATTAAACTAAAATTCATACCCACTAATCAACAGTTAGCAGACATATTCACTAAACCATTAAAACATGAAGACTTCACACGAATTAGAAGAGAACTAGGAATATGCAAACTAAGTGACTTATAAATTAATCACACTTATTATAATACTTCTTATAAGTCTTGTTTAAATCTTATTTTAAATTGCTTTCCTTCTTATCGATTTTTAGTTAGTCAAACTAAGTTTCCATATTCACGTATTCTTATAAGACACATTCTTTATGTCTTTCAACTTGTCATCTTTCAAGTACACATCCATTATAACTCCTTGTCCTATCTCCTTTCTCTCATATCCATAAAAACTAATTATATTAAAAGCTATCATAACAATGTTCACATCACTCAACTCCTTTATTATTTTTGTCCTTTATGAAAACTTGTCTTACGATAAATTGTTTCACCTCTCTACTTAGTTTATGAGAACTTTTACTTTTCATTAGTTAGAATCGAATGACTTTTTTTTTTTGGTTCTTTTACTTTTTTTCTCACGTAAATTGCCTTTACTATATCATTTGATATATCATAGATTACGTACACTCTATTATCATCTCTCTCATATACAAATTAAGCCTCCATTCTTGTCAATTCTTGTTTAAAACTTAACCTTATTCTCTAATAACTATGAACTTCCTCAAATCGAGCTTCTTTAAGAATATAAACAATAATTCATATCAATCATAACATTATGTCTTTCATCAATCATGTTTTTTTTATTACTTCTTTATCCTACACAAAAATCCATATATGTCATCTCATTTCTCTCTATGACAACTCACAATTATTACTCTTCACTCATAAATATTTCCTTGTCTCCTCATTTCATCTCTCGAATACATTTTTTTATTATTTTTGAATCCGACTCCTCCATGTCTATTCTTATTGTTAATCTATCATTTATCAATTCTTATATACTTTTGACTCTTTCTCCTTTTTGTCTCATCATCTCTTTTACCACTAGTCAAAGTCCAAATGTGTCCTCATATCTACGTATACTCATAAAAATTACAAATATGAAAACACATTAATCATGAAACATTTTTTTAAGGCACACTTTTCTTTAAAATGTCATATCTTTCAAAGTACACATCACATGAGCACCCTATGACCTATTTCCATAAAAACTATTTCTATATTAAATAAGCAATCATGACTTTTCTTTCCATCCGTGACCTTGCCTCTCTCTTATTGTATATCTCACTAAAATCGAGAATCATTAAAGTCTTGTCTCCAAACAAACCTTTATTTATTCTACCTCTACTTTATGTCATATCTTAATCAAGTAAATGTTGTCCTTTATCACCTTTCTCTCCTCTCTACATATCCATATCATCTTTTTATTCACGTATTTAGAATCCCTCCACATAGAGTAAAAAGTTGTTTGTTTTATTAGGTCATTATTTTCAAGATCAATCATTTTTTTTTATTCAACATGACACCCCATACTCTATTAATGGTTTCTCTCACTAGTCGATAAACTCACCCATAGAAAATTTATATATTTCAATACTATGTCCTCCTCAATCTAATATAATACACTATCCTCAAAACATTGATTTGATTTATCATTCACAAGTCTCTTACCTTACTACTCACGGATTTCCTTATTTGACTAAAATCTAAAAATTACTCACTTCCAATGTCATTCATTTCATATCAACAATTATTTTCTTCTTTCTATTTAATCAATTGGTTCATCTCTTACCATTCCATTCGAACTTTTCTATCCTTCTACAAACTTTCTCTCGGTTCAAGCTCCTTTCTCTCCTAGTGCTTTATTTTCAAGACATTCGATAATGGCTTCCTCCTCTACCAATGTAATCACCTCCGCCGATCTAAGGTATCCTGATTTGTTTCACAACTACAACTCACTCTGCTCTCGCCCCATTCATGAAGGAAAATTGATCAACTTTGATGACTTCATGTTCTTCGACTTAGACACCTATCTCCCTGAACTCAAACCTCTCATAGGATCTTCATCTCCAGCTGCCTATTATCCCGAACTAGTCCGACTTTTTTATACCAACTTCTCTTCTGATCATGAACAAACCTCAATCACCAGCAAAGTCCGAGGACAGATGATGATTTTCGATGCTTCCGACCTAGGAAGAATTCTAAACCTACCTTCCACCGGTACCGACCTTAACACCATAGTACCAATCGACCGATCGGTACTTCAAAAAATTCTTCTCTGCACCAACTGCTACCAACTTCTGTGGCACATGAGGAATCTCCAACCTCATGCTCAGCTACTTGCCCAGATTCTTCTCCACAACATCAATCCCAAGCGTCCCCGCCAGGGATTAGTTCCTCGAAAAATCTCTCTTCTTATCTACGCAATCCTTTCTTCTCTTCCGATAAATTGGTCATCCATTATTTTCGACATCTTTATTCGTTATCAGAAATTTGAGCCTCTTCTTTTTGGGTGTTTTATAACTCCCATTCTCAAATACTTCCAAGTACCACTTCACAACGAAGTCATCCTCCGTCCCTCTCACGTTCTCGATGGTACCACCTTCAATCTAAGGTCCCTGCACATGCCCGGCTCTGATGAAGCCGATCCAATGTCCTCCTTCAATTACTTTTCTGCTATGATGGATATCGAGCAAACTCAGGATCGAATCCTTCGTAATCAAGCCCTGTTGCAGCAGACTCACAAGCGGAATCGCGCCAACCGACCACCTTCACCTTCTCCACCTTCGAGATAGACTCATTTTTTTATATATTTGGTCTGTAATAACTTTTAAATTACTTTTATATTTGGTCTGTAATAATTTTTTTTACTCTGATCCCTCCTTTTTGTCCATGACAAAGGGGGAGAAAACCTGTCTCCATTATTGGAGAAATATTCTCTCTTTAAACATTATTTCACTTTTTTATCATATTATTATTTCTATGCATAATGTCTTTTTGACAGGGGGAGCATATTTTGTCATCATCAAAAAGGGGGAGAATGTTGAGAAACTCGATTTTGATGTCACATAATATGATACACTGTCTCATTTGATTTTATATGATATGATAATATGTTCTCTTGAAATAATGTTATATTATGACTGAATATGTTTTGCCATAAATCTAACGAGTATTTGATGCAAGGATATCTCACCCAATAAGGATGGAGACTTCCTTTTCAAGTACAACTATGGTGCAATCATACTCCTTGAAGAAAAAGCTTGATGAGCCATGCTTTCCTAAAGTTCAAATGAAGAGATCGGCTACCTCAAGATAAAGATTTTTTTCTTCTTTAGAGTCATATGTAACAGAACCTTCAGGAACTTGCATATTGCATATTACATACTCATTCATAAACACTATATCATAAAAGTATATGATAGTTTCAAAAAAACTCCTTTTTGAAAACCAATAAGTGTACCTTCTTACAACCTTTTATGAAAAAGATATTTTGTCATATAATAATTGTACCTTCTTACAACCTTTTATGAAAAAGACATTTTGTCATTGTACCTTACACTATATACAAGACAACATGAAAAAAGGAATGTAGGAAAAAGACAAACAAACATAACATCGACTACATGGAGAAAACAAATAAAATATATTTTTGAAAAGACTCTAGTTTTCCCTCTTGAAAGAAATATTTTTTATAAGAAGAAGACAAAAACATAAAATCGACTACATAAGAAAAACAAATAAAATATGTTTTTGAAAAGACTTTAGTTATCTTCTTTAATGAAATGTTTCTTAATACAAGAAGAAGACAAAAACATAAATCGGCTACACATAAGAAAAACAAATAAAATATGTTTTTAAAAGGACTCTAGTTACCTTTTTGTATAACCATAGAATGTCGACTTACTTGAAGTCATCATTCTCTCTACAAAGCATTAAATGCCTTCTGTAACAAATCCTTGTTAAATATCCTTCTCAAAGAATGTCGACCTTCTTTTGGTCCTTATTCTCTCTGGAGACTTTGAAATACACAACATAAAGAAAACACTTGACATGACTATGTACAAATAAATATCTCAAAGCACTCATAGTACTTACACTCATTTAAAGTAAAGAAGTACTAATGTACCTCAAATCATTAATTAGAATAAAGACAAAACTACAACCCAACGTTCAATGTACTATTATAAGAAATAGACTTTTTACATAAAATATGTATTACCTAAAATATTACAACGACTAGTGTACCCTCTATTTCACCTTTATGGAAAAAGGCATTCTCGAACTTCTCTAAAAGATGTTTTTGAAATGACCTAACATTTCACATTTCAAAAAGTTACAATTCCAAAATGTAATGACTACTTTTTATAAGCTATATAAACACACACAAATAAACTATTCAAACAATGGAATGAAATAGACGTGTGAGCTTACAAAGAGAAAAATTTCTATTCGTGATTTGAAAAGAGAGCCTTAAAAAAGAAAGAGAAAAAGAAAAAGGAAGAAAAGAGAAAAAGTCAAGTCCAGCTCTTTGACAAAGAGTATCCTCTGAGTGACAAACAAAACATTCTTAGAATCCTTCATTCGTGCATTCATATCATTCTGAAGGTTCTATAGGAAGTATTGTAACTCTGTTATTCACTGTATTCCTTCTTTGTTTAAAGAAGTAGACCTCTGTGAAAGAGGGTGTTGCCCTTCTCTGTTGAGAGAAGAAGACCTCTTGGGAAGAGGGTGTTTTACTATTTATCCGGTAACTCGGATGTTATAGTGGAATCTCAAGTGGTTTGCTTGGGGACTGGATGTAGGTCTGGATATTGACCGAACCAGAATAACTTCTGTGTTTTATGTGTTGTGCCTTATTGCTTAATTATTTTATTTTATCGATCATTATCATATTTCACTATTCACCCCCCCTCTAGTGGAATTTCAACCTCTACATCCATACCCATTCCATTTTTGTTGCAAGTATGCAGTCTTGACAATCGGCTATGTTCGTGAACAGATATATCCATATCCGTTCATGATCTCTATACCATCTTTGGCATATTTCATTATTAATATATAGAGAAGCTCCATACTCATTTTTATTGAAAAATATATTATAATTTGAGAAATACGGCTGTGTAAAGTCGCCTACAGAAACTGTATATACCTGTATTTTCTGATTTTACCCATTTTATGGAATTTCCATTAATATGTATATATTTTCTCATTATATGTATATATATATCTATGTATATGTATATCTATTGTATATCTACCTATATGTATGCGTATATATGTATATATATATATATATATATCTATATATATATACATGTATATATACTTATATATGTATCTATATATGCCTTCATGTGCATTGGATATCACATATATTTTTCCTTTTCTTTTATTTATTTTTTTTGCAAATATATCTTCATTACCATATATCATTTAGCATAAATTCAAATATTTCTAGATCTACATATATATCTTTGTTGTATATAGTATATATGTCCATTTCCTTGGTTATTTTGTACTAACTCTCATTTTGCAGGAAAATCTAGAAGATGCAGACTCCTTGGCTCCATTTCAATTTTCTTTTACTTTATGTTATGCAATGTAATAATCCAATGTAAACCTTGGAATAAGATTTATTTTTACTGCTTAGATTAGGCCGCATCTCATATAGTTTGATTTCAGTAATTTCCTGATTCTATGATGTATATATCTCAAATTTTCAAAATTCACCATGGATGAACACGAATGGCACGTGCACCAACTCTTAGAGAGTTGATGAACTCGGTGGAGTCCATATTTACGGCCCTAGTCGGAATATGGATGAGACCCAGATCCATCATCTCTCTACCAGTCACATTGAGCCTACACTCTTAGGCTATCTTGAAAATGCACCTCATATTTCCAATGTTTTCAAAATATTGTGAATTAATTCAAATAAACCCTGAATATATTCATGGCCATAGTCAGAATATGTGAAGGATTTACTTTGGCTTAATCCACATTTTTCCAACAAATTTTCCAGAAATCTTTTCAAACTGCATTCATTCAATCCAATCATTTGCATCATTTGTTTTTCTCATGATTTTCTCAAGAGATTTTCACTTCATGAAATCGATTTCTCAAGAAACTATGATGATATTC
This sequence comes from Nuphar pumila, assembly GCF_984573655.1. NCBI lineage: Eukaryota > Viridiplantae > Streptophyta > Magnoliopsida > Nymphaeales > Nymphaeaceae > Nuphar > Nuphar pumila. The sequence goes on along the minus strand of NC_143252.1, from coordinate 100,486,768 downwards.
GGAGTTGGATTTCCCAAATCAAATGTTTTCCTGTGATTTTCCTTAAAAAGTTATTTCCTTAAGATTCTTTTCAAAGGAATTTCTCATTTTCTCAAGAATCCAAGTTGATTTTCAGATATTTCAAAAAAACCAGATTCTCAGGATTTCAATTTCCTAAGTTTTTGAATTTCCTTCTCCAATGAATCTTTCCTATAAATTTTCTATCCTTTTCTTAAGAAAATTCTCAAAGTCTGAGTTTTCCCAACAAGTATTTCCTTTTTTTCAAATGTTCATATTTTCTCAAGAATTCTTACAGTTTCCCTGAGATTCTTATTTCCTCATGATTTTCCAAGTCTTTCTAAGCTTTCTCAAGATTTTCTCGAGATTCTCATCTCTTCAAGATTTTCTAAGTCTTTATAAATTTTCCCGAGATCTTCAAACCTTCTTCGTCTGAGTTTCCTGAGAGATTGATTTTCATCTTTTTCCTGAGAAATGCTTTTCAATTCCAAATGTTTTCTAAGCATACATCATATTTTCCAATTTACATTTTTCAAAATTCTCATAGCACATGCCTGAATTCTCTGTGCATTTAGGATAAAACACGATTTCGGTAATTTCACTAAGTCAAGCACAATTTTGGTCCTTGGTTCGATTACCCCTGTTAAAGGCGGCAGGAACGGTCGAACCTCGTACCGACAGGTCGAGCCCCATCCCATGGATTTTTCCGCAATTTTCAAAACGGAGGCGATTATTTCAAAACAATTTCCAAAATCCTGTTAAGTTTGAATCGCGAAAGCATTTCCCTCTCTCTTCCGCAAGGAAGGGAAGACGGGAAAAATTTTGCGACGATAACAGGTTTGGCGACCGAGATGGGACCTGTCCTTGTCTGACTTAAATTGTGCTTGACTTAGTTCAATTATCGAAATTATGTTCACAAAATGTCAGCTTTTACTTTCAATATCATGTGAGCCTAGGAGCCTAGATTCTGACCTAGCTGACATTGACTGCATATAGACTAGGCATGGTTTGGTAGGACCAGATTGAGGAGATATTTTCATGCTCACATAGACTTAGGTCTAAATACAACTCTCCTCAATTTAGGATATGAATGCAAACAATGTATGCTTCTTTAAGGATTTTTCAAAATCTATCTCTCTAGGATTTAGAGCCATCTATTTCTTGCATGTGGTCATTTTTTTCAAACCTCCATTACCTATCATTACCCGGTCTTCACGTTGCTGGGCTCTCTTCCAGAACCCTAGTTCGGGACAGAGCCTCACAACTGGGCCAATTATTTGGGTTAACACCCCCCTACCACGTACCGCGGGCCACAGTCTGAAGTATATCAGTAGGCGCTCAAGGATGTTGGGAAACCTTACCTTAGAACCGGAGTTGAAATTATATGCCACGTACCTCGAATTTCGGTTCAGGTATATCGGCATAACTGGATTGGAAAAAGATGATCTGAACCTAGAGTTAGGATTAAGGTCCTACAGCTGTTTTCAAAATGATGCATCTAGAGTCAGCCTTTTAGGGAGTGTTGTATGTACATAAATGTTTGCGCAGGATGTGATTGTTTGTCTATTACCTCTATTTCCTTACATTTTCCCAAAATATTTTCAAATATCCATATTTCTCATCTTTTCCCTTTATTTTCTCAAACCCTGGAAGATTTTCCCAAATATCCAATTTCTTTCAAAACTCCAGGTGATTTTTCATTCCCCCGTTCTACTGGATCTCGAATTTTCAGATGCATTTTATCCTGCCTGCAATTTTTCAAAATCATATGTTTTCTCTCATTGAATTTTCAATCATTTTGTCTATTTGCAAAATTCTTCATCTTATTTTCCTCGTGCATACCTTAATTACTGCGGTGGAAATTGTTTACCCACTTGCCTTCTCCTTATTCTAAATCTGTTTGCGGATTGTTTTCCAACAGATATCTCTTTCCTTAAAAATGGTGTTTTTCCTCATGGTTGATGACCTCGCCTAGGTAACAAGACACATTTTTCGTTGTTATTTCTCTTACAAAGAATGACAACACAATTGTCGTGATTTCAGCAGCAACTCCATCCCTAGTAATGGGATATTCTTCCAATTTGTCTACCATATCGTCAATAATCATTTTTTTTCCCAATCCAAAATTTTCGCAGAGCCTAATTAAGAATTTATCCTGCAGAGAGAATCCACAACATTTGATGGTTCGAACAAGATCAGGAAAAAGAACAACGGCATCTCAGTACTCGTCGGCCTCCGAAGAAGAGATGGGCTCACCGCGATCCGAGAGGAGTCAAGAGCAACAACAAGAAGAGGATGGCATAGACCCACAGATGTATGCCATGTTCTAGAAAATGATGACCAAAATGATGAGTGAACAGGCTGGGACCAGTGTAGAGAAGAATCCATTCAGAGAGAAGTTCCATGGGCACAAGGATAAGAAGACTTCCAAGAAGCAAGTTCAGCCAGAGGAAATTTCAGATGAATCAGAATCAGAGGAAGACACCGATGAAGAGTATGAGGTGCCTCCGACATTTCAGAAATGGGGCCAAGAACAAAGGAAGAGTCGCAAATCAAAAGATCAAGTTGCAGAAGAGCTTTTGCAGACAGAGTTCAAAGAAATGGCCAAAGTTGTTAAAGACCTGCAAGCTCGCGACAAGGGCAAGAAAGTCTTCACTAGCGAAGATTTTTATGATGGATTAGAAGGAGACGAAGAACTGGAAAACCTGCCCTGCAAGTTCATCAAGTTCGATGGTTCTGGTGATCCCAAAGCCCATCTCGCCATGTTCTTTGTCGAATGCTCCAAATTCAAGAGAGACAATAGGGCCCTATTTCTCTGTTTTCCTCGTAGCTTAGAAGGCACTGATGATGCATAAATATCACGTTTTATTAATACATTTTCACTGCATAAATGCATCATCTATAGGTTTAAAGCATACACTTAGGTGCATAATGATGTTAGGGAGCTCTGGTTCGAATTTCATCAAAATCGAAGTTAATTTGAAGGAATTATGACATTTACAGTGTAACGGGTCAAATATCAGATCTGATTTGAGAGATTTGGATCCAGACGCCCATTTGGATCTTGGATTTGGGTCAAAACACATGGAATCAACCCAGCTCCAGCCCACTAATGTTTTGTAAAAACATTTTCTAAAAAACCCCTCCTACATGAGGCGCCCAGTAAATAGTTTTATTTTAACACTGTTTTTGAAAATAAACCCAAACAAGCAAAATCGTCAAAAGAGGGGGAGACGCCCAGCCATTCTTTGTCTTTGCCTTGATTTTCGTGCCCTAGGGGAACGATTCTAGCTCCATCCCCTTCTCAACCCTCACCTCCTTCCATCTCCATTGAAGACATGGCGAAAAGCTTGAGATCCAAGCCTTCTACCTTGTCTCCCTTTCAAATCTTTTCATTTCTTTAGCTTCCATGTTGGCTAATCTCCATGTGTGCTGTGTTTTGCAGGTGCAATAGAGGTGGGAAACACTTTTCTCGGGTGGAAGTGCGAAACACTCCAACGAGAAGGGCCGGCTCTACCTCCATCCGGTCTTCTACGCCCCCCGATCGAGAATCGGTTCACACTTCATCTTCGGTGGATTTCCAACGTGTTGCAGCTGTAGAACATGGTACTATGGCGTATTTTCAGCATCAACGAGGTCCCGAACGGTGCGAAGCCAAGCAAAGTCCGCTGTTCTCTTCATCCCCCCATTCTTCGGATCGGCCTAAGAGGTAGGTCTTCTTCTATCTTCTCTTCTAGCTAAAACCTAGAATGTGTGTGAGTTATGTGAGTGCGTTTTCTGTATTTTTGTCAGCCTTAGTATAGCTTTTGTTTGTGCAAAGGCCAGCATGTAGGATGTTTAGGTGTTTGGGTCATTTACTTTTAGGTTTTTCAATCCAACGTTGGGAGTTTTTCATGTCTTTTTGGGTGTGCGTGTGTTCTTGAAATGATATTCTGCTGTGTGCCAGCGTTTTCCAATGTTTCCCAGTCCCATATACCTTGTGTTAATCGAGTTTAGTATTTTAGGAATCGTGTTAATGTTTTTTTAGTTTTGATGTTTTTAGATTTTGTGAAAGTGCCTAGCCGATTGTTGTTTTTCTGATTTTTAGGTAGAACGTCCAGCATGTCTGTAGTATTTTCTGTAATTCTTTAGTTTGTTGTCTTAGTTTCTATTTACGAATTATTGTTTAGGTTTTAATAGATTTTAATCTTGTCGTATGTTTTAGTTTAGGAATTTCTGTTTTGTATTTAGGTTAGCAGATTATCTTAGGTTGTTAATTTAGCATTTTCTGTTTTGATTTAAGTTTCAGCATGTTAAGTAGATTAGTTATAGTTATTCATAGTTATAAAAATTCCAGTTTAGTCGTGTATTAGGTAGTGTAAATATACTTTATTATTGATGTTTCATTAGTTTACATTTTCGTTTTAGTCTTGTGTGTAAGTGTAGTCGACTTCTCTGAATGTAGGGTGTCGGCCATTAGAGGTCCAGCAAGGTTTAGTTTTAATAGTTTGTTAATTTAGGATAATTTAGATTTCGATTATAGTTATTTGTTTCATATATTTTAGTTGATGTGTTAGTGTAGATTTAAGGTAATGTGTGTTTCATTTCATGTCGTTAAAGTTATGTAGAAAATAGTCTATTAGTTAATGTTTGGTGTTTTGATAATATATTTAATCATAGGTTAATTAGCATTTTTATTTCCTTGAATTTCGTTTTGGTTAAATTAGTCTTAACTTAATATTTTTAATTTTCGTATAGAGGTAAAATAGATAGTTATGCATTTTCGTGCTTCATTAGTCTTTATTACCCTTTGAATTATGTTGATATATCATAACTTAGCTAGGTTAATATTAGAATAGATTAGGTACTTTTATTTTAGTCAAAGGGCATTGGGGTCATTGAATTGGAATGCGTTTTTGGTAGAAGATCAATCCCTCTAAAATCGTAAATTGCAATTAAGAGGAAAGCTTCATTTCCCAATCGAGCTATAAATGAGTTACCTTTTCAAGGTTGAAAACCCTTTGGAATTCCAAAGGGTCTTTTAATGAGGGTTACACGATTTTTGGAAAACCTTTGGAATTCCAAAGGTCCTAATTATGTCTACACGTTTTTTGGGGAAAAGATTTGAAATTCTAAATGTGCATTTAAAGCTAACCCAAAAACGTGTAGGATGCTTTGGAAAGGATTTTCAAAAAGAGTATTTAATGCTTGGATTTTAAAAAGAGTTTCCAAAATGGTTTACACGATTTTGACAAAAATTTAAATGCTATCTCTTCTTTTAAGACCAGTCAAAATCGTGGAATGTGATTTTGGAAGGGTTTTCAAAAAGGGAATCAATGTTTGAGTGAACCAAGGAAAAACGGATTTCAAAAGGGCTGGACGGTTTTTGAAATTGAGGGATTTCCATAATTGCAATTAAGGCAAGAAGAGGAGGAGTTGGTTTCATACCCAATTCATGGTTTCCTATTTAAAGCCCTATTTAGTATTGCTTAGATTGACTTAGTCCTAATTAGGTGTTACTTAAAGTAGTAATATAGCATTAGCATTAGATTTTAGGAAATCGTGTGTATTTAATTAGTGTAAGTTATTGAATTAAATTAGGTTTGTAAATTCGTGTAGGTCTAATTAGGTAGATTCTAATTGTAGTGTATATTTAATGTAGTAATTAATTTAGATTAACCCTACCTTAGTTGGATTAGTTAATGACTCTAGGTTGGTGTGTAGTCAATGCCTTATTCAAAACCGCCACCTAGACTAACCCTAGTTAAGTAAACCTAACCGACCCTAGTCTAACCGACCTTATCTAACCCTAATTAGTTAATAACCATAGTTAGATATTTAACCCTAACCTTAGTTTAGTTAACTAGTTCGCCCTAGTTTAACCAATGTAACTAACCTAGTTAGTTAGTTGAGTCGAGCCCTAGTCAACCCTAGTCAACCCTAGTTAACCTCATTTGACCTTAGTTAACCCTACCTAATCCCAATAGCCGACCCCTAGTTACACTCTCTTAACCCTAACCGACCTACTTTATCCCATCCGACCCTAGTAACCTTAGTTAATAAACCCTAATCATTAGATAATTAGGTAACCCTAGGAGACTAATCTTAGTTAACCTCTAACCCTAGTTAGATTAAACCTTAGTTAGTTAGACTAATTAACCCTAGTCGACCTTAGCTAACCATAGGTATTAACCCTACCCTATCCATAACCGATCCCTAGTCAGACTAACCTTAGATTTAGTTAACCTTAGTCAGTAAAATAATCCTAGTTATTAGGTTAACAATAGTTAGTGCCTAACCGTAGTTAATTAATTAACCCTAGATAGTTAGTTAACATAGTTAGTGTGTAATTTAGTTAGTTCCTAACCCTAGGTAGTTAGTTAACATAACCGTAGGTGAGTAGTTGTTTTAGTAAGTTAGAATTAATATTAGAATAGATAGTTACTTTAGTTAGTGATATTAGATGGTATATATTAGGTTTAATTAGAGTTTAGATTAATTTAGATATCTTATTTAGAGTATTAGTGAGTTTAGGTTAGGTTAGTTCTTAAATTTTATAATGTAATGTAATTGTTATTGTTTTCTGTATTTTAACAGTAGGATAGGTTCAGTTAGGACTGTTTTTGTACGTAATTCAATGTCAATTATGGATTCAAAGGGATGAATAGTGCACTGAACCAAAACCCTAATTTTTACCCGATCGTGCTCTAGTTATTTCATATGGATTTTTCGTGAATTTCCTGAAAATTATTTTTCTATTCTTTACATTGGTGTGTTAACAGTCTGCAGACCAAATTTCATCTCGATTCGAGTTGATTTGGTCTGCTTTTTAAGCGTATTATGAAAACAGCTTTTTCTGATTTTGAAATTTCGGGTCCAGCGATTTCCCAAATTATCCTGATTTTGAAACGCCTCGTTCTGGAGATCCAGAACGTATTTTTCATTTCTGTAAAATGTGTCAGATTCTTGAATCTGTCTTTTACAGAATAGAAGTGATTTGACTAATTTTTGAATTCGTTTGACCCCTCAAACAGTCGTTTTGTGAAAAGCTGTCAGAATCCATTTTTGCCTTCTTTAGGGACAAAACAGTCTTTTAACTATTTGTCTGACTTCGTGTAGTTTTACTGTTTTCTAGCATTGCAGTCTGTATATTAACAGTACTTAGAGTAATTAGAGTTGCTTAGTTTAGTTAGTTCACTTAATTAGTATAATTTTAGTTTTATATATTTAAATTAACTATAGTTTAATGTAGAAATAGTTTAGAATTAGTTATAGATGTAATTTAGATTAAGTATTGATTTAGTACTGACTTTTGTTTTTATTTTGTAGGTTGTTAAGTTAGAACAGGTTCACAGGTGTAATTCAATTATACTGTGCGACTGCACTTGAAGTGAAAAGACAGAAATGCCCCTGGAGACCTGCAGAAGACTTAGCCTCCGATTTTAGTTTATTTTTATAGTTTAGAATGTATTTAATGTAACTTGTAAACATTGACATAGTTGTAAACTTTGTTTTTATTAATAAAGTTTTATTTTGGAATTAATTCAGAAATATCCCGTTCCCTATGGATTCGACCCGTACTCGCCACTTCGGTGGAAAGTCGGTTTTATATCTTTGGTTGACGATTTTCCCATGTTTTTATTGAAAATTATTGTTTAAAAATATTCACTCCAAAAGTGCAACCAGGCACTGCCGCCAAGTGGTACTCCGAGCATATCAATCCAATTGAGCTGCGAGAATTCGATAAGGTGGTCAACCTATTCATTGAGCGATTTCTGTTCAATACTGAAGCGCTCCCAACATTGAACCATCTCTGCAATCTAAGGCAGAATGAAAATGAAAAGGCAAGGAATTTCATTCGCAGATGGAGAGAGACCTGCAACAAAATGAGGGATCCTATATCAGAAAGGCATGCTTTATCCTTAATCCTCAACAATTTTTCGCAACCTCTGAGAGGATTAATCTCTACCTCACCCTCCAAGTCTTTCGTTGAACTCATTGAATGAGCTGAATGGCTCGAAATGGGAGTAGAGAATGGAGTCTATGAAGGCCTTACCATTGCAAGAAACAGTCAAGATGCCAAAAAGAAGGCTCACTTCACTTTTGCAGCCAAATCTTTCAATAATAGCAAAGGCAACAAGAATGATCATGACAACAGTTTGGAGAGAATCAAAAGGCAAAAAGGGAAGGACATCAACAGTGATAAACCTCTCCAATCCAGCCCTCAACATCAAAACAAAGATCAGGAAAAATCAAAGCGCAAGGACTGGAGAACTGATCGAGAATTCACCCCTCTGGATCAAACACTCGAGAGTATACTCGAGTATATGCTTGAGAAAGACCTTGTTCGGTTGCCTATAGCTGGTGATCCTCCAGCAATTATGGGCAGATTCAAAGAACAGTTTTGCAAATTTCATCAAGCAGTAGGGCATGATACAGAAAACTGCTTCGTCCTTAAGAATATTGTTCAAGACTGCATTGACAAGAAGCTCCTCGTTGAAGATGGAAAAGAGGACTAGTCATCCTGACTAAGCTTTTTCCACAATCATTCCAGAAGATGACAATGCCAACGATTTCCCATTTTTCATCTTGCTTTTTCAAAAAGAATAATGTAATCCCATTCTCCTTCCTTGATTTTAAAGCATCAATAAAGTCATCGAATTTTTCAATAGCTTGGCGCCATCTTATTTGCTTCTTCTTCCTTTTCAAAATGTCTCTCTTGTGAGGAATGATCTTGAGGGCGTCTATTAGTCAAGAAGCTTGTCAATTATCCTTCTTTTATTCAAAATTTTCTTTCCCAGTCACACTGGGGCATTTTTTTGAAAATTTATCTTTACCTCAAAACATCTTGTATGCAGGCAGGATAAACCAATCTCTCATTTTGCATATATATGCACTCACTTGCATTAATTTTTTATTCATTTACATTTCATGTGCATTTGCATTTCATTTTACATTAATTCTGCATCCATTATCTTCCCATTCAGGTTAAGGGATAAAACCTGAATCATTTTCCATAAATTCTTTAACTTCGACCTCCAGGTCATCCAATCTCCAATTTTCAAATTACCAAAATTCTCAATTTCTACCGCCAGGTCATCCAATTTCCATTCCTCGTTCAGGATAAGGGGATAATCCTGAAACCGTTCATAGAAGCAATCCAACTCTATATAATAGTCCTCGTTCTTCATTGAACTGATAGTGTTCTAAGCGAACTGATAGTTGTTCTTAATCAAACTAATATTGTTCCCAGTGAACTGATAGTCGTTCTTCATCGAACTGATAGTGTTCCAAATGAACTGATAGTCGTTCTTCATTGGACTGATAGTGTTCCAAGCGAACTGATAGTCTTTCTTCATTGAACTGATAGCGTTCCCAAGTGAACTGATAGTCGTTCTTCATCGAACTGATAATGTTCCCAAGTGAACTGATAGTCGTTCTTCATCGAACTGATAGTGTTCCCAAGTGAACTGATAGTCGTTCTTCATCGAACTGATAGTGTTCCCAAGTGAACTGATAGTCGTTCTTCATCGAACTGATAGCGTTCCCAAGTGAACTGATAGTCATTTTTTATCGAACTGATAGTGTTCCCAAGTGAACTGATAGTCGTTCTTCATCGAACTAATAGTGTCCCAAGTAAACTAATAGTGTTCCAAGTGAACTGATAGTCGTTCTTCATTGAACTGATAGTGTTCCCAGTGAACTGATAGATGTTCCTCATTGAACTGATAGTGTTCCAGCGAACCGATGGTCGTTCTTAATTGAACTGATATTATTCCCACCGATGGTCGTTCTTAATTGAACTGATATTGTTCCTAGTGAACTGATAGTCGTCTACTTTGGAAAGGAGATGAGAATTTTTGTCACGGATGTGTTGAGCCGGACCTCAAATGCTCTCTTTCACCAAGGATTTCAAGAACATGTTGTCAATTTGTCAGGCAATTACCTGTTGATTTCCAAAATTTTATTTCGCAAATTTTACCTCAGTTTACCTTCAGCATTATTTCCAAAAGAGTGAAGCTTTTGCGAAAAGAGATTCAGAATTCAAATTCTTTCTACTGGCCAACCAAAAGGATGAAGGATGAATCCTCGATATGGCCAGAAAAGAAGATTCAATGTTAATGAAAAGCCATGGATGATTGATATTGATCGCAGTCAATGGCACATCTTTAAAGGCTATTCTTGTAAAGACGAGGCAGTGAAAATATCCTGAGCGCTGGAAAAGAGAGCATTTACCCAAGCCTTGTTTCCTCCAAATCACCTAAGCTGCAGTTAAATATCCGCAAAAGGGATTTTTCACTTGTCATCAAGATGAAGGCGAATTAAGCAAATAAACCCCCGGGGCCAAAGAAGATTCAAAACATCTCCAAGATGACGAAGTTTGTGACGGATCCTTCCAGGGAAAGTCCAAAGCACTGTCGAGATGAAGGCAGATGCGATGAGCCTCCCGACAATCCTCAAAAGATATTTAATTTCAGCTATCATCCAAAGATCTCCCACACCATGAGCCAATATCGTCAAAGAAGGATCGAAACATCTCCAAGTTGAAGGAGTTTGTGACGTACCCTTCCCAAAAGAGAGCAAGAGAGAAAAAAAAAGAGAGAGAGAAAAGTCAGAACATCTCCAAAATGAAGGAGACTGTAGCAAAAACCCAAAAGAGCCAAAAGAGTGCAGCAAGATTATCATGAGAGAAGCTCCCAGGATATCAAACTGCCAAATTTATCAAGAATCCTCTTTAAATTTGTGAAATTCTATTATCAATATTCTTTCATCAACTGCTTTCATAATATCAAATTCTCTTTCCTGTTCATATCAAGGAAATTGATCGCTTCCTTGAAGAAGGTCAATTGCAAGCAATTTGGATTTCAAGTCTCGATTCTACGAAGTGAACCTTGTTTGGAGGTAATGCTTCAGGTAGAAAAGAAGGAATATCTTTACAATAATGTGCAACATCTTCAAAAACTTTGAATCAACAACAGAATTCTCAATATTTTGACAATATTTTCTAGCTATCCTGACGTGAAGTAAGAACTTGATATCCGTCCTTGATACATCCTGACACCAATTTTAAATCTCTTTGAAGGACTTGATTCCTTCCCTTCTTTGAGAAGCATGAACTCTCAGATTTGCACACTTCCCTGTGTCCCCACTGTCCCACCATAGACAGTCCCATTTCGGTTCGAGGACGAACCACCAATCATTTTCTCGCAAAAGGCAATTTCAAAAGCTAACTTGGTCTCAGCAATGAGACGCCCAAAATCAATCCCTTTTCAAGCTTTAGGGACCCCATTTTCCTTTCTTTTGCAAAACCCCTGTCGAATTTATTGTGCAAAATCCGAAGGTTCCATCATTGTCTATTCTTTCGAGGATTTCATCCATTTTCCGCCCGATCAGGATAAGGGTACAAACCTAAGCCTCACTCAAAGAGGTATTCCATTTTTCCGCCCGATCAGGATAAGGGCACAAACCTGAATCTCATTTCTATGAGATTTTTCAATCCCCAATCAGGTTAAGGGTCCAAACCTGAGCTTCATTCCATACGGAACATTTCCTGTCCCATCCAAGTTAAGGGCATAAACCTGAACTTCGCTCTCACTGAGCAAATCTATTTTCTCTTTATTCTCCATTTCATATCTACCATCTTCTTCGGACTAACTTCTTCATACTCAGTCAGATCCTTCTAACTGGGGCATTTTTTTTTATATATATAGCCCAAATTTGGTGTGTTTTCTTTGCCACTAAGCTCGACCATAAGTCGGCTTAGTAGCAAAGAGGGGCATCTGTAAACACCCCAAATTTTCACTCACCTTCTTGACATCGCCCTTAATCGGCACATTTCAGTTCTCTGAAAGCAATGAAGGGCAAAATGGTCATTTTCCAAGATTGAACCTTGCAGAAAGTCCAAAATTTTATTCTTGAGCCTCAAAATTTCTATATTTAGGTTCAGAGACATCTTCAAATTGCAAAATTTCAAAATCCTTTTTCTGGACAAAAAGCTAAAATTTCCAAGTCCGAGCTCAGAGTGACATTTCATAGAACATGTCTTTGCATAGCATTGCATCATTTCACTGCACAACATGTCATTTTGAGATCCAGAACTCCTGATTTTCAAAATTGTCCATCCAGATTTGATTTTAAACTTTTTCAAATTGATTTTTAAAACCCTGGGTATTCAAAATTACCAAATTTTCCCATTTTACCCCAGGACTTTGAATTATAAAATTTTTCTCAAGAAAACAATCTGGATATTTGGATATTGATTTTAAAGATTTTATCTCAAAGCTTTTTGCAAAAGATTTTAAATCTCTTTACAAAATTTTTTACATTTATCCATATTTTTTGCCCTGAAAACCCAATTTTTTCAAATTCTTGAAAACAAATAAAGTTTTATCTCGTATTTTCAAATAAATAGAGTGGGACCCGCCTTTGAACTAGCATCATACTCAGACTCTCAGGTAAGTTGTTTATTCTCAAGCGGGACCCACCCGGAGTTGCAAAATTGTCTTTTTCATTTCTCAATACTTATTTATTTATTTATTTATTTATTTTTAGTTAGTGGGCCCACAGACATGTGGCACCCCAATTGAAAATAAAAGACTTTCAAAAACAAAACAAAACTTTATTTTCAAAAGGATTTTAAAAGTGGGTTGAGGTGGCATTTCCATAAAAGCCTCTCATTTATTTCAATACTCACCTTTTATTTTATTTTCTTTTTATTGATTTGTTTAAATAAATTTTTTTTTAGAAGGAGGCAGCCTTAAATGGCACAGCTGAATTTCACTAAATTCATAAATTTGATTTTGCCTAAAACTTAGGGAAAAAAACCAAAATTTGAAAAACAGGCAATGCGCCCCCCTTTGAAACGGCTATTTCAAAAAAAAATTCAAAAATGAAGTAATGGCACCTCATGAATGGGGGGCTGCGTTTTTTTTTAAGGGAAAGGAAAGTCGATTGAGAGGAGGGAGAGTGGATTGAAAGGAGAGAGCTGATTGAGAGGTTGGGGATTGCTCTTTTGGGGTTTTGGCAAAGGAGAGAGTGGATTGAAGAGAGGGTTTTGATTTTCGGTTTTGCAGGGTCTTCCACCTTCTTCATTCTAGCCATCAAGCTTTTTTTCAACGATTGCTGTCCACCTTCTTCAGTCATGCCACAACAGGAGGTCCAGCGGCTGTTGCCCAGCCCTCTTTCAGCACCAAGGCCATCCTTCATCCTTCTTCAAGCTATCAACAGGAGATACCCAGCAATGGTCCAACGACTACTGCTCAGCCCATCTCCAGCCGCACATCCACTTTCAGTAAGAAGCCCAGCCCACCAGCAATAAGAGATCCAGCCGGCGATTCCTGCATCCAGCGTGAACTCCATCCAACGTGAAGGAGCTTTGCATCCCCTTTCAGTCCAAACAACCAGGATCATGTAGGTGTTGTCACATCTAGCATACCATTGATTCCAGTTTTGAGGACTTCCACCCCAAGAAAATTTTGTTTCATCAGGATTCCTGCTAAATAAACCTCATTTGTCCTGTTGTTCACACAGAGCAACTCCTCTGTTATAACCCTCTCTTTTCAATTTGGTGGTTTTACACTTTCCCCCTATCGTAAGCATACAGTCCCTGTTTGCATTCTGGTTGTGGATATTTCATGTGGGAAGGCCATTGTCGCAAGGCTATTGTTTTGTTGACAAGAGCCTCAAGAATGGTCATGAAGTCATACTGGTTGATGGCACAATGTATTTAGAAATGTTATATGAAATCCAAATGCCATGAACAGCTGAAAATTTTCTTTTGCAGAGATCAGTCCTTAACTCTTTTACTGTTCTGTATATGATCAGCTAGTCCTGCTATTGTGATGCTATAGCCACTACTTTTGCATATTCCACCTATCATTCCTATGTTAAAACATCCTGTAACATAGGTTATAGCTTTCTGTATATCTTTGAGCTTACTTAGTTTTAATTGTTTGTCTTAGATAATTTGTATTTTCCTTCAGCTATACATGTTAGCTGTAGCTTATTTAGCTTTAATTGTTGGTCTTAGACCATTTGTATTTTCCCTCAGCTATACTTGTTAGCTGTAGCTTAATTAGCTTTAACTTTTTGTCTTAAATAATTTGTATTTTCCTTCAGCTATACATGTTAGCTGTAGCTTATTTAGCTTTAACTTTGGTTTTAGACAGTTTTGTATTTTCCTTTAGCTATATATATATTGGTTGTAGCATACTTAGTTTTAACTGTTTGTTTTAGACAGTTTGTATCTCCTTTCAACTATGGATATTGGTTGTAGCTTACTTAGCCTTAACTGTTTGTCTCAGATAGTTTGTATTTCCCTTTAGCTGTGCACGATAGCTGTAATTTGTTTTACTTTAACTGTTTTGTATTTTCTTTTAACTATGCATAGCAGCTGTAGTTTTGCTTGTTTAACTGTTTATTTTAGACACGGTTTGCCAAAAATTTTTTTTGTAGCAGTCCATATCAGTTACAGTTTGCGTGTTGTAGTCACTCATATTAGATGAAGCTTACATCTTTTTAACAGTTTACAGTAGATACAACCCATTTCTTATTATATATATATATATATATATGTATATATATATGTTTTGCCTCTTATGCTTCGCCAATGCCCGTGTTCATTATCATCAGGCATAAAATACCTCCTTATAAGCATGTTTAGTTCCTGTAAATTCGTGTTGTCTTTCACCATAACCTCTACATCCATACCCATTCCATTTTTGTTGCAAGTATGCAGTCTTGACAATCGGCTATGTTCGTGAACGGATATATCCATATCCGTTCATGATCTCTATACCATCTTTGGCATATTTCATTATTGATATATAGAGAAGCTCCATACTCATTTTTATTGAAAAATACATTATAATTTGAGAAATACGGCTGTGTAAAGTCGCCTACAGAAACTGTATATACCTGTATTTTCTGATTTTACCCATTTTATGGAATTTCCATTAATATGTATATATTTTCTCATTATATGTATATATATATCTATGTATATGTATATCTATTGTATATCTACCTATATGTATGCGTATATATGTATATATATATATATATCTATATATATATATACATGTATATATACTTATATATGTATCTATATATGCCTTCATGTGCATTGGATATCACATATATTTTTCCTTTTCTTTTATTTATTTTTTTTGCAAATATATCTTCATTACCATATATCATTTAGCATAAATTCAAATATTTCTAGATCTACATATATATCTTTGTTGTATATAGTATATATGTCCATTTCCTTGGTTATTTTGTACTAACTCTCATTTTGCAGGAAAATCTAGAAGATGCAGACTCCTTGGCTCCATTTCAATTTTCTTTTACTTTATGTTATGCAATGTAACAATCCAATGTAAACCTTGGAATAAGATTTATTTTTACTGCTTAGATTAGGCCGCATCTCATATAGTTTGATTTCAGTAATATCCTGATTCTATGATGTATATATCTCAAATTTTCAAAATTCACCGTGGATGAACACGAATGGCACGTGCACCTACTCTTAGAGAGTTGATGAACTCGGTGGAGTCCATATTTACGGCCCTAGTCGGAATATGGATGAGACCCAGATCCATCATCTCTCTACCAGTCACATTGAGCCTACACTCTTAGGCTATCTTGAAAATGCACCTCATATTTCCAATGTTTTCAAAATATTGTGAATTAATTCAAATAAACCCTGAATATATTCATGGCCACAGTCAGAATATGTGAAGGATTTACTTTGGCTTAATCCACATTTTTCCAACAAATTTTCCAGAAATCTTTTCAAACTGCATTCATTCATTCCAATCATTTGCATCATTTGTTTTTCTCATGATTTTCTCAAGAGATTTTCACTTCATGGAATTGATTTCTCAAGAAACTATGATGATATTCGGAGTTGGATTTCCCAAATCAAATGTTTTCCTGTGATTTTCCTTAAAAAGTTATTTCCTTAAGATTCTTTTCAAAGTAATTTCTCATTTTCTCAAGAATCCAAGTTGATTTTCAGATATTTCAAAAAAAACAGATTCTCAGGATTTCAATTTCCTAAGTTTTGAATTTCCTTCTCCAATGAATCTTTCCTATAAATTTTCTATCCTTTTCTTAAGAAAATTCTCAAAGTCTGAGTTTTCCCAACAAGTATTTCCTTTTTTTCAAATGTTCATATTTTCTCAAGAATTCTTATAGTTTCCCTGAGATTCTTATTTCCTCATGATTTTCCAAGTCTTTCTAAGCTTTCTCAAGATTTTCTCGAGATTCTCATCTCTTCAAGATTTTCTAAGTCTATAAATTTTCCCGAGATCTTCAAACCTTCTTCGTCTGAGTTTCCTGAGAGATTGATTTCCATCTTTTTCCTGAGAAATGCTTTTCAATTCCAAATGTTTTCTAAGCATACATCTTTTTTTCCAATTTACATTTTTCAAAATTCTCATAGTACATGCCTGAATTCTCTGTGCATTTAGGATAGAACACGATTTCGGTAATTTCACTAAGTCAAGCACAATTTTGGTCCTTGGTTTGATTACCCCTGTTAAAGGCGGCAGGAACGGTCGAACCTCGTACCGACAGGTCGAGCCCCATCCCATGGATTTTCCTGCAATTTTCTAAACGGATGCGAGTATTTCAAAACAATTTCCAAAATCCGGTCAAGTTTGAATCGCGAAAGCATTTCCCTCTCTCTTCCGCAAGGAAGGGAAGACGGGAAAAATTTTGCGACGATAACAAGTGTGAACACCCCAAATTTTTCAAAGTTTGGCAAAAATGACCTTTTTGCCCCTGATTCCATCTTCTGAGAAAATCAAAGCTAAATTTCAGTTATTCTTCGAACTTTCTGGATTGAATTCCATTCAAATTCGATTTTTGGATCCGGACCCAGTATCAAAACCCAAATCTGAGCCTCATTATCCAACTTTTCAAATTAAATATTTTAAAATATCAAAAGTGAATTTTGGAAAAGCTTAGACAGTCCATCTGGTATCCTGTTGGATCGACGACCCTATATTTTTCACTTCGAGGTTGTAAACCTCAAATATTTCCAAAAAAAAAAATCTGGATATAAACCCATTTTCTGAAGAAATCTTCTCAAAATAGCTTTTAATTCTCAGAAAAATTCCCTTTTGTAAATAATTTTTCAAAAACACAAAAAATTAGTCTAAATCTTTGTCTTCTAGTAAAACTTTTAGGACTTTATTCTAAAAAATGCAAAAAAATGGGAAAATAACGCAAAAACCAAAAAATTGGAAAAATTATGAGAAAAACAAATGAGTTTAAGCTTTTAAAATCATTTTTTTTTTGCTAAAAACCTCATTTTTTAAAACCCCTTTTATGAAAATTCTTTTTTTTTTCTAAAGAGCCCCCCCCCCCCCATTACGAATATTTTAGTGTTTTAAGAGTTTTTGCGAAGGGCCGACTCTCTTCGTCGCCTCTCTCTCCCTCTCTCTCTCTCTCCTCCATTGCCCACCGAAACCCTCTCTTCTTCTAAACTCTCCATCGCACAAACTGTCACGCCTTCCCTTTCCTCCTCCACCCATCTCTAACAAACCCTATTCTAGATCTTTCCTTCTCCCTCCTTAAAGGAGCACGCATCGCCTCCTTTACCGGCACCGCCTCTTCACCTCCGCACCCTTCTATTTTTTTTTCTTCTATTTTTCTGATTTTCACTTTTCTGATCCACTCCCTCGAAGCATCCAGCATTACCCCTCCTGGTTTGCCCATTGCTCTCGGTCCCTCTCTTCCATTTCTCTTTTCTCTTTCTCTGAGATTTCTCCTGCAAGAATAGAAGAAGGATCCCTCCACAAAGCGCACCCTCTACAAGAAACAGGTAAGAAATCCTCTTCCCATTTCAATTTTCTGTAGATGCCTTCTTCCCATTCTTTTGCTCTTCTCTCCCAAATAAGCTGAAGGAATCCCACAGCAGCATCAACCGCGATGAAATCCCCTTCTTTCTTCCGTTTTCTTATTTTACATTTAAGCCACATATATAGTGCAGATATGTATATAACAGTATCAGCCTATACATGGCAATATCAATGGGAATTCATATCCCAACACATTTTCGTTTCTTTTTTTTTTCTTTACCTATTTATCCTGTATATCGTATATGATTGTTCATTATAGATTTTCTTTCGATTTTCCTTCCCTGTCGTTTTGATTTCCTTTTTGCTTTTGATTTCTTGTTTATATCTTAATCTCTTCTTTAAATTTCACTTTTAAGTGTGCATCGTGATTTTTTGATATTAGATTTACACATTTTTGTGAAATCCTCTTTTGATTATCTGTTCATATTTGATCCTTTGCCTTAATTACCGCCATTCTCATTTCTTGTTGCGTTCTTGTTCAAAACATAATCTCTGATTTAATGACTGTGCTTTGTTGACATTTCGGTTTCTGAGGTTTCATTTTCATCTTTGGTATAATACCATTGTCTCCTGTTGTAAACTCGCATCGTTCTCCCTCTAGTTTTAGCATCAACATCATTGGTTCGTTGATTCATCAGTTTTCATCATTTTTATTGGGTATTGCATATGATTAACCTTGCATTCATCGTGAAGCTCAGAATCTATATAAATTATTAGCATCTGTTCTAAATTCATCAATGAGATCCGGCGATCCCAAGGCCTCACCTTGAGTCCCTCTTATTCACAATGGGATGCTTGGAAAATTATCGGTTAATCTCCAGGGAATGCAGTGTATGTCGGGATTAGTTCCAGCAACTGGTGAGTTTACTCTATAACCAATTGTGAGGAAGAGAAATTAAGACTGCGGTAAAGTTGAAATCTGCTGAAGAAGCGAAGCACAGACCGCTTCGAAAACATGTTTTACGACATTCATTATTAAGCTCACGACATTTATATGTCGATTTTCCTGCCTACAATATTAGTACATTTTGTGTCTTAAAGCATCATTTGTAGTTTAATATCATCCGTCAAGGGGTCATGATTGGAAGGAAGGAGGCTTAGGTCTGAGGATTTAATTCATACCTGTCTAGTTCGGTGTATATGAAGGAGGTAGCTTTTATAACTCCTCTGGCGGAAAACAGGAAAAACAGAGATGATCTTGAATTCTTGACCAATGAAAGACAGATTTGGTGAAGGTCAGGAGTTCTCATAAGAATCAGAACATCATCTGTGCTATGTAGTTGGTCGAGATCAACTTGATATGCCCACCAAAAGGATCATGACAAGCCGATTAAAATCATATTACTGCACATCATATTGGAGGTACATTTATTTTACTGTTACTATCTGATGGTTACCTATTTTGAAAGGTGTTGAAACTCTGGCTCCCTGCTAAAAGGTAAGAACGTGTATTCATTTTACCTCAAAATAACCTTCCAGCCTCTTGAGGTTTGAGTATCCTTCAATGCATTCTGTACTTTTATGTCATACTGCATTTCGTCATAGCATTATGCGTCTGTTCTAAGTTTTCGCCTGGGTGATCAGAAATCGCAAGCATCACTGAGAAGGAGGACTGAGGCACCGTCATTGTGAGCCTTGAAAGGATCAAAACAATCTCGTTCCTGGTGATTAAGGAATTTATCGTCTTATTTTCTCATGCAAAAATGCTAGAAGTTCTCATTGAATATTTATATAACCATGTCCTGAGTGTTAAGAGATTTCCATGGTTGTTTCGATAATGAAATGTCAAGACAACCTGTATCAATCCCCGAAATCACTCATGATCAGTCAAAAGGCATTTAGAGATTGATAGCATCCCAGGTCTTGACGTTGGGGGCAAGCAATCAACCATTCAAAGAAAGGACTCTGCTGCAACAAGTCATCAGTGGAGATTAGGATGGCGGAGATAGAGAATGGCATTCTTGAAATAAAATAAAAAAAGACTGAGAGCCAATCTCTCTGAACTGAGGCTTACGTATGGTTGTCTGTTGGTGGGATTTCTTTGTGGAGCTTGTAATATCTGAATTTGAGATAAGGTTGCCATCTTGCAGAAAGAGAAAAAGTTTGCCTTGGTTCTAATGATGCTTACAGGAAGATGGAAGGGCATTTCTTTTAGAAGATTGCCCACAGGCTAGATTATTCCAACGTCTTGTTGCCCTTGCTTGACAGTATCGATGTACAGAAAATGGCAAAAAGACCCCATGAAAATATTGTCAACACAGTGCAGAGAAATTCCTTCAAATTTTTGAAATGCTGCCTTGAATGTCTAGAGAAGTAATTCCCAAATGCCTTTTGCTCTCATTAATGGCTGACCTTCACGGCTAGCATGTTAAAAAAAAGTGAGATGCTGAGAAGATGCAGAATTGCTCTTGAAGATGAAAATTTATGAAGACGTCTTACCATTTGACAATTCAAAAGTTGTTCTTGACTCAACATTGCAGAACTTAGTTTGATTCAGAGTATATTATTCCTTCACACAATGTGCATAAGCTACACAAGGTCCATTGCCTGAGGCTTTTGAGGACTTCTGGGAGATGGTAATCCAATGCCACTGTCTTATGATTGTCATGCTTACTCGGCTGGTTGATAATTACAAACTTTTGTTAGAGGAGGAACCATTAATCCTAATGAGCGGATGAAGTCGGTTAACGAAGGTTTATATCTTTTATATTTTCTTATTGTTCTTCTTGTTTTTTAGTTTCATAATTCATGTTTCCTGCAAATCCTTTTGGATGCAAATATCTGCGGTTTTGTCAAATTGCTATTATGCATTAATGAGAGCATGGGCCTTCTATTCATTCAACAATTGCAGGTGGGAATTCCAAAGATGGGGTATCTGTTCCAAAAAAAGGAACTAAGTAAACGAATATGCTTAATTTGTTTGAGGATGGAATCTTGGTGTTTGCCATGGGTCCATGTTTAAGATGGAGCAGTTTATCATCACTAATATTGAATCACAGTTCAGTGTTTCTTTGCTACTTATTTCTTATGTTGCTCTAAACAGGGTTGTGTGCAAACCTTCAGTTTGTATCAATGTTAGTGTTGGTTGGTTGAGAAAAATATAATTAAGAGGCTAGAAGGGTCTCATCTATGAAATAATAACTGGTGCCAATTTGGATTGCCATCTCTGTTGGAACTGCTTGAAATCAACAAAAGGAGACATTTTGCAGCTGTTTTTGAATCTTATGTTTGTGCTATTATACTGTAATTTGCTTTCATTACTGGTTGGTTCTGCTCATTCTGAAGTTTGGAATGTGCAATATCATAGCCTGTATTTTGGCCCATCAAGGTATTAGCATGTTGATTAATAGGAATCTTAGATATATTATAACATCCTCACCACTTCATCTATATCCCTCTCATCCACCTATGTTGCCTGTATATCATATGTAATATATATGTATATATATATATATGTATATATATTCATACATACATATATATATATATATATATATATATATATATATATATATATATATATATATATATATGTATATATAGGTATGCATGTATATATATATATGTATGTAGGTATGTATATATCACTTCTCACATTTTGAATCATAAAAATCGTGGCATAAGAGCATCTCATTTGGCATCTTTGAAATCAAGGTGATATTCTCTTCTACTTTCATACTAACCAAGTATTTTGTAGGGGAATGTGGAAAAAGATCATTATTGGGAGTTGTAAATTCAATTTTATGTGTTGTAATAGTTAGATTTTAATGAGAATTTACATTTCTTGTTTTAGATAGGATGAATGAGCATTGTACATATCATAAATTGCTTATTTTCATGCTTTTTGCCTTTATTTCTCAAAATCTCACAATGGTGAAACACGAATGGCATGTGCACCACTTCGTAAGAGGTAATTAATCCTAAGTTGATGATTTACATCAATGGCCATAGTCAGGATGTAAACAAAACTTAGTATTTTTATCTTTTATAAAATAACACTAGATCCACACTGGATCCTTTTCAAAATTCATCATATTTTCTTTAAATGTTTTCCTCTTTTATCAGAGTTTTGTCTAAAATTGACTCAATATATATATCAATGGCCATAGTCAGGATATATTGAGAGTTAATTTCATTCTAAACTCTATAAAAACACCAAAATATGTTTGATTCTTCACTTGAATTTAAATGTGGTTATTATATAATACATTCAATGACCATAGTCAGGGATGTATTATATCTTTAACCTCATTTTTAATTCATTTAAAGAATGAAATATGCTTTTTCAAATCCAATTTCAAAATTATTTAAATTCATTCATCATTTAGGATAGAATTGCATCATATTTTCAAAAATTCTTTTAAAAAACCCAAGTGATTTTGAACATCTTTTTCAAATTTCTATTTTAAATTCCAATTATATCTCAAATTCAAAGTCCAATTTGACTTTGGAATTTCAAAATCATTTTATATTCAAAGCTCCAAAATTCCAATTCAAATCAAAATTCAACTTCAAAGTTCAAATTAACTTTGAAGTTTCTGATTCATTCTCAAAATCAAGTTCATCCTCTTATCTTCAAAATTCAAAAATCACAGTTTGAGATTGATTCTGAATCTCAATTTGATCCTTCTTAAATTTTAAATTCAATCTAGATTTTCAAAACCCAGATCCATCTTCGAAAGCCCCATTTGGACTTTCAGAATCCAAATCCAAAATTAGATCCTAAACTTGGATCCAGATTTCCAAGTGTAATTTTCACTGTTGGATCTCAGACTTCAGATCCAAAATCCATTATAGGATCCATAATCCAATGTCATCTTGGGTCTCAGATTTCAGATTCAAAATCCATTTTAGGATCCAGAATTCAGCATCATCATTGGGTCTTAGATTTCAGATCCAAAATCCCATCTTAGATCCCAAATCTTGGATCTAATTCCATTTACGATCTAGAATTCAACATTATCATTGGATCTCAGATTTCAGATCCAAAATTCCATCTTGGATTCCAAATCTTGGATCCAATTCCATTCAAAATCCAGAATCCAATTCCACCTTGGATCTCAGACTTCAGATCCAAAATCCACTATGAGATCCAGAATTCATTTCCACCACGGATCTCAGGCTTCAGATCCGAACTCCATTCCAAAAACTCAGATCCAATTTCCATTTAGGATTCTAGACCCAGAATTCAACTTTTGAATCTCAACTCTATTTAGAATCCAGACTTTGGATTCAAATTCCATCTTAAAACTCCGAATTTCGAATCAAATTCTATCTCCAAATCTAAATTCCATTCCAAGTTTATCTTAAATCCAAAAACCAATTTTATTTTGATTTCTCAAATCTTATTTTGATTTCAAGCTTTACAACTGAAATTCAAATTACATTCCAAATTTCATCTCTATCCTGATTCAAAATTCTAAATTCAAAGTCCATTTATGACTTTGAAATTTCCTTTCTTCTTCTTTTTTAAAACCATTCCTTTCGAAGTTCAGATTCATTTTCCTCAAGCTCTGATTATTCCAAAAACTTAGAACTTTAAATCTTAAAGTTCTAAAGTTAGAAACCATTTCTTTGCTCTATTATCAGATTCATCTCAGAAATACTTGGAGATTTTCGAATCATTTTAAAAAAGATCATACATTTTTTGCATTGCACAAGCATGATTCTTTGTGCATTTAGACTTAGAATAAATTCTTAGATAATCTTTTAGCAAAGCAAAAGGCATAAATTCGACCCTTGGTTCGATTACCATTGGTAAAGGCGCCAGGAACGGTTGAACCTCGTACCGACGAGCGAATCCCGTCTCCTAAATTTTCCCTTAAATATTTCAAAAACGAAGGTGAGTTCTTTTCTCAAATATTTTCAAATTAAGGTCAAGTGAGACCCTGCAAAAGAGTTCATCTTTTCTCTTCTATTCTTTTCTTTCTTTCTGTCTTTTATTTTCTCCCTTCAAAAAAGGAGGAAATAGAGATTGGAAAGGAAAAAGAGAAGGAAGAGAGAGAAAGACCAAGAGAGGAAAAAATTGCGATGATCACACGAAGGAAGCCCAAGAAGGGATTGCAGGGGATCTTTACTTAAAAAAAAAAAAAAAGGCATTCCAACAGTAAACAAAATTTCTGATAATAAAACAAAATCAGGTGTTCATGATGCCTAAGGTGCAGGGGATAGTATGAGCGGGTGGTGAAGATGTGGGACCTGTAGGTGTAATACAACTGAATATAAATGTGTTAGATGCTGTGATGGGACCCAAAGAAACCACTGCTGAATTTCTTGAGAACAAAATAAAGTAGAAGCAAACAAGTTGCAAGAGGAAACTAACTAAAAAAAAAAACTCAGTTCTGAACTTACTGTAGTAATTGAAGCCCCTAAAATGTTCATAAGACTATAGTATATGAATGAAAACAAACATCAGACAATCAATCCCAACCATAGCCTCAAAACTTTAGTTGCCTGCACACCTAAAAAAAAAGTTTGATTTGGTGTGACTTGGATTAGGATGGGGCCTAAACCTGCAGGCATAGTGGGAAGAGAAGCCATAGGCAATGGAAATCAGCATGCTTCTTACTGATAGTAACATTCCTCATAGAAATTCAAGCTATCTCTTCCCTTTTCAATGCCCCTAAACAAAGTTATTCTGCAGATTATAATATTCAAGTTTCTAGTAATGCTCAAGCCTTCTTTCAGAGAGAAACTATCCCAGGGGAACCTTGGAACTCCAGCCATATCCAAGTGATAGCTATTTTAGTGAGCAATACCATACGATAAACTCCTTTCATTACCTATTTGCTTTTTCATCTCTAGACATCACAATGCCTGTAATGACATCAGACCCATCTTTTTGTCCATTAAAGATGCTCAGGGTATTTCTGGCCACACCACGCCATCACCTCGTGAGAGCACTTCCTGAGCATCATTTGGAATGATTTCGAGCTTGGTGGGAATTGGAGTTGCCCATCAAACTGGTCATTTTCTACCTTCCAAACAATCACTGCCCAAAGCAAGTTGTTATGTGATGCGTCTCATAGAGACACGAAAATGCCACGAGAGGCAACAGTAAAGCCAAATTTACAGTGAATCATGGAATGCCCAAAATGATATTGTTGTATTGAGATGAGGCAGATTGATGTAAATGGATCAAAATAACTATAGATGATGAAATCCAGTAACAGAAGCAATATATGGAGGATGGAACCAATTTAGATTTACATGGATGGGTAATGTAGAGAATATAAGTATGCGAACCATGAACATCCAATACTCAGAAGCAGTAATTTGACAAAAATGGAAGCTAAATCAAAGTAAATGGCATGATACGGTGAAACAGAGGAGATGTGAACATAAATGAGGTGACAAATGACAGTCACACGATGCATATGATGCAGTAAAATAAGACCGTGGAGAATAGCATGATGCAAACTCAAACTCTTCTGAGTAGATCGGTTATGAACATATCTCATAACCGAAGCCAACTCGTTCTAAAAAGAATGAATGAAATCATCTAAATAAATTATAATGGTTTTTCTCTTTCTTTCTTTTTTCTTTCTTTTTTGCAGCAACCGTGACCCAAATCTTACAATAAAATTAAATGCAGAAGAGCTAGCACCTTTCTTCAAGAAGATGAGTTAGAACTCGGCTTGCTTCCAGCAAGCTAAATACGAGCCTCCTTTTAGTATATTATAATGGGTATTCATTTTTTTTTTTGCCAAAGGTCGATGCACAACCTTTTCTCTTTCTGAACTGAACTTTGCTCCATTTTGGGGCACAAGGTCGACCCACAGATATGTTATATTTGGGAAACCCACAAACATGGAAACATCCAACGAGATGAATCTAATATACTGATGGGTGAAATGCAAGGTTAATGGGAAATTACTGCAGAGTAAACCTGATTTTAGATCAGATCGGATATTACCACAAAGACTTTCCTCAAAGGCAGAATGAGGATGAGAGATCGATGGATTGAAATGCATGCTATAGATAAATCAAGACTGTATATCTAAGCAAAAGATAAACCGTAGAATGAAAATGAGACTTCAGCAATACCACAGATAACCAAATAAAATGAATTTCATCACCATAGAATGAGCAAAACGTAGCAAATAAAAATGACCGGAAATCAAATCAGGAGCCAGATAAGTTGTCAAAGATTATTGAATCTAGATGGCATGGACGGATGAATAAATTTGCAGAGACTAGAAAAATCTGAAATAAATTATGAAGAGAGGAAATGTAGGAATGCAAACATTCCAGTAATATTGCCCTGGCGTGTATTGACATTGAGATGAGCAACTCAACATCACGAGGGGCTTTTGACGGGTCGATGAGCTAAGAAAAGAAAACGAAAAAAAAAGAAAAAAAACCCAGGAATAACGTAAAGAGGGGATTCTTTACCTTGTTGGAAGGGATTCTGAGAGCAGAGAGAGAGCTGAGGTTTCTTCAGTGGCCTGGAGGGCTTCTACTGCTAAAGGAGAAGAAGAGTGGCTTTGAGGAATGGATGGAATGTTTTGATCGAAGGGAAAGGGTAGGATGCACTAACAATGGATCGAGAGGTACTGGGAAAAACCAGATGATGAAGAGGAGGCCTGCGGCTTCTGTTTTATAACAGAAGGTCGCTAGGCCTTCTTTGAACTTGGTCCCTTTTAATTTTGAGATTTTATAAAGAGGAGGCTCTTTAACAAAGCTTTTCAGAAAGGGTTTTTCTAATTTTGCGAAAAGGGGTTTTAAGCCATATTTTTCTAAATTCCCTTTTCTTGATATATATATATATATATATATATATATTGTTCTTTTCTTGGCATTTTCTGTATTTTTTTTGTGTTTTTGAAATAAAAACTTCAAAACTATGAGAAAATGAAAGATTTTAGACTATTTTTGCAAAATTTGAAAATATTTACAAAAGATGGGTTTTCTGAGAGATCGGGTTTGATCTTTGGAAATTTCTTTAAAAAAATGGGTTTGATCTAGCATTTTGAGAGGATATTCGAGTTTTGGACCTCGAATCGAGAAATACAAAGTTGTGGATCCAAACAGATACCAGATGGATCGATCTGAGCCTGTCAAACATTATTTTTTATATTTTTGTAGATTTTGTTCAAAATTTAGATAACGAGGCTCGGATTTGGATTTTGACACTGAATCCGGATCCGAAATTGAGTCAGACATAGAAAATGGATTTGATTCCAGTAAATTCGAGAAATAAACTAAAATTTTGAGTGAAAATAACTCAATTTACTCAGAAAATGGGGCCAGGAGAAAAAAGGGAATATTTACAAAATTTTGAAAAATTTGAGGTGTTCACAGATAAAAGGAAAAACCCGAGTCGAAACCCGGATGTCAAAAACAAAGATAAAATGGAAAACCCGAGTTTGAAAACTCGAATCTTTAAAGTAACGATTGGTTCCAACACGAGAGTTGGATCCAAAAGGAAGTCTAAGTCAGAACTCGGAACTTCAAACGAAAGATAAAAGGAAAAACCTGAGTCGGAACCTGGATCTCAAAAACAAAGATAAAATGGAAAACCCGAGTTTAAAAACTCGAATCTTCAAAGTAACGATTGGTTCCAACACGAGAGTTTGATCTAAAAGGAAATTCGAGTTGGAACACGGAACTTCAAATGAAAGATAAAAGGAAAAACCTGAGTCAGAACCCGTATCTTAAAATAAAAGGAAAATAAAACAACAACCTGAGTCGGAACTCAGATGAGAAGAAAGCAATTCCAACCCAGGAGTCAGATTCTGGAAGGATTGACAAAAGACATGAATAGATTCCGACGATTATGAAGAAGAGAAATTTATCCAAGATCCTTGACCCAAGATGGCCTAAGATTTGAATTTATTTATGACGGTTTCAGGATTATCCCTTATCCTGAAGAAGAATAAAAATTCAACAAAATCGACAAAAATTAATAAAGGATAAAGGAATTGATAAAAAGGAAAGAATCAATAAAATTGATAAAATTGACAATAAAATTTAAGGAAAAATTGATGATGGAAGACTTCAGGACATCCCTTATCCTGAAAGAAAAAAAAGGGGCCTCGCGAGATGAGGTTCAGGTTTATCCCTTAACCTGAAAGGGTGCGAGAATAAGGACTCGATAAAACTTAATAAAATCAATAAAAAATTTGATAAAATTTATAAAAATTGATAAAATTGATAGTAAATTGATGGAAATTTGATCAAATTGAAAAATGAATAAAAATGGATGAAACTAATAAAGGTAACAAGATTAACTAAAAAATCGATGAGATTTTAGGAAAACAAAGTTTTGTCTGATCCTGCCTGCACATGATAGATGTATAAAAAAAATAAAAAATAAAAATGCCCCAGTATCATGGAGAAGAATATGAGAATTGATAGAAGATCATTATTTTATTAAAAAAGGCTCTTTGAAGAGTACAAAAGGCTAGAATGAACATTTTAAGTATAAAATTTCTTTAAGTGCAGAGCATTGATTGGGTCTGGCAGTTTCACCCTATCTGCATTGATCAAATGATACGAATTGCGAGGCAATGCTTCCTTAACCACATAAGGCCCTTCTCAATTGGGCAACCATTTGCCCCGTGGTCAATGCTTGAGATGAGTTGTCGATCTGAGCACCAAATCGTTAACTCAGAATTTTCTTTCAATGATGGACTTGGCATAGTGCCGAGCTATCCTTTGATGATAAGCCTGAGTATGCTCTGCTGCCTTTAGTCTCTTCTCGTCTAACAGATCAAGTTGTACCAACCTTTGCTGCTGATACTGATCAAGCGGGAGCTCGATGAGCGATGCAAATTTGAACGCGGGCTTCTGAACGTGGAGATGTAATACCACCTCGGTCCCATAAACAAGCTCTGAAGGCGTAGTATTGGTTGGAGTTAGAATGGTGGTTCGGTACTCCCAAAGTGCATCGTGCATCTTCTCATGCCAATCACGGTCCGTTTCCACAGTTCTTTCCAGAATGCGGATCAAGGTCTTGTTGGTGGCCTCTGCCTGGACATTCCCTTGAGGATAATATGGAGCTGAGAAATGATGATGAATCCTAAACTTCGAACAAAAGGTCTTCATCCTCTCATTCTTGAAGTGGCTGCCATTATCTGACATAATATCATGCGGTATGCCGAAACGACAAAGAAGGTTCTTATGAGTAAAAGAAACCACATGTCGGCCTTCTACTGTTCGCAGAGTTACAACCTCGACCCATTTGGTGAAGTATTTTGTAGCTGCGAGAAAATATATGTGGCCATTAGAAGCCGAAGGAGTGATTGGACCCACCACGTCGAAGGCCCACATCGAAAAAGGCCAAGGAGAAACCACAGATTGCAAGTATGTGGCTGGCGCATGAATAGAAGGTGCGTGCATTTGACATTTGACGCACTTCTTCACAAATCGGTTGCAATCCTGATGCATGGTTTTCCAATAATACCTTGCCCGGATGATCTGCTTGATGAGTGTTTGCTAGCCTACGTGGCCACCACAGATTCCCTCGAGTGCCTCTTGGACAACTTCCATTGCTTCGTCTCTGTCTAAGCATCTGGCGTACTCAGAACTGAACCCACGACGGTAGAGAGTATTGGCAAGGATAAAATAGCGGGCTGACATGAGCTGAATCGCACGTTGCCCCTTTCTTGACATCTCTGGTGGGAATTCACCAGTTTCAATAAAGTTTTTGATGTCTTGATACCAAGGTTTCTCTTTCTGAGTGGCTTGGTTCACTTGCTCAGCTGGAATGATAGCAGGTTGATCAAGTTTGCAAATCTCGAAAGAACGACAAGATTCTCGGTCTTTGAATGACAAAACGAAGCCCAAGCAGGCTAGGCAATCTGCGATATGATTATATTCCCTTTTGACATGATTGATCTTAAATTCTTCGAAGTTGCCTATGAAAGCTAAGGCAATCTTCTGATAAGGGATTAGTTTTGAATCTTTGACTTGCCATTCAACATTAACTTGGCTGACCACAAGCAAAGAATCGCCAAAGGCATGCACTCTCTTGACATTGAAGTCTTGCAAAATCTTGAGGCCTTGTATTAGAGCTTCATACTCGGCATGTTATGAGTACACTGAAAGCCGAGCTTGAGAGAATAAGGGATCATCTCCTTTTCGGGAGTGATTAACAAGATCCCGATCCCTATACCAGACATATTCCTGGCTTTGTCGAAGAATAGGGTCCAAACTAGGGATTCTTAAACGTTGCAGATGCAATCGTCGAGAAAATCATCTTCTGCCTTCATCTATTCTGTCAACGGGAAATCTGCCAACTGATCTGCGATAGACTGGCCTTTGATCGACTTTTGAGACACATACTCCAAGTCGTATTTTATCAGGAGAACTTGTCATTTTGCAATCCATCCAGTAAGGAAAGGTTGCTCAAGGATGTACTTGAGAGGATTGAGCCTTGACAAAATTTTGATTTCTAACGCCAACAGATAATGCCTCAGTTTCTAACACATCCACACCAAGGCTAGGCATGTCTTCTCCATCTGAGAATATCTCTTCTCATAGTCGATGAAGGTTTTGCTTATGTAGTAGATGGCATGCTCTATCCGGCTGCCCTCCTCATACTATGCAAGAAATCTACCACAAGCATTCTAGTTGACAAAAATATACAAAAGAAGTGGCTTTTCAAGTTTTGGTGGCTTCAGAACGGGTGGATTGAGGAGATACTGCTTGATGCACTTGAATGAGAGTTGACATTCTGACCCCCATTCAAATTTCACTTATTTTCTCAACAAGTGATTGAAGGGCTCGCATCTCATGGCCAAATTGGAGATAAAGCGCTGAATCGACTGAATGTGCCCTTGAAGGCTCCTCATCTCTCTAAGGTTGATAGAAGGTGGCATATCAATGATCGTTTTTGCCTTACAGGATCCACTTCTATTCCTTTCTTGCTGATCATAAAGCCAAGCAATTTGCTTGACTCTACTCCGAAGACACACTTCTGCGGATTGAGTCTTAACTTGTAGAGAATGAGTCTTTCAAAGACTTGGCCGAGAGCATCGAGATGATCCTGTCCTTCTTTGGACTTGACCAGGATTTCATCCACATAGGCATCTATGTTCTTTCGCATCTGGTCATGAAAAATAACCGTCATCGCTCTCTGATAGGTTGCCTCAGCATTCTTGAGCCCAAATGGCATGACTGTGTAGCAAAATATACCCCAAGGCATGGTAAAAGAAGTTTTTGACTGGTCACGAATGGCCAGTTTGATCTGATTGTAGCCTGAGTATCCATCCATAAAGGAAAACATGGTGTGTCCCATCGTGTTGTCGATCAAAAGATCGATGTTAAAAAGTGGATAATCATCTTTTGGGGTAGCTTTATTGAGATCCTTGAAATCAATACAGATTCAGATTTTGCCATTCTTTTTGGAAACTGCTACGATGTTCGCCAACCAGTCAGGATAATCAATAGTTTGGATGAATCTTGCCTTTAACAACTCCTCAAGTCCTTCTTTAACTTGCGGTGCCACTCGGGGATCCATTTTCCTTAGTTTTTGCTTGACTGGCTTGCAGTCCAGTTTCAGTACAAGACGATGCTCGACCAGCTTGGGATCTAAGCCTGACATATCCTCATAAGTCCAAGCAAAGACTTCTTGATGTTGCTTGAGAAAATAGATGAGCCTTTCCTTCTCATCTAAACTTAGGCTGAAGCCAATCTTGAGGATTTTTGGATCATCTTCTAAACCAATATTGACACCCTCTGTTAGATCCTGCACCAAAGGCGATGGCTCATCCTACTTCTGAATACTGGCGAATTTTGGCAATTCTTGAATCGCTGAATCAAACTCTGTCAATTCTTCAGTCTGTTCTGCCATCTTGTTGACCCATGTCCCTGCCTTTGCCTTGCAGATCCTGGCTGGTTTGGAATTATTTTGAGAAAAATTGGGATTAATAACGAGCCTTTTGAGAAATTTAGGAGCCATGATTTGGCAATCCTGAAAATTGCAAAGAAGATTTTTAAGAAAAGGTAAGAAATTCTAAAATGGCCTTTTGTACAAAAACAAAGAATGATGACATAGACAAAAGATAAGCAAAGAATCATATACGCCAAGATGTGAAGAGAAAGATCAAAATTTCATTGATATAATAAAAATTGAGAACATCAGCTCAATATTTACAGAAGATATTGACCAAGACAAAAAAACTGGGACTGAGTTGTCCCTACAAGATGATGAGAAAAGAAAGCAGAAAAACAAATGGCATTGTCTTCATTCTGCTCCTTTGATGAAGGTAGTTCTCCTACCGGATGACTGACCAGTGAATCCCAATCCTGTGCCAATGACATATTGAGCGGGAACGATCGACTATAAAATGCCATCCTCATTCTTTCTGAGACCTCTGAAGGGCTGATAGCCATGCTTCATCAGAAGATCGAATCCCTTCTTGGCTTTTGAAAACTGATGGAACAGAGGATGATCTTTGAGAGAAGCGCAATTGAGGTGTCCTCCCAGTTTAAAGAAATGAGGTCCCTGCCACTGAACCACTGTTGTGACGTTCTTTGATGGCTACATATCCTTCAATTTCAGCATGTCCAAACTATCACTCAAATTGATCTCATCGACTTCCCAAATGCTTAGAATGTCTACAGTGAAAGTAGGGCGAGAAATCATGGGCTGCAGGAGTCTCTCTTCTGGATCTTCCCCCAAGACGGTGGTAATCATGCCTCCCTTTGACCATTTGATGCACTGGTGAAGGGTAGAGGGAACAACATTGTCATTATGAATCCAAGTGCGACCCAAAAGAAGATTGTATGTGGGTGGCACATTCACCACATAGAATAGGACGGTATGCACCAAAAAATTGATGAAAATCTCAAGAAAAATCTTCCCCTTGGTTGTCAAAACCGTAGATTATTATCGGATCCAGGACATATTCTTCTTATTTCAGACCCAAGGCCTTGGCTGTCATCTCCGGACAGATATTGAGGCAGCTGCCTCCGTCTACAAGCACATGCGGGACTGTCATGCCCCTGGTTCGCACCACTATATACAAAGCATTGTTGTGGAATGTATGAGGCTTTGGCAAGTCCTCATCTGAAAAGGTTATGGTGCGTTGGTCATGGCTTGGTTGACTATCTGCACCATATCGCGTGGAGTCATGCTCGGCTTGGCTTTGATTTTCCTTAGCAAGTCATTCAGCACTTGCTGATGTTCTGGGGAGGCATGGGTCAAATCCAGAATGAAAATGTTTGATAGAGCTGTGATCGGTTTTTGAGTTGATTCTGATATTTCACCCTTCTTTGAAGCTGACTTGATGAAGCGCTTTGGAATCTTGAGAATCTGCTTAACCTTTGTTGTTGCCTTTGCCGGCTCACCGACTGGTTTTCTGTTACCAAGAATTGAAGTGATATCCACCCTCTTGGTGGAAGACTGTGCCTGACGTAGGACTAGGACCTGATGTTGATCTTGAATGTCCTGGCCGGAACATGGTTGAATATTGTTTTGAAGAAAGACTGCCTACTCTGAAATGACTGAAGCTGAATGCTTGGGAAAAGGTTTGGACAAGATTTCAGGCTGCTCTTCTTCCTCATCTTCGATCAACAGATTCTTGTCAATACAGTCCTAGATGATGTTTTTAAGGAAAAAATAGTGTTTTGTATCGTGTCCCACTGTTTGATGGAATTTGCAGAATTTTTTCGTCCATTTGCCCATAACGACCGGAGCATCTGCCACCTTAGGGAGTTTGACCATTCCTTTTGATAGCATGTATTCCAGGACATCTTCCCGGGATTGCTCTAGAGTTGTGAATTTTCTCTCATAACTCCAGCCATCGTGCTTTGGTTTTAATTGCTGCTTTGCTTCAGGCTATGGCACTGGCTGAACAGGTCGCGGCTTGACAAACTTTCCCTTCTGGGTTGCAGAGTTTGCTCTCTCAGCCTTGGAGCTTCCTGAGCCCTTGCTACAGTTTTTCTTATTTTTCTTGCTGCTAGAATTGCTGCTATTGCCTGAAAAGTCTGTGGAATAAGCAACATGTGTCTTTTTTTCTGCTAAGGGTTACCTCAGACGAACGGGTAACCTTCATAGAGGCCATTGTCCAATCCTGTTTCGAGCCATTCGGCTCTCTCAATCAACTTAATGAATGATTTCGCAGAAGATGTGGAGATGAGATTCCTTAGAGGCTGAGAGAAGTTATTTAGAATGATCTGCAGTGCATGCTCCTCTGGGATAGGAACCTTCATTCTGTTACAGGTGCTCCTCCACCTGTGGATGAATTCTCCTACTCTTTCGTTCTCGTTCTGCTTCAGATTGTATAGATGGTTGAAAGTTGGCGAGGCCTCAACATTGAACATGAAGCGCTCGATGAACAGGTTCACGACTTTATCAAACTCTAGTGGTTCGATAGGGTTGATGTGGTTTGCTTACCACCTGGCTGCCACTCCTTCCAGACTATGGGGGAAGCAGATGAACAAAGCTCTGTTATCTTTTCTGAAATGGTCACATTCCGCATAGAAGGTGGCCAGATGGGCTTTTGGATTGCCCGTTCCATCAAATTTGAGGAATTTGGGAGGAAGATTTTCCAGATCATCATCCCCGTCTAGGCCATTATAGAAATCTTCGCATTAATAGGTTTGCTTACCTTTGCTCTTGACTTGGATGTCTTTGATTGCTTGAGTCATTTCCTTCAATTGCTCGTGCATCAGATCCTCAGTTGGGCTCCCAATTTTGGGTTTGTTCACAGATTCGGGCTCTTCAGCGACCTTGACGAACTGCCACGGAGGATTCTGACTGAAGACAAATTGTTCTTCCTCTTCTGACTCTTCCTCTGCAGATTCTGTATCCTCAAAAGTAGTGTCTAGCTGGACCTTCTTTTTGATGATTTTGACCTGCTTTTCCACAGCCTTCTTCTTCAGTTTGCTCTTAAGAATGGTCCTTTTTAGACTGGCCTCAGCTTGCCTTGACATTATCCTAGCCATCATCTTCTGAAACAGACCATACATGGCGGGATCAATATCATCTCCCTTATACTGACTCTGTCCTCTAGCTGACTTGGGAGAGTCCATTGCTTCGATCTCACTGTCACTGTGCTGAGGAGTTGTCTCTTTCTCAGTTCTTGTCTGAACCATTTTGACAATGCCAATGCTTTCTGCAGAATAAGGGGAATGGTTAGAGTGAGGAAGAAGCTTTTTTTAAAACAACATTTTGAGAAAAGAATGAAGGATATGGTAGACAATTAAAAAGGATTATCCCATTACCAGGGATTTGGTCGTCACAGGATTTGTGACAATTACGTCGGCATTCTCATGACAGCAAAAAATGTGCCTTGTTACCTAGGCGAGGTCGTCAACCATGATAAAAGATATTGAAGAAGAACAAGGAAAATATTTAAAAGAATATCCCCATTGCGGGAGATAAGGTCGCCACAAACATCGTGGCTATCTATGCTCAAAATAATATTTGGCCCAAAAATGCTTTTCAGCAGAACAAAAAGTAAATTTTATTGATAATAGATTCAAACACAAAGAGAGGGTGGACAAACAGTTTGCCACCACTCTTGATATTCAGTAGATACATTGAGTCCAGGAAATACAAAAAAGAAATGAAGGAATCCCAAGTGTATTTGGTTACATGGTATGCCCCAAATCACTGATCTAACTGCAGATTGAATTCTGGTATGTTACCCGACGGGAAGCAAATGTTGGCACGAACCTGCCACTGCGAGAACTGTCTGAGACACCTCTCTGGCTGATAGTCGACACAAAAGAAGCAACCAAGCAATCTGTAGCGCTTGCTACGAGCATAAGTGTAGAGAGGAACTGACTTTCGCCTGTCAAAGTAGTCCCAAATGATCTCCTCTTGATGCAGACTCTCGATCAAAGCTCAATACTGAATGGCAGACTTCGGCTTCTTACTATTGAACCTAAAGGAATTGGCCTTTGATGGCACATGCCGCAGGAACCAAAACTGCAAGACGTACGTGCATCCTTCCACCAAAACGGTCTCTCCAAGGGCGAAGCGAGCTAAGCATCGATAGAGAAATGCTAAAGCTGCCATGGAAACTGAAAGTTGATGGGTCTGCTTGCTTCCCCATCTTCGAAAGAGCTGAACAGTTTTGATATCGACAAAATTCTGATCGTCCTGAAAGAATGCTAATCCCACTGTGCATAGGACCATGGCATGTTGGATTCTGTCTTTCGCTGCTCGGGACAAGGTGTCGACCTCCTCGTAAGCTTCGTATTTGCAATAGAGTTCAAACAGATCGATAAACTAATTTCTGTTGATGTTAGTGAGAGGCTAGGACCTGCTCTTTATTGCTCTGACTAATGCTTCTTGAACATCTACCCCCTTGACGTTGATCAGGAACTGCTGCTCGATCGGATCATCTAGCTGACCAGCTGGCTCTGACAATCCCATAATATCATTGAATTCATCCATCAGTAGAGTCATCTCTCCCCATAGAAACCAAAATATGCAGGTACATGAATTTCATCGCTCTGCCATAGCCTGAATCAAACTTCCGTTGATGGTTCGTTTGCCCACGACTAATGCCATCTCCAACCCACAATCATCCAAGTGGTCTGGGAACATATGCGAGAAGGTGGCAAACTAAGAATAATACCACTGAGGGAAGAAGGGATGAGTCTGGATAACCCGATGATCTGGGGATCCATCTTTTATCTGATAGAAGACATGATCTCTCGGAAAGACATCATTGAGGGAATTGGACGCCATCGGAGTGATACTGGGGCAAAAAGAATGAGGAAAATCAGATAGAATGCAGGACTTACAGATAGACTCTTGAAGAAAATGAGAATAGATACAAATTCTGGAATTTTTGAAAGATCAAAGGAATTTAGAAAAGGGATTTCCAAGGTTTTTAAAGAAAATTTTGACATAAAAGAGAAAATAATGTAGGTAGAGGAAAAATATACACTTGGGTTTATGAAAATAAGAGAAAATTTTGAATGATATACCCAGGGTTTTGAAAAGGTTTGATATATATAGATTACATAACCATAGCTGCACAAACAAGGATGCGCACACAACACTCCCTAAAGGCTAACTCTAAATGAAATATTTGAAATGGCTTGTAGGACCTTAATCCTAACTCTAAGATTTATATCATATGATTCCAATCAAGGTGTGCCAATATACTCAAGCCAAATCTCAAAGTACGTGGCATAAAAATATTTCTCTGGTTCTAAGGTAATGGCTTCCCAACATCCTTGAGCACCTACCGATATACCTCAGACTATGGCCCTTAGGTATGTGGTAGGGGGGGCACAAACCCAAATAAGTGGTCCAGTTATGAGGCTCTTTCCCGAACTATGGTTCAGTGAGACAACCCAGCAACGTGAAGACCAAGACAACATAGGTGGGGATGTTTTTGAAAACATGTTCAACATGCAATAAAACCAGAAAGCTCTAATGCAAGTCCTAAAAGAGATAGAATTAAAATGAAAAGAAGCATACACTTACATATATTGTTTTACATTCAATCCCTAGAATTGAGGAGAGTTGTATTTCAGACCTAAGTCTAAGTGAACATGCATAAATCTCCTCAATATGGTCCTATCAAACCATACTTAAATCCTATATGCATTATGTCAGCTAGGACAAAATCTAGGCTCCTAAGGTTTGCATGGAAATGAAGTTGACATTTGCAGAATAAAGACTTAGATAATATCAAAGCAAAAGGAACAAATTCGACCAGACGAAGATGAGTCTCATCACGGTCGCTAACTCCTGTGATCATGCAAAATTTTTCCTCTCATTCCTCTTTTCCTTCTCTTCGCCTTTCTAGCCTCTATTCCCTTTTTAAAGGGGAATAAAAGATGGAAAAGAAGAGAGAAGAGAAAAGAAAGAAGAGAGATGAACTCTTTTGCAAGGTCTCATTTGACCAAAGAAATGTTTTGAAAATCACTCACCTCTATTTTAAAAATTTGTTAAAAAATGGAGAGACGGGATTCACTCATCGGTACGAGGTTCGATCGTTCCTGACGCCTTTACCAGGGGTAATCAAACCAAGGATCGAAATTATGCCTTTTTCTTTGCTAAAATATTATCTAAGAATTTATTCTAAGTCTAAATGCACAAAGAATCATGCTTGTGCGAATGCAAGGATGTATGCTCTTTTGAGAAAAATAGTTTGGAAATTTAGGATTTTCCAAGTGATTCTGAAATAAGTATGATAATAGAGTGAAGAAATGATTCAACGATTTGAAATTGGTTTGAGAAAGTTATATTTTGAACCTAACTTAGAATTTTGAAATATATCTGGAAAGAGAGACTTAAATTCCCAAGTCTTGGAGTGATCAGAATTTGGAAAGATAAGCCTTTAGACGAAGAGAAAAGGAATTTAGAATTGGAATTTTTAAGTAAGAGTGAATTTTCAAAGTCAGAATGGACCTTGAATTTGGATCGATTTTCAAGAATAGATTTTGAAAAAGGAAATTTTGAATTCAGAACCTAAAACAAGAATTGAATTTTGAGTTTAGATTTGAAATTGGCTTTGGAAATGAGAATTTGAAATGGGACTGGATTTTAAATCTGAAATAGAATTTTATCTAAAATCTGAAGTCCTGGATGGAATTGGATTTGAGGTATGGAATCCAAGATGGATTTGAATCCGATATCCAAAATTCTAAATGGAATTGGATCCTGAAGTCTGGAATCTAAGATGGTTTTTTAATCCAAAATCTGGAATCCTAAAGGGAATTGGATCCAAAACATGAATCAAAAAATGGAGTTGGATCCGAAATCTAGAATCCTAAAAGGAATTGGATCCGAAGTCTGGGATCCAAGATGAAGTTGAATTCGAAATCTAGAATCCTAACTGAATTGGATCCAAAGTCTGGAATCCAAGATGGATTGGATTTGAAAATCTGAATCCAGGGTAAAACTGGGTTCTAAATCTTGAATGATGGAATTAGATTTTGAAAATCCAAATGGGACTTGTTGATGGATCTGGATTTTGTAAATCTAGATTTGAAATTAAAAAACCTAGTTGTTTGCTGATGATATTGTTTTGATTGATGAGTCTAGAGCTGGGGTTAATGCTAAGTTAGAATTATGGAGACAGGCATTGGAAGCTAGAGGTTTTAAGTTGAGTAAGAGTAAGACTGAATATATGGAATGTCGGTTTAGTAAGCAACGAAGTAGTGATGGGAGTGTAGTGAAGCTTGGTGAGCAAGAAATACCGGTGAATGAATATTTCAAATATTTGGGATCCATCATTCAAAAGTATGGAGAAATTGATGGAGATGTAAATCATAGGATAAAGGTTGGGTGGATGAAATGGAAAAGTGCAACTGGAGTGCTGTGCAATCGTAGAATGCCATTGCGGTTGACGGGAAAGTTTTATAGGACGACTATTAGACCCGCTTTACTATATGGTAGGGAATGTTGGGCTGCCAAGAGACATCATATTCAAAAAATGAGTGTAGCTGAGATGCGGATGCTTAGATGGATATGTGGAAATACAATAAAAGATAAGATTCGGAACGAGGAGATACGTAAGAAGGTAGGTGTTGCACCCATTGAAAATAAGATGCGAGAGAATCGTTTACGGTGGTTTGGACATATTCAGTGAAGGCCTAATGATGCTCCAGTTAGAAGGTTGGAGAAATGGGAAAATATATTAGTTAAAAGAGGTCGGGGTAGGCCTAGGAAGACTTGCATGGAGATGATAGGAAAGGATATGAATGCTTTGAACCTCACCGAGGACATGGCATTAGATAGAAATGATTGGAGGAAAAGGATTCATGTGGAAGACCCAAAATGATTTTCTCTTTTGGTTCATATCGCTGACCCCAATTGTTTTGGGATGAAGGCGTAGTTGTTGTTGTTGTTGTTGTTGTAGATTTGAAATTAAAACTTAGAAAAAATCAAATTTTGAGATTCAGAATCAATCTCAGAACCTTGATTTTGAATTGAGAATCAAGACTCAATTTTTAAATAGAACTTGGGAGATTTTGAAAAAAAAAATAAAGGATGAACTTGATTTAAAGCTTGAGTTTTGAAATCAAGGGATGAATCAGGAATTTCAAAGTTAAATTGAACTTTGAAATTTGATCTAAGATGTTAAATTGAATTTGAATTTGAATCTTGGAAATGAAAAAATTGAATTTGAATTTTCAAAGTTGAATTGAACTTTGAAATTGGATTTGAATTGAATTTGGAATATAGAAATGAATTCAATTTTTCAAAGTCAAATGGGACTCTCAAATTGAATTTTGAAATGAGATGGAAAGATGAATAGAAATTGAAGTTTGGTTTGAAAAAAAAAGGGAAGAAGATATTCAAGATCACTTGGATTTTGAAAAAGAAATTTTGAAAATATGATGTAATTCTATCCTAAATGATGAAATGAATTGAAAATTTTGAAATTGGATTTTGGAAAAACATATTTCATTCTTTAAATGAATTGAAATAAGATTGAAGATATAATACATCCCTAACTATGGTCATTGAATGTATTATATAGTAATTATATTTAAATTCAAGTGAAGAATAAAATATATTTTGGTGCCTTTATAGAGTTTAAAATGAAATTAACTCTCAATATATCCTGACTATGGCCATTGATATATATTTTGAGTTAATTTTAAGTTAAACTCTGATAAAGGAAAAATATTTAGAAAAAAAATATAATGATTTTTGAAAAAGATCCAATGTGGATCCAGTGTTATTCCATAAAAGATGAAAATCGTAAGTTTTGTTCACACCCTGACTATGGCCATTGATGCAAATCGTCAACTTAGGGTTTAATCACCTTTCATTTAGAATGGTGCACGTGCCATTCGTGTTCCCATTTGTGAATTCTTGAAATAAAAGAAAAAAATGATATGAAACAAGCAATTTCTAAGATATGTATGCTTATACATTCTGATCTAAGCTGTAAATAAAAATTTTTGTTAGTACCTAGTTATTACAACCTTAAATTGAAAGATAAAAAATTCCTAATCTAAGGAAGGGAATCTAAATCGTTCTAGCTTTTCTTGTAAAAAAAGAAGAAGAAATGGGTTAGCTTGAGGCAAAAATAATAATAATAAAAAAAAACTTATGTTTAGGACCAACATGTATACGGCTAAGCATGATGAAGGATACATA
This sequence comes from Nuphar pumila, assembly GCF_984573655.1. Taxonomy (NCBI): domain Eukaryota; kingdom Viridiplantae; phylum Streptophyta; class Magnoliopsida; order Nymphaeales; family Nymphaeaceae; genus Nuphar; species Nuphar pumila. Next base: position 100,445,890 of record NC_143252.1, on the reverse strand, counting down.
TATATATATATATATATATATATATATATATATATATATATATATATATATATATAAATGGATGTTGAGGCTAAGGGAGGAAAGGCCTACATAGATGCATATGTACCAATGGATGGGATGCTCACGTAAATGTTCATGCTGGAGAGAAGACACATAGTCCAGAATGCCTATACAATGCATATATTTAGAAAAAAGTGTACATACATGCATATGCAAGGTTACTATGAATGAGGATATCCAAGGGTAAGATTTATACTAAGTGAAGAAAGGGCATAAAATGAGTTTTACAATAGTTTATAGAACTGCTCTAAAAAGGCCTGAAACTACAACAATTCAATGAATTACTAAAAAAAACTATAGAGCCATGGAAACCTGGGTATCATAATGACCAAAATCAATAAGAATAATCATGAGTTGGGTATGAGCCACCAAAGTCTATTTTTGTAAGTTCCATAGAAAGATGCAATCACTATTCAATCTCAAACTGTCTATAGAAGTTGCACTCAGATGAGCCCTTCATTCCAAATCAGGAAAAACGAACAGGAATCCCAATCACACAGTCTATGACAAGTGTTAATCTAATCTAACATGCAAATACCCAAGTATACAGTGGTTTTAAAAAAAAAGGACTACTATGGTGTATGGGAGACAGTGTATAAATGGTATTGTAATGTACAGATGGAGCAAGGGTGATATGGGTGCACAAATTGTATATTGGAGGTAGGGTATGACAAGGCACTCACAGGGAATTGGATGTGGGTACTGTATAACAAATATGAAGGAAAAATACAGAATATGCATCGGGTATTGCTGTTGAAGATAGAGCGGGGTAGTTGGTAGGTGAATAGTTTGTGAAGGTAAGTGTATGAAAATGTAATAGTGCTTGTGCAAGTGTAGTTGTATTAAGGCACAATGAAGAAGCTGGAGTGCAGGATAATGGATGATGATGACATAGGTGCAGGGGATGGAGCATGCCCATTGTGTATTTGCACAGAGGAGTTGCTGAGGATTGAGAACGCAGGTGAGTGTTGACAGTTGCTGGACCTTGGAGGTAAGGTGAAATGGTTGCTACGTAATGGTGGCTGGACAATGGGATATGTGGTGAAGTGTCAACTGAGAATGGGTTGATGCATGAGGAAGTAAAGGGCAGCAAGATGAGCAGATGCAATGTAGCTGAACATGAGGGTCTAAATCCACTTTGATATATGCAGGAAGGGCTACATGTGGTGAAAGGCCGATGGTGAACGAAACAGATGCTGTGGAAATATGGTGGAGGTGATGATGTAATCAAATGAAAGCAAATAAAAGTTACAAAATTGAATTGAAACCCAACATACGTGCATATTTCCTGTGTACCCCTTTTCTTTTCTCCTTTTTTTTTTGAAACGGGGAAGAGAAATGAGCAAAATTTAGCCTTTATTCTAAAGAAAATTAACTGCATCTCTGTTGTAAACTACAACACTTCATGAGGGATGGATGAACATTAGCTCAAAACTCTTGTCATTAGCCAAGCTCTTTAGAAAGAACTAACCAAATAACATATAAAGTTACATAAAATGCAGGTGATGACAACACACACACAAAAAAAAATAATCTCAAATAAATTTCTCACTGATTTTATTTTCCCATACTGTTGCCTCATATATTTCACATCTGGCTCATATTGACATCACCAAGCATTTGTTTTAGTAAAATATTTCCCAGTCTTATATCTAGAATGAACTCAAGAAGTCTGATCAGATCTTGAGCCTATGAAATCCCTGGTATAGTTATCTTTTCTATGGTTACGAGCCACCTATAGTAACCATTTGATAACAGTTAGAACCTCCCATCATGACCTGACAAGCTCCATAAATAAGAACGAGATCAGTAGTATAACTGATATATTCTGCAAAATGCATAACCCGTCCCACAAAAAAGGGAGGGTTCCCAGTCATAATAACCATATGGATCAAGTCATAGGAGTTTGCACATGAACCCTTCAAAAAATACTTCTCGTATCTAAACCAATATTCAAACATAAACAGGTAAACTTGACTCTGAAATAGGAACTGTAAAGGGGCTTATGCTGTGAAAAATATCATGAATAGTGCCCTTTGCAGAAATTTAACGTATGGCATGATGTGCTATTGTATTGGTGGATATAAGTTGATGATTTACGACGAAATAAGTTGTAGCAATGCACAGGATTTTACTAGATGCTGGTTGAGAGTGGAATATGACGGTGAATGTAGGAGCTGAACCAGATACGTTGGATGGTGGTTCAGAGCTGGTTACTTAAGCATTTAAATGGGGTGCCTCATGAACTAAAAGGAGATTACCAAGTGAGGTATCTCATTTAACTTAATATAAATAAGAATACACAAAACTAAAAGGCACATATGAAATAGCAAAACTAAGATACTAAGTACTAAAACGGAAATTAGCAGGGGCAAATGGTTTTAGCAAATGTACTAAACCCACGAAATGAAGGAGATGTGATACCTGTGATGGCTATCCAATTAGATTGGATGAAACAAAGCACAACTATGGTAGGTAGTGTCGTATGACGCAGTTTAGAATAAGATATCATACACAACAATGAATGAGATATCATCAAAACAACGACAACAAAACAAAAAAAAAAGAAAAAAAAGAACAATAATAAATGGAATCAGCAACAAATCAAAAAAGATTCCAACATAAACGGTAAATTGAAAGTTTAAAGACATGAGAAACATAAACTCATACCCCAGCAAGGCATGACCATGAATTGTAATGAAAATTTAGAAGATTTAAGATCAAGTTTGAAAAGATAATATGCGATGGAAATAAGAAATCAGATATCAAAGAAAAGAAAAATTAGAAACAACAGAAAGAGGATGTAAAAAACTGAGAATTCCATTTGATATTGCACGATGTATGTGGATCAGTGTTTGTCATAAGCAAAATGACACCACAGTAGTGCTTTCAAAGAGATAATTAAACAGAAAAAATAAAAGAGAAAAAAAAAGACTTCCTCCGGAGAACCCAAAGCAAAATGTAAAGAGGAGGAAGAGGGGATTCGAAGGAAAGCGGAAGTGATGGGGATTAAAATAATAAATAAATAAATAAAGATGAAAACACTCGTTTACACTACAGCAGAGCGTAAATGCGAGTTATGATGAAATTCAAAGGCTATAAGGTCGTGTTTATGCCATGGAAAGGCATAAACATATGCTTGCAACAAAACTTGAGAAGCGTATGTTTACGTTACAACCGAACGTAAACTTTCGCTGGGAAAATTGCTAAAGGGAAAGAGAAAGGAAAATCAAACTAAAACCATTAAAAGGGGCAAAGAAAATAGCAGAAATATTACGATCATGATAAAACGCAACAGAATTGACGATGAATCACAAGGAATTTACAAGATAAACTGAAATTCAAAGACCGTGAAGTGAAATAGAGATGAAGAATGAGATGGATAAGCAAATAGCAGAGGAAATCTTACATGAACCGGATCACCTTGAGGGGAATCTCTTTCTTGCGCCTCCTTACTTGATGAATTACTTTCCGTAGCCGTCGTTAATTTAGAGGAAGAGGACTCAATTTTTATCTACTGCTACAGGGTGAGGTCGATTCTCCTGGAGAGGCAGAAGCTGGATCGGGAGAAAGAAACCGGGTGGACGGGTGGAACACGATCCGGTGGAGAGGCGATCTCTCAGAGAGAAGAGTCGACTTCCTTCCATCAATGGGGAAGGAGATGGATTGAGAAAAGCGTGAAAGAGAAGAGGAACATGGTCAGGTGAATAACAGATGCAAACGAAGAATAGGGGTGCTGGGGTGAAGACGGATGGATCGCTTCCCCTGTGTGCCCCTCTTTTTAAAGAGGGAGAAGAAGGATCAGAAAGGGGTGGATGCCATTGGGGATCGACGGACGAGGGGGGAAAGAAGCAGACGGTTGGAGATGGAGGGTTTGAGATAGCTCCAAGGGGAGAGAGAGAGAGCAGGAGGAGAAGCCGTTTGGGAAAGAGGAGGTGGAGGACGATGAGGCTGAGGAAGGGTGATCCAATGGTGGAGATGAAGAGGAGCCGATCGTAGGGGTGGAAGGCGATGGAGGCTTCTAGAGGGAGAGAGTGTCGGAGAAGGGAGAGCGAGGGAGAGAGAGAGAGAAATTATGATTGGGGGAGAAGCCGATGCAGAATTTCTCAATTTTTTCAAAAAGAGGGTTCTTCAAAAAAAAGGATTTTCATAAATGTGGCTCTCACTACAAACGGTTTTCAAAGACTTTTAAACCAAGATTTTTCACATTTTCTCCAACATATATATATATATATATATATATATATATATATATATATATATATGTGTGTGTGTGTGTGTGTGTGTGTGTATATATTGGTGTTTTCTTCATATTTTCTACTTTTTTTTTGTTATTTTGAAATAAAATCCTAAAATCTAGGCAAAATGAGAGATTTAAAAGTAATTTCTGTATTTTTGAGAAATATTTATAAGAAGAGGAGTTTTTTGATAAATCGGGTTCAAATTTTAAAAATTTCTTCAGAAAATGGGTTTGGATCCAAGTTTTGAGAAAATATTCGAGTTTTTAGCCTCGAATCGAGAAATATAGAGCAGTGGATCCAAATCGACACTGAATGGACTGTCTGAGCCTTTTAGAAATTAATTTTGGTATTTTTGTAATTTTGATTTAAAATTTGGATAATCAGAGCTCATATTGAGTCAGATATATAAAATGGAGTTTATTCTAGAAAATCTAAAAAATAACTGAAATTTAGATTGAAATAGACTTCATTTTCTCAGAAAATGGGGCAAGGGACAAAAAAGGAGAATATTCACAAAATTTTGAAAAATTTGGGGTGTTTACAAGGACTGCCATCATTTCGTAAGGAAGTGCGTCAAATGCCAAATACACGCACCTTCTATTCATGCACCAGCCGTATACTTGCAGTCTGTGGTTTCTCCTTGGCATTTCTCAATGTGGGCCTTCGATGTGGTGGGCTCAATTACTCCTTCGACCTCTAATGGCCACAGATATTTTCTCACAGCTATAGAGTACTTCACCAAATGGGTTGAGGTTGTAACTCTGCAAACAATGAAAGGCCGACATGTGGTTTTTTTATTCATAAGAACCTTCTTTGTCGTTTCGGTGTACCACATGATATTGTGTCAGATAATGGTAGCCACTTTAAGAATGAGCGGATGAAGACCTTTTGTTCAAGGTTTAGGATTCATCATCACTTCTCGACTCCGTATTATTCTCAAGGGAATGGCCAGACAGAGGCCACCAACAAGATTTTGATCCACATTTTAGAAAGAACTATGGAAACGGGCCGTGATTGACACGAGAAGATGTGCAATGCACTTTGGGCGTACCGAACCACCATTCAGACCTCCACCAATGCCACTCCTTCAGAACTTGTTTATGGGACCGAGGAAGTACTACCTCTCCACGTTCAGAAGCTCACATTCAAATTTGCATCGCTCATTGAACTCCCTCTTGATCAGTATCAGCAGCAAAGGTTGGTACAACTTGATCTTTTGGATGAAAAGAGATTCAAGGCAACAAAGCATGCTCAAGCTTATCGTCAGAGGATAGCTCAGCACTATGCCAAGTCCGTCATTGAGAGAAAATTCTGAGTTAACGATTTGGTACTCAGATCAACAACTCATCTCAAGCATTGACCATGAAGCAAGTGGTCACCCAATTGGGAAGGTCTTTATGTGGTTAAAGAAGCATTGCCTCGCAATTCGTATCGTTTGGTCAACGCAGATGGTGTAGAACTGCCAGATTCAATCAATGCTCTGCACTTGAAGAGATTTTATACTTAAAATGTTCATTCTAGCTTTTTGTACTTTTCAAAAAGCCTTTTTTAATAAAATAATGATCTTCTATCAATTCTCACATTCTTCTCCATAATACTGGGGCATTTTTATTTTATATATATATATATGTCTTCCCTTCATCATATGCAGGCAGGATCAGACAAACTCTTTTTCCTTAAAATCTTATTAATTTTTAGTTAATCTTGTTATCTTTATTAGTTTTATCCATTTTATTCATTTTTTAATTTGATCGAATTTTCATCAATTTACTATCAATTTTATCAGTTTTTATCAAATTTTATCAATTTTAAAAATTTTATCAATTTTATTCTTATTACCCTTTCAGGTTAAGGGATAAACCTGATGCCTCTTTTCAATGAGGTACTCATTTATTCTTTCCCCCTTTTAGGTTAAGGGATAAACTTGAACCTCATCCCCTGAGGTATTTCCCTTTCAGGTTGAGGGATCAACCTAAACCTCGTCCTGTGAGTCCTTTTTCTTTCAGGATGGGGGATAATCCTGAAGTCTTTTATCATCAATTTTTCCTCAAATTTGTACCAAATTTTCACCAATCTTTTTTAATTTTTATTCTATTGATTCTTTATTTCTTTATCGATTTTATCAATTCTTTTAAATTTTATCAATTTTGTTAAATTTTGTCAATTTTTATTCTATTCTTCTTCAGGATAAGGAATAATCCTGGAAACCATCATAAATAAATTCAAATCTTAGGTCATCTTGGGTCAAGGATCTTGAATAAATCTCTCATCTTCCTCATAATTGTCGGAGTCTATTCATGCCTTCTTTTGTTCAATCCTTCCAAAATACGACTTTCGGGTTAGAATTATTTCCTTCCCATCTGGGTTCCAACTCAGGTTTTTATTTTTTGTTTTTTATTTTATTTTCTTTATTTTAAGATTCGTGTTTTGACTCGGGTCTCATTTTTATATTCTATTTTCGAAGTTTCGATTTCCGACTCGGGCTTTGTGATCATTACAAAATTTTTCCTCTCGTATCCTTCTCTTTTCTTTTCTAGCCTCTATTTCCCTTTTTGAAGGGAAAAATAAAAGATAGAAAAGAAGAGAGAGGAAATCTTTTGCAAAGGTCTCACTTGACCTTAATTTTGAAAATATTTTGAAATTACTTGCCTCCATTTTAAAAATTTACGGGAAAATAGAGAAACGGGATTCGCTCATCGGTACGAGGTTCGACCGTTCCTGTCACCTTTACCAGAGGTAATCAAACAAAGGATCAAATTTATGTCTTTTTTCTTTGTTATAATATTATCTAAGAATTTATTCTAAGTCTAAAATGCACAAAGAATCATGCTTGTGTAATGCAAATGCAGAGATATATGCTTTTGAGAAAATAGTTTTAGAAATTTAGGATTTTCCAAGTGCTTCTGAAATAAATCTGATAATGGAGTAAATAAATGATTCAAAGGTTTGAAATTGATTTGCAAAAGTTAGATTTTGAATCTAACTTGAAAGTGCACTAGGATCGAGGCAACGAGCACTAGAGGGGGGGTGAATAGTGATTTTAAAAATTGTCTGCAGAATATTGAACGATTTTGTAATTTGAAAAGCAAACACACAAACAACACAAGATTTTATCCTGGTTCGGTCTATCCCGACCTACATCCAGTCCCCAAGCAAAACCAGCTTGAGATTTCCACTATCAACCTTGTTAACTACAAGATCACACAGACCAAAATCGGTCCCACTTTCAGTAACAACCCTACTGAAAGCAAACAACTCCTTTACACCAAGGAGTTCTTCTTTTTACAGAAAATAAGTAACAACTTACAATACAACCTATGAACCTTTCTTTTGAATGTGAATGAGATGCAATTGGCTTTTGAGGTTGTTGAAATACTCTACTCACGAATTCACTATCTCCCAAAGTGATTTGAGTGAAAAACTGAAGTGAAAATATCAAGTGAGTGAGAAAACAAATACTTGAATGAATAGGAGTGAAAAGAAAGAAGTAAATGATTCAAATCGATTGAATTCTTGTTTTTTTTAGTGTAAAATGCACTCATATTTATAGTTAAAAGATTCCATACGTTGAGAGTATGAAAGGGTGTCAAAACAGTCCATTTTGAACGATCAAAACGTTTGAAAAATGAAAAGACACGCCTTTTTGAAGTTTCAGGAAAACGGCAAAATTAGTCGACTGAAACATCAGTTAGTCGACTAATAGTTAGTTATTAGTAGACTGACAGTTATTGTCGGTCGACTGATCTGTTAATCGAGCCGTTTGAAAATCTGAACTTTTGAAACTTAGTCGACTAGAGAAAAATTAGTCGACTGATAATATCAGTAGACTGAAAAACCTTTCAGTCGACTGCTACTAAAATCTTCTGAAAAACAAACATTCTGTTTGGTTGACTGATAAAACCATTAGTCGACTGCTGCTAATTTTCCAGAAAATAGACATTCTGTCCAGTCGACTGATAAAACCTTTGGTCGACTAATTTGACAAAAATGACTTTTTAGAAAATATGGCGCGAAAGGATTAGTCGATTGGTAAGTCTATTGGTCGACTAATAAACACGAAAATTTAAGAAAAGAGTTTTCTAAAAAGATTTTCAAGAGGGTTCTTTTTAGAAAAGTTTTTCTAAAGACTTTTAAGGTGAAATACAACCTAAATATGCACTCTAAGTAAGGCTCTTACAAGAATCTAAGACTTTTAATGAATTAAACATTTGCACACTAGTCTTCAAAGATTCTTCATCGAATTCTTCAATTTCTTCATAGCCTTAGCTGAAATGCAGTTGATTCCACTTGCTCATCATCAAAACCTTGTACTTGAAGTATCGTGTATGGCTTCATTGTCGTAACAATCTCCCCCTTTTTGATGATGACAAACTTAATCAAAGATGAAGCATTTAGATGCATAGATGGAGATTTTACTCCCCCTATCAATATGCTGCAAAACATTAAAAGTTAGCATATTTAAAGCACATATATCACATATTAATTGATTTGCATTTCCATTCATCATTACTTCATGCATTTACAAATGCATTCATTCAAAGCTTACTTTTTCTCTTAATTTCGCATTTGTCTTGCAAGATCTCCTGCAATTTCAATGTAATGCTATCTTTTATCCTGCAATTTCAATGTAATGCTATCTTTTATCTTTTATCTTTTTCTCCCCCTTTGTCATAATAAAAAAGAATAAGGGCAGAAATAGCATAAGCAAAATAGAGATATAAGTTTAAAATATTACAACCCATAAAGTATGAAAGTTTAAACAACAAAGATCAAAAAAGTGAGTTGAGCAAATCCTTGATTGAAGTAATCTTTTTCTGAATCGAAGATAGTTGTTCAGTCACATCTTCACGAAAAGTGTGTTGATGCAGCTCCAAAGCTTCCAGTCTCTGCATAACTTCATCATTGTCTTGACTTGTAGAAAATTTCTTTCTTTTTGCATGAGATGAAGGTGTCGCAGAAGGTGAAGGTTCAGAAATTGATGGTTCAGTAGGATCAGATGGTTCAGTTTGATCAACATTTAAAGGAGGCAGATATTTAATTTTCATTCTTTTAAAAATTGTTTGATCAAAGAACTCTTTTTGCACAATATATTTTTTATTTATTAAGGAAACTTTGAAATGTCTAAAAATACGAGTTAGAAGACATCCATAAGGAAGAAATGGTTTTTGTTTCCACAAATTTGTAAAATACACATTGGCCCAGTTGACAGAAATATTTCCAAATAAAACATAAAGAGTCGTAGATAGATCTATGGAATAATAATCAAAAGAACCAGTTTTAGGAAGAACATTGTGGGCAAGGATTCGTCCAGCAATGCGTGCACGAGTTTGAAGATTAGTATTTTTGAAAGGAGGGTAGTGAGGTGCACCTGGAAGAAGAATTTGTTCAAAAACTCTTTCATCATTTAATTCAATAGTGTTGAAAAGAGTGTCTGAAGATGGAATTTCAAGAATTTCTCCAAGTAGTTTCGAATCAAACTCGATTTCAACATCACGAACAAGAGAGGACAAAACTTCAGTTTCATGATTAATTTGTAAATTCATGTAAAACAAGTGAATAAGAAAATGATAGTGAAGGGTATCAGCACAAGCATCAAAAAGATGTGAAATTCCAGGAAATAATTCTCTTATTTTGTAACGAGAAAACAAATGAAATAGAACATTTCGGCCTGGTAAAATAGGTAGTGCAAAAATTGATCCAAAAGTATCATATAAAAGAGGATTTCAGAGTAATCTGAGTGAAAATCCATGTCTTGAAGAAGGTGTAGGAGGAGGAGAACCTAAACCTTTTGCAGATGCAGACTTCGTACGAGGCATGATTAAAAATAGAGTTACCAAAAATGTCGGCTTCCAAACGATTTCCGACAGAAGGAGAATGTTGTCCGGCGTTGTGAAACAGAAACATAGGAGGACACGATGGCTGACGGTGAGTGTGAAGTCGGCCACAAGGGGATTCCAGTAATGGCGGAAAATACACTGTCACGGCAAGAGGGTTCCGGCGTGTTTTGAAGATGCGCCAATTACTGTAAGAGGATTTTGGCGTTTCAAGATCACGGCCAGAAGATTCCGTCGGCTCCCTGTCACGGCAAGAAAATCCCGGCGAAGATGGGATCGAACGACACTCTGAGGATTTTTCGGAAGAGAGAGGCAAAAGAGAAAGAGGGTTTTCGTTTTAAGGGTTTCGGTTTTAAGAAAAATGAAAAGGTACGAAATTGAAGTGAAACGATGCCTATTTAAAAAAAGATGGGTAAAAAAAAAAATCCAAGGGGTATCGGGTCCCTTCATTTAAAATTTAAAAAAAAAAATAGTCGACTAAAACTTTATCGGTCGACTAAGAATGTGCGACTCATTCTAAAAACATCAGTCGACTAGAAATATATCGGTCGACTAATATGGTGCGATTCATTCTAAAATTTTAAAACATCAGTCGACTAAAACTTTATCGGTCGACTAATATAGTGCGATTTTGAGATTTTGTTCAAAAATCAACATTTTTACAAATCCAAAAACGAGCAAATACCTAGTTCTCTCCTAAGTCTCATAAAATCTTCATTTTTAAGAGGTTTAGTGAAGATATCGGCATGTTGTTCTTTAGTGGAAATAAAATTTAATGAAATATCTCCTTTTAAAACATGATCTCTTAAAAAATGATGTCTAACTTCAATATGCTTAGTTCTTGAGTGCTCAACAGGTTTTTTTGAAAGATTTATAGATAGTTGTTGTAGAGAAATTCAAACCAAAATCTTTTAAGGTATGTTTCATCCATAGTACTTGTGAACATGCTAAACTAGCCGCTATATATTCTGCTTCAGTTGTTGAGAGTGACATTGAATTTTGCTTTTTACTAAACCAAGAGACTAAAGAATTTCTTAAGAAATGACAAGTTCCACTAGTACTCTTGCGATCAGATTTACTTCCTGCAAAATCTGCATCACTATATGAAACTAAATCAAAGGAAGATGATTTTGGGTAAAACAAACCGAAATCTGAAGTATCTTTCAAATAACGAAGAATTTATTTTACTGCAGTTAAATGAGATTCCTTTGGATTAGCTTGAAATCTTGCACACATACAAACACTAAACATAATATCAGGTCGACTAGCAGTTAAGTATAATAGAGATCCGATCATACCTCTGTAGAGCTTAGTATCTACACTTTTACAATTTTCATCTTTATCAAGAGAAGTAGTTGTACTCATAGGATTCCTTCTTAATTTCGATGAGTCCATCTCAAATCTCTTGAGAAGTTCTTTTGTTGAAAATATGATAAGTTTTACTTCTAGAAGAATATCCAAGAAATATTGATTCATCTGATTTTGAATCAAACTTATCAAGATTATCTTTGGTATTTAACAAGAAACATTTACTACCAAATTTTTTGAAATATGAGATCTTTGGTATACGATCATAATACAATTCAAAACATGTTTTATGTAAAATTGGTCGAATAAGAACACAGTTCAAAACATAACATGTTGTATTTATTGCTTCAGCCCAAAAGTATTTCGGTAAATTTTTATCTTGAAGCATGGTTCTAGCACATTCTTGCAAAGTTCTATTCTTTCTTTCAACAACTCCATTTTGTGGAGCCGCTCTAGGAAAAGCAAAGTTGTGAGATATACCATGTAAATCACAAAACTTTAGAAAAGATTCATTTTCAAATTCACGACCATGATCACTACGAATTTTAATTATAGATGTAGATTTTTCATTTGTAATTCTTCTACAAAGTTTAGAAAATTCCGAAAAAGCATCATTTTTGTTTTTTAGAAAAATTACCCATATAAACCGAGAATAATCATCTACTATAACAAAAGCATACTTGCTACCATTCAAACTTTGAATTCTAGATGGTCCAAATAGATCTAAATGTAAAAATTCAAGAGGACATTTTGTTGAAACAATATCTTTTGCTTTAAAAGAACTCTTGATTTGTTTACCTCTTTGGCAAGCATCACATAAGTGATCTTTCTTATATGGTATTCTAGGTAGGCCTCTTACAAGATCATTCTTGGATAACTTTGAAATAATTTTAAAGTTAACATGTCCAAGTCTCTTGTGCCATAACCATTGAATTTCATTTGAAACAATAAGACATTTTTCATTAAAAGTGGGTAATTCATCTAGATATAGTTCATACACATTATTCCTTCTTTTACCTTTAAAAATGATCTTTTTAGATTGAAAATCAGAAATTAAGCATGAATCATTTTCAAAAGAAACATGAAAACCTTTATCACATAATTGACTAATAGATATTAAATTATGCATTAAACCATCTACTAAAAGAACATTTTCTATCAAGGGAAATTTTGGATTACCAATATTACCAATACCTATCACTTTTCCCTTGTTATTGTCACCAAAGGTGATGGTTCCTCCATCCTTATTTTGGAGGGTGGAAAATAACTCCGGCCTTCCAGTCATATATTTGGAACAACCGCTGTCCAATATCCATTTGCTCCTTATGTTGTGTACCTATAACAAAATTAGAAAACAGAGCATTTGACCCCTTTCTATTTTTGGGTCCATGAGAGTTAGTCTTAGGAACCCATATCCATTTGGATTTTGGTTTCCTTTGATAATAAATATTCTTTCTATAAAAGAATTTATCATGTCTAGAATAATCATGTCTAAGCATATAAGCATTATAATTTCCATGATTAGATGCATTTCTATTAGAACTAGAAAGTTTAGTTCTATGAACAAATAGTTGACAATAATGTCTTTGATTTTTCACCACATAGTTTGGTCTATTTTGAGTATCAAAGAAGATATATCCCAATCCGGTTTTATTAACCGAGCATCTTTGAGAACCAAGAAGTTTTTCTAGATTCTCTTGACAATTTGTGAATTTGATCACTATGGAAAGAAGATCATTTGATTTTTCTTTTAGACTAGATATTTCTTTTTGTAAGAGATTGGTTCAAACTCCAATTTCTTTTATCTCAAATGCTTGGCAAGAGTTTTCCTTCTTGAGATCTTCTATCTCTTGAAGTAACACTTTATTTTGAGAGTCAAGAGTTAAATTTTCAGTTTTTAACTCTTAATTTTTCGAACTTAGACTATTAAATCTAGCATATAAATCATTAAATGCTTCAAATAATTCATCATAGTCAAATTGACTTACCGAATCTTCTTGTGCTATAAAACACATGTTGGCGACTTCTTCATTTGATTCTTCATCGGAAGAGGAGTCACTATCATCCCAACATGCTTGAAATGCCTTTTTCTTCTTGAATTGGTCCTTGGGCTTGATTTTGAGAAGAGGACAATCTTTCTTGATATGTCCTGCCTTTTTGCAGTTAAAGCACTTGACTTTATTGGGATTGGAAGAATCTGCTTTCTTTACCTTTCTTTGAAATCTTCCATTTTTGGTGAATCTTCTGAATTGCCTTGTGATGAGGGCAACATCTTCATCTTCATCTTCTTCTGAATTTTCTGAGTCAGAAGTAGCCTTAAAAGCAAGAGATTTCTTCTTGGGCTCTTCTTCTTGTCTGTCTTGAAGTTGGACTTCATATGCCATAAGGTTACCAACCAAATCTTCAAGAGTGAGAGTATTAAGATCATTTGTTTCTTCAATAGCAGTGGTTTTTCTCTCCCATTCAGGAGTTAAACACCTTAGGATCTTTTTGACTAAATCCACTTGTGAATATTCTTTTCCAAGGGATTTCAAAGTGTTAGTTATATCGGTCATTCTAATTACCATGTCCGATATAGATTCATTTTGCTTCATTTTGAACAATTCAAATTTATGAACTAAAGAAGCAATTTTAGATTTCTTTACCTTTGACGTACCTTCGTGTGTCACGAGAAGAGTATGCCAGATTTCATTTGCTGTAGAGCATTGAGAGATGCAATTGAACTCTACCTTGTCAACGCCACAATATAATGCATTCATTGCTGTGATCATCGCAAAAATTTTCCTCTTTGCAATATGTTCTCTCTCTTCCTTCTCTTTTCCTTTCCAACCTCTTATTTTCCTCCTTTTTTGAAGGGAGAAAGATAAAAGACGGAAAGAAAGAGAGAAGAGAAAAAAGAAAGAAGAGAAGAGAAGAGGAACTCTTTTGCGGGTCTCACTTGACCTTAATTTTTGAAAAATATTTGAAATAACTCGCCTCCGTTTTTGAAATATTTGCGGGAAAATTTGGGAGACGGGATCCGCTCGTCGGTACGAGGTTCGACCGTTCCTGGCGCCTTTACCAGGGGTAGTCGAACCAAGGGTCGAATTTTATGCCTTTTGCTTTGCAAAGATTTTATCTAAGTATTTATCCTAAACCTAAATGCACAATGAATCATGCTTGTGCAAATGAAAAGATGTATGATCTTTTTGAAAATGTTTTGAAGAATTCCCAAGTGAATCTGATAGAGTGAAGAAATGTTTTCCCAACTTAGAACTTAAGATTTAAAGTTCTAAATTTTTAGAATAATCAAGAGCTTGGGAAAATAAATCTGGAATTTGGAAATTGATCTTGAAGTCTTGAAATAAAAGCGAATGAAAGAAATTTTCAAAAGTCATAAATGGACTTTAAATTTAGAAGTTTGAACTTTGGATGAATATTTGGAATGGAATTGAATTCCAATTTTTGAATAGGAAATCTAAAGGAATTGAGAGATGGGATTTTGCAAAAGTTGGAATAAGATGAAATCTGAATCCAAGTTCTGGATTCTAAATAGAGTTTGAGTTTTGAATTTAGGATCTGAAATGATAACTTGATCAGGAATGAAATGAAATTGACTTTTGGAATTTAAAGTGGAGTTTTGGATTTGGAATTTTGAATCGAATCCGATTCAAGATTTGGAATCCAAAATGGAATTGGGATCTGAAGTTGGAGATCCAAAGTAAAGTTGGATCTTTGGATCCTAGATGGAATTGGATCTGAAGCTTTGAATGGAATTGGATCCGAGATTTGGAATCCAATTTGGATCTGAATCTGAGATCCAAAGTAGATTGGGTTCTGGATCCTAGAATGAAATTGGATCTAAAGCTTTGAATGGAATTGGATCCGAGATTTGGAATCCAATTTGGATCTGAATCTGAGATCCAAAGTAGATTGGATTCCGGATCCTAGAATGAAATTGGATCTGAAGTCTGAGATCCAAGGTAGAATTGGGTTCTGGACCCTAAAGAAATGGATTTTGGATCTGAAGCTGAGATCCAAAGTAGAGTTGGATTCTGGTTCCTAAGAATTGGAATTTGGATCTGAATCTGAAGTCAATGGTAGAATGGGATCTGCATCCTAAATGGATTTTGGATCTGTAATTGGAGATCCAAAGTGGAATGGAATTTTATATTTGGAAATCTGGATCCAAGTTGAGACTAGGATTTGATTTTGGATTTGATTTTGAATATGAATTTCAAAGTCAAATTGGACTTTGAATTCGAAGTTTGAATTTGGAATTTAAAAGATGAATCAAGAATTTCTAAGTTTGAATTGAATTTGGAAAAATGAATTTTAGAAATTGAATCTTGAATATACAAATAAATTTCAAAGTTAAATTGGACTTTGAATTGGAGATAGAATTTGGAATTTGAAATACAAGATGATTCTGAAGTTTCAAAGTCAAATGGGACCTTGAAATTGAATTTTTGAATCCTTTTGAGAAATAGAGTTGAATTTGAATAGGTTTTGATCTGAGAAATGAAGGAAAAGAACCACTTGGGTTTATGAAAAATGGTTTGGAAAATATGATGCAATTCTATCCTATATGATGAATGAATTTGAATAAGTTTGAAATTGGACTTTGAAAAGCTATTTCATTCTTTAAATGAATTAAAATAAGATTGAAAATATAATACATCCTTGACTATGGTCATTGAATGTATTATATGACAATCTATATTTAAATTCAAAAGAAGAATAAAATACATTTTAGTGCTTTTATAGAATTTAAGATGAAATTAACTCTCAATATACCCTGACTATGGCCATTGGTATATGTTTTGAGTTAATCCTAAGTTAAATTCTGATAAAAGAAAATATTTTGGGAAAATATGATGGATTTTGAAAGTGGATCCAGTGTGGATCCAATGTTATTTCGTAAAAGATAAGAATTCTAAGTTTTGTTCACACCCCGACTATGGCCGTTGATGTAAATCGTCAACTTAGAATTAATTTACCTCTTACGAAATGGTGCACGTGCCATTCGTGTTTCACCATTGTGAGAATTTGAGAAATAAAGGAAAAATGCATGAGAACAAGCAATTTATAATGTTTACAATGCTCATCCATTCTACCTAAAGCAGGAAAATAAAAATTTTCATTCAAATCTAGCTATTACAACATATAAAATCAGTTTTACAACCCCAAGTAATGATATCTTTCACATATTTCCTGCAAAAAAATAGTTTAGCAAAGATGGCAGATGTCTATAAGAATTTGCCAAATCTTACATTGAACCTAGAATATAACTAATGAAATGCTTGTGTATATGTTCTCTATTAATGAAAAATGCAATACTTTATTTAAAATATGCATTTAGGGTGATGTGGAAAACTGGTGAACTTCAAGGTATACATGTAACCTCCTAATGAAAGATAAATGTGGAAAGATATCCTAAGTTAGGGGCTTCGATGACAGCCTGTGGTGATGAGGGTGGATACAACTAAGGGGCTATACTACTTATGAATGGTGCAGTGATTGGGAAAAGGCTGATAGATATGTTGCATATTGGTGGACTGCAAGTGAGTGTGTGAAATGGAATTTGGTACAAGGCGCAGGAAATGGTGTTTAGCAACATGGTGATTGCAATGAGAGGAGGAAGTGGTCAGTGCAACGAGGGGCAACTAAATGATAAGGGGATAGGTTACAGCAATGTTGAACATGGCTGTAAAAAAAAAAAAAAAAATTCTCACAACGATGCTGAGCATTGCTGTAATGAGTAGTGCATTTTACAGCAATGTTGAGCATTGCTGTAAGTGGGAGCATTTACAGCAATGCTGACCATCGCTGTAAATAAAAGAAGATTTTACAGCAATGTCGAGCATTGTTGTAAATGAAGTCAGCGTGAAGCCAGGGATTATAGTGAATGGACAGTGAATTTCGCAGAAAATGCAGCAGATGCTCATTAATATCAGACTTGGTATATAACTAACTCAATAGCCACTGTCATAAGACAATTATAAGGAAATGAAGCATATGATCACAATAAATGTACAGATGAGCTGAAAATACGAGAACTAATATGAGGCAATAAGTATTATGTCAATGCAACAAGATATAACAAATATCATGAGGAAAACACCAATGACATGATGGAATGTACAAATGTTGTGCATAAACTGATAGCATGTGTTCACTGTGCATTGTGTCACTTCTTTTGATGTAATGAAGCATAAGCATACAAAATGAGACCCATACAACATGTGTACATGTAATTAGCATTACCAAAATGCAAAGAATCATTTCATTGCAATCACGTCAGTTCCAACCAAAGGTAACATTCAGAATTCCAATTTTGTTGTGCAAGAGAAAGTGCAGTGAATGACTCTATAGGTTGCGGTGAAGTGGAGATGGTGAACAATGGTGAAAGTGGATACAACAATGATGGAACATATGCTGAGATATGTGGAATTGTGGGTGTTATAATGTGGTGCGCACTGGTGGTGAGATGATATAAAGGAGCTGGGGTGCAATTACCAATGTAATGGCAGGTAAAAAATTTAGGTGTCGTGAACTACAACAGTCATTGGGCTGCTGCTCACATGCGCATACAGGGGGTTATAGAAAATCATGGTGTTGGATATTAATTTACAGAGGCTAACGTCAATGGTGTAAGATGAACAGAGTAAATTCTTGAAAAATGTTTACAGGAAAAGAAAAAAAAATGATAGGCTCAGACGAAAATAAAAGAAAAAATGTGTTACCAAATGTGAATCGACACTGCTGTAGGTACATGAGGGGCTTTAGTAAAACATATAATCTTCACTTGTTTGTAGTTCTGGAAACTGCCTTTATGAACCGTGGATGTTTATAACAAAAGACAATGTACACCATGTCAACAAGGCTAAAACAAAAAAAAAAAAAAAAGATACAGAGGAGGAAGCAAGGGAGGATATCAACATTGTCATATTTACCTATACCTGAGATGTAACAGGAGAGGAGCAAGGGGAAGTGCACAGTAATACCTATACCTTATCCCTTGTGTGGTTCCTTTCAGCAGCTTGTAATTATTCCAGAGTTTTTGCATCAGAATTGCTCTGAAAACGACGTTGATGATTTTCCTCATTTGTTCTATTATGACAACAACAAATTCCACCCATTTGTGCAGTTGTAGCATGGCAATTTTCTTTTAATTGTCTTCATCGAATTCTTGTCAATAATGATTTTTCTGAAACTGCCACTAGTTTAGCAACAATCATATATATATATCGGAAATGACACAGATCTCTCTTCATTACAACAGATAGCCAATTGTATTTGCTGGGAAGAATAATGTTTAAGCAAAAACCCCACGATAAGCTTCTCCCCTCATGACCAGCTTTTCTTACTGCCTCGAACCTTAGATGTTTCTATACCAATCGTCATATACAAAGGATGTTACTTCAACCATTAAAATCAGAGATGCAGATAGAGCATATTCCTTAATACATACCTCAGGCGTTCAATCTGACAAGGTGGACATTCTTGTCCCCACAGGAAAAACCTTAAGGAATTAAGGGTTTTAAGCAGATGGGTATAATGTGAGGCATGACGCTGATGTTGAGAGAAAACAGAAGAATGCACAGCGATGCGTGAATGAACAAGTAAATTAAGGAACGAAATGTGACAGATAAACCAAAGGGTAAAGGGAATCAGCAACATAAATCGAATCAATAATGGACGCCACTTAAGCAATATACACATAATAAACGATAAAGAGAGTGAAAACAATGAAACGATAAACGAAGATGATACAAACAAATTGCTGAAAAAGAAAGAATATACTAAATCTAACATGCGTGAATCATAAATTGCGGTTATAATCATAGAAAATAAAGCTTCAAACAGATTAAAATTTTGAAATTATCGGTTAGAGATAAGATGCAGGAGATGTAAATCGAGAAATGCAATACAATTACCACATAAATTAACAATACCTTTGAAATAAAGCGTAACAACTTCAATCGCTATGCTATAAATGTTGGGTACTGCTACAGGGGAACATCAAATTTCACAGTAAACTAAAGTAATTTCATAACAAATCGTAAAGAAAAGAAGAAAAAGAAAGAAAAAAAATTGTAGGAATAAACATTCCGATGATTTTGCAATGAGTAGGTCGACCCTGCTACATGCAGATCGACACTATACAGATGCTTGCCCCTTTAAAAAAAAAATGAAGAATATAAACCATAGAATTCGTGAAAGAGAATATAAAGAGAAAAAAAAAATGTAAAGGGAGAACAGAAATACTTACCGTGGTGGAACTTCTGCTACAGGGAGATCTGGCTTCTTCACTCAGCTGGGGAGGAAAAGACCAGAGGGAGAAGGATATGGAAATTAGAAGAAGGGAATGGAGATCGAAAAAAAAAAGGGAATGGTCTTTTGTTCACCAGGAGTGCACGATGGAGCTTTTACAATGGGATCGACCTCCTTTGGTTGATGGGGAACAGAAATCGGAGGAGAAGAGAAAGAGAAAGGAAAGGGAAGAAAGAAATCCGATTATAGCAGGATGGAGGGGTAGAAGACGACCGCTGCGTCCTGCGAGCTTCTGCTGAAGTCTTGAGGTTATAGATAGCCTCTTGTTTTAGCCGACAAGAACAGGAAAATGGGGAGATTAGAGGAAAAGACTGAAGAGTAGAAGGGTAATGGTGGGGTGAAGCGCGGTGGGTGTGAAGGAGGCGTTGTGTGCTCCTTTAAAGAGGGAGAAAGAGGTGATTTGAGAAGGGGAGACAGTTGAAGATGAAGGGCGATCATCAATCGAAGGGCGATCGATCGATCGATCGATTGGAGAAGCTCCGGATCAAGCGAACGAGAGAGAGGTAGAGGGAGAGAGAGGCGCCGTCTCCCTCTTCCGATTTTTACGAAGGGTTCCCAAAACCCTAAAAAAAAAGAATTTGCAAAAGGGGCCCTCTCATTTTCGAGATTTTTCATAAAGAGGGATCTTTAACAATTTTCGATTTTTCAAAAGGGGGCTTTTTAAAAGTTCACTTTTTTGTATCTTCTTCTTTGATTTCCTTGTTCTTTTCTTGAGTTTTTCTATATATATATATATATATATATATATATATATATATATATATATATATATATATATATATATATATATATATATATTTGCATTTTCTTTTGGTTTTTCTATTTTTTTGGCGTTTTTAGAATAAAATCCTAAAGTTTTACGAGAAACCAAAGATTAAACTATTTTTTTTGTGTTTTTTGTAAAATATTTACAAAAGAGAATTTTCTGAGAATTTAAAAACGTATTTTGAGAAAATTTCTTCAGAAATGGGTTTTGATCCGGATTTTGAGGAAATATGGATTTAAAATATTGGATTCGGATCCAGAGTTGATTTTGAAGAAATGACTTGATTTTCTCAGAAAACGGGGTTAGGGGCAAAAGGGTCATTTTCATAAAACTTTGAAAAATTTGGGGTGTTCACAATTGCCTTGGCATTAAGTGAAGCAGTCTTTTTTTCTTCATCGGTCCATCGGCTGAAATCAGTTGATGGAGTTTCTTACTTTTCTGAAACAACTCTTCAAATATCTAGATCCATGGATTGCAAAAATATTGTCATTCTTACTTTCCAGTAACCATAGTTTGTTCCGTCAAAGAGAGGAGGACGAACAAAGGAGCATCCTTCTTTGTGCTGAGATGTTGTAGTTGTCATGCTAGATGATGATCAAATCAAAATAATAGCAAACCTGCTTTGATACCAGATGAAAGGTCACTAGGATCGAGGCGACGAACACTAGAGGGGGGGTGAATAGTGCTTTTAAAATTTGTCTCCGGAATATTGAACGATTTTGTAATTTGAAAAGCAAACACACAAAGAACACAAGATTTTATCCTGGTTCGGTCTATCCCGACCTACATTCAGTCCCCAAGCAAAACCAGCTTGAGATTTTCACTATCAACCTTGTTAACTACAAGATCACACAGACCAAAATCGGTCCCACTTTCAGTAACAACCCTACTGAAAGTAAACAACTCCTTTACACCAAGGAGTCCTTCTTTTTACAGAAAATAAGTAACAACTTACAATACAACCTATGAGCCTTTCTTTTGAATGTGAATGAGATGCAATTGGCTTTTGAGGTTGTTGAAATACTCTACTCATGAATTCACTATCTCCTAAAGTGATTTGAGTGAAAAACTGAAGTGAAAATATCAAGTGAGTGAGAAAACAAATACTTGAATGAATAGGAGTGAAAAGCAAGAAGTAAATGATTCAAATCGATTGAATTCTTATTTTTTTTAGTGTAAAATGCACTCATATCTATAGTTAAAAGATTCCATACGTTGAGAGTATGAAAGGGTGTCAAAACAGTCCATTTTGAATAATCAAAACGTTTGAAAAATGAAAAGACACACCTTTTGAAGTTTCAGGAAAACGGCAAAATTAGTCGACTGAAACATCAGTTAGTCGACTAATAGTTAGTTATTAGTAGACTGACAGTTATCGTCGGTCGACTGATCTGTTAATCGAGCCATTTGAAAATCTGAACTTTTGAAACTTAGTCGACTAGAGAAAAATTAGTCGACTGATAATATCATCAGTAGACTAAAAAACCTTTCAGTCGACTGCTGCTAAAATCTTCTGAAAAACAAACATTGTGTTCGGTCGACTGATAAAACCATTAGTCGACTGCTGCTAATTTTCCAGAAAACAGACATTCTGTCCAGTCGACTGATAAAACCTTTGGTCAACTAATTTGACAAAAATGACTTTTTAGAAAATATGGCGCGAAAGGATTAGTCGACTGGTAAGTCTATTGGTCGACTAATAAACACAAAAATTTAAGAAAAGAGTTTTCTAAAAAGATTTTCAAGAGAGTTCTTTTTAGAAAAGTTTTTCTAAAGACTTTTAAGGTGAAATGCAACTTAAGTATGCACTCTAAGTAAGTCGCTTACAAGAATCTAAGATTTTTAATGAATTAAACATTTGCACACTAGTCTTCAAAGATTCTTCATCGAATTCTTCAATTTCTTCATAGCCTTAGCTAAAATGCAGTTGATTCCACTAGCTCATCATCAAAACCTTGTACTTGAAGTATCATGTATGGCTTCATTGTCGTAACATAACTTAGAATTGGAAATAGATCTGGAAGAAGAGACTGAAAATTCCAAGTCTTGGAATAATCAAAACTTGGAAAATGGACTTTGATTTGAAGAAATAAGGAGAAAAGGAGATTTTGAAACTGAGATCGACCTTTTGAAGTGAAAATGATTTTTCAAAGTTTTAGAATGAACTTTGAATTTTGAGTTTGAATCTAGAATTCAATTTTGAGATGGAATCTTAAAAGGGAATTGAGTTTCGGATTTTAAAATCCGAAATTAGAATGGATCTTGGATTTAGGTGGAGTTTGAAAACAGAATTAGATTTTGAAATCTGAACTCCAGGATGGATTTGAATCCGAAATCTGGAATCCTAAATGAATTGGATCCGAAGTCTGGAATCCAAGATAGAGTTGAATCCAAAATCTGGAATCCTAGATGGAATTTGGATCCAAAGTTTGGAATCCAAGATGGCGTTTGAATCTGAAATCTGGAATCCTAAATGGAATTTGATCCAAAGTCTGGGATCCAAGATGGAGTTGAATCCGAAATCTGGAATCCTAAATGGAATTGGATCTGAAGTTTGGAATCCTAAATGAAATTGGATCCAAAGTTCAAGATCCAAGATGGAATTGGATTTGGAAATCTGAATCTAAGATGCAATTGGATTTTGAAAATCCAAATGGGATTTTTGAGGATGGATATGGATTTTGGAAATCCAGATTTGAATTTAAAAGTGGGTTTTAAACTTAGAGAAAACTGAATTTTGAGATCCAGAATCAATCTCAAAATGCAGCAGATGCTCATTAATATCAGACTTGGTATATAACTAACTCAATAGCCACTGTCATAAGACAATTATAAGGAAATGAAGCATATGATCACAATAAATGTACAGATGAGCTGAAAATACGAGAACTAATATGAGGCAATAAGTATTATGTCAATGCAACAAGATATAACAAATATCATGAGGAAAACACCAATGACATGATGGAATGTACAAATGTTGTGCATAAACTGATAGCATGTGTTCACTGTGCATTGTGTCACTTCTTTTGATGTAATGAAGCATAAGCATACAAAATGAGACCCATACAACATGTGTACATGTAATTAGCATTACCAAAATGCAAAGAATCATTTCATTGCAATCACGTCAGTTCCAACCAAAGGTAACATTCAGAATTCCAATTTTGTTGTGCAAGAGAAAGTGCAGTGAATGACTCTATAGGTTGCGGTGAAGTGGAGATGGTGAACAATGGTGAAAGTGGATACAACAATGATGGAACATATGCTGAGATATGTGGAATTGTGGGTGTTATAATGTGGTGCGCACTGGTGGTGAGATGATATAAAGGAGCTGGGGTGCAGTTACCAATGTAATGGCAGGTAAAAAATTTAGGTGTCGTGAACTACAACAGTCATTGGGCTGCTGCTCACATGCGCATACAGGGGGTTATAGAAAATCATGGTGTTGGATATTAATTTACAGACGCTAACGTCAATGGTGTAAGATGAACAGAGTAAATTCTTGAAAAATGTTTACAGGAAAAGAAAAAAAAATGATAGGCTCAGACGAAAATAAAAGAAAAAATGTGTTACCAAATGTGAATCGACACTGCTGTAGGTACATGAGGGGCTTTAGTAAAACATATAATCTTCACTTGTTTGTAGTTCTGGAAACTGCCTTTATGAACCGTGGATGTTTATAACAAAAGACAATGTACACCATGTCAACAAGGCTAAAAAAAAAAAAAAAAAAAAAGATACAGAGGAGGAAGCAAGGGAGGATATCAACATTGTCATATTTACCTATACCTGAGATGTAACAGGAGAGGAGCAAGGGGAAGTGCACAGTAATACCTATACCTTATCCCTTGTGTGGTTCCTTTCAGCAGCTTGTAATTATTCCAGAGTTTTTGCATCAGAATTGCTCTGAAAACGACGTTGATGATTTTCCTCATTTGTTCTATTATGACAACAACAAATTCCACCCATTTGTGCAGTTGTAGCATGGCAATTTTCTTTTAATTGTCTTCATCGAATTCTTGTCAATAATGATTTTTCTGAAACTGCCACTAGTTTAGCAACAATCATATATATATATCGGAAATGACACAGATCTCTCTTCATTACAACAGATAGCCAATTGTATTTGCTGGGAAGAATAATGTTTAAGCAAAAACCCCACGATAAGCTTCTCCCCTCATGACCAGCTTTTCTTACTGCCTCGAACCTTAGATGTTTCTATACCAATCGTCATATACAAAGGATGTTACTTCAACCATTAAAATCAGAGATGCAGATAGAGCATATTCCTTAATACATACCTCAGGCGTTCAATCTGACAAGGTGGACATTCTTGTCCCCACAGGAAAAACCTTAAGGAATTAAGGGTTTTAAGCAGATGGGTATAATGTGAGGCATGACGCTGATGTTGAGAGAAAACAGAAGAATGCACAGCGATGCGTGAATGAACAAGTAAATTAAGGAACGAAATGTGACAGATAAACCAAAGGGTAAAGGGAATCAGCAACATAAATCGAATCAATAATGGACGCCACTTAAGCAATATACACATAATAAACGATAAAGAGAGTGAAAACAATGAAACGATAAACGAAGATGATACAAACAAATTGCTGAAAAAGAAAGAATATACTAAATCTAACATGCGTGAATCATAAATTGCGGTTATAATCATAGAAAATAAAGCTTCAAACAGATTAAAATTTTGAAATTATCGGTTAGAGATAAGATGCAGGAGATGTAAATCGAGAAATGCAATACAATTACCACATAAATTAACAATACCTTTGAAATAAAGCGTAACAACTTCAATCGCTATGCTATAAATGTTGGGTACTGCTACAGGGGAACATCAAATTTCACAGTAAACTAAAGTAATTTCATAACAAATCGTAAAGAAAAGAAGAAAAAGAAAGAAAAAAAATTGTAGGAATAAACATTCCGATGATTTTGCAATGAGTAGGTCGACCCTGCTACATGCAGATCGACACTATACAGATGCTTGCCCCTTTAAAAAAAAAAATGAAGAATATAAACCATAGAATTCGTGAAAGAGAATATAAAGAGAAAAAAAAAATGTAAAGGGAGAACAGAAATACTTACCGTGGTGGAACTTCTGCTACAGGGAGATCTGGCTTCTTCACTCAGCTGGGGAGGAAAAGACCAGAGGGAGAAGGATATGGAAATGAGAAGAAGGGAATGGAGATCGAAAAAAAAAAGGGAATGGTCTTTTGTTCACCAGGAGTGCACGATGGAGCTTTTACAGTGGGATCGACCTCCTTTGGTTGATGGGGAACAGAAATCGGAGGAGAAGAGAAAGAGAAAGGAAAGGGAAGAAAGAAATCCGATTATAGCAGGATGGAGGGGTAGAAGACGACCGCTGCGTCCTGCGAGCTTCTGCTGAAGTCTTGAGGTTATAGATAGCCTCTTGTTTTAGCCGACAAGAACAGGAAAATGGGGAGATTAGAGGAAAAGACTGAAGAGTAGAAGGGTAATGGTGGGGTGAAGCGCGGTGGGTGTGAAGGAGGCGTTGTGTGCTCCTTTAAAGAGGGAGAAAGAGGTGATTTGAGAAGGGGAGACAGTTGAAGATGAAGGGCGATCATCAATCGAAGGGCGATCGATCGATCGATCGATTGGAGAAGCTCCGGATCAAGCGAACGAGAGAGAGGTAGAGGGAGAGAGAGGCGCCGTCTCCCTCTTCCGATTTTTACGAAGGGTTCCCAAAA
Organism: Nuphar pumila; assembly: GCF_984573655.1. Lineage (NCBI taxonomy): Eukaryota > Viridiplantae > Streptophyta > Magnoliopsida > Nymphaeales > Nymphaeaceae > Nuphar > Nuphar pumila. Next base: position 100,419,636 of record NC_143252.1, on the reverse strand, counting down.
CCCTAAAAAAAAAGAATTTGCAAAAGGGGCCCTCTCATTTTCGAGATTTTTCATAAAGAGGGATCTTTAACAATTTTCGATTTTTCAAAAGGGGGCTTTTTAAAAGTTCACTTTTTTGTATCTTCTTCTTTGATTTCCTTGTTCTTTTCTTGAGTTTTTCTATATATATATATATATATATATATATATATATATTTGCATTTTCTTTTGGTTTTTCTATTTTTTTGGCGTTTTTAGAATAAAATCCTAAAGTTTTACGAGAAACCAAAGATTAAACTATTTTTTTTGTGTTTTTTGTAAAATATTTACAAAAGAGAATTTTCTGAGAATTTAAAAACGTATTTTGAGAAAATTTCTTCAGAAATGGGTTTTGATCCGGATTTTGAGGAAATATGGATTTAAAATATTGGATTCGGATCCAGAGTTGATTTTGAAGAAATGACTTGATTTTCTCAGAAAACGGGGTTAGGGGCAAAAGGGTCATTTTCATAAAACTTTGAAAAATTTGGGGTGTTCACAATTGCCTTGGCATTAAGTGAAGCAGTCTTTTTTTCTTCATCGGTCCATCGGCTGAAATCAGTTGATGGAGTTTCTTACTTTTCTGAAACAACTCTTCAAATATCTAGATCCATGGATTGCAAAAATATTGTCATTCTTACTTTCCAGTAACCATAGTTTGTTCCGTCAAAGAGAGGAGGACGAACAAAGGAGCATCCTTCTTTGTGCTGAGATGTTGTAGTTGTCATGCTAGATGATGATCAAATCAAAATAATAGCAAACCTGCTTTGATACCAGATGAAAGGTCACTAGGATCGAGGCGACGAACACTAGAGGGGGGGTGAATAGTGCTTTTAAAATTTGTCTCCGGAATATTGAACGATTTTGTAATTTGAAAAGCAAACACACAAAGAACACAAGATTTTATCCTGGTTCGGTCTATCCCGACCTACATTCAGTCCCCAAGCAAAACCAGCTTGAGATTTTCACTATCAACCTTGTTAACTACAAGATCACACAGACCAAAATCGGTCCCACTTTCAGTAACAACCCTACTGAAAGTAAACAACTCCTTTACACCAAGGAGTCCTTCTTTTTACAGAAAATAAGTAACAACTTACAATACAACCTATGAGCCTTTCTTTTGAATGTGAATGAGATGCAATTGGCTTTTGAGGTTGTTGAAATACTCTACTCATGAATTCACTATCTCCTAAAGTGATTTGAGTGAAAAACTGAAGTGAAAATATCAAGTGAGTGAGAAAACAAATACTTGAATGAATAGGAGTGAAAAGCAAGAAGTAAATGATTCAAATCGATTGAATTCTTATTTTTTTTAGTGTAAAATGCACTCATATCTATAGTTAAAAGATTCCATACGTTGAGAGTATGAAAGGGTGTCAAAACAGTCCATTTTGAATAATCAAAACGTTTGAAAAATGAAAAGACACACCTTTTGAAGTTTCAGGAAAACGGCAAAATTAGTCGACTGAAACATCAGTTAGTCGACTAATAGTTAGTTATTAGTAGACTGACAGTTATCGTCGGTCGACTGATCTGTTAATCGAGCCATTTGAAAATCTGAACTTTTGAAACTTAGTCGACTAGAGAAAAATTAGTCGACTGATAATATCATCAGTAGACTAAAAAACCTTTCAGTCGACTGCTGCTAAAATCTTTTGAAAAACAAACATTGTGTTCGGTCGACTGATAAAACCATTAGTCGACTGCTGCTAATTTTCCAGAAAACAGACATTCTGTCCAGTCGACTGATAAAACCTTTGGTCAACTAATTTGACAAAAATGACTTTTTAGAAAATATGGCGCGAAAGGATTAGTCGACTGGTAAGTCTATTGGTCGACTAATAAACACAAAAATTTAAGAAAAGAGTTTTCTAAAAAGATTTTCAAGAGAGTTCTTTTTAGAAAAGTTTTTCTAAAGACTTTTAAGGTGAAATGCAACTTAAGTATGCACTCTAAGTAAGTCGCTTACAAGAATCTAAGATTTTTAATGAATTAAACATTTGCACACTAGTCTTCAAAGATTCTTCATCGAATTCTTCAATTTCTTCATAGCCTTAGCTAAAATGCAGTTGATTCCACTAGCTCATCATCAAAACCTTGTACTTGAAGTATCATGTATGGCTTCATTGTCGTAACATAACTTAGAATTGGAAATAGATCTGGAAGAAGAGACTGAAAATTCCAAGTCTTGGAATAATCAAAACTTGGAAAATGGACTTTGATTTGAAGAAATAAGGAGAAAAGGAGATTTTGAAACTGAGATCGACCTTTTGAAGTGAAAATGATTTTTCAAAGTTTTAGAATGAACTTTGAATTTTGAGTTTGAATCTAGAATTCAATTTTGAGATGGAATCTTAAAAGGGAATTGAGTTTCGGATTTTAAAATCCGAAATTAGAATGGATCTTGGATTTAGGTGGAGTTTGAAAACAGAATTAGATTTTGAAATCTGAACTCCAGGATGGATTTGAATCCGAAATCTGGAATCCTAAATGAATTGGATCCGAAGTCTGGAATCCAAGATAGAGTTGAATCCAAAATCTGGAATCCTAGATGGAATTTGGATCCAAAGTTTGGAATCCAAGATGGCGTTTGAATCTGAAATCTGGAATCCTAAATGGAATTTGATCCAAAGTCTGGGATCCAAGATGGAGTTGAATCCGAAATCTGGAATCCTAAATGGAATTGGATCTGAAGTTTGGAATCCTAAATGAAATTGGATCCAAAGTTCAAGATCCAAGATGGAATTGGATTTGGAAATCTGAATCTAAGATGCAATTGGATTTTGAAAATCCAAATGGGATTTTTGAGGATGGATATGGATTTTGGAAATCCAGATTTGAATTTAAAAGTGGGTTTTAAACTTAGAGAAAACTGAATTTTGAGATCCAGAATCAATCTCAAAATGCAGCAGATGCTCATTAATATCAGACTTGGTATATAACTAACTCAATAGCCACTGTCATAAGACAATTATAAGGAAATGAAGCATATGATCACAATAAATGTACAGATGAGCTGAAAATACGAGAACTAATATGAGGCAATAAGTATTATGTCAATGCAACAAGATATAACAAATATCATGAGGAAAACACCAATGACATGATGGAATGTACAAATGTTGTGCATAAACTGATAGCATGTGTTCACTGTGCATTGTGTCACTTCTTTTGATGTAATGAAGCATAAGCATACAAAATGAGACCCATACAACATGTGTACATGTAATTAGCATTACCAAAATGCAAAGAATCATTTCATTGCAATCACGTCAGTTCCAACCAAAGGTAACATTCAGAATTCCAATTTTGTTGTGCAAGAGAAAGTGCAGTGAATGACTCTATAGGTTGCGGTGAAGTGGAGATGGTGAACAATGGTGAAAGTGGATACAACAATGATGGAACATATGCTGAGATATGTGGAATTGTGGGTGTTATAATGTGGTGCGCACTGGTGGTGAGATGATATAAAGGAGCTGGGGTGCAGTTGCCAATGTAATGGCAGGTAAAAAATTTAGGTGTCGTGAACTACAACAGTCATTGGGCTGCTGCTCACATGCGCATACAGGGGGTTATAGAAAATCATGGTGTTGGATATTAATTTACAGAGGCTAACGTCAATGGTGTAAGATGAACAGAGTAAATTCTTGAAAAATGTTTACAGGAAAAGAAAAAAAAATGATAGGCTCAGACGAAAATAAAAGAAAAAATGTGTTACCAAATGTGAATCGACACTGCTGTAGGTACATGAGGGGCTTTAGTAAAACATATAATCTTCACTTGTTTGTAGTTCTGGAAACTGCCTTTATGAACCGTGGATGTTTATAACAAAAGACAATGTACACCATGTCAACAAGGCTAAAACAAAAAAAACAAAAAAAAGATACAGAGGAGGAAGCAAGGGAGGATATCAACATTGTCATATTTACCTATACCTGAGATGTAACAGGAGAGGAGCAAGGGGAAGTGCACAGTAATACCTATACCTTATCCCTTGTGTGGTTCATTTCAGCAGCTTGTAATTATTCCAGAGTTTTTGCATCAGAATTGCTCTGAAAACGACGTTGATGATTTTCCTCATTTGTTCTATTATGACAACAACAAATTCCACCCATTTGTGCAGTTGTAGCATGGCAATTTTCTTTTAATTGTCTTCATCGAATTCTTGTCAATAATGATTTTTCTAAAACTGCCACTAGTTTAGCAACAATCATATATATATATCGGAAATGACACAGATCTCTCTTCATTACAACAGATAGCCAATTGTATTTGCTGGGAAGAATAATGTTTAAGCAAAAACCCCACGATAAGCTTCTCCCCTCATGACCAGCTTTTCTTACTGCCTCGAACCTTAGATGTTTCTATACCAATCGTCATATACAAAGGATGTTACTTCAACCATTAAAATCAGAGATGCAGATAGAGCATATTCCTTAATACATACCTCAGGCGTTCAATCTGACAAGGTGGACATTCTTGTCCCCACAGGAAAAACCTTAAGGAATTAAGGGTTTTAAGCAGATGGGTATAATGTGAGGCATGACGCTGATGTTGAGAGAAAACAGAAGAATGCACAGCGATGCGTGAATGAACAAGTAAATTAAGGAACGAAATGTGACAGATAAACCAAAGGGTAAAGGGAATCAGCAACATAAATCGAATCAATAATGGACGCCACTTAAGCAATATACACATAATAAACGATAAAGAGAGTGAAAACAATGAAACGATAAACGAAGATGATACAAACAAATTGCTGAAAAAGAAAGAATATACTAAATCTAACATGCGTGAATCATAAATTGCGGTTATAATCATAGAAAATAAAGCTTCAAACAGATTAAAATTTTGAAATTATCGGTTAGAGATAAGATGCAGGAGATGTAAATCGAGAAATGCAATACAATTACCACATAAATTAACAATACCTTTGAAATAAAGCGTAACAACTTCAATCGCTATGCTATAAATGTTGGGTACTGCTACAGGGGAACATCAAATTTCACAGTAAACTAAAGTAATTTCATAACAAATCGTAAAGAAAAGAAGAAAAAGAAAGAAAAAAAATTGTAGGAATAAACATTCCGATGATTTTGCAATGAGTAGGTCGACCCTGCTACATGCAGATCGACACTATACAGATGCTTGCCCCTTTAAAAAAAAAATGAAGAATATAAACCATAGAATTCGTGAAAGAGAATATAAAGAGAAAAAAAAAATGTAAAGGGAGAACAGAAATACTTACCGTGGTGGAACTTCTGCTACAGGGAGATCTGGCTTCTTCACTCAGCTGGGGAGGAAAAGACCAGAGGGAGAAGGATATGGAAATGAGAAGAAGGGAATGGAGATCGAAAAAAAAAAGGGAATGGTCTTTTGTTCACCAGGAGTGCACGATGGAGCTTTTACAATGGGATCGACCTCCTTTGGTTGATGGGGAACAGAAATCGGAGGAGAAGAGAAAGAGAAAGGAAAGGGAAGAAAGAAATCCGATTATAGCAGGATGGAGGGGTAGAAGACGACCGCTGCGTCCTGCGAGCTTCTGCTGAAGTCTTGAGGTTATAGATAGCCTCTTGTTTTAGCCGACAAGAACAGGAAAATGGGGAGATTAGAGGAAAAGACTGAAGAGTAGAAGGGTAATGGTGGGGTGAAGCGCGGTGGGTGTGAAGGAGGCGTTGTGTGCTCCTTTAAAGAGGGAGAAAGAGGTGATTTGAGAAGGGGAGACAGTTGAAGATGAAGGGCGATCATCAATCGAAGGGCGATCGATCGATCGATCGATTGGAGAAGCTCCGGATCAAGCGAACGAGAGAGAGGTAGAGGGAGAGAGAGGCGCCGTCTCCCTCTTCCGATTTTTACAAAGGGTTCCCAAAACCCTAAAAAAAAAGAATTTGCAAAAGGGGCCCTCTCATTTTCGAGATTTTTCATAAAGAGGGATCTTTAACAAATTTCGATTTTTCAAAAGGGGGCTTTTTAAAAGTTCACTTTTTTGTATCTTCTTCTTTGATTTCCTTGTTCTTTTCTTGAGTTTTTCTATATATATATATATATATATATATATATATATATTTGCATTTTCTTTTGGTTTTTCTATTTTTTTGGCATTTTTAGAATAAAATCCTAAAGTTTTACGAGAAACCAAAGATTAAACTATTTTTTTTGTGTTTTTTGTAAAATATTTACAAAAGAGAATTTTCTGAGAATTTAAAAACGTATTTTGAGAAAATTTCTTCAGAAATGGGTTTTGATCCGGATTTTGAGGAAATATGGATTTAAAATATTGGATTCGGATCCAGAGTTGATTTTGAAGAAATGACTTGATTTTCTCAGAAAACGGGGTTAGGGGCAAAAGGGTCATTTTCATAAAACTTTGAAAATTTTGGGGTGTTCACAATTGCCTTGGCATTAAGTGAAGCAGTCTTTTTTTCTTCATCGGTCCATCGGCTGAAATCAGTTGATGGAGTTTCTTACTTTTCTGAAACAACTCTTCAAATATCTAGATCCATGGATTGCAAAAATATTGTTATTCTTACTTTCCAGTAACCATAGTTTGTTCCGTCAAAGAGAGGAGGACGAACAAAGGAGCATCCTTCTTTGTGCTGAGATGTTGTAGTTGTCATGCTAGATGATGATCAAATCAAAATAATAGCAAACCTGCTCTGATACCAGATGAAAGTGCACTAGGATCGAGGCGACGAACACTAGAGGGGGGGTGAATAGTGCTTTTAAAAATTGTCTCCGGAATATTGAACGATTTTCTAATTTGAAAAGCAAACACACAAAGAACACAAGATTTTATCCTGGTTCGGTCTATCCCGACCTACATTCAGTCCCCAAGCAAAACCAGCTTGAGATTTTCACTATCAACCTTGTTAACTACAAGATCACACAGACCAAAATCGGTCCCACTTTCAGTAACAACCCTACTGAAAGTAAACAACTCCTTTACACCAAGGAGTCCTTCTTTTTATAGAAAATAAGTAACAACTTACAATACAACCTATGAGCCTTTCTTTTGAATGTGAATGAGATGCAATTGGCTTTTGAGGTTGTTGAAATACTCTACTCACGAATTCACTATCTCCTAAAGTGATTTGAGTGAAAAACTGAAGTGAAAATATCAAGTGAGTGAGAAAACAAATACTTGAATGAATAGGAGTGAAAAGCAAGAAGTAAATGATTCAAATCGATTGAATTCTTATTTTTTTTAGTGTAAAATGCACTCATATCTATAGTTAAAAGATTCCATACGTTGAGAGTATGAAAGGGTGTCAAAACAGTCCATTTTGAATGATCAAAACGTTTGAAAAATGAAAAGACACACCTTTTTGAAGTTTCAGGAAAACGGCAAAATTAGTCGACTGAAACATCAGTTAGTCGACTAATAGTTAGTTATTAGTAGACTGACAGTTATCGTCGGTCGACTGATCTGTTAATCGAGCCATTTGAAAATCTGAACTTTTGAAACTTAGTCGACTAGAGAAAAATTAGTCGACTGATAATATCATCAGTAGACTAAAATACCTTTCAGTCGACTGCTGCTAAAATCTTCTGAAAAACAAACATTATGTTCGGTTGACTGATAAAACCATTAGTCGACTGCTGCTAATTTTCCAGAAAACAGACATTCTGTCCAGTCGACTGATAAAACCTTTGGTCAACTAATTTGACAAAAATGACTTTTTAGAAAATATGGCGCGAAAGGATTAGTCGGCTGGTAAGTCTATTGGTCGACTAATAAACACAAAAATTTAAGAAAAGAGTTTTCTAAAAAGATTTTCAAGAGAGTTCTTTTTAGAAAAGTTTTTCTAAAGACTTTTAAGGTGAAATGCAACTTAAGTATGCACTCTAAGTAAGTCGCTTACAAGAATCTAAGATTTTTAATGAATTAAACATTTGCACACTAGTCTTCAAAGATTCTTCATCGAATTCTTCAATTTCTTCATAGCCTTAGCTAAAATGCAGTTGATTCCACTAGCTCATCATCAAAACCTTGTACTTGAAGTATCATGTATGGCTTCATTGTCGTAACATAACTTAGAATTGGAAATAGATCTGGAAGAAGAGACTGAAAATTCCAAGTCTTGGAATAATCAAAACTTGGAAAATGGACTTTGATTTGAAGAAATAAGGAGAAAAGGAGATTTTGAAACTGAGATCGACCTTTTGAAGTGAAAATGATTTTTCAAAGTTTTAGAATGAACTTTGAATTTTGAGTTTGAATCTAGAATTCAATTTTGAGATGGAATCTTAAAAGGGAATTGAGTTTCGGATTTTAAAATCCGAAATTAGAATGGATCTTGGATTTAGGTGGAGTTTGAAAACAGAATTAGATTTTGAAATCTGAACTCCAGGATGGATTTGAATCCGAAATCTGGAATCCTAAATGAATTGGATCCGAAGTCTGGAATCCAAGATAGAGTTGAATCCAAAATCTGGAATCCTAGATGGAATTTGGATCCAAAGTTTGGAATCCAAGATGGCGTTTGAATCTGAAATCTGGAATCCTAAATGGAATTTGATCCAAAGTCTGGGATCCAAGATGGAGTTGAATCCGAAATCTGGAATCCTAAATGGAATTGGATCTGAAGTTTGGAATCCTAAATGAAATTGGATCCAAAGTTCAAGATCCAAGATGGAATTGGATTTGGAAATCTGAATCTAAGATGCAATTGGATTTTGAAAATCCAAATGGGATTTTTGAGGATGGATATGGATTTTGGAAATCCAGATTTGAATTTAAAAGTGGGTTTTAAACTTAGAGAAAACTGAATTTTGAGATCCAGAATCAATCTCAAAATGCAGCAGATGCTCATTAATATCAGACTTGGTATATAACTAACTCAATAGCCACTGTCATAAGACAATTATAAGGAAATGAAGCATATGATCACAATAAATGTACAGATGAGCTGAAAATACGAGAACTAATATGAGGCAATAAGTATTATGTCAATGCAACAAGATATAACAAATATCATGAGGAAAACACCAATGACATGATGGAATGTACAAATGTTGTGCATAAACTGATAGCATGTGTTCACTGTGCATTGTGTCACTTCTTTTGATGTAATGAAGCATAAGCATACAAAATGAGACCCATACAACATGTGTACATGTAATTAGCATTACCAAAATGCAAAGAATCATTTCATTGCAATCACGTCAGTTCCAACCAAAGGTAACATTCAGAATTCCAATTTTGTTGTGCAAGAGAAAGTGCAGTGAATGACTCTATAGGTTGCGGTGAAGTGGAGATGGTGAACAATGGTGAAAGTGGATACAACAATGATGGAACATATGCTGAGATATGTGGAATTGTGGGTGTTATAATGTGGTGCGCACTGGTGGTGAGATGATATAAAGGAGCTGGGGTGCAGTTGCCAATGTAATGGCAGGTAAAAAATTTAGGTGTCGTGAACTACAACAGTCATTGGGCTGCTGCTCACATGCGCATACAGGGGGTTATAGAAAATCATGGTGTTGGATATTAATTTACAGAGGCTAACGTCAATGGTGTAAGATGAACAGAGTAAATTCTTGAAAAATGTTTACAGGAAAAGAAAAAAAAATGATAGGCTCAGACGAAAATAAAAGAAAAAATGTGTTACCAAATGTGAATCGACACTGCTGTAGGTACATGAGGGGCTTTAGTAAAACATATAATCTTCACTTGTTTGTAGTTCTGGAAACTGCCTTTATGAACCGTGGATGTTTATAACAAAAGACAATGTACACCATGTCAACAAGGCTAAAACAAACAAAAAAAAAAAAAGATACAGAGGAGGAAGCAAGGGAGGATATCAACATTGTCATATTTACCTATACCTGAGATGTAACAGGAGAGGAGCAAGGGGAAGTGCACAGTAATACCTATACCTTATCCCTTGTGTGGTTCATTTCAGCAGCTTGTAATTATTCCAGAGTTTTTGCATCAGAATTGCTCTGAAAACGACGTTGATGATTTTCCTCATTTGTTCTATTATGACAACAACAAATTCCACCCATTTGTGCAGTTGTAGCATGGCAATTTTCTTTTAATTGTCTTCATCGAATTCTTGTCAATAATGATTTTTCTGAAACTGCCACTAGTTTAGCAACAATCATATATATATATCGGAAATGACACAGATCTCTCTTCATTACAACAGATAGCCAATTGTATTTGCTGGGAAGAATAATGTTTAAGCAAAAACCCCACGATAAGCTTCTCCCCTCATGACCAGCTTTTCTTACTGCCTCGAACCTTAGATGTTTCTATACCAATCGTCATATACAAAGGATGTTACTTCAACCATTAAAATCAGAGATGCAGATAGAGCATATTCCTTAATACATACCTCAGGCGTTCAATCTGACAAGGTGGACATTCTTGTCCCCACAGGAAAAACCTTAAGGAATTAAGGGTTTTAAGCAGATGGGTATAATGTGAGGCATGACGCTGATGTTGAGAGAAAACAGAAGAATGCACAGCGATGCGTGAATGAACAAGTAAATTAAGGAACGAAATGTGACAGATAAACCAAAGGGTAAAGGGAATCAGCAACATAAATCGAATCAATAATGGACGCCACTTAAGCAATATACACATAATAAACGATAAAGAGAGTGAAAACAATGAAACGATAAACGAAGATGATACAAACAAATTGCTGAAAAAGAAAGAATATACTAAATCTAACATGCGTGAATCATAAATTGCGGTTATAATCATAGAAAATAAAGCTTCAAACAGATTAAAATTTTGAAATTATCGGTTAGAGATAAGATGCAGGAGATGTAAATCGAGAAATGCAATACAATTACCACATAAATTAACAATACCTTTGAAATAAAGCGTAACAACTTCAATCGCTATGCTATAAATGTTGGGTACTGCTACAGGGGAACATCAAATTTCACAGTAAACTAAAGTAATTTCATAACAAATCGTAAAGAAAAGAAGAAAAAGAAAGAAAAAAAATTGTAGGAATAAACATTCCGATGATTTTGCAATGAGTAGGTCGACCCTGCTACATGCAGATCGACACTATACAGATGCTTGCCCCTTTAAAAAAAAAAATGAAGAATATAAACCATAGAATTCGTGAAAGAGAATATAAAGAGAAAAAAAAAATGTAAAGGGAGAACAGAAATACTTACCGTGGTGGAACTTCTGCTACAGGGAGATCTGGCTTCTTCACTCAGCTGGGGAGGAAAAGACCAGAGGGAGAAGGATATGGAAATGAGAAGAAGGGAATGGAGATCGAAAAAAAAAAGGGAATGGTCTTTTGTTCACCAGGAGTGCACGATGGAGCTTTTACAATGGGATCGACCTCCTTTGGTTGATGGGGAACAGAAATCGGAGGAGAAGAGAAAGAGAAAGGAAAGGGAAGAAAGAAATCCGATTATAGCAGGATGGAGGGGTAGAAGACGACCGCTGCGTCCTGCGAGCTTCTGCTGAAGTCTTGAGGTTATAGATAGCCTCTTGTTTTAGCCGACAAGAACAGGAAAATGGGGAGATTAGAGGAAAAGACTGAAGAGTAGAAGGGTAATGGTGGGGTGAAGCGCGGTGGGTGTGAAGGAGGCGTTGTGTGCTCCTTTAAAGAGGGAGAAAGAGGTGATTTGAGAAGGGGAGACAGTTGAAGATGAAGGGCGATCATCAATCGAAGGGCGATCGATCGATCGATCGATTGGAGAAGCTCCGGATCAAGCGAACGAGAGAGAGGTAGAGGGAGAGAGAGGCGCCGTCTCCCTCTTCCGATTTTTACAAAGGGTTCCCAAAACCCTAAAAAAAAAGAATTTGCAAAAGGGGCCCTCTCATTTTCGAGATTTTTCATAAAGAGGGATCTTTAACAAATTTCGATTTTTCAAAAGGGGGCTTTTTAAAAGTTCACTTTTTTGTATCTTCTTCTTTGATTTCCTTGTTCTTTTCTTGAGTTTTTCTATATATATATATATATATATATATATATATATATTTGCATTTTCTTTTGGTTTTTCTATTTTTTTGGCGTTTTTAGAATAAAATCCTAAAGTTTTACGAGAAACCAAAGATTAAACTATTTTTTTTGTGTTTTTTGTAAAATATTTACAAAAGAGAATTTTCTGAGAATTTAAAAACGTATTTTGAGAAAATTTCTTCAGAAATGGGTTTTGATCCGGATTTTGAGGAAATATGGATTTAAAATATTGGATTCGGATCCAGAGTTGATTTTGAAGAAATGACTTGATTTTCTCAGAAAATGGGGTTAGGGGCAAAAGGGTCATTTTCATAAAACTTTGAAAAATTTGGGGTGTTCACAATTGCCTTGGCATTAAGTGAAGCAGTCTTTTTTTCTTCATTGGTCCATCGGCTGAAATCAGTTGATGGAGTTTCTTACTTTTCTGAAACAACTCTTCAAATATCTAGATCCATGGATTGCAAAAATATTGTCATTCTTACTTTCCAGTAACCATAGTTTGTTCCGTCAAAGAGAGGAGGACGAACAAAGGAGCATCCTTCTTTGTGCTGAGATGTTGTAGTTGTCATGCTAGATGATGATCAAATCAAAATAATAGCAAACCTGCTCTGATACCAGATGAAAGTGCACTAGGATCGAGGCGACGAACACTAGAGGGGGGGTGAATAGTGCTTTTAAAAATTGTCTCCGGAATATTGAACGATTTTGTAATTTGAAAAGCAAACACACAAAGAACACAAGATTTTATCCTGGTTCGGTCTATCCCGACCTACATTCAGTCCCCAAGCAAAACCAGCTTGAGATTTTCACTATCAACCTTGTTAACTACAAGATCATACAGACCAAAATCGGTCCCACTTTCAGTAACAACCCTACTGAAAGTAAACAACTCCTTTACACCAAGGAGTCCTTCTTTTTACAGAAAATAAGTAACAACTTACAATACAACCTATGAGCCTTTCTTTTGAATGTGAATGAGATGCAATTGGCTTTTGAGGTTGTTGAAATACTCTACTCACGAATTCACTATCTCCTAAAGTGATTTGAGTGAAAAACTGAAGTGAAAATATCAAGTGAGTGAGAAAACAAATACTTGAATGAATAGGAGTGAAAAGCAAGAAGTAAATGATTCAAATCGATTGAATTCTTATTTTTTTTAGTGTAAAATGCACTCATATCTATAGTTAAAAGATTCCATACGTTGAGAGTATGAAAGGGTGTCAAAACAGTCCATTTTGAATGATCAAAACGTTTGAAAAATGAAAAGACACACCTTTTTGAAGTTTCAGGAAAACGGCAAAATTAGTCGACTGAAACATCAGTTAGTCGACTAATAGTTAGTTATTAGTAGACTGACAGTTATCGTCGGTCGACTGATCTGTTAATCGAGCCATTTGAAAATCTGAACTTTTGAAACTTAGTCGACTAGAGAAAAATTAGTTGACTGATAATATCATCAGTAGACTAAAAAACCTTTCAGTCGACTGCTGCTAAAATCTTCTGAAAAACAAACATTATGTTCGGTCGACTGATAAAACCATTAGTCGACTGCTGCTAATTTTCCAGAAAACAGACATTCTGTCCAGTCGACTGATAAAACCTTTGGTCAACTAATTTGACAAAAATGACTTTTTAGAAAATATGGCGCGAAAGGATTAGTCGACTGGTAAGTCTATTGGTCGACTAATAAACACAAAAATTTAAGAAAAGAGTTTTCTAAAAAGATTTTCAAGAGAGTTCTTTTTAGAAAAGTTTTTCTAAAGACTTTTAAGGTGAAATGCAACTTAAGTATGCACTCTAAGTAAGTCGCTTACAAGAATCTAAGATTTTTAATGAATTAAACATTTGCACACTAGTCTTCAAAGATTCTTCATCGAATTCTTCAATTTCTTCATAGCCTTAGCTAAAATGCAGTTGATTCCACTAGCTCATCATCAAAACCTTGTACTTGAAGTATCATGTATGGCTTCATTGTCGTAACATAACTTAGAATTGGAAATAGATCTGGAAGAAGAGACTGAAAATTCCAAGTCTTGGAATAATCAAAACTTGGAAAATGGACTTTGATTTGAAGAAATAAGGAGAAAAGGAGATTTTGAAACTGAGATCGACCTTTTGAAGTGAAAATGATTTTTCAAAGTTTTAGAATGAACTTTGAATTTTGAGTTTGAATCTAGAATTCAATTTTGAGATGGAATCTTAAAAGGGAATTGAGTTTCGGATTTTAAAATCCGAAATTAGAATGGATCTTGGATTTAGGTGGAGTTTGAAAACAGAATTAGATTTTGAAATCTGAACTCCAGGATGGATTTGAATCCGAAATCTGGAATCCTAAATGAATTGGATCCGAAGTCTGGAATCCAAGATAGAGTTGAATCCAAAATCTGGAATCCTAGATGGAATTTGGATCCAAAGTTTGGAATCCAAGATGGCGTTTGAATCTGAAATCTGGAATCCTAAATGGAATTTGATCCAAAGTCTGGGATCCAAGATGGAGTTGAATCCGAAATCTGGAATCCTAAATGGAATTGGATCTGAAGTTTGGAATCCTAAATGAAATTGGATCCAAAGTTCAAGATCCAAGATGGAATTGGATTTGGAAATCTGAATCTAAGATGCAATTGGATTTTGAAAATCCAAATGGGATTTTTGAGGATGGATATGGATTTTGGAAATCCAGATTTGAATTTAAAAGTGGGTTTTAAACTTAGAGAAAACTGAATTTTGAGATCAAGACTCAATCTTTTAGATAGAACTTTAGAGATTTTGAAAAATAAATGATAAACTTGATTTTAAACCTGAATCTTGAAATCAGAAGATGAATCTGGAAATTCTAAAGTTTAAAAAAAATATGATCTGGAATATTGAATTGAATTTAAAATCGAATCTTGAAAATGGAAATGAATTTGAATTTTCAAAGTTGAATTGAACTTTGAAATTGGATTTTGAATTGGAATATAAAAGTGAATTCGAATTTTTAAAGTCAAATGGGACTTTGAAATTGAATTTTGAATTTTGAATTTTGAAATGGGATAGAAAGATGAATTGAAATAAAAATTGAATATTGGTTTGAGAATAAAGAAGATATTTGAAAATATATCTCAAAATCACTTGGATTTTGAAAAAGAATTTTGAAAATATGATATAATTTTATCCTAAATGATGAATGAATTTAAAAGAATTTGAATTTGAATTTTGAAAAGCATATTTCATTCTTTAAATGAATTAAGATAAGATTAGAGATATAATACGTCTCTGACTATGGTCATGAAATATATTATATAATAAACGTATTTAAATTCAAGTGAAGAATAAAACATATTTTTTGTGCCTTTATAGCGTTTAAAATGAAATTAACTCTCAATATATCCTGACTTTGGCCATTGATATATATTTTGGGTTAATTTTTAAATTAAAATCTGATAAAGGAAGAAAATATTTAGAAAATATGATGATTTTTGAAAAGAGATCCAGTGTGTATCCAATGTTATCCCATAAAACATGAAAATCCTAAGTTTTGTTCACACCCTGACTATGGTCATTAATGCAAATCGTCAACTTAGGATTTAATCACCTTTTATTAGAATAGTGCATGTGCCATTCGTGTTCCCATTTGTGAATTTTTTAAATAAAAGAAAAATGATATGAGAACAAGCAATTTCTGAGATATATGTATGCTCATACATTCTAATCTAGTGCAAGGAATGTAAATTCTCATTAAACCTAGCTATTATAAACTTGAAATTGAATTTAAAATTAACACTCCTAGGTTAATAAAGAAGATAACACTTTCTACCTATTTCCTGCAAAATAGTGTTAGCAAAATATGGATGCAAAAATGGAAAACATCATATTATCAATGCTAACGTATATTGCTTATTCTAATGGAGAGGTTATAACACAAAATGTCATTCTTGCATTTTTATTGAAAGGCAATATGGTAAACTTAAAATATGTACATGAACATAATGGAAGTCTATGGGAAAGAGGTATGTATGATACCTTTAAGATAAAGGACAATCCACATATATAGTTGCCTAAAGCTAATGAGGACCTATATGGGGAAAGGTACATGCCATGAAAGTCTGAATATATTTATACAAGGCCATACATGTATCCCTTGGTGAGGATGGATGAGATGTAATGGATGAAATGACTACATAGGTGCAATGGAAGGTAAAGTGTTATGAACTGGGTGATAATGTGATAAAGGTGTAGGCTGCAAATGGAAGTTCATAGGTGTACATATAGTAAACAATATGCAGTGAATGGGAGATAATATAAAAAGTGGATGCTAATGAAACAAATATTGATCAATATCCAAAATACACAGGTAAGCTGTTGGGAAATCGACTCTAGCAGATATCTAAAATCTGATTTTACATAGCAAACTAAAAAGAAAATGATGTTTGCAAACTGGTTTTATGAGTTAAATCATATGCAGTAGGTGGCATGCAAGGGATAGGATGGATATGCACATTGATGCCATGAAGTGCAGTGGACTGATATCAAGGATGCAGTGTAAATGATATTGTTGATATGCAGTGAGGCTGGCATAAAGAAAATGTTGTGTACATGTGATGTATGATGCTGGAGCCATTCTCTGCTAGCAATGCTACAAAGGCTGTAGGTGATTCCCTGTATGTATACAGGATGGGTTGTGGGATGTGGTGGAAAGAAGGTGAAGTAACAGAGTATATCCAGGCTACTGTAAGTGGCATTGTAGCAAGGTCGTGCCTTGAGGATGGAGATGGTGCAGTATAGTGACTGAGTGCAAGGGGCTAAATGGAGGTGCTGAAAAGGTGTCAGTGGTGAAGGCAATGAGGTGAATAGGGTGATGGCTACAACAGGTGGTATAATGGGGTTTAAATGGATAATTTCTATGTAACAATGGGTTAATAAAAAAAAATGCAACAAAGGGTGGCCCTGTTGCAATGGGCTATGTTGTTGTAGGTAGATATAGGGTGGAATGCAAGGTACTAGTAATTAGCATGATGGGGTGAATAGTGTGTTTAGCAGGTAGAGGTAGCCGAATATAAGCATCAGGTGATATGTTCTGCTATAGGTGCAGAGTGTGTGATGAGTGAGTGCATAGATGGGTATGTAAGAGGCTACAGTAAAACATATAATCTCCACTTGTTCATGGTTCTAAAGTCTGCTCATGCGAACAATGGGAACTTGTAATAAAAGCCAATGGACACCATTAACAATGCCAAACATATAGAACATAAAAGCACATGTTGTCTGAACGATTGTCTGCAATATCTATATCCTTGACTTTATTCAGTTTCTCATCGCCAATTTCATCAGTGGCAGCATCATGCTTTGATGAAGAAGGTCCAACATTAATATTAGTTTCTTTGGGGCTAGACTGTTGGTTACTGTTGCAAATCTTTAAATACTTCATCTACTTGAAAACTTTGGGATCAGGAGGATCAGTTATGGCACACCAAATGTACAGGGACAAGACATTCATGATCAGAAGGATGTAGTGAAGTTGTAACAGGTGGTGACAATAGGTACTATGTGCAAATGCTGAAAGTAATGCAGGAATCAAATTAACAACCAAGAATGTAAAACCCACAAATATCCGATAATTATCAAACTAAATAAAGGATAAAACCCTTTGAAATAAATATGATAAAATGATATAGAGTCGATCCAAATGGATCTTGAATCCAAACTGGATCAAATGGATCCAGTATCTGGGTTCGGGTATGATGAACGGATTCGGATCCTGGATGGATCCGAAACCCAATTAAAAAAAAAAATCCAATTGGATCTTAAGGAATCCAAATATGGTTGAATCTCAATCAAGATCCGAAACCGTAGTCAGAAAGTTCAGAAGATCTAAAATATAATCTAACTCGTGTTTGAGATTCGTCAAGAACCAAATTCGTATATATAAATTAATAAAGACCTATCATGCAACAAAAGGTGATGTGGTTTAACGGCAAGATGTCTTGCCCAGTTATGAGGCAACCCGAGTTCAAATCTCAATAGACAAACAAATGGATTTTTGAAAGAGGAAGTGTCTTTTTGTCAAAAACGTCAAACGTCAGAAGGAAATAAGTAGATTAAAGTTGCAAACATATACAACGAAATGTGCTATGGCGCAGTGGTGAGGCCCATTGCCTCTTAGAAGGAGAACTACGGTTCGAATCTCTCTGTGCGCCAAGAGTTATGCAAAAACATTATTCTTTTTGGAAACTCGTCACAAGGCGAAAGTGGGTAAATAAAATTTTGTTTTAAGAACTTGCAATGAAAAGAAGCATAGCGCACTGGTGGGGCTCGTTACCCCTTAGGTTGAAACAAGGTTGTTAAATGCGATGAGGCGAAGCGACGCGTTGAGCCTGTTATGAAGCGAGGCGTAAGCCTCGAGGCGTTGAAGCGTAAGCTTCATGATCAAAATAATAAAATATATAATATTAATAAAATAATGATAATTTTAAATAAGAAACTACTAGTTAGTTCATCTTTCTTTCATTTTCGATCTGAGATCCATATTTTCGATTCTTTTAACGATTCCACCATTTCAAGCCTGAATCAGATATCACTACTAGAAGGGAATCGTGAATCGCCAATCTGAAACCTAAATATGGAACGAATCAAGCTCCGACTCTTCCATCTTCTGTCCCTCTACCCTCTAGTATCAAACAACCGATTCTTCAGACTAACACAGAGCACCCTCATTTTTCTGATTTTCGCATATCAGGAACCCCAAAAAAGGCGAAAAGTACACCAAAAAATCCCCAAATCAGCCAAAAGCAAACTCTAGATCTAGATTCTATATCAGGATAGAACTTAGACCAAAGAGAATCCCTCGATTTTGGTATCAATGCAAAAAGCAGAAAGAGATTTTTCGTAAGAGTAACAGAGCACCCATTTCCCCTCATTTTTGCATTTGAAAACCCAGAAAAAGGGAGAAATACATGAAGAATCCCGATATCGTCCATAAACAAACCTATAGATCTAGATTCGAGATTAGTAGAAAAATATCAGACTTAAGTGAATCTCTCGATCTAGGAATCAATGCAAAATCAAAGCGAGCTAACAAAAGAAAAAATAAAAAGAAGTAGGGTTTCACAATCTACTTACCCGACGAGAGATCCACGCAGAGAGTTGCGTCCCGAGCACGAAACCAAGATTCAAAGCAGTGCTTCGACTGCATCCTGCAGCGACTCCCTGAGAACATGCTCAGTCCCAATCCTAACTCCTCCGCCATCTTATCCACATGAAGATCGCGATTGAAAGAAAAACTCCAAACCTTCTGCTACTTCCTCCCTCCTCGACCTTCACTGCGATTTCTAGGGTTTCATAAGAACCTAATAAACCTATCCGGTTTTCTTCTTTCCTCCCTAGCCTTCAGAGAGAGGGAAAGACGATGATGATGGTGAAGGACTCTGTAAACCTGATGCGTACGCCTTAGAAGCGAAGCAGTCCTCGATGCGAGGCGTGCGCTTCACCCATGTGAAGCGTGCGCTTCACCCATGTGAAGCGTGCGCTTCAAGACTCAAACGCCTCACTAAAGGGCCTCGGTACCTTGAGCGTGCGATTTGCCTCTGAGGCGTACGCCTCTCACAACACTGGGTTGAAGACCCCGGTTCAAAACCCCCTGTGCATGGATTTTTCCTTTTTTGCACAAGAAGAGGATGATGGGGAGTTAAAATAATAATAATAATAATAATAAATAATAATATATATAAGAATGGTAAAAACGTGGGAGTTGGGTTAAGCCTACATTTTTGGCTACTTTTTCCCCTTTTCCAAAAAGCAAGGGGAATCCCATGTAACATGGAAGAGGGGTACCCATAAAGAAAATAGTGAGGGAAGTTAGAGAAAATCATGCCAAAGAGAGGAGGGGGCATTTTTGGAAATAGACACCACCCACCAAAAACGTGTGATGAGGGTCAAGATTTAATGTTTTGAAAATTCAATAACTTCCCCTAAGTAAGAGGAGTTAAATGAGAGATTTGTTTTGGTGGGGAGTTACTCTAGACGTTTCTCTCTCTCTCTCTCTCTCTCTCTCTCTTCTCTCCCACCGTGAGTGTAGACTCTCTTGCTGATCGTGTGGACTCCATTATCAAAGTGGTGTGCCGCTCCAACGAAGGAAGGAAGGGGTACAGTCGTGTCATCGCGAGACTTCAAAGAGGTAAGGGTATTTTATCTATGTGTCTATGTTCAGTGCCCTGTCACACAGATATAGTGCAGCAACCTCCAATTTCATGTATGAGTTTCCCATCTTTACATCCTAATTATAGAAACTGCTTCAGACAAGGGAAAAGTTCCATTGCAAGAACATACTATCTACAAACATAGAATATGAAAAATCCTGTCAAATTTAAGACCTGAGTAATAGGTCTATTACCCATTCTTTTGCACTTGGAATAACATGCCTATAACCAGTAGTAAGACTTGAATATCCATAAGATAGAATGAAACTGGACTCACGTATTAGATATGGCATTGCATCTGGCATAAATTTTAAATGTGAAGAATAAGAGGAGCTTGCTTTAATATGATTATTGAGAAAAAACTTAAAATCATGTTTAATGCATGATAGTCAATTTAGGTTTTGATGAAGAAGCTTCTTTTGTGGTTAAAGTCATTTTATTACACCTGGATCTCTTTAGGAAGTTTGACATCATTAGTTATTGTGTTCATACAGTAATTGCATCTGGCATATCTGAAAGTCATTTTCAAATTGAGACCATAGTATGAGTGCCTGACTTTGATTTGTTCCATCTCTGATTTATGATACAAGGATCAAACAGTGGATATGTTTTTTCAATATAAGTTGAGTGAATGATGGAATATGAAGATTTTGAGGCATTAACGTATAGAAGCATCTATTTTTTTTTTCTTTCATATTTATGGGTGCCTCAAAAGTAACTTTTCTTGTTATACAAAGGATGTTGGACCATATAGTGGTTGAGCATCATCCATCTTTACTTTTTATAGAGAACAAGGTTGCATTTTCTAACTGAAATAAATCTGACATACACAAACTCATTATGTTTACTATATTGTTGAGTCTATATCCCTTCATACGGTGCAATAGAATTTACTAAAATTGAATTAAATATCAATTATATGCTGATGAATTAAATAGTAGATTGGTTTGTTCTGCTCGAGCGACATTTGAGAGCTTTTTGCTCTAATAAGTTTCAGACGTACACCCTTAAAATATACATTAAAATCCTTTATAGGGACAAAGGGGTTAGGGCACCATTGCATTGTACATGAGGTCTGACGTTGAATTTGCACTTTATATGAATATAAACATACAACATGCGTTCATTAAACCTGTATGGTTATTAAGGATGCTACAACATGCATTCGCTTTGACATGAAGTTTTATTGAGGTATGCTTGTTATGCCCTTTGAACTTGGATTTTTATTAAGTTGTATGATAGGCATATTAGATGGAAATTTTATAGAGGATTGATCAAACCTTGGCGCACTGGCAGTGCACCTTGCATTGGCTAGACGTTGCAATCCACTGACACACTGGCAGTGCAAGGTATCTTGGCTAGGCTTTGCAGGTCTGAGCAGCACTATATTGTTGTTTGATTGGGGTCTGCCGCAGCCCCAGCTTGCCTGACAGAAGTTTTTTTTTGTACACTTAAGATCTTATTTCCTAATTGGAGTATCTTTATGTTACAAATCCCAATGTTTTCACCCTTAATGGCTGAAGTGGTTCATCGCAAGATTGAGGCAAGCATGGAATCTTGCCTCTTCATCCAATACATCCTTTTCTGGCACAAATATGCAATTCGAGTTTGTTGTTTGTAGTTGTTCTTATTTGTCCTACGCTCAAGGTGCTTAATTTGCAAAATGTTATACCATCAGAATTTTGTGGTAGTTATGCGTAATATGTGGCTTTCATTCTTTGTTGCCATGTTAAACACCATAGTGTCAAACGGTGGTAGTAAACAGTGGCAACCATGGAGGTGTTGTAAACTGGGTCTATCAACTCTAGCGATGGGCTAAAGTTGGCATGTCATTCTGCTCATATACCACCCATTTACATTTGAAATTTCATAAATTTCATTCATAGATGGCATACCCCCAACATATGCAAACTTATGGGGATCATATATTAGTCATCGTATTAATAAGTGTCTTACAGCGGCGCGAATCTGATAGGATTGTAAACATGTCATTGCACTTGTGATTGTTCTACACCAGTATATGCACCTCTGTCAAGGTAGTTATATCTGAAAAATTCAAATCGTGAATACAAAGGTATAGCATCGTCAATGATCTATAGTACACATATCTCGAATCAGTCGAAAACTCACCAATATGGATATATATTGGTTATAGAATAAAACACTGCAATGCACATAGTCACTACCATCATGAAATTTCAATTATCTTATGTTGAAAGGAATGTATATGATTATGGTAAATGAATGAGATGTCACTGATGCAATCATATTACACATGGTCTGGTGTGTGGTTGACGTAGATACGTTGTGACCAATGTTCAATGCATGAATCACATGCAGAACCCTTGTAGTGCCATAGGAGCACTTATGATGCAAATTAATTCGCATATAAAGTGGAGTGTGATTGCATACAAACGTTATGACATATTTTTGTTCTAGTTGATATATATGTTTGTTCTGCAAAAAAATTGTCAAATACAGAGCATTTGTCATGTCATGATCATGTGAAAACTCGAAACCGAACTTACAGTCTTGCGGGACCATCATAGTGCCATACGAGCACTTAAGAATTGATAAAGTGGAATAATGTTATGTTGCGGCGTAACCAGTGGGGTACGATATGTATACCCTAGCACAAAAAAACAAAGGCTAAATTAATACAGGGTGACATAAAGGAAAATTCTAGACTCTGGGTATACCTGAAAGACGGTATATGTTACCAGTTTCTATTTGGGATTCTAGGTATACCTGAAAGAGGGTATATGTTACTGGATTTCCCCCAAAGTTCTAGGTACATCTGAAAAACAATGTATGTTACTAGACCTAAAGAAAACAATAATCAAAATATACACACATGTAATGTAAATATGGGAATTCTGGGTATACCTGAAAGACAGTATATGTTACTGGTTTCTCGGGATACTGGGTATACTTGAAAACGGTATATGTTACTGGTTTCCCAGGGCTCTGGGTACACCTGAAAGATGGTGTATGTTACTGGAACCATGGTCTACCTTGGAGAGGGTAGATGGTACAAGCTCCGTGGGACAATTTTTGTTTTGTGAGAGCGAGGCATCTCACCCGGTCCCCAGTTCTCGGAGTTAGGGGGCTAGGACTACCAATTCGTCCTAGGTGGTAGATCCAAGTCTTCTACTGAAGTATAGGGTGCATCCTAAGTCTAGTTCTAGCCATTGGGGAGTACTCTCTTGGTCGTGAACCGTCCCTTTTGGATATCCGTACGGCTAGTCACACGGGTTATAAAATAATAGACCCCCGTGTGGTCTCGGTCTGCTACGATGTCGAATGCCTGTGCGTACCTACAGGGAAATTAACAAGATGAAACATAAAGTTAGTGCATTAAGAAAGATCTTCAAGTAGTTGCATATTGCTCGATGTTGAAATTGTTGGAGTAAGTTGTGACTCCTGTAGGGCATGATTCAAATTGGTTTTCCCTTTACATGGAAATTATGATAACTTATGAATGATGTGTTGAACATTGATGTTTGTGCTTTATGCACACTTTACATGAAATGCTTTAGTTAAGTCAGGTGTACATCCACATTAGTTTCAAAGTTGATATTACTTATATGAATATGGTTCATGCATATGATGAATCGTGCTTTGATGTTGATGGAATATATCATGAAATGCTGACTTTAGTGACTTGTATATTTATCAATTGTTAAATGGTTATTAGTTCTATCTGAACTTTTTGCACATATACTTGTACACATGGCACTGTGCACACTCATATGGACATTATGCTTCTTACTCAGATGTGGTAGTCTGACTCCTTCTGATTTAATATTTTCAGGAAACGGTATGGAAGCAATTGCGGTCGTCACTGCGGACAGTGCTATGTGACCATATCTTCTTCAGATGTCCTGAGGATTTCTGACTGGTAATAAATCTTCAAGTTGTAAATGATAACTTGTAGTATTTCAATGCAAGAATTTATTTTATTTAAATGCCTTGAGTCTGTGCTATTACTTGTAACCCACCCAAATAATTTGACTAAGGATTTAATAAAGTTTTTCCGCTGTTGTTTAGAAAAAAAAAATTTTATTCCAAAATTTTAAAAGTTAAATATTTGTGGCGTTACAACTATGGTATCAGAGCAAGACAAGAATATATGGTTTATGGCCCTTCCAGCGACCCTGAAAGAGCTCTGTAAGTATATAATATTTGAATTATGTCTTTATTTCTTGAAGAAATTGATTTATTGTGTGATAAACGAGAATGTAGATATATTGCTAGGAACATCATTCAATATGTGTTGTGATCAAGATATGCGGGAGACATGTTATTTTGTTGTTTGAGTAGATGGCTAGAGGAGCTAGGTGTGACGATCTTCTCGAATCACTAAACAAGCTAACTAGGGTCATGATACAGCAAACTACCGAGAACGAATAAACACATAAGGACTACCTTGATAGTAATTGCATCTGTTACGACAATGAAGCCATACATGATACTTCAAGTACAAGGTTTTGATGATGAGCAAGTGGAATCAACTGCATTTCAGCTAAGGCTATGAAGAAATTGAAGAATTCAGTGAAGAATCCTTGAAGACTAGTGTGCAAATCTTTAATTCATTAAAAGTCTTAGATTCTTGTAAGAGCCTTACTTAGAGTGCATATTTAGGTTGCATTTCACCTTAAAAGTCTTTAGAAAAACTTTTTTAAAAGAAACTCTTTTGAAAATCTTTTTAGAAAACTCTTTTCTTAAATTTTCATGTTTATTAGTCGACCAATAGACTTATCAGTCGACTAATCCTTTCGCGCCATATTTTCTAAAAAATCATTTTTGTCAAATTAGTCGACCGAAGGTTTTATCAGTCGACTGGACAAAATGTCTGTTCTGGAAAATTAGCTGCAGTCGACTAATGGTTTTATCAGTCGACTGAACAGAACATGTGTTTTCTGAAAATTTAGCAGCAGTCGACTAATGCTTTTTATCAGTCGACCGAACAGAATGTTTGTTTTTCAGAAGTTTTTAGCAGCAGTCGACTAAAAGGTTTTTCAGTCTACTGATGATATTATCAGTCGACTAACTTTTCTTAAGTCGACTAAGTTTCAAAAGTTCAGATTTTCAAACGGCTCGATTAACAGATCAGTCGACCGACGATAACTGTCAGTCTACTAATAACTAACTATTAGTCGACTAACTGATGTTTCAGTCGACTAATTTTGCCGTTTTCCTGAAACATCAAAAAGGCGTGTCTTTTCATTTTTCAAACGTTTTGATCGTTCAAAATGGACAGTTTTGACACCCTTTCATACTCTCAACGTATGGAATCTTTTAACTATAAATATGAGTGCATTCTACACTCAAAAACATCAAATTCAATAGAATTATATTGAATTACTTCTTGCTTTTCTCTCCTATTCATTCAAATATTTGTTTTCTCACTCACGTGATATTTTCACTTCAGTTTTTCACTCAAATCACTTTGAGAGATAGTGAATTCGTGAGTAGAGTGTTTCAACAACCTCAAAAGCCAATTGCATCTCATTTGCATTCAAAAGGAAGGCTCATAGGTTGTATTGTAATTTGTTATTTCTTTTGTGTAAAAAGAAGGACTCCTTGGTGTAAAGGAGTTGTTTGCTTTCAGTAGGATTGTTACTGAAAGTGGGACCGGTTATGGTCTGTGTGATCTTGTAGTTTACAAGGTTGATAGTGGAAAATCTCAAGCGGGTTTTGCTTGGGGACTGGATGTAGGTCGGGTTTGACCGAACCAGGATAAAATCTTGTGTTCTTTGTGTGTTTGCTTTGAGATTTGCAAAATCATTCAATATTCCGCAGAAAGTTTTAAAAGCACTATTCACCCCCCCTCTAGTGCTCGTTGCCTCGATCCTAGTGCACTTTCATTTGGTATCAGAGCACATGTTTGCTATTACTTTGATTTGACCATCATCTAGCATGGCAACTACAACATCTCAGCACAAAGAAGGAAGCTCCTCTGTTCGTCCTCCTCTCTTCGATGGAACAAACTATGGATACTGGAAAGTAAGAATGACAATATTCCTGCAATCCATGGATCTCGATATCTGGAGAGTTGTTTCAGAAAAGTACCAAACTCCATCAACTGATTTCAGCCGATGGACCGATGATGAAAAGAAGACTGCTTCACTTAATGCCAAGGCAATGAATGCCTTATATTGTGGCGTTGACAAGGTAGAGTTCAATTGCATCTCTCAATGCTCTACAGCTAATAAAATCTGGCATACTCTTCTCGTAACCCACGAAGGTACATCAAAGGTAAAGGAATCTAAAATTGCTTCTTTAGTTCATAAATTTGAATTGTTCAAAATGAAGCAAAATGAATCTATATCGGACATGGTAACTAGAATGACCGATATAACTAACACTTTGAAATCCCTTGGAAAAGAATATTCACAAGTGGATTTAGTCAGAAAAATTCTAAGGTGTTTAACTCCTGAATGGGAGAGAAAAACCACTGCTATTGAAGAAGCAAATGATCTCAATACTCTCACTCTTGAAGACTTAGTTGGTAACCTAATGGCATATGAGGTCCAACTTCAAGACAGACAAGAAGAAGAGCCTAAAAAGAAATCTCTTGCTTTTAAGTCTACTTCTGACTCAGAAGATTCTGAAGAAGATGAAGATGAAGATATTGCCCTCATCACAAGGCAATTCAGAAGATTCATCAAAAAGGGAAGATTTCAAAGAAAGGCAAAGAAAGCAGATTCTTCCATTCCCAATGAAGTAAAGTGCTTTAACTGCAAAAAGACAAGACATATCAAGAAAGATTGTCATCTTCTCAAATTCAAGCCCAAGGACCAATTCAAGAAGAAAAAGGCATTTCAAGCATGTTGGGATGATAGTGACTCCTCTTCCGATGAAGAATCAAATGAAGAAGTCGCCAACATGTGTTTTGTAGCACAAGAAGATTCGGTAAGTCAATTTGACTATGATGAGTTATTTGAAGCATTTAATGATTTATATGCTAAATTTAAGAGTCTTAGTTCTAAAAATAAAGAGTTAAAAACTGAAAATTTAACTCTTGACTCTCAAAATAAAGTGTTACTTCAAGAAATAGAAGATCTCAAGAAGGAAAATTCTTGCCAAGCACTTGAGATAAAAGAAATTGGAGTTAGAACCAATCTCTTACAAAATGAAATATTTAGTCTTAAAGAAAAGTCAAATGATCTTCTTTCAATAGTGACCAAATTCACGAATGGTCAAGAGAATCTAGAAAAACTTCTTGGTTCTCAAAGATGCTCGGTTAATAAAACCGGATTGGGATATAGCTTCTTTGATACTCAAAATAGACCAAACTATGTGGTGAAAAATCAAAGACATTATTCTCAACCTTTTGTTCATAAAACTAAACTTTCTAGTTCTAATAGAAATGCATCTAGAAATGATTATTCTAGACATGTTTATTCTAAATCCTTTTATAGAAAGAATATTTATTATCAAAGGAAACCAAAATCCAAATGGATATGGGTTCCTAAGACTAACTCTCATGGACCCGAAAATAGAAAGGGGTCAAATGCTCTGTTTTCTGATTTTGTTATAGGTACACAACATAAGGAGAAAATGGATATTGGACAGCGGCTGTTCCAAACATATGACTGGAAGGCCGGAGTTATTTTCCACCCTCCAAAATAAGGATGGAGGAACCGTCACCTTTGGTGACAATAACAAGGGAAAAGTGATAGGTATTGGTAATATTGGTAATCCAAAATTTCCCTTGATAGAAAATGTTCTTTTAGTAGATGGTTTAATGCATAATTTAATATCTATTAGTCAATTATGTGATAAAGGTTTTCATGTTTCTTTTGAAAATGATTTATGCTTAATTTCTGATTTTCAATCTAAAAAGATCATTTTTAAAGGTAAAAGAAGAAACAATGTGTATGAACTATATCTAGATGAATTACCCTTTTTTAATGAAAAATGTCTTATTGTTTCAAATGAAATTCAATGGTTATGGCACAAGAGACTTGGACATGTTAATTTTAAAATTATTTCAAAATTATCCAAGAATGATCTTGTAAGAGGCCTACCTAGAATACCATATAAAAAGGATCACTTATGTGATGCTTGTCAAAGGGGTAAACAAATCAAGAGTTCTTTTAAAACTAAAGATATAGTTTCAACAAAATGTCCTCTTGAACTTTTACATTTAGATCTATTTGGACCATCTAGAATTCAAAGTTTGAATGGTAGCAAGTATGCTTTTGTTATACTAGATGATTATTCTCGGTTTACATGGGTGATTTTTCTAAAAAGCAAAAATGATGCTTTTTCAGAATTTTCTAAACTTTGTAGAAGAATTACAAATGAAAAATCTACATCTATTATTAAAATTCGTAGTGATCATGGTGGTGAATTTGAAAATGAATCTTTTCTAAAGTTTTATGATTTACATGGTATATCTCACAACTTTGCTTTTCCTAGAGCGGCTCCACAAAATGGAGTTGTTGAAAGAAAGAATAGAACCTTGCAAGAATGTGCTAGAACCATGCTTCAAGATAAAAATTTACCAAAATATTTTTGGGCTGAAACAATTAATACAGCATGTTATGTCTTAAATCGTGTTCTTATTCGACCAATTTTACATAAAACATGTTTTGAATTGTATTATGATCGTATACCAAAGATCTCATATTTCAAAATTTTTGGTAGTAAATGTTTCTTGTTAAATACCAAAGATAATCTTGATAAGTTTGATTCAAAATCAGATGAATCAATATTTCTTGGATATTCTTCTAGAAGTAAAGCATATCGTATTTTCAATAAAAGAACATCTTGTATTGAAGAATCTTTACATGTTGCATTTGATGAGAATTGTGAGCAGGTTATTCCTCTAAGCGAAGAAGAAGAAGCAATACTTCAAGAAGAACCCTTGATAGAGAGTACTTCTTAAGAAAATATTCCTCTTCAACCGGTTTGGAAAGAAGTTCCTAATCATCCACATGAACAAGTTATTGGTGAAATAAAGAGTGGTGTCCAAACTAGAAGGCAGTTAGAAAAATATATTGCAAATGTTGCTTTCATATCTAAATTAGAACCAAAGAATATCAATGAGGCATGTGATGATGAATTTTGGCTTTTAGCCATGTCTGAAGAACTTAACCAATTTACTAGGAATGATGTTTGGGATCTAGTTGATAGACCAAAGGAGCATCCAGTAATTGGAACAAGATGGGTCTTCCGAAATAAGCTGGATGAAAATGGTGAAGTCATTCGTAACAAAGCAAGGCTAGTGGCACAAGGCTATAATCAAGAAGAAGGCATAGATTTTGATGAAACCTATGCACCAGTGGCTCGATTAGAGTCAATTCGTATGATGCTTGCTTTTGCTAGTTACATGAACTTCAAGTTATATCAAATTGATGTTAAGAGTGCATTCTTAAATGGACACATCAATGAAGAAGTTTATGTAGAGCAACCTCCAGGCTTTGAAAATGAGAAATATCCAGAAAAGGTCTACAAATTGAAAAGAGCTCTGTATGGACTCAAACAAGCACCAAGAGCGTGGTATGAAAGACTACGAAATTTTCTAGAACAATCTGGTTTTTCCATTGGTCGGGTAGACTCCATTTTATTTATTAAACATTTTAATTCAGATATTCTTATTGTGCAAATTTATGTTGATGACATAATATTTGGTTCTACTAATGATTCTCTTTGTAAAGAATTTGCTAAGGCTATGCAGGAAGAGTTTGAAATGAGCTTGATGGGCGAATTAAACTACTTCCTTGGACTTCAAATAAAGCAAACTGAAGAAGGAATCTTCATCAATCAGGCTAAGTATACAAAAGAACTTCTCAAGAGATTTGGGATGGACTCATCGAAATCAAGAAGGAATCCTATGAGTACAACTACTTCTCTTGATAAAGATGAAAATGGTAAAAGTGTAGATACTAAGCTCTACAGAGGTATGATCGGATCTCTATTATACTTAACTGCTAGTCGACCTAATATTATGTTTAGTGTTTGTATGTGTGCAAGATTTCAAGCTTATCCAAAGGAATCTCATTTAACTGCAGTAAAACAAATTCTTCGAAAGATACTTCATATTTCTGTTTGTTTTACCCAAAATCATCTTTCTTTGATTTAGTTTCATATAGTGATGCAGATTTTGCAGGAAGTAAATCTGATCGCAAGAGTACTAGTGGAACTTGTCATTTCTTGGGAAATTCCTTAGTCTCTTGGTTTAGTAAAAAGCAAAATTCAGTATCACTCTCAACAACTGAAGCTGAATATATAGCGGCTAGTTTAGCATGTTCACAAGTACTTTGGATGAAACAGACCTTAAAAGATTTTGGTTTAAACTACTCCACAACAACTATTTATTATGATAACACTAGTGCTATAAATCTTTCAAAAAATCCTATTCAGCACTCAAGAACTAAGCATATTGAAGTTAGACATCATTTTAAGAGATCATGTGTTAAAAGGAGATATTTCGTTAAATTTTATTTCCACTAAAGAACAACATGCCGATATCTTCACTAAACCTCTTAAAAATGAAGATTTTATGAGAATTAGGAGAGAACTAGGTATTTGCTTGTTTTTGGATTTATAAAAATGCTGATTTTTGAACAAAATCTCAAAATCGCACTATATTAGTCGACCGATAAAATTCTAGTCGACTGATGTTTTATATTTTGGAATGTATCGCATCATATTAGTCGACCGATATAGTTCTAGTCGACTGATGATATTTTTAGAATAAGTCGCACTTTTTTAGTCGACCGATAAAGTTTTAGTCGACTAAAATTTTTTTAAAAAAAAAATTAAGTGAAGGGACCAGACACCCCTTGGATTTGTTTTAAAACCCGTTTTTTTAAAAAAACAAAAGAGGCATCGTTTCACTTCGTACCTTTTTGTTTTTTTTTTAAAAAACGAAACCCTTAAACCAAAAACCCCTCTTTCTCTTTTGCCTCTCTCTCTCTCTTCCAAAAAACCCTCGGAGTGCTGTTCGACTCCATCATCGCCGGGATTTTCCTACCGTAACAGGGAGACGCCGGAATCTTGTGGCCGTAATCTTCAAACGCCGGAATCCTCTTGTAGTGACTGACGCATCTTCAAAAACACGCCGAAACTCTCTTGTCGTGACAGTGCATTGCCGGAATCCCCTTTTGGCCGACCTCTCCTCACCGTCAGCCACCGCATCGTCCTTTGTTTTTGAACGCCGAAAAGCTTTTTCCCCTTGCCGGACGTTATTTGGAAGCCGACATTTTGGTAACCATGCCTCGCACGAAGTCTGCATCTGCAAAAGGTTTAGGTTCTCCTCCTCCTACACCTACTTCAAGACATGGTTTTTCACTAAGATTACTTCGCAACCCTCTTCTCTATGACACTTTTGGATCAATTTTTGCACTACCTATTTTACCAGGCTAAAATGTTCTATTTCACTTGTTTTCTCGTTACAAAATAAGAGAATTATTTCCTGGTATTTCACATCTTTTTGATGCTTCTGCAGATACCCTTCACTATCCTTTTCTCATTCACTTGTTTTACACAAATTTACAAATGAATCATGAAACTGGAGTTTTGTCTTCTCTTGTTCGTGATGTTGAAATCGAGTTTGATTCGAAATTGCTTGGAGAAATTCTTGAAATTCCACCTTCAGACACTCTTTTCAACACTATTGAATTGAATGATGAAAGAGTTTTTGAACAAATTCTTCTTCCAGAAGCACCTCACTGCCCTCCTTTCAAAAATACTAATCTTCAAACTCGTGCACGCATTGCTGGACGAATCCTTGCCCACAATGTTCTACCCAAAACTGGTTCTTTTGATTATTATTCCACAGATCTATCTACGGCTCTTTATGTTTTATTTGGAAATATTTCTGTCAACTAGGCCAATGTGTATTTTACAAACTTGTGGAAACAAAAACCATTTCTTCCTTATGGTTGTCTTTTAACCCGTATTTTTAGACATTTTAAAGTTCCTTTAACAAATGAAAAGTACATTGAGCAAAAAGAGTTTTTTGATCAAACAATTTTTAAAAGAATGAAAATTAAATATCTGCCTCCCTTAAATGTTGATCAAACTGAACCATCTGATCCTAATGAACCATCTATTTCTGAAACCTTCACCTTCTGCGACATCTTCATCTCATGCAAAAAGAAAGAAATTTTCGACAAATCAAGACCATGATGAAGTTATGCAGAGACTGGAAGCTTTGGAGCTGCATCAACACACCTTTCGTGAAGATGTGACTCAACAACTTGCTTCAATTCAGAAGGATGTAACTGCCATTAAGGATTTGCTAAAATCTCTTTTCTGATCTTTGATCTTTGAAAAACATACTTTATGGGTTGTAATATTTTAAACTTATCTCTATTTCTGCTTATGCTATTTTTGCCCTAACTCTTTTTTATTCTGACAAAGGGGAAGAAAAAGATAAAGATAGCATTACTTTGAAATTGCAGGGAGATCTTGAGAAAAAGATGATAGCAATTACATTACAGGAGATCTTGCATGAGAAATGCAAAATTAAGAGAAAAAGAAAGCTTTGAATGAATGTATTTCTAAATACATGAATACATGATGAATGGAAATGCAAACCAATCAATATGTGATATATGTGCTTTAAATGTGCTAACTTTTAATGTTTTGCAGCATATTGATAGGGGGAGTAAAATCTCCATCTATGCATCTAAATGCTTCATCTTTGATTAAGTTTGTCATCATCAAAAAGGGGGAGATTGTTACGACAATGAAGCCATACATGATACTTCAAGTACAAGGTTTTGATGATGAGCAAGTGGAATCAACTGCATTTCAGCTAAGGCTATGAAGAAATTAAAGAATTCAGTGAAGAATCCTTGAAGACTAGTGTGCAAATGTTTAACTCATTAAAAGTCTTAGATTCTTGTAAGAGCCTTACTTAGAGTGCATATTTAGGTTGCATTTCACCTTAAAAGTCTTTAGAAAAACTTTTCTAAAAGAAACTCTTTTGAAAATCTTTTTAGAAAACTCTTTTCTTAAATTTTCATGTTTATTAGTCGACCAATAGACTTTTCAGTCGACTAATCCTTTCGCGCCATATTTTCTAAAAAATTATTTTTGTCAAATTAGTCGACCGAAGGTTTTATCAGTCAACTGGACATAATGTCTGTTTTCTGGAAAATTAGCAGCAGTCGACTAATGGTTTTATCAGTCGACTGAACAGAACATGTGTTTTCTGAAAATTTAGCAGCAGTCGACTAATGCTTTTTATCAGTCGACCGAACAAAATGTTTGTTTTTCAGAAGTTTTTAGCAGCATTCGACTAAAAGGTTTTTCAGTCTACTGATGATATTATCAGTCGACTAACTTTTCTTAAGTCGACTAAGTTTCAAAAGTTCAGATTTTCAAACGGCTCGATTAACAGATCAGTCGACCGACGATAACTGTCAGTCTACTAATAACTAACTATTAGTCGACTAACTGATGTTTCAGTCGACTAATTTTGCCGTTTTCCTGAAACTTCAAAAAGGCGTGTCTTTTCATTTTTCAAACGTTTTGATCGTTCAAAATGGACAGTTTTGACACCCTTTCATACTCTCAACGTATGGAATCTTTTAACTATAAATATGAGTGCATTCTACACTCAAAAACATCAAATTCAATAGAATTATATTGAATTACTTCTTGCTTTTCACTCCTATTCATTCAAGTATTTGTTTTCTCACTCACGTGATATTTTCACTTCAGTTTTTCACTCAAATCACTTTGAGAGATAGTGAATTCGTGAGTAGAGTGTTTCAACAACCTCAAAAGCCAATTGCATCTCATTTGCATTCAAAAGGAAGGCTCATAGGTTGTATTGTAAGTTGTTATTTCTTTTGTGTAAAAAGAAGGACTCCTTGGTGTAAAGGAGTTGTTTGCTTTCAGTAGGATTGTTACTGAAAGTGGGACCGGTTATGGTCTGTGTGATCTTGTAGTTTACAAGGTTGATAGTGGAAAATCTCAAGCGGGTTTTGCTTGGGGACTGGATGTAGGTCGGGTTTGACCGAACCAGGATAAAATCTTGTGTTCTTTGTGTGTTTGCTTTGAGATTTGCAAAATCATTCAATATTCCGCAGAAAGTTTTAAAAGCACTATTCACCCCCCCTCTAGTGCTCGTTGCCTCGATCATAGTGCACTTTCAGCATCAACAACCACAAAGGTTAAGACAGAACAAAGGACGAAGAGTCTTTAGAGAATAAACTAGACTTAAAAGATTTTATTATGCATATTGTCGATATTCAAAATGAATATCTTGTTTAAATGTTCAATGGAATGATTTTAAGTTTAATACTTGGACTGGTCTAATATAGAATTCTATACAAGATCGTAATCAAACACGATTAGGAATATAGGGTCTCACGACTCAAGTTTCAATATGCATTGAACATTGAATAAAATTTGACCCAATTGATGTATAGAGATTATATATCGCCTTATAGTAAATAAAGACTATAATGATCTAGGTAGGGATTGTGGATACCCTGAATAAGACTTTAAATAAGACACAAGGTTTAAATTTAAATTGATTTTGAAAATTTTCATTAAGTATAACACACGTAGTAAGATATCCCAATCCAATTGTTTAATCCTTGTAACGAATTTCGTGGACGAAATTCTTTTTAGGGGGAAAGGATGTAAAACCCACAAAATTCCGATAATTATCAAACTAAATAAAGGATAAAACCCTTTGAAATAAATACGATAAAATGATATAGAGTCGATCCAAATGGATCTTGAATCCAAACTGGATCAAATGGATCCAGTATCTGGGTTCGGGTATGATGAACGGATTCGGATCCTGGATGGATCTGAAACCCAATTAAAAAAAAATCCAATTGGATCTTAAGGAATCCAAATATGGTCGAATCTCAATCAAGATCCGAAACCGTAGTCAGAAAGTTCAGAAGATCTAAAATATAATCTAACTCGTGTTTGAGATTCGTCAAGAACCAAATTCGTATATATAAATTAATAAAGACCTATCATGAAACAAAAGGTGATGTGGTTTAATGGCAAGATGTCTTGCCCAGTTATGAGGCAACCCGAGTTCAAATCTCAATAGACAAACAAACGGATTTTTGAAAGAGGA
Organism: Nuphar pumila; assembly: GCF_984573655.1. NCBI lineage: Eukaryota > Viridiplantae > Streptophyta > Magnoliopsida > Nymphaeales > Nymphaeaceae > Nuphar > Nuphar pumila. The sequence continues at coordinate 100,384,426 of NC_143252.1, read as the reverse complement.
AGTGTCTTTTTGTCAAAAACGTCAAATGTCAGAAGGAAATAAGTAGATTAAAGTTGCAAACATATGCAACAAAATGTGCTATGGCGCAGTGGTGAGGCCCATTGCCTCTCAAGAGGAGAACTACGTTTCGAATCTCCCTGTGCGCCAAGAGTTATGCAAAAACATTATTCTTTTTGGAAACTCGTCACAAAGCGAAAGCGGGTAAATAAAATTTTGTTGTAAGAACTTGCAACGAAAAGAAACATAGTGCACTGGTGGGGCTCGTTACCCCTTAGGTTGAAGACCCCAGTTTCGATTCAAGGTTCAAAACTCGAATATTTCCTTAAAACCTGGGTCAAAAACTTATTTTTTTGAAGAAATCTTTCAAAAGATGAAACCTGAATTCTCAGAAAAACCTTTCTTTTGTAAATATTTCTCAAAAATACAAAAAAAATATATTATAAACAAAAAAAATCAAAATGAAAAGAAGAAGAAAAAGAAATCTAGAAAGAAATAGTTTTGAAAACCTCCTTTTAAGAGCATTTCTTTAGCTAAAACCACATTTTTAGAAAATTTTAAGAAAACAAACCATTGTTTTGAAAATTTAAACCTCCCTTGAAAAACTCCAACGGCCATCTGTGAACACCCCCCAAAATTTTCAAAATTTTGTAAATATTCTCTTTTTGCCCTTAGCCCCCATTTTCTGAGGCAATTGAGTCAGTTTCAATCTAAATTCCAGTTTATTTCTCGGACTTTACAGAAATTAAATTCATTTTCTATATTTGACTCAAATTTGGATCCGGATCCAGTGTTAAAATCCAAATCTAAGCCTTGTTATCCAATTTTTAAAGTCAAATTTACAAAAATACAAAAAAATAATTTCTGAAAGGCTCAGACTGTCCATTCAGTATCCTTTTGAATTCGATGCTCTGTATTTCTCGATTCAAGGTTCAAGACTCGAACATTTCTTCAAAACCCGGATTTAAACCCATTTTCTGAAGAAGTTTTCAAAATTAACCTCGAATCCTTAGAAAACCCCTCTTTTATAAATATTTCTCAGAAATACAAAAAAATAGTTTTAAATCTCTTATTTTCGCTTAGTTTTAGAATTTTATTTCAAAAAATAGCAATATATATATATATATAGAAAATGAAGAAAAGAACAAAAAAAAATCAAAAATAGAAAAAATACAAAAAAAAGAAGGGTTAAAATCTCGCTTTTTGGAAAACCCATCTATTTTTCTTAAAACCACCTTTTAGAAAAGGGAGCCACCTTTTAACAATTTTCAAAAACATCTTTTGGACCTCCCATGAAAAACCCCAACGGCCTCCTCCACTGCCAAGGAGAAACCGTAGGAGAGAGAGCTCCATCAACCCTTCGATCACCCTCACCTCTCTCAGCCATCGATCCTTAATGACCTCTCCCTCTTCTCGATTCTTCTCCCACTTCTTATATAAGCAAAACACAAGGGTCTCGAAAGGGGGGCATCGAGTCTTCATCCGTTCTTCGTGCACCCATCGACGATTCACCTCATCTAGGATCCATCTTTTTCTTTAGCAACATCCAACATCTCGCATCGCCTTCTTCCCTTTCTATCCTTTCTTTTTGGTTCATCTACCTGATCGATCGAAGCAAATCAGCTTCCAGCAACAATATCATATCAAGAAAGCATCCTACTCCCTCTCGATCAACCTACGGTGAAACAATAAAGGCCTGGTGGTAGACCTGCGTAAGGTTCAGCTCGCAGGTAAGGGTTCGTGCTTGATTCTTTTTTTTTCTTTTTTTTTCAGTCGGTTTTAGCATTTCATATATATTGATTGTTTGCTATAGTTCGGGTAGTTGAAAATTATGTAACACATAGATGTTTAAAATCCATTCTGTGGCATTTGTAATCATTACTGTTTATCTCTCTATATCTTGCACCCCACTACATTTCTACCGGGTATTTTCCATACCCTCCGTATAAAACCCCCAGCCGCCACTAGGAGTTTCCTCATAAGCAATGCTCTAGCCGCGCCATCACCTGAGGCCATCCAATGGAGTATTAATAACTGTCATAAGTTTTGCAGCAAAATCATCAGGTATATGACAAACATGTCGTGGATAAATGTTGTATAAGTTTCTTGCTATCCACGATTTTGATAATCTCATGGTTGTAAGGATTCATTGTGTTAATAGCCTACTATTTTATTTATGCTTTAGATTTAACATTATAATAAAATCATGATGATATTGTTCATAATATTATCTGTTATGTGTTAGCAACCTCACTAATCACCACCCTGCACTGATCATCCATTACATTTTTAATACACCTATACATTCGGCACTTGTATTTAGCAGTATGTTCACACTCTGTATCTTTGAACATTTTATCGCACACAGCATTCCACTGACACTCATCATTGCATTCACACTTGTGGCCTTCATTCATTGCACTCTAATACTACATTCATCTCCCACAGTATGCAACAATATAAATTTCTGTCCATTAGTCGTCCATTGTGCTTGTCTGCTGCAATGACTTGCACCTTTGCATATACCGTTGCAAGGCTTTCTTCATTTCCTTGATTGTTAAAGCTAGCTTTTGTTTCAGTTACAATGTTGATTTCTGATTTACTAATGGAGCTGAAGTTATTTTAACATTCATAGTGATGTAAAGTACGCATTTCATGCTCAAAAGGTTTGATCCTACTTGCTGAATTTTGTAAGGAATGCTAAAGCTCCAAATTTAGGAAATTTAGATGCCTAGCTACAAGGTTTCCGGGCACTCTGCCATGGGCATCCATGGCAGCCTGTGGTTTCTGTTCCTCATGGTACTTTGCCATAGGTATTCATAGCAATCTGAGGCTGCTGTGATCTCATGCATTCATACCATTTCAGTCCCCCCACAAGTTGTAACCTCTGTATATCCTCATTAACCTAATGTATCTCATACACATTACCATATGTATGCAAATGGATATATTCTCAAATGCATTTCCAATAGGCACACGTGTGGCCCTAGGCAAATACATATAGATCTTCATTTAGCCTAAGGCATTGCATATGCCTTCTCACATACAGACTTTCATTTGCCTGAGGTATTTGCCTATATATATATATATGTATATATATGTATATATTTTCTCATCAGTATAGGGCATGCCATATGCATTTCTCATTAGGCATGAGTATAGCATCTGGCATCAGAATAGATATAATCATATGCATTTGTGCCTTCAATATGTTATTCTTTTCCATATGCTACATCTTGCCTTGTGCTAACCCTGTTTTGCAGGGAATATATGGAAAATGTCATTTCCTCTCTTAACTTAAGATTTGTAATTTCAATTTCAATTCCAATGTTGTAATAACTATATATAATGAGAATTCTTTGCATTTCCAGCTTTTAGCTTAGAATGTATGAGCATGTAAATATCATAAATTGCTTGTTTCATATCATTTTGCCTTTATTTTTCGAAAATCCACAAATGGGAACACGAATGACACGTGCACCATTCTAATATAAGGTGATTAAATCCTAAGTTGACGATTTGCATCAATGGCCATAGTCAGGATGTGAACAAAACTTAGGATTTTCACCTTTTATAGAATAACATTGGATCCACACTGGATCCTTTTCAAAAAATCATCATGTTTTCAAAATATTTTTCTTCCGTTATTAGAGTCTGATTTAAAATTAACTCAAGATATATTTCAATGGCCATAGTCAGGATATACTGAGAGTTAATTTCATTTTAAACTCTATAAAGGCACCAAAATGTATTTTATTCTTCTCTTGAATTTAAATATGATTATTATATAATACATTCAATGACCATAGTCAGGGATGTATTATATCTTCAATCTTATTTTAACTCACTTAAAAAATGAAATATGCTTTTCAAATTCAATTTCAAAACTCATTTCATCATTCAGGCTAGAATTACATCATATTTTCAAACATTCTTTTTCAAAATCCAAGTGATTCTAAAGATAATTCTTCAAATACCTTCCTCATTTTTCTCAAATCAATTCTTATCTATAAATTCAAATTCAATTCTATCTCATTTCAGAATTCAAACTTCAATTTTAAAGTCCAATTTGACTTTGAAATTCCAAATTCATTTTTTATATTCAAAATTCAAATTCCAATGTCAATCCAATTTCAAGGTTCAATTAAGCTTTGAAAATTCAAATTCATTTTCAGGATTCGATTTCAAAATTCAATTTGACATCTCATATCAAAATTCAAAGTTTAATTTAAACTTTGAAATTCCAGATTCATTTTTTGATTTCAAAACTCAAGCTTTAAATCAAGTTTATCCTTTATTTTTTTCAAAATCTTCAAAGTTCTATCCCAAGATTGAGTCTTGATTCTCAATTCAAAATCAAGGTTTTTGAGATCGATTCTGAGTCTCAAAATCCGATTTTTCCTAAAGTTTAAATCTCACTTTTAAATTCAAATCTGGATTTCCAAAATCTAGATCCATCTTCAAAGTCCCATTTGGATTTTAAAATCCAAACTCATCTCGGATTCTAGATTTAGAACCCAATTCCATCTTGGATCCCAGACTTTGGATCCAATTCCATTTAGGATTCCAGATTTCTGATTCAACTCCATCTTGGATTCCAGACTTCGAATCCAATTCCATTTAGGATTCCAGATTTTGAATTCAACTCCATCTTGGATTCCAGACTTCGGATCCAATTCAATTCAGGATTTCATATTTCGTTCCATCTTGGATGCTAGATTTTAGATCAAAAATCCATTTCAGATTTCAGATAAAAAATCCATTCCAGATTTCAGATCAAAATTTCATTCTAGATTTACAATCCAGTTCCATTTCCATTTCTCATTTCCAAAAACTAATTTTGGATTTATTTCTCAAATCTGAATTCAAATTCAACTCATTTCTCAAATTTGAATTCAAATTCAACTCATTTCTCAAATCTGAATTCAAATTCAACTCATGTTTTAGATCTTGAATTCAAAATTGATTCTTGAAAATCGATCCAGATTCAAAGTCCATCATGACTTTGAAAATCCATTCTTATTTCAAAATTTTCAAATCTAAAGTCCCTTTTTCTCTTCATCCGAAGACTTATCTTTCCAAAAACTGATCACTCCAAGACTTGGAATTTTGAGTCTCTTCTTCCAGATCTATTTCAAAATCTAAGTTAGATTCAAAGTCTAACTTTTTCGAAACCAATTTCAAATCTTTGAATCATTTCTACATTATCACATTTATTTTAGAGTCACTTGGAAAATCTCAAATTTCCAAAAGTGTTTTCCCAAAAGCATACATTTTTGCATTTACATTACACAAGCATGATTTTTTGTGCATCCTTAGACTTAGAATAAATTCTTAGATAATATTTAGGAAAAACAAAAAGGCATAAATTTGATCCTTGGTTCGATTACCCCTGGTAAAGGCGCCAGGAACGGTCGAATCTTGTACCGACGAGCGAGCCCCGTCTCCCAATTTTCCCGCAAGCATTTCAAAACGGAGGCGAGTAATCTTTTAAATCTTTTCAAAATTAAGGTCAAGTGAGACCTTCACAAAAGAGTTCCTCTCTCTCTTCTTTTCTTTTTTCTTCTCTCTTCTTTTCTATCTTTTATTCTCCCCTTCAAAAAGGGAAATAGAGCTTAGAAAGAAAAATGGAAGGAAGAGAGAGAAACCAAGAGGAAAAAAATTGCGATGATCACACCATCCGTTGCGAGAAAGACCGCTGGAGGGGTGATGGAGGCGATGGCCTTCCACCCTTCGATCATCTCCCCCCCCCCCCCCCCCCCTCGTCCGTCGATCTCTAACCGTCGCCGCTCTCAATTTTTCTGCCTCTCCTTATATAATGAAGATATCAAGAAGCAAAGTGATGATCCGTGAAGCGCATTGATCAATCCATTCACATCCATCAACGCTCGATTTCCATCCCCTCTCAGCTGAAGAGAGCTGTGATCATCACAAAATTTCTCCTATTCCCTTCTCTTGTTGGTTTCTCTCTCTTCCTTCTCTTTTCCTTTTCTAACCTCTATTTTCCTCCTTTTTGAAGGGAGAAGAATAAAAGAAAGAAAAGAGAAAGAGAAGGGAAAAGAAAGAAAGAGAGAGAGAGAAGGGGAACTCTTTTGCGGGTTTTCACTTGACCTTGATTTGAAAAATATTTAGAAATTTAACTCGCCTCCGTTTTGAAAATTTGCAGGAAAATGGAGAGACGGGATTCGCTCGTCGGTACGAGGTTCGACCGTTCCTGGCGCCTTTACCAGGGGTAATCGGACCAAGGATCGAATCTATGCCTTTTGCTTTTGCCTATAATCTAAGAATTTATTCTAACTAAATGCACAAAGAATCATACTTGTGCAATGCAAGGATGTATGCTCTTTTGAAAATTGATTTAGAAATTTCCAAATATTCTGAGATGAACTTGGTAAGAGAGTGAAGAAATGTTTGAATCTAACTTTAAAACTTGAGATAGATCAGAGAAGTTCTAAGTTTTTGAAATAAATCAGAATTGGAAGGATAAATCTTGATTTTGAGAAAGAATGATTTCAAGTTTTGAAATGAAAGGAAATGAAATTTCAAAGTTGGAAATGGACTTTGAATTTTGAACTTGAATTTAGGAAAGGAAATGAATGCTTGAGATGGAATTGAATTTAGACCTTGAAGTTTGCAATTTAGAATGGATCTGAGAAAATTAAATGGTATTTAAGAATAGAAATGGAATTGAAATCTATAATTGGAATTGGATTCCAGATCCTAAACAGAATGGGATCCGAGATTTGGAATCTAAGATGGACTTGGGTTCTGGATCCTAAAATGGAGTGGATCTGAAGTCTGAGATCCAAATGTAGAATTGGGTTCTTGATCCTAAGATGGGTTTTTGGATCTGAAGTCTAAGATCCAATGTGGAATTGGATTCAGGATTCTAAGATGAATTTGGATCTGAAGTCTGAGATCCGATGTAGAATTGGACTCTGGATCCTAAGATGGATTTGGATCTGAAGTCTGAGATCCAATGCGAAATTGGATTCTGGATCCTAAAAGGATTTTGGATCCTAAAAGGATTTTGGATCTGGATTTGAGATCCAAAGTGAAATTGGATTCTGGATCCTAAAGAAAAAATTTTGAATCTGAAGTCTAAGATCCAAAGTGAAATTGGAGTCTGGATCCTAAAATGGATTTGAAGTTACATTCAGAAGATGAATCAGGAACTTCCAAGTTTAAATTGAACTTAAAAATTGAAATTTAGAATTTGAATATGCAAACGAATTTCAAAGTCAAATTAGACCTTGAATTTTTGAATTTTGAATTTAGAAGATGAATCAAGAGTCTCAAAGCTAAAATTGAACTTTGGGTTTAATTTGAGTTTTGAATATAAAATGAATTTGGAATTTTCAAAGTCAATTCGAATTTTGAAATCTGATTTGAAAATGACTTTGAAATCTCAAAGTTAATTTGAACTTTGAGCTTGAAAAAAAATGAAATTGAATTTGAAAATGAGAGGATGAATTAGATTCTATAAGAATAGATTTGAGGAAGATATTTACATTACTTGGAGTTTTTGAAGAAAGAATTTTGAAAATATGATGCAGTTCTATCCTAAATGATGAATGAATTTGAATTTTTGAAATTTGGATTTTGAAAAGCTATTCCATTCTTTAGATGAATTTAAAATAAGATTGAAAATATAATACATCCTTGACTATGGTCATTGAATGTATTATATAATAATCTATATTTAAATTCAAGAGAAGAATAAAATACATTTGGTGCTTTTATAGAATTTAAAATGAAATTAACTCTCAATATACCCTGACTATGGCCATTGGTATATATTTTGAGTCAATTTTAAGTTAAATTCTAAATAAAGGAGAAAATATTTAAGGAAAATATGATGAATTTTGAAAACGGATCCAGTGTGGATCCAGTGTTATTTTGTAAAAGATAAAAATCCTAAGTTTTGTCCATACCCTGACTATGGCCATTGATATGGATCATCAACTTAGGATTAATTTACCTCTTATGAAATGGTGCACGTGCCATTCGTGTTTCACCATTGTGAGATTTTGAGAAATAAAGGAAAAATGCATGAAGAACAAGTAATCCATGATATCTACAATGCTCATTCATTCTATCTAAAACTGGAAATGTAAATTTTCATTAAGCTCTAACTATTACAATACACCAAAATTGAATTTATAACTCCAAGTAATGATATTTTTCATATATTCTCTGCAAGACAATTGATTAGTATGAAAAGAAGAGAGAGATGGCACATATTATATAGATGTTAGCTCATATACCAAGGTATACATGATGGAAAGATAAGAAATGATATTAAACATATATATATATGTATGTCTATATGCCTATAGGTATAGATATATATGAACATTCATATATATATATATATATATATATATATATATATATACATATATGTATATGTATACACATATATATAGGTAGAAATGTTAAATGCAAAGGGACTGTGGTTTTGATGAAGGATGATAGGTGTCGGGTATTTCAACAAGTAGGTGCTTTGTGAAGTGGTATTGTGTAATGAAGGTGAGAGGTAGAGATAGCCAATAATTGCAGATGGTATGAGGATTTTATATGTGAAGGCATATGGCGGTGAAGGCACAGACACCCCTAAATAAGTGCACAAGAGATGAGAAAACAGTATATATTGTGAACAAGTGGAGTTGCAGCAAGCGTAGAGGATTGATGACAATGTGTTGGAATATTATTGTGTTATGGAGAAGGTGTGGAAATGATGGCTGGAGGGATTAGTGTAATGTATATGCAGGAGACTGGAATGGAGGTGTGGAGGGTTATAGATGTGAAGCTCATGCCACTATAAGGTGTAGCTAAAAACATGGGGGGGGGGGGGGGGGGGGGTGTTGCAGCAGCTGTGAGCTTACTGCAAGACTTACATTTGAGATAGGGCTGAAGTGGAGGAAGGTTGGCACATAGGAGTTAAGTGTGCAGGTATTGGAAGTGGAAGCCACACACTGCAGCCAATGAAGCTACAGGTGGATGTCATAAAAGGTGGGGATTACAGCAGTCTTTTTACTACTGTTGTGAGTGTGATGGGGATGCTATGACATACAGTATCCATTGTACTGTCGTGTTCCTGTGTGCACAGGAAACACAGGGGAAGTTGTATAATAAATGGTTGTGAAATGGGTACAGGGGGGGGTAAGGTAGATGCAAACGAGTGTAATAAAAGAACTGGGAAACATGGAGATGGTAGTGACAGGAAGTGTATTGCAGGGAATGTATTCACTGGTGAATGCTAAGTGCAAGCATCAAGTAGCACCTTCTGTTGTAGATGCAGAATATGTGTTAAATGAAACATGGGAGGGCTGAAAGAGAAAACACAGCTGACAATAAAAACTGTGTAATGTGAAAAATGGAAGGTAATCAAGATGCCCTCCACCTTTTATCATTCAAAATTAAAAGAGTAAACCGACCAGCCTCAGAGAAGCTTACCTCCAGCATTGTATTTAGTAAAAATCTGGTGTCCAACGTAATGTCAGCAACAAAGTAATAAGTTTACATAGACATGTTGCTGCAAGGCCTTTGATGGGGCCAAAGCTAATTCCTGCATATGCCTAACATTCAATCTTGCCAGATCTCTGGCCCAGTATAACAAAACTGAAGCAGCCCTTTAAATCATAGTGCTGACACCTTAATGACCACAGTGTACATACCAACCAATTTAATGACATTTCATACTTCACCTGGATGTTAGTGTCAAACGAATCCCAAGATATTACCAAACTGACTCACCTATTGATTATGCCAAATGACTTACCTGGTGTGCACGAACTTTGAGGACATAGAGAATGATAGTTCCCAGTAAGAGTTTTCTCAAATTTGTTTACTCAAGCTGATTCTTACAGCAGATCCAGTTAACAGATTGAACCCATCGATCAAAATTTGTTTTCCCTGCAAATCAAATCTTATCATAACAATTACATCATTCATTGCTTTTACTTCCTCGGTGAAGTGGACTGCTATTTACAAATTCTGTTTTTACTATCAAGCAACATGAATCAGAGGGTTAGCCTAGGGGATGTCCTGTAAACATCTCCTTCAGCCACGATAACATAGATTGTGATCAATGTCAAGATCGGCACCACTAGGTAGGGCTCCAGCGAATTGGATCTTCATGTTCTCGCAATATCCATCAGATGTATGAAGGGAGGGTAGAAACCAGATATCTTGAGAGTTTTGAAGATTGAGAAAATCCTTTTCAAGATTGGATTGCTAACAGAGGGATGACATACAGGGGATACGCAAAACAGGGTAAAATGTACTGGGACAAATGTTCATAGATAATCAAGGGTTAAAAGAAAAAAAAAATTGATACAGAATGAAAATCCCACCTTTTGATTAATTGGTTATCCTTGGACTACTTAAGAAATAGGGATCCCCTTTAACAAATCATTAATTTTTTTTTTTTAGCTCCCTACCCATTCCCCAGGTTCTAAATAGGTCTCTTAGCAGAATATACTATGCTTGAATTTATTAAAATCAAAGACTATACGATTTGCAAGAAACCTTACAAAACTATCATCTTCAGATTAAATACAAGTAGACTAACCTGAGCTGATGGAGGTAACCATACTATAACAAGTGAATCTTGAAAATGCTACGCTACTGACAGGATTACAACACCTGTATGCTAATGGCAGGAATACGTCTGATGGCAAAATTACAGGGAAACTACCTACAAAGAAATCAAAGGGAGATGAGCAATACATAAAACTCTTTTTTTTTTTATAACCAACAGAGATATGAAAGTGCGTATAGACAGATAATGAAAATTTGTGGTGGAAAGTGACATTAGGGCTATAACACAAGCATATGAACATGAGTCAATGTTAGCCCGATGCTGGGTCAAGAAGCTTGAGACTCGTTGATGCGTATGAAATATAAGACACTATCATAAAATCCGACGCAATAGATGAATGATTCGATGATTCACTATTGATTACCTATAATGCAATATATGAGAGGGAAGCAAAGGATCTAATGTGTTTCAGAAAACAAACCTGGAAGAGTTAAAATGCATGTATCAACGGATGATGAAAATAAGGATGAGATGAGATGGATTGGTGGTAATGATATATATAAAAAAAACGACCGACTATCATTTAAGTAAGAGATCGGGTATAGACGGATGATCAAAAAAAAAAAAAAGTATGCCGGACCACATTTTCCCTGCGATTTTATAACATACATGTCGATCCTGCCATATGCAGAACGACAATATAAATCATGCATCTAATTAACAGGAGATCAAGCAATAAATTATGCGAGAATTGAAATGAAGGATGATTACATGGGAAAAATACAGTAAATCACAAAAAAGATGCGACTAGGAGGATGATCCAGTGTAATAAAAAAAAATGGAGGAATCAGGCATAAATCAGAATTTAAAACAGTTTGAATGTCAGAATAAAATAAGAAATCGAAATGGTTTCCGATACATATAAGATAATGGAGACATAGGAAATATAATATACAACGAAAGGAGATATAGCCCAGCAAAAGGGCAAATTTCTTTTGCAAGATGTAGATCGGTATCATTATAGATGAACCGATATTACATACGTTGCTCAAAATGAAAGTTAAATAAAAATAAATAAATAATGTCTGAAACACAGATTAGCAGAAAACAATCAAAAAGAGAATTAAAGGGACTTACCTTGCTTGTAAGAGTTCTGAGAGAGGAATCCGCTTCAGTGATTCAGAGGGAAAGATATCAACGGGAGAGAAAACAAAATTTGACCCCTGCGAAGATCGGCCGGCCTTGATCAAAATGGAGGAACCGAAGGAATAAGAGGAAAGTATAAAGAAGAATGGATCCTCGGTGGAGAGGTAAGAGACCGACCCCTAATCCCTTTGCGTGCTCTTCTTTTAAAGGGGAAGAGGAGCCTTCGAGAGAGGGAAGTGGTTGAAGATCAGGGGCTGAGGGAGAAGAGGTTGTTCCAAGATGGAGGGCAAGGCTGAGAGGGGAAGATGCGCGGGAGATGGCCGTTGCAAATTTTTCTAAAATTCCCAAGAGGGGTCTCCTTTTCAGAGCTTTTCTAAAAAAAAATGGTTTTCATTTTCAAAAGGAGGTTTCAAAAGAGTGTTTTAACGAAAAAAAATAGTTTTCAAAAAGGTTTCAATTTGCATATTTTTCTAAATTTTTGGAATTTTTCTATTATTTCCTTCTTTTTTTTTTTTGATTTTCTTATTTTTTTGTTCTTTTCTTTTTAAACATATATTTGTAAAAACAAAACTTTAAAACTAAGAAAATTAATACTAATTGTACAAAATTTCAAAATATTCATAAAAAAAAGGTTTTTCTGAAAAATCAGGGTTATTGTGGGGAAAATTTCTTCAAAAGAATGGGTTTGGACCCAAGTATTGAGAAAATGTTCGAGTTTTGATACTCGAATCGAGAAATACAATGTGATGGATCCAAACGGATGTTGAATGGACTATCCGAGCTATTTAAAGGCTATTTTTGGTATTTTCTATAATTTTAATTTAAAATTTGAACAAGGAAACTCAGATTTGGATCTGGACATTGGATCTAGATCTGAAATCAATTTAAACATATGAAATGAATTTAATTTCAATAAAACTTGAGAAATGAACTGGAATTTATATTTAAAAATGACATATTTGCTCAAAAAATGAATTTAGGGGCAAGAAGGGAATATTTAAAAGATTTTGAAAAATTTGGGGTGTTCACAGATGCCCCTCTTTGCTACTAAGCCGGTTGAAAGCCGAGCTTAGTGGCAAAGATATCACTCCAAATTTTGAAAAAAAATGCCCCAGTCAGCAGACCTGAACTGGGTGTGGAAGAATTTATTTTGAAAAACATGGTTTTTCAGGTTTAAAACTTTATCCTTGAATGGCATGGGGGAGACGAAACCATCGGAAATGATATGACTGAATAATAGAGATGAGGAAATTGTGATGGGACTTTGGGTGAAGATCCCGAAATGATGAAAGATAAGAATTTTGATCAAGTCTTATGGGTGAGACAAGATCAGCTTTTCAGAATGACTCAGATTTAGCCCTTAACCTGGATGGGGCGAATATATCTCAAAATAACCTGAGTGGGGAAAGGAATATGCGAGGACCTTGAAGGGACATTTTTGAAAGAATGCTTCATGAGATGAAGCTCAAGCAGGATCCTTTCTGGATGGATATACAAAGCATGAATTCCTCGATGGGAAGAACCATGATGGGACTGGAGGAAGACACCTCGTCGAAACGAGGGAAACTCGTTGGAATGAGACTCAGGTTTAACCAAAACCTAAAAAGGAAGATACCTCAAGGGGCGAGGTTCAGGATTAACCCTTAACCTGAAGGGGACGACCATACGGAATCCTCGAGCGAAGAGACCATGATGGCACCTTCGGAGTTTGGACAAACAAATCCGAAAGGGGTTTGCGAAAGGAGGAAGAAAAATGGGGTTCCCTAAAGCTTTGAAAAAGGGATGAACTTGGGCGTCTCATTGCTGAGACTGAAATCGATTTTTGAATTTAATGACCTCTCGCAGGAAGTACAGGTTTTGACCCTTAACCTGAGTGGGAACAACCATACGGATTTCTCGAAACCGTGATGGGACAGGAGAGAAATGAAATAGACATTTGATGAGAATTTAGGAAAAGAATGATTCAGGTTTATCCCTTAACCTGAAGGGGAAATAGAAGATTTTATGAAGAGGTAACCTGAGACTTGAATTTAGAAGGAATATGACAAAATTTAGAATTTATGATCTATGATTTTTAGATGGACCAGGTATGTGACGGGGAATGTAAAAAGAATAAACTTTGAGAAGACAAAAGGATATAGAATTTTGAAGAAAATGTAGAACATTTGAGGAAATTGATTTATTTTTGTAAAAAGAATTCTCACAGGTTGCATGGTTGCCCCTATGAGTGATCTCAGGATTATCCTTTATCCTAAATGGGGAAAAGAATAGAATTTAAGAAGGTGAAGAGATATTGATATAAATTTAGAAAATCAATAAAGGTTGACAAAACTTGTATTTACAAAAGAATTCTCGTAGGTAGCATTATTGCTCCTACGAGGGGTTTCAGGATTTTCTCTTATCCTGAATGGGAAAAAGAATAGAATTTAAAGAGATTAAATGAAAGGAAATTGATATAAATCTAGAAAATCAACAAAGATTAACAAAACTTGGATTTACGAAAGAATCCTCATAGGTAGCGTTGTGGCTCCTACGAGGGGTTTCAGGATTATCCCTTATCCTGAATGGGAAAAAGAATAGAATTTAAGAAAATTTAGTGAAGGAAAATTGATATAAATCTAGAAAATCAATAAAGATTAACAAAAACTTGTATTTACAAAGGAATCCTCATAGGTAGCATTGTTGCTCCTACAAGGGGTCTCAGGATTTTCCCTTATCCTGAATGGGAACACCTCGGACAACGAGGGTCAGGTTTATCCCTTAACCTGAGCGGGAACACCTCGGACAACGAGGGTCAGGTTTATCCCTTAACCTGAAAGGGGCCTCAAAGAATATTTAGAAAATACCTCATGGGAAAGAGGCACCAGGTTTATCCCTTAACCTGAAAGGGAAAGAAAAAAAAAAGAATTGATAAAATTTTTAATAGAATTGAGGAAATATTGATAAAATTGATGTAAACTTGATAGAAATATGAATAAAATGAAATGAAACTGATAAAGATATCAAAATTAACTGAGGAATTATAAGATTTGAGAAAAAGGAGTTTTTCTGATCCTGCCTGCATATGGGATTTTGAAAGGAAAATGTTTATTAAAAAGATAAATGAGAAATCATTTTGGGGGAAGAAAATCCACCACAAAAAGAATAATCAGCGCGAGATCTGATCCTTTAAATCAAACATGAGAGATCATCATGAGGGTCAAATTTTGAAGGCAATGGTTTTGAATACCTAATTTTGCAGAAGAAGATCAACAATAGATCTGATTTCTAAAAATAACAGTTCGAAATTGATAATAAGATCAACACAAGGGTTGATCTTTGAAGGTAATGCTTAAAAACCAATCTTGGAAGATAAGACCAACACAGGGTCGATCTTTGAATATAATGATTTAAAACCCATTTTTGGAAGATAAGACCAATGCAAGGGTTGATCCTTGAATATAAAGATTTAAAATCCATTTTGAAAGATAAGATCAACACAAGGATTGAAAAAGTTTAAAATTCATTTTGGAAGGTAAGACCAACACAAGGGTTGATCTTTCAATATAATGGTTAAAAAAAAAAAAAAACTTGTTTTTGAAGACATGATCAACGCGAGGGTTGATTTTTTTGTCAAAGGTCGGACCAAGGAATATTTGAACTCCTTGGTCATAACAAAAATTTTTAAAATTTCATGATTTTTGAAAAAGCCCTCATAGGTAATATCATTTCTCTCATGAATGATGTCAGTATTGTCCCGCATTATGGAAAGAATAGGGATTTAAATGCCCCAGTATGAAAGAAGGAAGTATTTGAATATCAAAGATATAAAGAAAAATTGACATTTCATTGATAAGCAAAAGGTTCGATAACAACTGAATATTTACAAGAACTTGAAAAAAAGAAAGGACTCATAGAAGACTGGGCTGACTAGCCCCTACAAGACAACTGACAAAAAGAGACGAAAGCAAACAAAAACTTTTGCTTTATCAATTCTTTGAGTGGTCCGGGAATGGTTCTGTCAGGACTGCTGGCTGCTTTTCTTCCTCGTCCTCTATCAGAATACTTCTATCAATGCAGTCTTGTATCATGTGCTTGAGGACGAAACAGTGCTCGGTGTCATGCCCTGTTGCTCTATGGAACTTGCAGAATTGATCTTTGAATTTTCCCAAGATTACGGGAGGATCCGCTATCTTAGGGAGTTTGATGATCCCGTGCTTTAACAGGTAATCCAGAATTACTTCCATAGTTTGATCTAAAGGAGTGAAGACTCGATCTTTCTCCCACTTGATGTACTTGGGCTTCTCTTGAAGATCCCCTTTCTGTTGGATGCCAATTGGAAGCGGCTTGTCAGTGTTTTTATACGCTCTCTCCTTCTGCCCCTTGTTCTGATCTACTCTCGGACCACTGTCACTGTTGTTCTTGTTTCCCTTACTGTTGTTGCCAAGATTATTGCAGGAGGCCTCAACTGAATGAGCGAACTGTGCCTTCTTCTTTTGGTCTTGGACATTCTTGACCAGAGGCGTGCCCTCGTACAGTTCGCTTTCTATTCCTGCCTCGAGCCATTCAGCTCGCTCAATTAACTT
Source organism: Nuphar pumila (assembly GCF_984573655.1). Taxonomy (NCBI): domain Eukaryota; kingdom Viridiplantae; phylum Streptophyta; class Magnoliopsida; order Nymphaeales; family Nymphaeaceae; genus Nuphar; species Nuphar pumila. The sequence goes on along the minus strand of NC_143252.1, from coordinate 100,368,172 downwards.
GATGAAGGATTTCGTCGGGGAAGTGGCGATGAGGCTCCTTATGGGCTGAGAGAAATTGTTGAGGATCACCTGCAATGCGTGCTCCTCAGGAATGGGTACCTTCATCTTATTACAGGTGCTTCTTCACCTGTGAATGAAATCACCTGCTCTTTCATTCTCTCCTTGCTTCAGGTTGTAAAGATGATTTAATGTAGGTGAGGCTTCAGTGTTGAATAAGAAGCGCTCGATGAACAGATTTACTACCTTATCGAACTCTCGTAGTTCGATAGGATTCACATGATCAGCATACCATCTGGCTGCTACACCCTCCAGACTGCGGGGAAAACAGATGAATAAAGCCCTGTTATCTTTCCTGAAACGGCTGCACTCTGCATAAAATGTGGCCAGGTGGGCTTTAGGGTTGCCAGTCCCGTCAAATTTGAGAAACTTACGGGGAAGATTCTCCAAGTTATCGTCCCCATCTAGACCATCATAGAAATCTTCGCCGGTGTAGGTATGCTTGCCCTTACCCTTGGCTTGAATATCCTTAATAGATCGATTCATTTCCTTCATCTGCTTGCTCATCAGGTCCTCTGCTGGAGCCCCAGATTTGGGCTTGTTGACAGATTCAGGCTCTTCCGCAACTATCTTTACAGACTGTCTCGGAGGATTCTGCTTGTAGACAATCTGCTCTTCCTCTTCTGACTCTTCCTCGACTGACTCTGATTCCTCAGAAGTAGTGTCTGGCTGTAACTTCTTTCTAATGATTCTGACTTGCTTCTTTACAGGCTTCTTCCTCAGCTTGCTTTTAGGAACTGCCTCTTTCAGCTTAGCCTCGGCTTGCTCTGACATCATCCTTGCCATCATCCTTTGGAACATGTCATACATAGCGGGGTCGATGTCATCCTTCTTGCTCTGACTCTGTCCCCTGACTGATTTAGGAGAGCTTATCTCTTCCGCCTCACTGTCGCTGAGTTGAGGAACTGTTTCTTTTCCCCCTCTTGTAGTGACCATTTTTGAAATATCAGAACTCTCTGTGGAGGAAAAATGGAGGTTTTTAGACCAAAGAAACTTTTTGGAGATATTTTGACAAAGAGGAAGGATTTAGGTTAAAAATTTAATTGTATCCCATTACTAGGGATTGAGTCGCCACCAAATTTGTGACAATTGCATTGTTTACTCTACGAGGGAGAGTAACCAACTGAAAATATGAAAAGAAAATATTATTTTTGAAAAGGATATCTCTTGATGGAAAGAGATTTTTATAAGAATATAAAAACAGAAGAAAAATAAAAGGAAAAATGGAATTTTGAGAATAAATGGTAAGGATTTAAACTTTTGAAGAACTTGCAGGCAGGATCAGAAGATTTTGGAAGAATTTTTAGAAGAAGAAGAAGAAAAGGATAAAGAAAAATACACCTGGGTTTTAAAAATAAAGAGGACATTTTGAAACATATACCCAGGGTTTTGGAAAATATAAGGAAGATATAAAATATCACACAATCACAGATATACAAGCAAGGATATACCAACAACACTCCCTAAAGCTGACTCTATATGCAATATTTGAAATGGCTGATAGGACCTTAATCCTAACTCTAAGATTTATATCATCTGATTCCAATCAAGGTACGCCGATATACTCAAGCCGAAGCTCGAAGTACGTGGCATATAAAGTATTTACTCCGGTTCTAAGGTAAAGGCTTCCCAACATCCTTGAGCACCTACCGATATACCTCGGACTATGGCCCTTAGGTACGTGGTAGGGGGGCGCGAACCCAAATAAGTGGTCCAGTTGTGAGGCTCTCTCCCGAACTATGGTTCAGTGAGACAGCCCAGCAACGTGAAGACCGGGACAATATAGGTAGGGATGTTTTCAAAATATGATCAACATGCAATAAAATCAGAAGGCTCTAATGCAAGTCCTAAAGAGATAGATTTAAAAAGAGAAGCATACACTTGCATACATTGTTTGCATTCAATCCCTAAAATTGAGGAGAGTTGTATTTAAGACCTAAGTCTAATGTGAACATGGATAATCTCCTCAATATGGTCCTACCAAACCATACTTAGATCCTATATGTAATGATGTCAGCTTAGGACAAAATCTAGGCTTCCTAAGGTTTGCATGAAAATGTAGCTGACATATGTTAGAATAAAGACTTAGATTATATAAAAGCAAAGCAAAGGCATAGATCCAACCGGACGAAGACGTGTCCCATCTCGGTCGCCAAAACTGTGATCATCGCAAAATTTCTCCTATTCCCTTCTCTTGTTGGTTTCTCTCTCTTCCTTCTCTTTTCCTTTTCTAACCTCTATTTTCCTCCTTTTTGAAGGGAGAAGAATAAAAGAAAGAAAAGAGAAAGAGAAGGGAAAAGAAAGAAAGAGAGAGAGAGAAGGGGAACTCTTTTGCGGGTTTTCACTTGACCTTGATTTGAAAAATATTTAGAAATTTAACTCGCCTCCGTTTTGAAAATTTACGGGAAAATGGAGAGACGGGATTCGCTCGTCGGTACGAGGTTCGACCGTTCCTGGCGCCTTTACCAGGGGTAATCGGACCATGGATCGAATCTATGCCTTTTGCTTTTGCCTATAATCTAAGAATTTATTCTAACTCTAAATGCACAAAGAATCATACTTGTGCAATGCAAGGATGTATGCTCTTTTGAAAATTGATTTAGAAATTTCCAAGTATTCTGAGATGAACTTGGTAAGAGAGTGAAGAAATGTTTGAATCTAACTTTAGAACTTGAGATAGATCAGAGAAGTTCTAAGTTTTTGAAATAAATCAGAATTGGAAGGATAAATCTTGATTTTGAAAAAGAATGATTTCAAGTTTTGAAATGAAAGGAAATGAAATGAAATGAAATTTCAAAGTCGGAAATGGACTTTGAATTTTGAACTTGAATTTAGGAAAGGAAATGAATACTTGAGATGGAATTGAATTTAGACCTTGAAGTTTGCAATTTAGAATGGATCTGAGAAAATTAAATGGTATTTAAGAATAGAAATGGAATTGAAATCTATAATTGGAATTGGATTCCAGATCCTAAACAGAATGGGATCCGAGATTTGGAATCTAAGATGGACTTGGGTTCTGGATCCTAAAATGGAGTGGATCTGAAGTCTGAGATCCAAATGTAGAATTGGGTTCTTGATCCTAAGATGGGTTTTTGGATCTGAAGTCTAAGATCCAATGTGGAATTGGATTCAGGATTCTAAGATGAATTTGGATCTGAAGTCTGAGATCCGATGTAGAATTGGACTCTGGGTCCTAAGATGGATTTGGATCTGAAGTCTGAGATCCAATGCGAAATTGGATTCTGGATCCTAAAAGGATTTTGGATCTGGATTTGAGATCCAAAGTGAAATTGGATTCTGGATCCTAAAGAAAAAATTTTGAATCTGAAGTCTAAGATCCAAAGTGAAATTCGAGTCTGGATCCTAAAATGGATTTGAAGTTACATTCAGAAGATGAATCAGGAACTTTCAAGTTTAAATTGAACTTAAAAATTGAAATTTAGAATTTGAATATGCAAACGAATTTCAAAGTCAAATTAGACCTTGAATTTTTGAATTTTGAATTTAGAAGATGAATCAAGAGTCTCAAAGTTAAAATTGAACTTTGGGTTTAATTTGAGTTTTGAATATAAAATGAATTTGGAATTTTCAAAGTCAATTCGAATTTTGAAATCTGATTTGAAAATGACTTTGAAATCTCAAAGTTAATTTGAACTTTGAGCTTGAAAAAAAATGAAATTGAATTTGAAAATGAGAGGATGAATTAGATTCTATAAGAATAGATTTGAGGAAGATATTTACATTACTTGGAGTTTTTGAAGAAGGAATTTTGAAAATATGATGCAGTTCTATCCTAAATGATGAATGAATTTGAATTTTTGAAATTTGGATTTTGAAAAGCTATTCCATTCTTTAGATGAATTTAAAATAAGATTGAAGATATAATACATCCTTGACTATGGTCATTGAATGTATTATATAATAATCTATATTTAAATTCAAGAGAAGAATAAAATACATTTGGTGCTTTTATAGAATTTAAAATGAAATTAACTCTTAATATACCCTGACTATGGCCATTGGTATATATTTTGAGTCAATTTTAAGTTAAATTCTAAATAAAGGAGAAAATATTTAAGGAAAATATGATGAATTTTGAAAACGGATCCAGTGTGGATCCAGTGTTATTTTGTAAAAGATAAAAATCCTAAGTTTTGTCCATACCCTGACTATGGCCATTGATATGGATCATCAACTTAGGATTAATTTACCTCTTATGAAATGGTGCGCGTGCCATTCGTGTTTCACCATTGTGAGATTTTGAGAAATAAAGGAAAAATGCATGAAGAACAAGTAATCCATGATATCTACAATGCTCATTCATTCTATCTAAAACTGGAAATGTAAATTTTCATTAAGCTCTAACTATTACAATACACCAAAATTGAATTTATAACTCCAAGTAATGATATTTTTCATATATTCTCTGCAAGACAATTGATTAGTATGAAAAGAAGAGAGAGATGGCACATATTATATAGATGTTAGCTCATATACCAAGGTATACATGATGGAAAGATAAGAAATGATATTAAACATATATATATATGTATGTCTATATGCCTATAGGTATAGATATATATGAACATTCATATATATATATATATATACATATATGTATATGTATACACATATATATAGGTAGAAATGTTAAATGCAAAGGGACTGTGGTTTTGATGAAGGATGATAGGTGTCGGGTATTTCAGCAAGTAGGTGCTTTGTGAAGTGGTATTGTGTAATGAAGGTGAGAGGTAGAGATAGCCAATAATTGCAGATGGTATGAGGATTTTATATGTGAAGGCATATGGCGGTGAAGGCACAGACGCCCCTAAATAAGTGCACATGAGATGAGAAAACAGTATATATTGTGAACAAGTGGAGTTGCAGCAAGCGTAGAGGATTGATGACAATGTGTTGGAATATTATTGTGTTATGGAGAAGGTGTGGAAATGATGGCTGGAGGGATTAGTGTAATGTATATGCAGGAGACTGGAATGGAGGTGTGGAGGGTTATAGATGTGAAGCTCATGCCACTATAAGGTGTAGCTAAAAACATGGGGGAGGGGTGTTGCAGCAGCTGTGAGCTTACTGCAAGACTTACATTTGAGATAGGGCTGAAGTGTTGGAAGGTTGGCACATAGGAGTTAAGTGTGCAGGTATTGGAAGTGGAAGCCACACACTGCAGCCAATGAAGCTACAGGCGGATGTCATAAAAGGTGGGGATTACAGCAGTCTTTTTACTACTGTTGTGAGTGTGATGGGGATGCTGTGACATACAGTATCCATTGTACTGTCGTGTTTCTGTGTGCACAGGAAACACAGGGGAAGTTGTATAATAAATGGTTGTGAAATGGGTAAGGGGGGGGTAAGGTAGATGCAAACGAGTGTAATAAAAGAACTGGGAAACATGGAGATGGTAGTGACAGGAAGTGTATTGCAGGGAATGTATTCAATGGTGAATGCTAAGTGCAAGCATCAAGTAGCACTATCTGTTGTAGATGCAGAATATGTGTTAAATGAAACATGGGAGGGTTGAAAGAGAAAACACAGCTGACAATAAAAACTGTGTAATGTGAAAAATGGAAGGTAATCAAGATGCCCTCCACCTTTTATCATTCAAAATTAAAAGCGTAAACCGACCAGCCTCAGAGAAGCTTACCTCCAGCATTGTATTTAGTAAAAATCTGGTGTCCAACGTAATGTCAGCAACAAAGTAATAAGTTTACATAGACATGTTGCTGCAAGGCCTTTGATGGGGCCAAAGCTAATTCCTGCATATGCCTAACATTCAATCTTGCCAGATCTCTGGCCCAGTATAACAAAACTGAAGCAGCCCTTTAAATCATAGTGCTGACACCTTAATGACCACAGTGTACATACCAACCAATTTAATGACATTTCATACTTCACCTGGATGTTAGTGTCAAACGAATCCCAAGATATTACCAAACTGACTCACCTATTGATTATGCCAAATGACTTACCTGGTGTGCACGAACTTTGAGGACATAGAGAATGATAGTTCCCAGTAAGAGTTTTCTCAAATTTGTTTACTCAAGCTGATTCTTACAGCAGATCCAGTTAACAGATTGAACCCATCGATCAAAATTTGTTTTCCCTGCAAATCAAATCTTATCATAACAATTACATCATTCATTGCTTTTACTTCCTCGGTGAAGTGGACTGCTATTTACAAATTCTGTTTTTACTATCAAGCAACATGAATCAGAGGGTTAGCCTAGGGGATGTCCTGTAAACATCTCCTTCAGCCACGATAACATAGATTGTGATCAATGTCAAGATCGGCACCACTAGGTAGGGCTCCAGCGAATTGGATCTTCATGTTCTCGCAATATCCATCAGATGTATGAAGGGAGGGTAGAAACCAGATATCTTGAGAGTTTTGAAGATTGAGAAAATCCTTTTCAAGATTGGATTGCTAACAGAGGGATGACATACAGGGGATACGCAAAACAGGGTAAAATGTACTGGGACAAATGTTCATAGATAATCAAGGGTTAAAAGAAAAAAAAATTGATACAGAATGAAAATCCCACCTTTTGATTAATTGGTTATCCTTGGACTACTTAAGAAATAGGGATCCCCTTTAACAAATCATTCATTTTTTTTTTAGCTCCCTACCCATTCCCCAGGTTCTAAATAGGTCTCTTAGCAGAATATACTATGCTTGAATTTATTAAAATCAAAGACTATATGATTTGCAAGAAACCTTACAAAACTATCATCTTCAGATTGAATACAAGTAGACTAACCTGAGCTTATGGAGGTAACCATACTATAACAAGTGAATCTTGAAAATGCTACGCTACTGACAGGATTACAACACCTGTATGCTAATGGCAGGAATACGTCTGATGGCAAAATTACAGGGAAACTAGCTACAAAGAAATCAAAGGGAGATGAGCAATACATAAAACTCTTTTTTTTTTTTATAACCAACAGAGATATGAAAGTGCGTATAGACAGATAATGAAAATATGTGGTGGAAAGTGACATTAGGGCTATAACACAAGCATATGAACATGAGTCAATGTTAGCCCGATGCTGGGTCAAGAAGCTTGAGACTCGTGGATGCGTATGAAATATAAGACACTATCATAAAATCCGACGCAACAGATGAATGATTTGATGATTCACTATTGATTACCTATAATGCAATATATGAGAGGGAAGCAAAGGATCTAATGTGTTTCAGAAAACAAACTTGGAAGAGTTAAAATGCATGTATCAACGGATGATGAAAATAAGGATGAGATGAGATGGATTGGTGGTAATGATATATATAAAAAAAACGACCGACTATCATTTAAGTAAGAGATCGGGTATAGACGGATGATCAAAAAAAAAAAAAGTATGCAGGACCACATTTTCCCTGCGATTTTATAACATACATGTCGATCCTGCCATATGCAGAACGACAATATAAATCATGCATCTAATTAACAGGAGATCAAGCAATAAATTATGCGAGAATTGAAATGAAGGACGATTACATGGGAAAAATACAGTAAATCACAAAAAAGATGCGACTAGGAGGATGATCCAGTGTAATAAAAAAAAAATGGAGGAATCAGGCATAAATCAGAATTTAAAACAGTTTGAAGGTCAGAATAAAATAAGAAATCGAAATGGTTTCCGATACATATAAGATAATGGAGACATAGGAAATATAATATACAACGAAAGGAGATATAGCCCAGCAAAAGGGCAAATTTCTTTTGCAAGATGTAGATCAGTATCATTATAGATGAACCGATATTACATACGTTGCTCAAAATGAAAGTTAAATAAAAAAAAAAAAATGTCTGAAACACAGATTAGCAGAAAACAATCAAAAAGAGAATTAAAGGGACTTACCTTGCTTGTAAGAGTTCTGAGAGAGGAATCCGCTTCAGTGATTCAGAGGGAAAGATATCAACGGGAGAGAAAACAAAATTTGACCCCTGCGAAGATCGGCCGGCCTTGATCAAAATGGAGGAACCGAAGGAATAAGAGGAAAGTATGAAGAAGAATGGATCCTCGGTGGAGAGGTAAGAGACCGACCCCTAATCCCTTTGTGTGCTCTTCTTTTAAAGGGGAAGAGGAGCCTTCGAGAGAGGGAGGTGGTTGAAGATCAGGGGCTGAGGGAGAAGAGGTTGTTCCAATATGGAGGGCAAGGCTGAGAGGGGAAGATGCGCGGGAGATGGCCGTTGCAAATTTTTCTAAAATTCCCAAGAAGGGTCTCCTTTTCAGAGCTTTTCTAAAAAAAAATGGTTTTCATTTTCAAAAGGAGGTTTCAAAAGAGTGTTTTAACGAAAAAAAATAGTTTTCAAAAAGGTTTCAATTTGCATATTTTTCTAAATTTTTGGAATTTTTCTATTATTTCCTTTTTTTTTTTTTGATTTTCTTATTTTTTTGTTCTTTTCTTTTTAAACATATATTTGTAAAAACAAAACTTTAAAACTAAGAAAATTAATACTAATTGTACAAAATTTCAAAATATTCATAAAAAAAAGGTTTTTCTGCAAAAACAGGGTTATTGTGGGGAAAATTTCTTCAAAAGAATGGGTTTGGACCCAAGTATTGAGAAAATGTTCGAGTTTTGATACTCGAATCGAGAAATACAATGTGATGGATCCAAACGGATGTCGAATGGACTATCCGAGCTATTTAAAGGCTATTTTTGGTATTTTCTATAATTTTAATTTAAAATTTGAACAAGGAAACTCAGATTTGGATCTGGACATTGGATCTAGATCCGAAATCAATTTAAACATATGAAATGAATTTAATTTCAATAAAACTTGAGAAATGAACTGGAATTTATATTTAAAAATGACATATTTGCTCAAAAAATGAATTTAGGGGCAAGAAGGGAATATTTAAAAGATTTTGAAAAATTTGGGGTGTTCACAAGAGCCCTCCTTTCGATCCCCCTCCTTTCTTCCTGCTTCTTCTTTTAAGAGCTCGATCGAGCCTCCAGAGCGCATAGAAGAGATCCCACTCCCTATCGATCAATTCACGGTAAGCATCCTTTCTTCCCTCTGTGATTTTTTATTTTTGTTTTGCCCCATTAAACGTACTTCTGGTGGTGTTGATGTGGCTTGTGCAACATCAGCCCATCCTTGTGCTATAGCAAAAGGAACGATCACGTTCCGACAATTTTTTATGTTTGGTTTATTGTGTTGATCTGCAATTTCATTCGGTTTTGCTTGTGTTCTCAAGCTCAATCGTCTTATGTGTTTCATCTGAATTCCAGCCTAATTGTTCTGTTAATCTTCTACTTCATTTTTGTTTTAATTCTCTTGTGAATTTTGGATGTCCTGTACATGTTACGACTTCTGCTCTTGGCATTTTATTTCCTGTTTTACTGGCCATTTTTTTTTTTCTGATTCTTGCTGACACTATGGATTCTGGCATTTGATTATCTATTTTACTTAAATCAACATTATCATTGAAATGCAGATCTGCAAGCTTTCTAGCTTCAGGTCTGCGTTAACATCATTCCCCATGGCATTGATGCCATTGAATGACCTGCATTTCTAATGTTCAATATGCATTTCGTGACCTTCTCTTCTTCTGTTTTTCACAATTTACTTGTTTGAACTTTCTCTGGTATGTGAAAGTGTGGAATGGTTGTCTCGATTCAATACCTCTTTTGGTAGCCGATCACTACATTCACTATAGAAATGCCTCATTCGTAGATTCATGTCAAGCATTTTATTAGCTGAGTTTATTCATGTACTTTATTTGTCCTATTCATCTCATTCCATCGTATTGTTTTTTTATTTGATTTTCCCTGTTTAGCCTTCGCTACATTACATGGGTGTATTAATCCTTTGTGATCCCATTCACCCTCAGTTGTATATTTTTCTTTTAGTGTTACTAAGTTTTCTCTGTATATACAATCTGATTCATCCCATATTATTATAACTTCATTTCCTTGTGCGTCTTTTTCATTCGTTTTACATAATTTTCGTGACCAGCACAGTACTATGTGCCCATTTTCCCTGTTCTTTCTCCATTACACATTTTCATCATCGTTGTTGCCATATTGATGCCATGCAGACATTTTTAGCTGATATCTACTTGTTTAATAATGTATGGTAATGTCATTATCATCCATATCATGCAAGTACTTCAGCATTTTGACATCTTAGCCTTCCATTTACAATAGAGATTATTACACCCCCCTTTTTGAATTGAGTTCGTTTCCATCTTTTACTTCATCCAATCCTCCATGGTGTTCATTGCCTAGTCAAACATCTCATCCTTAAAAGGCTATAGGCTGAAGGAAGGGTGTTCAATGAAAGACTATCCGCAGAAGAAATCCTGCAAAAAAGAGAGGTTCGACCCCATTGATGGGCCCCGTCTTTAAATTAAGGGATTCCAAAATATTCTTTGTCAGTAAAAACGAAAGATGGATTTGCTTCATATCCCCTCTCAACCAAAATGATAAAATGTGAAAATCCCCTATATTAGAAGGTTTAGCAGTCTTTGGATGGGGCTATTTAAGCAAGCAGATTCCATTACCTAATTCAGTATATAGTCTCCAACGATATCATTCAAAGTGTAGAGCCTTTGATCCTTTGTGCGATATACTGGGGTGGGACTATGTCCTGTTACCTCACTTTTGTTTCATGGAGCCTAACACTTAGGCAAATCTGGAAGGAGATCATCATTGGCCTTCAGATTGGAGGATATCTAAAGTTTAGATATCAGGGTGATCAAGATTCATTCGTGCCCTCTCTCGACTCTTAGTCTTGAAATGGTGTGGCATAGATCAGAGACATTCTCCTGCTACCTCTTGGGATAGAAAGTGTTTGGCAGATGACAGTAATCATCTTTTCTTTTCTTTTCTGCTCAAACCTTGGCTAATTAAACTTTCTCACAATTAGGTTCCTAGCGATACCCTGTTGAAATTATGACACAAGAATGGTTTGAAGATCATATGCTGATCACAGGAAATCTTCTGTATAAAGGTATATGAAATTAATGCAGGAACATGAGGTGAATTGACAAAAGTGATTTGAATCACTAACAGCCTGGTGGCATTATATTTTCTAGACAAAAAGTTCAAAAGAAATGGGGGTGGTTACGCACACAAGGGGCAGGGTGATGTGTATCCTGTATCGGGGGAAGGAAAATGCAACTACCCATGGCCCTCATGGCCAGATTTAAAGATCTCTACTTGATTTCTCATTTTTTTTTCTTTTTGCTTTCTCTCACCACCATAGGCCACCAACACTTAGGTATACCTATAGCCATGTACATAAACCCACTACCCCTGTTAGCACTCTTTCACTTGGTACTCCTTCACTACTCACCCCCATTCCTAACTGTGAACACCCTAAATTTTTCAAAATTTTGTAATTATTCCCTTTTTGGCCCTGGCCCCTTCTTCTGAGAAAAATTAAAGCAATATTAATCCAAATTTCAGTTATTTTTTGAATTTTCTGGATTAAAACTCCATTTTTCATCTAACTCGGTCCTGGAGCCGAACCCAGTGTTTAAAATCCAAATCTGAGCCCCGCTGTCCAATTTTCAATTTAAAAATTATAAAAATACAAAAAATAGTTTTTGAATGGCTCAGACAGTCCATCCGGCATCCGTTTGGATCCACAACTCTGTATTTTTTTCGATTTGAGGTTTAAAACCTCAAATATTTCCTCAAAATCCAGATGTAAACCCATTTTTTTGAAGAAATTTTCTAAAATAATCCCAAATTCTCAGAAAAACCCTTCTTTTATAAATATTTGTAAATTTAGTTTAAAATCCCTTAGCTTTAGAATTCTTATTTCAAAAACACAAAAAAATAGAAAAATACAAAGAATATATATATATATATATATATATATATATATATATATATATATATAAATAACTTTTTTTTTAAAACACTTCTTTAGCAAAACCACTCTTTTGAAAATTTCAAGAAAAGCACTGCTTTGAAGATTTTTTTTTAGAAAAAGGTGGATCAAGTTCAAATTTTTTCCAACGGCAATCAGTTACGAAGGAGGGACGATGGAGGAAATGACCCTCTGCCTTCTCGATCCTTCGGATGCTTATAAAAGAGAGCATCAAGAAGGGGTCATCCATCCATTTTTTCGAGCAACAGTCATTGTTAACAAACTCCACGCCTCTGCTTCCCCTCCTTGCCATTACTTTCTTCCTCTTTCCAGTTCCATTCCTCCTTTCTTTTCTCCATTGTTGCTTACTTCCCGATTGATAAAAGGAGTACCACATTATACTGGCATACAAGGCATTGACACTCCTTCCAAAATTAAGAATCAACGAAATCAGGTGAAAGTTTCTTTTTCTTTGTCAAGTTTCTATTCACAGCATTCCTTGTAGATTTTTTTTTTATTTCTTTTTTTTTATTGTTTACTTTGAGCATAACTCGTAAGATCGGCCTGCATATAGCAGTGTCGATCTACATTTTGCAACATTAACGGAATAATCCCATTCCAACAAATTCCTTTCTTCTCTTGCAATTTAGTCTTAATTTCTTTTCAGCTATCTTTATTTACGCTCTTCATTTTTTTTTACATTATCTACCTGCGTATTAATCTTCTTTATGATTTTCCTCGTTTCCATTTTGATATCCTTTTAATTTCTAATACCAGTTAGTGTCTAAGTTCCCAATCTGCATCATCATTCCTCTTTTCCCCAATGTCCATCACGCGCACAGAGGTTTATGAATCTGCAGCAGCAAGCATGGCATGTTTCACCGTAATATCTGTTACAGGAAGTCTGGTTCACAACATTATCTATCTTAACAGCCTTAATCTATTGAAAGTAACCATTAGACTCGATGGAAAGGTAGATTTGGTTGTCTATTGCATGAAGCCAATATAAAGATGTGTTGTTTCCATTAGCTCATATCTGTTCTCTGGCGGTTGATTCACTTAGCTTGCCCATCGTCCTACCTGACTTTTTTTTTTATTTCTTTCATTTTGGTTCATTGATTGTTTATATAACCCAAATCCATTTGTTCATTTTATTCATTGATTGTTTGTTTAAATTCTGATTCATTCGCTGGTTCCATTTGTTCTGTTTATTGTTTGCTCAATCCAATGAACCATTTGCTCACCTGATCCCATCAATACCTTTGCATCGTTCATTACGCAATGCTCTAATCTGTTGCTCTTAAAAGGGAACATTGGGTTGAATAAGGCCAATCCACAACAACTATTGTGGTGATGATTGAGAATAAGGGTTAATACAGATTCATCTTCTCCTCGTTCAAGATCCTTTCTATCCACACAAGAAGGTATCATTGGGTACTCCCTATTTGACAGTAAGATCTCGCATGTCCAGGAGGTTATGTACTTCATGATGATCAGACAAATTGAAAATTAGACATTGGGATATTAAACTTTTAGCAAGTTCATTTATATAAATGTTGTTATAAATAGTTGTTTCACTGTTTTTTTTTACTGCTATAAAAGCCCCTAGTTCATAGTCAGTACATTGCTTTTCTTTGTTATTTTGCATTTCGATTTCCCATGTGATTCTCTAACCTTCCCAATCCATCTACGTCTGTAAGCCATACTTGCATATCCCGAAGCTTTTCTGAATGGTCTCACTGGGAACCCCATCATAGTGAAATTGGAGTGGAGAGCGGAACACCAAGGCTACCTGGCTTCAGTAGGCTCATGCACGAGTCTATAGTTTGTTAATATAGATGAAGTTATTAATGGGTAAGATACAGGACAACTTGGTGAGATTCTCATTAGGTGCGATAATGTTCTCTACACTTGATGCTTACCTGAAGGTGAAGATATGGATAATACAGAGAGAGGCTAATGATCAGTGGATTTAATGATTGCTACGGGTTCATTCTCTAACCTCTTCATTGACTCATTCGGAAGAATATTTGCTCCAGTTTATCTGTGTTTTGGTCCCGATATTTTTGAAGCTTTGTATTTACTTACGTAGCAGTTCTACTTACCTGTTGGTTTGTCGAAATCGATGAAATTGCCATGTTGTTGCAGATTCATTGGTAGTCCATTGCACTAATTGTAGCAAATACACTATCTCATTGCAAGGCTACCCACTGTGATGTGGTCACCCCATTTCATCTGCCACCACTACTTCACTAACACTCCACTGTCACGCAGCAACCACCCATTTTACCCAGCTCTCATTATCATATTTCAGCACCCACCTCTATGCCTGTATATGCACTTCACTATCACACTTGCATGCTCACACAATGTCGTCTCATGTCACAACTGCACATTACAATAACCCCACCACACTTGCAATATTTCCTGTTGTATTCATTACAGCGTCTTGCCGGCATCATCGATGCTATCACTTCAAGAGATGTCATCCGAATGGTATAATTCACTGTGAAATCTTTTGATTTCACTGAAAATCTTTCTCCTGTATCAGCAATTGCCCTGTGTTATCAATGCTTTTATTCCATTGGATATCATATTGTATATGTTGTTAATTGGGAATAAAAATGTGTGCTTAGCTCATTGTGAAATCTCTTAACTTTGCTGTGAAAACTTCTCTGTCATATTCGGTTGATTGTAAATTGGATCGGCCACGTTGCATCACTGATAACATTACTCTAGAATTATCGTATAATTGGAGAGGTTATGATTTGTTGTGAAAACGGATCCGGTATTTGAATCATGTTGTTGTTAGCTCAAATTTGCAAGAAAAGGATTGTAAGATCTGATTGTTTTTTTTTTAACTTAAGTCACTGTGAAATTACAATATGCAACATTTTTTCTGACTTTGCATTGCATCTATTGGACAATGTCTATTTGTCCCTGCATATCATTATAACCACTACCATTCCCACCATCATACCTACAGCCACCTACAGCATATTCAAATTCACCCATGTTAGCATCATTTCCTGCACCTTGTTGTTACTCCACCCTCATTTGCTGCATCATAATCACTAACAGCATATTCAACATTTACACCTGCTGAAAACCCTTCACAATAGCCTTATACTACACTGATCACCACTTCCTGCACATCTGTTAAACACCCAAGTCCAGCCTCTTTCATACTCAACTCCATTACCAATCCCTAACACCCACCTAGGCATCAGCATCCTCCCTTGTGCTCACTCTAAGTATACAACACCTCCTTGTATATCCACATGTCATCCCTAAACATATGTTGGAACCCTCATTTTACTAAGGAATATGTGTTAATAATATGTTTCTGTTATGAGTATACCTATGCCTTAGATATCTCTTATTATGTACCATTCATACAACATACCTTTAATGTACTTCACTATCAGCATCTAGGTAGTATGCATATATTTAGACACCAAAGCTAAACAAATCTCAATAAAAGTATATCATTGCTGCAATCTTAGGATCTTTGACTCCACCAACCGATCCCAATGTGTTGTAGCTTCTTCTTCCTCACATCAGCCCAACGAGGGATGGGGTTTCTTTCATTTCATAATATGTCTTCATCACCCTTAGGCAAATCCATGTAGGTTCGCATTTACTTCAAGGCATTACATATGCCTTCCTTATATAGGTTTTCATTATGTGTATATACATGTTTTCTCACTAACATAAGGCATATACGTGAACATTTCATCAATTGCATTCTAAATTCAATATGATATTTGCAATTTATTTCTATATTCATCTGTTATTTTGTGCCAACTCTGTTTTGCAGAAAAGATGTAAAAATATCAAATTCCTTCCTAGATTAGGATTTTAATTGCAATTTTGATTTAAAGATTGCAATAGCTAGATATAATGAGAATTTACATTCTTTGTACTAGATTAGAATGTATGAGCATGTAAATATCATAAATTACTTGTTTCATGTTATTTTCCCTTTTATTTCAAAATTTCACAAATGGAAACACGAATGGCACGTGCACCATTCTAATGAGAGGTAATTAATCCTAAGCAAATGACACACATTAATGGCTATAGTCAAAATGTGGGCAATGCTTAGGGTTCTTATCTTTTATGGAATAACACTGGATCTCTTCTAAAAAATCATCATATTTTTCTAAATATTTTCTTCCTTTATCAAAGTTTAACTTACAATTAACTCAAAAGGTATATCAATGGCCATAGTCAGGATATATTGAGAGTTAATTTCATTTTAAACTCTATAAAGGCACCAAAAATGTATTTTATTCTTCACTTGAATTTAAATATGATTACTATATAATACATTCAATGACCATAGTCAGGAGTGTATTATATCCTCAATCTTATTTACATTCATTTAAAGAATGAAATATGATTTTCAAAATTCAATTTCAAGTTCTTTTAAATTCATTCATCATTTAGAATAGAATCGCATCATATTTTCAAAATTCTTTTTTTCAAAATCCAAGTGATCTTGAATATCTTTCTTCAAATTCTATTTCAATTCATCCATTCTATCTCATTTCAAGATTCAAAATTCAATTTCAAAGTTTGATTTGACTTTGGAATTTCAAAATTCGTTTTATATTCAAAGTTTGATTTCAAATTCAAATCAAATTTCAAAGTTCAATTCAACTTTGGAATTCTAAATTTATTTTTCAGGATTCAATTTCAAATTCAAATCTCAGATCAAATTTCAAAGCTTAATTTAAACTTTTGAAATTCCTGATTCATCTTCTAAATTTAAACTTCAAAATCAAACTTATTCTTTCATCTTCAAAGTTCCACCTAAAGATTGAGTCTTGATTCTCAATTCAAAATCAAAGTTTTGAGATTGATTCTGAATCTCAAAATTCGATGTTTCCTAAGTTTTAAATTCAAATCTGGGTTTTCAAAACCCAGATCCATCTTCAAAAAGTTCCATTTTGGATCTTTAAAAGATCCAGATTCCACCTTGGGTTCTAAATTTAGAAACCAATTCCATATTGGATTCAGATCTTCAGAAACCAATCTCATTCTTGGATTCCAGACTTTAGATCCAAATCCATTTAGGATTCCAGATTTCAGATCCAACTTCATCCTGGATCTCAGACTTCGGATCCAATTTCATTTAGGATCCTAGAATTCAACTTCATTTTGGATCCCATACTTAGGATCCAATTCCATTTAGGATCCTAGAATTCAATTTCATTTGGATCTCAGACTTCGGATCTAATTCCATTTAGGATCCTAGAATTCAACTTCATTTTGGATCTCAGACTTTGGATCCAATTCCATTTAGGATCCTAGAATTTAATTTCATTTTGGATCCCAGACTTCGGATCCAATTCCATTTAGGATCCTAGAATTCAATTTCACTTTGGATCTCAGACTTCGGATCCAAATTCCATTTAGGATTCTAGATATTGGATTCAACTCTATTTTGGATTCCAGACTTCAGATCCAATTCCATTTAGGATTCTAGATTTCAAATTCAAGTTTATCTTGATTTCTAGATTCCAAAAACCAATCCCATTTTTTTTTTCATATCCCATCTAGACCTCTTAAACCCATATCTATTTTCAAACTCCATTTGGATTTCTCTAATCCAAATTTCATCCTGATTTCAAACTTTAAATATGGAATCCAATTCCATTTCAAAATTTCATCTCCACTTTGAAATTCAGATCCAGAATTTAAATTCAAAAGTCCATTTTTGACTCTGAAAACTTCATTTCTTTTTCTCTCAGCTTCAAATCATTCTTTTCCAAGATTTATTTTCCCAACTCTGATTATTTCAAAGACTTAGAACTTCAAAACATCTTTTCAGATCTATCTCAAGTTCTAAGTTAAATTCAACTATTCAAAAATCATTTCTTCATTCCCTTATCACATGTACGTCAGAATCACTTGGAAAATCTCAAATTTCCAAAAGTGTTTTCTCAAAAGCATACATTTACATTGCACAAGCATGATTCTCTGTGCATTTTTGACTTAGAAAAAATTCTTAGATAATATTTAGGCAAAGCAAAAAGGCACAAATTCGATTCTGGTTCGATTACCCCTAGTAAAGGCGCCAGGAACGGTCGAACCTCGAACCGACGAGCAAATCTGTGAACACCCCAAATTTTTCAAAATGTTGTAAATATCCCCTTCTTTTTTTTTCCCCATCTTTGGGTAATTGAGTCTGTTTAAATCTAAATTCCATTTTCGTTTCTCAAATTTTGTTGAAATTAAACTCATTTTACATACCTGACTCAATTTCGGATCCGGATCTACATCAAAATCCAAATCTGAGCTTCATTATCCGATTTTAAATCAAACTCTCAAAATTATATAAAATGACTTTTTGAAAAGCTCAGACAGTTCGTCCGGTATCCGTTTGGATCCATTGTGTTATATTTCTCAATTCAAGTGTTAAAACTTGAACATTTTCTTAAAACATGGGTCCAAAACCCATTCTTCTGAAGAAATTTCCCCAAAATGGTCTAAAATTCTCAGAAAAATACTTTTGTAAATATTTCTCAGAAAAATACAAAAAATTAGCGTCTAATCTTTGTTTTCTCGTAAAATCTTAGATTTTCATTTCAAAAATACAAAAAAATAAAAATATTGAGAAAAGAACGAAAAATTTCAGAAATAAATGAAGGAAATTGCGAAAAAAATGGTTTTTGAAAACCCATTTTAGAAAAAAAAAAACTTTTTTAAAGAAGCCCTTTTGTGGAAAAAAGCTCATTTTCGATGTTAAGATTCGAGTTAGGGTTTTGAAAACCCTAACTCTCGCCCTTCCTCTCATCGCCCAGCCGCCTTGCTCGATGGCTTTTGCTCCTCCAAACCATTCCATCTTCCGCCAATCGTCGGATCAGCCTCCCTCTTCTTCAGCCACCCTCGATCGCCATGGCCTGGGGCCTCCTCCGTTCATCTTCAACGGCCTCGCAGGCCTCCTTCCAGACCATCCGTCCTCCATCTGCAACGGAAAACCCTCACTCGAAGTTTCTTCCGCGCCTATAAAAGAAGGCACTAGAAGAAGGGGAGGGGATGGATCGTCATCAGGGTTTATCCACCTCCATCCGGAAGAATAATTTTCCCCTTTTCTCCTTTCTCTATCTCCCCATCACCGTTCTCTGAGTTTTCTTTTTGATCAACCAAAGGAAGTCTGCTCCAAGACTAAGGTAGAACCCTTTTTCTCTTTGTCACTCCTCTTACTTGATCGGAGGAAAGGAATCCTGCCCCGAGGCAGTACAAGGAAGGAACCCTTCTCTCACCGTCCCTCGTATCCACGGTAAGGGCCATTTTTATTTATTTCTCTCTACTGTTTTTCTTTCATCAGAGCACTCGCATAGCGTTGATCTACTGTTTTTCTTTCATCCGAGCACTCACATAGTGTTGATCTTGCCTACGGCAAGCGTCGACCTATGTATACTGTGCAAAATTAACAGGAATGGTCGTATCCTAACATCTTGATATCCGGCTTGCGTTGTCATTCCCCGTTTATTTTGGTCTTAACTCACTTCGAATTTGGGGTTCGTTTTTTTTTTTTTCTTTTCCTTTCTTCTTTCATTTTCATTTAGTTTAACTCCTGTTTTATTATCATATTTTGATCCATGTTTTAGCTTTCTGCTTTGATTCATATTTATAGTTCTGTCTGATTCTAGTTTCAATTCACGCTCCACTTCCCATTTAAGAGTTGCCCCATCCCCTGTTAACATCTTGGTTCGATTCACAGTTTCTTTTTCTGTTGTGTTTCTCTTATTTTTTATTTATCCTGGGCATCGATTTTGTTCTGATTTGCATGAATATGGGTCTCTACTCTGATGATATCGAAGTGTTTTGACTCAGTTTTCTTTTTTTAATCATTTGATGGCATATCAATCAAGTTGCAGCAATTAAATGATCACGGCTTACTGGCATTTAACTGATATCCGGCGAGGACCCTTGCTAAACTCTTGTAGATCTTCGTTGAATTCGGTGTGGCCTACATTCTGGGATTTGTCATATTAACCAACTTCATTACGATTGTGTGAGAGCCATAGTTCTCGAGAACTTTTTTTTTTTACTTATTGGATTGTCTTGCATTCCCATTCAGACCATTGGCTCTGGCAAATATGCTCCATGTATTGGTTGTAATGTTATGATAAGCATATTCATTAGATTGTCTTGTTCAAATGGACGATTGCGTTCAGTCATTAGAGTCTGTCAACGATCTGAACCTAAATCTGTGGTCTCAATCAGCAGTGTAAACTCAAATGACACGGTAGTGTCTGCGGCGTGATCTATCTACAGATGAGTTCACTCGGGTATATCCTCTTTGGGATGCCTAGCAGAGTCTTCTAAATGTAAGACCCGATTGCTCAGTAGAATTCATCCTCGGTCAAGTTAGTAACTGCGTCTAATTCGATGCCAGACCATCATCTGCATTTTTTTTTTTTAGCTCTGTCGTGTTCCACGCATACTGGAATTAGATCTGTTAGCCATAACAGTTTCTGTAATTTTTTTATTGTTTGGCTTTCGCTAGTACCATTTTTTTTTATAACTTCCCATTTCATCAGCACCAAATGTGTGAATTCTGTTCATAGGTCTTCGGTTCAGCCTTTACTTGCATTACGCTTTATCACAATATTTAATTTCAGGTCCTTCCAGCAATATAGGTATATTCATAAATCATGTTTATATGTCATCCCCATTTTGTTCATTCAAACGTTTTTTTGAATTTGGTATCATAGTTACACCAGCTATATCAGCTCAATGTTCCTCTAAACATGCCTCTTTCGAGAATGTCTCTTCTAATGCTGAACATCCATGTATTTTAAGATTGTTTTTCATAAATGCATCTTAGCTAAAAGAGCTATTCCAAGGGTAGATTCATCTATACTGGAACCTAAGGCTCTCATTCCTCTATCTGAAAGCATCATCAGAAGATGAACTGCCAGAAGGGCATCTTAAACCAATGGAGCCCAAATTGAGTGGTATATTTGTCTCTTGGTTCGCTTAAGGTAAGTACCAGAAAATTCCAACAGAATAGGCTAAGTCTGAAAATCATGGTGACAGCGCCGATAATGAGATATTGGCTCCTTCTAAAAAAAAAAAAACGAGCAAAGAGGACAAATGTCGATTAACCTCATGGCTGGTACACTTGTCTGCGTAAACCTTCTCTTATCACATTTTTTTTTTTTTTTACTCCTTTCCCTCTCACTCATTGTCATACTTTAATGCAGATATTCTCTGCTAGCTTCTGCAATCTCGTCAGGTATGTTTGCGCTCTTATCATTAACATTTTTTTATTATTATTATTATCATGTGATTAATCCACCATGTCTGTAGCATTATATTGGTTAAACAAGATCACTGTTGTAAAATTCAGGAAGGAGATTGGTGTTAGAGATAACATATTTCACTCGTTTTTTTTTCCCTTTAGTTCAAGAATGGTGTTTATACACATGTAGGCTAGCTAGGATCACCAAACCCTTGTAGACCATATCAGGATTATCTTTTCCTTCTCCTTTATATCAAATGTTCTCAATTTGCTTTTCTCACTGACCATCTTGCTTTCACAAGAGATTATTTGATAGAAATCATTTGTCCAAAGTGATCCCTTCCACAATAGGGCTCACGTAAACATTTGTAGTCCTGTGAGTATCCATAATATCCCTTCCCGTTGGTTACTTATATGCTAATAAAAGCATCGTTGCACTGAACTTCATCTCATGATATGCGGTAGTCCCGGCCCACAGCACCACTGTGGCCTTTTTACTGTTATAGTAGTTCAGCAAAAACTACTATAACTGTCTTTTTCTTCACAGTGGTTCACACAGAACCACTGTGGTCTTTTACTGTTATAGTAGTTCAGCAAAAACTACTATAACTGTCTTTTTCTTCACAGTGGTTCACACAGAATCACTGTGGCCTTTTACTGTTATAGTAGTTCAGCAAAAACTACTATAACTGTCTTTTTCTTCACAGTGGTTCACACAGAACCACTGTGGCCTTTCACTGTTATAGTAGTTCAGCAAAAACTACTATAACCGTCTTTTTCTTCACAGTGGTTCGCACAGAACCACTGTGGCCCTTTTACTGTTATAGTAGTTCAGCAAAAACTACTATAACTGTCCTCCTTTTTACAGTGGTTCACACAGAACCACTATGGTCTTCCATTGTTATAGTAATTCATCAAAAACTACTATAGTTGTAATCAACATTTCTTCTTCTAATCTCACAAGGGGCAACTCGGGTCTTCCATCATGAGTTGCTATGGCTTTTGCGTTTCACGATGGTTCACCTCGGACCATCCGGACCCTTGCCTTCACTCATTGCATGTTCATTTGACTACAACATTGTCTGAATATATATATTTATATACATATATATGTATGCGTCTATATATATACATATATATATGTGTATTTTCTAACCAATGTAGGGTAGGCCATGTACCTTTCCATTCAGCATAAACATAGCACCTTGCGTTAGGATTCATACAAATTACATACAACTTCGCTATCAACAAAGCATCTTCTCCTACATTGTGCTAACTCATTCCTTTGCAGGGAAGTCATGGGAGACTTGTGTCACCTTCTCAGATTAGGGATGTTCTTTCCCCAAGATTCAACGATTGTAACAAATTAGACCATAATGAGAATTTTACATTTCCAACCTTAGATTAGAATGAATGAGCATTGTAAAATACCATGAATTACTTGTTTTCATGCTTTTTGTCTTTATTTCTCAAATCTCACATTGGTGAAACACGAATGGCACGTGCACCCCTTCGTAAGAGGTAAATCAATCCTAAGTTGATGATCCACATCAATGGCCATAGTCAGGGTGTGGACAAAACTTAGGATTTTTATCTTTTACGAAGTAACACTGAATCCACACTGGATCCATTTTCAAAATTCATCATATTTCTTTAAATATTTTCTCCTTTTATCAGAATTTAACTTAAAATTAATTCAAAATATATACCAATGGCCATAGTCAGGGTATATTGAGAGTTAATTTCATTTTAAATCCTATAAAAGCACCAAATGTGTTTCATTCTCCACCTGAATTTAAATATAGATTATTATATAATACATTCAATGACCATAGTCAATGATGTATTATATCTTCAATCTTCTTTTAATTCATTTAAAGAATGGAATAGCTTTTCAAAATCTAAATTCAAAAATTTAAACTCATTCATCATTTAGGATAGAACTGCATCATATTTTCAAAATTACTTTTTCAAAACTCCAAGTGATGTAAATATCTTCTTCAGTCAATCTTCAATCCTATTCATCTTTTTCAATTCTATTTTCCATCTCAAAGTCCAATTTAACTTCGAGATTTCAATTTCATTTCATATTCAAAATTTCCAATTCAAAATCAAAGTTCAATTTTACTTTGAAAATTTCAAATTCATTTTCAAAAGCTCCAATCAAACTCAAAAGTTCAAATTTAACTTTGAGATTCTTGATTCATTTCAAGCTTCAAATCCAAGGTCTAAATTGACTTTGGGATTCATCTGTATATTCAAAATTCAATTTCTAAAAATTCCTTTTCCCAAATTCAAATCAGACTTAGAAATTCTTGATTCCTCTTCTGAATTTAACTCCAAATCCATTTTAAGATCCAAAATTCAACACTCATATTGGATCTGAGACTCCAGATTCAATTTACTTATAGGATTCAGAATCAATTTCACTTTGGATCTTAGACTTCAGGTCCAAGTTTCCATTCTAGGATCCAGAATATAATTCTACATTGGATCTCAGACTTCAGATCCAAATCCATCTTAGGATCCAGAATCCAATTCCACTTTGGATCTTAGACTTCAGATCCAAAATCCATCTTAGGATCCAGAATCCAGTTTCACTTTTGGATCTCAGACTTCAGATCCAGTTCCATTTTTAGGATCCAGAATTCAATCACATGTTGGATCTTAGACTTTTGATCCAAATCCATCTTAGGATCCAGAACCCAATTTCATCTCGGATCTCAGATCTCAGATCTTAAATCCATCTTTAGATCCAATTTCATTCCCAATTCTAATCCAAATTCCATTTTTCAGATCTCATCTGAACTCCCTAAATCCATTTCCATTCTTAAATACCATTTCATTATCTCAGATCCATTCCAAATTTAAAAATCCAAATTCAATCCCATCTCAAATATTCATTTCCCTTCCTAAATTCAAAGTTCAAATTCAAAGACCATTTCTGACTTTGAAATTTCATTTTCAAAGCTTCAAGTCATTCTTTCTCATTTATTCGCCCAACTCTGATTTACTTCAAAAACTTAGAACTCCTCTGATCTATCTCAAAAGTTCTAAAGTTAGATTCAAATCATTTCTTCACTCTCTTATCAAATCCATCTCAGAACACTTGGAAATTTTCAAAATGTCTTTCAGAAGGAGCATACATTTTGCATTGCACAAACATGATTCTTTGTGCATTTAGAGATAGAATAAATTCTTAGATTATATTTAGGCAAAGCAAAAGGCACAGATTTGATCCTTGGTTCGATTACCCCTGGTAAAGGCGCCAGGAACGGTCAAACCTCGTACCGACGAGCGAATCTCGTCTCCATTTTTTTCGCAATATTTTCAAAACGAAGGCGAGTAATTTTCTAAATATTTTCAAATCAAGGTCAAGTGAGACCGCGCAAAATAGTTCCTCTTCTCTCTTTCTTTCTCTTCTTTTCTTTTCTCTCTTTCTTTTCTTTCTTTTATTCTTCTCCCTTCAAAAGGAGGAGAATAGAGGTTAGAAAAGGAAGAGAGAGAAACCAATGAGAGCGGAAAATTTTTGCGATGATCACAGCTTTGGCGACCGTGATGGGACCTCGTCTTCGTCCGGTCGAATTTGTGCCTTTGCTTTGCTTTTATATAATCTAAGTCTTTATTCTAACATATGTCAGCTACATTTTCATGCAAACCTTAGGAGCCTAGATTTTGTCCTAAAGCTGACATCATTGCATATAGGACTTAAGTATGGTTTGGTAGGACCATATTGAGGAGAATATTCCATGTTCATATTAGACTTAGGTCTTAAATACAACTCTCCTCAATTTTAGGAATTGAATGCAAAACGATGTATGCAAGTGTATGCTTCTTCTTATTTAAATCTATCTCTTTAGGACTTGCATTAGAGCCTTCTGATTTTATTGCATGTTGATCATATTTTGAAAAAAATCCCTACCTATATTGTCCCGGTCTTCACGTTGTTGGGCTGTCTCACTGAACCATAGTTCGGGAGAGAGCCTCACAACTGGACCACTTATTTGGGTTCGCGCCCCCCTACCACGTACCTAAGGGCCATAGTCCGAGGTATATCGGTAGGTGCTCAAGGATGTTGGGAAGCCCTTACCTTAAAACCGAAGAGATATCTTATATGCCACGTACTTCGAGCTTCGGCTTGAGTATATCGGCGTACCTTGATTGGAATCAGATGATATAAATCTTAGAGTTAGGATTAAGGTCCTATCAGCCATTTCAAATATTGCATATAGAGTCAGCTTTAGGGAATGCTGTGTGCACATCTTTGTTGATATGATTTTAGTTATGCAATGTCTCTCATATTTTCTTATATATATATATATATCAAACCTTTCCAAAACCCTGGGCATATTATCCAAAATTTTCCTTCTCTTCAGAAACCCCATGTGTATTTTTCTTTTCCTTTCTTGATTTCTTTAAATTCTTTTCTGATCCTGCCTGCAATTTTTCCAATTTTTCAAAATTTACCATCTATTCTAAAATTTTCTTCTACATATCTTCTAAATCTATTTTGTAACAAAAATCTCTTTCATCAAGAGATGTCCTTTTCTAAATTATCTATTTCTTCTCACGGGAAAATAATTCAATTGTCATACCTCTCGTACGGGCTCAATCCCTAGTAGTGGGATGTCTCTTTATCAACTTGATTTCTTTATCAAAGTTTCCTCCAAAATCTTTCTAAAAGGGTCCCATTTTGTCCTACAGAAAAAGCATTTGGTATTAACGGGTGGTCCAGACTGAGATCAGAGACCGCACCAGTTAGAAGCAAGAATTGAGAAATGGACTCTCAGAGGTTTGCCAGAGAAGGAGGTCAGGACAGCCATAATGAGATTGATCCTGCCATATATCGGTTGTTCAAAAAGATGATGGTTGAGATATTATCCGAGCAGGCTGAAGCCAGTTTTGGAAAAGCTCCCACCAAGGAAGAGACACCTATCACTTTTCGAACAAGCAAGCACAACGATGGCAGTGTAGGAAGTTCTAAAATCAGTAGGAGTGGCAACAAAGGCAACCCAGGCAATCAAAACAGCAATTTGGAGTCATCTAGGAACCAGAAGGGAAAGTTCAGCAGAAACCAAGATGAACCACTTCAATCCAATCCTCCGCAGAAGGAGAAGAATCAGGAAAAGCTAAAGCGTAAAGATTGGAGTAGTAACCGAGATTTCACTCCCTTGGATGAGCCGCTGGATAAAGTTCTTGAATACATGTTGACCAAGAGACTAGTCAGACTCCCAAAAGCCACAAGTCCTTCCACTATCTTGGGAAAATACAAGAACCAATTCTGCAAATTCCATCGAACAACAGGACATGACACTGATCATTGCTTTGTTTTCAAAAATATTATTCAAGACTGCATTGATAGGAATCTTTTTGTTGAAGACAAAGAAGAAAAGTGTCTGATTCCCCTAACCAAGCATGCTCAGAAAAGGGACGGCTCTCGACAAAAATCAGGCAAGCCAAAGGAGACAAAGCATGTTGGCTGGAGTTATGATCGCAAATTTTCCCCTTTAGGTCAGCCAGTCAAGGAGGTTTTCGAATACCTGCTCACGGAAGATATGATCAAGCTTCCCAGGGGAGTTGATCCTTCAGTCACCATGGGAAAATGGAAAGAATGTTTTTGCAAATTTCATCAAGTAAGGGGGCACGATACAGAGCATTGCTTCGTCCTCAAAAACATCATACAGGATTTCATCGACAAAGAAATTTTGGTACCAGACGAAGGAGGGGAACAACCTGCAGTTCCAACCTAGACTCTTCCGGATCACCCGAAGAATTGATAAAGCCAAAGTTTCCTGCTTTCGTCTCTTTTTTTAGTTATCTTGTAGGGGCAAGTCAGTTCAGCCTTCTATAGATCTTTTCCTTTTTAAAAAAAAAAAAAAATTCTTGTAAATATTTAGTTTTTGTCATCAAACCTTTACTTATCAATGAAATGTCAAATTTTCTTTATATCTTTGATATTCAAATACTTCATTCTTTTGCCATACTGGGGCATTTAAATTCCTTTTCTTTTCAGAATGCGAGACAATCCTGGCATCATTCATGGGAGAAATGATATTACCTATGAGGGCTCTTTCAAAAATCATGAAATTTTGAAAATCCTTGTTATGACCAAAGGGTTCAAATGTTCTTTGGCCCAACCTTTGTCAAAAATCAACCCTCGTGTTGATCATATCTTCAA
Organism: Nuphar pumila; assembly: GCF_984573655.1. Classification (NCBI taxonomy): domain Eukaryota; kingdom Viridiplantae; phylum Streptophyta; class Magnoliopsida; order Nymphaeales; family Nymphaeaceae; genus Nuphar; species Nuphar pumila. The sequence goes on along the minus strand of NC_143252.1, from coordinate 100,340,823 downwards.
AAATAAGTTTTCGAACCATTGCATTGGCAAATCAACCCTTGTGTTGATCATATTTTCCAAAAGTGATTTTTCAAAACCGTCATGTTCAACGATCAACCCTTGCGCTGATCTTATCTTCCAAAATGAATTCTAAACCTTCATATTCAAAGATCAATCCTTGTGTTGGATTTCAAATCTTTATATTCAAAGATCAACCCTTGTGTTGGTCTAATCTTTCAAAATGGTTTTCAAATCATTCAAAAAAATCAATCTTTGTATTAAATTTAAATCATTGTATTCAAAGATCAACCCCTGTGTTGGTCTTATCTTCCAAGATTGGTTTCTAGAACAGTATATCCAAAGATCAACCCTTGTGTTGGTCTTATCTTCTAAAATGGGTTTCAAAAGCATCAACCCTTGTGTTGATCTTATTATCAGTTTCGAACTATTACTTTCAGAAATCAGTTTTTCGAAAATTAGATTTCAAACCATTTTCTTCAAAAATTGACCCTCATGATGATCTCTTATGTTGATTCGAAGGATCAGTCCTCGCACCGATCATTCTTCTTGCGGTGGATTTTCTTCCCAAAAATGATTTTTCACTCAAATAAACATTTTCCTTTAAAGATCCCACGTGCAGGCAGGATCAGACAAACTCTTTTTCAAAAAATCTTCTCAACTTTTCAGTTAATCTTGTTATCTTTATTAGTTGCATTCATTTCATCTTCGATTTAATCAAATTTTCGTCAGTTTATTATCCTTATCAATTTTTTGTTAGGTTTTCATCAATTTCATTAAATTCTATCAAATTTTTATTCTTAAAACCCTTTCAGGTTAAGGGATAAACCTGATGCCTCTTTCCCATGAGGTATTTTCTAAATCTTCTTTTTTTCGCCCTTTCAGGTTAAGGGATAAACCTGACCCTCGTTGTCCGAGGTGCTCCCATTCAGGATAAGGGATAATCCTGAAACCCCTCGTAGGAGCCACAATGCTACCTATGAGGATTCTTTTGTAAATACAAATTTTTTTAATCTTTGTTGATTTTGTAGATTTATATCAGTTTCTCTTTATTAAATCTCTTTAAATTCTATTCTTCTTTCCATTCAGGATAAGGGATAATCCTGAAACCCCTCGCAGGAGCGATAGTGCTACCTATGAGTATTCTTTTGTAAATAACAAGTTTTATCAACCTTCATTTGATTTTTTTTATTTTTATATCAATTTCTCTTCATTTAAATTTTCCTTAAAATCTATTATTTTCCCATTCAGGATAAGGGATAATCCTGATACCCCTCATAGGAGCATCGCTGCCACCCGTGAGAATCCTTTTCCAAAACAAATTTCCAAATAAATCTATTTAAATTCCTCTCCATGTTTATAAATTTTATTCTTCTTCAAATAAAGGGATAAATCTGGATTATTCCCCCATAAATTCTTCAATTCTCATCAAATTTTATTCTATATTCCTTTAGGATAGGGGGAGATCCTGAAGCCGTTCGAATCTTAGGCCATCTTGGGTCAAGGATCTCGAATAAAACCCTCATCTTCATCATCAAAATCTACTCATGCTTCTGTCAATCCTTCAAATTCCAACTCTTGGGTAGAAATTATTTCCTTCCCGTCTAAGTTCCGACTGAGGTTTTTGTTTTTGTTTTTGTTTTTGTTTTCATTTTTATTTCGAAAATCCGGGTTCCGACTCGGGTTTCCCTTTTTTATATATATATCGTTTGAAGTCTCGAGTTCCGACTCGGACTTCCTATCGGATTCAACGCTCGTGTTGGAACCGATCGTACCCTTGAAGATTCGAGTTTTTCAAAACTCGGGTTCTTCCATTTTTATCATTATTTTTAAAGATCTGGGTTCCGACTCGGGTTTTCCCTTCTTTATATATCGTTTGAAGTCTCGAGTTCCGACTCGGACTTCCTATCGGATTCAACGCTCGTGTTGGAACCGATCGTACCCTTGAAGATTCGAGTTTTTCAAAACTCGGGTTCTTCCATTTTTATCATTATTTTTAAAGATCTGGGTTCTGACTCGGGTTTTCCCTTCTTTATATATCGTTTGAAGTCTCGAGTTCTGACTCGGACTTCCTATCAGATTCAACGCTCGTGTTGGAACCGATCGTACCCTTGAAGATTCGAGTTTTTCAAAACTCGGGTTCTTCCATTTTTTTTATCATTATTTTAAAAAAAAAAAAGAAGATCCGGGTTCCGACTCGGGTTTTCCCTTTTTATATATCGTTTGAAGTCTCGAGTTCCAACTCGGACTTCCTATCGGATTCAACGCTTGTGTTGGAACCGATCGTACCCTTGAAGATTCGAGTTTTTCAAAACTCGGGTTCTTCCATTTTTTTTAGTCATTATTTAAAAAAAAAAAAAAAAAAGATCCGGGTTCCGACTCGGGTTTTCCCTTTTTATATATCGTTTGAAGTTTCGAGTTCCGACTCGGACTTCCTATCGGATTCAACGCTCGTGTTGGAACCGATCGTACCCTTGAAGATTCGAGTTTTTCAAAACTCGGGTTCTTCCATTTTTATCATTATTTTTAAAGATCCGGGTTCCGACTCGGGCTTTCCCTTCTTTATATATCGTTTGAAGTTTCGAGTTCCGATTCGGACTTCCTATCGGATTCAACGCTCGTGTTGGAACCGATCGTACCCTTGAAGATTCGAGTTTTCGAAACTCGGATTCCCCATCTTTTTCATCATTTTTAAAAGATCCGGGTTCCGACTCGGGTTTTTCCTTTTATATATCATTTGAAGTCTCAAGTCCCTACTTGAACTTTCTTTTGAATCCAATGCTCGTGTTGGACAAAATTGTTGGGTTGAGAATTCGAGTTTTCAAACTCGATTCTCACTCATTTTCTTATATTTGAAAAACCGAGTTCCGACTTGGATTTTTGCTTTTGTATATCCCTATTTTCTCAAAGTTCCTCCTTAAATTCCCCCTCAGGATAAGAGATAATCCTGAAACACCGGCAATCATTCTCGCTCAATTCTCAAATATCTTCGAATGTCGGTCTCATGTTTCAAATCCTCCTTTTGAAAAACCCAGTGCTCGTACTGGTGTGCATTTTTCAAAAACCCAGCGCTCGTACTGGGGCTTTCTTTTTGAAATCCAGCACTCGTGCTGGTGCATCTAGCGCTTGCGCTAGTGTTTGGCTGACTGATCAGTTAGCTATCCAGGTTCAGTCTTTGTACTAACCAAGCAACAACTCAAGTCTTAAATTCTCAATTTCAACCTTCGGGTTATCATTTTGTCAAAAATCAATCTTTTTCTCTTGCGAAGGACACTCTCTAGGGAGAGTTCGAGGGAGCTCATTCTTTTCGCATGCAACCATCTTTCGTTCGCAAGAACCCTCTTCCAGGGAGAGTTTGAAGGGACTCGTTCTTCTTAGCGAATAGTTTGCAAAACAACAACCAACTTTACACAAGAGAACCCTTTCTCCAGGGAGAGCTTCGACGGAAGCTCGTTTCTTTTGTGGCCCCTGTTTTTATCATCTTTGGCCAACCCCTTCACAGAGGACCCTCTTCTAGGGAGAGTGTGATGGACTCGTTCCTCTGTGATACTTTCTCAACTTTGTTTTCGGCCGCCTTTCCATAAGAGAAGCCTAGAGATAGGGAGTTTTGACGAAAACTTAATTTCTCTTCGAAAGTTCCGTTTTGCAAACACCTCCTCTTTCAGGGAAGAGAGGAGTATTTCCAATTTCCTATTCAGGTAAGGGGTTAAGCCTGAGTCTCTCTTTTGGGGAAAAAGAGAGGAGAATTTTGTCATGGACGTGTCAGTTCGATATCAAGCAATCTCTTTCATCAAGGACTTCTAGAATACGTTGCCAATTTGCTATCAAAAGTCATTGTTGATCTCAAAGCTTTCATCGCACAAAGAATTATCTCAAACTACCTTCAGTATCATTTTCAAAAGAGCAAGACTCTTGCGAAATAAGAGCTAAATTCAAGTTTTTTCTGTTGGTCAACCAAGAGGTTGAAGAAAAATCTTTGATATGACCGGCAAAGGAAAATTCAATGATGTTGAAAAGCCATAAGTGAGCTGATATTGATCATAGCTGTGGCGCATTCTTAAAGATTATTCTTTTGGCGGTAAGATAGTGGAAATATCCTGGGCAGTAAAAAGAACCTACCCAATCCATATATCCTCAGTCATCCAAGCTAAGCTGCAATCAAATATCCGCAAAAGGGATCTCTCAATTGTCGTCAAGATGAAGGCGAATTAAGCGAGTGGACCCCCGGGGCCAAAGAAGATTTGAAACATCTCCAAGATGACGGAGTTTGTGACGGATCCTTCCAGGGAAAGTTCGGATCACCGTCGAGATGAAGGCGGATGCGATGAACCTACCGACAAACCCTAAAAGATATTTGATTTCTGCTACTATTTAGAGATTTCAACCCAAGAACCAATGTCATAATCCCTGAGAAAGAAAAGAAGGATCAGAGCATCTCCAAGATGAAGGAGTTTGTGACGTACCCTTCCTCGAAAAAGAGAGAAAAGTCAGGACATCTCCAAAATAAAGGATGATGTGAAAGAAGCCAAGAAAGCTCCATGGTTCAAAAGAGTGCAAACAGATCATCATGGGAAATGCCCAGGATATCAAACTGCCCAAAACTGTCAGGAATCATCTTTATCTATGTAACATTCTTTTATCAATACCTTTTCACTTAATTGCTTTTATGAAGCTAAGGATGTTTCCTCTTCTTTTTATATCAGGGAAATTGATATCTTCCTTGAAGAAACTCAACAGCGACAAATTTGAACTTGATTCTTGATTCTACAGAGTTAGCCCAACTAGAATTAATACTCTAAGTAGAAAGAGGTGATATTTTCACACATGAGCACAATTCAATCATTCTGAATCAACTACAATTTTTGACATCTTATTGGCAATATTTTCTAATAATCCCAACATGAAGTGTGAACTTGAGGTCGTTTTGACGTATCCTGACGTCATCCCTCTTTAGGACTAAAAAGTCCTTTCCTTCCGTTTGATCTGAGCGCTCTCGGATCCGCACACTTCCCTGTGTCCCCCACTGTCCCGCCATAGACAGTTCTCGCTCAGGATAAGCGTTAAACCTGAACTTTTTGCAAAAGATCTGTTATTGTCAAAAGCTATTTTCAGTCTCAGCAATGAGGCGCCCAAGAACAACCCCTTTTCAAGCTTTAGGGACCCCCATTTTTATCCTTTTGCAAAAACCCCTCTTGGATTTGTTGTGCAAAGTCTAGAGGCCCATCACAGTTTTCCTCGCTCCTCGAGGATTCTGTATCCATTCAGGCTAAGGATTAAACCTGTCACCTCGCTCCTCGAGGTGTAACCCAAAAACTTTCTGCGAGAGGTCGTCTGTTTTTAGAAAGCTGATTTTAGTCTCAGCAATGAGGCGCCCAAGATCATTCATTTTCCAAGCTTTAGGGAATCCCTTGATTTTCTCTTCTCGCAAAACCCCTTTTGGATTTGTTCGTCCAAATTCCGAAGGCCCCATCATGGTTTCTTTATCCGAGGATTCCGTATGGTCGTCCCTTTCAGGTTAAGGGTTAAGCCTGAACCTCGCTCCACGAGGTACCTTCCGTTCAGGTTAGGGTTAAACCTGAGTCCCATTCCGACTAGATATCCTTTCTAGTCCCATCACCGTTTCCTCGCTCCTCGAGGATTCTGTATCCATTCAGGCTAAGGATTAAACCTGTTACCTCGCTCTTCGAGGCACAAACCAAAACCTTCTGCGAGAGGTCGTCTGTTTTTTGAAAGCTGATTTTAGTCTCAGCAATGAGGCGCCCAAGATCATCCCCTTTCCAAGCTTTAGGGAATCTCTTGTTTTTTTTTCTTCTCGCAAAACCCCCTCTGGATTTGTTCGTCCAAATCCCGAGGACCCCATCATGGTTTCTCCATCCGAAGATTCTGCTTCATCTCCCACTCAGGTCAAGGGTTAAACCTGAATCTCGCTTCAGCGATGCATCTGTTGTCCCATCACGGTTTCTTCACTCGAAGATTTCGTATGGTCGTCCCTCTCAGGATAAGGGCAAAGCCTGAACCTCGCTCCGCGAGGTACCTTCCTTTCAGGTTTGGGTTAAACCTGAGCTTCATTTAGATAAGGCAATCCCCCTATCCCATCCCGATTTTCCCCGCAAAGGAATTCGTGCTCTTTGTACATCCATCCAGGAAAGGATCGTCCTTGAAGTTTCATCTCATGAGGCATTTTCCTCAAAAATGTCCCATCGAGGTCTGCCTATATTCCTTCCTCATCCAATTTATCTTGGTCTATCTTCGTCCCATCCAGGTTAAGGGCTAAACCTGAGTCATTCCAAAAGGTAGATCTCGTCTCACCCATGGGACCTAATCAAAATTCTTACCTTTCACCATTTCGAGATCTTCGCCCAAAGTCCCATCACGATTTCCTCGTTCCTATCATTCAGTCGTATCATTGTCGAGGATTCCGTCCCCCCAGGACCGTTCAGGATAAGGTCTTAAGCCTGAAAAGTCATGTTTTAAAAATAAATTCTTCCACACTCAGTTCAGATTGGCTGACTGAGGCATTTTGCAAAATTTGGAGTGTTTCTTTGCCACTAAGCTCGGCTTTCAACCGGCTTAGTAGCAAAGAGGGGCATCTGTGAACACCCCAAATTTTTCAAAATGTTGTAAATATCCCTTTTTTTTTTTCCCCATCTTTGGGTAATTGAGTCGGTTTAAATCTAAATTCCATTTTCGTTTCTCAAATTTTGTTGAAATTAAACTCATTTTACATACCTGACTCAATTTCGGATCCGGATCTACATCAAAATCCAAATCTGAGCTTCATTATCCGATTTTAAATCAAACTCTCAAAATTATCAAAAATGACTTTTTGAAAAGCTCAGACAGTTCGTCCGGTATCCATTTGGATCCATTGTGTTGTATTTCTCAATTCAAGTGTTAAAACTCGAACATTTTCTTAAAACATGGGTCCAAAACCCATTCTTCTAAAGAAATTTCCCCAAAATGGTCTGAAATTCTCAGAAAAATACTTTTGTAAATATTTCTCAGAAAAATACAAAAAATTAGCGTCTAATCTTTGTTTTCTCGTAAAATCTTAGATTCTCATTTCAAAAATACAAAAAAATAAAAATATTGAGAAAAGAACGAAAAATTTCAGAAATAAATGAAGGAAATTGCGAAAAAAATGGTTTTTGAAAACCCATTTTAGAAAAAAAAAACTTTTTTAAAGAAGCCCTTTTGTGGAAAAAAACTCATTTTCGATGTTAAGATTCGAGTTAGGGTTTTGAAAACCCTAACTCTCGCCCTTCCTCTCATCGCCCAGCCGCCTTGCTCAATGGCTTTCGCTCCTCCAAACCATTCCATCTTCCGCCAATCGTCGGATCAGCCTCCCTCTTCTTCAGCCACCCTCGATCGCCATGGCCTGGGTCCTTCTCCGTTCATCTTCAACGGCCTCGCAGGCCTCCTTCCAGACCATCCGCCCTCCATCTGCAACGGAAAACCCTCACTCGAAGTTTCTTCCGCGCCTATAAAAGAAGGCACTAGAAGAAGGGGAGGGGATGGATCGTCATCAGGGTTTATCCACCTCCATCCGGAAGAATAATTTTCCCCTTTTCTCCTTTCTCTATCTCCCCATCACCGTTCTCTGAGTTTTCTTTTTGATCAACCAAAGGAAGTTTGCTCCAAGACTACGGTAGAACCCTTTTTCTCTTAGTCACTCCTCTTACTTGATCGGAGGAAAGGAATCCTGCCCCGAGGCAGTACAAGGAAGGAACCCTTCTCTCACCGTCCCTCGTATCCACGGTAAGGGCCATTTTTATTTATTTCTCTCTACTGTTTTTCTTTCATCAGAGCACTCGCATAGCGTTGATCTACTGTTTTTCTTTCATCCGAGCACTCACATAGTGTTGATCTTGCCTATGGCAAGCGTCGACCTATGTATACTGTGCAAAATTAACAGGAATGGTCGTATCCTAACATCTTGATATCCGGCTTGCGTTGTCATTCCCCGTTTATTTTGGTCTTAACTCACTTCGAATTTGAGGTTCGTTTTTTTTTTTCTTTTTCTTTTCCTTTCTTCTTTCATTTTCATTTAGTTTAACTCCTGTTTTATTATCATATTTTGATCCATGTTTTAGCTTTCTGCTTTGATTCATATTTATAGTTCTGTCTGATTCTAGTTTCAATTCACGCTCCACTTCCCATTTAAGAGTTGCCCCATCCCCTGTTAACATCTTGGTTCGATTCACAGTTTCTTTTTCTGTTGTGTTTCTCTTATTTTTTATTTATCCTGAGCATCGATTTTGTTCTGATTTGCATGAATATGGGTCTCTACTCTGATGATATCGAAGTGTTTTGACTCAGTTTTCTTTTTTTAATCATTTGATGGCATATCAATCAAGTTGCAGCAATTAAATGATCACGGCTTACTGGCATTTAACTGATATCCGGCGAGGACCCTTGCTAAACTCTTGCAGATCTTCGTTGAATTTGGTGTGGCCTACATTCTGGGATTTGTCATATTAACCAACTTCATTACGATTGTGTGAGAGCCATAGTTCTCGAGAACTTTTTTTTTTTACTTATTGGATTGTCTTGCATTCCCATTCAGACCATTGGCTCTAGCTAATCTGCTCCATGTATTGGTTGTAATGTTATGATAAGCATATTCATTAGATTGTCTTGTTCAAATAGACGATTGCGTTCAGTCATTAGAGTCTGTCAACGATCTGAACCTAAATCTGTGGTCTCAATCAGCAGTGTAAACTCAAATGACACGGTAGTGTCTGCGGCGTGATCTATCTACAGATGAGTTCACTCGGGTATATCCTCTTTGGGATGCCTAGCAGAGTCTTCTAAATGTAAGACCCGATTGCTCAGTAGAATTCATCCCCGGTCAAGTTAGTCACTGCGTCTAATTCGATGCCAGACCATCATCTGCATTTTTTTTTTTTTTAGCTCTGTCGTGTTCCACGCATACAGGCATTAGATCTGTTAGCCATAACAGTTTCTTTCATTTTTTTATTGTTTGGCTTTCGCTAGTACCATTTTTTTTTATAACTTCCCATTTCATCAGCACCAAATGTGTGAATTTTGTTCATAGGTCTTCGGTTCAGCCTTTACTTGCATTACGCTTTATCACAATATTTAATTTCAGGTCCTTCCAGCAATATAGGTATATTCATAAATCATGTTTATATGTCATCCCCATTTTGTTCATTCAAACGTTTTTTTGAATTTGGTATCATAGTTACACCAGCTATATCAGCTCAATGTTCCTCTAAACATGCCTCTTTCGAGAATGTCTCTTCTAATGCTGAACATCCATGTATTTTAAGATTGTTTTTCATAAATGCATCTTAGCTAAAAGAGCTATTCCAAGGGTAGATTCATCTATACTGGAACCTAAGGCTCTCATTCCTCTATCTGAAAGCATCATCAGAAGATGAACTGCCAGAAGGGCATCTTAAACCAATGGAGCCCAAATTGAGTGGTATATTTGTCTCTTGGTTCGCTTAAGGTAAGTACCAGAAAATTCCAACAGAATAGGCTAAGTCTGAAAATCATGGTGACAGCGCCGATAATGAGATATTGGCTCCTTCTAAAAAAAAAAAAATGAGCAAAGAGGACAAATGTCGATTAACCTCATGGCTGGTACACTTGTCTGCGTAAACCTTCTCTTATCACATTTTTTTTTTTTTACTCCTTTCCCTCTCACTCATTGTCATACTTTAATGCAGATATTCTCTGCTAGCTTCTGCAATCTCGTCAGGTATGTTTGCGCTCTTATCATTAACATTTTTTTATTATTATTATTATCATGTGATTAATCCACCATGTCTGTAGCATTATATTGGTTAAACAAGATCACTGTTGTAAAATTCAGGAAGGAGATTGGTGTTAGAGATAACATATTTCACTCGTTTTTTTTTTCCTTTAGTTCAAGAATGGTGTTTATACACATGTAGGCTAGCTAGGATCACCAAACCCTTGTAGACCATATCAGGATTATCTTTTCCTTCTCCTTTATATCAAATGTTCTCAATTTGCTTTTCTCACTGACCATCTTGCTTTCACAAGAGATTATTTGATAGAAATCATTTGTCCAAAGTGATCCCTTCCACAATAGGGCTCACGTAAACATTTGTAGTCCTGTGAGTATCCATAATATCCCTTCCCGTTGGTTACTTATATGCTAATAAAAGCATCGTTGCACTGAACTTCATCTCATGATATGCGGTAGTCCCGGCCCACAGCACCACTGTGGCCTTTTTACTGTTATAGTAGTTCAGCAAAAACTACTATAACTGTCTTTTTCTTCACAGTGGTTCACACAGAATCACTGTGGTCTTTTACTGTTATAGTAGTTCAGCAAAAACTACTATAACTGTCTTTTTCTTCACAGTGGTTCACACAGAATCACTGTGGCCTTTTACTGTTATAGTAGTTCAGCAAAAACTACTATAACTGTCTTTTTCTTCACAGTGGTTCACACAGAACCACTGTGGCCTTTCACTGTTATAGTAGTTCAGCAAAAACTACTATAACCGTCTTTTTCTTCACAGTGGTTCGCACAGAACCACTGTGGCCCTTTTACTGTTATAGTAGTTCAGCAAAAACTACTATAATTGTCCTCCTTTTTACAGTGGTTCACACAGAACCACTATGGTCTTCCATTGTTATAGTAATTCATCAAAAACTACTATAGTTGTAATCAACATTTCTTCTTCTAATCTCACAAGGGGCAACTCGGGTCTTCCATCATGAGTTGCTATGGCTTTTGCGTTTCACGATGGTTCACCTCGGACCATCCGGACCCTTGCCTTCACTCATTGCATGTTCATTTGACTACAACATTGTCTGAATATATATATTTATATACATATATATGTATGCGTCTATATATATACATATATATATGTGTATTTTCTAACCAATGTAGGGTAGGCCATGTACCTTTCCATTCAGCATAAACATAGCACCTTGCATTAGGATTCATACAAATTACATACAACTTCGCTATCAACAAAGCATCTTCTCCTACATTGTGCTAACTCATTCCTTTGCAGGGAAGTCATGGGAGACTTGTGTCACCTTCTCAGATTAGGGATGTTCTTTCCCCAAGATTCAACGATTGTAACAAATTAGACCATAATGAGAATTTTACATTTCCAACCTTAGATTAGAATGAATGAGCATTGTAAAATACCATGAATTACTTGTTTTCATGCTTTTTGTCTTTATTTCTCAAATCTCACATTGGTGAAACACGAATGGCACGTGCACCCCTTCGTAAGAGGTAAATCAATCCTAAGTTGATGATCCACATCAATGGTCATAGTCAGGGTATGGACAAAACTTAGGATTTTTATCTTTTACGAAGTAACACTGAATCCACACTGGATCCATTTTCAAAATTCATCATATTTCTTTAAATATTTTCTCCTTTTATCAGAATTTAACTTAAAATTAATTCAAAATATATACCAATGGCCATAGTCAGGGTATATTGAGAGTTAATTTCATTTTAAATCCTATAAAAGCACCAAATGTGTTTCATTCTCCACCTGAATTTAAATATAGATTATTATATAATACATTCAATGACCATAGTCAATGATGTATTATATCTTCAATCTTCTTTTAATTCATTTAAAGAATGGAATAGCTTTTCAAAATCTAAATTCAAAAATTTAAACTCATTCATCATTTAGGATAGAACTGCATCATATTTTCAAAATTACTTTTTCAAAACTCCAAGTGATGTAAATATCTTCTTCAGTCAATCTTCAATCCTATTCATCTTTTTCAAATCTATTTTCCATCTCAAAGTCCAATTTAACTTCGAGATTTCAATTTCATTTCATATTCAAAATTTCCAATTCAAAATCAAAGTTCAATTTTACTTTGAAAATTTCAAATTCATTTTCAAAAGCTCCAATCAAACTCAAAAGTTCAAATTTAACTTTGAGATTCTTGATTCATTTCAAGCTTCAAATCCAAGGTCTAAATTGACTTTGGGATTCATCTGTATATTCAAAATTCAATTTCTAAAAATTCCTTTTCCCAAATTCAAATCAGACTTAAAAATTCTTGATTCCTCTTCTGAATTTAACTCCAAATCCATTTTAAGATCCAAAATTCAACACTCATATTGGATCTCAGACTCCAGATTCAATTTACTTATAGGATCCAGAATCAATTTCACTTTGGATCTTAGACTTCAGGTCCAAGTTTCCATTCTAGGATCCAGAATATAATTCTACATTGGATCTCAGACTTCAGATCCAAATCCATCTTAGGATCCAGAATCCAATTCCACTTTGGATCTTAGACTTCAAATCCAAAATCCATCTTAGGATCCAGAATCCAGTTTCACTTTTGGATCTCAGACTTCAGATCCAGTTCCATTTTTAGGATCCAGAATTCAATCACATGTTGGATCTTAGACTTTTGATCCAAATCCATCTTAGGATCCAGAACCCAATTTCATCTCGGATCTCAGATCTCAGATCTTAAATCCATCTTTAGATCCAATTTCATTCCCAATTCTAATCCAAATTCCATTTTTCAGATCTCATCTGAACTCCCTAAATCCATTTTCATTCTGAAATACCATTTGATTATCTCAGATCCATTCCAAATTTAAAAATCCAAATTCAATCCCATCTCAAATATTCATTTCCCTTCCTAAATTTAAAGTTCAAATTCAAAGACCATTTCTGACTTTGAAATTTCATTTTCAAAGCTTCAAGTCATTCTTTCTCATTTATTCTCCCAACTCTGATTTACTTCAAAAACTTAGAACTCCTCTGATCTATCTCAAAAGTTCTAAAGTTAGATTCAAATCATTTCTTCACTCTCTTATCAAATCCATCTCAGAACACTTGGAAATTTTCAAAATGTCTTTCAGAAGGAGCATACATTTTGCATTGCACAAACATGATTCTTTATGCATTTAGAGATAGAATAAATTCTTAGATTATATTTAGGCAAAGCAAAAGGCACAGATTCGATCCTTGGTTCGATTACCCCTGGTAAAGGCGCCAGGAACGGTCGAACCTCGTATCGATGAGCGAATCCCGTCTCTCCATTTTTCCTGCAATATTTTCAAAACGGAGGCGAGTAATTTTCTAAATATTTTCAAATCAAGGTCAAGTGAGACTGCGCAAAATAGTTCTTCTTCTCTCTTTCTTTCTCTTCTTTTCTTTTCTCTCTTTCTTTTCTTTCTTTTATTCTTCTCCCTTCAAAAGGAGGAGAATAGAGGTTAGAAAAGGAAAAGAGAAGGAAGAGAGAGAAACCAATGAGAGCGGAAAAATTTTGCGATGATCACAAAATCCCGTCTTCCATTTTTCCCGCAAATATTTCAAAACGGAGGCGAGTAATTTTTCTAAATATTTTCAAAATTAAGGTCAAGAGAGACCTTGCAAAAGAGTTCCTCTCTCTTCTTCCTTTTCTCATTCTCTCTTCTTTTCTATCTTTTATTCCCTTCAAAAAGAGAATAGAAGTTAGAAAGGCGAAGAGAAAGGAAAAGATGAATGAAAGGAAAATTTTTGCAATGATCACAGTTTTGGCGACCGTGATCGGACTTGTCTCCATCTAGTCTAACTTTTGCCTTTTGCTTTGCTTTGATATTATCTAAGTCTTTATTCTATAAATGTCGACTTCATTTTTATGCAAACCTTAGGAGCCTAGACTTTGTCTTAGCTGACATAATGCATATAGGATCTAAGTATGGTTTGGTAGGACCATATTGAGGAGATTATTCCATGCTCACATTAGACTTAGGTCTGAAATACAACTCTCCACAATTCTAGGGATTGAATGCAAACAATGTATGCAAGTGTATGCTTCTCTTTAATTTAAATCTGTCCATTTAGGACTTGCATTAGAGACATCTGATTTCTTGTATGTTGAACATGTTTTTAAAAAAATCCCTACCTATATTGTCCCGGTCTTCACGTTGTTGGGTTGTCTCACTGAACTATAGTTTGGGAGAGAGCCTCACAACTGGACTACTTATTTGGGTTCGCGCCCCCCTACCATGTACCTAAGGGCCATAGTCCGAGGTATATCGGTAGGTGCTCAAGGATGTTGGGAAGTCATTACCTTAGAACCAGAGAAATATTTCTATGCCACGTACTTCGAGTTTTGGCTTGAGTATATTGGTGTACCTTGATTGAAATCAGATGATCTGAACCCTAGAGTTAGGATTAAGGTCCTACAAGCCATTTCAAATATTGCATTTAGAGTCAGCCTTTAGGAAGTGTTGTGTGCGCATCCTTGTTTGTGCAGCTTTGGTTATATGATGTTTCTCGTATTTTCTTATATATATGTATCAAACTTTTTCAAAAACCCTGGGTATATTATTCAAAATTTCCCCTTATTTTCAGAAACCCCAGGTGTATATTTTCCTTTACCTACATTCTTTTTTTCTTTGAGATCAAATTTTCTTCAAGAAAACCCTGGAAAATTCTTTTAAAATTTCCCCGATCTTTCAAAAATTTCTAGGTTTGTATCTATTCTTCAAGAGTCTATCCGTAAGTCTCGCATTCTATCTAATTCTCTTCATTCTTCTTTGCCCCAGTATCATTCCGATGGCGTCCAATTCTCTTGATGCTGTCTTTCCTAGAGATCATGTCTTCTATCAGATAAGAGATGGATCCCTAAATCATCGGGTTATCCAGACTCATTCCTTCTTCCCTCGGTGGTATTATTCTTGGTTCGCCACCTTCTCACGTATGTTCCCAGACCATTTGGATGATTGTGGGTTTGAGATGGCATCAGCAGTGGGCAAGCGAACCATTAATGAAAGTTTGATTCAGGCTATGGCAGAACGGTGGAACCCACATACCTGCACATTCTGGTTTCCATGGGGAGAGATGACTCTACTGATGGACGAATTTAATGATATTATGGGATTGCCCAAACCAGCTGGTCAGTCAGATGATCCTGTCGAACAACAGTTCCTGATCAACATCAAAGGGGTAGATGTTCGAGAAGCTCTGACCAGAGCAACCAGGAGCAGATCTTGGCCTCTCACTGAGATCAACGGTAGTCAGTTCATCGACCTGTTCGAACTCTATCGCAAATATGAAGCTTACGAAGAGGTTAACACCTTGTCTCGGGTAGCGAAAGATAGAATTCAGCATGCCATAATCCTATGCATAGTGGGATTAGCATTCTTTCAAGACGGTCAGAATTTTATCGATATCAGAGTTGCCCAACTCTTTCGAAGATGGGGAAGCAAGCAGACCCATCAGCTTTCAGTCTCTATGGCAGCCTTGGCTTTTCTTTACCGAGGCTTGGCTCGTTTTGCGCTTGGGGAGACCATTCTGGTGGAAGGATGTACTTATGCTCTGCAGTCATAGTTCCTGCGACATGTGCCATCAAAGGCCAATTCCTTCAGATTCAATAGTAAAAAGCTGAAGTCTGTCTGTCAGTATCAAGCCATGATCGAGAAACTGCATCAAGAAGAGATCGCTTGGGATTTCTTCGACAGACAAAAATCAGTTCCTCGCTACACTTACGCTCGCAGCAAGCACTACAGATTGCTTGGCCCCTTCTTTTGTGTCGATTATCAGCCAGAAATATGTCTCAGACAGTTTTTGCAGCGGCAGGTTCGTGCCAATATTCGCTTCTCGATGGTTAACATGTCAAAATTCATTCTCCGGTCGGATCAGTGGTCTGGGTCATTGTGAACAACCCAAATTTTTTAAAGGTTTATAAAAAGACCTTTTTGCCCCCAGTTCCATTTTCTGAGAAAACCAAAGCTAAATTTTAATCATTCTTCAGATTTTCTGGATTGAATTTCATATTGATATCTTCAAAATTCAATTTCAGATCCGAACCCAGTGTTTTAAACCCAAATCTGAGCCTCGTTGTCCAATTTTCAAATTAAAATTACAAAAATACCCAAAATGGTTTTCAATGACTTGGGCAGCTCATCTGGCATCCTCTTGGATCCACGACCTTATATTTTCCAGTTCGAGCTTGTAAAACTTCAAATATTTCCAAAAAAAATCTAGATGTAAACCCATTTTCTGAAGAAATTTTCTCAAAATAGCTTTTAATTCTCAGAAAAAATCTCTTTTGTAAATATTTTTGCAAAAAACACAAAAAAAAATAGTTTTAATCTTTGTTTTCTTGCAAATCTTAGGATTTCTTATCTAAAAAATGCAAAAAAAAAAGGAAAAATAACACAAAAACCAAAAAAAATGAAAAAATTACGAGAAAAACAAATAAGTTTAAACTTTTAAAAATCAATTTTTTTTGCTAAAAACCTCGGGAGCCCTTTTTTGTAAAAACTTGAAAATCGAAGGGGGATCCTTTATAAAACTCTCTTTTAGGGTTTGAAAAACCCTTCGTAAGCAAGGAAAGAGGCCAGCCGGCTAGCGCCTCCCCCCCCTTCCTCTCTTTTTCTCTCTCGAAAGCTCTCTCATCTCCTCTTTCCCGCACCTGAACCACCCATCTCTAACAGCCACAAACCCTAAACCCCTTCACGAATCATCTTCTCCATCTTTAAAAGGGGCAAGGAAGGCATCTTTTCCATCATCGCTTCTCCACCCTCGCACCTTCTTCTTTACTCTCGGCCATCTTCACCGATTAAAAACCCATCATCATTAGAGCTTCGGGGCGAATCCACTATTGCCATCCATTTTCACTCCACTCGCTGATCTTCCTCATTGATTAAAAGATCTTCAATCACGAAGCATCAACTACACGGCTGAACAGTGAATCCTTTTCAGTAAAATAAGGCTACGATTGATTGATACCCCAGCTATCTGGATTAATCCGGTAACGAAGAACCAAGGGCTTCCTCCACAAGATCTAAACGAATCCTTTCCTGTAAAGCAATATCCCCTTTCCCATCACTCTTTTCTCATCAGCAGAAGGAGATCCACCTTCATAGTAAGGCTACTATCGCTTGAAGAAGAGAAAATCTCACGACAGCCAGAGGTAAGTTACTCACCTCCTTCCTCTTCGCTTTATTCGAGTCCCCCTGGTTTATTCATATCCCAAATAAGCAGACACACCCTTCATTTGGATCATTTTAACATCTCTATCTTTTCTTTCACCCTCGATTTTTCTCGTTTATGATTTCTTTTGATTTTCATTATCTGTTTTCTTTTATTTGCCGTTTATATTTCCAATTTATTATCTTCATCCCCTCATCTCTTGGAAGTTTTCTTATTTTCAGAAATCTCTTTATTTTAT
This sequence comes from Nuphar pumila, assembly GCF_984573655.1. Lineage (NCBI taxonomy): Eukaryota > Viridiplantae > Streptophyta > Magnoliopsida > Nymphaeales > Nymphaeaceae > Nuphar > Nuphar pumila. The sequence continues at coordinate 100,323,654 of NC_143252.1, read as the reverse complement.
TTACTGTCCCCTTAAAAGCACAATAGATGGTGCTGAGTTGTTTATATCGTCTTCAGTCCATCCCGGTGCAAGATCAACGGAGCATCACTCCAACAAATTCCTTCAGTGATTCCTGAATTCCTCTGATCTCTTGATTGAATAATTATTTATTGCTTGATTTTTCATATTTTTACTTATTTGGGTATACTTCCTTATTCACGTGTTTCTTTTATATATATATATATATATATATATATATATATATATATATATATATTGTTGATGTCATGGTTACTTCTGCATGGAAAGGAAACTGGATTTAGCATCACATCCTCTTTCGCCTATGTCTGGTACTTCGATTTGGAATCTCTCTTAGCAATCAATTGAAATTCATCTGTCTGTAGTTGTCTGATTCGTTTGGCTTAGTTTATTCACACTGTTTACCAGGATTTTCTCTGTGCTTAGTATTTTCATTATCTTTCATTTAATCTAGCTCTCTGTATATTTTGAGCATTCGGTGTTTTGAATTGCAGATATTTCGGGTCTTCTGTGCACAAGAATCTTCATTAACCTTCTGTGTTTTGAAACACATTATCGTAATTCTATTTTACTATTTTTTCCGATACAGTTAATAGTAAACATTGCCTCATTGCTAGCATGCGTGTCTACTCATCTTTTTGGGTTTCAGCTGCTATAATCCCCTTTGCATCTGGTTATTAGGCTAAAGAAATATTTACTGTGTTCAAACTACTGTTTGGTGTTCCTGTAACATTCATTGAGAGAAGCATTTAGACGTCATTCATGAATGATCATCTTCTGTTATGAATCACCAAAGCCATTTGTTGGGCATCATAATGGTGACGTTATGGGTTATATAATAAAGAGAAGAAGAGGCCAATATGATCTTCTGTGTGATTTTCTTGCCTGACAATCAACCAAGTTGCAGAAACATCGTTGTAAAGAGTTGGTTGATGGAAGTGGCTGAATCGGATGATGGATGTAGGGACTAAGCTGGAAAGGACAAACTATGATACGATATTGCTTTGCCAGAGAAATTGCTGAATTTTCTCGCATTAACATCTTTGGAGCACGTTTTGCAAGTTACAGCCATGAAGTGATCTCTTTATTAGTACATTCTTAATAATGTTGATTTTTGCAGGGGTTTCATTACTCCTTTTACAGCAGTTAGTGATCTGAAATTCAGATCAGAGTGGCTCTGAGATTCGGCCTTTAACCATGGGTTCACTGGATAGATGTAATTGACCTGGTTGTATGTTGCATTTGTTTCGGTTTCAGGTCAGGTCTGTTGCAGGCTCCTCAAAGCTCTCCTCTTTTGCTATTTCTCTGTATCCCTTTCCAACATTTACTGGTATGTGTCCTCCTTTAGAATCTTTCTCTTTATTCCGCAATCTAGGTCTTCTGTATTTCTGAATTATATTACTGTTGTTTTGCCAATATTGTGATGATCTCATTAAGTGACATTTTTTTTTATGACTAAGGCATGCATAAGGAGTTAGAAGGTGTTATAATGATCCACTGTTTAAAGCCATTTTCAGTAATTAGGTCCTAATCATGTTCATAGCCTGCCACCGTGAATATGTGGGATACAATCCCTGTCACTATTTCCAAAGGCAGCAAAATTGGACTTTGCTGAATCGCCAGCAAGTACCCACCCATATACTCACCTGTGCACAACCTTTTGTGCACATCCCATACATAGCATCTGTGAAAACATTGCACATATACCTTGCATCTGCACATCGGCATATTCACTGTGTACAGGGGCACCCTGCATATATGTGTGCTAAGTGTACATCCATAAAAATGAGTTTCATTGAGCATATACCTACAATAGGTATCCTCAGCTCGTCTTCATTGTAAAGGTACAACTGCATCCACCAAACATTCAGGCTGTATATGAATATATTATCTCTTGCTTTCCTTTCAAAATTATGATGTGCCACAGAAAATCACCACAATATAGCCTATTGGTTCCACCTGAGGCCCCGAATGGGAATACCTTGATGGGCCAGTTGAGGTCGCCGTGACCTGTTGTTTCACTGTCAAGATACCTTGGGGTGCCATATGAAGTTAATTTATTAAACAATGCATAAGCAATTTGAGAGATTATTCCTGCAAAAAGATTAGTTGGTTAATCAACTTTGTAATGTTGTATATCCTCTATTAAATAATGCATGGAGTACCACCATCACCCTTACCCACCAATATTGAATTTATGTATATGATATATATACATACATATATATGTATATACTCATATATGTATATATAAGCATCCGTGTACATATAGGTACGTATATAGGTATGTGTGTTGTTTTTTATCTCTTTATCAGGTATGTCCTCACAAACGAGCATTTTCTCTTACCTTTGGCATTTTTTGAAATCCATGTGATATGTGTAATTCTTTTCTATTCTTAATATTAATCAAGTATCTTGTAGGGGAATATGTGGAAAAGAACATTATTCGGAGTTGTAAATTTGATTTCATGTATTGTAATAGCTAGATCCTAATGAGAATTTACATTTCATGTTTTAGATAGAATAAATGAGCATTGTAAACATCATGAATTGCTTGTTTTCATGCATTTTTGCCTTTATTTCTCAAATTCTCACAAATGGCAACACGAATGACACATGCACCATTTCGTAAGAGGTAATTAATCATAAGTTGATGATTTACATCAATGGCCATAGTCAGGATGTAAACAAGATTTAGTATTTTTATCTTTTATAAAATAACACTGGATCCACACTGGATCCTTTTCAAAAATCATCATATTTTCTTTAAATATTTTCCTCTTTTATTAGAATTTAATCTAAGATTAATTCAATATATATACCAATGGCCATAGTCAGGGTATATTGAGAGTTAATTCCATTTTAAATTTTATAAAAGCACCAAAAATATTTTTTATTCTTCACTTGAATTTAAATGTGGTTATTATATAATACATTCAATGACCATAGTCAGGGATGTATTATATCTTCAACCTCATTTTAAATTCATTTGAAGAATGAAATATGATTTTCAAATTCCCATTTCAAAGTTATTTAAATTCATCCATCATTTAGGATAGAATTGCATCATGTTTTCAAAATTCCCCTTTTAAAAACCCAAGTGATTGTGAATATCTTTTCTTCAATTTCTATTTCGATTCATCAATTCTATCTCATCTTCAAAGTCCAAAATTTGACATTGAAATCAAATTTAAAGTTCAATTTAACTTAGAAATTCTTGACTTATCTCCTAAATTCTAAAATCAAGTTTCAAATTCAAAGTCCAATTTGACTTTGAAATTCATTCAAAGTTCAAAATTTTCAAATCAATTTTGAAATTCCAAGTCCAAAGTTAGATCCAAATTACATCTGGGATTCCAGATTTTGGATATAATTCCCATTTAGGAATCCAGATCCAGAATCCAACTCCACTACGGATCTTAGACTCCAGATTCAAAATCCGTTTTAGGGTCCAGAATTCAATTTCCACTTTTGGATCTGAGACTTCAGATCCAAATCCATTTTTAGGATCCAGAACCCAATTTCACTTTGGATCTCAGATTTCAGATCCACATCCATTTTAGGATCCAGAATCTAGTCCCATATTGGATCTCAAGTCCAAAACTCCATTTTAGGATCTAGAAACCTAATTCCCTCTCGGATCTCAGACTTCAGATCCGAAACTCCTTTAGGATCCATAATTCAATTTTACCTTGGATCTCAGGCTTTAAATCCAAATTCTATCTTGGATCCCAGATCTAGGATCCAACTCCACTCTAAATCCAGAATTCATCTTGGATTTCAACTCTATTTAGAGTCCAAACTTTTGATTCAAAATTCCATTCTGAACTCCAAATTTCAAATCAAAATTCTATCTCCGAATCTGAATTCCATTCCAAGTTTACCTTGAATCTAAAAATCAATTCTATTCCTCAATTCTATTTTGATTTCTCAAATCTTATTTCAATTTCAAGCTTTACAATTGAAATTCAAATTACATCTCTATCCTGATTCAAAATCCTAATTCAAAGTCCATTTATGACTTCGAATATTCTTTTCTTCTCCTTTTATTTCAACTTCAAAAACCATTCCTCTTAAGATCCAGATTTATTTTCCCAAGCTCTGATTATTCCAAAAACTTAGAACTTTAAATTTTAAGTTCTAAAGTTAAAACTATTTCTTCACTCTATCATCAGATTCATCTCAGAAACACTTGGGAAATTTCCAAAAATCATTTTTCGAAAGAGCATACATCCTTGCATTTGCACAAACATGATTCTTTGTGCATTTAGACTTAGGATAAATTCTTAGATAATATTTTAGCAAAGCAAAAGGCATGAATTTGACCTTTGATTCGATTACCGTTGGTAAAGGCGCCAGGAACGGTCGAACCTCGTACCGACAAGCGGATCCCGTCTCCCAGTTTTCCCGCAAATATTTCAAAACGGAGGCGAGTTATTTTCTTAAATATTTTCAAAATTAAGGTCAAGTGAGACCCCGCAAAAGAATTCCTCTTTCTCTCCTCTTCTCTTCTTTTCTCTTCTCTCTTTCTTTGTGTCTTATTTTTACAAGAGGAAAATTTTTCCGATGATCACAGTTTTGGCGACCGTGATGAGACTCGTCTTCGTCCGGCCGAATTTAATGCCTTTTCTCTTGCTTTGACATTATCTAAGTCTTTTGTCAGCTACATTTTTTTATGCAAGCCTTAGGAGCCTAGATTTTGTCCTAAGCTGACATCATTACATATAGGATTTAAGTACGGTTTGGTAGGACCATATTGAGGAGATTATTCCATGTTCACATTAGATTTATGTCTGAAATACAACTCTCCTCAATTTTAGGGATCGAATGCAAACAATGTATGCAAGTGTATGCTTCTTTTCATTTAATTTCTATCTCTTTAGGACTTGCATTAGAGCTTTCTGATTTTATTGCATGCTGAACATGTTTTTGAAAACATCACTTACCTATATTGTCCCGGTCTTCACGTTGTTGGGCTATCTCACTGAACCATAGTTCGGGAGAGAGCCTCACAACTGGACCACTTATTTGGGTTTGCGCCCCCTACCACGTACCTAAGGGCCATAGTCCGAGGTATATCGGTAGGTGCTCAAGGACGTTGGGAAGACATTACCCTAGAACCGGAGAAATATTTTTTATGCCACGTACTTTGAGCTTCGGCTTAAGTATATCGGCATATCTTGATTGAAATCAGATGATCTGAACCCTAGAGTTAGGATTAAGGTCCTACAAGCCCTTTCAAAATATTGCATTTTAGAGTCAGCTTCTAGGGAGTGCTGTTTGTGCATCTTTGTTCGTATATTTGTGATTGTATGATACTTTGTATTTCTTATATTTTCTAAAAAAAAACCCTGGGTATATATCATTCAAAATTTTCTCTTTAAAACCCCAGGTGTATTTTTCTTTTCTTCTTTCTTCTAATTCTTTTGATCCTGCCTGCAAATTCTTCAAATCTTAAATCTTTGCCATCTACTTTCAAAATTCTTTTTCTCTGATATGTTCCTTACCTTCTTTTTCAATAAAATATCTTTTGTCAGGAGATGTCCTTTTTAAAATTAATCTTTGTTCTCATTTTTACTTATTTTGGGAAAACAATGTGGTTGTCACAAATTTTGGTGACAACCCGATCCCTCGTAATGGGATATTTTCATTTTCAGATTATGATTTCCTCCTTTATTAAAATTTCTTCCTAGATCTTTTCTAAAAATCCCATTTTTGCCCTACAAAGAGAGCATTGGCATTATCAGTTGATTTAGGGCAAAGATCAAAGATTGCACTGCTTTAACGTCTCAGTTATAAGCAGAAAGTAAGGAATGGATTCTCAAAAGTCTGTCAGAGAGGGAGTTCAGGACAACAAGAGTGAGATTGATCCCGCAATATATCGGTTATTCAAAAAGATGATGGTGGAGATATTATCTGAGCAAGCTGAAGCCAGTTGCGGAAAAGCTCCCACCAAAGGAGAGGCACCTGTCACCTTCCCCATAAATGAACGCAGCAATATCAATGCAGAAAATTCTAAAGTCAGCAGGGGCAGCAACCAAGGCAACCAGGGTAGCAACTTGGGAGAATATGAAGGACAGATTAAGAAATTTTGTGAAAACCATGATAGACTTGTTCAATATAGTCCTCGGCAAAAAGGCAAGAAGCAAGAAGAACCAAAGCGCAAGGATTGGAGCAAAGATCGAGATTTCACTCCTTTAGATGAACCGCTCGACAAAGTCCTTGAATATATGTTGTCTAGCGGATTACTCAGGCTCCCAAAAGTCACCAACCCTTCCACAATTATGGAAAAATATATAGACCAATTCTGTGGGTACCATCGAGCAACGGGGCATGACACTGAGCATTGCTTTATCTTCAAAAATATAGTTCAAGACTGCCTTGATAAGAATCTCTTTGTCAAAAACGAAGAAGAAAAGCATCCAGATCTCCTAACCATGCAAGCTCAGTCCAGCTACCAGGCAAGGGTCAGCACTCAGTGGAAGTCAAGCAAGCCGAAGAAAGCAAAGCATGAGGGTTGGGGTTATGATCGCAAGCTTACCCCTCTAGGTCAGCCAATCGAAGAAGTTCTACAATACCTGCTCGCAAAAGAGATGATCAAACTCCCAAAGCAGGATGATCCCTTTATCACCAAAGGGGAAATGGAAAGATTGCTTTTGCAAGTTTCATCGAGCGAGGGGGCATGACACAGAGCGTTGCTTCGTCCTCAAAAATATTGTGCAAGACTACATTGACAAAGAGCTTCTGGTGCCAGAGGAAGGAGAAGAGAAGACTGCAGTTCCGCCCAAACCATTTTCAGATGTAAACACCCCAAATTTTCCACATCCATTCTCAAACAACCCTCCTCATGCAGCGCCAACCCTGTTAGGTCAGTGTACGAATCAAACCTCGAGTCAGTTTCAGAAAATCACCATTTTACCCATTTTTACTAGAAAAATTACCATTTTACCCCTAGGTCATCCCGGACCCCAGTCAGTCGGATTCAACAAAGCTCACTGGTCAGTTCAGAACAGTTAGAATATCAGTCATTTCAAGCTCACCCGAGCTCACGGTGAGAAGGCCATTTTCATTTCTAATAATTCCTGCCAAAATGGGATCATTTCTTCAGAAATGAGCTCATTTCTCACTCAAACCCAAGCCAATTGTCTCCGAGTCAGTTATTCACAGTCAGTCATATTTCCCAGAGTCTAAGTTGAGCTCACCAGGACTTCAAGAGCTCCAGTTTCATTTCAAAACCATTTCCATGTGTCTAGGATGCCAGTTTAGTCCATTTCAGCTCTTTCAGCTGAAACTGAGCTAAGTTCAGTCAAATGAGCTAGTGTTTGAGCTTCAATTTTAGTTCATCTCAGTATTAGTAACCTTTGTTTCAGCTCAAACCCAGTTCAGGTTCATAATTCACTTCATTTCAGTGATCATTCCGTACCATTTCTCTAAAAATGGCAGCTTTTCTTGAAAATTCAGTCGGAAAGGTCAGTTGAGTCAGTGTCTGGTTAGTTCATTTGAGTTCTGAAACTCTAGAACCCAGCTCAACCCAGCTTATCTCAGTTCAATCCAGCTCGAACCCTAATTTTCAGTGTCATTCTAACCCAGTAGAGTCCAAAAACCATTTTGCAAATTTAGCAGTTTTTATGCTTTTTAAACTGGTACACCTGCCAATCAGGGTTTAAAATCCAAAATTCTTCATTCAGGGTCTGCATTTTGCATGTCATTTCTCATCATTTCATATCATTTCTTAGCATTTCATCACATTTCATTTCATTTTCGAAGTCCAGAACTCGAGTTTTATAAATTTCAATCCAGATTGAGTTTTAAAAGTTTTCAGAAATCAATTTCAAACCCCGAGTTTCCAAAATTGACATTTTTACCCCCTAGAGTCTAAATTTGGAAATATTTTCTCAAGAAAAATAATCTGGATTTATTTCAAACACAAAATTTTGAATTCTACACTGGTATTGAACTTTAAAATCCGAGCTCGTTTCAAAAACTGCCAAAAATAGCTCGTTTCGTCTGGAAATAAATTTGGAATTATTTTCTCGAGAAAAACAATCTGGATTTCTTTCAAAATTAAAATTTTCAATTCTATATTGGATTTGCTTCGCAACGAGGTATTAAACTTCAAAATCCGAGCTCGTTTCAAAAACTGCCAAAAATAGCTCGTTCCGTCTGAAAACTTTCTGAAAAGACTATGGCTTTTTCCAAACCGTAACCCGAATCCCAATGGTATCAAAATATCAAACTTTCCCCTATTTGTTAGGGATATTTTCCCACAATTTTAACCTTTTTCCCATCTGTTTACTATTTTTCCCACATTTTGTTTACCGAAACTTGTCTGTTTCTCCCAAATCCTAGAGTCGCCGGATTCCGATCCGACTTGCCGTAGTGGCACAGCTCCGACCATAGGTCAAAACCAGAAAGTGTAAAATACAAAAATCCTTGCCTTACTGTACTTTATCATCCCATCAAATTTGGAAAATTTTTATGGAAGTTTGATATCCTAAATTCTCTTTAGAATCAATATTTTAGGCAAAAAACACAAAATTTTAGGGTTTTACTTAAATTTCCATATTTAAAAATACAAAAAAATTAGATTTTCGAGCTCCATTCTGTTTTTTAGAAAATTTTAGGTGTCCATGCCAAATTTGGCTTAATTCCAAGTTCATTTTCTCCATGTGTTAGTTTATCTTTAAGTTCAGAAGCGAAAATCAGGTTAAATTTGATATTTTATGATATTTTCGTCATTTTAAGGTTTTTATCATGTACATGAGCATATAAAATTATATTGGGGTTAATTTTAATGTCATTTGCATTTCACATTTTTCATTTTTGCAAAGTTTATTTCATAAAACCCTGGTTTCAAGGCCATAGTCTTGTTATTGGGGGTATTTTGGTCATTTTGACCTAAATATCGAAATTTCAATTTCTAATTCTCCAAAATTTCATGCATATCATCATATTTTATCATATTATGTTTGATTTATTTCATTTGATTTTCAAAATTCCAAAATTTACAAAAATTCTTTCAGAAAACCCTGATTTCAAGGTCATCAGGGGTATTTTGGTCATTTTGACCCCAATTTCGAATTTTCGAGTTTATTTTCGAAATTTATTCATTATTTATCATGTTTATATCAAAGGGGGTAGGATTTTGGGTTTATATCTGAATAATATCCGATAATTTCCTATATTTTCGGATAAATTCAGAAAAACCTACATTTTTGTGCTAACCTTGTTTTCCAATTTTGCAGGAACATTCAAGAAGAAGATTTAGCTTTTATTTCTTTTATTTCAATTCAATGTAAAAATCAATGTATTATTTGGAATAAGAGTTACTTTTCTGCTTAGAATAGGGCTGCATTGCATATAGTTTAATTTCTACAAAATTCCAATATTTGATGTATGATCCATGTGCATTTATTTCAAATCCACTATAGTTTACACGAATGGAACATGCACAAGCTTTTTTGGAGTTTATAAACTCGGTGGGATTCGTATTTATGGCCATAGTCAGAATACGAAGAAAACCAAGATTTATGATCTTTATATCAGCCACATTCAGCCTACACTGTTAGGCTAACTTCAAAATGCACTACATTTCTCAAAGTTTTAAAAGGATTTCCCAATTCCTCAATGAAATTTCCTTTTCAAATTCATATTCATTCATTCATATCATTCAAATTGCATTATTTTCAAATTCATTTTCCAATTTCAATTTCAGAAAAATCAATTTTCTCAAGGATTTACCAAGTCTTTCTCAGGATTGGATTTTCCCATAATTCTAAATTTTCAAATGAGATTTCAAAGTATTTCCCAAGTTCAAATCAAGATTTTTCTATGTTTTAACATTCTCAAATTTTAAAATCCCAAGTTTTCAGAAATCTATTTTCTCAGAATTCTCGTTTTCCTGAGAATTCATTTTCCCTTTCAGAAATCCCTTTTCCAATGAACTTCCTGATTTTCTCAGAATTTTCAAATCCATTTCCTCAAAAAAGCAATTCCAAATTTCAAAATCAATTTTCTAAAGTTCAAATTTTCTTAAGAAATCACTTTCCAATGCAAATTTCTGATTTCCAATGAAATTCAATGATTTTCTCAAGAATTCAATTTTCAAGTACTTTTCCAATCAATTTTCAAGCATATTTCAATTTTTCAAAGCAAACATCATATTTTCTCAAACTTGCATTATTTTCAAAATTTCATAGCACAAGCCTGATTCTTTGTGTATTCTAGGAAAAATAGAGCATAATTTAGCTATTTGAGTCGAGTTAAAGCACATAATTGGTCCTTGGTTCAATTACCCCTGGTAAAGGCGCCAGGAACGGTTGAACCTCGTACCGACAGGCGGATCCCATTCCACGGAATTTTCCCACAAATTTTCAAAACGGAGGCGAGTTAATTTTCAAAAACCATTTTCAAAACTTTGGTCGAGTTTGACTCGCGAAATTCGTTTCTCTCTCGCAAGGGAGGGGAAAAATTTTGCGATGATAACAGGTTTGGCGACCGTGATGGGACATGTCTTCGTCTGATCAATTATGTGCTTTGACTTAGCTCAGTTATCAAAATCATGCTCTATAAACTGACAGCTTTTAATTTCTGATATCATGTGAACCTCGGAGCCTAGACTTGAACCCAGCTGACATGGATTGCATGTAGACTAGGCATGGTTTGGTAGGACCATATTGAGGAGAATTATGCATGCTCACATAGACTTAGGTCTGAAATACAACACTTCTCAATCTAGGGTTTATATGAAAACAATGCTTGCTTCTTCAAAAAAATTCAAAATCTCTATCTCTTTAGGTTTTACAGTCCTTTGTTTGCTTGCATGTGATCATATTTCAAAAACCACCCCACCTATGTCTACCCGGTCTTCACGTTGTTGGGCTCTCTTCCAAAACCATAGTTCGGGACAGAGCCTCACAATTGGGCCACTTATTTGGGCTAACGCTCCCATGCCACGTACCAAGGGCCATAGTCCAACGTATATCGGCAGGCACTCAAGGATGTTGGGAAAACACAAGCCTAGACCCGGAGATGAGTTTTATGCCATGTACATCGAGCCTCGGCTCGAGTATATCGGCATAACATGATTGGACACAGTTGATCTAAGCCTAGAGTCAAGATTAGGGTCCTAAAGCTCTTTCAAAATCAATGCATTTAGAGTTGGCTTCTTAGGGATTGTTGTATGTGCATAATTGTTTGTAATTGAATGTATGATATTCATTTTCGCCTTATTTTTTCATATTTTTCCCAATTTTTCCAAAATAGCGAACAATTTTCCAAAATACCTCATTTTTTATCTTTTATGAAATATCTCCTTTTTCTCAAAAACCCTGGATGATTCTTTCAAATTATCCACCTTTTCTTCAAAACTCCAGGTTATTTTCCATTCTTTTGTTCCTCTGGACTTCGAATTTCTAGCTTTTTATCCTGCCTATAATTTTCAAAATTCTTGTATTTTTCCAATGTCTAAATTCTAATTTTTCTATCTTTCAGTCCAATGGCATCCAGTCAGCTCGACTCCGTTTTTCCTGAGGGTCACATCTCCTACAAGGTGCGACAAAGTCTTCTTGAGCATCGAGCTCTCAGCACTGGACCCTTCTTCCCCCGGTGGTACTATGTCTGGTTCAAAAACTTCTCTCGTATGTTTCCAGACCACTTGAGCGATTATGGGTTGGAACTAGCATCTGCAGTGGGAAAGTTGACAGTCAATGGCAATTTGATCCATGCGCTGGCAGAGCAATGGGATCCGCGTACCTGCACGTTCTGGTTTCCGTGGGGCGAGATGACACTACTAATGGATGAGTTTTCAGAGATCATGGGACCGCCTGAGCCATCCGGTCAGCCTGGAGATCCGTTAGAGCAGCAGTTTCTGATCAATGTCAAGGGTCTGGACCCCAAAGATGTCGTAGCTCGCATGACAGGACGCAAGTCTTGGCCACTGATTGAAGAAAACGGGAATGAGTACGTGAGCCTGATCGAGATCTATCCAGAACAGCTCGAGAGAGAATTCAGCATGCGATGGTTTTGTGCACTGTGGGACTTGCTTTCTTTCTAGACGGACAGAACTATGTGGATGTCAGAATAGTTCAGCTTTTGAGGAGATGGGGAAGTCGACAGACCAGTCGTCTTTCGATAGCCATGGCCGCGCTTGCTTTTCTATACAGAGGACTGACCCGCTTCACACTTGGAGAGTCCATCCTAGTCGAGGGATGTACCTATGCTCTTCAGTCTTGGTTCCTTCAGCATGTGCCGACCAGAGCTAGTTCGTTCAGATACAACAGCAAGGAACTTCTTCCAGTTGCGTGGTACCGATTCATGATCGATTATCTACAGGAAGAAGAAGTGGTATAGTAATATTTTGATCGAGAATTATCGCCTCCCAGATACACATATGCATATGGCAAGAGATTTAAGTTGCTTGGTCCATTCTTCTGTGCTTACTATCATCCGGAGCGGTGTGTTCGACAGTTTTCTCAGAGACAGAAGCACATAGAGATGCGGCTGCTATCAGAAATCGTGCCAGAGTTCGACCTTACATCAACACAGTGGTCCGGAACATACCATTCTGCCAGATATGGCTGAGACTCTTTTGTTACTCTTCCACTTTTTCTCAGTCCTTGTGTCTCTGCTAGTTATAAAGAGTGGTGGCAAATTGTCTGTCCGCCCCTCTTTCCCGAGTTTATTATTAATGCAATCATGTGTTCCTTTCAATAAATAAAAATCTTGCAAATTCTTCAATTCTTCGTTTGATGACCTCGCCTAGGTAACAAGGCATGATTTTCAGTTGTTTATTTTCTTTGCAAAAGAATGACAACGCAATTGTCGTAATCCCAGCGACGACTCAATCCCTAGTAATGGGATATTCTTTCAATTGTTTACCAAAATTCTCAGCAAATATCTTTCTTCCAGTCAAAATCTCTTTCAAAAGCCTAATCATCAATTTTGCCCTGCAGAGAGCATTCGTGATATTCGATGGTTCAGACAAGGTCAGGGAAAAAAACTGCATCAGTCGAAGGCATCGCATATTCAACAGCCTCAGGCGAAGAGATGGATTCCTCGAGCACGGGCAAAAATCAAGGGCAGCAGGTTGAGGATGACATGGATCCTCAGATATATGCCATGTTCAAAAAGATGATGAGCAAGATGCTGGCAGAACAAGCTGAAGCCAGTGCAAAGAAGACCCAAGTCAAGCAGAAGGCAAAGGGCCAGGTAGTCAGAAGGGTTTTGAAGTTGTCTAAGAAGCCTATTCTGGATGTTGATACAACAAATGAAGAGAAATCAGTAGAGGACACTGATGAAGAATATGAAGCTCAGCAAGCATTTCAAAGATCCCCTCATAGACAAGGGATAGCCTATAAATTGAAGAGTCAAGCAATGGATGATTTAGTCCAAGTGCAGTTGAAGAAAATGGCTGAGGTGATTAAAAATTTGCAAGACCGTGACAAGGGCAAGAAGGTCTTCACGAGCAAAAACCTCTATGAAGGCATCACTCCTGTCAGGAATAATCAAGATCCAAAAAAGAAGATGAACTTCGCCTTCTTCGTTAATGCCAACCGCGATGATTGCAAAGATAGCAAAGGCAATCATACAAGTCAGAAAGAGAAATCTTCTAAGCAGAGTGGAAAATTGAGTCAATAGAAAGAAAAGATAAAGCGGGACGGCTGGGGTTACGATCGCCAGTTTACTCCTCTTTAGCAGTCTCTCGATGAAATCCTTGAATATATGTTGGCCAAAGAATTGGTAAAACCCCCAAAAGTCACAAATCCTCCCACAATCATGGGAAGATTTATGGACCAGTTCTGCAAATTTCATCGGGCGGTAGAGCATGATACCGACCACTATTTTGTCTTCAAGAACATTGTCCAAGATTATATCGACAAGAATTTCTTCATAGAGAATGAGAAAGAATATTGGTCAACTATCTCGGCCAAGTCTCAACAGAAGTCAAGCAATCAACAAAAAGTACAACATGACGGTCGGAACCAGGACCACAAGATGGCCCCATTGGATCAAATACTCGAGAGTTTCCTGGAAGACATGCTCACAAAAGATATGGTCAGATCTCCAGAGGCTCACTTTACTCTTTCTGCCGATGATTGCAATCATGATAACTATTCAGAGGGATCTAAGGGCCAAAAAGGAAAGTTCAACAATAATAAGCCTCTTCAATCTAGTCCTTAGCATAAAGAAAAAGGTCAAGAAAAGCCAAAGCACAGGGATTGGAGAAAGGATCGAAAGTTCACCCCTCTGGATCAGACACTAGAGAGTGTTCTGGAATACATGCTCGCAAAAGATATGATCTGTTTACCTAAAGTAGCTGATCCTGCAACAGTCATGGGCAGATTCAAAGAAAAATTCTGTAAATTTCATCGGGCAGTAGGGCATGACACTGAGAATTGTTTCATCCTAAAGAACATCATTCAAGATCGCATCGACAAGATCCTTGTTGAAAATAAGAAAGATATCAGTTGACCATCCTGATCAAGTTTTCCAAGAAACTAATAATGTCAAGGCTATGTCATCTTTAATCATTTTGCTTTTGGTCATTTTAAAAGGATAATACAGTCTCAGTTTTCTTACCAACTTGTTATTTTTCTTCAATGATTGAATAAATTACCCATTTTCCTCATAAACTTGATGTCACCTTTTATTCTCCTTCTCTGCAAAATGTTCTTTCATGAGGAATGACCCTCTTCATAGTCCGAGAATCAATCCAAAGTCAGAAAGCATTCTTCAAATATCAATTACTTATCCTTTCATCCCACTTCTCACTCCCTAGTTATACTGGGGCATTATTTTGAAAATTGTCTTCAAAACATCTTGTATGCAAGCAGGATCAAACAAATCTCTTATTTTGCATGCATGTGCATTCATTTACATCATTTTGCATACATTTGCATTTACATGCATTCATTCGCATCCATTTACATTCATTTGCATCAAATTCATTTCCCCTTCAGGTTAAGGGATAAACCTGAACTACCCATTCAGGATAAGGGATAAATCCTAAGACCTCGAATTTGTCTAAGTCATCGTGAGGATGAAGATTGAAAATCTCTCATCAGAATCAGTTGGGTAAATCAGAATCAGTTAGGTAAATTTTCAACAATCCAGTGTTTATGCTGGTAAGATTTTCAAAAACCAGTGTTCGTGCTTGTAAAATTTTCTAAATCCAGTGTTTGTGTTGGTAAATTTTCAAAAACCAGTGTTCGTGCTGGTAAAATTTTATAAATCCAGTGTTTGTGCTGGTAAATTTTCAAAATTCAGTGTTCGTGTTGGTAAGATTTTCAAAATCCAGTGTTCGTGCTGGTAAGATTTTCAAAATCCAGTGTTCGTGTTGGTAAAATTTTCAAAATCCAGTGTTCGTGCTGGTAAATCTTCAAAATTCAGTGTTCGTGTTGGTAATTCTTCCAAAAACAGTATTTGTACTGATCCATTTTCAAAATTCAGTACTTATACTCGTTCATTTCCAAAATCCTCTATTCACACAGGTACATCTTTCAAAATCCAATTGTTATTGGTTGGACTTTCAAAATCCAATTTTTATTGGTCAAACTTTCTAAATCTGGTTTACTGGTTAATGTTTTCAAACCTAATCTATGCTAGTCTAGTTTTCGTTCGGAATTCGAGTTCCGACTTGAATTTTATTTCCTTCTAACCGGTCTAGTTTCCCTTCGGGATTCGAGTTTCGACTCGAATTTTCTTTCCTTCTAATTAGTCTAGTTTTTCTTCGAGATTCGAGTTTCGACTTGAATTTCCTTTTCTTCTAACCGGTCTAGTTTTCCTTCGGGATTCGAGTTCCGACTCGAATTTTCTTTCCTTCTAATTAGTCTAGTTTTCCTTCGGGATTCGAGTTCCGACTCAATTTTGCTTTCCTTCTAATTAATCTAGTTTTCCTTCGGAATTCGAGTTCCGACTCAATTTTTTTTTCCTTCTAATTGATCTACTTTTTCTTCAGGATTCGAGTTCCGACTCGAATTTCTTTTCCTTCCACAATGGATCTAGTTTTCCTTCGAAGATTCGAGTTCCGACCTGAATTTTTTTTCCTTCTGAATTGGTCTAGAAAATTAGAGTTTCGACTCAAATTTTCTTCCAAATCCAATTCAAATGTCTAGAATTGGTCTAGAAACTTAGAGTTCCGACTCGAATTTTCTTTCAAAACCCAATTCATTTAGTTTTTCCTTGAAGATTTGGATTCCGATTCGAATATTCCCTCAAAACCCAGTTTAGCACCTGGTCCATTCAAAGCTCACAAGTTGAATCCTTCCTTCTTAGACTGTGATCCCTAGGTTAAATTCCTATGGAATTGATAGTTCGTAGGTCGAACCCCTGCGGAACCAATGTGATTTGTAGGTTGAACCCCTTTCAAACCAGTCTCATCCTAAAAAAAAAATTCGATCTGTAGGTTGAATTCCTATTGATCCCCGATTCTTAGGTTGAACCCCTTCGGAACTAATCCCATTGCCAAAAATTTGATCTATAGGTTGAAGTCCTCCTGATCCAATATTCTTTACAGTCCTTAGGTCGAACTCCTTTTGGATTGGTATTTTTCAGATATTTGATCTGTAGGTTTAAGTCCTCCTGATCCACGTTCTTAGGTTGAATTCCTATTGAATTCATGTCGTTTTTAGTGAACCAATGTCGTTCTCAATTGAACCAATGTCATTCTTAGGCTGAATTCCTATTGAACCCATGTTGTTCCCAATAAACTAATTTCCAATTTTGGCCTTCGGGTCAATCAATTTCAAAATTTCCAATTTCCAATTTATAAATTCAAAATTCCAATTTCCAATTCCAATTTCGGTCCTTGGGTCACCCAATTACCAATTTGAGACCTTCGGGTCAACCAATTTCCAAATTTCTAATTTCGACCTTCGGGTCAATCAATTTCTAAATTTCCAATTTCAGACCTCCAGGTCAACCAATTTCCAAATTTCTAATTTTGACTTTTGGGTCAATCAATTTCCAATTTCGACCTTCAAGTCAACCAATTGTCAAATTTTCAAATTCGACCTTTGGATCAATAGATTTCAATTTCGACCTTCGGGTCAATCAATTTCCAATTTCCAAATATCAATTTCCAAATTCCAAATTTCCAATTTCCAATTTCAAATATCAAATTTCAAAATTTCAATTTACAATTTCGACCCTTTTGGTCACCCAATACCAATTTCAGTCATTTCCTCTTGCGAGAGACCCTTTTTACAGGGAGAGTTCAAGGGAGCTCGTTCTTTTCGCATGCTATCCTTTGTTCACCTAGCCCCTTTTCAGGGAGAGTTTGAAGGGACTCGTGTATATGTGAACCGTTTGCAAAACAAAATTTCAATTTCATACAAGGAACCCTTAGTTCAGGGAGAACTTCAACGGAAGTTCGCTTTCTTTGTGACCATAATTTCGTACTAGGCCATTTCATCGTGAAGGACCCTCTTTTCAAGGAGAGTGTGATGGACTCGCTCCTTCATGACCAATTCACCGACCTCACCATTACCGCCCCCCTTTCCATAAGAGAATCCTAATGTTAGGAAGTTTTGACGAAAGCTTAATTTCTTTTCGAAAGTTCGTTTTGCAAACACCTCATCTTCAGCGAAGAGAGGAGTAATTTCTATTTCCAATTTCTGAATCTTCTTCTTTGGAGAAAGGAGAAGAAAATTTTTGTCATGGATGCGTTGCGTTGTGCTTCAAATACTCGCTTCCACAAAGGATTTCAAGAAAATCTTGCCAATTTGTCATTAAATATTTGTTGATTTCAAATTTTTTATTATACAAAAACATTACCTCAGAATACCTTCAGTATTATTTTTGAAAGGTCAAAGCTTTTGTGAAAAAGGATTCAAAATTCAAATTCTTTCTATTGGCCAACCAAAAGGATGAAGAATAAATCCTCGATATGGCCAGCAAAAGGAAATTCAATGTTGTTGCAAAGCCATAAGTGATCGGTATTGATCGCAGTCAATGGCACATTTTTAAAGATCATTCTTGAAAAATAAAGCAGTTGAAATATCCTGGGTGATACAAAAAAAATTCATTCAATCTCCACATCTCCTCAATCACCTAAGCTGCAATTAAATATCTGCAAAAGGGATCTCTCAATTGTCTTCAAGATGAAGATGAATTAGGCGAGTAGACCCCCGGGGCCAAAGAAGATTTGAATCATCTCCAAGATGAAGGAGTTTGTGACGAATCCTTCCAAGGAAAGTTCAGAGCACCGTCAAGATGAAGGCGATTGAGATGAGCCTCCCGACAAACCCTAAAGGATATTTAATTTCCGCTATCATCAAGAGATTTCCAACCAATGAGCCAATGACCGTCGATATAATCCCTGAGAGAAAAAGAAGGATCGGAACATCTCCAAGATGAAGGAGTTTGTGATGTACCCTTCCAAAAAAAAAAAGAGAGAAAAGTCAGGACATCTCCAAAATGAAGGATGATGTAATAAAATCCCCAAAATCCTAAGAGAACTCTAATTCTACCAAAAAAGAAAAAAAAAGTGGGCAGAAAGATCATCATGAGAAAAGAATCCCAGGATATCAGACTGCCGAATCTGTCAAGAATCTTCTTTAAAATTTGTGAAATTCTATTATCAATATTCTTTCACCAATTGCTTTCACAATATCAAGAATACTCTATTTTCTATTCATATCAAGGAAATTGATAGCCTCCTTGAAAGAAAGTCAATTGCAAGAAATTTGAATTCGAATCTTGATTCTATGAACTTAAGCCCAGTCGAAGGTAATACTTCAGGTAGAAAAAAGAGAATATTTTCAAAACAATGTGCATCATTTTAAATTATTTTGAATCAACAATAATTTTCAACATTTTGACAATATTTTTCTAGCTATCTTGGCGTTATACGAGAACTTGAGGTTCATCTTTGGCGCATCCTAACATCAGTTGTTATCCCTTTTAAAGACTTGATAACGGGAGTTTTCAAGATTCCTTCCCTTCTGTTGGTATAATCTGAGCACATGGGCTCTCAGATTCGCACACTTCCCTGTGTCCCCACTGTCCCACTATAGACAGTCCAATTTTGGCTTGAGGTTAAGCCACCAATCATTTTCTCGCAAAAGGTCACCAATTTCAAAAGTTATTTAGTCTCAGCAATGAGGCGCCCAAAATCAAACCCCTTTCAAGCTTTAGGGACCCCAATTTCATCCTTTTGCAAAACCCCTATCGGATTCATTGTGCGAAAATCCGAAGGTTCCATCATGGTTTCTTCCTTCGAGGATTCCATTCATTTTCCGCCCAATCAGGATAAGGGTACAAACCTGAGCCTCCTTTGATGAGATATTTCATTTTCCTCCCAATCAGGATAAGGGTACAAACCTGAGCCTCCTTTGATGAGGTATTTCATTCCCCGGTCAGGTTAAGGGTCAAACCTGAGCTTCGTTTCTACACGAGGTATTTTCTGTCCCATCCAGGTTGAGGGAAAAAACCTGAATCTCACTTCTTTTGAAGTAAATTTTTCTTCTTTATTCTTCATTTCATATCTACTATTTTCATAAGGGCTAATTTCTTCATACCCAGTCAGATCCTTCTAACTGGAGCATTTTTATAGCCAAAATTTGGTGTGTTTTTCTTTGCCATTAAGCTCGTCTTCAAGCGAGCTTAGTAGCAAAGAAGGGCATCTATAAACACCCCAAATTTTCCACATCTATTCTCAAACAACCCTCCTCGTGCAATTTCAACCCTGTTAGGTCAGTGTAGGAATCAAACCTCGAGTTAGTTTCAGAAAATCACCATTTTACCCATTTTTACTAGGAAAATTACCATTTTACCCCTAGGTCATTCCGGACCCCAGTTAGTCGGAGTCAACAAAGCTCACTGGCCAGTTCAGAATAGTTAGAATATCAGTCATTTCAAGCTCACCCGAGCTCACGGTGAGAAGGCCATTTTCATTTCTAACAATTCCTGCCAAAATGGGATCATTTCTTCAGAAATGAGCTCATTTCTCACTCAAACCCAAGCCAATTGTCTCCGAGTCAGTTATTCACAGTCAGTCATATTTCCCAGAGTCTAAGTTGAGCTCACCAGGACTTCAAGAGCTCCAGTTTCATTTCAAAACCATTTCCATGTGTCTAGGATGCCAGTTTAGTCCATTTCAGCTCTTTCAGCTGAAACTGAGCTAAGTTCAGTCAAATGAGCTAGTGTTTGAGCTTCAATTTTAGTTCATCTCAGTATTAGTAACCTTTGTTTCAGCTCAAACCCAGTTCAGGTTCATAATTCACTTCATTCCAGTGATCATTCCGTACCATTTCTCTAAAAATGGCAGCTTTTCTTGAAAATTCAGTCGGAAAGGTCAGTTGAGTCAGTGCCTGGTCAGTTCATTTGAGTTCTGAAACTCTAGAACCCAGCTCAACCCAGCTTATCTCAGTTCAATCCAGCTCGAACTCTAATTTTCAGTGTCATTCTAACCCAGTAGAGTCCGAAAACTATTTTACAAATTTAGCAGTTTTTATGCTTTTTTAACTGGTACAGCTGCCAATCAGGGTTTAAAATCCAAAATTCTTCATTCAGGGTCTGCATTTCGCATGTCATTTCTCATCATTTTATATCATTTCTCAGCATTTCATAACATTTCATTTCATTTTCGAAGTCCAGAACTCCAGTTTTATAAATTTCAATCCAGATTGAGTTTTAAAAGTTTTCAGAAATCAATTTCAAACCCCGGGTTTCCAAAATTGACATTTTTACCCCCGAGAGTCTAAATTTGGAAATATTTTCTCAAAAAAAATAATCTGGATTTATTTCAAACACAAAATTTTGAATTCTACACTAGATTTGCTTCGCAACGGGGTATTGAACTTCAAAATCCGAGCTCATTTCAAAAACTGCCAAAAATAGCTCATTTCGTTTGGAAATAAATTTGGAATTATTTTCTCGAGAAAAACAATCTGGATTTCTTTCAAAATTAAAATTTTCAATTCTATATTGGATTTGCTTCACAACGAGGTATTGAACTTCAAAATCCGAGATCGTTTCAAAAACTGCCAAAAATAGCTCGTTTCGTCTGGAAACTTTCTGAAAAGACTATTTTACCCCTCTAATCGTCAAAATGAATTTCAAAATCAAAATTTGGACCCGCTTTGAGATGGCCCATCCATTTGCATTCTCTTGTTTTAATTTATAAGAAAAGAAAAAAATTATCTTTTTTTTATTTTTTGTTGTATGTTTTATTTTATTTTATTTATTTATTTTATTATTTTATTCTTCCTAAGGTGGGACCCACAAGGTGGTCACCCAAACCTCCAGCCCCCTCTCCTTTCCTTTTTCTTTTTCCCTTTCTCTTTCCCTTTCTTCTTCCTTTCTTTCCTTTTCTTTTTCTTCTTTCTTTCTTTTCTTTTCTTCCCTTTCTTTCCTTCTTCCCTTTCTTTCCCTCTTGCCCAGCCATTCACGTAAACTTCTTTGAGCTTTCTTTTCATTAAACCTATAAAGACCTAAGTATAGAATGAGTTAAGCCCTAAGTCCAAAAGATAAAACAGGTTTTGCCATACCGCTGCCCCCATCTTTCCAATCTCTCTCTCTCCCTTGGTTTTCCATTACACAGTTCTCCCTCACCTACGTGCATCAACTGGGCCTCCATCACAGCCACCTTCCACAGCATCAGCTGGGCCACCTTCCACAGCTCCACCTCAATCTCCAAGACAACCACCTCCTTTGCAGCATCTCCCAGCCACTGCAACACCCTCAAGTTGGTGCAGACACCAAGGTGACTCTACCACCATAGCTGCAGCCTTGAAGCAGCACCTCCAACCGGCATCACCTCTTCCAAGAACACCTCCAGCCTTCATCACTGTCACCTCCTCTGGCCGTAGTATTTCCACAGCAGTAGACTTACCTCTACCAGTGATACTTCCTCCAAGAGACATCCAGCAACAACAAGGCAGCCTTCTCCGTTTTGTGCAGCACGCTTTCTTCGTTTGGCGTAGCAAGCCATCTCTAACCATGGCAGCGGATCCAAACCAGTCCAAGGTAAGCCTCTATATGCATTATTGATTTTCATTAGAATTCCATAGGCTTCTCATGGTTGTGGGCTGCATAGAGAGAGGGATCCATTCAAAGGATGGATCGGATCCCCTCTCGTCAATAGCCAATATTAAAGAAACTTCTTATCTCCCTGATTATTTTTATTTCATTATAATTTTCATATAGATTTTATGTTTTCAAGCATCACATTTAGGTTTACAGCATTTTTTTTTATTTCATATGTTTAGGATAGTTTTATTAAAGATATGTTGTTATTTTACAAGTTTTAATGCTTGTGCACCATCCAATCATCATTTCATGTTCGATTACTCATCAATAAATCTCGAAAATTTTATTATAGTTGGTTTTATTCATATGTGTTTCCCTAACAAAAACCCAGATCCATTCAGGTTTTATAACCCCATTTTAAAATTCAAATCCGTGTTTTGAACCCCCTAGAAAATCCAAACTTCATTTTAGCAGACAAAAATCTTTGAGTTAACCATTGTGGGGAATTCGAATCATCCTCAAAAAATCAAAGTGCATTTATAATTGAATCTACTGATGATCTGAAAATTTTGAAATTTTTCCTGTTAGTTTTGACTTCTGTAAAAAATCGGATTTTCCAGCTCCCTGGGAAAATCTCGATTTTCCTTCATCAGGGTATAGACAGACCCTAATGCACCGAGTCCACCCAATCCATAGCCATTCCGCAAAAACTTTCAACATGAAAGTTGTTCCTAACATGTTTTCATGTCATTTCCCAAAATTTCGGAATTTTTGAAACTGTTTCAGTATTTTTCCCAAAATTGTATTTTCTGTCTGACAGATTTCAATATCCCGAAATTCCAGAGATTTAGGTCTCTGATAACAGTATGACTTTTTCCAAACCGTAATCCAAATCCCAATGGTGTCAAAAGATTAAACTTTCCCCTGTTTGTCAGGGATATTGTACCACAATTTCAACCTTTTTCCCATCTGTTTACTATTTTTCCCACATTTTGTTACCGAAACTTGTCTGTTTCCCCCAAATCCTAGAGTCGTCGGATTCCGATCCGACTTGCCGGAGTGGCACAGATCCGACCATAGGTCAAAACCAGAAAGTATAAAATAAAAAAATCCTTGCCTTACTATACTCTGTCATCCCATAAAATTTGGAAAATATTTATGGAAGTTTGATATCCTAAATCCTCTTTAGAATCAACATTTTAGGCAAAAATCATAAAATTTAGGGTTTTTACTTGAATTTCCATATTTAACAATACAAAAAAAATAGATTTTCGAGATCAATTCTGTTTTTAGGGATATTTTAGGTGTCCATGCCAAATTTGGATTAATTCCAAGTTCATTTGCTCCATGTGTTAGTTTATCTTTAAGTTCAGAAGCGAAAATCAGGCGAAAATCAGCTTAAATTTGATATTTTATGATATTTTTGTCATTTTAAGGTTTTTATCATGTACATGAGCATATAAAATTATATTAGGGTTAATTTCAATGTCATTTGCATTTCACATTTTTCATTTTTGCAAAATTTATTTCATAAAACCCTGGTTTCAAGACCATAGTCTTGTTATCGGGGGTATTTTGGTCATTTTGACCTAAATATCGAAATTTCAATTTATAATTCTCCAAAATTTCATGCATATCATCATATTTTATCATATTATGTTTGATTTATTTCATTTGATTTTCAAAATTCCAAAATTTACAAAAATTCTTTCAGAAAACCCTGATTTCAAGGTCATCAGGAGTATTTTGGTCATTTTGACCCCAATTTCGAATTTTCAAGTTTATTCTCGAAATTTATTCATTATTTATCATATTTATATCAAAGGGGGTATGATTTTGGGTTTATATCTGAATAATATCCGATAATTTCCCATATTTTCGGATAAATTCAGAAAAACCTACATTTTTGTGCTAACCTTGTTTTCTAGTTTTGCAGGAACATTCAAGAAGTAGATTTAGCTTTTATTTCTTTTATTTCAATTCAATGTAAAAATCAATGTAATATTTGGAATAAGAGTTACTTTTCTCTTAGAATAGAGCTGCATTGCATATAGTTTAATTTCTACAAAATTCCAATATTTGATGTATGATCCATGTGCATTTATTTCAAATCCACTATGGTTTACACGAATGGCACGTGAACAAGCTTTTTTGGAGTTTATAAACTAGGTGGGATTCGTATTTATTGCCATAGTCAGAATACGAAGAAAACCAAGATTTATGATCTTTATATCAGCCACATTCAGCCTACACTCTTAGGCTAACTTCAAAATGCACTGCATTTCTCAAAGTTTTAAAAGGATTTCCCAATTCCTCAATGAAATTTCCTTTTCAAATTCATATTCATTCATTCATATCATTCAAATTGCATTATTTTCAAATTCATTTTCCAATTTCAATTTCAGAAAAATCAATTTTCTCAAGGATTTACCAAGTCTTTCTCAGGATTGGATTTTCCCATAATTCTAAATTTTCAAATGAGATTTCAAAGTATTTCCCATGTTCAAATCAAGATTTTCCTATGTTTTAACATTCTCAAATTTTAAAATCCCAAGTTTTCAGAAATCCATTTTCTCAGAATTCTCGTTTTCCTGAGAATTCATTTTCCCTTTCAGAAATCCCTTTTCCAATGAACTTCCTGATTTTCTCAGAATTTTCAAATCCATTTCCTCAAAAAAGCAATTCCAAATTTCAAAATCAATTTTCTAAAGTTCAAATTTTCTTAAGAAATCACTTTCCAATGCAAATTTCTGATTTCCAATGAAATTCAATGATTTTCTCAAGAATTCAATTTTCAAGTACTTTTCCAATCAATTTTCAAGCATATTTCAATTTTCCAAAGCAAACATCATATTTTCTCAAACTTGCATTATTTTCAAAATTTCATAGCACAAGCCTGATTCTTTGTGCATTCTAGGAAAAATAGAGCATAATTTAGCTATTTGAGTCGAGTTAAAGCACATAATTGGTCCTTGGTTCAATTATCCCTGGTAAAGGCGTCAGGAACGGTTGAACCTCGTACCGACAAGCGGATCCCATTCCACGGAATTTTCCCATAAATTTTCAAAACGGAGGCGAGTTAATTTTCAAAAACCATTTTCAAAACTTTGGTCGAGTTTGACTAGCGAAATTCATTTCTCTCTCGCAAGGGAGGGGAAAAATTTTGCGATGATAACACCAGACTACTCAGAGAATTGAGAATGCCAAAAGTTATTCGCTTTCATCCCTCTGTTGACAGTCGCTTTATAGGGGCAAGTCAGCCCAGTCTTTGTGACCTTTTTTTTTAAATACTTGTAAATATTTAGTTCTGTTATCAAACTTTTGCTTATCAATGAAATGTCGATTTTCTTTATATCTTTGATATTCAATACTTCCTTCTTTTTGCTATATTGGGGCATTAAATTCCTTTTCTTTTAAAAAACACAGGACAGTCCTGACATCATTCATGAGAGAAATGATATTACCTATGAGGGTCTTTCAAAATTCATGAAAATTTTTCATATTTTAATCCAACCTTTTTTTCAAAAATCAACCCTCGTGTTGATCATATTTTCTAAAAATTGATTTCGAATCACTGCATTCAAAGATCAACCCTTATGTTGATCACATTTTCTAAAAAAATCGATTTCAAATCATTACATTTAAAGATCAACCCTTGTGTTGATCATATTTTCTAAAAATTGGTTTCGAACCATTATATTCGAAGATCAACCCTTGTGTTGATCATATTTTCTAAAAATTGATTTTGAATCATTGCATTCAAAAGATCAACCCTTGTGTTGATCATATTTTCTAAAAAATTGACTTCGAATCGTTGCATTTAAAGATCAACCCTTGTGTTGATCATATTTTCTAAAAATTAATTTTGAATCATTGCATTCAAAAGATCAACCCTCGTGTTGATCATATTTTCTAAAAATTGGTTTTCAAATCATTGCTTCAAAAAAATTAACCCTCATGATGATCTCTCGTGAATGATCCCCTTTCAAAGATTAGCTCTCGCAGTTAATCTTTCTTTCCAAAAATGATTTTCTCATATTCTTCTCTCATTTTAAAGATCCCATAGGCAGGCAGGATCAAATAAACTCTTTTTTTCAACTTTTATCAAATTTTTCATTTATTCTTTTCAGTCTTATCAGTTTTATTCATTTTTATCAAATTTTATTAAAATTGTATTCATCCATTTTTATTAATTCTTTTTATCAATTCTTATTCCAAAATTTACCCTTTCAGGTTAAGGGATAAACCTGATGCCTCTTTTCCATGAGGTATTTCCTTTTCCTTCTTCTCCCCCCCCCCCTTTAGGTTAAGGGATAAACCTGAAACCTCATCTTACGAGGTCCTTCTTGCTTCAGGATAAGGGATAGTCCTGAATGTCTTTCTTTCATCTTTTAAAAGCTTCATTAATCTCTGCCAAATCTTTTTCTTTATCAATTTTATTTCTTTATCAAACTTCGTTGATTCTTTTGATTCTTTATCAAGCCTTTTATCAATTTTTGCCAAAATTTTATTCCTTTCCCATTTAGGATAAGGGATAATCCTGAAACCACTCATAGGAGCAAAAGTGATTTTCATAGATTTCCTTAATTCTTCCCTTGTATTAAATCTTCCATCAATTTCCATCTCTTCTCGTCAGTTCTTTTTCAAATTTTATTTCCTCCTCAGTCAAGATAAGGGGGCAATCGGATCACATGCAAATAAATTCAGTCCTCGAAATGGTCATTCTCAATCCCAGGTCTGGTACTCGCACTGGTAAATTTTCAAAACTCAATCTTTTAATTAAAAACTTTCTGTCACAAACCCGAGTTCTCACTTGGGCTTCTCCCTTTATTCTTTCATTTGAAGTTCTGAGTTCCGACCAGGACTTCCTTTTGAATCCAACGCTCGCATTGGAAATCAATCATTTCTTTAGAAATTCGAGTTTTCAAAACTCGGGTTTCTCTTTATCTTTTATTTTCTGAAGATCCGAGTTCCAGCTCGGGTTTTTCCTCTATTATTTTTCGTTTGAAGTTCTGAGTTTCGACCAGGACTTCCTTTTGAATTCAATGCTCGCGTTGGAAACCAATCATTTCTTTACAAATTCGAGTTTTCAAAACTCGGGTTTCTCTTTATCTTTTATTTTTTAAAGATCCGAGTTCCAGCTCGGGTTTTTCCTCTATTATTTTCGTTTGAAGTTCTGAGTTTCGACTAGGACTTCCTTTTGAATCCAATGCTCGCATTGGAAATCAATCATTTCTTTAGAAATTCGAGTCTTCAAAACTCAGGTTTCTCTTTTATCTTTTATTTTCTGAATATCCGAGTTCCAGCTCGGGTTTTTCCTCTATTTTCGTTTGAAGTTCTGAGTTCCGACCAAGACTTCCTTTTGAATCCAATGCTCGCATTGGAAATCAATCATTTTTTTAGAAATTTGAGTCTTCAAAATTCGGGTTTCTTATTTTGTGAAGATCCGAGTTCCAGCTCGGGTTTTTCCTCTATTATTTTTCGTTTGAAGTTCTGAGTTCCGACCAGGACTTCCTTTTGAATCCAATGCTCGCGTTGGAAATCAATCATTTCTTTAGAAAATTCGAGTTTTCAAAACTCGGGTTTCTCTTTATCTTTTATTTTCTAAAGATCCGAGTTTCAGCTCGGGTTTTTCCTCTATTATTTTCATTTGAAGTTCTGAGTTCCGACCAGGACTTTCTTTTGAATCCAATGCTCATGTTGGAACCAATTGATTGCGTCGAGAATTTGAGTTTTCCAAAAAATTCTTTTCTCTTATCTTTTATCTTGAACAACCGGGTCCCGAATCGGCTTCTCTCCTTTTATTTTCATCTTCCTTTCAAAAATACATGAGTCCCAACTCAGACTCTCTTCTTCAAAAAACCCCAACTGCCAGGCGGGACCTTCTTCCAAAATCCATCCTTCCGGCTAGTCCATTTCAAATTTCAAAATTCAGGTTTTTTTTCTCTTTGAAAATCCAAATTACCCTTTCAGGATAAGGGATAAGCCTGATGCCTCCTGCTAACGAGGTATTTTTTCCTTTCCCCTTCAGGTTAAGGGATAAACCTGATGCCTCCTGCTAACGAGGTATTTCTTTCCTTCCTTCCCTCGTTCAGGACAAGGGGATAAATCCTGAAAATAGACCACATACACATAAAACTATGATGGTCCATTAATTTCCACCAAGAATCTTTACTTTCTAAATTCATTTTGAAAATCTAGCTCATCCTAAAAATCCAGTCCTCGCACTGGTTATTTCTCAAACTCTTCAATCATATAGTGAGCTCATTTGAAAAGTTCAGTCCTCGCACTGGTAACTCCCTAAAATTCAATCTTCTGATCAAAGTCTTCCCTTCTACAAAATTCAAGTTCTATCTTAAAACTTCCCCAAATTTGATGTATTTCCAAAAGATCCATCATTTCGCTGGTCATATATTTCCAAAAGATCCAGCATTTTGCTGGTCATGTATTTCCAAAAGATCCAACATTTTGCTGGTCATGTATTTCCAAAAGATCCAGCTTTTGTTGTTCATGTATTTCCAAATGATCCAGCCTTTGCTGGTCATATATTTCCAAAAGACCTAGCCTTTGCTGGTCATACATTTCCAAAAGATCCAACACCAATTGGTCATGTATTTTCAAAGGATCCAGCATCTCGCTGGTCATGTATTTCCGAAAGATCCAGCTTTTGCTGGTCATATATTTCCAAAAGACCCAACCTTTGTTGGTCATATATTTCCAAAAGATCCAACACCAGTTGGTCATGTATTTCCAAAAGATCCAACCCTTGTTGGTCATGTATTTCCAAAGGATCCAGCTTTTGCTGGTCATATATTTCCAAAAAGATCCAGCTTTTGTTGGTCATGTATTTTCAAGAGACCCAGCTCTCGCTGGTCATATATTTCAAAAGGGTCCTAGCTCACAATTGTCGAGCTCCCAAATCAACCTATTCCACAAATCAAACCTTTAGGGTGCGATTTCTCCATTCTCTCATTTCCAAACCTTCGGGTTTCGATCTCTCAAATCTATCATTTCCAAACCTTCATATCTCTAAATCTCTCAATTCTACCGGTTCCCCAACCTCTGGGTGCAATGTCTTCAAAATTTCGTCATTTTCTCAACCCTCGGGTTATAATCTCTCAATTTCGATCATTTTCAAAACCTTCAAAAACCTTTTTTAGATTAAAAACCCAGTTTTTCATATCTGGTTGTGTATTTCCCAAAAGATCCAACACTCATTGGTCATGTATTTCCAAACGTTCCAGCGTTTTGCTGGTCAAGTATTTCAAACGTTCCAGCTTTTGCTGGTCAGGTATTTCAAACGTTCCAGCTTTCGCTGGTCAGGTATTTCCAAAAGATCAACGCTCATTGGTCATGTATTTCAAACGTTCCAGCATTTTGTTGGTCAAGTATTTCAAATGTTCCAGCTCTTGCTGGTCAGGTATTTCAAACGTTCCAGCTTTCGCTGGTCAGGTATTTCAAAAGATCCAACATTCGTTGGTCATATATTTCAAAACATTCCAGTTTTGCTGGTCAGGTATTTCAAACGTTCCAACTTTTGTTGGTCAGGTATTTCAAACGTTCCAGCTTTCACTGATCAGGTATTTCAAAAGATCTAACACTCGTTGGTCATGTATTTCCAAACGTTCCAGCTTTCGCTGGTCATGTATTTCCAAACGTTCCAGCTTTTGCTGGTCAGGTATTTCAAACGTTCCAGCTTTCGCTGGTCGGGTATTTCAAAAGATTTTAACATCTATTGGTCATATATTTCAAATGTTCCAGCTTTTAGCTGGTCGGGTATTTCAAACGTTTCAGCTTTTTGCTGGTCAGGTATTTTAAATGTTCCAGCTTTTTGCTGGTCAGGTATTTCAAACATTCCAGCTTTTTGCTGGTCATGTATTTCAAACGTTCCACCTTTTTGCTGGTCAGGTATTTCAAACGTTCCAGCTTCTGTTGGTCATGTATTTCAAAGGTTCCAGCTTTTGCTGGTCATGTATTTCCAAAATCAAAGATTGCAACTAAATGTCTCATCAAAATCTATATTGAGTGATTATTTCACAAAGAATTCGTGAGAACTTTGCCAATTTGCTAAAAGCATCTGTTGATTCTAAAAGTCTGACTACACAAAAAGAATTTCCTCAGATTACGTCTAGTATTTCTTTCCAAAAAGGTGAAACTTTTTGCGAAAAAGGGATAAAATTCAAATCTTTTTCCTGTTGATCAACCAAAAGGATGAAAGAAATATCCTCGATATAATTAATGAAACAAATATTCAATGATGTTGAAAAGCCAGAAGTGAATTTATATTGATCATGGCTATGCCACATGTTTAAAGACGATTTTCTGGCAAACAGGCAGTAGAAATATCTTGAGCTATAAGAAGAATCCACTCAACCCATATCTTCTCATTCATTTAAAGTTGCAATCAAATATCTGCAAAAGGGATCTCTTAACTGTCGTCAAGATGAAGGCGAATAGGCGAGCTAGACCCCCGGGGCCAAAGAAGATTTTGATCATCTTCGAGATGAAGGAGTTTGTGAAGGATCCTTCTAGGGAAAGTTCAGATCACCATCGAGATAAAGACAAGTGCGATGAACCTACCGACAAACCCTAAAAGATATTTGATTCCTACTATCATCTAAAGAACCTTTTAAGCCTATATCATGAATAGAATTCCTGAGATAAAAGAAAGATCGAAACATCTTCAAGATGAAGGAGTTTGTGACGTACCCTTCCCTAAAAAAGAGAAAAAAGATCAGTACATCCAAAATGAAAGATGATGTGAAAAACCGAGAAAATTTAGTGACTCAAAAAGAGTGCAAAAGGATCATCATGGGAAAACACCCAGATATCAAACTGCCAAAGTTGCCAGAAGTCATCTTTTCTCATGCCAAATTCCTTTATCAGTATCTCTTCACTACTTGCTTTTATGAAATTAAGAATATTTCTTCTATTCTCATATCAAGGAAATGAATAGCTTCCTTGAAGAAAATCATCAGCGCTAAAATTTTGAATCTGACTCTTAGAACTGAGGAGTTAACCTCATTTGGAGGAAATACTCTAGGTAAAAGAGAGAAAATATTTTGCACATACGTGCACATTTTCAAGCGTTTGAATCAGCTATAATTTTATCTTATTGGCAAAATTTTCTAGCTATTCCAAGACACTCAATATTCATTTTGACGCAACCTAGCATTGTTTATATCTTCCAAAAGAGTTGCCTCATTTAGTTGAAGTATCTCTTCCCGTCCCATCACGGTTTTCTCATTGAGAAATCCGTATGGTAGATCCCCACTCAGGTTAAGGGTCAAACCTGAACCTTCTGCGAGAGGTTATTCATTTCAAAAGCTATTTCAGTCTCAACAATAAGACGCCCAATTTCTTCCCCTTTTCAAAGCTTTAGGGAACCCTATATTTCTCCTTTCGCAAAACCCCTTTCGGATTTGTTCGTCCAAATTCCAAAGGTCCCATTATGGTTTCTCCGTTTAAGAAACCCGTATGGTAGATTTCCTATTCAGGTTAAGAGTTAACCCGGAACCTCCCTTCACGAGGTATCTTCCTTGCAGGTTTGAGTTAAACCTGAGTCTCGTTCCAATGAGATTCCTCGTTCTGACGAGATGTTTTCTTCCAGTCCCATCATGATTCTTCTCATCAAAGAACCCATGCTTTGTATATCCATCCAGGATAAGATCCTACTTGAGCTTCATTTCACGAGACATTTTATTCATTCCATTTGAGCTTCATTCCAAAAATGTCCCATCAAAATCCTCATGTGTTCATTTCCTCATTCTATTCATTTTGATATATCTTCGTCCCATCCAGGTTAAGGGCTAAACCTGAATCATTCCAAAAAGAGTATCTTGTCTCACCCATGAGACCTGATCAAAATTCT
Organism: Nuphar pumila; assembly: GCF_984573655.1. Taxonomy (NCBI): domain Eukaryota; kingdom Viridiplantae; phylum Streptophyta; class Magnoliopsida; order Nymphaeales; family Nymphaeaceae; genus Nuphar; species Nuphar pumila. The sequence goes on along the minus strand of NC_143252.1, from coordinate 100,291,793 downwards.
GATTTTTCACCATTTCGAGATTTTCACCCAAAGTCCCATCACGATTTCCTCATTTTCTACTCAATCATATCATTTTCGAGGATGTCATCTCCCCAAGACCATTCAGGATAAGGTTTTAAGCCTGAGAAGTTATATTTTCAAATTAATTCTTCCACACCCAGTTCAGATCTGCTGACTGGGGCATTTTCAAAATTTGGAGTGTTTCTTTGCCACTAAGCTCGGCTTTCAACCAGCTTAGTAGCAAAGTGGGGCATCTGTGAACACCCCAAATTTTTTAAAAGTTTATAAAAAGACATTTTTGCCCCCAGTTTCATTTTCTGAGAAAACCAAAGCTAAATTTCAGTCATTCTTCAGATTTTCTGGATTGAATTTCATATTGATATATTCAAAATTCAATTCCAGATCCGAACCCAGTGTTTTAAACCCAAATTTGAGCCTCGTTGTCCAATTTTCAAATTAAAATTACAAAAATACCCAAAATGGTTTTCAATGACTTGGGCAGCTCATCTAGCATCCTCTTGGATCCACGACCTTATATTTTTCAGTTCGAGGTTGTAAAACTTCAAATATTTCCAAAAAAAAAAATCCTGATGTAAACCCATTTTTTGAAGAAATTTTCTCAAAATAACTTTTAATTCTCAGAAAAATTCTCTTTTGTAAATATTTTTACAAAAAACACAAAAAAATTAGTTTTAATCTTTGTTTTTGCGCAAATCTTAGGATTTCTTATCTAAAAAATGCAAAAAAAATGGAAAAATAACACAAAAACAAAAAAAAAATGAAAAAATTACGAGAAAAACAAATAAGTTTAAACTTTTAAAAATCAATTTTTTTTGCTAAAAACCTCGGGAGCCCTTTTTTGTAAAAACTTGAAAAATCGAAGGGGGCTCCTTTGCAAAACTCGCTTTTAGGGTTTGAAAAACCCTTTGTAAGCAAGGAAAGAGGCCATCCGGCTGGCGCCTCCCCCCCTTCCTCTCTTTTTCTCTCTTGAAATCTCTCTTATCTCCTCCTTCCCGCACCCGAACCACCCATCTCTAACAGCCACAAACCCTAAACCCCTTCCCGAATAATCTTCTCCATCTTTAAAAGGGGCAAGGAAGGCCTCTTTTCCATCATCGCTTCTCCACCCCCGCACCTTCTTCTTTACTCTCGGTCATCTTCATCGATTAAAAACCCATCATCATCAGAGCTTCGAGGCGAATCCACTGTTGCCATCCATTTTCACCCCACTCACTGATCTTCCTCATTGATTAAAAGAGCTTCAATCACCAAGCATCAACTACACGGCTGAATAGTGAATCCTCTTCTGCAAAATAAGGCTACGATTGATTGATCCTCCAGCTATCTGGATTAATTCGGTAACGAAGAACCAAGGGCTTCCTCCACAAGATCTAAACGAATCCTTTCCTATAAAGCAATATCCCCTTTCCCATCACTCTTTTCTCATCAGCGGAAGGAGATCCACCTTCATAGTAAGGCTACTATCGCTTGAAGAAGAGAAAATCTCACGACAGCCAGAGGTAAGTTACTCACCTCCTTCCTCTTCGCTTTATTTGAGTCCCCCTGGTTTATTCATATCTCAAATAAGCAGACACGTCCTTCATTTGGATCATTTTAGCATCTCTATCTTTTCTTTCACCCTCGATTTTTCTCGTTTATGATTTCTTTTGATTTTCATTATCTATTTTCTTTTATTTGTCGTTTATATTTCCAATTTATTATCTTCATCCCCCTCATCTCTTGGAAGTTTTCTTATTTTCAGAAATCTCTTTATTTTATTTACTGTCCCCTTAAAAGCACAATAGATAGTGTTGAGTTGTTTATATCGGCTTCAATCCATCACGGTGCAAGATCAACGGAGCATCACTCCAACAAATTCCTTCAGTGATTCCTGAATTCCTCTGATCTCTTGATTGAATAATTATTTATTGCTTGATTTTTCATATTTTTACTTATTTGGGTATACTTCCTTATTCACGTGCTTCTTTTTTTTATATATATATCTTGTTGATGTCATGGTTACTTCTGCATGGAAAGGAAACTGGATTTAGCATCACATCCTCTTTCGCCTAGGTCTGGTACTTCGATTTGGAATCTCTCTTAGCAATCGATTGAAATTCATCTGTTTGTAGTTGTCTGATTCGTTTGGCTTAGTTTATTCACACTGTTTACCATGCTTTTCTCTGTGCTTAGTATTTTCATTATCTTTCATTTAATCTAGATCTCTGTATATTTTGAGCCTTCAGTGTTTTGAATTGCAGATATTTTGGGTCTTCTGTGCACAAGAATCTTCATTAATCTTCTGTGTTTTGAAACACGTTATCGTAATTTTATTTTACTATTTTGCCGATACAGATAATAGTAAACATTGCCTCATTGCTAGCATGTGTATCTACTCATCTTGTTGGGTTTTAGCTGCTATAATCCCCTTTGCATCTGGTTATTAGGCTGAAGAAATATTTACTGTGTTCAAACTACTGTTTGGTATTCCTGTAACATGCATTGAGAGAAGCATTTAGACGTCATTCATGGATGATCATCTTCTGTTATGAATCACCAAAGCCACTTGTTGGGCGTCATAATGGTGACATTATGGGTTATATAATAAAGAGAAGGAGAGGCCAATATGATCTTCTGTGTGATTTTCTTGCCTGACAATCAACCAAGTTGCAGAAACATTGTTGTAGAGAGTTGGTTGATGGAAGTGGCTGAATCGGATGATGGATGTAGGGACTAAGCTGGAAAGGACAAACTATGATACAATATTGCTTTGCCAGAGAAATTGCTGAATTTTCTCGCATTAACATCTCTGGAGCACGTTTTGCAAGTTACAGCCATGAAGTGATCTCTTTATTAGTACATTCTTAATAATGCTGATTTTTGGAGGGGTTTCACTACTCCTTTTGTAGCAGTTAGTGATCTGAAATTCAGATCAGAGTGGCTCTGAGATTCGGCCTCTAACCATGGGTTCGCTGGATAGATGTAATTGACCTGGTTGTATGTTGCATTTGTTTCTGTTTCAGGTCAGATCTGTTGCAGGCTCCTCAAAGCTCTCCTCTTTTGCTATTTCTCTGTATCCCTTTCCAACATTTACTGGTATGGGTCCTCCTTTAGAATCTTTCTCTTTATTTCGCAATCTAGGTCTTCTGTATTTCTGAATTATATTACTGTTGTTTTGCCAATATTGTGACGATCTCATTAAGTGACATTTTTTTTTATGACTAAGGCATGCATAAGGAGTTAGAAGGTGTTATAATGATCCACTGTTTAAAGCCATTTTCAGTAATTAGGTCCTAATCATGTTCATGGCCTGCCACCGTGAATATGTGGGATACAATCACTGTCACTATTTCCAAAGGCAGCAAATTTGGACTTTGCTGAATCGCCAGCAAGTACCCACCCATATACTCACCTGTGCACAACCTTTTGTGCACATCCCATACATAGCATCTGTGAAAACATTGCACATATACCTTGTATCTGCACATCAGCATATTCATTGTGTACAGGGGCACCCTGCATATATGTGTGCTAAGTGTACATCCATAAAAACGAGTTTCATTGAGCATATACCTACAATAGGTATCCTCAGCTCGTCTTCATTGTAAAGGTACAACTGCATCCACCAAACATTCAGGCTGCATATGAATATATTATCTACTGCTTTCCCTTCAAAATTATGATGTGCCACAGAAAATCACCACAATATAGCCTATTGGGTCCACCTGAGGCCCCGAATGGGAATACCTTGATGGGCCAGTTGAGGTTGCCGTGACCTGTTGTTTCACTGTCAAGATACCTTGGGGTGCCGTATGAAGTTAATTTGTTAAACAATGCATGAGCACTTTGAGAGATTATTCCTGCAAAAAGATTAGCTGGTTAATCAACTTTGTAATGTTGTATATCCTCTATTAAATAATGCATGGAGTACCACCATCACCCTTATCCACCAATATTGAATTTATGTATATGATATATATATATATATATACATACATATATATATATATATATATATATATATATATATATATATATATATATATATATATATATGTATATATAGGCATCCGTGTACATATAGGTACGTATATAGGTATGTGTGTTGTTTTTCATCTCTTTATCAGGTATGTCCTGACAAACGAGCATTTTCTCTTACCTTTGGCATCTTTTGAAATCCATGTGATATGTGTAATTCTTTTCTATTCTTAATATTAATCAAGTATCTTGCAGGGGAATATGTGGAAAAGAACATTATTCGGAGTCGTAAATTTGATTTCATATATTGTAATAGCTAGATCCTAATGAGAATTTCATTTCATGTTTTAGATAGAATGAATGAGCATTGTAAACATCATGAATTGCTTGTTTTCATGCATTTTTGCCTTTATTTCTCAAATTCTCACAAATGGCAACACAAATGGCACGTGCACCATTTCGTAAGAGGTAATTAATCCTAAGTTGATGATTTACATCAATGGCCATAGTCAGGATGTAAACAAGATTTAGTATTTTTATCTTTTATAAAATAACACTGGATCCACACTGGATCCTTTTAAAAAATCATCATATTTTCTTTAAATATTTTCCTCTTTTATTAGAATTTAATCTAAGATTAATTCAATATATATACCAATGGCCATAGTCAGGGTATATTGAGAGTTAATTCCATTTTAAATTTTATAAAAGCACCAAAAATATTTTTTATTCTTCACTTGAATTTAAATGTGGTTATTATATAATACATTCAATGACCATAGTCAGGGATGTATTATATCTTCAACCTCATTTTAAATTCATTTGAAGAATGAAATATGATTTTCAAATTCCCATTTCAAAGTTATTTTAATTCATCCATCATTTTGGATAGAATTGCATCATGTTTTCAAAATTCCCCTTTTAAAAACCCAAGTGACTGTGAATATCTTTTCTTCAATTTCTATTTCGATTTCATCAATTCTATCTTATCTTCAAAGTCCAAAATTTGACTTTGAAATCAAATTCAAAGTTCAATTTAACTTAGAAATTCTTGACTTATCTCCTAAATTCTAAAATCAAGTTTCAAATTCAAAGTCCAATTTGACTTTGAAATTCATTCAAAGTTCAAAATTTTCAAATCAATTTTGAAATTCCAAGTCCGAAGGTACCCATTCCAGAGGAGCACGCGTTGCAAGTGATCCTCAACAATTTCTCTCAGCCCATAAAGAGCCTCATCGCCACTTCCCCGACGAAATCCTTCATCAAGTTGATCGAGTGAGCTGAATGGCTCGAAGCAGGGATAGAAAGTGGGCTTTACGAGGGCACACCTCTGGTCAAGAATGTCCAAGACCAGAAAAAGAAGACACAGTTCGCTCATTCAGTTGAGGCCTCCTGCAATAATCTTGGCAGTAGCAGCAAAGGAAACAAGAACAACAGTGGCAGCGGTCCGAGAGTAGATCAGGGCAAGGGGCAGAAGGAGGGATCCTTTAAAAACAATGATAAGCCGCTTCCAATTGGCCTTCAGCAAAAGGGTGATCTTCAAGAGAAGCCCAAATACATCAAGTGGGAGAAAGATCGAATCTTCACTCCGTTATCTGAGAGTCTAGAAGTGATTATGAATTACCTTTTGAAGCACGGGATGATCAAACTCCCTAAGATCGTAGATCCTCCCGTAATGTTGGGAAAATTCAAGGACCAATTTTGTAAATACCATAGGGCAACGGGGCACGACACAGAGCACTGTTTCGTCCTAAAGCACATGATACAAGATTGCATTGACAGAAGTGAGCTGATAGAGGACGAGGAAGAAAAGCAGCCAGCAGTCCTGACAGAACCATTCCCGGACCACTCAAAGAATTAATAAAGCCAAAGTTTTTGTTTGCTTTCGTCTCTTTTTGTCAGTTGTCTTGTAGGGGCAAGTCAGCCCAGTCTTCTATGAGTCTTTTTCTTTTAAAAGTTCTTGTAAATATTCAGTTGTTATCAAACCTTTGCTTATTAATGAAATGTCAATTTTTCTTTTTATCTTTGATATTCAAATACTTCCTTCTTTTGCCATACTGGGGCATTTAAATTCCCGTTCTTTTCAGAATGCGGGACAATCCTGACATCATTCATGAGAGAAATGATATTACCTATGAGGGCTTTTCAAAAATCATGAAACTTTGAAAATCTTCGTTATGACCAAAGAGTTCAAATGTTCTTTTGTCCAACCTTTGTCAAAAATCAACCCTTGTGTTGATCATATATTCAAAAATAGGTTTTCAAACCATTGCATTGGCAAATCAACCCTCTTGTTGATCATATCTTCAAAAATAGGTTTTCGAACCATTACATTGGCAAATCAACACTCATGTTGATCATATCTTCAAAAATGGGTTTTCGAACCATTGCATTGGCAAATCAACCCTCGTGTTGATCATATCTTCAAAAATGGGTTTTCGAACCATTGCATTGGCAAATCAACCCTCGTATTGATCATGTTTTCCAAAATAGGTTTTTGAACCATTGCATTGAAGGATCAACCCTTGTGTTGGTCTTATCCTCCAAAATAGGTCTCAAATCTTGTGTTGATCATATTTTCCAAAAAAAAAAGGTTTTTCAAAACCGTCACATTTAAAGATCAACCCTTGCGTTGATCTTATCTTCCAAAATGGGCTATAAATCATCATATTCAAAAATCAATCATTGCATTGGTCTTATCTTCCAAAAATGGGTTTTAAATCATTATATTCAAAGATCGACCCTGTGTTGGTCTTATCTTCCAAGATTGGTTTTAAGCATTACCTTCAAAGATCAACCCTTGTATTGATCTTATTATCAATCTCGAACTGCTATTTTAGAAATAAGATCTATTGTTGATCTTCTTCTTCAAAATTAGATATTCAAAACCATTGCCTTCGAAAATTAACCCTCATGATGATCTCTCATGTTCGATTTAAAGGATCAGATCTCGCACTGATCATTCTTCTTATGGTGAATTTTCTTCCCCCAAAATGATTTTTCATTTATCTTTTAAATAAACATCTTTCCTTTCAAGATCTCATATGCAGGCAGGGTCAGAAAAACTCCTTTTCTCAAATCTTATAAATCTTCAGTTAATTTTGGTATCTTTATCAGTTTTATTCATATATTTATCAAGTTTTACATCAATTTTTATCAAGTTTTATCAAGTTTTATCAAATTTTCCTCAATTCTATTAAAAATTTTCAAATCTTTTTCCCTTTCAGGTTAAGGGATAAACCTGATGCCTCTTTCCCATGAGGTATTTTCTAAATATTCTTTGTTCCCCCTTTCAGGTTAAGGGATAAACCTGACCCTCGTTGTCCGAGGTGTTACCCTTTCAGGTTAAGGGATAAACCTGACCCTCGTTGTCCGAGGTGCTCCCATTCAGGATAAGGGAAAATCTTGAGACCCCTGGTAGGAGCAATAACGCTACCTATGAGGATTCTTTCGTAAATACAAGTTTTGCCAATCTTTATTAATTCTTTTTAGATTTTTATCGATTTTTCTTCATTAAAATTTTCTTTAAATTCTATTCTTTTTCCCATTCAGGATAAGGGAAAATCCTTAGACCCCTCGTAGGCGCAATAACGCTACCTATGAGGATTCTTTTGTGAATACAAGTTTTGCCAACCTTTATTGATTTTCTAAATTTATATCAATCCTTGAATTCTATTCTTTTTCCCATTCAGGATAAGGGAAAATCCTGAGACCCTTCGTAGGAGCGATAATGCTACCTACGAGGATTCTTTTGTAAATACAAGTTTCATAAACCTTCATTGATTTTCTAAATTTATATCAATTTCTCTTTATTTAAATTCCTTAAAATTCTTTTTCCCATTCAGGATAAAGGATAATCCTGAGACCCCTCGTAGGAGCAATAACGCTACCGATGAGGATTCTTTTGTAAATACAAATTTTGTCAATCTTTGTTAATTTTTTAGATTTATATCAATTTTCCTTCATTAAATTTTCTTAAATTCTATTCTTTTTCCCATTCAGGATAAGGGATAATCCTGAAACCCCTCGTAGGAGCAATAACGCTACTTACGAGAATTCTTTTGTAAATACAAGTTTTGTCAACCTTTATTTGATTTTCTAAATTTTTATCACTATCTCTTCACCTTCTTAAATTCTATTCTTTTCCCCACTCAGAATAAGGGATAATCCTGAGATCACTCATAGGGGCAACCATGCTACCTGTGAGAATTCGGTTACAAAAATAAAATCAAATTTTCCTCAAATGTTCTACATTTTTTTCAAAGTTCTATATCCTTTTGTCTTCTCAAAGTTTATTCTTTTTTTTTTTTTATATCCTCTGTCACATACCTGGTCCATCTAAATCATAGATCATAAATTCTAAATCTTGTCATATCCCTTCTAAATTCAAATCTTAGGTTATCTCTTCATAAAATCTTCTATTTCCCCTTCAGGTTAAGGGATAAACCTGAATCATTCTTTTCCTAAATTCTCATCAATTGTATATTCTTTTCCCTTTCAGGTCAAGGGGTAAACCTGAATCATTCCTTTCTAAATTCTCATCAAGAGTTTATTCTATTTTCCCTTCAGGATAAAGGATAATCCTGAAACCCCGACCATTCTTCTTGCTTCGATCTCTAAATATCTTAAATAGGCCGATCTCCTTCCCGACTCTCGGTTGGAAAAACCCGATGCTCGCACTGGTTATTTTGCTAAAGTTTTTAAATCTAAAGATCAAGTTCAGTCCTCGTATTGGTTGTCTTTCAAAAGTCTCAATCTTAAATTAGGATGTTAAAAATGTCTCAGCTACTTCGCTGGTCGTTAAATGATTAGATGAAATGTCTCAGCTACTTCGCTGGTCGTTAAATGATTAAATGAAATGTCCCAGCTACTTCGCTGGTCGTTAAATGACTAAATGAAATGTCCCAGCTACTTCGCTGGTCGTTACATGATTAAATAAAATGTCCCAACTACTTCGTTGGTCGTTACATGACTAAATGAAATGTCCCAGCTACTTCGCTGGTAGTTAAATGATTAAATGAAATGTCCCAGCTACTTCGCTGGTCGTTAAATGAAATGTTCCAGCTACTTCGTTGGTCGCTAAATGAAATGTCCCAGCTACTTCGCTGGTCGTTAAATGAAATGTTCCAGCTACTTCGCTGGTCATTAAATGAAATGTTCCAACTCCTTCGTTGGTCATTAAATGAAATGTCCCAGCCACTTCGTTGGTCGCTAAATGAAAGGTTCCAGCTACTTCGCTGGTCGTTAAATGAAAGGTCCCAGTTTTTACTGGTCATTAAATGAAATGTTCCAACTCCTTCGTTGGTCGTTAAATGAAATGTCCCAGCTACTTCGCTGGTCGTTAAATGAAACGTCCCAACTACTTCGCTGGTCGTTAAATGAAATGTCCCAGCCACTTCGCTGGTCGCTAAATGAAAGGTTCCAGCTACTTCGCTGGTCGTTAAATGAAAGGTCCCAGTTTTTACTGGTCATTAAATGAAATGTTCCAACTCCTTCGTTGGTCGTTAAAAGAAATGTCCCAGCTACTTCACTGGTCGTTAAATGAAATGTCCCAGCTACTTCGCTAGTCGTTAAATGAAATGTCCCAGCTACTTTGCTGGTCGTTAAATGAAAGGTCCCAGTTTTTACTGGTCGTTAAATAAAAGGTTCTAGCTCCTTTCCTGGTCGTTAAATGAAAGATTCCAATTTTACTAATCAGAATGTCCAAAATCATAAATTGCAACTAAGGGTCGCATCAAAATCTATATTGAGTAAATATTTCACATAGAAGTCATGAAAACTTTGCCAATTTGCTAAAAATATTTGTTGATTCCAAATAAATCTTACCGCACAAAAGAAGTACCTCAGATTACCTCTAATATTTTCTCCATAAAAGGTGAAACTCTTCGCAAAAAAGAGGTAAAGTTCAAATCTTTTTCCTGTTGATCAACCAAAAGGATGAAAGAAATATCATTGGTATGATTAGTGAAATAAATATTCAATGATGTTGAAAAGCCAGAAACGAATTGATATTGATCATGGCTATGACGCATGTTTAAAGATGATTTTCTGGCAATTAAACAGTGGAAATATCCTGAGCTATAAAAGAATTCACTTAACCCATATCCTCTCATTTTAAAGCTGCAATCAAATATCTGCAAAAGGGATCTCTCAATTGTCGTCAAGACGAAGGCGAATTAAGCGAGTAGACCCCCGGGGCCAAAGAAGATTTGAAACATCTCCAAGATGAAGGAGTTTGTGATGGATCCTTCCAGGGAAAGTTCGGATCACCGTCGAGATGAAGGCAGCTGCGATGGACCTACCGACAAACCCTAAATGATATTTGATTTCTGCTATCATCTAAAGACCTTTGAGCCAATACCATCATATATAATCCCTGAGATAAAAGAAGGATCGAAACATCTCCAAGATGAAGGAGTTTGTGACGTACCCTTCCCTGAAAAAGAGAGAAAAAGTCAAGAACATCCAAAATGAAGGATGATATAAAAGCCCGAAAAAGCTCAATGACTCAAAAAGAGGGCAAGAAGATCATCATGGGAAAAACACCCAGATATCAAACTGCCTAAATTGCCAGAAGTTATCTTCTCTCATGCAAAATTCTCTTATCAATATCTCTTCACTACTTGCTTTTATGAAATTGAGAATATTTCTTCTCTTCTCATATCAGGGAAATGGATAACTTCCTTGAAGAGAATCATCAGCGCTAAAAACTTTGAATTTGACTCTTAAAAACCAAGGAGTTAACCTCGTTGGAGGAAATACTCTAGGTAAAAGAGAGAATATCTTTGCACACACGTGCACATTTTCAAGCATTGAAGTCAACTATAAATTTATCTTATTGGCAAAATTTTCTAGATATTCTAAAGAATGAAGTAAATATTCGATATCCATTTTGGTGCCACCTAGCGTTGTTTTTATCTTCCAGAAGAGTTACCCCATTCAGTTGAAGTATCTCTCCTGTCCCATCACGGTTTTTAAGAAAATCCGTATGGTTGTTCCCACTCAGGTTAAGGGTCAAAACCTGTATTTTTCTGCGAGAGGTCATTAAATTCAAAAGTTATTTCAGTAATGAGACGTCCAAGTTCATCCCTTTTTCAAAGCTTTAGGGAACCCCATTTCCTTCCTCCTTTCGCAAACCCCTTTCGGATTTGTTCGTCCAAACTCCGAAGGTCCCATCATGGTCTCTTCACTCAAGGATTCCATATGGTCGTCCCCTTTAGGTTAAGGGTTAAGCCTGAACCTCGTGCATCGAGGTATCTTCCTTTTTCAGGTTTGGGTTAAACCTGAGTCTCGTTTCGACGAGGTATTTTCCTCCAATCCCGTCATGGTTCTTCCCATCGAGGAATCCGTACTTTGTATATCCATCGAGAATAAAATCCTATTTGAACTCCATTTCACAAGGCCTTCTCTCATAAATGTCCCATCAAAGTCCTCATATATTCCTTTTCCCATTCAGGTTATTTTGATATATCTTCGCCCCATCCAGGTTAAGGGCCAAACATGAGTCATTTCAAAAGATTGATCTTGTCTCGCCCACGAGACTTGATCTAAATTCTTACCTTTCATCATTTCGGGATCTTCACCCAAAATCCCATCACCATTTCCTCATCTTCTACTCAGTCATATCACTTTCGAGGATTTCATCTTCCAAAAGTCACTCAAGGATAAAGTTTTAAATCTGAAAAACCATGTCTTTTAAATCAAATTCTTCCACACCCAGTTCAGATCTGCTGACTGGGGCATTTTTCAAAATTTGGAGTGTTTTCTTTGCCACTAAGCTCGGCTTTCAATCAGCTTAGTAGCAAAGAGGGGCATCTGTAAACACCCCAAATTTTTCAAAATCTTTCCTTTCTGCCCCTAAATTCATTTTTTTAGCAAACGGGTCATTTCAAATCTAAATTCCAGTTCATTTCTCTAGTTTTATTGAAATTAAATTCATTTCATATGTTTCAATTGATTTTGGATTTGAATTTATTGTCCAGATTCAAATCTGAATCTCCTTGTTCAAATTTTAAATTAAAATTATAGAAAATACCAAAAATAGCCTTTAAATAGCTCGGATAGTCCATTCGACATCTGTTTGGATCCATCACATTGAATTTCTTGATTCGAGTGTCAAAACTCAAACATTTTTTTTCTCAAAACCTGGATCCAAACCCATCTTGTGAAAGAATTTTCCCAAAATAACCCCAAAAATTCTCAGAAAAACCCTTCCTTTATAAATATTTGTAAATTTAGAATTCTTATTTCAAAAAAAAAAAAATATGTATATATATATAGAAAAATACAAAGAAAAGAAATATATATATATATATAAATAGCCTCTTTTTGAAAACACTTCTTTAGCAAAACCACTCTTTTGAAAATTTCAAGAAAAGCACTGTTTCGAAGATTTCTTTTTTTAGAAAAAGGTGGATCAAATTTGAAATTTTCCAACGGCAATCCGTTACGAAAGAAGGGCGATGGTGGCGATGGCCCTCTGCCTTCTCGATCCTTCGAAGGCGTATAAATGAGAGCATCGAGAAGGGGTGAAGAGGGGGGAGGTCTAATCGGAAGGAGAAAGGAATACCAGCAACCCATCCGATTCTATCGATTCATTTTCTACTCGAAGCTCCTTCGGATCCCCGAATCCTTCTTTCGAATCAAGTAAGAACTCCTTTTCTTCCCCTTTTGTAAATTTTGGCTTCTCTCTTTATTTTGTTTCTTTTTCTTTCGTCTGTTTTCCCCCATTAACGCACCCATAAGCTGTGTTGGGTTGCTCATAGCAACGCCAACTCTGCTCTTGTGCAATAGAAAAACGGAATTCATTGAATTCCAACATTTCTTTTCATATTTTGTTTTATTTCCTTTCTGGATCCATGATTTGCTTTGTTTTGCCTATATCACCAGATTCAATAATCTCATAACCTTAGTTCTGCTGGTTCTCGACTTAATTTTTTTTTTTTTTTGCTTTAATTGCCTGTTTTAATTTCTATTTCCCTCTTCATTATCTATTTTAGGAATGTTTTTCTTTTATTATTTTGCCTCCTCTTTTGTATATCGCTCCAGTAAAGCACCATGGGAGCACTGATTGGCCCAGAGCAAATCAAGCTACCCTTCGTGCAAAAATAGCAGAATCGCCATATTCTGATATCTTAATGTTGTTATCTTTTGTTCTGTTCCAGTATTTGAACCTAGGCTCATTTTTTTTTTTTTGACTTCGGTCCCTATTTCCAGTTTTATCATATCTTCGTTTTTTTTTTTTTTTTTCTTTCTTTTCCATTGGCCTATAGTTGATGGCATGGGTTGTAGCGTAAAGAGTTCTAAATCCTGTCAAGCTTGAGTAAGGTTTTTTTTTTTTGCTCTGAAACACCGCTTGCATTACAGTTTCTTTTAGTAATTCACTTTCAAAAATGGAGAGATCTGATCCGTTTGTCTTGTGATCACACTTCAAACACTCCATAGCCGATGGGGGAGGCTGAGCAGATCCGAATTGCCAAGGTTGATCTATGAAATCAATCTACCTGTAATAAATTTCTTTGCATCAGAATTTTCAATGGAGTTATTCTTCATAACTGGCCATTCAAAAATATCCACTATTTTATCGTTTGGGCAATGTATGTTTGGGGAGCAATCCATCCATATGTTACTTACCTGCGTATGGATCATTGAAATATATCTACCATCATGCATTTGGATTCAGTCGATTTTTTTTATTCAGTTCACCTTCATAGCTGCCCTGCTGGAACCAGGTACGCACCATGGCACCCTGTCACAATTTTTATTACATTCTTCTGCATCTCTACTGTTAGCTATAGTTAAACTACATTAGGACCATTATATTTTCTAGCGTCAATGAAATTTTATCCTTTGTAATGATTGTGCAAAGTCATCTTATGTTGTATTATCACCTTAGCACATCAGTGCTGAAAATCATTGATGGACGTTGTCTCCTGACCATTATCATCAGTTTCGGTTCGTAGAAGCTAATCTGTGGCTCACAGATTATTTTTGCCCCATCCTACAAATGATCTAATAAGGCCAAATGATTCCAAGTTCAGTAATTCTTCAGATGTGCATGTCTGGTTTGATCGGCTGATTCTGGCAATAATGTTGAACATGCCAGATCACTCAGGAGCAGTCTTCAGAACTTTTTTTTTTTTTTCTGTATCTTGAAAATTTTCTTCAATGTGCATTGAAGAGAAGCATCATCGGTTCAATGCTTTTGGCCAATAAGCACATATTGTTTCTTATTCAACAGGCTATTATTAGAGATTTTATTACATCAAGTTTTCAAAGATTCTGTACTCACTGCACAGGACATTTTTTTTCACATCATAGAAAATGAACATTATCTCATTTTTTTTTTATCATTCCAAGGTTGCTTTTGGAAGGGACTTTCGTCGGAATTTGGCCAGAGATAAACTCAGCAAACAGTAGGTCCTATTCTGATAATAGGAAGTTGAATCTTTACTAGATACGGAAGAATGTTCTGGCCAAATAGACCACAGCAGACCCAAGTGGAGTCATGCACAAAACAACTCTGATGTGTTATATGCTGGGAAGCAGTCATACTTTTCTTCAAAATAAAGTTGCTTCAAGGGTCTCGGTTTCAAATTCCTTCAATCTAACCTCTTAAGCAGTTGCAGACGTGCTAAGTATTTAGGATTCCATCTCTTTACAGCATTACCCATCAACACCTCCTGCAATTTGTAATCATCACCCGTCAGCACCTGTCAACCCATCTCTACTATCCCATAGTGCCTCACCCTCACTACCTTCATCTTCCAGTACCAGCCCATTTCATTCCTTACTATTCTCTGCAGTCACCACAGTGACATCCCACATGGTGAATTCCACCAGTTCACATGCTCACCTTCGGTCACCTGCCAAATCACACATACCTCCACCTAAGTTCATCAACTGCATCATAGTTGCACCCATCTTCCTGCAACTACACCAACATTTCACTATAGTATGCCCAACAAAATTGTTATTTATATTAAGGCACCTTACAACCCTGTCTCGCCATTGATTGTCATATTCAACACCTCCTACTACAATCCAGCACCATGTTCAAAGCCGATATTTGACTCAGCTCCCAATTTTACTTCCTGCTGTCCTACAATAACCCCCTACACCTTCATTATCTCGGTACCACCTATCTTGCAGCATATCTGCTACCCTTATTTCAGCTTCAAACCCTACATGACATGTTACCCTACACTATTCAATAGTATAAGCCACGACAGCACCTTGCTGCGACAGCCCCTATACCCCACCTATATTATGCCCCATATACAGCAGTCTAGCACTCACTGTAGTAGAATAGTACCCCTCCATAGGTCCTACATTAGCTCCATCACCTTCACATCACCTATCATACATAGCATTTTTGTTGTTACAACTCTTCTTCTCTTCTAGCTAGCATTTACATTTTTTGTTGCCGGGTTTATAGATCCATCCTTCTCATTATATGCCTTTATTTCATTACACCTACCTGCACATCTGCTAAACTCCTTTTTTATTGCAATCACATTCATAATGCTGATTGCAAAATAAGGTTATCTTCATCGGTTGGCACTTCACTACCTGCCAAGTTGGTACTTGTATACCCTCCCTTCAGCCCATCTTCATTCCAGCCACCACTGTACCCTGTTAGTATTTAGTGAATGTTTGCTCCACCAACATACTTTGTTGACATCTGCTGAAAGCTATCACACAGAGGTATGTTGTTTACTGACTGTAAATTCAAAATGCATCATTCACACAGCATCCACTGTTGTACCTTCCTTTACATCTACCAGATTATCTCTCATCCACCTACATTGAGTTTATGTCACTTGTAATATGTATATATATATATATATATATATATATATATATATATATATATATATATATATATATACATATATACGTATGAATATATATACATACGTGTATATAGGTGCATATGTAGATATATATATTCGCATATATGTGTATATCGGCATATAGGTATGTATGTCATCCTCCACTCTTTTCATCATTCATATCTTAGTATATGAACATTTTTTTTAGATATCCATGTGATATATGCCATTTTCCTTCTATTTTTCATATTAACCCAGTTATTTTGCAGGAAATATGTGGAAGATATCATTACTTGAAGTTGTAAAAATCTTCATATTTTGTAATAGTTAGATCTTAATGAAAATTTACATTTCCTGTCTTAGATAGAATGAATGAGCATTATAAATGTCATAAATTGCCTATTTTCCATGCATTTTTCTTTTATTTCTCAAAATCTCACATTGGTGAAACACGAATGACATGTGCACCATTTTGTAAGAGGTAAATCAATCCTAAGTTGATGATCCACATCAATGGCCATAGTCAGGGTGTGGACAAAACTTAGTATTTTTATCTTTTACGAAATAACATCGGATCCACACTAGATCCGTTTTCAAAATTCATCATATTTTTCCTTAAATATTTTTCTTTTATCAGAATTTAACTTAAAATTAACTCAAAATATATACCAATGGCCATAGTCAGGGTATATTGAGAGTTAATTTCATTTTAAATTCTATGAAAGCACCAAATGTGTTTCATTCTTCACCTGAATTTAAATATAGATTATTATATAATACATTCAATGACCATAGTCAAGGATGTATTATATCTGCAATCTTATTTTAATTCATTTAAAGAATGGAATAGCTTTTCAAATCCAATTTCAAAAATTTAAATTCATTCATCATTTAGGATAGAATTGCATCATATTTTTAAAATTTCTTTTTCATAAATACAAGTAATTCTTTCCTTCATTTCTCAGATCAAATCCTATTTATAAATTCGAATTCAATTCTATTTCTCAAAAGGATTCAAGAATTCAATTTCAAAGTCACATTTGACTTTGAAACTTCAGAATCATCTTGTATTTCAAATTCCAAATTCTATCTTAAATTTAAAATCCAATTTAACTTTGAAATTCATTTGTATATTCAAGATTCAATTTCTAAAAAATCATTTTCCAAGTTCAAATTAAACTTGGAAGTTCTTGATTCATCTTCTGAATTTAACTCCAAATCCATTTTTAGGATCCAGGATTCAACACTCATATTGGATCTCAGACTTCAGATCCAATTCCTCTTTAGGATCCAGAGTCCAATTCCACCTTTTGGATCTCAGACTTCAGATCCAATTCCCCTTTAGGATCCAGATTCCAAATTCACTTTGGATCTTAGACTTCAGATCCAATTCCGTGTTAGGATCCAGAATCCAACTTCACCTTGGATCTCAAATTACAAATCCAAAATTCATCCTAGGATCCGGAATCCAATTCTACTTTGGGTCTTAAACTTCAGATCCAAATCCATCTTAGGATCCAGAACCCAATTCTTCTTTGGATCCATCTTAGGATCCAGAATCCAACTCTACATTGGATCTCAGACTTCAGATCCAAAACCATCTTAGGATCCAGAACCCAATTCTACTTCGGATCTTAGACTTCAGATCCAAATCCATTTTCCAGGATCCACAATCCAATTCTACTTTGGATCTTAGATTTCAGATCTAAATCCATCTTAAGATCCAAACTTCGGATTTGAATTCCAGATTTCAAATCAAATTTTATTCTCAAATCCAACTTTCAATTTCAGTTCATTTCCAGATCCCTTTACAAATCATATCTAGATTTCTTAAATTCATTTCTATACCATTTGGATTTCTCCGATCCATTCCAAATTTCAAATCTTAAATTCAATTCTACTTTTTATCTTATCTCTTTACCTAAATCCAAGTTCAAAAACCTTGAAAAATTTCCTTTCCTTCCCCTTTATCTCGGCTTTAAATTATTCTCTTTCCAAAATCAAGATTTATTCTTCCAACTCTGATTTACTTAAAAAACTTAGAACTCCTCTGATCTATCTCAAGTTCTAAGTTAGATTCAATCATTTCTTCACTCCCTTGTCAAGTTCATCTCAGAATACTTGGAAATTTTCAAAACATCTTTCAAAAGGAGCATACATTCTTGCATTGCACAAGCATGATTCTTTGTGCATTTAGAGTTAGATTAAATTCTTAGATTATATTTAGGCAAAGCAAAAGGCATAGATTCGATCCTTGGTTCGATTACCCCTGGTAAAGGCGCCAGGAACGGTCGAACCTCGTACCGACGAGCGAATCCCGTCTCTCCATTTTTCCCGCAAATTTTCAAAACGGAGACGAGTAATTTTCTAAATATTTTCAAATAAAGGTCAAGTGAAAACCCGCAAAAGAGTTCCTCTTCTCTTTCTTTCTCTTCTTTTCTCTTCTCTCTTTCTTTTCTTTCTTTTATTTTTCTCCCTTCAAAAAGGAGGAAAATAGAGGTTAGAAAAGGAAAAGAGAAGGAAGAGAGAGAAACCACAAGAGAGGAAAAATTTTGCGATGATCACACCGACAGGGTGGAATTATCAGATCCCATCAATGCTCGACATTTGGAAAAAATTCTATACTTAAATCACCTCTCTTATTCTTTGTAATTCGTCAAATTTTCTTTAATAATGGTTAAATTCTCCTTTCCCAGTTACATTGGGGCATTTTTGAAATTTCATTTTATTTACAAATACCTTGTATGCAGGTAGGATAAACAAATCTCCCATTTTGTACGCATGTGCACCCATTTACATCATTTTGCATACATTTGCATTTGCATTTGCATGCATCCATTTGCATCAAGCTTCCCCTTTAGGTTAAGGGATAAACCTGAGTTACCCATTCAGGATAAGGGATAATCCTGAAATCCTGGCAAATCGTTCCTGTCATAATTCCCAAATATCTTTGGAGTGTCGTCCTCTTTCGAATAATTCAAGTCTAAATTAAAAAACAAGGTACATTTTCAAAATTCAGTGCTCGAACTGGTATATTCTCAAAATCCAGTGCTCGAACTGGTACATTTTCAAAATCCAGTGTTCGAACTGGTATATTTTCATAATCCAGTGCTTGAACTAGTATATTTTCAAAATTCAGTGCTCGAACTTGTACACTTTCAAAACTCAGTGCTCGAACTGGTATATTTTCAAAATCCAGTGCTCGAACTGGTACACTTTCAAAACCCAGTGCTCAAACTGGTACATTTTCAAAATCCAGTGCTCAAACTGATACATTTTCAAAACCCAGTGCTCGAACATGTATATTTTCAAAATCCAATGTCTATATTGATACATTTTTAAAACCCGATATTCATACTGGTGTTCTTTCGAAGTTGAGCACTTGTGTTAGTATATCACTGGTTGGTCGTGTCAGTCGACCTCTTGGATTCAGTCTTCATGCTGATCATTCATCAAATATCAAGTTCTATACCAATTCTGGCCCTCAGGCCACCCAATTTCCAAATTTTCAATTTCGACCTTCGGGTCACCCAATTTCCAATTTCCAATTTTGACCTTCAAGTCATCCAATTTCCAATTTCGACCTTTGGGTCACTCAATTTCCAATTTCAATCTTTTGGTCACCCAATACCAATTTCAATCATTTTCTCTTGCGAGAGACCCTTTTTACAGAGAGAGTTCGAGGGAGCTCGTTCTTTTTGCATGCTATCCTTTGTTCACTCAACCCCTTTTCAGGAAAAGTTTGAAGGGACTCGTGTCTTTGTGAACCATTTGCAAAACAAAATTCCAATTTCACATAAGGAACCCTTATTTTAGGGAGAGCTTCGACGGAATCTCGCTTTCCTTGTGGCCTCCGAATTTTCATACTAGGCCATTTCATCATGGAGGACCCTTTTTTTAGGGAGAGTGTGATGGAATCGTTCCTTTATGATCAATTCACCGACCTCACCATTATCGGACCCTTTCCATAAGAGAAGCCTAATGTTAGGAAGTTTTGACGAAAGCTTAATTTCTCTTCGAAACTTCAATTTGGAAACACCTCCTCTTCAGGGAAGAGAGGAGTATTTTCTATTTCCCATTTTTGAATCTTCTCCTTTGGGGAAAGGAGAAGATAATTTTTGTCATGGATGTGTTGAGTCATGCTTTAAATGCTCGCTTTCACGAGGGATTTCAAAAACATTTTGCCAATTTGTCGTCAAATGCTTGTTGATTTCAAAATCTTTATTGCACAAAAAAAAATTACCTCAGAATACCTTCAGTATTACTTCCTAAAGGACAAAGCTTTCGCGAAGAAGGATTCAAAATCTTTTTATTGGCCAACCAAAAGGATGAAAAATAAATCCTCGATATGGCCAACAAAGAAAATTCATTGTTGTTGCAAAGTCATAAGTGATCGATATTGATCGCAGTCAATAACACATTTTTAAATATCATTCTTGAAAAATAAGGCAGTCGAAATATCCTGTGTGATAGTGAAAAATCTACTCAATTTCCAATATCCTCAATCATTTAAGCTGCAATTAAATATCTGCAAAAGGGATCTCTCAATTGTCGTCAAGTTGAAGACGAATATGCGAGCTAGACCCCCGGGGCCAAAGAAGATTTGGATCATCTCCAAGATGAATGAGTTTGTGACGGATCCTTCCAAGGAAAGTTCAGATCATCGCCAAGTTGAAGGTGAATGCGACGAACCTTCTGACAAACCATAAAAGATATTTAATTTCTGCTATCATCAAGAGATTTCCAACCAATGAGTCAATACCGTCAAGATAATCCCTGAGGCAAAGAAGGATCAGAACATCTCCAAGTTGAAGGAGGTTGTGACGTACCCTTCTGAAATAAAAAAGAGAGAAAAGCCAAGACATCTCCAAAATAAAGGATGATGTAATCCCCGAAAACCCAAGAGAGTTCCAATTCAGTCAAAAAAAAAGTGTGCAGAAAGATCATCAGGAGAAAAGAATCTCAGGATATTAAACTATCAAGTCTGTCGAGAATCTTTTTTAAATTTTGTGAAATTCTTTTATCAATATCCTTTCACCAATTGCTTTCACAATAAGAATACTCTCTTTTCTGATCATATCAAAAAAATTGATAGCCTCCATCAAAGAAAGTCAATTGCAAGCAATTTGAATTCAAATCTTGATTCTACGGAGTTAAGCCCAATCAGAGGTAATACTTCAGGTAGAAAAGATGAAATATTTTTACCAATGTGCATCATTTTCAATTATTTTGAATCAACAATAATTTTCAACATTTTAACAATATTTTCTAGTTGTCCTAGAGTGAAGCAAAAGCTTGAGGTTCATCTTTGGCGCATCCCAACACCATTTGTTATCCCTTTTAGGACTTAATAACGGGAGTTTTCAAGATTCCTTCCCTTCTGTTGGTATAATCTGAGCGCCTGGGCTCTCAGATTCGCACACTTCCCTGTGTCCCCACTATCCCACCATAGACAGTCCAATTTCGGCTTAAGGTTAAGCCACCAATCATTTTCTCGCAAAAGGTCATCAAGTTCAAAAGTTATTTAGTCTCAGCAATGAGGCGCCCAAAATCAAACCCCTTTTTAAGCTTTAGGGACCCCCAATTTCATCCTTTTACAAAACCCTATCGGATTCATTGTGCATAAGTCCGAAGGTTCCATCATGGGTTCTTCTTTCGAGAATCCCATTATTTTCATTTCCGGTCAGGTTAAGGGTTAAACCTGAGCCTCATTTTGATGAGGTATTTCATTTTTCGGTCAGGTTAAGGGTCAAGTCTGAGCCTCGTTTCTACACGAGGTATTTCTCGTCCCATCCAGGTTAAGGGCAAAACCTGAGCTTTACTTCTTTAAAGTAAATCTTTTCTCCTTATTCTCCATTTCATACCTACCATTTTCATCAAGGCCAATTTCTTCAAACTCAGTCAGATCCTTCTAACTGGGGCATTTTTATAGCCTAAATTCAATGTATTTTTCTTTGCCACTAAGCTCAACCTAAACCGGCCTAGTAGCAAAGAGGGTCATCTATAAACACCCCAAATTTTCCTCATCCATTCTCAGACAATTCCCCTCGTGGAGTGCCAACCCTTGTAGGTCAATGTAGGAGTCCAACCCCGAGTCTGTGTCAGAAAATTATCATTTTACCCCTAGGTCATCCTAGACCCATGTTAGTCAGAGTCGATCAAGCTCATTAGTAAGCTCAGAACAATTAGAATATCAGTCATTTCAAGCTCACCGAACTCACAGTGAACAAACCACATTCATTTTTTACCATTCCTGCCAAAATGGATCATTTCTTTAGAAATGAGCTCATTTCTCACTCAAATCTAAGTCAATTGTCTCTGAGTCAGTCATTCCGAGTCAATCCTATTTCCTCGAGTTTAGCTTGAGCTCACCAGAAGTTCAAGTGCTCCAGTTTCAGTTCAAAACCACTTCCAAGTATCTAGGAGCCCATTTTAGCTCATCTCAGCTCTTTCAGCTGGAATTGAGTTGAGTCCAGTCAGTTGAGCTAGTATTCGAGCTTCAATTTTAGTTCATGTCAATATTATTGATCTTTGTTCCAGCTCGTGTCTGCAATTCACTTCACTCCAGTGACCATTTCTCTAAAAATGCCAGTATTTCTTAACAATTCAGTCTGGGAGTTCAATTAAGTCAGTGTCTTGTCAGTCCATTTGAGTTTTGAAACCCTAAAACCCAGCTCAATCTAGTTCATTTAAGTTCAAACCAGCTCAAACCTCAATTTTCAATCACTCTGGCTTGACAGAGACAAAAATAATTTCTTAAACCATTTTTGCCCATTTTATGAATTCTTTCACTTTTTGAACTGATACAATTATCAATCAAGGTCCAATATCCAAAATTCTTCATCCAAGGTCTGCATTTCGCATAGCATTTCATGTCATTTCTTATCATTTCATATCATTTCTCAGCATTTCATACCATTTCATTGTGTTTCATTTCATTTTCGAAGTCCAGAACTCCAGTTTTATAAATTCCAATCTAGATTGAGTTTTGAAAGTTTTCAGAAATCAATTTCAATCCCTGGGTTTCCAAAATCAACATTTTTACCCCTAGGATTCTAAATTTGGAAATATTTTCTCGAGAAAAACAATCTCCATTCTTTTCAAACTCAAATTTTCAAATTCTAAACAGGATTTGCCTCGCAACGGGGTATGAAATTTCAAATTCGGAGCTTGTTTCAAAAACTACCAAAAATAGCTCATTTTGTCCAAAAAAATCTAAAAAAGACCATTCTACCCCTCTGACCTTCAAAATGAATTTCAAATATATCCTGGGCTCACTCCAAGGTGGCGCTACCATGAATTTTATTTCCTTTCATTGAAAATAAAAAAAT
Organism: Nuphar pumila; assembly: GCF_984573655.1. Taxonomy (NCBI): domain Eukaryota; kingdom Viridiplantae; phylum Streptophyta; class Magnoliopsida; order Nymphaeales; family Nymphaeaceae; genus Nuphar; species Nuphar pumila. The sequence goes on along the minus strand of NC_143252.1, from coordinate 100,268,650 downwards.
TCTTTTCTTTTTATTTCTTTTCCTTTTATTTTACCATTTTTTTTATTACACCTTTTTTTTAGAGGTGGAACCCACAAGGGGGTCGACCCCCCTTCCTCCTTCTTTCCTTTTCTTTCTTCTTTTTCTTTCTTTCTCCTTCTTTCTTCTCTTTCCTTTCTTTTCTCTTCTTCCTTCCTTTCTTTCTTTTTTCTTTCTTTCTTCTTCTTTCTTTCTTTTCTTTTCTTTCTTCCTTCTTCCATTTCCTTCCCTCTCTCTTTGGTCGACCCCCACCTCCATCTTTTCTTCTCCTCTTCCTCCTTTCTCTTCACATTCTTCTTTTCTTTTCTTTTCTTTTCTTTTCTTTTCTTTCTTTCTTCTTTCTTTCCTTCTTCCCTCTCTTTCTTTTTTTCCTTCTTTCCCTCCTTTCTTTCTTTCCCTTCCCCATTGTCCAACCACTATATCACCCTCTCACTTTCCATTCCCCAAGGATATCACGCCCAACTCTCCTCTCTCTAAGCCTAACTCTCTTCCTAATTCTCATTCTCTCTATCTCTCTTTCTCTCTCTCTCTCATCCCATTACCTCTTTTATCTCACCTTCTCTCCTTACCAAGCAAAGAGTGCCCAACAAGGTGGTAGCCACGACTGCAGCCACCCCTTTCAAGCATTCCACCAGCCCTACTGCAGCCATTAGATCAGCCACCATCTCCTACCACATTGAAGTTTCCGCCTTGCCGCCACCTCAAAACAACCTCCAATCGCCTCTACCATATCCTCCTTATTGCAAACGACCTCCAGCCACCTTGAATTTCAGCAACTTCTCCAGTTCCAGCAAACACCAAAGAGATCCCCTTCAGCCTTTGCTTCAACCGATCCAAGGTAAGCCTCTTTGACTCATTGGATTTGCTATTATTTGTTTTTTTTTCTTATGTGATTTTCACTTTGCTCCCCTTTGATGTGGTATCCACGGGCTTCATTTCCATGAACATGATATGTAGCCAAGATCAATCGGATCCAAGGTGACAAGAAGACTTCATTTATGATCTAAAAATAAATAAATAAATAAATAAAAATATGCATCTTATACATATGGACCGAAAGGGTGAAGAGATCCATCCATTCGATGGATTGGATCTCTCACTTTGAGAGTCAATAGCAAAAAAAAAACGATTCATGTCCCTTGATTGGTTTTTTTATTTAACTTTCATATTCCATATAGTTATGTTTAAATGTCACTTATAGGTTAATTCCATTATTTTATAGTCATTTTGTCCATGTTACATAGATTTATTAACATTTACCTTAGAATCCATAGGTTTCCATGTTTAAGTAAAGTCAAGCTATGATTTCATGTGAATCTTTTCATTCAAAAATTCTGGAAAATTGCATGATAGTCGTGGTTATATGTTCTTGATATCCTGTCAAAAGTTTGGGTCAATTTGGTTTTGTAACCCCATCAAATAAATCAGATTCCAAACTGGGATTTTACCTTTCTGGAAAATTTGAATCCTATTTTAGCAGACTTGTGGATCTCGGGTCTCCACCATGGGCGATCCAATTCATCCTAAAAAAAAATACAATGGATCCCTGTTAGAACCTTTTGTTTTCCAGTATTTTCCAAGATTTTTCTACGGAGATTTGATTCCTGCCAAAAATCGAATTTTCCAGACCCCTATGAAAATCTCAATTTCTCCTTGTCAGGGTCTAGACCGATTCTAATCGGTTGTGATGCTTCAATTCGTAGGTCAGATGTCAAAACTTTTAACAGAGGAATTGTTCCTTATTATTTCCTTTGTCATTCCTCAAGAGTTGAGAATTTTAAGAGCATCCTAGATATTTTTTCCAGAATTAAACTTCCTGTCTGTCAAAATCCAGTGTATGAGAATTACAGAGATTTAGATCTCTGATAATCCTCTGCTCCTTTCCAAACCATAGCTCTAATCCTAAAACAATCAAAATAGGAATTGTTCCTCTATTTTTCAAGGACATCTGCTCAAAATTTTAGTCATTTTCTATACTGTTTGTTATTTTCCCCATTATTTTTTCTGAAACTTGTCAGTCTACCTTAAGTTCTAGAGTCACGAAATTTTGCTCCGACCATAGGTCAAAACCAAAAACTGTAAAAGCCAAAAATCTCTGCTTAACTGTCCTCTGTCACCCCATAAAATTTGTGGGATTTCTATGGTAGTTTAGTACCCTAAATTCTGTTTAGATTTAGAGTTTTAGGCAAAATCTTGATTTTTAGGATTTTTACTTAATTTCCATATTAAAAAAATATCAAAAATATAGATTTTCTAGTTTCATTCTGTTTTTAGGGTTAGACTAGGTGTCTATACCAAATTTGAGCCTATTCCAAGCTCATTTGCCTTTTGTGTTAGTTCATCTTTAAATTCAAAGGCGAAAATCAAGCGAAAATAAAGTTAAATTCGATATTTTGTGATATTTTTGCCATTTTAGGGGTTTTATCATGTGAATAAGCATATAGTATCATATTAGGGTTAATTTCAATATCATTTGCATTTCATATTTCAACTTTTTGCAAAATTTATTTCAGAAAACCCTGGTTTCAAGGCCATCGTCTTGTTATGAGGGGCATTTTGGTCATTTTGACCTCAATTTCGAAATTCCAATCTTTAATTCTCTAAATTTTAATGCATATCATCATATTGCATCTTATTGTGTTGCATGTTATTTTATTTGATTTTCAATTTTCCAAATTTTGCAAAAGTTCTTTTAGAAAACCCTGATTTCAAGGTTATCAAGGGTGTTTTGGTCATTTTTACTCCAATTTCAAATTTCCAAGTTTATTTTCAAATTTGATTACTTATTTATCATTTTTTTATCAAAGGGGGTATGAATTGGGTTTATATTTGAATAATATCTGATAATTTCTAGTTTTGCAGGAACATTCAAAAAGTAGACTTAGCTATTTTATTTATTTTTCAATTCAATGTAATATCAGATGTAATATCTTGGAATAAGATTTATATTTTCTGCATAGAATAGGGTTGCATTGCATATAATTTAATTTTTGCAAAATTTCAATATCTAATGCATCATTCATGCATATTTTTCCAAATCCACTATGGTTGACACAAATGACACATGTACAAGCTCTTCGGGAGTTCACAAGCTTGGTGAAATTTGTATTTTTGGCCATAGTCAAAATACGAATGAAACCCAAATTTGTGATCTTCATATTAGCCACATTCAACCTATACTCTTAGGCTAACTTCAAAAAATGCACTGCATTTCTCAAAATTTCAAAAGGATTTTCCCAATTCCTCAAAGAATTATCTTTCAAATTCATATTCATCCATTCAATTTGCGTCATTTTCAAACTCATTTCCCAATTCCATTTCAGAGAAATCGATTTTCTCAAAACTTTTTAAGTCTTTCCCAGGATTTGATTTTCTCAAAAAATCTGAGTTTTCAAATGGTATTTCAAAGTATTTTCCGAGATTTTCATATTCTTAATTTCATTTTCAAATCCCAAAAATGATTTTCCCAAAGCCCTTGAATTACTTATGAAATTGGTTTTTCCAGAATTTTTAAATCCATTTTAGAAATCGATTTCCTCAGAAAAGAAATCTAAATCTTAAAATCAATTTTATCAAAGTCCAAGTTTTCCTGAGAATCCATTTCCCCTTAAAAAGCTATTTTCCAATGCAATTCCTGATTTCTAATGAAATTCATGATTTTCCCAAGTATTTTTGAAGCAAACATCATATTTCTCAAACTTGCATCTTTTCAAAATTCCATAGCACATGCCTGAATCTCTGTGCATTTTAGGAAAATAAAACATAATTTTGATATTTGAGTCGAGTTAAAGCACACATTTGATCCTTGGTTTGATTACCCCGGTAAAGGTGTCAGGAACGGTCGAACCTCGTATCAACAGGCGGATCCCATTCCACGAAGTTTTCCCACAAATTTTTAAAATGGAGGAGAGTAATTTTCAAAACTTTTGTCGAGTTTGACTCGCAGAATCATTTCTCTCTCTCACAGAGGGAGGGGAAATTTTTTTGCGATGATAACACCTTACCCTGAACGGGAATGACACCTCATGGAAGACGAGGTTGAGGCTTAACCCTTAACCTGAATGGGACAATACCTCGTGGAAGATGAGGTTCAGGCTTAACCCTTAACCTAAAAGGGACGATACCTCATGGAGTGAGGTTCAGGCTTAACCCTTAACCTGAAAGGGACGATACCTCATGGAGCAAGTTTCGGGCTTAAACCTTAACCTGAAAGGGACGATATCTCATGGAGCGAGGTTCAGGCTTAATCCTTAACCTGAAAGAGATGATACCTCATGGAGCGAGGTTCAAGCTTAACCCTTAACCTGAAAGGAACGATGGAATCCTCGAAAGAATAAACCATGATGCAGTCTTCAATTTTTGCACAACAAATCCGAGAGGGGTTTGCAAAAGGAAGAAAATGGGGTTCCCTAAAGCTTGAAAAGCGATTGATCTTGGGCATCTCATTGATGAGAGTAACTGGCTTTTAAAACAGATGACCTTTTGTAGAAACAATTCAGGTTTAACCCTTACCCTAAACGGGGATGAAAATACCTCGTGGAAGACAAGGTTTAGGCTTAATCTTTAACTTGAATGGGACCATACCTTGTGGAAGATGAGGTTCAGGCTTAACCCTTAACCTGAAGGGGACGATGCCTTGTGGAGCGAGGTTCAGGCTTAACCCTTAACCTGAAAGGGATGATACCTCATGGAGCGAGGTTCAGGCTTAACCCTTAACCTGAAAGAGACGATACCTCATGGAGGAAGGTTTAAGCTTAACCCTTACCCTGAAAGGGACGATACCTCGTGGAGCGAGGTTCAAGCTTAACCCTTAACTTGAAAGGGATGATGGAATCCTTAAAAGAAGAAACCATGATGGAGCCTTCGGATTTTGGACAACAAATCCAAGAAGGGTTTGCAAAAGAAAGAAAATGGGGTTCCCTAAAACTTGAAAAGGGATTGATCTTGGGCGTCTCATTGCTGAGACTAACTAGCTTTTAAAATAGATCACCTTTTGCAGAAACAATTCAAGTTTAACCCTTACCCTGAATGGGGACTGTCTATGGTGGGACAGTGGGGAACACAGGGAAGTATGCGAATCTAAGAGCCCAGGCGCTCAGATCAAAACATAAGGGAAGGACTTTGAAAACTCGAGTTATCAAATCCTAATAAGGGAAAACGTCAGGATATATCAAAATGGACATCAAGTTCTTGCTTCATGTCAGGATAACTAGAAAATATTGCCAATAAGATGCAAAAATTGTAGTTGATTCAAAATGATTGAAATGTGTACATATGTGCAAAGATATTACTTCTTTCTACCTAGAGTATTACCTCCAATTGAGCCAACTCCGTAGAATCAAGAATCAAATTCAAAATTTGTTGTTGTTGAGTTTCTTCAAGGAAGCTATCCATTTCCTTGATATGAAAAAAGAGAAAATATTCTTAGTTTCATAAAAGCAATTGAATGAAAAGATATTGACAGAAGAATTTCACATAGATAAAAATGATTCTTGGCAGTTTTGGCAGTCTGATATATGGGCTTTACCCATGATGATCTTTTTGCATTCTTTGAGACATAAAATTCAGCTCTCTTAGGATCTGGCTAGAATTTCATCACATCAACCTTCAACTTGGCGATGTTATGATTTTCTTTGGAAGGGTACATCACATACTTTTTTCACTTGGAGATGATCCAAGCCTTCTTTGGTCCCAGGAATTTGATTGATAATATTGTCTCTTTGATTGAAATCTCTTGATGATAACAGAAATTAAATATTTTTGAGGGTTTGTCAGGAGGTTCATCGCATCGACCTTGAACTTGATGATGATCTGAACTTTTCCTTTAAGGACACGTTACATACTCCTTCAACTTGGAGATGATCTGAGTCTTCTTTGGCCCTGGGGGTCTAACTCGTCTATTAGTCTTCAACTTTATGATGGTTGAGAGATCCCTTTTGCAGATAGTTAATTGGAGTTTTGAGTGATTGAGGAGATTAAGCGGATTCTTTTATCGCTCAAGATATTTCAACAGCCTTATTGCCAGAAGAACGATCTTTAAAAATATGCCATAGCTATGATCAATATCAATTCACTTATGGCTTTTCAACATCATTGAATTTTCCTTTGCCAGCCATATCAAATATTTTTCTTTATCCTTTCGGTTGACCAACAGAAAAAGCTTGAATTATGTTCTTTTCCTCGCAAAACCTTTGCTCTTTTAGAGAGAATATTGAAGGTAGATTGAGGTAAAATTTTGTGCAATAAAATTTTGAGATCAACAATAGCTTTTGTGACAAATTGGCAAAATATTCTTGAAATCTTTAATGAAATGAATTGCTTGACATCAAATTGACACATCCGTGACAAAATGCTCCTCTCTTTTTCCCCAAAAGGAGAGACTCAGTCTTAACCCTTGACCTGCACGGGTATAAAAAATACTCCTCTCTTCCCTAAAGAGGAGGTGTTTGCAAAACAGAACTTTCGAAGAGAAATTAAGTTTTTGTTAAAACTCTCTATCTCTAGGCTTCTCTTATGGAAAGGTGGTCGATAACAAAGGTCGAAAAAAATATCATAGAGGAGCGAGTCCATCACACTCTCCCTTAAAGAGGGTCCTCTATGACAGGGAGGCCAAAATGAGAAATTGGAGGCCACAAAAAGAAACGGGCTTCCGTCAAAGCTCTCCCTGGAAAGAGGGTTCCTTTGTGTAAAAATTGGGTTACTGTTTTGCAAACAGTTCGCAAAGAAACGAGTTCCTTCAAACTCTCCTTGAAAAAATGGGTTCTTCCGAACGATAAAAATGACTGCATGTGAAAGGAATGAGCTCCTTCAAACTCTCCCTAAAAAAAAGGTCCTTTGCAAGAGAAAATGATAGATTTTAACCCGAATACTGGAAAATGATTGACATTGGTAAGATTATAACCCGAAGGTTTGAAAATGATTGGTCGACCCTGAGGTCTATTTGTAAAAATTTGTCATTAAACATGAAGTTGAACCATTATAGAGAACTGCGTTACTTCTATGAATGGTTTCAGGATTATCCCTAATCCTGAATGAGAAGGAAATACCTTGAAGGATGAGGTTCAGGTTTATCCCTTAACCTGAAAGGGAAAATGAATAGAATTTGAGGAGAGTCAACCTAAAGGTTGAACTTGGAAGGGACCAACCAGAATGCTAGATTTCAAAGGAAGGTCCAACTCAAAAGTTGGATTTTGCGGAAAGAAAGCTAGAGTCGGAACTCAAAACTTTAAAGGAAAACCAGACCAACTTAAAAGTTGAATTTTTTGGGAAAGAAAGCCCGAGTTGGAACTCGAAACTTTAAAGGAAAATTAATTTGAAAGAAAACTCAAGTCGGAACTCGGATACCCGAGCCAGAACTCGGATCTTCAAAGGAAAAATAAATTGAAGGATAACCCGAGTCAGAACTCGGATCTTCAAAGGAAAAATAACTTGAAGGAAAACCTGAGTCGGAACTCAGATCTTCAAATGAAAAAAAATTAGTCCAACTCGAGCATTGAATTTTTAAAAGGAAGTCCGTCTCGAAACTCAAAACTTCAGATGAAAAATAATTGAAAGGAAAACCCGAGTCAGAACTCAAATCTTCAAAGGAAAAATTAGTCCAAATCGAGCGTTGGATTTTTAAATGGAAGTTCGAGTCGGAACTCAAAACTTCAGAGGAAAAATAATTAAAAGAAAAACTTGAGTCGAAACTCGAATCTTTAAAGGAAAAATTAGTTCAACTCGAGTGTTGGATTTTTACAAGGAAGTCTGAGTCGGAACTCAAAACTTCAAAAGAAAAATAATTGAAAGAAAAACCCGAGTCAAAACTCGAATCTTCAAAGGAAAAATTAGTCCAACTCGAGCATTGTTTTTTTTAAAAGGAAGTCTAATTCGGAACTCAGAACTTCAAAGGAAAAATAATTGAAAGAAAAACCCAAGTCGAAACTCAAATCTTCAAAGGAAAAATTAGTGCAACTCGAGCATTGGTTTTTTAAAAGGAAGTCTGAGTCAGAACTCAAAACTTTAAAGGAAAAATAATTGAAAGAAAAAACCGAGTCGAAACTCAAATTTTCAAAGGAAAAATCAGTCTAACTCGACCATTGGTTTTTTAAAGACAAGTCTGAGTCGAAACTCAAAACTTCAAAGGAAAAATAATTGAAAAAAAAAACCTGAGTCAGAACTCGAATCTTCAAAGGAAAAATTAGTCCAACTCGAGCGTTGAATTTTTAAAAGGAAGTCTGAGTCGGAACTTGAAACTTCAAAGGAAAAATAATTCAAAGGAAAACCCGAGTCGAAACTCGAATCTTCAAAGGAAAAATTAGTCCAACTTGAGCATTGGATTTTTAAAGGGAAGTCCGAGTTGAAACTCAAAACTTCAAAGGAAAAATAATTGAAAGGAAAACTCGAGTCAGAACTCGAATCTTCAAAGAAAAAATTAATCCAACTCGAGCATTGGATTTTTAAAAGGAAGTCCAAGTCGGAACTCAGAACTTTAAAGGAAAAATAATTGAAAGGAAAACCCGAGTCGGAACTCGAGTCTTCAAAGGAAAGATTAGTCCAACTCAAGCGTTGAATTTTTAAAAGGAAGTCCGAGTCGGAACTCGAAACTTCAAAGGAAAAATAATTGAAGGAAAACCCGAGTCGGAAGTCGGATCTTCAAAGGAGAAATAATTTTAAAGGCAAACCCGAGTCGAAACTCGGTTCTTTAAAGGAGAAATAATTTGAGAGAAAACCTAAGTCGGAACTCAGATTTTCAAAAAGGAAAAAATTTTTTATGAAAGACCCGAGTCGGAACCCGAACTTTAAAAGAAAATTAAATTAAAGGAAAACCCGAGTCAAAACTCGGATTTTCAAAACAAAACATAATTTAAAGAAAGACCTGAGTCAGAACCTGGACCTTAAGAAAAAATTAATTGAAAAAAAACCCGAGTCGAAACTCGGATCTTCAAAAGGAAAAATAATTTGAAGAAAGACCCAAGTCAGAACCAGGACCTTAAATGAAAATTAAATTGAAAGAAAACCTGAGTGGGAACTCAGATTTTCAAAAGGAATAATAATTTAAAGAAAGACCCGAGTCGAAACCCGGACCTTATAAGAAAATTAAATTGAAGGAAAACTCGAGTCAGAACTCAGATTTTAAAAAGGAAAAATAATTTGAAGAAAGACTCGAGTCGGAACCCGGACCTTAAAAGAAAATTAATTGAAGGAGAACCCGAGTTGGAACGCGGATATTCAAAAGGAAAAATTAGTCCAATTCAAGCATTGGATTTGAGAGGGATCGACAAAAGTTATAAATTGAATCCGAAGATTACGATTTTTTCCAAAAGATGAGAAATTTGTCCAAAAATTCTTGATCCAAGACGTTTTAGGATTAGAATTGTTCATGATGGTTTTAGAATTATCCCTTATCGTGAATAGGAATTGAATAAAATTCATGAGAATTTTGAGAAAATCATGGAAAATGATTCAGGTTTATCCCTTAACCTGAAAGGGAAAGAATAAGACCTCGAAGAATGAGGTTCAGGTTTATCCCTTAACCTGAAAGGGAAGCTCAGGTTTATCCCTTAACTTGAAGAGGGATGAATAAACTTTTTAAAAAAAAGTTGATCAAGAATCAATAAAAATTGATAAAAATTGATAAAGTATCAATAAAAAATGATAAAATATGATGAAAAATAAAAATTGATGAAAAGTTAATGAAAATTTGATAAAATTTATAAAAGCTAACAGAAATTGATAATACTGATAAAGATTGATGAAAATTGATAAAAAATGAGGAAAAAGAGTTTGTTTGATCCTGCCTGCACATGGAAATCTTGAAGGGAAGATAAATCCTCATAACAAAAGATGCTCTAGTATAATAAGGAAAGAAAACATTGGACAAAAGAATGATTGATCATTGTATTTGAAGGAAGCTCTTTGAAGAATAAAAAGATAGAATGAACAATTTAGGTGTAAAATTTCTTCAAATGCAGAGCATTGATAGGATCCAGCAGTTCCACCCCATCTGCACTGATCAAACGATATGAATTGCGGGGTAATGCTTCCTTGACCACGTAAGGACCTTCCCAATTGGGTGACCATTTTCCCTGCGGGCGGTGCTTGATATGAGTTGTCTATCTGAGGACTAGATCATTAACTTAAAATTTTCTCTTTTTCTCTTAATGACGGATTTGGCATAATGTCGAGCTATACTTTGACGATAAGCTTGAGCGTGCTCTGCCACCTTGAGTCTTCTTTTGTCTAGTAGATCAAGTTGTACCAACCTCTGTTGCTGATACTGATCAAGTGTTAGCTCAATGAGTGATGCAAACTTGAATGTGCGCTTTTGAATGTGGAGAGATAATACCACATTGGTCCCATAAACAAGCTCCGTAGGAGTAGCATTGGTTGGAGTCCGAATGGTAGTTCGGTATTCCCAAAGTGCATCATGGATTTTCTTGTGCCAATCATGACTTGTTTCAACAGTCCTCTCCAAGATGCGAATTGGGATTTTGTTAGTGGCCTCTGTCTGATCATTCCCCTGAGGATAGTAGGGAGTTGAAAAATGATGATGAATCCTGAATTTCGAACCAAAGGTTTTCATCCTTTCATTCTTGAAGTGATTGTCATTGTCTGACACAATGTCATATGGTATGCCAAAACAACAAAGAATATTCTTGTGAATAAAGGAAACCACATGGCGGCCTTCTACTGTATGCAGAGTCACATCCTCAACCCATTTGGTGAAATATTCTGTAGCCGCGGAAAAATATGTGTGGCCATTAGAAGCAGAAGGAGTAATCGGACCTACGATATTGAAATCCCACATAGAAAATGGCCAAGGAGATACCAAAGACTGCAAATATGCAGCGGGTGCATGAATGGAAAGTGCGTGCATTTGGCATTTGACGCACTTCTTCACGAATCGATAGCACTCTTGCTACATGGTTTTTCAGTAATACCCTGCTCGAACAATCTGCTTAACGAGAGTTTGGTAGCTGACATGGCCACCACAAATTTCCTAATGTGCCTCTTGGACAACTTTCATAGTCTCATCTTTGTCTAAGCATCGGGCATACTCAGAACTGAATCCACGGTGGTAGAGGACATTGGCAAAGATGAAATAGTGGGTGGACATACACTGAATCACATGTCGTTCCCTTTTCGACATTCCCGATGGACATTCACCAGTTTCAATAAAATTCTTGATATCTTGGTACCAAGGCTCTTCTTTTCGATTAACCTGATTTACTTGCTCAGCTGAAATGAAGGCAGGTTGATCAAGTCTGCCAACTTCAAAGGATTGACAGGATTCACTGCCATTTAAGGATAAAATGAAGCCCAGGCTGGCCAAACCATCGGCTATTTGATTATGTTCCCTCCTGATGTGATTGAGCTGAAATTCTTCAAAGTTGTCTACGAGAGCTAAGACAATCTTCTAGTAAGGGATTAATTTTGGATCTTTGACTTGCCACTTAGTGTTAACTTGACTGACAACAAGCAATGAATCGTCGAAGGCATGCACTCTCTTAACTTTGAAGTTTTGTAGAATCTTGAGGCCTTATATCAGAGCTTCATACTCGGCCATATTGTGAGTACATTGAAAGCCAAGTTTGAGAGAATAAGGGATCATCTCCTTTTCGGGAGTAATCAATAAGATTTCGATCCCTATGCCAGAAATATTCTTAGATCCATCGAAAAATAGGTTCCAAACTGGGAGTTCTTAGACACTGCAGATACGCTCATCAGGAAAATCATCTTCCGCCATGATCTCTTCTGTCAGGAGAAAATCTGCCAACTGATCTGCGATAGCTTGGCCTTTGATTGACTTTTACAAAATATACTCTAAGTTGTATTGCATCAGGAGGACTTGCCATTTCACAATCCATCCAGTGAGAAAAGGTTGCTCAAGAATGTATTTGAGAGGATTGAGCCTTGAGAGAATTTTGATCTCTAACGCCAATAAGTAATGTCTTAATTTCTGACACATCCATACTAAAGCTAGGCATGTCTTTTCTATTTGAGAATACTTCTTTTAATTATCGATAAAAGTTTTGCTCACATAGTAGATTCCATGCTCTATCAGACTGCCTTCTTCATATTTTGCAAAAAATTCACCATAGACATTTTGATTGACGGAAATATATAAGAGGAGCGGTTTTCCAAGTTCTGGTGGCTTCAGAATGGGTGAATTAAGGAGATAATGCTTGATGTGATTAAATGAGAGCTGACACTATGAGCTCCATTCAAATTTTACTTCTTTTCTTAATAGGTGATTAAAAGGCTTGCATCTTATGACCAAATTGGAGATGAACCGTCGAATTGACTGAATGCGCCCTTAAAGGCTTCACAGCTCTTTGAGATTGGTGGGAGGCGGCATATCAATTATTGCTTTTGCTTTAGCTGGGTCAACCTCTATTCCTTTCTTGTTGATCATGAAACTAAGCAATTTACCTGACTCTACCCCAAAAACACATTTTTGAGGGTTGAGTCTCAGTTTGTAGAGAATAAGTCTTTCAAAGACTTGGTCGAGCGCATCGACATGATCTTCTCCTTCCTTGGATTTGACCAGGAAGTCATCCACATAGGCATCCATGTTTTTATGCATTTGATCATAAAAAATGACGGTCATTGCTCTATGATAGGTTGTCCTAGCATTCTTGAGCCCAAATGGCATGACTGTATAGCAAAATGTACCCTAAGGTGTGGTGAATGAAGTTTTTGACTGATCCCGAGCGGCCAACTTGATTTGATTGTAGCCTGAATATCTATCTATAAAGGAATACATGGCATGGCCTGTCGTGCTATCGATCATAAGATCAATATTGGGGAGTGGATAATCATCCTTTGGGGTGGCTTTGTTGAGATCTCTGAAATTAATACAAATTCAAACTTTGCCATTCTTTTTGGGGACTGCCATGATGTTCGCCAACCAGTCTGGATAATCAATGGTATGGATGAATTCTGCCTTTAGCACATCCTCAAGTCCTTTTTTAACTTGTGGTGCCACCTGGGGATCCATTTTCCTTAATTTTTGCTTGACTGGCTTAAAGTCTGGCTTTAAGACAAGATGATGCTTAACCAGTTTGGGATCCAAGCCTGACATTTCCTCATAAGTCCAGGCAAATACCTCTTGATGTTGTTTGAGAAAATGAATGAGCCTTTCATTCTCATCTGCATTCAGGCTGAAGCCGATTTTGAGGATTTTTGGATCATCTTCTAAACCAATATTGATATCCTCCGTTAGATCCAGAACCAAAGGCAACGGTTCATCCTGCTTCTGAATACGGGTAAATTCTGGCAATTTTTGAATAGCTGAGTCAAACTCTGTTGGCTCTTCAATCTGTTCTGTCACTTTGCCAACCCCTGCTTTTGCCTTTATCTTGTCGATCATTGCTGGTTTAGAGTTATTTTGAGAAAATTTAGGATTGATAATGAGTCTTTTGATCGGTTTAGGAGTCATGATTCAACAATCCTGAAAATGTAAAGAAAGGTTTAAAATACAAAATTCAAAGACAACTTTTTGTACAGAAGCAAAGAATAACGGCATAGACAAAATATAAGCAAGAATGATAGGCACCAAGATGTGAAGAGAAAATCAAGATTTCATTGATTGAGTGAAAACTGAGAACAACAACTGAATATTTACAAAAGACTCAACAAAGACATAAAAGAATGGGACTGTGTTGTCTCTACAGGATGACTAGAAGACAAGAAAGAGAAAGCAGAAAACTATGGCATTATTTTCTTCATTCTATTCCTTTGATGAATACGGTTCCCTTGTGTTATCATCGCAAAATTTTTCCCCTCCCTTGCGAGAGAGAAAAGAATTTCGCGAGTCAAACTCGACCAAAGTTTTGAAAATTGTTTTGAAAATTTACTCGCCTCCGTTTTGAAAATTTGCGGGAAAATTCCATGGAATGGGATCCGCCTGTCGGTACGAGGTTCAACCGTTCCTGGCGCCTTTACCAGGGGTAATTGAACCAAGGACCAATTATGTGCTTTAACTTGACTCAAATATCTAAATTAAGCTCTATTTTTCCTAAAATGCACAAAGAATCAAGCTTGTGCTATGGAATTTTGAAAAATGCAAGTTTGAGAAAATATGATGTTTGCTTTGGAAAATTGAAATGTGCTTGAAAATTGATTGAAAAAGTACTTGAAATTGGGATTCCTGGGAAAATCATTGAAGTTCATTGAAAATCAGAAATTTGCATTGGAAAGTGATTTCTCAGGAAAACTTGAACTTTGGAAAATCGATTTTGAAATTTGGAATTGCTTTGCTGAGAAAATGGATTTGAGAATTCTAAGAAAATCTAAGAAATTCATTGGAAAATGACTTTTGAAATGGAAAATAAATTCTCAGGAAAACTGAAAAATATGAGAAAATCGATTTCTGAAAACTTGGGATTTTGAAATTTGAGAATTTGAAAACATAGGAAAATCTTGATTTGAACTTGGGAAATGCTTTGAAATGTCATTTGAAAACTTAGGATTTTGGGAAAATCAAATCCTGAGAAAGACTTGGTAAATCCTTGAGAAAATTGATTTTTCTGGAATTTAAATTGGAAAATGAATTTGAGAATAATGCAATTTGAATGATATGAATGAATGAATATGAATTTGAAAAGGGAATTTCAATTGAGAAATTGGGAAATCCTTTTAAGACTTTGAAAAATGTGGTGCATTTTGAAGTTAGCCTAAGTGTGTAGGCTGAATGTGGCTAATATGAAGATCATAAATCTTGGTTTTCTTCGTATTCTGACTATGGCCATAAATACAAATCCCACCGAGTTTATAAACTCCATAAGAGCTTGTGCACGTGCCATTCGTGTAAACCATAGTGAATTTGAAATAATGTGCATGAATCATACATCACATATTAAAATTTTGCAGAAATTAAACTATATGCAATGCAACCCTATTCTAAGCAGAAATGTAACTCTTATTCCAAATTATTACATTTGAGATTACATTGAATTGAAATAAAGAAAATAAAATCTAAGTCTTCTTTCTTGAATGTTCCTGCAAAACTGGAAAATAAAATTAGCACAAAAATGTAGGTTTTTCTGAATTTATCCGAAAATATGGAAAATTATCGGATATTATTCAGATATAAACCCAAATTCATACCCCCTTTAATATAAACATAATAAATAATGAATAAATTTGGAAAATAAACTTGAAAATTCGAAATTGGGGTTCAAAATGACCAAAATACCCCTGATGACCTTGAAATCAGGGTTTTATGAAAGAATTTTTATAAATTTTGGAATTTTGAAAATCAAATGAAATAAATCAAACATAATATGATAAAACATGATGATATGCATGAAAATTTATGAAATTAGAAATTGAAATTTCGAAATTATGGTCAAAATGACCAAAATACCCCCGATAACAAGACTATGGCCTTGAAACCAGGGTTTTCTGAAATAAATTTTGCAAAATGGAAAAATATGAAATGCAAATGAGATTAAAATTAACCCTAATATGATTCTACATGCTTATGTACATGGTAAAAACCCTAAAATGGCGAAAATATCACAAAATATTGAATTTAACCTGATTTTCGCTTGATTTTCGCTTCTAAATTTAAAGATAAACTAACACATGGAGCAAATGAACTTGGAATTAAACCAAATTTGGCATGGACACCTAAACTAACCCTAAAAACAGA
Source organism: Nuphar pumila (assembly GCF_984573655.1). NCBI lineage: Eukaryota > Viridiplantae > Streptophyta > Magnoliopsida > Nymphaeales > Nymphaeaceae > Nuphar > Nuphar pumila. The sequence continues at coordinate 100,252,992 of NC_143252.1, read as the reverse complement.
ATGAAGCTCGAAAATCTAATTTTTTTGTATTTTTAGACATAGAAATTTAAGTAAAACCCCTAAATTTTATGATTTTTGCCTAAAATATTGATTCTAAAGGGGATTTAGGATATCAAACTTCCATAAAAATTTCCCAAATTTTATGGGGTGACAGAGGACAGTAAGGCAAGGATTTTTTCCTTTTACACTTTCTGTTTTTGACCTATGGTCGGAGCTGTACCACTCCGGCAAGTCGGATCGGAATCCGGCGACTCTAGTAAATGAATGAAACAAACAGGTTTCGGTAGAAAATGTGGTAAAAATGGTAGACAGATGGGAAAATGGCTGAAATTGTGGGAAAATGTCCCTGACAAACAGAGAAAGATTTGATATTTTTACACTATTGGGATTCGGGTTACGGTTTGGAAAAGGCCATACTGTTATCAGAGACCTAAATCTCTAAGATTTCTGGACATTGGAATCGGTTAGACAGAAATAGAAAATCCGGGAAAAATACTGGAACAGATCTAAAAATTCCCAAATTTTGGGAAATGACAGGAAATCATGTTAGGAACAACTTTCATGTTGAAAGTTTTTGCAGACAGACTACAGATTTGGAGGAGTCTGTGCATTAGGGCCTGTCTATACCCTAACAAAGGAAAATCGAGATTTTCCCAGGGGTCTGGGAAATCCGATTTTTGTAAGAGGGCAAAACTGCTTGGAAAAACATAAAAATTTCTAGATCACAAGTAGATTCAATTATGAATCCACTGTGATTTTTGAAGGACGATTCGGATCTTCCACAAGGGTGGTGTAGGAGGTTCTTGTCTGCTAAAGCAGGAATTGGAATTTCTGGATGACAGAAAACACGATTTAGGGTTTGATTTGTTTGATAGGGTTCCAAAACCCAAACGAACCTGGGTTTTTGGCAGAAAAACAAAGACATGTAAAACCAATTATTCTAAAATTTACAGAATTTACTGGTGCAATAACTCATATGACATAACGTATAGACTTTGCACAAAACTGAAATTCTATGGATTCTACATCAACTACTAATGAATCTATATAAAATGAATAAAATGCATAATGAAAATGCAATTTTTTAATATGAAATTATATAAAATATGAAAATCAAAACCATTACGAGGGGATACATGAACTCTTATGTTTGATGTTGCTGTGAAAAAGGAAGATCCAGTCCATTCATTGGGCGGATTCCCTACTCCACGTAGCCTTAAGCATGAAAATAAAGGAAATAAAACAGTAAAAAAAAAAAAAAGTGAAGATCTTACCTTGGGCTGGCTGAAGGTAAGCTATGGCAATGGTGTTACTGTTAACTTGAAAAAGATGGAGGTTTTGCCGTCGTGAATGGAGGTGTGGCTTGGAGGATGTTGCTGCTACCAAATACTCAAACGTTTGGGAGAGAGGAGAAGTGGTGCTGCCTTGTTGCCAAGAAGGGTGGCTGACGTGAAGGAAGTGGCTGAAGCTGTGTTGAAGGTGGCTGCAGCTTGGTGCTCCCCTTTGGTGGCTGCCTTGATGCTGGAGATGGGCTGCAATGGAGGCTGTCAAGGAAGGGAGGCTGCTTTGGTTGGGCAATGATGGAGATGTGGCTGGAATAATGGCCTGCGGTGGTGCTAAGTGAGAGGAGTGGCTGCTGGTTGGTGCTCCCCTCCGGTGGCTGCTGCCTTGGCTGGAAGAAGTTGCTGGACTGCTTGAAGGAATGCTCAAAGTGCAGCAATGGAGACTGCAACCCAAAAGAGAGAGAGAGAGAGAGAGAGAGAGAGAGAGAGACGTCCCTTGAGATCAACCGTAGCTTCCTCTTTTGTTTTTTGTTTTTTTTTTTTTGGTTTTCTTAACTTAGGGAAGATTATATCTTTCCCTAAGTTCTTAGCTTTAATTAGGGAAGGAAAGGAAAACAGCCTTTACATGAATGGCTGGGCAAGAGGGAGGAAGGAAGGGAGAAAGGGAAGAAGGAAAGAAAGGGAAGAAAGAAGAAAAAGAAAAGGAAGAAAAAGAAAAAGAAAAGGAAAGAAAGAAAAGGAGGGAAAAAGGAAAAGGGAAAGAAAAACATGGGGAAAAAAAATGGAAAGTGGGGCTGGAGGCTTGGGTGACCACCTTGTGGGTCCCACCTCCTCTCTAAAAAAAATAAAAATAAAAAATAAATAAAAATCAATAAAAACAAAAAAATAAACAAATAAAAAGAAGCATCTTTTTTTTTTTTTAATAAAATAAAAATGCAAATGAATGGGCCATCTCAGAGCGGGTCCAAATTTCAATTTTGAAATTCATTTTGAAGATTAGAGGGGTAAAATAGTCTTTTCAGAAAAATTTCCAGACGAAACGAGCTATTTTTGGCAGTTTTTGAAACAAGCTCGGATTTTGAAGTTCAATACCCCGTTGCGAAGCAAATCCAATGTAGAATTTAAAAATATAATTTTGAAAGAAATCCAGATTGTTTTTCTTGAGAAAATGCTTCCAAATCTATTTTTAGACAAAACGAGCTATTTTTGGTAGTTTTTGAAATGAGCTCGGATTTTGAAGTTCAATACCTCATTGCGAAGCAAATCCAGTGTAGAATTTGAAAATTTGATTTTGAAAGAAATCCAGATTATGTTTCTCGAGAAAATGCTTCCAAATCTATTTTTAGACAAAACGAGCTATTTTTGGTAGTTTTTGAAATGAGCTCGAATTTTGAAGTTCAATAGCTCATTGCGAAGCAAATCCAGTGTAGAATTTGAAAATTTGATTTTAAAAGAAATCCAGATTGTTTTTCTCGAGAAAATATTTTCAAACGAAATGAGCTATTTTTGGCATTTTTTGAAACGAGCTCGGATTTTGAAGTTTAATAGCTCGTTGCGAAGCAAATCCAGTATAGAATTTAAAAATTTGATTTTGGAAGAAATCTAGATTGTTTTTCTCAAGAAAATATTTCCAAAAAAATGAGCTATTTTTGGCAGTTTTTGAAACGAGCTCAGATTCTGAAGTTCAATAGCTCATTGTGAAGCAAATCCAGTGTAAAATTTGAAAATTTGATTTTGAAATAAATCCAGATTATTTTTCTTGAGAAAATATTTCCAAATTTAGACTCTCGGGGTGAAAATGTCAATTTTGGAAACCCGAGGTTTGAAATTGATTTCTTAAAACTTTTAAAACTCAATCTGGATTGAAATTTATAAAACTGGAGTTTTGGACTTCGAAAATGAAATGAAATGCGATGAAATGTTATGAAATGCTAAAAAATGATATGAAATGATAAGAAATGACATGCGAAATGCAGACCCTGAATGGAGAATTTTAGATGTTAGACCCCGATTGGCAGCTGTACCAGTTTAAAAAGTATAAAAACTGATAAAATTTGCAAAATGATTAAAGAAATGGTTTTGAACTCTACCAAGCTAGAGTAACACTAAAAATTAGGGTTTGAGCTGGATTCAACTGAAATGAACTGGATTGAGCTGGGTTTTAGAGTTTCAGAACTCAAATGAACTCACCGGACACTGACTCAACTGACCTTTCCAACTGAATTTTCAAGAAAAGCTGTCATTTTTAGAGAAATGGTATGGAATGGTCATTGGAATGAAGTGAATTACGAACCTGAACTGGGTTTAAGCTGAAACAAAGGTCAGTAATACTGAGGTGAACTAAAATCGAAGCTTGAACACTAGCTCAATTGGCTGAACTCGACTCAATTTCAGTTGAAAGAGCTGAAATGGACTAAAATGGGCTCCTAGACACTTGGAAATGGTTTTGAATTAAAACTGGAGTGCTTGAACTTCTGCTGAGCTCAAGTTAGACTCTGGGGAGTATAACTGACTATGAATGACTGACTCGGGGTTTGACTCCTACATTGACCTAACAAGGTTGGCACTGCCTGAGAAGGATTGTTCGAGAATAGATGTGGAAAATTTGGGGTGTTTATAGATGCCCCTCTTTGCTACTAAGCCGGCTTGAAGACGAGCTTTGTGGCAAAGAAAAACACACCAAATTTTGGCTATAAAAATGCCCCAGTTAGAAGGATCTGACTGGATATGAAGAGATTAGCACTGATGAAAATGGTAGATATGAAATGAAGAATGAAGAATAAAATTTTACTTCAAAAGAAGTGAGATTTAGGTTTTTGCCTTTAACCTGGATGGGACGGGAAATACCTCGTGTAAAAACGAAGCTCAGGTTTAACCCTTAACCTGACCGAGAAATGAAATACCTCATCAAAATGAGGCTCAGGTTTGTACCCTTATCCTGATTGGGAAGAAAATGAAATACCTCATCAAAGGAGGCTCAGGTTTGTACCCTTATCCTGATTGGGCGGAAAATGAAATACCTCATTAAAGGAGGCTCAGGTTTGTACCCTTATCCTGATTGGGCGAAAAATGAAATACCTCATCATGGGAGGCTCAGGTTTGTACCCTTATCCTGATTTGGCGGAAAATGAAATACCTCATCAAAGGAGGCTCAGGTTTATACCCTTATCCTGATTGGGCGGAAAATGAAATACCTCATCAAAGGAGGCTCAGGTTTGTACCCTTATCCTGATTGGGCGGAAAAATGAAATACCTCATCAAAGGAGGCTCAGGTTTATACCCTTATCCTGATTGGGCGGAAAATGAAATACCTCATCAAAGGAGGCTCAGGTTTATACCCTTAACCTGATTGGGAAATGAAAATGGTAAGTTGGATGGTGAATAAGACAATTTTCTTGAAGAGGAATAAGGTGACTCTTTCAACAACACGAAAGATGAATTCTTTCGACAACGCGAAAGATAACAAGGCGATCCAAAGGAACAAGGCGATTCTTTCAACAACGCGAAAGATGACAAGGCGATCCAGAGGAGCAAGGCGATTCTTTTGACAACGCAAAAGATGAATTCTTTCGACAACGCGAAAGATGACAAAGGCGATCCAAAGGAACAAGGCGATTCTTTCAACAACGCGAAAGACGACAAGGCGATCCAAGGGAGTAAGGCGATTCTTTTGACAACGCAAAAGATGAATTCTTTCGACAACGCGAAAGATGGGAAAAGGCAATCCAATGGAACAAGGCGATTCTTTCAACAACGCGAAAGACGATAAGGCGATCCAAAGGAGTAAGGCGATTCTTTTGACAACGCAAAAGATGAATTCTTTCAACAACGCGAAAGATGGGAAAAAGGCGATCCAAAGGAGCAAGGCGATTCTTTCAACAACGCGAAAGACGATAAGGCGATCCAAAGGAGTAAGGCGATTCTTTTGACAACGCAAAAGATGAATTCTTTCGACAACGCGAAAGATGTGAAAAGGCGATCCAATGGAACAAGGCAATTCTTTCAACAACGCGAAAGACGATAAGGCGATCCAAAGGAGTAAGGCGATTCTTTTGACAACGCAAAAGATGAATTCTTTCGACAACGCGAAAGATGGAAAAAGGCGATCCAAAGGAGCAAGGCGATTCTTTCAACAACGCGAAAGACGATAAGGCGATCCAAAGGAGTAAGGCGATTCTTTTGACAACGCAAAAGATGAATTCTTTCAACAACGCGAAAGATGATAAAGGTTACTCTCTCAAGGAGGTAAAAGGTGATATCAAGATGTGTCAAGATAGACATCGAGCTCTTCACTTCATGTCAAGATAGTAAGAAAATATTGCCAAAATGTTAAAAATTGTTTGTTGATTCAAAATAATTGAAAATGATGCACATTGTTTTGAAAGTATTCCCTCTTTTCTACCTGAAGTATTATCTCCGATTGTACTTAACTTCGTAAAATCAAGATTCGAATTCAAATTGCTTGCAATTGACTTTCTTTCAAGGAAGCTATCAATTTCCCTGATATGAGCAGAAAAGAGAGTATTCTTGATATTGTGAGAGCAATTGGTGAAAGAATATTGATAATAGAATTTCACAAAATTAAAGAAGATTCTTTGGCAAATTTGGCAGTCTGATATCCTGGGATTCTTTTCTCATGATGATCTTTCTGCCCACTTTTTTTCTTTATTGGCAGAATTAGAGCTCTCTTGGGTTTTTGGAGATTACATCATCCTTCATTTTGGAGATGTCTTGACTTTTCTCTCTCTCTTTTTTTTTTTTTAGAAGGGTATGTCACAAACTCCTTCATCTCAGAGATGCTCCGATCCTTCTTTTTTTCTCTCAGGGATTATATCGACGGTTATTGGCTCATTGGTTGGAAATCTCTTGATGATAGCAGAAATTAAATATCCTTTAGGGTTTGTCGGGAGGCTCATCGCAGTCGCCTTCATCTTGACGGTGCTCTGAACTTTCCCTGGAAGGATCCGTCACAAACTCCTTCATCTTGGAGATGATCCAAATCTTCTTTGGCCCCGGGGGTCTACTCGCCTAATTCGCCTTCATCTTGACGACAGTTGAGAGATCCCTTTTGCATATATTTAATTGCAGCTTTAGGTGATTGAGGAGATATAGAGATTGAATGGATTTTTCTGTATCACCCAAGATATTTCGACTGCTTTATTTTCCAAGAATGATCTTTAAAAATGTGCCATTGACTGCGATCAATACCGATCACTTATGGCTTTGCAATAATATTGAATTTCCTTTGCTGGCCATATCGGGGATTTATTCTTCATCCTTTTGGTTGGCCAATAGAAAGAATTTGAATTTTGAATCCTTCTTCGCGAAAGCTTTGTCCTTTCGAAAGTAATACTGAAGGTATTCTGAAGTAATGTTTTTATACAATAAAAATTTTGAAATCAACAAATATTTAATGACAAATTGGCAAAATGTTCTTGAAATCCTTGGTGAGAGCGAGCATCTGAAGCACAACGCAACGCACCCATGACAAAAATTTTCTTCTCCTTTCCCCAAAGGAGAAGATTCAGAAATTGGAAATAGGAATTACTCCTCTCTTCCCTGAAGAGGAGGTGTTTGCAAAACGAACTTTCAAAGAGAAATTAAGCTTTCGTCAAAACTTCCTAACATTAGGCTTCTCTTATAGAAAGGGGGCCGGTAATGGTGAGGTCGGTGAATTGGTCATGAAGGAACGAGTCCATCACACTCTCCCCAAAAAGAGGGTCCTTCATGATGAAATGGCCTAGTATGAAATTATGGTCACAAGGAAAGCGAACTTCCGTCGAAGCTCTCCCTGAACTAAGGGTTCCTTGTATGAAATTGGAATTTTGTTTTGCAAACGGTTCACAAAGACACGAGTCCCTTCAAACTCTCCCTGAAAAGGGGCTAAGTGAACGAATTGGATAGCATGCGAAAAGAACGAACTCCCTCGAACTCTCCCTATAAAAAGGGTCTCTCGCAAGAGAAATTTATTGGAATTGGTATTGGATGACCAAAAGGGTCAAATTTTGGAAATTGGAATTTTGAAATTTGATATTTGAAATTGAAAATTGGAAATTGGAAATGGGAAATTAGAAATTGATAATTGGAAATTGGAAATTGGAAATTGGAAATTGGAAATTGGAAATTGGAAATTGGAAATTGGAAATTGGAAATTGGAAATTGGAAATTGGAAATTGGAAATTGGAAATTGGAAATTGGAAATTGGAAATTGGAAATTGGAAATTGATTGGCTAAAAAGGTCAAAATTGTGAATTGGTTTACTGAGAATGACATGGGTTCTATAGGGATTCCTCCTAAGAATGACATTGGTTCTATTGAGAACGGCATTGGTTCACTAGGAACGACATGGGTTCGATAGGTATTCAGCCTACGAACAACATTGGTTCAATTAAGAACGACATTGGTTCACTAGGAACACTATCAGTTCAATGAAGAACGAGGACTATTATATAGACTTGGATTGCTTCTATGAACGGTTTCAGGATTATCCCCTTATCCTGAACGGGGATAGAAATTGGATGACTTGGCGGTCGAAACTGAGAATTTTGGTAATTTGAAAATTGGAAATTGGATGACCCGGAGGTCAAAATTAAAGAATTATGGAAAATGATTCAGGTTTATCCCTTAACCTGAAGGGGAAGTTCAGATTTATCCCTTAACCTGAAGGAGAAGTTCAGGTTTATCCCTTAACCTGAAGGGGAAACTCAGGTTTATCCCTTAACCTGAAGGGGAAGTTCAGGTTTATCCCTTAACCTGAAGGGGAAATGAATTTGATGCAAATGAATGTAAATGGATGCAAATGAATGCATGTAAATGTAAATGAATGCAAATGTATGCAAAATGATGTAAATGAATGCACATGTATGCAAAATGAGAGATTTGTTTGATCCTGCCTGCATACAGAATGTTTTGAAGACAAATTTTCAAAATAATGCCCCAGTGTAACTGGGAAAGAAGGATTTGACCCTTATTGAGGAAAATATATTGAGGAATTACAAAGGATGGAATAGAGGATTTAAGTATAGAAAATTTTCACATGTTGAGCATTGATGGGGTCTGATAATTCCACACCATCGGCATTGATGAGCAGATATGAATTGTGAGGTAATGCTTCCTCGACAATATAGGGCCCTTCCCAATTCGATGACCATTTGCCACACGGGCGGTGCTTGAGATAGGTCGTTGATCTGATCACTAGATCATTGACTCAGAATTTCCTTTGAATGACAAATTTTGCATATTGCCTGGCTATCCTCTGACGATATGATTGAGCATGCTCTACTGCTCTGAGTCTTCTTTCATTGAGCAAATCAAGTTGTACCAGTCGCTGTTGTTGATATTGATCAAGCGATAACTCCAGCAGTGATGCGAACTTCAAGGCAAGTTTCTGAACATGTAGAGGCAGTACTACTTCAGTTCCGTAGACAAGTTCTGACGAAGTAGCATTAGTTGGATTTCGAATGATGATTCTGTATGCTCACAATGCATCATGGATCTTCTCATGCCAGTCATGAACTGTTTTTAAAGTTCGCTCCAAGATTCTAATAAGAATCTTACTGGTGGCCTCTGCTTGACCATTCCCTTGAGGATAATAAAGAGCGAAGAAATTATGATGGATTCTGATTTTTGAGCAGAATGTCCTCATTCTCTCATTCTTAAAATAACTGTCATTGTCTGACACGATATTGTGCGGTATGCCGAAACGACATAGGATATTCCTATGGATGAATGAGACCACATGTCGACCTTCTACTGTGCGTAGAGTGACTGCTTCTACCCATTTAGTAAAATATTCTGTTGCAGCAAGAAAATATTTATGGCCATTTGAAGCAGAAGGAGTAATGGGGCCAACAACATCAAAAGCCCACATAGAAAATGGCCATGGTGAGACGACAGATTGCAAATATGTCGCTGGCGCATGAATGGAAGGTGCATGCATCTGGCATTGAACGCACTTCTTCACAAAACGATAACAATCTTGTTGCATAGTTCTCCAGTAATATCCTGCTCGGATGATTTGTTTGACAAGAGTTTGGTAGCCGACGTGACCATCGCAAATGCCTTCGTGTACCTCCCGCATGACTTCTTTGGCTTCATCTTCATCTAGGCATCTGGCATATTTAGAACTGAATCCACGATGATAGAGGACATCGGCAATAATAAAATATCGGGCAGACACATGCCAAATCGCTCGTTACTCTTACCAGTGATATTCTAAGAGAAGGAGACATATGTCTTCTTTTTTATGGGAGCCTTTCTGAAACAGTCCTTAGCTTGCTCAGACATCATCCTAATCATCATTTTCTTGAACATCTGATATGTAGTAGGATCAATGCCATCCCTATCATTCAAACTCTGTCTTCTGGCAAATCTTGGAGAATCCATTTCTTCTTGCCTGCTTCTAAAATCACTGATGCCCTGATACAGTGGTGTCTTCTTGCTTGATCTGATCTGAACCACTTAGGAATATTGATGCTCTTTGTAGAATGGATGATTAAATTTCGATGATGAAGATTCAAGATAGAAATAAATATAATAAAAATATTTGATGAGAATTTGATAGATAATTGAAAGAACATCCCATTACTAGGGATTGGGTAGCCGCTGGAGTCACGACAATTATGTTGTCATTCTTTACAAGGAGAACGAACAACTACAAATATGCCTTGTCACCTAGGCGAGGTTATCAAACCATGATAGAATGAAAATTGAAGGATTTTTTTTTTCTTTATTGAAGGAAAAATATGATTGCATCAATAGTGGACTTGAGAAAGAGGGAGTATATAGACAGTCTGTCACCACTCTTAACGATCAACAGAGACACGAGGACCAAGGAAAAGAGTGAGAATGATGAAAGAATCCCAGCCATATATGGCAGAATGGTATGCTCCGGACCACTGTGCTGATGTAAGGTCGAACTCTGGCACGACTCCAGATAGCAGCCGCATCTCTATGTGCTTCTGTCTCTGAGAAAACTGTCGAACACACCGCTCCGGATGATAGTAAGCACAGAAGAATGGACCAAGCAACTTGAATCTCTTGCCATATGCATAGGTGTATCTGGGAGGCGATAATTCTCGATCAAAATAGTCCCACACCACTTCTTCTTCCTGCAGATAGTCGATCAGGAATCGGTACCGCGCAACTGGAAGGAGCTCCTTACCGTTGTATCTGAATGAACTAGCTCTGGTTGGTACATGCTGAAGGAACCAAGATTGAAGAGCATAAGTACATCCCTCGACTAAGATGGACTCTCCAAGTGTGAAGCGGGTCAGTCCTCTGTATAGAAAAGCAAGCGCAGCCATGGCTATCGAGAGACGGCTGGTCTGTCGACTTCCTCATCTTCTCAAAAGCTGAACTATTCTGACATCCACTTAATTCTGTCCATCTGGAAAGAAAGCAAGTCCCACAGTACATAGAACCATCGCATGTTGAATTCTCTCTTGAGCTGTTCTGGACAGCGAGTTGACTTCTGCAAATTTTCCATGCTGTCGGTAGATCTCGATCAGGCTCACGTACTCATTCTCGTTTTCTTCAATCAGTGGCAAAGACTTGCCCCCTGTCATGCGAGCTACGACATCTTTGGGGTCCAGACCCTTGACATTGATCAGAAATTGCTGCTCTAATGGATCTCCAGGCTGATCGACTGGCTCGGGCAGTCCCATAATCTCTGAAAATTCATCCATCAGTATTGTCATCTCGCCCCACGGGAACCAGAACGTGCAAGTGCGCGGATTCCACCGCTCCGCCAGTGCATGAATCAGATTGCCGTTGACTGTCAACTTTCCCACTGCAGATGCCAATTCCAACCCACAATCGCTCAAGTGGTCCGGAAACATACGAGAGAAATTTTTGAACCAGACATAATACCACCGGGGGAAGAAGGGTCCGGTGCTAAGAGATCGATGCTCAGGAAGACTTTGTCGCACCTCATAAGAGATGTGACCCTCAGGAAAAATAGAATCGAGCTGACTGGATGCCATTGGACTGAAAGACAAGAAGACTGGAATTAGACTTTGGAAAAATATAAGAAATTTGAAAATTGCAGGCAGGATAAAATGAAAGCTGGAAATTCGAAGTCCAGAGGAACGAAAGAATGGAAAATTTCCTGGAGTTTTGAAGGAAAAGGTGGATAATTTAGAAAAATCGTCCAGGGTTTTTGAGAAAAAGGAGATATTTCATAAAAGATGAAAAATGAGGTATTTTGGAAAATTGTTTGGTATTTTGGAAAACTTGGGAAAAATATGAGAAAATAAGGCGAAAATGAATATCATATATACAATTACAAACAATTATGCACATACAGCAATCCCTAGGAAGCCAACTCTAAATGCATTGATTTTGAAAGAGCTTTAGGACCCTAATCCTGACTCTAGGCTTAGATCAACTGTGTCCAATCATGCTATGCAGATATACTCGAGCCGAGGCTCGATGTACGTGGCATAAAACTCATCTCCGGGTCTAGGCTTGTGTTTTCCCAACATCCTTGAGCGCCTGCCGATATACGTTGGACTATGGCCCTTGGTACGTGGCAGGGGGGCGTTAGCCCAAATAAGTGGCCCAGTTGTGAGGCTCTGTCCCGAACTATGGTTCTGGAAGAGAGCCCAGCAACGTGAAGACCGGGTAGACATAGGTGGGGTGGTTTTTGAAATATGATCACATGCAGGCAAACAGAGGGCTCTAAGTCCTAAAGAGATAGAATTTTGAAATTTTTTTGAAGAAGCAAACATTGTTTTCATACAAGTCCTAGATTGAGGAGTGTTGTATTTCAGACCTAAGTCTAAGTGAGCATGCATAATTCTCCTCAATATGGTCCTATCAAACCATGCCTAGTCTATATGCAATCCATGTCAGCTGGGTTCAAGTCTAGGCTCCTAGGTTCACATGATATCAGAAATTAAAGCTGACATTTCATAGAACATAATTTTGACAATTGGGCAAAGTTAAAGCATATAATTGATCAGGCGAGGACAGGTCCCATCACGGTCGCCAAACCTGTTATCATCGCAAAATTTTTCCCCTCCCTTGCGAGAGAGAAAAGAATTTCGCGAGTCAAACTCGACCAAAGTTTTGAAAATTGTTTTGAAAATTTACTCGCCTCCGTTTTGAAAATTTGCGGGAAAATTCCATGGAATGGGATCCGCCTGTCGGTACGAGGTTCAACCGTTCCTGGCGCCTTTACCAGGGGTAATTGAACCAAGGACCAATTATGTGCTTTAACTTGACTCAAATATCTAAATTAAGCTCTATTTTTCCTAAAATGCACAAAGAATCAAGCTTGTGCTATGGAATTTTGAAAAATGCAAGTTTGAGAAAATATGATGTTTGCTTTGGAAAATTGAAATGTGCTTGAAAATTGATTGAAAAAGTACTTGAAATTGGGATTCCTGGGAAAATCATTGAAGTTCATTGAAAATCAGAAATTTGCATTGGAAAGTGATTTCTCAGGAAAACTTGAACTTTGGAAAATCGATTTTGAAATTTGGAATTGCTTTGCTGAGAAAATGGATTTGAGAATTCTAAGAAAATCTAAGAAATTCATTGGAAAATGACTTTTGAAATGGAAAATAAATTCTCAGGAAAACTGAAAAATATGAGAAAATCGATTTCTGAAAACTTGGGATTTTGAAATTTGAGAATTTGAAAACATAGGAAAATCTTGATTTGAACTTGGGAAATGCTTTGAAATGTCATTTGAAAACTTAGGATTTTGGGAAAATCAAATCCTGAGAAAGACTTGGTAAATCCTTGAGAAAATTGATTTTTCTGGAATTTAAATTGGAAAATGAATTTGAGAATAATGCAATTTGAATGATATGAATGAATGAATATGAATTTGAAAAGGGAATTTCAATTGAGAAATTGGGAAATCCTTTTAAGACTTTGAAAAATGTGGTGCATTTTGAAGTTAGCCTAAGTGTGTAGGCTGAATGTGGCTAATATGAAGATCATAAATCTTGGTTTTCTTCGTATTCTGACTATGGCCATAAATACAAATCCCACCGAGTTTATAAACTCCATAAGAGCTTGTGCACGTGCCATTCGTGTAAACCATAGTGAATTTGAAATAATGTGCATGAATCATACATCACATATTAAAATTTTACAGAAATTAAACTATATGCAATGCAACCCTATTCTAAGCAGAAATGTAACTCTTATTCCAAATTATTACATTTGAGATTACATTGAATTTAAATAAAGAAAATAAAATCTAAGTCTTCTTTCTTGAATGTTCCTGCAAAACTGGAAAATAAAATTAGCACAAAAATGTAGGTTTTTCTGAATTTATCCGAAAATATGGAAAATTATCGGATATTATTCAGATATAAACCCAAATTCATACCCCCTTTAATATAAACATAATAAATAATGAATAAATTTGGAAAATAAACTTGAAAATTCGAAATTGGGGTTCAAAATGACCAAAATACCCCTGATGACCTTGAAATCAGGGTTTTATGAAAGAATTTTTATAAATTTTGGAATTTTGAAAATCAAATGAAATAAATCAAACATAATATGATAAAACATGATGATATGCATGAAAATTTATGAAATTAGAAATTGAAATTTCGAAATTATGGTCAAAATGACCAAAATACCCCCGATAACAAGACTATGGCCTTGAAACCAGGGTTTTCTGAAATAAATTTTGCAAAATGGAAAAATATGAAATGCAAATGAGATTAAAATTAACCCTAATATGATTCTACATGCTTATGTACATGGTAAAAACCCTAAAATGGCGAAAATATCACAAAATATTGAATTTAACCTGATTTTCGCTTGATTTTCGCTTCTAAATTTAAAGATAAACTAACACATGGAGCAAATGAACTTGGAATTAAACCAAATTTGGCATGGACACCTAAACTAACCCTAAAAACAGAATGAAGCTCGAAAATCTAATTTTTTTGTATTTTTAGACATAGAAATTTAAGTAAAACCCCTAAATTTTATGATTTTTGCCTAAAATATTGATTCTAAAGGGGATTTAGGATATCAAACTTCCATAAAAATTTACCAAATTTTATGGGGTGACAGAGGACAGTAAGGCAAGGATTTTTTCCTTTTACACTTTCTGTTTTTGACCTATGGTCGGAGCTGTACCACTCCGGCAAGTCGGATCGGAATCCGGCGACTCTAGTAAATGAAGGAAACAGACAGGTTTCGGTAGAAAATGTGGTAAAAATGGTAGATAGATGGGAAAATGGCTGAAATTGTGGGAAAATGTCCCTGACAAACAGAGAAAGATTTGATATTTTTACACTATTGGGATTCGGGTTACGGTTTGGAAAAGGCCATACTGTTATCAGAGACCTAAATCTCTAAGATTTCTGGACATTGGAATCTGTTAGACAGAAATAGAAAATCCGGGAAAAATACTGGAACAGATCTAAAAATTCCCAAATTTTGGGAAATGACAGGAAATCATGTTAGGAACAACTTTCATGTTGAAAGTTTTTGCAGACAGACTACAGATTTGGAGGAGTCTGTGCATTAGGGCCTGTCTATACCCTAACAAAGGAAAATCGAGATTTTCCCAGGGGTCTGGGAAATCCGATTTTTGTAAGAGGGCAAAACTGCTTGGAAAAACATAAAAATTTCCAGATCACAAGTAGATTCAATTATGAATCCACTGTGATTTTTGAAGGACGATTCGGATCTTCCACAAGGGTGGTGTAGGAGGTTCTTGTCTGCTAAAGCAGGAATTGGAATTTCTGGATGACAGAAAACACGATTTAGGGTTTGATTTGTTTGATAGGGTTCCAAAACCCAAACGAACCTGGGTTTTTGGCAGAAAAACAAAGACATGTAAAACCAATTATTCTAAAATTTACAGAATTTACTGGTGCAATAACTCATATGACATAACGTATAGACTTTGCACAAAACTGAAATTCTATGGATTCTACATCAACTACTAATGAATCTATATAAAATGAATAAAATGCATAATGAAAATGCAATTTTTTAATATGAAATTATATAAAATATGAAAATCAAAACCATTACGAGGGGATACATGAACTCTTATGTTTGATGTTGCTGTGAAAAAGGAAGATCCAGTCCATTCATTGGGCGGATTCCCTACTCCACGTAGCCTTAAGCATGAAAATAAAGGAAATAAAAGAGTAAAAAAAAAAAAAAGTGAAGATCTTACCTTGGGCTGGCTGAAGGTAAGCTATGGCAATGGTGTTACTGTTAACTTGAAAAAGATGGAGGTTTTGCCGTCGTGAATGGAGGTGTGGCTTGGAGGATGTTGCTGCTACCAAATACTCAAACGTTTGGGAGAGAGGAGAAGTGGTGCTGCCTTGTTGCCAAGAAGGGTGGCTGACGTGAAGGAAGTGGCTGAAGCTGTGTTGAAGGTGGCTGCAGCTTGGTGCTCCCCTTTGGTGGCTGCCTTGATGCTGGAGATGGGCTGCAATGGAGGCTGTCAAGGAAGGGAGGCTGCTTTGGTTGGGCAATGATGGAGATGTGGCTGGAATAATGGCCTGCGGTGGTGCTAAGTGAGAGGAGTGGCTGCTGGTTGGTGCTCCCCTCCGGTGGCTGCTGCCTTGGCTGGAAGAAGTTGCTGGACTGCTTGAAGGAATGCTCAAAGTGCAGCAATGGAGACTGCAACCCAAAAGAGAGAGAGAGAGAGAGAGAGAGAGAGAGACGTCCCTTGAGATCAACCGTAGCTTCCTCTTTTGTTTTTTGTTTTTTTTTTTTTGGTTTTCTTAACTTAGGGAAGATTATATCTTTCCCTAAGTTCTTAGCTTTAATTAGGGAAGGAAAGGAAAACAGCCTTTACGTGAATGGCTGGGCAAGAGGGAGGAAGGAAGGGAGAAAGGGAAGAAGGAAAGAAAGGGAAGAAAGAAGAAAAAGAAAAGGAAGAAAAAGAAAAAGAAAAGGAAAGAAAGAAAAGGAGGGAAAAAGGAAAAGGGAAAGAAAAACATGGGGAAAAAAAATGGAAAGTGGGGCTGGAGGCTTGGGTGACCACCTTGTGGGTCCCACCTCCTCTCTAAAAAAAATAAAAATAAAAAATAAATAAAAATCAATAAAAACAAAAAAATAAACAAATAAAAAGAAGCATCTTTTTTTTTTTTTAATAAAATAAAAATGCAAATGAATGGGCCATCTCAGAGCGGGTCCAAATTTCAATTTTGAAATTCATTTTGAAGATTAGAGGGGTAAAATAGTCTTTTCAGAAAAATTTCCAGACGAAACGAGCTATTTTTGGCAGTTTTTGAAACAAGCTCGGATTTTGAAGTTCAATACCCCGTTGCGAAGCAAATCCAATGTAGAATTTAAAAATATAATTTTGAAAGAAATCCAGATTGTTTTTCTTGAGAAAATGCTTCCAAATCTATTTTTAGACAAAACGAGCTATTTTTGGTAGTTTTTGAAATGAGCTCGGATTTTGAAGTTCAATACCTCATTGCGAAGCAAATCCAGTGTAGAATTTGAAAATTTGATTTTGAAAGAAATCCAGATTATGTTTCTCGAGAAAATGCTTCCAAATCTATTTTTAGACAAAACGAGCTATTTTTGGTAGTTTTTGAAATGAGCTCGAATTTTGAAGTTCAATAGCTCATTGCGAAGCAAATCCAATGTAGAATTTGAAAATTTAATTTTAAAAGAAATCCAAATTGTTTTTCTCGAGAAAATATTTTCAAACGAAATGAGCTATTTTTGGCATTTTTTGAAACGAGCTCGGATTTTGAAGTTTAATAGCTCGTTGCGAAGCAAATCCAGTATAGAATTTAAAAATTTGATTTTGGAAGAAATCTAGATTGTTTTTCTCAAGAAAATATTTCCAAAAAAATGAGCTATTTTTGGCAGTTTTTGAAACGAGCTCAGATTCTGAAGTTCAATAGCTCATTGTGAAGCAAATCTAGTGTAAAATTTGAAAATTTGATTTTGAAAGAAATCCAGATTATTTTTCTTGAGAAAATATTTCCAAATTTAGACTCTCGGGGTGAAAATGTCAATTTTGGAAACCCGAGGTTTGAAATTGATTTCTTAAAACTTTTAAAACTCAATCTGGATTGAAATTTATAAAACTGGAGTTTTGGACTTCGAAAATGAAATGAAATGCGATGAAATGTTATGAAATGCTAAGAAATGATATGAAATGATGAGAAATGACATGCGAAATGCAGACCCTGAATGGAGAATTTTAGATGTTAGACCCCGATTGGCAGCTGTACCAGTTTAAAAAGTATAAAAATTGATAAAATTTGCAAAATGATTGAAGAAATGGTTTTGAACTCTACCAAGCTAGAGTAACACTAAAAATTAGGGTTTGAGCTGGATTCAACTGAAATGAACTGGATTGAGCTGGGTTTTAGAGTTTCAGAACTCAAATGAACTCACCGGACACTGACTCAACTGACCTTTCCAACTGAATTTTCAAGAAAAGCTGCCATTTTTAGAGAAATGGTATGGAATGGTCATTGGAATGAAGTGAATTACGAACCTGAACTGGGTTTAAGCTGAAACAAAGGTCAGTAATACTGAGGTGAACTAAAATCGAAGCTTGAACACTAGCTCAATTGGCTGAACTCGACTCAATTTCAGTTGAAAGAGCTGAAATGGACTAAAATGGGCTCCTAGACACTTGGAAATGGTTTTGAATTAAAACTGGAGTGCTTGAACTTCTGCTGAGCTCAAGTTAGACTCTGGGGAGTATAACTGACTATGAATGACTGACTCAGGGTTTGACTCCTACATTGACCTAACAAGGTTGGCACTGCCTGAGAAGGATTGTTCGAGAATGGATGTGGAAAATTTGGGGTGTTTACACCTTGTCGGATGTTTGACCATTGAACCCCAATCCTGAACCAGTGAGATGCCGGGCAGGGATGATTGGCTCCACTATGCCGTCTTCATTCTTTCTCAGACCCCTGAAAGGCTGATAGCCATGCTTCATCGGGAGATCAAACCCTTTCTTTGTTTTTGAGAATTGAGGGAATAGAGGGTGATCTTTGAAAGAAGCGCAATTGAGACATCCTCTAAGTTTGAAGAAGTGAGGTCCTTGCCATTGGACCACTGCTGCAATATTTTCCTTTGTCTGAGCTTTTTCCAATTTTAACATTTCCAAACTCTCCCTGAGGTTGATCTCATCGCTTTCCCTAATGCTAGGGATGTCAACAGTGAAGTTAGGACGGGGGATCATGGGTTGTGGGAGTCTTTCTTCTGGATCCTCTCCCAAAATTGTAGTGATCATAACTCCCTTTGACCACTTGATGCATTAATGGAGGGTAGAGGGAACAACATTGGCATTATGGATCCATGTACGTCCTAACAGAAGATTATATGTGGGTGGCACATTGACAACATGGAATAGAATTGTATGCACCGAGTAATTGATAAAAATCTCATGGAAAACCTTTTCCTTTGTTGTGTGCCCGTGGTTGTCAAAACCATAGATTGTGATCGTATCCAGCACATATTCTTCTTCTTTTAGCCCTAAGGCTTTGGCTGTTACTTCTGGGCAGATATTGAGGTTGTTGCCTCCATCAACGAGCACATGTGGGATGGTTATTCCCCGGGTTCGCACCACTATATACAAGGCATTGTTGTTAAATATATGAGGCTTTGGCAGATCCTCACCTGAAAATGTAATTGGTGCATTGATCATGGCCTGATTGACAATTTGAGACATGTTTTGAGGAGTCATGCTCGGTTTGATCTTGATTTTCTTTAGTAAATCATCCAAAACTTGTTGGTGCTCGGGCGAAGCGCGTGCTAGCTCAAAGATGAAAATGTTTGAGAGAGCAGTAATTGGCCTCTGAACCGAATTGATATCTTTGTTAGATGCCTCATCCCTTTTCAGAGTGGATTTGATGAAACGCTTTGGAAAACTAGGAATTTGTCTAGCAACTTCTGCTGATGCCTTTGCCAGTTCACTAGCTGAGCTTAACTTGCTGAGGATTGAAATGACATCCATTTTCTTGGCAGAGGATTGAGCCTGATGCAACACTAAGACTTGGTGTTGATCATGGATGTCCTGGTCGGAGCATGGTCGAATATGATCGTGGGGATAAAACAACTACTCTGAAATGACTGCGGCAGAATGGTTTGGAAAAGGCTTAGATAGGATATCCGGCTGATTCTCCTCTTTATCTTCTATCAGCAAGTTCTTATCGATACAGTCTTGGATAATGTTTTTGAGAACAAAATAATTTTTTGTATGATGTTCCATCGTTCGATGGAATTTGTAGAATCTTTCTTTCATCATTCCCATGGCGATGGGAGCATCGGCAACCTTCGAGAGCTTGATCATTTCTTTTGCAAGCATGTATTAAACGATAATTTAGCGGGATTGGTCGAAAGAAGTAAATTCTCTTTCATAACTCCAGCCATCACTCTTCAGTTTACCTTGCGGCTTTGCTTCTGGTTGTGACACTAGCTAGGAAGGCTGTTGTTTGACGATTTTCTCCTTTTGAGCCACAGTGTGATTCCTCTCAGACTTAGTGCTTTCCAAGTTTTTGCTGCGGTTTTTCTTACCACCTTTGTTGTTGGTAACACTGCTGCTACTGGAGACACCAACGGAGAAAGTGAAATGTGCTTTCTTCTTTGAATCAGGGTTATTTCTGATAAGGGTGATGTCTTTGTAAATACCATTCTCTATTCCTATCTCGAGTCATTCGGCTCGCTCAATCAGTTTGATGAAAGACTTCGAGGGAGAGGTGGATATGAGACTCCTCAGGGGTTGGGAGAAATTGTTGAGAATTATCGTAAGCACATGTTCTTCTGAAATGGGGTTCTTCATCTTATTATAGGTGCTCCTCCACCTATGGATGAATTCTCCAGCTTTTTCATTTTCTTTCTACTTTAAATTGCAGAGATGATTGAGAGTAGGCAATGCTTCAGTATTGAACAAGAAATGTTCAATAAACAAGTTGACTACTTTATCAAACTCTCGTAGTTCGATAGGGTTGATATGCTGTAAACACCCCAAATTTTTCTCATCCATTCTTAGATATACCCCCTCGTGCACTGCCAACACTGGTAGGTTAGTATAGGAGTCCAACCCTGAGTCTGTCTTAAAAAATTACCATTTTACCCACTTTTATTAGGAAAATTACCATTTTACCCCTAGATCATCCTAGACCCATGTCAGTCAAAGTCAACCAAGTTCATTCTTAAGCTCAAAACAGTTAGAATATCAGTCATATCAAGCTCACCTGAGCTCACGATGAGCGGATCATGTTCATTTCTGACCATTACTGCCAAAATGAGATCATTTCTTCAGAAATGAGCTCATTTCTCACTCAAATCTAAGCCAATTGTCTCTGAGTCAGTCATTCCCAGTCAGTCATATTCTTCTGAGTCTAGCTTGAGCTCACTAGGAGTTCAAGTACTCTAGTTTCAGTTCAAATCCACTTCCAAGTGTCTAAGAGCCCATTTTGGCCCATTTCAGCTCATTTAGCTGAAATTGAGCTGAATCCATTTAGTTGAGCTAGTGTTTGAGCTTCAATTTTAGTTCATCTTAGTATTATTGATCTTTGTTCCAGCTCAAACCCAGCTCTGGTCCATAACTCACTTCACTCTAGTGATCATTCCTCACCATTTCTCTAAAAATGACAATTCAGTCTGGGAGTTCAGTTGAGTCAGTGTCTTGTCAATCCATTTGAGTTCTGAAACCATAAAACCCAGCTCAATACAGTTTATTTCAGTTCAATCCAGCTTAAACCTCAATTTTGAGTGTCACTCTGGCTGAGTAGAAACCAAAAACCATTTTGCCCATTTTCATCATTTTTGCCCGACCTATAAGTCAGATGCTCTGATTGTCAAAACAGGATTTGATCCTCATTGTGTCCTCTGTCATTTGCCAGAATTTCAGGATTTTAGAATCTATACTTCCATTTGTTTTAGATTCCCTGTTATTTCAATTTCATTAGATTTAAGTGTCAGATAATCTAGTGTGTCCTCTATAACCGTAGATCCAATGCCAAAACTGTAAAAAGAGAAACTGATTCTCTACAACAACAACTACGCCTTCATCCCAAAACAATTGGGGTCAGCGATATGAACCAAAAAAGAAATTCATTTTGGGTCTTCCACAAGAATCCTTTTCCTCCTATCATTTCTATCCAATGCCATGTCCTCGGTGAGGTTCAAAGCATTCATATCCTTTCCTATCATCTCCATCCAAGTCTTCCTAGGCCTACCCCGACCTCTTTTAACTAATATATTTTCCCATTTCTCCAACCTTCTAACTGGAGCATCATTAGGCCTTCGCCGAATATGTCCAAACCACCGTAAACGATTCTCTCGCATCTTATTTTCAATGGGTGCAACACCGACCTTCTTACGTATCTCCTCGTTCCGAATCTTATCTTTTATTGTATTTCCACACATCCATCTAAGCATCCACATCTCAGCTACACTCATTTTTTGAATATGATGTCTCTTGGCAGCCCAACATTCCGTACCATATAGTAAAGCGGGTCTAATAGTCGTCCTATAAAACTTTCCCTTCAACCGCAATGGCATTCTACGATCGCACAACACTCCAGTTGCACTTTTCCATTTCATCCACCCAACCTTTATCCTATGATTTACATCTCCATCAATTTCTCCATACTTTTGAATGATGGATCCCAAATATTTGAAATAATCATTCACCGCTATTTCTTGCTCACCAAGCTTCACTACACTCCCATCACTACTTTGTTGCTTACTAAACCGACATTCCATATATTCAGTCTTACTCTTACTCAACTTAAAACCTCTAGCTTCCAATGTCTGTCTCCATAATTCTAACTTAGCATTAACCCCAGCTCTAGACTCATCAATCAAAACATAATCATCAGCAAACAACATACACCACGATACATTTTCTTGAATTGATCTCGTAAGCTCATCCATCACTATCGCAAATAGGAAAGGGCTTAAAGCAGATCCTTGATGTAACCCAACCGTTATCGGAAAATTGGTTGTCACCCCTCCACAAGTGCGGACATTGGTTACTACTCCTTCATACATATCTTTAATTATACTAATGTACTTTAGGAAAACACCTTTCTTCATCATTGTCCACCAGAGAACATCCCTAGGTACTCTATCGTATGCCTTCTCTAAATCAATAAAAACCATATGCAAATCTTTGTTCCTCTCTCTATATCTTTCAATAAGTTGTCTAAGAAGATGTATAGCTTCCATAGTTGATCTTCCAGGCATAAAACCAAATTGATTCTCCAATATCATGACAACCTTCCTCAACCTAGACTCAATCACCCTCTCCCAAAGTTTCATAGTATGACTCATGAGTTTTATACCACGATAATTTGTGCAATCTTGTATATCACCCTTATTCTTATATAAAGGCACCAAAGTACTCTTCCTCCACTCATTAGGCATCTTATTTGTTCGCCAAATCAAGTTAAAAAGATTTGTCAACCATTCTAAACTTTTCTCTCCCAAGCATTTCCAAGCCTCGATAGGTATACCATCTGGGCCAACTGCCCTTCTTGATTTCATTTTCTTCAAAGCCTCTGCAATTTCTTTCTTTTGAATCTTGCGCATGAAGTCACAATTTATCTCATGAAAAGGAATGGAGAAGTCTCCAAGTTCTTGAGCATGACTATCATTAAATAGCTTATCAAAATAATCTTTCCATCTCTCCTTAATCTCCTCATCTTTGACTAAAACCCTTTGTGTTTCATCTTTGATACATCTAACCATTCCCAAATCTCTCGATTTCCTATCTCTCATCTTTGCAAGCCTATAAATATCCTTCTCGCCTTCTTTGGTATCCAACTTGTCATAAACCTCCTTATATACCTTAGCTCTCGCGTTTCAAACTACTTTTTTAGCTTCCTTTTTTGCTATCATATACTTCTCCAAATTTTCATTATCATGACTCTTACTTAGATTTCTATAGCACTCTCTTTTAACCTTAATAGCTAATTTGACATCCTCGTTCCACCATGATGTATCCTTACCTAATGGTGCATCGCCTTTAGACTCACCCAATACCTCCTTAGCCACTTTTCTCATGCCATCAGCTATCTTATTCCACATTGATTCTGAATCCTCCTCGAGACACCAATCAACTTCCTTAACTACCTGCTCTACAAACATTCCTTGTTTAGCTCCTTTCAGTGCCCACCACTTAATTCTAGGATCTATCCTATGTCTATCCCTTTTGCGGCATTGTCTAATTCTAAGATCTAAAATTAAGACTCTATGTTGTGTAGCTACACTTTCTCCCGGTATAACCTTACAATCGATGCAACAACCCCTATCTCTCTTTCTAAGTAGGAAAAAATCTATCTGACTCGTATAAACCCCACTTTTAAATGTTACTAGGTGAGACTCCCTCTTCCTAAACCAAGTGTTTGCTAAGATCATATCATAGGACAAACAAAAATCTAAAATCCTTTCTCCACTTTCATTTCTTACTCCTATACCATAGCCTCCATGGATATTCTCAAATCCATCTCTACTAATGCCTACATGTCCATTAAGGTCACCGCCGATGAAAAGCTTTTCTCCATAAGATATCCCTTGTACTACTCCATCTAAATCTTCCCAAAATTGATGCTTAATGGAATCATCTAAACCTACTTGAGGTGCATAAACACTAATAATATTAATAATATTTGTACCTAATACTAATTTAATAAGTAAAATTCTATCACCCTTCCTATGGACCTCAACTACATGATCTATAAACTGACGACTCATAACAATCCCTACTACATTCCTATTCCTATTTATTCCTGTATACCAAATCTTATGTCCCCAAGGTTCTATCACTTTTGCTTTCTCACCTACCCATTTGGTCTCTTGTAGACATAAAACATCAATCTTTCTCCTACACATAACATCTACTAACTCTACCAACTTACCAGTTAAAGACCCTATGTTCCAAGTGGCTAACCTAATTTTATGGTCTTGGACTAACTTTTTTACCCCCACCCGTCCAACAAAGTGAGGGAACCCTTGCCTATTTGACACCACACCCGGGCACCGGTGTGATGCGTCGCTTCTGGGCGATGACCTAGCAACCCTTGCCCATTTATCACTGCCTCTGGGCCTAGAGAGTACAACGCGTCGCTCAGTAGGGAACGCCCCAACGAAATTCTCATATTGGTTCATTTTCATAGGGTATGACTAAGTTTTTATGCTGGCTGTCACAGGCCTACCACAACCCTCCTCCTTTATCCGGGCTTGGGACCGATAGTGTATAACTAAACAGTTCTACACTGATTCTCTATTTGTCGTAAATATACTCCTAAAATTTCAGCATTTTTGGCCATAGATTAGTATTTTTCCCATAATTTACTTGAAAACCTGTTAGTTTGCCTGCAATCTCAAGGTCGTCAGATTCTGATCGATATTGCCAGAGTTGTAATTCTCTGACCATAGGTCAAATTTTAAATTTGTAAAAGGAAAAAATCATTTACTAACTGTCCTCTATAACCGTGTAAAATTTGGTGAATTTTTATGGTAGGTTAGTACTCAAAATCATGATGTCATTAGGACAGGTCCAGGCATTAGGCAAAAATCATGTATTTTTAAGAATTTTTATTAATTTTCATATCAAATAATGCCAAAAAAAATCATTTTCATTTTCTATTCCATTCCATTCTTAGGATTAATATAGTTGTCCATGCCAAATTTGGTGCAATTTGGAATTCAATTGACATGTGTGTTAGTTAAATTATCAAAAGAAAGGCGAAATTCGTGCGAGATTCAGGCAGAATTCGATATTTTGGAGATATCTTTGCAATTTTAAAGTTTTAGCATGCATATAATCATATCATATCATCTTATATTTGATTTCAATCTCATTTGTATTCATTTGAATTTCAAAACTCTCATTTCTATAAAAATTATTTCTGAAAACCCTGATTTCAAGGCCATAGTCTTGTTATCAAGGGCATTTTGGTCATTTTTACCTTAATTTTGAATTTCAAAACTTTATTTTCAAGTTTTCATATATTTGCATTATTTATTTCTCATGTTTATATCAGGGAGGTATGAATTGGGTTTATATCTGGATAAAATCTGATAATTTCCCTATATTGTCGGATAAATCCAGAAAAACCTATATATTTGTGCTAACTCATTTTATAGTTTTGTAGGGATATTCAGAAGGAAGATTTCATGTATTTTTATCTTATTTCTTCAAATGTAATATCAAATGTAATATTAGAATAAGAGTCACATTTCTGCATAAAATAGGATGCATTGCATATAGTTTATTTTCATAATTTTCTAATATCTGATGAATGATGATTCATGCATTTTTCCAAATTCACTATGGTTGACACAAATGGAACATGCACAAGTTTTTAGGAAGTTGACAAACTCGGTGGAATTCGTATTTATGGCCATAGTCAGAATACAAACGAGACCTAGATTTGTCATCTTTGTATAAGCCACATTCAACCTACACTCTTAGGCTAACCTCAAAATCACTGCATTTTCCAAATGATTTTCTCAAAAAAATTTCTTTGAAGTTACATTCATTCATTCATATTGGTTAATTTACATCATAAAAGCATTTCAAAGGGCCAAATCCTCTTTTATTGAGTTATTTCACTAAGAAATCGATTTTCTCAAAAGGATAATCAGGTTATTTCAGAAATCGATTTTCTAAAAGTTTCAAATATCCTGAGAATCAATTTTCCATTCAAAAGGAGATTTTCAAAGAATTTCATGATTTTTCAATAAATTCCTTTTCCAAATATTAGAAGCAAACATCATCTTTTTCAAATGTACATTTTTCAAAACTTCATAGCACATGCTTGATTCTTTGTGCATTTAGGAAAAAGAGCATAATTTAGACATTTGAACCTAGTTGAGCACACTTTTGATCCTTGGTTCGATTACCCTTGCTAAAGGCGCCAGGAATAGTTGAACCTCGTACTGACAGGCGAGTCCCATTCTACAAAATTTTCCTGTAAATTTTCAAAAACAGAGGTGAGTAATTTTCGAAACCAATTTTCAAAACTTTTGTCGAGTTTGACTCGCTGAATCGTTTCTCTCTCTCTCTCTCTCTCTTGCAGAGGGAGGGAAAATTTTTGTGATGATAACAGGTTTGGCGACCGTGATGGGACCTGTCTTCGCCTGATCAATCGTGTGCTTTGGCCTAGCTCAATTATCAAAATCGTGTTGTATGAAATGTCAACTTTTATTTTCTGATATCATGTGAACCTAGGAGCCTAGACTCGAACCCAACTGACACAGATTGCATATAGACTAGGTATGGTTTGGTAATACCAATTGAGGAGACTTTATTCATGCTCACAAAGACTTAGGTCTCATACAACTCTCCTCAATCTAGGATTTGTGTGTAAACATTGTTTGCTTCTTCAAAATTTTCAAAAATCTATTTCTCTAGGTCTTAGAGCCCTCAGTTTGCTTGCATGTGTTCATATTTCAAAACCACCCCACCTATTTCTACTTGGTCTTCACGTTGCTAGGTTTTCTTCCAAAACTATAGTCTGGGATAAAGCCTCACAACTGGGCCACTTATTTGGGCTGACGGCCCCCTGCCACGTACCAAGGGCCATAGTTCAAAGTATATCGGCAGGCACTCAAGGATATTGAGAAAAGACAAGCCTAGAACCGGATATGAAATTTTATGCCACGTACTTCAGGTTTCGACTTGAGTATATCGGCATAGCATGATTGGACACAGATGATCTGAGCCTAGAGTCAGGATTAGGATCCTACAACTATTTTAAAACTGATGCATTTAGAGTCAGCTTCTTAGAGAATGTTGTATGTGCATAATTGTTTATGTAGGATATGATTGAATGCCTTCTCTTTTATTTCTCATTTGTTTGCCTTTTACATCATTTTCAAAATCTCATCTATTTTCCAACAGTTTTATCAAAACCATGGATGATTTTCAAAACCTCCTAGTTTTCCTCAAAAGGTCTAGGCGACTTTCCTTTTCCTACCTTTCCTCTGGATCTCGGATTTTCAACCTTATTTTGATCCTGCCTGCAATTTTAAAAAAAAAATCATATATTTTCTCCTATTTTCCCTGGATTTCCAATCCTTCTGTCTATTTGCAAAATTCTTCACCTTATTTTTTCTCGTACATTCCTTAATTATTGCGGTGAAAATTGTATATCCACCTTCCTTTTTGCCTTCTTTTCATTTCAAATCCTTTTATAGATTGTTTTCATCAAGAGACATCTCTTTCCTTCAAAAATGTCTTTTTCTTCATGGTTGACGACCTCTCCTAGGTAACAAGGCATATCTCGGTTGTTTATTTCCTATCACAAAATAACAACACAATCGTCGCGATCCCAGCGATGACCCAATCCCTGGTAAAGGGATATCCTTCAAATTGTCAACCTAACTTTAAATCTTCATCCATTGTTTTCCTTCTATTCTCAAAGTCATTGCCTTCAAGAATTTTTCCATCACTCTGATCATCCCTTTGGCCTACAAAGAATTTTGGCATTATGGAATGATTCAGACCAGATCCGGGAAGAAAACAACGTCGCCTCAATACCCTAGCAGTAGCAGCGAGCAAGAAATGGATTTGCTACGATCTACTAGGAACCAGAGTCAACAAGCCAATGATGATGTCGATCCCCAGATGTATGCTATGTTTCAGAATATGATGAGTAAGATGGTGGCAGAGCAAGCAGAGGCCAGTTCCGGCAAGATTCCTGGCAAGAAGAAGACTAAAGGTTGTACTCTGAAAAAGCATGCAAAAATTTCAAAGAAACAAGTTCAACATAAGGATATTTCAGAAGAAGCCGAGTCAGGGGGCGACACAGATGAAGAGTGTGAGGCTCAGCAAGCTTTTGAGAAATTGACTCAGGAACAGGAGTCAGCCAATAAGCAAAAAGGTCAGTCTGTGGATGACTCCATTCAGACACAACTGAAGGAAATGATCAAGATAGTCAAAGATCTGTAGGTTCATGATAAAGGCAAGAAGGTCTTCACGAGTGAAAATTTCTACGATGGTTTGAAAGGGGATGACAATCTAGAGGATCTTTCCCGTAAATTTGTCAATTTTTATGGGACTGGCGATCCCAAGGCTCACCTGGCTATGTTCTTTGTGGAATGCAATCGATTCAAGAGAGACAATCGTGCTTTGTTTAGATGTTTTCCTCGCAGCCTGGAGGGCACCGCCGCCAAGTGGTACTCCAAGCATATCAATCCAATTGAGCTACAAGAATTCGATAAGGTGGTCAACTTGTTCATCGAACGATTCCTTTTCAATTCTGAAGCACTGCCAACACTCATTCATTTCTACAATCTGAAGCCAAAAGATGACGAAAAGGACAAAGACTGCATTCACAGATGAAAATCCACTTGTACTCGAATGAGAGATCCGATATTAGAAGGACATGTATTGTCAGTGATCCTAAACAATTTCTCCCAACCTTTAAGGGACTTGATCTCTACCTCCCCAGCATGATCCTTTGTTGAATTAATAGAACAAGCCGAATGGCTCGAGATGGGGATGAAAAATAGGGTCTATGAGGGCATTACCATCAGAAGAAGCAACAAAGATGCCAAGAAGAAGGCTCATTTCACTCTTTCTGTCAATGATAACAAAGGGAACAAGAAAATTGTGATAACAATTCGGAGGGATTCAAAGACCGAAAAGGAAAGTTCTTTAACAATGATAAGCCTCTTCAATCTAGTTCTCAGCATAAAGAGAAAGATCAAGAAAATAAAGTGCAAGGATTGGAGTACTAATCGAAAGTTCACCCCTATGGGTCAGACACTCGAGAGTGTTCTGGCATACATGCTCACGAGAGATATGATCTGTTTGCCTAAAGCCACTGATCCCCCAACAATTATGGACAGATTTAAAGAACAGTTCTGCAAATTTCATCGGGCAGTAAGGCATGATAAAGAGAACTGCTTTATCCTTAAGAACATAGTTCAAGACTGCATTGACAAGAATCTCCTTGTTGAGGATGAAGAAGACACCAGTCAACCATCCTGATCGAGTTTTTCCAAGAAACTGACAATGCCAAGGCTTTGTCATTTCTTTCATTTTGCTTTTGTCATTTTGAAGGGGCAATGTAGTCCCAATTCTCTTATTGATTTGTTATTCCTCTTCTCTATTACATCAATAAATTTCTCTCACAACCTGACATCATCTTTTGTAATTCTTTTCCTTTATAAAATGTCTCTTTGCAAGGAGTAACCTCTTTCAGAGTGCCTCCTGAATCCATCAAGAAGCACATCGTCAATCTCTCCATTGTTATCTACAGAGAGCATTCTTTAAATATCAATTATTTATCCTTTCAACCAATATCTTACCCCCAGCTACACTGGGATATTTTTTTTGAAAAATTGTCTTTACTTCAAAACGTCCTGTATGCAGGCAGGATCAAACAAAATCTTTCACCATTCATTTGCATTTATTTACATTCATTTGCATTTATTTACATTCATTTGCATCTATTTGCATTCATTTGCATCAATTTGCATTTGCATCAAACTTTTACCCATTCAGGATAAGGGATAATCTTGATACCTCGACGGTTGTCCAAATCATTGTGAGGGTGACAATTGAAGATCTCCCATCACAATCATCAAGCATTACCAAGTATTGTCCTTTATTTGTCTGACCGACATTCGCTGGAACCGATAGTCCGTAGGTTGAACCCCTGCAGAATCAATGTGGTCCTTAAGTTGAACCCCTATGGAACTGATAGTTCATATGTTGAACCCTTGCAGAATCGATGTGATCCTTAGGTTGAACCCCTATAGAATCGATAGTTCGTAGGTTGAACCCCTGCAGAAGCGATGTGGTCCTTAGGTTTAACCCCTATGGAACCGATAGTTTATAGGTTGAACCCCTATAGAACCGATGTGATCCTTAGGTTGAACCTCTATGAAACCGATAGTTCGTAGGTTGAACCCTTGCAGAACCGATGTGATCCTTAGGTTGAACCCCTATGAAACTGATAGTTCGTAAGTTGAACCCCTACAGAACTGATGTGGTCCTTAGGTTGAACCTCTATAGAATCAATAATTTGTAGGTTGAACCCCTGCTGAACCGATGTGGTCCTTAGGTTGAACCCCTGTGGAACCGATAATTCATAGGTTGAACCCCTGCTGAACCGATGTGGTTCTTAAGTTGAACCTCTATGGAACCGATAATTCGTAGGTTGAACCCCTGCTGAACCGATGTGATCCTTAGGTTGAACCCCTATGAAATCGATAGTTCGTAGGTCAAACTCCTGTTGAACCAATGTAATTTGTAGGTTGAACTCCTATCAAACCAATATGGCTCATAGGGTGAATCCCTTTGTGAACTGAAATTCCTCCTTAAATTGCAGTTCTTAAGTTGAGTCACTTTTTCGAACTAATTTTCTCTCTCAAAATTATGATTCTTAGGTTGAATTCTTTTTTATTCGGGTCTTTCATTAAGATCCTAGTTCAATCAATCATTTTCAGATCTTCAACTCTTGCAATCAAACCTTCGGGTTGCAATCAAGTCAAATATCTCCTAAAATCCAACTTTTAAATTGGTCTGATTTTCATTAAAAGTTTCAAATTTTGATTCTAGCATTTTTATCCCAAAAATCCAACTTTTCAATTGGCTTGGTTTCAGGATTATCCCCTTTTCAATTGGTCTGATTTTCATCAAAAAATTTTGAGTTTTGACTCGAATTTTCTTTCCTTTAAATCTGAAATGGTTTAATTTTTCCTTTGGGATTCAAGTTCCGACTCAAATTTCCTTTCCTTTAAATCTGAATTGGATAAGTTTTTCCTTTAGGGTTCAAGTTTCGACTCAAATTTCCTTTCCTTTAAATCCAAATTGGATAAGTTTTTCCTTTAGGGTTCAAGTTTCGACTCAAATTTTCTTTCCTTTAAATCCGAATTGGATAAGTTTTTCATTTAGGGTTCGAGTTCTGACTCAAATTTCCTTTCTTTCTGAATTGGTTTAGTTTTTCCTTTGGGATTCAAGTTCCGACTCGAATTTTCTTTCCTTCCAATTTTCTTTCCTTCTAGGCAGTGGAAATATCTTGGGTGATAAAGAAAAATCCACTCAATTTCAACATCTCTTCAATAAATATTAAGCTGCAATTGTATATCTGCAAAAGGGATCTCTCAAATATGGTCAAGTTGAAGACGGTGGACGAGTTAGATCCCTGGGGACAAAGAAAATTTAGAACATCTCCAAGTTGAAGGAGTATGTGACGTATCCTTCCAGGGAAAGTTCAAATCATCGCCAACTTGAAGGCTTATGCGATGAACCTCCTGCCAATCCCTAAAAGATATTTGATTTCCGCTATCATCAAGAGATTTTCAACCAATGAGACAATACCATCAGTATAATTCCTGAAACAAAGTAGGCTCGAAACATCTCCAAGTTGAAGGAGTTTGTGACATACCCTTTCAAAAAAAAAATCAGAGCATCTCCAAATTGAAGGTTGATGCAATGAAATCCTTGCAAAATCCCAAGAGAGCTTAAATTCTGTCTAAAAAGAAGTGCAAAAAGATCATCATGGAAAAAAATCCAGGATATCAAACTGCCAAATCTGCCAAGAATCTTCTTTAATTTTGTGAAATTCTATTGTCAATATTGTTTCACCAATTGCTTTCACAATGTCAATCATTTCTTTTTTGTTCATATCAAGGAAATTGATAGCTTCCTTGAAAGAAAGCCAATTGCCAGTAATTTGAATTTGAATCTTGATTCTATAGAGTTAAGCCCAATTGGAGGTAATACTTCAGGTAGACAAGAGAGAATATTTTCGCACCTATGTGCATTATTTTCAAGTATTTTGAATCAACAAGCAATTTTTAACATTATGACAATATTTTCTTGCTATCCTAACATGGAGTGAAGAGCTCGATGTCCATCTTGACACATTCTGGCATCACCTTTTACCTCCTTGAGAGAATAACATTTATCGTCTTTCGCGTTGTTGAAAGGTTTGCCTCACTTTTCTTCGAAAGGATAGCCTTTATCGTCTTTTGCATTATTGAAAGATTTGCCTCACTTTTTTTCTGAAAGGATAGCCTTAGTCATCTTTTGCGTTGTTAAAAGATTCGCCTCACCTTTTCTTTGAAAGGATAACCTTATTTGTCTTTCGCATTGTTGAAAGATTTACCTCATTTTTCTCTGAAAGGATAGCCTTATTCATCTTTCACACTGTTGAAAGATTTGCCTCACTTTTCACTGAAAGGATAGCTTTATTTGTCTTTCACATTATTGAAAGATTTGCCTCACTTTTCTCCGAAAGGATAGTCTTATTCATCTTTCGCATTGTCGAAAGAGTTGCCTTACTTATCCTTGAAAAAATTTGCCTTGTTCATCTTTTGCGTTGTCAAAAGAGTTGCCTTACTTCTCCTTGAAAGGATTTATCTTGTTTGTATTTCGCGTTGCCGAAAGAGTTGCCTTACTTCTCTTTGAAAAGATTTGCCTTATTCGTCTTTCGCATTGTCGAAAGAGTTGCCTTACTTCTCTTTGAAAAGATTTGCCTTGTTCGTCTTTCGCATTGTCGAAAGAGTTGCCTTACTTCTCTTTGAAAAGATTACCTTGTTCGTCTTTCGCGTTGTTGAAAGAGTTGCCATATTCCTCGTCAAAAGATTACCGCGTTCATCTTTCACGTTGTCGAAAGAGTTGCCTTACTTCTCTTTGAAAAGATTTGCCTTATTCGTCTTTCGCGTTGTTGAAAGAGTTGCCTTACTTCTCTTTGAAAAGATTACCTCATTTGTCTTTCGCGTTGTCGAAAGAGTTGCCTTACTTCTCTTTGAAAAGATTACCTCGTTTGTCTTTTGCATTGTCGAAAGAGTTGCCTTATTCCTCGTCCAAAGATTACCTCATTCGTCTTTCGCATTGCCGAAAGAGTTGGCTTACTTCTCGTTGAAAAGATTACCTCATTTGTCTTTTGCGTTGTCGAAAAGAGTTTCTTTACTCATTTTCCAAAAGAACCACCTTATTCATATTTCACATTAATGGAAAATTTATCTAACACTTCTCCAAAGAGAATTGCCTTAACCATCTTCCAAGATTGCCGCTTACAATCACATTTTCATTGCCTTATTCCTCTTCAAGAAAGTTCTCTTATTCACCTTCCAATTTACCTCCTACAAATGACATTTATCATTTTCCTCCCGATCAAGTTAAGAGTTAAACCTGAGCCTCATTCTGATGAGGTGTTTCATCTCTTTGAGGATAAGGGTTAAACCTGAACCACTCTTTGCAAAAGGCCATTTTTCAAAAGCTATTGAGTCTCATTCATGCGATGTCCAAATCACTTCATTTTCCAAAGCTTTTAAGGAAAAACCATTTTCATTGCCTTCTTTGCGAACCCTCGTTTCTATACGAGATATTTTCCATCCCATCTAGGTTAAGGGCAAAACCTGAACTTCACTGCTATGGAGTGACTCTTTCTTCTTTATTCTCCGTTCCATATCTACCATCTTCATCAGGAATAATTTCTCCATAACCAGTCAGATCCTTCTAACTGGGGCATTTTTTTATATATATAGCCCAAATTTGGTATGTTTTTCTTTTCCACTAAGCTCGGCACTAAAATGGCTTAGTAGCAAAGAGGGGCATCGGTAAACACCCCAAATTTTCCTCATCCATTCTCAAACATCCCCTCTTGCAGATGTCAACTCTGGTAGGTTAGTGTAGGAGTCCAACTCCGAGCTTATCCTAGTTTAAATACCATTTTACCCCTTTCACCAAGAAAATTACCATTTTACTCCTAGGTCATCCTAGATCCCTGTCGGTCAGAGTCAACTGAGCTCGTTCTTAAGTATAGACCAATTAGAATGACAGTCATTTCTAGCTCACCTGGGCTCACATTGAGCAGACCATGTTCATTTTTTATCATTCCTGCCAAAATGGGTTCATTTCCTTAGAAATTAGCTCATTTCTCACTCGAATCCAAGCCAATTGCCTCTAAGTCAGTCATTCCTAGTCAATCCTATTCCTTGAGTCTAACTTGAGCTTACTAGGAGTTCAAGTGCTCCCGTTTCAGTTCAAATCCATTTTCCGCAGTCTAGGAGTCCATTTTACCCATTTCAGCTCATTTCAGTTGAAATTGAGCTAAGTCTAGTCAGTTGAGCTAGTGTTTGAGCTTCAGTTTTAGTTCATCTCAGTATTACTGATCTTTATTCAAGCTCAAACTCAGTTCTTGTTCATGACTCAATTCACTCCAATGACCATTTCTCACCATTTATCGACCATTCAGTCTAGGAGTTCAGTTGAGACAGTGTTTTGTCAGTCTATTTGAGTTTTGAAACCCTAGAACTCAGTTCATTTCAGTTCAAACCAGCTAAAACCCCAGTTTTTAGTGTCACTCCTGCCCCTGTAGAGACCAGAAACCATTTCTTGAACCATTTAAATCATTTTTGTCAAAATTATCACTTTTTAAACTAGTACAACTATCGATTGGGGTCCAATATCCAAAATTTCTTCATCCAGGGTTTGCATTTCACATGACATTTTATATCATTTCTCATCATTTATTATCATTCTTCATCATTTCATATCATTTCATATCATTTCATTACATTTCATTTTCAAGATCCAGAACTCCAATTTAGAAAATTTCAATCCAGATTCAAATTTTAAAGTTTTTCGAAATCAATTTCAAACCCTGGACTTTCAAATTGATATTTTTACCCCCAAGACTCTAAATTTAGAAATATTTCCCGTGAAAACAATCTGGATTCCTTTCAAACTGGATTTGCTCTGCAAAGGGGAATAAAATTTCAAACTTTTCAAAATTCCCAAAATCTTTTGTTAAATCCAAAATTCTTTTGAAATTTTTTATAAAATCATTCTACCTCTCAAGTTTTCAAAATGAATTTCAAAACGATGTGTGGGCCCATGCCAAAGTGGCACCACACTCAAGATCTTTCCAATAAATGATAAATAATAAATAAAATTCTTTTCCACTATTTTCCTCTTTTTTCTTTTAATTTGTTTTTTTTAGGATAAGTGGGTACCACCAAGGTGGTCGAACCCCTCTCCCTTCTTTACTTTTTTTCCCATTCTTCTTCCCTTTTCTTTTCTTTTGCCTCCTCCTTTTCCCCCATTCTTCCCTTTCTTTTTCCTTTTCCCTCTCTTTTTCCCTTTCTTTTCTCTTTCTCCTTTCTTTCCTTATTCCCTTTCTTTTTTCCTTCTTTTCTTTCCTTCTTCTTCTTTTTTTCTTTTGTTTTCTTTTCCTTATTTTCTTTTCCCTTTCCTCTATCCTCCTTGATGCCAGCCCCTTCTCCTTCTTTTCTTCCCTTCCTCTTCCCTTTCCTTCTTTCCTTTTCTTCTTTCCCCTTTTCTTTCCTTCTTTCTTTCCCTCCTTCCTTCCTTTTCCCTCCTAGGTCCAGCCCACCTTATAACTCCCCCTCTCCTTTCCATTTTCAGGGAACCTATCACATGGCTGAACCTTTTTCCTCTCTCTCCCAAGGCTCTCTCTCTCTCCCTTTCTCTTCCCCTCCTTGCTGCAGCTCCTTCTTTTCCCATACAACCATCCCTCTCCCTCCAGCCATAGCACCTCAGCCCCAACAAACAACAGCCCTCAGCCTTCCTTCTGCTACACCAAGGTAGCAGCAAGTCCTCAAGCTACATCAAGGTTGTAGCAAGACCTTCACAGCCATCTCCCTTGGGCACAACAAAGTTCCAAGCATCTCCTTTGAAGCAGCCCCTCTTCAGGCCACTTCTTTAGCAAGAACCTCAAGCTCCCTCCTTCATTGGTGCAGCTATAACCTCATCTCACGGCCGATGTGACAAACTCCATCTAGCCCCTCTACACTCGGTGCAAGCTTTTCCAAGGTAAATCCATTTCATATGCTTTGTTATTTATTTATTTTTATTTTTTTTAGAGTTGGCGTGAATCCAGTCACAACGCTGGATTCATATAGCTAGAACAACTTATTTTACAAGCATGCAATGGGTGATCTGGGTTGAATAAGGGAGATTCGTCCGATACATGGACCAGATCCTCCCTTTTCACAACAACATAAAACAAAAATGGTTCATGTCTTCCTAATGTTTATCATGTTTTATTATCATCATCATGTAGATTTTATGTTTTTTTTTTCATTTAACATTGCATTTAGTTTTATTTCTTAGTTTAATAGTTGTTTTATTCATTTAGCTTAGTTCTATTAATATCTGATGATTAGTTTATAGGTTTTAGATTCATATGCCTAGTCCAGTCATCATTTTATGTAAAAATCTTTACTGATAAATCCTGATTTTTTTATGCTAAATAGGCTTATGAGTTACTAATTTCCTGCAAAAAACCCGAATGAATTTGGGTTCTGTAACCCCAATGGAAAAATCTAATACTGAACCGTGATTTCAATCCTGTGAAAGCAATGAATATACTTGTAGCAGAGTTGTTAATCTGAAATCTCCCTCATGGGAGATCTGATTCATAATCTGTAAAATACAACTGATTCATGGCAAGATCTAGTAATTTTACTGGATTTTATGAGATTTGTCTGATAAAGTTTGTTATCTTTCAAAATTCGGATTTTAAAGACCACTGTGAAATACCTGTTACAGGTTGTCGGAGCCCTAGATCGATTTAAAATGCTTGTGGCTTTCCGACCTGTAAGTTGGATGCTCTGACTGTCAAAAGAGGAATTGATCCTCATTGTGTCCTTTGTCATTTCCCAGAAATTCAGGATTTTATAATGCATATTTTTATTTGTTTTAGATTTTACAAGTTTACTTGTTGATTCCTTGTTATTTCAATTTCATTAGATTTAGGTATCTGATAATCTAGTGTGTCCTCTGTAACCATAGATTCAATGCCAAAACTATAAGAAGAGAATCTAATTCTCTATTTGTCGGCAACATTTTCTTAAAATTTCAACATTTTTGGCCTCAAATTAGTATTTTCCCATAATTTTCATGAAAACCTGTCAGTTTGCCTGCAATCTCAAGGTCGCCAGATTTTGATCGATATTGCCGGAGCTGTAATTCTCCGACCATAGGTTGAATTTTAAATCTGTAAAAGTAAAAAATCATTGACTAACTGTCTTCTATCACACTGTAAAATTTGGTGAATTTCTATGGTAGGTTAGTACTCAAAATCATGTTGTCATTAGGATAGGTCTAGGCATTAGGCAAAAATCATGTATTTTTTAGATTTTTTATTAATTTCCATATCAAATAATGCCAAAAAATTTGATTTTTGTATTCTATTTCATTCCATTCTTAGGATTAATATAGTTGTCCATGCCGAATTTTGTGCAATTTGGAATTCAATTGACATGTGTGTTAGTTAAATTATCAAAAGAAAGGCAAAATTCGCACGAGATTCAGGCGAAATTCGATATTTTGGAGATATCTTTGCAATTTTAAAGTTTTAGCATGCATATAATCATATCATATCATCTTATGTTTGATTTCAATCTCATTTGCATTCATTTGAATTTCAAAACTCTCATTTCTATAAAAAATATTTCTGAAAACCCTAATTTTAAGGCCATAGTTTTGTTATCAACGACATTTTGGTCATTTTCACCTCAATTTCGAATTTCAAAACTTTATTTTCAAATTTTCATACATTTGCATCATTTATTTCTCATGTTTATATCAAGGAGGTATGAATTAGGTTTATATCTGGATAAAATCTGATAATTTCCCTATATTGTTGGATAAATCCAGAAAAACCTACATATTTGTGCTAACTCATTTTATAGTTTTGCAGAGATATTCAGAAGGAAGATTTCATGTATTTTTATCTTATTTCATCAAATGTAATATCAAATGTAATATTGAAATAAGAGTCACATTTCTGCATAGAATAGGATGCATTGCATATAGTTTATTTTCATAATTTTCTGATATTTGATGAATGATGATTCATGCATTTTTTCAAATTCACTATAGTTGACATGAATGGCACGTGCACAAGCTTTTAGGGAGTTGACAAACTTGGTGGAATTCGTATTTATGGTCATAGTCAGAATACGAACGAGTCTCAGATTTATCATCTTCGTATAAGCCACATCCAACCTACACTCTTAGGCTAACTTCAAAATCACTGCATTTTTCAAATGATTTTCTCAAAAAATATTCTTTGAAGTTACATTCATTCATTCATATTGGTTAATTTACTTCATGAATGCATTTCAAAGGGCCAAATCCTCTTGTATTGAGTTATTTTGCTGAGAAATTGATTTTCTCAAAAGGATATTCAAGTTATTTCAGAAATTGATTTTCTCAAAGTTTCAACTATCCTGAGAATCAATTTTTTATTCAAAAGGAGACTTTCAAAGAATTTCATGATTTTCCAATGAATTCCTTTTCCAAATATTTTCCAAATATTAGAAGCAAACATCATCTTTTCCAAATGTGCATTTTTCAAAACTTCATAGCACATGCCTGATTCTCTTTGCATTTAAAAAAAAAAGCATGATTTAGAGATTTGATCCTAGCTGATCACACTTTTGATCCTTGGTTCGATTACCCTTGGTAAAGGCACCAGGAATGGTTGAACCTTGTACCGATAGGTGAGTCCCATTCTACGAAATTTTCCCATAAATTTTCAAAAATGGAGGTGAGTAATTTTCAAAACCAATTTGCAAAACTTTGATCAAGTTTGACTCACATAATCGTTTCTCTCTCTCTCTCAAGGGGAGGAAAAAAATTTATAATGATAACAATCACCTTCAAGGACTTTTATTGAGTTAACAAAGTGGGCCGAATGGCTTGAACTGGGGATGGAAAATGGGGTCTACGAGGGCATCACCCTCGCCAAGAGCAGTCAGCAAGAGTAAAAAAAGAAGACTCATTTCACCCACTCCACCGATGCTGCCCATGACAAGAATCATTGTAAGGATGAGAGAAAGGCATTCAGTTATGCAGGCTCGAATCCTAACAAGAATGAGCAGAAAGGCCAGTTATTCCCACAGAATAATAAACCACCTTTACAGGCTATTGAATGAGAGCCGAAGCCACAACAAAAGGTAAAGCATGAAAGGTGGAGCTATAATCGCAAATTCACCCCACTAGATCAATCACTCAAAACTGGGCTCGAATATATGCTTACTAGTGAGATGATCAAACTCCTAAAGGCGGTTGATCCACTCGTTGTTATGGGAAAAATGAAGGACATATTCTGCAAGTTCCATCGGACAGTGGGACATGACACTGAGAACTGCTTCGTTCTCAAAAACACCATTCAAGACTATATTGATAACAATCTCCTTGTAGAAGGTGGCGACAGCGAAAAAATGGATATCTTGAATCAGCCATCCTTCAGCATTCAACAACAGTAATTTCTGAGCAGACATTCCAGCCTCATAATCATATTCAACTATGTTCCAATGATGACCTCTGCATTCAACACCAGGTCTTGGTGTTACAACGAACCCAATCCAGTACTCAAAAGATGGACCTTGCAAAGGTTTCCAAAGTGCTTCATCAAGACTACTCAAGATAAGAGCAGGATAGTTAATGAAAACACTAATTTGGTCCAAAAGCCAATCACTGCCTTTTTAAATGTGTCAATCCTCGAGTTGGTGCATGCTTCTTCTGAGCACCAGTAAGTTCTGGATGACTTACTTCGACAAATCAAGGTTAAACCAGACACAACTCCAAAAGACATGGCCCAGATCGTCAACCAGTCCATGACCAATGCTCCTATCACCTTTTCAGATGAGGATCTGCCTATGCTTCATGCATTTCACAATAATGCATTATATATTGTGGTGCGCAGCAGAAAAATGATTGTCCCCCACGTGCTTGTTGATGGAGGCAGTAGCCTCAATATTTGTTCGGAGATGGCTGCTAAAGCTTTGGGATTAAAAGAAGAAGAGTACCTACCTGACCCCATCACTGTCTATGGTTTCGACAACCATGGATAGACCGCAATGGAAAAGATTTTCCTAGAGATATTCATCAACTACTTTGTTCATACAGTCCTTTTCTATGTTGTCAATGTGCCACTGACATACAATCTTTTATTGGGACGCACATGGATTCACAATGCGAATGCAGTACCGTCTACTCTTCATCAGTGCATCAAATGATCTAAAGGCGGCATGATCACCATGATCTTGGGGGAAGATCCAAAAGAGAGGCTGCCACAACCAATGATTCCTCGATCAACCTACACGGCAGACATCCCCAGCATAAGGAAAAGTGATGAGGTCATCCTCAGTGAAAGTCTCAAAATGCTGAAGCTCGAAGAAGCACAACCAACCAGTCATATCACAACAATGGTCCGATGGCAAGGACCATATTTTTTCAAGATCAAAGGTTGTCTCAACTATAACAGTCTCAGAGATCATCATTTATTTTTGCAGTTCATAAAAGCCAAAAAAGAATTTGATCTTTTACTGAAGCACGGCTATCATCCTTTCAAGGGCCTAGGCAAGAACAAAGACGGTCGACTAGAGTCAGTAGTCCCTAACCATTATCCGCGCATAGCAGGATTGGGATTTACAGGTAGGAGATCTCATAAGAATACTATCTTCGTCAAGGGGATTCATTAAAAGCATCTACCATCATTCTTTTTCACTTTATTCCTTTGATTTCCATATTCTGTAAGGACGATGTCCCATTTCATTTTATTTCTTTTATTGCTATCATTTCATTCAAGTCTTTAATAAATCTATCGATTTTTCTCATTTGTCTGGATGCCATCCTTCTCTTCTCTATTGATTTGTCTTTGAAATTCATTATTATTGTTTCCTCTATTTTGTGTGATCGGTTTTATGATGGGCAAATTTTGCTGAATACTATTCTTTTCTCAGAATTTTAGAATGTCTTTCAAATCAATAAAGAAACTCATCATCAATCCTTCAATCATTTCGAAGCCCGCAAAGATCCATCGGGTCAAGGCAAGAGTAGAGGACAATAAGACAACAAAGCAGTTAGAAGAATCTACAGAGTTTGATTCATCTCTTCAAGAATTGCCAGAATTCACAGTAATTCAGAAGCAAGAAGAGCCATCATCCCTAGTTCAGGATCGACCGAAGATATTAATATTTGTTCAGAAGATTGCCCGAAGATTCTCAAGATTGGCACGAGTCTGAGCACAAATGAAAAATAAAGGCTCATTGATTTTCTTAGGCAACACCAAGAAGTGTTCGCATGGACTTACGAGGATATGCCAGGTTTAAATCCCAAATTGGTTGAGCATCGCCTCATTCTGAAGCCAGATGTTCAACCGGTTAAGCAAAAGTTGAGGAAAATGGATCCTTAAATCGAGCAACAACTCAAGGAAGGACTTGAGGATTTACTCAAAACCGGATTCATTCGAGCCATAGATTATCTGGATTGGCTAGCAAATATCATGGCAGTTTCTAAGAAGAACGGTAAAGTTCAAATCTGTATCAACTTTCGTGATCTTAATAAAGCTACTCTAAAGGATGAATATCCACTTTCCAACATCAATCTTCTGATCGACAACACGGTAGGTCATGCCATGTTCTCATTTATAGATGGACATTCCAGATATAATCAGATCAAGTTGTCCGCTCGTGACCAGTCCAAGACATCTTTCACCACGCCATGGGGCACCTTCTATTACACAGTCATGCCATTTGGACTTAAGAATGCTGGGGCAACCTATCAACATGCAATGGTTGTCATTTTCCATGACCAGATACATAAAATTATGGATGCATATGTCGATGATATCCTGGTCAAGTCCAAGGAAGAAGAAGACTACATTGAGGTTCTCGAACAAGTCTTTAAATGACTCATTTTATTCAAGTTGAGACTTAATCATCAAAAATGTGTTTCTGGAGTAGAGTCAGGAAAACTGCTTGGCTTCATGGTCAGTAAAAAGGGGATAAAAGTAGATCCCGCTAAATTAAAGGCCATTATTGATATGCCACCCCCGACCAATCTCAAAGAGTTGTGCAATCTTCAAGAATGTATGCAATTGATCCGAAGATTCATATCCAATTTGGCCACGAGGTGTGAACCTTTCAATCATCTACTCAGAAAAGGAGTGAAGTTCGAATGGAGACCAGAGTGTCAGCAGTCATTCAAATGCATCAAGAAATATCTCCTCAATCCACCAATTCTGAGGCTACCAGAATTAGAAAAACCACTCTTGTTATATGGCTCAATTAATCAAACCGCTTGCGGAGGATTCTTGGCACAATATGAAGAAGGTAATTGGATAGAGTATGCCATCTACTATGTGAGCAAGACCTTCATCGATTTTGAGAAGAAATATTCTCAAATAGAAAAGACATGCCTAGCTCTGGGCTGGATGTGTCAGAAATTAAGGCATTATTTGTTAGCCTCACAAGTCAAGATTCTATCAAAGCTTCCTCTCAAGTACATTCTCGAACAACCATTTCTCAGTAGATGAATTACCAAGTGGCCAGTTCTGTTGATGCAATATGACTTAGAGTATGTCTCTCAGAAGTCAATTAAGGATAGGTCATCGCCAACAAGCTAGCCGATTTTCCTTTGGCAAAAGATGTAAAAGTCGAGGATGATTTCCCTGGTGAGCACATTCATAATATTTAGCAGCCTCCAATTTAGAGTTTATTCTTCGATGGCTCTAAGAATATAGTTGGCATAGGAATCAGAATCATATTGATAATGCCTGAGAAGGAGATGATCCCTTTTCCCTCAAACTTGATTTTCAATGCACTCATAGCATGGCCGAGTATGAAGCTTTTGAGAATTCTGTAAGATTTTAATGTCAAGAGAGTGCATGCCTTTGGCAACTCACTGCTTGTCATCTGCTAGGTCAAAGCTGAATTGCAGATGAAACATCAGAAGCTACTTCCTTATCAGAAGATTGTCTTAGCTCTCATCGATAGCTTTAAAGAATTTCAACTCTTTCATATCAAATGAGAATTCAATCAAATCGCTGGCGGCTTGGCCAGCCAAGGCTCCATTATGTCTTTTAAAGATGGTGAATCTTGTCACTCTTTTGAAATTGGCAGACTCGATCAACCTGCCTTTATTCCAGTTATAAGAATCAACCAGGTAGAGCCAAAGAAGAAGCCTTGGTACCAAGGCATCAAAAACTTCATTAAAACTAGTGAGCTTCCACCAGAATTGTCAAAGAAGAAACATTGAGCTATTCAGCGTATGTCTGCCCGATATTTTATTCTTGCTGATGTTCTTTATCGCCATGGATTCAATGTTGAATAATTCAGATGCTTGGACAAAGATGAAGCCGAGAAAGTCATTCGAGAAGCGCATGAGGGCATTTGCAGTGGCCACATCAGTTACCAAACTCTTGTTAAGCAGATCATTCGAGTAGGGTACTATTGGAAAACCATGCAACAAGACTGCTATTGTTTTGTGAAGAACTGCATCCAATGCCAGATGCACGCACCTTTCATTCATGCGCCAACCACATATTTACAATCAGTTGTATCTTTATGGCCATTCTCTATGTGGGCATTCGATGTTGTAGGCCTGTAAATACCCCAAAATTTCCACCTTCGCTCACAAACCCTTTTCCTTTGCCACTGGGGAACACTCTGTGCAGCCTTCAGGGAACCAGCTGGTCAATATCTAAGCGAGGGTTGTTCATGGCCAAAAATTTACAATAAATTTCAATACTTTATCCCATAATCAAGATTCAATCCTCATTTTGGCTAAATCTCAATTATCAGTTCTTATCTCGAGATGAGAATTTTCAATTCTTTATATCTGCCAGGAGATCGGGATTCCAAGTCCCTCTTCCAGGGCTTACATTTCATATGTCATTGCATATCACTACATGCATTTGGCATATCATCTCATGCCATCTCATATCATTTCATGGCATTGCATGTCATTGCATCTCATTTTTGAGATCCAACACTCCTATTTTTTAAAATCTTTTAATCTAGATTCGAGTTTTAAAACTTTTCTTTCAAAATTAATTTGAAAACCTGGGTTTTCAGATCAATATTGGCCATTTGTTAACCCCCGGGATCTTATATTCTTTTATTTCAAAATAATTTCTTTACAAAACGATCTGGATTCATTTTAAAATCAATTTTTAA
Source organism: Nuphar pumila (assembly GCF_984573655.1). NCBI lineage: Eukaryota > Viridiplantae > Streptophyta > Magnoliopsida > Nymphaeales > Nymphaeaceae > Nuphar > Nuphar pumila. Next base: position 100,208,815 of record NC_143252.1, on the reverse strand, counting down.
TTGATCTCAGTTCTCAGATAAGACCCATCTAGGTGGTGTCGCTTCTAGATTCCTTCATTCCTCAAATTTCTTAAATTTTCAGAGTCTTAGTTGGATCAGGACTCTATCTTTTTACTTTTTAAACCTTTTTCAAAATTCTATTTTAGTTTTAAATAAGAGGTAGTCTTACCCGTTGTCCATTTTTGTCATTTTGGCCAAAATCTTAGAGTTTCAGTCGAATTAGGACTCTTTTTCAGAGTATCATTTGGATGAGGACTCTACTTTTCACTTCTATTTTTTTATCTCTTTTTGAGAAAAACCTTTCAAAACCTTTTATTTCGGCCAAAACTCTAGAGTTCCAGTCAAATTATGACTCTACCCCAGAGTCCTAATCAAATCAGAAATCTATCCTGATATCATTCTTTTATGTTATTTTCACCCGTTTTCAAAATTTCTTTTTAAAAATCTCATCACTTGCTTCTTGTTTGTTCAAAAATTCTCAGAGTTCTAGTCGAATTAGGACTCTTCCCTGGAGTCCTAGTCAGATCAAGACTCTGAACTTGACTTCAATTTCTATCTTATTTTCACCTGTTTTCTAAAACTCTCATTTGTTTTCTAGAAAACCCTAAAATTTAAGAGTCTTAATTGAATTAGGACTCTGTCCCAGAGTCCTAGTTGGATCAGGACTCTAATTTTCATTTCAGTTTTCACCTTGTTTTCATCTGTTTTTGCAAAAAAGCTCTCAAAATCTTCTTGTTTGTTTTCAGAAAAATCAAAATTTCTAGAGTTCTAGTCGAATTAAGACTGTCTTAGAATCCTGATCGGATCAGGACTCTGTTCTGATTTCTGTTTTAATTCCCATTCTCACTGGTTTTTAGAATCTTTTCGCCTATTTTTCGAGAAATATTTTTTTGTAGAGTTTCAGTCAACTTAGGACTCTATTTCAAGAGTTTCAATTGAACTAGGACTCTGACCCTAACTTTGTTTTTCAGCTCATTTTATCAAATTCTGAGAAAACCTTTTTAAAAAACTCCTTTATTCATCTTTCAAAAATAGCAAAATTCTAGAGCTCTAGTCAAATTAGGACTCTGTCCTTAGAGTCCCAGTCGGGTCAGAACTCTAATTCTGATTTCAAATTTCACCATATTTCCACATGTTTTCTAAAAACCCTCTCAATTATTATGAGAAAACCAAAAAATTAAGTATCCCAGTCCGATCAGGACTCTGTCCCATAGTCCTAATCCAGTTAGGACTCTATTCTAAGTTTCGTTTCTACTTCTATTTTCATTCTCTTAACTTGTTTTTCAAAAATTAGTCTATTTTATAGAGTCCCAATTGATTCAGGACTCTATTTCAGAGTTTCAGTTGAGTTAGGACTCTAACCCTAACTGCATTTTCTGACTTATTTTAACAGTTTTGATAAAATCTTTCAAAAACTTCTTCATTTGGATTTCAAAAGCCTAAATCTCAGAGTTTTAGTTGGTTTAGGACTCTAGCCTAGAGTTTCAGTTCAATTAGAACTCTATTTTTAAAACTTCTAATTTTCGTTTGGTGATTTTAACTCTATTTTAAAAACCATTTTCAGCCTTTATTTCAACTTTTTCAAAACCCTGGTGTGGAGCCCACTCAGTTGGTGCCACATCTGAAAAGTTTTGATCGAGTCAGAACTCCGTATTGGTTTAAAAACTTTCAATTTTAATTCCAAATTCTAAACCTCTTTTTGAAAACTTTCATTTTCAAGTTTTAAGAATCGCTTTTGAAAAATCAAGTGGAGCTCACCCTGGGTGGCGCCACATTTGAAAGAGTTAGGGTTAGCTTAGGGTTAGTCAGATTTCTAATTAGGTTAGGAGTATAGAAGGATCAAAACTTGATTTTAAAGTTTCCATTTCTACTTTAGATTTTAACTTAAGATTTTAAAGTTTTAAAGATAGAGTTTTAAAAACAAAAAAGTGGCACCACCTTAGGAAGCTTCCTAAGTAACCTAGAATTCCAATTAGATCAATTAGAGTTAGTAATTAGAGTCCCACCTAGGTTAGGATCCCACCAAAAATCATCCCCCCTAGTTGGTTTTAGATAGAATTTTGAAAAAGTCAACATTAGCATTAATTACACACTAATTTCTAGGGATTTTAAAAGGTTATAAATAGGGCACCTAAAGGGGGTCCAGCCCATGCTTTTCTCTCTCTCTCTAAAAAATTTGTGTTCTCTAGCAGTCTTCAAGCTCTCCTCCATTGCAGCAACCTCCAAGGTAAGCTTTCTTATCTTATTTCATTAATTTTATTAATTTTTTATGCTTTTTTTATGGATTTAACCCTTGTCGCCCCTTACATGTTGATTTCAAGCATGTTTTTCTTTCAAGATCCATGAAATCAATTCAAGAAGAAGATATAATGCTGTATGAAGATGATTTTCATATTTTCAATCCATTGAAATAGTTTAGATTATCATTTTTTATATTTACGCCAAAGAAAAGATGAGATTTGATCCCTGTATGGATCAAATCCCTCTTTCGAAGGCTAAATCGAATTCCAACCATGCTTTCCCTAATTTTTTTTATTTTTTTTATTATATTAATGTTTATTTTATTCATTCAAGCATCAAATCTAAATTCATTATATTATTTATTTTTATTTTCTTTATTAGTTTTCATATTTAGATTTGACTTTTCATGTTTTATCGATAATCTATGATCCTCGATCCGAGGCACGCGGAAACCATGTTATTTCATATTTATGTTTTTGAGCCCTAAATCCAAAGTTTTACAAAAAACTTTTCTGAAAACCCTGATTTCAAGGCCATAGTCTTGTTTTCAGGAGCATTTTTGTTATTTTCTCTAAAATTCCAAATTTTAAAATTATTTATCTTTATTATTTATTCAATTTTACATCATATTTTATTATGTTTATCTCAAGAAAACACGGAAAAGGCTTATATTCGGATAAATCTAGCAATTTTCAGATATTGTTAAATAAATCCTGAAAAGCCGACATATCTTCACTAACAAGTTTTTTATTTTTGCAAGAATATTCAAAATTGTATTTCTTTTTATTTTTCTTTATTTAAATTCAATTAGTGATGTAAATTAAATGTAAACTTTGGAATAAGAATTCACTTTTCTTGCTTAGAATAGGAATTGCATATAGTTTTATTTTTCAATAATGTTAATGTGTGATGGATGATGATTCATGCATATTCGAACTCACAATGGTCTACACGAATGGCACGTGCACTAGTTTTTAAGAAGTTGAGAAACTCGGTGGGTTTCGTATTTGTGGCCATAGTCAAAATACGAACAAAACCCAGATTTATCATCTTTTTCTAAGCCACAAATGGCCTACACTCTTAGGCATCTTAAAAAATCATTGCATATTTTAAAGTTTTTCCAAATATTCTTTTCCCTTTTAGAATCAAATGAACTAGATTCAATATGTATTTGTGGCCATAGTTAGGGATATGTAAAGAATTTATTTCATCTAAGTTCTATAAGGCATAAAAATTCTTTTTCTTAAAGATTTTTCTCAAATTCTTCAGAAAATATTTTTGTAAATTGCATTCATTCATTCATCTAGGTTAGAGTGCATAGGGCCACACACCCACTTTTTTGAACAAATTCAGAGATTCTATCTCTAAAGAAATCGATTTTCCTTAAAGTTATCTAAATTCTCTTAAAATTCAATTTTCTCAAAACTTCAAGATTCCTTTTTCTCAAAATCGATCTTCAAAGATTTTCCTCTTTTCAAATACCTTCTCTAAGTTCAAATCATGATTTTCTAAGTTCCAATAACTTCTCAAAGTTCAAATTCAGAGAAATCAATTTTCTCTAAGTCATTTTGAGTTCTCTCAGAAATCGATTTTCCTAAAACATCAAGATTTTATCAGAAATTGATTTTCTTTTCTTCAGAAATGTTTTCCAAATGTGATTCACTATTTTCAATCATCCCTTTTCCAAGAATTCTCCTACATTTGAAGCAAACATCATGTATTCAAATCTGCACTTTCAGAAATTCATAGCACATGCCTGATTCTTTATGCATTTAGGACTAGAACATCGATTTAGACAAGTTGAGCAAAGCAAAGCACTAGATTGATCCTTGGTTCAATTACCCCTGGTTATGGTGCCAAGAACGATTGAATCTCGTACCGACAGGTGAGTCCCATCCTTCGAAATTATCTTGCATTTTAAAATAGAGGCGAGTTATTTTCAAAATCTTTTTCAAAGGTCAGTTTGACTTGCAAAAGTAAAATTTTGCAATGATAACAAGGCCCAATTACTCCTTCTGCTTCCAATGGTCATAAGTATTTTCTTGCCACGATGGAATATTTCACCAAATGGGTTGAGGCTGTCACTTTGCATATAGTGGAAGGCCAGCATGTGGTCTCATTCATCCACAAGAATATCTTTTGTCATTTTGGCATACCACATGATATTGTTTCAGATAATGACACTCATTTCAAGAATGAGAGAATGAAGATTTTTTGTTCAAAATTCAGGATTCATCATCATTTTTCTACTCCCTATTACCCTCAAGGGAATGGTCAGGTAGAGGCCACCAATAAAATCCTGATTTACATCTTGAAAAGGACCGTTGAGATGGGTCGTGATTGGCACGAGAAAATCCATGATGCACTCTAGCCGTATCAAACCACCATTCAAATCCCAACCAACGCTACTCCATCAGAGCTTGTTTATGAAACTGAGGTGGTACTACCTCTTCATATTCAGAAGCTCGCTCTTGAATTTGCATCATTGCTAGAATTACCACTCGATTAGTATCAACAATAGAGGTTGGTACAACTTGATCTACTCAATGAGAGAAGACTCAAGGCAGCGGAACACGCTCAATTTTATCCTTAGAGGATAGCCAGGAAATATGCCAAGTCAGTTATTGAAAGAAGATTTCGAGTTAATGATCTGGTCCTTAGGTCGACGGCTCATCTCAAGCACCGCCCACGTGGCAAATGGTCACCAAACTGAGAAGGTTCATACGTGGTCAAAGAAGCATTACCATGTAATTCATATCGTCTGATTAATGCAGACGAGGTAGAATCACTCGATCCTATTAATGCTCGACATCTGAAGAAATTCTATACTTAGAACTTCTATTCTATCTTTTGTATTCTTTAATGAATTTCCTTTAATAAATGATTAATTATTCTTCCATCTGAACATCTTCCTCCCAAACTACACTGGGGCATTTTTTGTTATGAAAACTTGTCTTTTATTTAGAATACCCTGTATGAGGCTGGATCAAACAAAATCTTTCATCATTCATTTACATCTATTTACATTCATTTGCATTTTGCATTTTGCATTTATTTGCATCCATTTACATCGAATTCATTTATACCCATTCAGGATAAGGGATAAATCCTGAGACCCTTACAGTTGTCCAAGTTATCGTGAAGGCAAAGATTGAAAATCTCTCATCATAATCAACAAACACTTTTCAAAACACCAATCTTTTTCAAATATGACCTTCGGGTCGAGTCTTTTATCAAAACCAATTTTCGTTGGTCATGCCAAAATCAACCTACAGGTTAAGCCTATTCTCTAAATCTAGCTCTCACTGGTTGAACCACCAAAATTCTGTTTTGCAATGGTCAAACTATCCGAAAATTCAATCTTCGCACTAATCGAGCTTTCAAAATTCAGCTTTCAAGCCAATCTTCAAATTCAAGAATTGATCTAGAAAATTGGAGTTCCAACTCAAACTTTCTTCCAAATCCAATTCGTCTAGTTTTTTTTGAAAATTTGAGTTTCTACTCGAACCTTCTTTTAAATTCAAGAATTGGTCTAAAAGATCTGAGTTCCAATTGGAATCTTCTTTTAAATCCAATTTGTCTAGTTTTCTTTTGAAGACTCGAGTTTCAACTCGAACTTTCCTTCCAAACCCAACTTTACGTTGGTCTTTTTATAAAATCCAGTTTTCGTACTGGTACCCTTTCACAAAATCCAATGTTCATGCTAGTACTTTTTCAAAATCTGGTGTTCGTGCTGGTACTTTTTTAAAATCCAGTGTTTGTGCTGGTACTTTTCAAAATCAAGTGTTTATGCTGGTACTTTTTAAAATCCAGTTTTCGTACTGGTACCCTTTCACAAAATCCAATGTTCATGCTAGTACTTTTTCAAAATCTAGTGTTCGTGCTGGTACTTTTTCAAAATCCAGTGTTTGTGCTGGTACTTTTTAAAATCCAGTGTTTATGCTGGTACTTTTTAAAATCCAGTGTTTGTGCTGGTACTTTTTCAAAATCCAGTGTTCGTGCTGGTACTTTTTCAAAATCCAGTGTTCGTGCTGGTACTTTTCAAAATCCAGTGTTTATGCTGGTACTTTTTAAAATCCAGTGTTCGTGCTGGTACTTTTTCAAAATCCAGTGTTTGTGCTGGTACTTTTTCAAAATCCAGTGTTCGTGCTGGTAGTTTTTCAAAATCCAGTGTTTGTGTTGGTACTTTTTCAAAATCCAGTGTTCATGCTGGTACTTTTTCAAAATTCAATATTCGTGCTGGTACCTTTTTAAAATCCAATGTTCGTACTGGTACTTTTTCAAAATCCAGTGTTTGTGCTGGTACTTTTCCAAAATCCAGTGTTCATAGTGGTGTTTTTTCAAAATCCAGTGTTCGTGCTGGTTACTTCTTTTCAAAATTCAGTTTCATACTGGTACTTTTCCAAAACCCAGTGTTTGTGCTGGTGCTCTTTCAAAACCCAGTGTTTGTGCTGGTGCTTCTTCAAAATCCAGTTTTCATGTTGCTCGCTCTTCCAAAATTCCATCTAAACGCTAGTCTCGCATCAGGGTTCAGGCTCAATGCCAATCTTCAGACCTACAAGCCAATCAATCTTTATGAGACCTTTGTGTCAATCAATTTTTATCAAGCCGACCTTCGGGTCATCAATTTTTATCTATCAATTTTTATCATCAATTTTTATCAATTAGACCTCCAGGTTGCCCCTTTTATCAACTTTGTCAGATCGACCTTCAGATCACCAATTTTTATCAAGAAAACCTTTGGGTTATCAATTATATCAAAGTCATTATTTTTCAACCTTCGGGTTGCAGCCGCCAATCATGATCGTTCAAGATTCGATCTTTATGTTGAACTCGTCTGCCAATTGGCTCAAATCAATTATCAATCATTTCTCTTGCTAGGGACCCTTTTTCTAAGGAGAGTTCGAGGGAGCTCACTCCTTTTGTACATCTTTATTGTTTGATCGTTGAACTCCCTTTTAGGGGAGAGTTTGAAGGGACTCATGTATTCGTGAACTGTTTGCAAAATAATCTTTATTGTCACACAAGGAACCCTATTTCCAAGGAGAGCTTTGAAGGAAGCTCGTTCTCCTTGTGACCCCCCAATGTCTTTTGTTAGGCCATTCCGTCATCGAGGACCCCTTTTTCGGGGAGAGTATGATGGACTCGCTCATTTATGATATTTTTCTTGACTTTATTAGTGGTCACCTTTCTATAAGAGAAGCCTAGAGTTAAGGAGGTTTGACGAAAACTTAATTTATCTTCGAAAGTTCATTTTGCAAACACCTCCTCTTCAGGGAAAAGAGGAGTATTGTTTATTACCCGTTCAGGTAAGGGTCAAGCCTGAGTCTCTCCTTTGGGGAAGGGAGAGAAGAATTTAGCCACGGATGTGTCATTTAGACCTCAAGCAGTTTCTTTCACCAAGGATTCTAATAAAATTTTGTCAATTTGTTATAAAAAATAGTTGTTGATCTCAAAAATTTTATTGCACAAAAAAATTACCTCAAATTACCTTCAATATTCTTTTCAAAAGGATAGAGCTTTTATGAAGAAAGAAGAAACTTCAAGCTTTTTCTGTTGGTCAACCAAAAGGATGAAGAAAAATCCTTAATATGACCGGCAAAGGAAAAATTCAATGATGTTGAAAAGCCATAAATGAGCCGATATTGATCATAGCTATGGAATATTTTTAAATATCATTCTTCTAGTAACAAGGCAGTGAAAATATCCTGGGCGATATAAAAAAACTCACTCAATCTCAATTTCAATATCTCTTCAATCAATCAAGCTACAATCAACTATCTGCAAAAAGGATCTCTCAATCATCATCAGGATGAAGACTGATGGATGAATTAGACCCTCGGGGACAAAGGAGACTCAGATCATCTCCAAGTTGAAGGAGTATGTGATGTGTCCTTCTAGGGAAAGTTTAAATCATCGTCAAGTTGAAGGTTGATGTGATGAACCTCTCACCAATCCCTAAAAGATATTTGATCAATGTTATCATAAAGAGATTTTCAATCTAATGAGACAACATTATCAATATTATTCCTAGGACCAAAGAAGACTCAAAACATCTACAAGTTGAAGGAGTATGTGACCTGTCCTTCCAGGGAAAATCAGAACATGCCAAGATGAAGGTTGATGTGATAAAATTCTCACCAAATCCCAAGAGAACCTACTTTTTATGACTCAAAAGCGAACAAAAGATTATCAAGATATTTCAATTAAAGAGACAACATCAATATAATTCCTAGGATCAAAGGAGACTCAGATCATCTCCAAGTTGAAGGAGTATGTGATGTGTCCTTCCAGAGAAAATGAAAACATTACCGAGTTGAAGGTTGATGTGATGAAATTTTCGCCAAACCTCAAAAAGGCTTAATCTCTATGTCTCAAAAGAGTGCAAAAAGATCATCATGGGTAAACCCCAGATATGAAAATGCCAAGAATCTTCTTTATTTATGCGGAATTATTTTATCAATATCTTTTCATCAATTACTTTTATGAAACTGAGAACAAATTCCTTTTTTTTCATATCAAGGAAATGGATAGCTTCCTTGAAGAAACTCAATAGCAATAAATTTGATTTTGATTCTGGATTCTACAGAGTGAGCCCAGTTGGAGGTAATACTCTAGGTAGAAGAGGGAATATCTTATAAACAAATGTGCTTACATTTCAATTATCTTGAATCAACTACAATTTTTATCTTATTGACAATCCTTTTAAGTTATCCCAACATGAAGTAAATGCTTGATGTCCATTTTGATATATCCTGGTGTTGTTATTATCCCTCTTTAGGACTTGATACCAGGAGTTTTCAAGATCCTTCCCTTGTTTTAATATGAGCGCCTGGGCTCTTAGATTCGCACACTTTCCTGTGTTCTCCCCTGTCCCACCATAGACAGTTCCCATTTAGGGTAAGGGTTAAACCTGAATTATTTTTACAAAAGGTCAACTGTTTTAAAAGCTATTCAGTCTCAGTAATGAGACGCCCAAGATCAACCCCTTTTCAAGCTTTAGGGAACCCCATTTTCATCCTTTTGCAAACCCCTCTCAGATTTATTGTGCGAAATATGAAGGTTCTATCATGGTTTCATCTTTCGAGAATTTCATTTTCCCATTCAAGGCAAGGGTCAAAACCTGAACCTCATTTTTCCACGAGCTATTTTTTTCCCTTCTCAGAATAAGGGTTAAACTTGAACCATCTTCCGCAAAAAAGACTGTTTTTCAAAAGCTATTTAGTCTCAGTCGTGAGGCACCCAAGATCAACTCCCTTTTCCAAAGCTTTTAGGGAACCCCATCTTCATTGCCTTCGTTGCAGCTCCTTGTTCTTCCATGAGGTATTTTTCCCCGTTTAGGTCAAGGGTCAAGCCTGAGCCTCATTCCGATGAGGTGAATTTTCCTCTCCATTCTATTTTCCCCGTTCAGGTCAAGGGTTAAGTCTGAACCTCATTCTTTCATGAGGCATTTATCGTTCCATCCAGGTTAAGGAAAAAGCCTGAGCCTCATTCCCATGAGGTGGATTTTCTTTCTTTTTTTTCCCCATTCAGGTCAAGGGTTAAGCCTGAGCCTCATTTCAATGAGGTGAATTTTCTTCTCCATTCCTTTTTTCCCCGTTCAGGTCAAGGGTCAAGCCTGAACCTCGTTGTTCCATGAGATATCTTTCGTCCCATCCAGGTTAAGGGCTAAGCCTGAGCCTCATTTTGATGAGGTGAATTTTCTTCTTCATTCTCCATTTCATATCTACCATCATCACCATAGCAAATTCTTTCATACCCAGTCTGATTCTTCTAACTATGGTATTTTATAGTCCAAATTTGGTGTGCATTTCTTTATTACTAAGCTCGGCTTTCAACCAGCTTCGTAGCAAAGAGGGGCATCTGTAAACACCCCAAATTTTCCCATTCATTTACAAATCCCCTTCTTTTGCCACTAGGACCTACCCTCTGAAGCCTTCAGAGAACCAGTTGGTCGACACCTGAATCAGAGCCCAAGTTTTATATCAAAATCCAAATATTTCATCTTGCAATCAAGATTCAATCTCTATTTTGGCTTATATTCAATCATCAATTTTTACCTTCGAACATAAATGTTCAATTCTTTGTTTCTGCCAGGGGTCTGAGACTTTAAATCCCTTATTCAGAGTTTGCCTCTTGCATCTCATTTTGTATCATTCCATATCATTTCACATCATTTTTATGTCATTTCATTGTATTGCATGGTATTACATTTTATTTTCGAGATCCAGCACTCTAGTTTTTCAAAATCTTTAATCTAGATTCGAGTTTTAAAACTCTTTTTCGAAATCAATTTCAAATACCTGGGTTTTAAATTGATATTTGCCATTTGTCAACCCCCAGTTGTTACGACAATGAAGCCGTACATGATATTTCAAGTACAAGGTTTTGATGATGTGCAAGTGAATCAACTGCATTTCAGCTAAGACAATGAAGAAATATGACAAACATTGAAGAACTCGATGCAGAATCTTTGAAGACTTATGTGTAAATGTAAAATTTTGTTTAATGTCTTAGATTCTTGTAAGAGCCTTACTTAGAGTGCATATTTAGGTTGCATTTAACCTAAAAAGTCTTTAGAAAAACTTTTCTAAAAGAACCCTTCATGAAAATCTTTTTAGAAAACTCTTTTCTTAAATTTTCGTGTTTATTAGTCGACCAATAGACTCACCAGTCGATTAATTCTTTCGCGCCAAATTTTCTAAACAAAATATCATTTTTGTCAAATTAGTCGACTAATGAATTTATTAGTCGACCAGACAGAATGTCTATTTTCTGGAAATTTAGCAGTAGTCGACTAATGACTTTATCAGTCGACTGAAAAGAACATGTATTTTCAGAAAAATTTAGTAGCAGTCGACTGAAAGGTTTTTCAGTCTACTGATGATATTATTAGTCGACTAACTTTTTTTCTAGTCGACTAAGTTTCAAATCTTCAAATTTTTCAAACGGCTCGATAAACAGATCAGTCGACCGACGATAACTGTCAGTCTACTAATAGCTAATTATCAGTCGACTAACTATTGTTCCAGTCGACTAATTTTGCCGTTTTTTTGAAACTTTTAAAAGGCGTGTCTTTTCATTTTTCAAACGTTTTGATCATTCAAAATGGACTGTTTTGACACCCTTTCATACCCTCAACATATGGAATCTTTCAACTATAAATATGAGTGCATTTTACACTCAAAGGCACTGCAATTCAATCAATTTGAATCTATTACTCTTTGCTTTTCACTCATATTCATTTTCTCACTCATGTGATATTTTTCACTTCAGTTTTTCACTCAATATCGTTTGAAGGATAGTGAATTCATGAGTAGAGTATTTCAACAACCTCAAAAGCCAATTGCATCTCATTTTCATTCATAAGAAAGGCTCATAGGTTGTTTTATAAGTTGTTACTTATTTCAATTTTCTGTAAAAGGAAATGACTCCTTGGTTTAAAGGAGTTGTTTGCTTTCAGTAGGTCTGTTACTGGAAGTGAGACCGAATTTTGTCTGTATGATCTTGTAGTTACACAAAGGTTGATAGTGAAAATCTCAAGTTGGTTTTGCTTGGGGACTGGATGTAGGTCGGGAAAGACCAAACCAGAATAAATTATTGTGTTCTTTGTGTGTTTGCTTTGCAAATTGCAAAATCCGTAAAAAATTTTGTAAATGATATTTAAAAGCACTATTCACCCCTCTAGTGCTCGTTGCCTCGATCCTACTGCACTTTTATTTGGTATCAGAGCAGGTTTGCTATTATTTTGATTTGGTCATCATCTAGCAAGGCAACAACATCTCAGCACAAAGAAGGATGTTCCTTTGTTCATCCTCTTTTCTTCGACGAAACAAACTATGGATACTGAAAAGTGAGAATGACAATATTCTTACAATCCATGGATCTCAAAATTTGGAGAGCTATTTCAAAAAAGTACCAAATGTCATCAACTGATTTCAGCCAATGGACCGATGAAGAAAAGAAGACTGCTTCACTTAATGCCAAGGCTATGAATGCATTGCATTGTGCCGTTGACAAGGTAGAGTTCAATCGTATCTCTCAATGCTCTACAACAAATGAAATCTGGCATACTCTTCTCGTGACTCACGAAGGTACGTCAAAGGTAAAGGAATCTAAAATCGCTTCTTTAGTTCATAAATTTGAATTGTTTAAAATAAAGCAAAATGAATGTATATTGGACATGGTAACAAGAATGACTGATATCACTAACACTCTGAAATCCCTTGGAAAAGAATATTCACAAGTGGATTTAGTCAAAAAAATTCTAAGGTGTTTAACTCCTAAATGGGAGAGAAAAACCACTGCTATTGAGGAAGCAAATGATTTAAACACTCTCACTCTTGAAGATTTGGTTGGTAACTTAATGCCATATGAAGTCCAACTTCAAGACAGACAAGAAGAAGAACCCAAGAAGAAATCTCGTGCTTTTAAGGCTACTTTTGATTCTGAAAATTCAGAAGAAGATGAAGATATTGCCGTTATTACAAGGCAATTCAAAAGATTCATCAAAAAGAGAAGATTTCAAAGAAAGGTAAAGAAAGCGGATTCTTCCAATCCAAATGAAGTCAAGTGCTTTAATTGAAAAAATGCAGGACATATCAAAAAAGATTGTCCTCTTCTCAAAATTAGGCCCAAGGACCAATAAAAAAAAGGCATTTCAAGCATGTTGGTATGATAGTGACTCCTCTTTCGATGAAGAATCAAATGAAGAAGTCGCCGACATGTGCTTTGTAGTACAAGAAGACTCGGTAAGTCAATTTGAGTATGATGATTTATTAGAAGCATTTAATGATTTATATGCTAAATTTAAGAGTCTAAGTTCTAAAAACAAAGAGTTAAAAACTGAAAATTCAACTCTTGACTCTCAAAACAAAATGTTACTTCAAGAGATAGAAGATCTCAAGAAGAAAAACTGTTGTCAAGCATTTGAGATAAAAGAAATTGAAATTAAAATCAATCAATTACAAAAAGAAATAACTTGTCTAAAAGAAAAATCAAATGATCTTCTTTCTATTGTGACCAAATTCACAAATGGTCAAGAGAATCTAGAAAGACTTTTTGGTTCTCAAAGATGCTCGGTTAATAAAATCGGATTGGGATATAGCTTCTTTGATACTCAAAATAGACCAAACTATGTGGTGAAAAGACAATATTCTCAACCATTTGTTCAAAGAACTAAATTTTCTAGTTATAATAGAAATGCATCTAATCATGGCACTTATAATGCTTATAAGCCTAGACATGATTATTCTAGAAATGCTAAATCTTGTTATAGAAAGAATATTTTTTATCAAAGGAAACCAAAATCCAAATGGATATGGGTTCCTAAGACTAACTCTCATGGACCCAAAAATAGAAAGGGGTCAAATGCTTTGTCTTCTAATTTTGTTGTAGGTATACAAAATAAGGAAGAAATGGATATTGGACAGCGATTGTTCCAAACATATGACTAGAAGGCCGGAGTTATTTTCCCCCCTTCAAACTAAGGATGGAGGAACCGTCACCTTTGGTGACAATAACAAGGGAAAAGTAATAGGTATTGGTAATATTGGTAATCCAAAATTTCCCTTAATAGAAAATGTTCTTTTAGTAGAAGGTTTAATGCATAATTTATTATTAATTAGTCAATTATGTGATAAAGGTTTTCTTGTTTCTTTTGAACATGATTTATGCTTAATTTCTGATTTTAAATCTAAAAAGATCATTTTTAAAGGTAAAAGAATGAACAATGTGTATGAACTTTATCTAGATGAGTTACCCACTTTTAATGAAAAATGTCTTATTGTTTCAAATAAAATTCAATGGTTATGGCACAAGAGACTTGGACATGTTAACTTTAAAATTATTTCCAAGTTATCCAAGAATGATCTTGTTAGAGGCCTACCTAGAATACCATATAAGAATGATCACTTATGTGATGCTTGCCAAATGGGTAAACAAATCAAGAGTTCTTTTAAAGCAAAAGATATAGTTTCAACAAAATGTCCTCTTGAACTTTTACATTTAGATCTATTTGGACCATCTAGAATTCAAAGTTTGAACAGTAGCAAGTATGCTTTTGTTATAGTAGATGATTATTCTCGATTTACATGGGTGATTTTTCTAAAAAGCAAAAATGATGCTTTTTCTGAATTTTCCAAACTTTGTAGAAGAATTACAAATGAAAAAACTACATCTATTATTAAAATTCGTAGTGATCATGGTGGTGAATTTGAAAGTGAATCTTTTCTAAAGTTTTGTGATCTACATGGTATATCTCACAACTTTACTTTTTTCTAGAGCGGCTCCACAAAATGGAGTTGTTGAAAGAAAGAATAGAACTTTGCAAGAATGTGCTAGAACCATGCTTCAAGATAAAAATTTACCAAAATACTTTTGGGCTGAAGCAATAAATATAGCATGTTATGTTTTAAACCGTGTTCTTATTCGACCAATTTTACATAAAACATGTTTTGAATTATATTATAATCGTATACCAAATATCTCATATTTCAAAGTTTTTGGTAGTAAATGCTTCTTGTTAAATACCAAAGATAATCTTGATAAGTTTGATTCAAAATCAGATGAATCAATATTTCTTAGATATTCTTCTAGAAGTAAAGCTTATCATGCTTTTAATAAAAGAACATCTTGCATTGAAGAATCTTTACATATTGCATTTGATGAGAATTGTGAGCAGGTTATTCCTCCAAGCGAAGGAGAAGAAGTAATTCTTCAAGAAGAACCTTTGATAGAGAGTACTTCTCAAGAAAATGTTCCTCTTCAACCGGTTTGGAAAGAAGTTTCCAATCATCCACATGAACAAGTTATTGGAGATATAAAGAGTGGTGTCCAAACTAGAAGGCAATTGCAATATATTGCAAATATTGCTTTCATATCTAAAATAGAACCAAAGAATATCAATGAGGCTTGTGATGATGAATTTTGGCTTTTGGCCATGTCTGAAGAACTTAACCAATTTACTAAGAATGATGTATGAGATTTAGTTGATAGACCAAAGGATCATCCAGTAATTGGAACAAGATGAGTCTTCCGAAATAAGCTGGACGAAAATGGCGAAGTTATTCGAAACAAAGAAAGGCTAGTAGCACAAGGCTATAATCAAGAAGCATAGATTTTGATGAAACCTATGCACCAGTGGCTCGTTTGGAGTCAATTCGAATGATGCTTGCTTTTGCTAGTTACATGAACTTTAAGTTATATCAAATTGATGTTAAGAGTGCATTCTTAAATGGACACATCAATGAAGAAGTTTATGTAGAGCAACCTCCAGACTTTGAAAATGAGAAATATCCAGAAAAAGTCTACAAATTAAAAAGAGCTTTGTACGGACTTAAACAAGCACCAAGAGCGTGGTATGAAAGACTACGAAATTTTCTAGAACAATCTGGTTTTTTCATTGGTCGGGTAGACTCTACTTTATTTATTAAAAATCTTAATTCAGATATTCTTATTGTGCAAATTTATGTTGATGACATAATATTTGGTTCTACTAATGATTCTCTTTGTAAAGAGTTTGCTAAAGCTATGCAGGAAGAGTTTGAAATGAGCTTGATGGGCGAATTAAACTACTTCCTTGGACTTCAAATAAAGCAAATTGAAGAAAGAATCTTCATCAACCAGGCTAAGTATACAAAAGAACTTCTCAAGAGGTTTGGGATGGACTCATCATCAAGAAGAAATCCTATGAGTACAACTACCTCTCTTGATAAAGATGAAAATGGTAAAAATATAGATACTAAGCTCTACAGAGGTATGATCGGATCTCTATTATACTTAACTGCTAGTCGACCTGATATTATGTTTAGTGTTTGTATGTGTGCTAGATTTCAAGCTAATCCAAAGGAATATCATTTAACTGCAGTAAAACAAATTCTTCGTTATTTGAAAGATACTTCAGATTTTGGTTTGTTTTACCCAAAATCATATTCCTTTGATTTAGTTTCATATAGTGATGCAGATTTTGCAGAAAGTAAATCTGATCGCAAGAGTACTAGCAGAACTTGTCATTTCTTAGGAAATTCCTTAGTCTCTTGGTTTAGTAAAAAGCAAAATTCAGTGTCACTCTCAACAACTGAAGCAGAATATAGCGGCTAGTTTAGCATGTTCACAAGTACTATGGATGAAACAGACCTTAAAAGATTTTGGTTTAAATTACTCCACAACAACTATTTATTGTGATAATAACACTAATGCTATAAATCTTTCAAAAAATCATGTTCAACACTCAAGAACTCAGCATATTGAAGTTAGACATCATTTTTTAAGAGATCATGTGTTAAAAGGAGATATTTCGTTAAATTTTATTTCTACTAATGAACAACATGCCGATATCTTCACTAAACCACTTTAAAATGAAGATTTTATGAGAATTAGGAGAGAACTAGGCATTTGCTCGATTTTGGATTTATAAAATGCTGATTTTTGAACAAAATCTTAAAATCGCACCTTATTAGTCGACTGATGCTTTTAAATTTTTTTACAGAATGAGTTGCACCTTATTAGTTGACCGATAAAAATCTAGTCGACTGATATTTTTTAAAATTTTTTTTTTAAAGGACACGATACCCCTTGGTTTCTAATGCATCATTTCATTTTTATGCACCTTTTCATTTTTCTTAAATGAAACCCTTTGAAAAACGAAACCCTCTCTCTCTCTCCTATGTCTCTTCCGAAAAACCCTCGGAGTGTCGTTCGAACCTCTCCTCACCGGAATCTTCTGGCCGTGACAGGGAGTCTCTTGACTTTTTGCCGGAATCCTCTTGCCGTGACTGATGCCTCTTCAGTCCTCACCAGAATCCCCTTGTGTCAGCCTCCTCTCACCTGCCGTCATCCACCGCGGACTCCTCCTCGTCTCTTCCCTCTTGCCTAAAATCTGTGGAGAATCGACATCCCTTTTCAGTGGGTTGTTACTGTTGATTATTTTTGGCCACTACCAACGAATTTGAAGGCACATCGTTCACTTTGCACAAAGTGTTTCTGTTGCACGATGATGGATATCTTCCTTCCGCCGGACGTCATTCTTAAAGCATTTGGAAGCCGACATCAACACTATCTTCAACTGTTCTTCTCAACGACTGTGTTGATCAATCATTTTCTGCAATTGATTTTTTTTTTGAGTGAATCTGTTTCAACCATGCCTCCTCAGAAGACTGCATCCGCACAAGGTTCTCCTCCTCCTACACCTCCAACACGCCATGGATTTTCTCTCAGACTACTCAGAAATCCTCTTTTATATGATACTTTTGGATCGATTTCTGCACTTCCTATTTTACCAGGCTGAAATGTCCTCTTTCACCTGTTTTCTCGTTACAAAATCAGAGAATTATTTCCAGGTATTTCACATCTTTTTGATGCCGGTGCAGACCCCCTTCATTATCCTTTTCTGATCTACTTGTTTTACACAAATTTATAAATTGATCATGAAACTGGAATTCTTTCCTTTCTTGTTCGCGATGTTGAAATTGAATTTGATTCTAAAATGCTTGGACAAATCCTAGAAATTCCATCTTCAGACACTCTTTTCAATACTATTGAACTTAATGATGAAAGAATTTTTAAACAAATTCTTCTTCCCGGTGCACCTCATTTTCCTCCTTTAAAAAATATCAATCTTCAAACTCGTGCACGCATTGTTGGACGAATTCTTGCCCACATTGTTTTACCTAAAACTGGTTCTTTTGATTACTATTCCACAGATCTATCTACGACTCTTTATGTCTTATTTAGAAATATTTATGTAAATTGGGCCAACGTGTATTTTACTAATTTGTGGAAACAAAAACCATTTCTTCCTTATGGATGTCTTCTTACTCATATTTTCAGATATTTTAAAGTACCCTTAACCAATGAAAAATATATTGAGGAAAAGGAGTTCTTTGATCAAACTATTTTAAACGAATGAAAATCAAATATCTGCCTCCTTTAAACTTTGATCAAACTGAACCATCAATTTCTGAACCCTCACCATCTTCTGTGACACCTTCATCTCAAGCACAACGAAAGAAATTTTCTACTAGTCAAGACAATGATGAAGTTTTGCAACCACTGGAAGCTTTGGAGCTGCATCAACACACTTTTTGTGAAGATGTGACTCAACAACTTTCTTCGATTCAGAAAGATATTATTGCAATCAAGGAGTTGCTCAACTCACTTTTCTGATATTTGTTTTCTGTCCTTACTGAACTTTGATACTTTATGGGTTGTAATATTTTGAACTTGAATTTACATTTTGCTTATGCTATTTCTGCCCTTACTCTTTTTTGATTATGACAAAGGGAAAAAAAAAGACAGACCTTGCATGAGAAATTAAGAAAAATTAAGAGAAAAAGATAGAAAATGCATATTGCATCATGACATGAAAATTACATCATGTGAAAGCATTGAAAATTGCATTTATGAAAAAGTTTTAGAAATACATGAAGTAATTATGGAAATGCAAACCAATCAATATGTGATATATGTGCTTTGAATGTAATAACTTTTAATGTTGTGCAACATATTGATAGGGAGAGTAAAATCTCCATCTATGCATTTAAATGCTTCATCTTTGATTAAGTTTGTCATCATCAAAAATGGGGAGATTGTTACGACAATGAAGCCATACATGATATTTCAAGTACAAGGTTTTGATGATAAGCAAGTGAATCAACTGCATTTCAGCTAAGGCAATGAAGAAATATGACAAGCATTGAAGAACTCGATGCAGAATCTTTGAAGACTTATGTGCAAATGTAAAATTTTGTTTAATGTCTTATATTCTTGTAAGAGACTTACTTAGAGTGCATATTTAGGTTGCATTTAACCTAAAAAGTCTTTAGAAAAACTTTTCTAAAAGAACCCTTCATGAAAATCTTTTTAGAAAACTCTTTTCTTAATTTTTTGTGTTTATTAGTCGACCAATAGACACACCAGTCGACTAATTCTTTCGCGCCAAATTTTCTAAACAAAATGTCATTTTCGTCAAATTAGTCGACTAATGACTTTATCAGTCGACCGGACAAAATGTCTATTTTCTGGAAATTTAGCAGTAGTCGACTAATGACTTTATCAGTCGACTGAAAAGAACATGTATTTTCAGAAAAATTTAGTAACAGTCGACTGAAAGGTTTTTCAGTCTACTGATGATATTATCAGTCGACTAACTTTTTCTCTAGTCGACTAAGTTTCAAATCTTCAGATTTTTCAAACGGCTCGATAAACAGATCAGTCGATCGACGATAACTGTCAGTCTACTAATAGATAATTATCAGTCGACTAACTACTGTTCCAGTCGACTAATTTTGCCATTTTTCTGAAACTTTTAAAAGGCGTGTCTTTTCATTTTTCAAATGTTTTGATCATTCAAAATAGACTGTTTTGACACCCTTTCATACCCTGAATGTATGGAATCTTTCAACTATAAATATGAGTGCATTTTACACTCAAAGGCACTGCAATTCAATCAATTTGAATCTATTACTCTACTTTTCACTCATATTCATTTTCTCACTCACGTGATATTTTTCACTTTAGTTTTTCACTCAAATTCCTTTGAGAGATAGTGAATTTGTGAGTAGAGTATTTCAACAACCTCAAAAGCCAATTGCATCTCATTTGCATTCATAAGAAAGGCTCATAGGTTGTTTTGTATGTTGTTACTTATTTCAATTTTCTGTAAAAGGAAAGGACTCCTTGGTTTAAGGGAGTTGTTTGCTTTCAGTAGGTGTGTTACTGGAAGTGGGACCGGATTTGGTCTGTATGATCTTGTAGTTACACAAGGTTGATAGTGGAAATCTCAAGTTGGTTTTGCTTGGGGACTGGATGTAGGTCGGGAAAGACCAAACCAGGATAAATTATTGTGTTCTTTGTGTGTTTGCTTTGCAAATTACAAAATCCGTCAAAAATTCCGCAAACGATATCTAAAAGCACTATTCACCCCCCCTCTAGTGCTCGTTGCCTCGATCCTACTGCACTTTCACCAGTATATTATATTTATTTATTTCAAAATATTTTCCTTAGAAAGCGATCTGGATTCATTTTAAAACTCAATTTTAACTGATCTCAATTCTTAGATGAGACTCATCTAGGTGGTGTCGCTTCTGGATCCCTTCTTTTATCCAAATTTCTTAAATTTTAGAGTCTTAGTTGGATCAGGACTCTGTCTCTTTATATTTTTGGACCTTTTCAAAATTTTATTTTGATTTTAAACCGAAAGAAGTCTTATCCCTAGTCCATTTCTTTCATTTTGGCTAAAGTCTCAGAGTTTCAATCGGACTAGGACTCTATTGTAGAGTTTCAGTCGAATTAGGACTTTATCCTGATTTTATCTTTTATTCCTGTTTTCACTTGTTTTCAAAAAACTTTCTTATCTGACTTTCAAAAGAGCCAAAATTTTAGAGTTTCAGTTGAACTAGGACTCTATCATAGAGTTTCAGCAGAACTAGGACTCTATCACAGAGTTTTAGTCGGACTAGGACTCTATCGTTCATCTTTATTTTTACTTATTTCCAATAAATTCTATCAAAATCTTCTATTTTGGTCAAAATTTTAGAGTTTCAGTCAGACTAAGACTCTATCTTAGAGTTTCAGTCAGATCATGACCTTATTTTTTACCTATTTTCATGAAAATCTTTCAAACGAAGTCAAAATTTTAGAGTTTTAGTCGGATCAGGACTTTGTTCCAGAGTTTCAGTTGGATTAGGATTCTAACCCTGACTTTGTTTTTTTAGAAAATCTTTCAAAAACCTCTTTATCTATCTTTCAAATAATCAAATCTCAAATTTTAGGGCTTCATTGTAGAGTTTCAAAATTTTAGGACTCTGTTCTAGAGTTTCAGTTGGTCCAAAACTCTACTCTGATTTCCTTTCTCTACTTTTATTTTACTTGTTTTTTGAAAATAGATTCAGTTCCAAGAGTTTCAAAATTCTGGGACTCTATCCTAGAGTCCCAGTTGATTAGGACTCTGACCCTGGTCTTGTATTTTGTTCATTTTTACCAATTTCTGAAAAGATCTTTCAAAACCTCTTTGTTTTCTTTCAAAAAACCCAAATTTCAAGAGTTTCAAAATTTTAGGACTCTGTTGCAGAGTTTCAGTTAATTTAGGACTCTGTTTTCAAAACTTTTGATTCTCATTTGGTGATTTCAACTTTGTTTCAAAACCCATTTTCAGTCTTTATTTCAACTTTTTCAAAACCCTGATGTGGGGCCTACATAGTTGGTGCCATATTCAGGAGAATTTCAACCCATTTAGGACTCTAGTTGATTTAGAACTTCAATTCTATTTTTAAACTTTCTTTTAAAAATTCTCTTTCTTAAATCCTTTATTTCAAAAACTTGATTTTCAAATCAGTTTTCAACTTCCCTCGAGCGGGGCCCACCCTGCAAGGATGCAAAACCCTAATTTTGAATTTCAATTTCATTTCATATCTTTTATATTTCAAAAATACAAAAAAATATTAGTTAGTTTAAGGGGCCTTTTGAAGTTTTTGAGAAAAATCGTTCTAATCCCTTTGTTTTTAAAGTTTTAAAATTGTTTTCTGAAAAGCCAAGTGAGGCCCACTTAAGTGGCGCCACACTTAAAGGTATTTTGGTTAACTTAGGATTAGTCTATGTCTTAATTAAGTTAGAATTTTACAAGAGGCAAAATTGGTTTTTAAAAGTGCATTTTCACTTTAGTATTTTAAAATCTTGTTTTTAACTTTTAAAATGTAGGGTTTTAAAAACCAAATGTGGGTCCACAGGGGGTGGCGCCACAATTGAGATTTGTTTTAAACAAGTAGGACTCAATTAGGTCTAATTAGAAGAGTTGAAAAATCAAACCAAAGCCGCCCCCCGCCCCCCTTAATTAACTCAATTAAGGAAATTTTAAACAACTAGAACTCTTCTAATTAATGCTTGAAAAAATCTATATAAAGGGGCTTCCAAGGGGGGGTCGACCCATGCTCTCTCTCTCATTGCTTTTTTGCTTCTTCTCTCTCCTCTAGCAATCTCTTCTTCCTCCATTGGTGCAGCATCCCAAGGTAAGAACTCCTTCCATTATTTTTATTATTTTCTTTAGTTTTTTATCATTTTATTCCATGTTTTAGCCATTGTCGTCCCATTAAGGTGGGATTTGAGTCTCGTTTTCATTCAAGAACCATGAAGATGATTCAAGAAAGCAATCTAATGCTGTGTGAGGGTGATCTTCATGTTTTTAATCCATTAAAATCATTGTTGGTGAGTTTATTATGCTAAACGCCCGAAAAAGATCAAGATTCGACCGTTCAATGGTTGAATCCCTCTTTTAGAGGCTAAATCAAATCTCAATCGTGTTTTCCCTGATTTTTTTATTTTATTTCATCATATTAATGTTTGTTTTATGTGCTCAAGCATCAAATCCAAATTCATTATATTTTTTATAGTTTTTCCTTTATTATTTTTCATGTTTAGAATAGGTTATTTATGCATTGTCGATAATTTGTTAATTTCGATCCCAGGCATGCGGGAATGATGTTATTTTATGTTTGATTTTTTGTCAAAAAAATATGATTTTTTTAAGGTCGATCCATGCATTTGTCAGTGATTTCCTATAAAAAATAGAATTATTTGGGGTTCTATAACCCTGTCAAAAAAATCTAATAACGAACTATGCTTTTTGAACCGTGAAATCGCTATGTGGATTTGGGAACGACTTGCCAAGGCAATATCCCCCTCATCCGCGATTCGATCGACAATCAGTAAGTTGCAGTGTGTTTGTTATCATGTACAATATTCTTTGTAAAATTTTCAGATTTTTATATATCTATTTTCTATTTTTAATCTGTCAGAAACCAGAATCTATTTTACAGAGTCCGTTATGCATTGTCTAAACCCTAGATCAACTTTTGTAGATTGTATCTCCCTCACCAAAGATCCGATCTATTATCTGTAAAAAATAGTATATTTATATGTGTGTTTACTATAATCTAATAAAATTTTAGAATTTTTTAACACAGTTTGATATATTTTTCTGTACTCAAAACTGATATATTTATTTTAACTTGTTATGTATTCGCCAGAATCAAGCGTATATTGCTGGAACGATATCTCCCTAACTAGAGATGATTTTTCTAATATGTAAAAAAGTAAATTTTTGTTTATCTATCTAGTATCTCTCTATAAATTTTTATGAATTTGTATGGTGGTTTGATTCCTGATTTGAGTCTGACACTATGACAGGTACGTGCTCGCAATCAAAATTATGTATTTCATGTTTTTATTTAATTTTCTTATTAAAATAATACCAAAAATTATATTTTTCAATTCTATTTTAATTTTAGGGTTATTAGAAGTATTCATGTTAATTTTTACATATTTTAGAATTTATTTTGTGGTTTATTTAGTTAAATCACAAAAGTAGGGTGCCCGCGGAGTCCTGATTCAAATAAAACACAGGCAAAATTGCAATTTTCATGATATTTCGATTTTTTTTGGAAACGTTTCATATTTTTAGGGTTTGATCATGTTTATAATCATGCTAGGGTGCTTCATACTCGATTTGGTGTTGATTTGAATCCATTTGATCCTTGAATAAAAATTTTTACAAAAATCTTTTCTGAAAAACCTGATTTCAAGGCCATAGTCTTGTTTTCAGGAGCATTTTTTGTCATTTTTGCAAAAAAAATCAAATTTTAAAGTTATTTATTTTCATTATTTATTCAATTTTGCATCATCTTTTATTATGTTTGTCTCAGAAAAACATGGAAAAAAGGCTTATATTCGGATAAATCCAATAATTTCTAGATATTGCTAGATAAATCCTGAAAAGTCGATATATCTTCACTTACAAGTTTGCTAATTTTGCAGATATATTAAAGACTGTATTTCCTTTATTCTTTATTTCAATTTATCATTGATGTAAATTATAAAAAAATATTGGAATAAGAAGTTAATTTCTTGCTTAGAATAGGTTGCATTGCATATAGTTTATTATTTTTATGAATATCAATGAGTGATGGATGATGATTCATGCATATTCAAAATCATCATGGTCTACACAAATGGCACATGCACTAGCTTCTAAAAAGTTGATAAACTTGGTGGGTTTCATATTTGTGGCCATAATCAGAATACAAACAAAACTCAGATTTATCATCTTTTTTTAAGCCACAATCGACCTACACTCTTAAGCTATCTTTAAAAGTATTGCATATTTCAAGGATTTCTAAATATTTTTCCCCTTTTAGAATTAAATGAACTATATTCTACACGTATTTGTGGCCATAGTCAGGGATATGTAAAGAATTTATTTTATCTAAATTCTATAAGGCACAAAAATTCTTTTATCAATGATTTCTCAAAATTTCTTCAGAAATATTTTCTCAAATTGTATTCATACATCATTTAGGTTAGATCACATCATGAAAATATTTCACAGGGCCACACGCCCATCTTTTTGATCAATTCCAAAATCAATTTTCACAAAATCTTCTTCAGAAATCGATTTTCTCAAAACATCATGATTTCTTCAGAAATCGATTTTCCTTTTCTTCAAAATACTTTCTCAATGTGATTCACAATTTCCAAGTATTTCTTTTTCCAAGAATTCTCAACATTTGAAGCATACATCATGTTTTCAATCTGTATTTTCTGAAATTCATAGCACATGTCTGATTCTTTGTGCATTTAGGAATAAAACATCGATTTAGACAAGTTGAGCAAAGCAAAATACATGATTGATTCTTAGTTCGATTACCCCTGGTTAAGGCGCAAGGAATGATTGAACCTCGTACCAACAGGAGAGTCTCATTCTTCGAAATTATCCTGCATTTTAACACAGAGGCGAGTTATTTTCAAAATCTTTTTCAAATGGTCAGTTTGACTTGCAAAAGTAAAATTTTGCAATGATAACACTTTTGCTTAGAGGTTGGTTGTTTCTTAGACCTTTTCTTGCCAACCAATTCGAGTGCACCCTTTGTCCACCGACGACTGCGATCAGAGACAACTTTTCTTTTGATACCTTTCGCTAGGTGAATTTTTCTATCATAATCTACAACATTCACTCCTGACTTGTTGAAGATGATGTTTACACTTTGGCATAACTTCTTATGACTGTCAAGGGAAGCATAAATTTTACCTCCAATGTTCACTGCCATTTTCTTGGACTGATCTTCATGAGCTACAACAGACTGATGGTGAATTAACTGCACATTTTCAAGTAACTCCCTTAACGCTTTTCTCATGCATACATAGGCTTCTTCACTTTTTGATGCCAAATCTGCAACATGCATAAATGACCTACACAGTTGTTGGTAATGGGAGGCTATGTGACACTTCTCATCAACACCAGATTGATTGACAATATTTGTATCCAACAGTTTAATCTTTGCTTGTCTCCACAATCTTCGCATTAAATATGACTCAGGTATTTCTTATATCTTCTCTTAATTAAGTGCTTTTAATGCATAACAACATAAAATACCTTTGAATTCATACCTTTTGCACATATATTCAACTGTTTTGTTATCAACATTGTACTTGACATGTGCTTCTTGCCTTTTCTAATGCTCTTCGCCCTCCCATACAATATGATATTTGTGCATATTCTCGGTTTGCATGCATCCTTCTATGTTACAATTTATGACTTATATAACCTCCTTCTTAATCCATTCAAATACAGTTAGTGTATACAGATCTACATGTCACATCAATATTTTTATGCCCAAAGTTACAGGGCGTGTATTGAAGCATTTCACATCTTGTTCAACCTCATTTTATCTAAGACCGTCGACAAATAATTCATATTGTTTCATGAAGTGAAACATTATTAAACATGAATACAGGGTTTTCTTTAGTGTGGCATGCATAGATTCAGCTCTTTGTGTGCTTATCATACCTCCACAAAAGTATTATCTTCCATATGCCAATGCCCACTTCTCTTTTTATGTATATAAATTTTGTAACCATAGACAGTCTTCAAGGCCGTACATCCGAATCATTTCCTCCCAATCAAACATAAAGGTGACTTCATCTACGCTCTCAAGTACATACCTTGTAAACTTTTTGTCAAACTCTATCTTCGGATTAAATATGTGTCTTATGTTCTTTGTTGTATTTTGAAAGATATACCACAAACATAGGCGATGATGTGCATTTGGCCACACATGAGGCACTGCAACCGCAATTGCGTGATCACCATCTGTAAGTACAGCTTCAGATTGCTTCCCATTCATTGTCTGTGTAAATACTCCGAACAATCACTCAAAGCTTTTCTTGGTCTGGTCGTATAAAAAAGCATCGCCTAATATAAAACTCTGTGAGTGATGGTTCACTGTGACAAACTGTGCACATGACCACTGTTCAGTATTAATTTTCACTGTCGTATCAAAAACAAGAATATCATTGAAGCATTCATAATCCACTCTTGACTTTGAATCTGCCCAAAACATATTCACAGCATATCCATCTTCATCCAGTTGCATTGCACTAAAGAAACCAGAGTCAATGCTTGATTTCTTCTGTAAATAATCAACCAAAGAACATATTTCTCCATCCTTCATGTTATCTGTCATCTTCCTTCTTAAGTGGTTTCTTAGATCCATAGGTGTGAATGACATAATCTTGCGACCACCATCTATGTGCGTGCATAAATTGTATGTCTTCCTTGGTGCAATGCCGGTGCTATCAGCTATTTTAGCAATTGCAGCATGCACTTCAGTTACTTTACGATGTGACCTTAACATAGGAGTCATAAATGAAACAGATAAATCATGGTTATGATCACTGATTAAAGTACGAAATACATATTTTCCATTCAAAAGTCTTCTTAACATCATTCTCACTGGACATCCACATCTTGAATCTGGCTTGCTCCTTGTTGGATTTTCACTTGACTTCTTCCAACTTTCCTTAGAACAAACATGTCTTTCTCACCACGACACCCTATGCATTTTTTGACCAAGAATACCTTCTAACGCTAAAGCCAAATTTTAAGGCATATTCATTGTAAAATTTATATGCAGCATCCTCATTATTAAACTGCATTTCTTCTACGGGAACAGAGTTAGATGTACCATCATGTACATTCCCAGTGCCTGCACTTTTATCAAGTGTATTGTTATGATCATCTACCTCATTATCCAATTGCATTTCTTCTGATAGAACATTCAAGTCAAGAGTGAATCCAATGCCTACACCCTTCTTATCATGTGCATCATTAGTGCATATGTTCACTTCTTCAGGTGCGTCATTAGTACAGATGTTCACTTCTCCATAACAATCCAATGATTAAGATAGATCATCTTCATTACAATCAGATGATAAGCTCAATATTGTTATAAGCAAGATATTAATTTGTGATAGCCAGCGCATACATTTACTATAATTTATTTAAGATGCATATAACAACGGATACCGATAAAGGTTAAGCAAGTCAAAGAAATGATTGAATAAATCTCAGTATAAAAGCAACAACGATTTGTTATTTTCTTATACTATGCATCGAGTTATTATTTACCATGCCAATAAAAGAAACGATTTGTCGTATATGTGTGTTGACGATAGCGATTCACGTGACAACGATTTAATTATATCAACGATACTGTGAAGCGATTTCAATAGAAATCGCTAAATGAGCAGCAATTTGAATACAAAAATCGCCACTGCAAGTGCACAACAATGTATTTCCGCATTCACAAGTTTTAAAATGCTTTCTACAAATATCTTATAAATCAATACTAGAAAATACATAATATCTTACAAATTGATATACATATCACATAATATATTACAAATTGATACGGCAATTCAGCATAATAGCTTACAAATCAACACTACAAAACACATAATATCTTACAAATCGATATACATATCGCAAAATATATTACAAATCAATACAAAAATTCAGCATAATAGCTTACAAATCGATATTAACAAACAAAACAATATCTCATAAATCGGTAGTATGTTACTACAACCGCGATTTGCGATACTTTGCATATACTGAGTGAATGGACAATATCAGATGGGGTAGAGTCCCTTCCTCGCAACTGTAAACAAGCATTCTTGTCAACAGGTCCCAGCGTCTTACAAATATCGTTAAGTTTCCAACAGTCAAAAAGACAAGATCCACCTGCAATAACAAAACAACGCTTTAATGGCACTCATGACGACATACGTTCTTCAACAATATCATGATGACATGGAAAGGTACTCACGATGCCTTAATGGCACTTGTTGGAATGTTTGTGCGTCATTGCTTTCTTCCATACTTCCTAATGATAACGAAAAAGAAGAGAAGACTGTAAAAAGAGATTGCCGACAAATGCCCCTATGACACCTACCAATAATCGAACCAGTCGATTGCGAACCCGAAAATATTTTGTAACACAAGGCAGGAAGGAGAAGGCGGCAATGTGTTGTAACACAAGCTAAAAACCAAGGTGGGGACCTGGACTCGAGACAATGACAAAGGGTGTGTCGTCAAAGGGAGCTCCTATTACAGCAGATAGTGCAAAATGGAATGTTTGGACTTTGAAGAGTTAACATCATCCTCAACTTTCTAGATGCAGGACAATTTTGTCCTTTTCACGAACCGTCGTTTCCCTTTTTTTGAATGGAGGACATTTTTGTTCTTTTCTCGAACCATCGTTTCATGGCAAGAATAGCATGAAAGGGTACTTAAGTCTTTGCAACTGCATCGGACTCCGATGATAAGTGATGCCGACACACACGGGAATATGAGCCCCACATGCTTATATACGTGGCACTTATTAGGACCCCTGAACATGCACTGTAGCAAACTATGCATCTTCGAGGGAGAACCCACAACACCCTCTCCACAATAATGCCTTGTGCTTTGTGCATTTCTGCAGAAACCTTCTCATTTCTGTGACATGCAAATGAGCTCTTAGGGATAAGGCTGGCAAACGAGCCACACTTGTGTGGTGAGTCAAGTTGAGTTTAAAGCCAAAATAAGTCTAAGCTAAACAAGCCAAGCTTGAGTTGGCTTGTTTACAGAAAAATAGATTGTTTCAATACTAGAAGTAATAAGATTACAAAACAATGCATTATCTGAGAGGTGGAAGCAATAGAGCTTTATCACTAAGCCAATTGCTGGAAAACCAAATACTTTAATCGTTGGTTCTATATTATATCATAGAGAATATTGTTGCCGCTATCGATACAATCTACTAAGCCAAGTGGTGTAACCTCTTTTTTCTCACATCTGATTGTGAACACTCCATTTTTTTTAAAATTTTATAAATATTCCCTTATTTGCCCCTGGCCCCATTTTCTGAGAAAATTGAGTCAATTTCAATCCAAATTCCAGTTATTTCTCAGACTTTACTGGAATCAAATTCATTTCCTATGTCTGACTCGATTTTGGATCCATATTCAGTGTTAAAACCCAAAATTGAGCCTCGTTATCTGATTTTCAAATCGAAATTACAAAAAAACACCAAAAATAATTTCTAAAAGGCTCAGTCCATCCGGTATCCATTTAGATCCGTTTCTCTGTATTTCTCAATTCGAGGTTCAAAACTCGAACATTTCCTCAAAACACAGATCCAAACCCATTTTCTGAAGAAATTCCCAAAATTCAAACCTTGAATTCTCAAAAAACCCCTCTTTTGTAAATATTTCTCAAAAATACAAAAATAGTTTTAAAATTCTTTATGTTCCCATGGCCTTTAGAGTTTTATTTCAAAAAAATATAATATATATATAATAGAAATTATAAAGAAAAAGAAAAAGGAAAAGTAAAAATATATATATATAGAAAAGAAAAACACAAAAGAATAGGTTTTAGAAACCCCTTTTGAAAACACCTTTTTGCTAAGACCATTTTTTTAAAAAACTTTGAAAAGGGGCCGCTCTTCTAAAATTGTAAAAAAAATCCTCATACTCGATTCAAAATTTCTCCAACGGTCTCTCCCTATAAAGGGAGGTCATGGGGAAGGGGTCGGGCATCCAGTTTTTCATCGCCTCTCTCGATCCTTCCGATCCGTCTTCTCCCTCTGATCTCTCTCTCCCTTTTCTCCCTCTCTAAGTTTCTCTTATTCCCTCTCCTGGCATCCGAGCTACTGAGGGAATCGACCATCGATTGCTCTGGTGCTCCCACCAGCCTTCATTCGGGCTCTAATGTCTTCTTTTAAATCGTTGTAATTTTGAAAAGATTTTTATATGTAAAACATGTGAAAACCAGACATCAAATAATAAAAACCGGTTCTCACTAGTGGATGAGACCAGGTCGAACTCAGGGAACAGGAATATTTTGTATTCAAACACACAAGTCTAAACTATTTCTTTATTGCCGAATTATTAAATGGAAAATGTTCGAGAAAAGTAAAAACAACTATCTATTACAACAAATGAATACCCTTCGCAGAGGGCGTAAAATGCAATATTTACAAACCCAATTAAATTTCTAATTCTAAACTGAAAAATAAAAATCTTCTATTCTTGCACTTCGTGTCACGTATGCACTTCAGCTCTACTCCTGTGCTATCCTGCACAAATAAACACTACACGAGTAGTACAAGATACTAATAGGTATGCTATGCACAATGTAAATCTAAAAATTGAATTAAAATCTATAAAATGATAAAACTACGTAAATAACTTATACTATAGGTAAACAACTAAGTAACCAACTACTGTACTGAAAATATGTAATGCTAATGTAATGACAACCTAATGAAAACGTAAGAATGTTAAATTCTATACAACTAACACACTACACTACTGATTGAACCTAAAAATTCAGCAAAACAAGAATTAATGTGATGAAAAATAGAAAAACACAGACTGAGAATGAAGAAATTGAAAATACACGAAATCAAAACATGAATGCTAGGAAGTTGTAAAAACAGAAAATAAACTATGAACAAAAATTGCACAAATGAACAAAACAGGAAAAAATAAGAATTAATTTGAAATGCAAGACAAGAAATGCAATGCTAAAAACAAAAAAACAAACAAAACAGGAAATCTGATAGTGAATGCAAAAAATAGAAAATGACTATGAAGCAAAACATAATTTAAATCAATAGCTATGAACAACAAGAATTTAATAACTGGAAACATGCAATTAAACGATTAACAACAGTAAATGGGAAAAAGATTAATGACATACGATGTTGTAAAAACTAACACACCGAAAATTAATAACATAATCAGAAAATGCAGGAATTCAAGAATTAACAACAGAAAACTTAGCAATAATGAACTAAAAACTAAAATTAAAACTAAAATTGAATGATGAACAGGAAATGAATGTAAAAACAAGATAAAAAACAAGTGAGGATACAAAACAGGAACACAGGATATAAAACAAAACAGGAGAAAAAGAAAAAGAAAAAGAAAAAAAAAACAGAACAAAAATTTAATTTGTGCGATGCAAGAATTAACAGATATCTAATGAATGAAACTTACATGATAAATTAACAAAATTACAAATGAATTCAAGAAATCTAAATAAAGAATCAATGAACAGCAGATCGGACAATGAACAGAAAACATTTGAAACAACAACTACCTTTTTTTTTCTTTTCTTTTTTCAAAACTAACACAACATGATTGAACAAGAAGAAGAAGAAGAATCTGAAGGAGAAGAAGAAGAAGAGGATGAAGAAGAAGTAGAATTTGCAGAACTTACCATGAATCGGAAGGGTTAGGGAAGATCTGGCCTCCACCACATAGATCGTCGCAGACTGAAGATTGTCCTCCACTGGAAAAGAGAAGAGATATAGGGAGAAGGGGAAGAAAGAGGGAAGAAACACGATGGAGGGGAAGGATTAGGAAAGAGAGAAGAGAGGGAAAGAAGGGAAAGGAGAAACTCAGGTGTAATAGGGGAGACGCCTCTTTTTTTGCTTTTTTTTTTGGGTTTTAAAAACAAGCAAACCGGTTTGTTACTGTTTGTTTTTCAGTTTTTTTTTTTTAGTTTTTAAAGAAAGCAAACCGATTTTTAAAAAGCACAAACCATATAAACCGGTTTGTTATTTTCAGTTTTTATTTTCAAAAAGCCTAAACCGTGTAAATCGATTTGTTTTATTATTATTTTTTTCAAAAATCTAAAAACTATTTAAAGAAATTTTATTTGCTAAAAACCTCAAAACAAAATTAGTTTGCTCTAACTTAAAAACTACTTCTTAAAAATAGTTACACTAAACCTCATTTCAACTTATTTTTTTCTAAAACTAACTATATTCTCAACTCTAATTTTTATTTTATTTTTAGGAACTCACAATGACAAACATTAAAATATTTATTAAATTGCAAAATAACACTAATTTTCAAGCATTTTCTATTTTTAATTCATTTTAGCTCATTCACTCAAAACCAGCATAAAATTGGGTTTTAAATCATTTTTTTATGAAATCATGCATACTTTTTATATGAAATAACCCTAAAATATATGCATGATCAAATACCCCCATGCTTATGTTTTGCTAGTACTCGAGCAAACTAGAAAAATGCAAAAAATCAAACTATCACCTAACTCACTTTCGTAGGAATACTGGTTGCATTTGGCTCATGCAACAAGCCCTTTCAACCCCTGGGTTACCCCAGTGGACGAGTAAGGTCTCGTGAGGGTTTGCAGTGATGCTACTTACAAACATCTTTGTCATGTATGCAAAATATTACACATCTTCACAAGTAGTAGGTAATTAAAGACTTTATTTCCACAAATATTTCCTGTTATTTCAAAATCACAATATAATTAGTCTTTTATATACCACCACAGAAACAGAATTTCTTTCACTTTTCTAAATATCACAATTATTTATGTTTTATTCTTGGAAAATCCAATAAAAACAAGTTATTATTTACTTATCCCCACTCATATATTTTCTGCACATGTTTTCTCAATCACACTTCTAAGCACTGAACTTTTCTTTCTTTTTCAGTTTTTTTCTTCATTTTTTCATTTTTCACGCTTTTTCTTTTTGCGCATTCATTCTTCTCTTATAGCTTGCGTGTGGTCTGCTTTTATGCCTTGTGCAATGTCAATATCTTCTATACTTTTTCAATGCATACCAAAAGATATCAACTAAGACATAAAAGTGACT
Source organism: Nuphar pumila (assembly GCF_984573655.1). Lineage (NCBI taxonomy): Eukaryota > Viridiplantae > Streptophyta > Magnoliopsida > Nymphaeales > Nymphaeaceae > Nuphar > Nuphar pumila. The sequence goes on along the minus strand of NC_143252.1, from coordinate 100,175,561 downwards.
TCCTTCATTCACCTTTGCAACGTGAGAGTCAAACATTTCAACTTGTATCTGTTCTCAACTACTTAGGATCACGAAGTTTTCCACTCTCCTTTTTGAAATGGAATTAAAAGTTTCAACTTACATCTAAGTTCCATCTACTAAGGATTGTGGAATTGTCCAAACAACCTAACACATGCTTCTTTTTCACTTTTTGAGCTCATGTTTACGCTTTTGTTCATTTGCTTAGTTTTTCAAAAATATAATTGTGCATATTCATATTTATGATTCAAAATAAACTCTAACATGTATCTATCATCATTTCTTCGAAATCTGCATAAATAACCATAATTTTTAGATTTATGTCAGAAAAAATTTTCATGGGGCTTAAAACTCCTCTAAAAACATCAGATTTGAAATAACATTCATATAAGTTCAAACTCTTTCTTTAAAAATCTACTTTTCATGAGATATGTGTAAACATGTGCAAGAACATAAACAGAAATATCAAGGTGTGCAAACTACATCCTCCCCCATGCTTGAATGACACTGTCCCAGTGACACTCCCCCATGCTTATATGAAACTAAGTGAATGCACATGAGATGAAATAAATGAGGGAAAAGAGTAGAATGACCTGACATGAATTAAAAAAATGCACGTTCTATGAATGTAATGAATGCAATGACAAAACATGAAACTCATAGAAAGAGATAAAAAAAATAAAAAATAAAAGCAAAGAAAATCTACAAATCCTAAAAGCGAATGTAATACTGTACAGAATATGGGTTGCCTCTCATCAAACGCTAAGTTTCATGTCCCCAGCCACACGGATCCTTGGAAAAACCTTCATCGTCCATGAGATCAATGGACATGAAGTCAGGTTCAATCGGGCTCTATAAAGAAAAGAGTGTCATCTGTGACACTGCACACTGTGTTTCCATCCCGTCTACCTCTAAATGTAATATCATGACTCCCTCGACATGAAGAACGAAGATTAGTCTCATCTGAGAGACTGGTCAAGAAATGAGAGTCTAGGACCGACCGACTATCAATGAATGCAACTTCAGACAAGTGGTGAATATGATCTGGCTTGACTTGGTCAAGCACCTTTTGCATTTGTACCTCTTGCTTACTAAAAGGAATCGGTGATCCTAAAGGCTGAGAAAACAGGGCTTTATGAATATATGATGATAATGCATGTTGTGGGTCAGGCCCATTTGCTGAGGTATTATGGAGATCGACTTGTAAGTAGAAATGATATGAGGCTTATGAGTCGATTCCTGAATGGGATGATACACCTTCCCATACTGAAGGAATGTAACAAACTTAACCTGCTCATGATGTGAATCGGTGGTTTGCAGATTAATTGACACGGAATCCTCTCCCTTTGAGACAACAGGCCTACTATGAAGGTTCCCCTGGCTTTGCCTACTAAAGGTCTCAACCAACTGTCCCATTTGAGTCTCTAGCTTAGCTATTGACTGCGTATGGGAGCTCAGAACTTGTAATATCCTATCTTGGAAGGATTGACTAGGTAAAGGCTCATGAGAATGGGGTTGAGTATAAGCAAGTTGGGCTGGGGGATGAACCTGTGGAAAAATGGAATGCGAGTAACCTTGTGAAGGGTTACTGTGTCTGGGAGGGCTGATGGGATGGGCAAATGGACTGGTTTCACCAACCTGGGTTATATGATGCAAATGAATCAAGCATGGGTCCAGCGAAACCTTGGGCAGCATTCACCTGCTCCTGAACGAATTCAAGATATAGCGGCGCTGCCAGACAATCTGAAACACAATGTGCAGGGCTAACACATAGCTCACACACTCCTTCTATTGGACTTCTCGAAGAATTGGCTATGAGTTGATCTAACTTCCTAGTCAACTGGTCAACGTTGGTACGCAATTCTAACTCGGACCCAACTTCGGAAATCCCAACTTTCCTAGGACCACTAGACAGAGATGTAGTCCTATCGAGCCGTGAAGACAAGGTATGATGCATCGTGTTTTCACTCAAGGTCTCAAATAGAGACCACGCCTCGTCCTCACTGTTGAGCATAAAAGTGCCCTCACAAGACGAATCAACCATTTGACGGTGCTTCTCAGTAAGCCCGTCATAGAAATACTGCACCAACTGCCAACGAGGCACCTGGTGATGGGGACACTTGCGGAGAAGATCTTTCAATCTCTCCCAAGACTCGTGAAACTGTTCTCCCTCAATTTGAGAAAAACTGGTTATAGCTTTACGAAACTGATTCATTTTACCAATTGGAAAGTACTTTTTGAGGAATTCGCGCTGCATTCCTTCCCAAGTAGTAATACGAACCGTCTCAAGAGATTTTAGCCAATGCTTGGCTTTATCTTTGAGAGAGAACGGAAACAAAGTCAACCTCATAGCATCATCTCCAAAGTTATTGATTCGCACAGTCGAGCAAATCTCAAGGAATTCGTCGAGATGACGATCTGGGTCCTCATTGCTAAGGCCATAAAACGAAGGTAGCATTTGAATCACATTGGCCTTTATCTCAAAATGGCTCGCTCCTACATCAGGTCTCGTGATGCAGGAGGCGGAAGTATATGTATTTGGCATGAAGTACTCCCTCAAAGGATGCATCAAATGATGATCGTCAGCCATTGCGTACACCTTGGAGTAGACCGCTGTAGCACACGTCCTAACTTTGGGTTTTCTACCTAACTAACGCACTAAGCGGCCAAACCACGCAAACCACAAAGCGAGTAGACTAAAAACAACAAAAACTAAACAAACACCACGCAGTTACACATAACAGAGATTATGCAAAGAAATATGAAATCTATGTGTACGGTACCAATCGTACACAGTCACCTCTAAGGGGATCCTAGTAGGTGGGTTGTGCAGAAAAGTAAGCTCGTCTCTAAGATATGCACATACGTGGTTCTAAACCTAAATGCAAGCAAACACCAGGCAATAAAGTGAATACTAATATTACGTCGTTCCCCGACAACGACGCCAAAAATTTGATGTCTTCTTTTAAATCGTTGTAATTTTGAAAAGATTTTTATATATAAAACATGTGAAAACCAGACATCAAATAATAGAAACCAGTTCTCACTAGTGGATGAGACCGGGTCGAACTCAGGGAACGGGAATATTTCGTATTCAAACAAACAAGTCTAAACTATTTCTTTATTGCCGAATTATTAAATGGAAAATGTTCGAGAAAAGTAAAAACAAGTATCTATTACAACAAATGAATACCCTTTGCAGAGGGCGTAAAATGCAATATTTACAAACCCAATTAAATTTCTAATTCTAAACTGAAAAATAAAAATCTTCTATTCTTGCACTTCGTGTCACGTATGCACTTCAGCTCCACTCCTGTGCTATCCTGCACAAATAAACACTACACGAGTAGTACAAGATACTAATAGGTATGCTATGCACAATGTAAATCTAAAAATTGAATTAAAATCTATAAAATGATAAAACTACGTAAATAACTTATACTATAGGTAAACAACTAAGTAACCAACTACTGTACTGAAAATATGTAATGCTAATGTAATGACAACCTAATGAAAACGTAAGAATGTTAAATGTTATACAGCTAACACACTACACTACTGATTGAACCTGAAAATTCAGCAAAACAAGAATTAATGTGATAAAAAATAGAAAAACACAGGCTGAGAATGAAGAAATCGAAAATACAATAAATCAAAACATGAATGCTAGGAAGTTATAAAAATAGAAAATAAACTATGAAGAGAAATTGCACAAATGAACAAAACAGGAAAAAATAAGAATGAATGAGAAATGCAAGACAAGAAATGCAATGCTAAAAAAAAAAAACAGGAAATCAGATAGTGAATGCAAAAAATAGAAAATGACTATGAAGCAAAACAAAATTTAAATCAATAGCTATGAACAACAAGAATTTAATAACTGGAAACATGCAATTAAATGATTAACAACAGTAAATGCGAAAAAGATTAATGACATACGATGCTGTAAAAACTAACACACCAAAAATTAATAACATAATCAGAAAATGCAGGAATTCAAGAATTAATAACAGGAAACTTAGCAATAATGAACTAAAAACTAAAATTAAAACTAAAACTGAATGATGAACAGGAAATGAATGTAAAAACAAGATTGAAAACAGGTGAGGATACAAAACAGGAACGCAGGATACAAAACAAAACAGGAGAAAAAAAAAAACAGACATAAATTTAGTTTGTGCGATGCAAGAATTAACAGATATCTAATGAATGAAACTTACATGCTAAATTAACAAAATTACAAATGAATTCAAGAAATCTAAATAAAGAATCAATGAACAGTAGATCAAACAATGAACAGAAAACATCTGAAACAACAACTACCTATTTTTTTTTCTTTTCTTTTTTCTTTCTTTTTTTTTTTCAGAACTAACGCAGCACGATTGAACAAGAAGAAGAAGAAGAATCTGAAGGAGAAGAAGAAGAAGAGGATGAAGAAGAAGTAGAATTTGCAGAACTTACCGTGAATCGGAAGGGTTAGGGAAGACCTGGCCTCCACCACATACACCGTCGCCGACTGAAGATTGTCCTCCACCGGAAAAGAGAAGAGATATAGGGAGAAGGGGAAGAAAGAGGGAAGAAACACGATGGAGGGGAAGGATTAGGAAAGAGAGAAGAGAGGAAAAGAAGGGAAAGGGGAAACTCAGGTGTAATAGGGGAGACGCCTCTTTTTTTGTTTTTGTTTTTTGTTTTAAAAACAAGCAAACCGGTTTGAACCGGTTTGTTACTGTTTGTTTTTTAGTTTTTAAAGAAAGCAAACCGATTTTTAAAAAGCACAAACCATATAAACCGGTTTGTTATTTTCAGTTTTTATTTTCAAAAAGCCCAAACCGTGTAAACCGGTTTGTTTTATTATTATTTTTTTCAAAAATCTAAAAACTTTTTAAAGAAATTTTATTTGCTAAAAACCTCAAAACAAAATTAGTTTGCTCTAACCTAAAAACTACTTCTTAAAAATAGTTACACTAAACCTCATTTCAGCTTATTTTTTTCTAAAACTAACTAACTTTATTCTCAACTCTAATTTTTATTTTATTTTTAGGAACTCACAATGACTAACATTAAAATATTCATTAAATTGCAAAATAACACTAATTTTCAAGCATTTTCTATTTTTAATTCATTTTAGCTCATTCACTCAAAACCAACATAAAATTGGGTTTTAAATCATTTTTTTATAAAATCATGCATATTTTTTATATGAAATAACCCTAAAATATATGCATGATCAGGCTCCCTCCCTCAGAATCGTTGCAAACAAGGTAAGAACCTCCCTCTCTTATTTCTGATTTCCGGATTTTCCTTGTTCCTGCCCCATTGAAGCATTTGTGGTAGTGTGGGTTTGCTTATAGCAAATCAATTTACCTCAATGCAACAATAACGAAATGGCTTAATTCTGATAAATAATTTTTTTTGTTTTTGTTTTTGTCGTTCTGTTGTTGTTTTCCCTTCTTTTCTCAATTTTGATTCTATGTCACTCTTGATTTTCAGTTGCATTTTGACAGTCGGTATTTTGTCTCAGTCGTTTTCTTTAATTTCGAGTTCCTGTTTTGATTATTCATCAGTCTTGATGTCCTATTTTATGTTGATAATTTGTTACGCTTTGTAGATGATAGTTATGCTATTCATCTTAGATCCATCAACCCAAACCCAGTGTGATCAATCCCAGTTTTGGGGATTATTAGCCGATGAACTATCATAGATTAGATTGGTAAATCCCTTATGTTTAAGGGTCGTGATAAATCGGTTAATATTGCACGAATATATGTCATGCTGGAGGTGGATCGACTCATCACAAAGTCGTTGTCATCATCTGATGATGTTATTTCAATGTATAAAGTTATTCTGGAATGTATATTGGATTTCTAATCCCCCACAAGAGGTAAAAGGCTGATCTGAAGTTAGACATCAGATTTCTGATTCCATAATCGATTGGCATTTTTTATTTCTAGTTCTCCGTCTCGTGTTTCTGTTGGCTGTGATTTTCTGTTATGTCTGATCTTCTATTTTTCCCCTTTCATTTCTTATCTTTGGTATATACGATGCCATCATTATGATCCTTAGAACATGGTTGCGGTGAATTTAATATAGCATCAGTTCATTCACATCAACCTGTGTATCTCCTTTGTCATATTTTGTTCCTTCCTGCTTATGCCTTTCTAACCCACCTTGTTCCACCAGATTCATCGAGTCTTTACAGTTGGTTTGCAAATATCAATCTGCCGTGTGAATCCAATCATATAGCAGTGCTTGCTACATGATTGATTCACATCAAAGTTTTCGTATGCGATTCAGCTTGGTGGAATAAGGTCATTAGTGTATCTAGTTGTTTGGTTATTTAGTAGAATATTCATTGGGTTGTTAAATGAAATGAATGGTTTAATTATCCAGCAGGCTGGGTGTTTTCCTATATTTCATATTGTTCACACTCCATTTGTTATCACCCATCCATCAATACCATCTGTGCACATCCTCTTTACAATCCCCTTTTCGTCTGCCTTTTTTTTTATATTAATTCATCATTTAAATATTTCATTCTGTGCATCGATTTGTTCCATCATCGGTCTGTGTATGGCAATTTTTCTTACTTTCATTATGGTTTTTGCATCTGAGTTCCTGTTTTGACTTGATTTCCTATTTCATTTGGATAGCCTGTTATATGACACAAATCATTAGTCCTGATAGCAAAATCTTCTGATAGCCCATCAGGTTCATTGCATGCTCCCAAGTTATGTGCATTTGAGACGTTTGTTGATGAGGTTGCTAGCATAAAAGGTCATCACCTTGCTTCAATAATCATAGTCAATATTGATCCTAGCACCCTACAATAGGAAGGTTTTGAATTATCTCCAAACAAGGATAGAATAAAAAAAAAATTAGCAGGTGATCCTGCAAAATGATTTGAGACTGTTCAGTATCATAGTAAGCTTGATTGGAGCTGACGAAGGGGCAGATGTATTTCATAGGAAAAGAGTAAAAAATGGTGAGTTTTGAATGGTCAATTTAATGAGTGCATATGAAGAGCCCAATAAAACCAGAAGATGTTTCTCAGTATGAATCTCCTGTCTCACACTCGGTTATAATTTTTACTGCGAATTGCCTATACCGACACACCTTTTCTTTTGCTTGACCCTCTACACCTGCACATTACTGCAGCATCCACTCACCTATTACTTCTGTCATCTCTTGCACCCACAACATCTCCTTGGCACCCTTCACAGCATACTCAACACAGCTGCACACCATCACCTCTGTTATACACAACAACCACGTTGCTGTCCCACTTCCATGACACCACATAATCACCGTCTCCACGGTAGTCTCCTTCCACTACCACAACACTTCAACCCCACCCTTTCTCACAGTAGTTCAATTTTGATTTACTACAATGTTGGGGCATGTCCCAGACGTTCATTTGAACTACTGTAACAATGAGCCCTCCACAGCAGTTCCTTTAAACTAGTGGCTTTTTATATTCCATCTTTTACAGTAGTTCATCTGGAACTACTGTGTCCTTCCTCTCCATGGTAGTTCATCATGAACTACTATGGTTGTGATCTTTCATAGTAGTTCATATGGAACTATTGTGTCTTTCCTCTCCATAGTAGTTCATCATGAACTACTATGGTTGTGATCTTTTCACAGTGGTTAGTGGTTCATCATGGACTACTGTGGCTTCCATCTCCATAGTAGTTCATCACGAACTACTATGGTTGTTGCCTCTCATGGTGGTTCAGCTTGAACCACTGTGGCTTTTGCCCTCTACAATAGTCCATGGATTGCTATAGCCCCTACACTTACCTGTTGTAGGTTGCATCCATATTTCTGCACTTTCACAGCATACCATTAGGCTTCTTAGCAGCACATCATAAGAGTTTAGTTGCATATCATTTGACATCACTTGTTGTTATCACTTAACATCATTTGATACTTGCCCAGTAGCATTCCCACATACTGTTGTAAGCTTTATCACATGCATATTTTCTTCATTAGCATAAACACTACATATAGTTCACTTGTTGTATTCCTATCTTATATACATTCTCATGTGTATACTTCCACTAGCCTTAGCATGGCATATGCATTCCTATATATGTTTTCTCATTAAGCATGAATGCACTTGCATATGCATTTCCATATGTATTTTTTCATCAGCATATACATTTTTAGTATCTTAGTTTCTTTTTATATTCTTTTATTTTGCTTTACACTAACTCTGTTTTGCAGGAAAACTTAGAGAATGTTATTTTCCTTCCTAAAGTTAGGAATTTTATCATTTCAATTCAAATCCAAGTTGTAATAGCTAGATATCAATAAGAAACTTTATTTTTCCTGTACTAGAATAGAATGTATGAGCATGTAAATGTCATAAATTGCTTGTTTCATATCATTTTGCCTTTACTTTCCAAAAAAAAATCACAAATGGAGACACGAATGGCATGTGCACCATTCTAATAAGAGGTAATTAATCTTAAGCAAATGACCCACATTGATGGCCATAGTCAAAATGTGGACAATGTTTAAGATTTTTATTATTTATGGAATAACATTGGATCCACACTGGGTCTCTTTTAAAAAACCATCATATTTTAAACATTTTTCTCCTTTATTAGAGTTTAACTTAAAATTAACTCAAAATATATATCAATGGCCATAGTCAGGATATATTGAGAGTTAATTTCATTTTAAATCCTATAAAGGCACCAAAATGTGTTTTATTCTTCATTTGAATTTAAATATAGATTATTATATAATACATTTTATGGCCATAGTCAGAAATGTATTATATCTTCAATCTTATTTTAACTCATTTAAAGAATGAAATATGCTTTTCAAAATCCAATTTCAAATTCTTTTAAAATTCATTCATCATTTAGGATAGAGTTACAACATGTTTTCAAAATTCTTTTTATTTCAAAATCCAAGTGATTTTGAGATGTGTTTTTCAGATATCTTCTTCACTTCTCAAATCCATCTTCAAATTCTTATAAATTCAAATTCTTCTTTCTATTCTCAAATTCTATCTTATTTCAAAAATTCAAACTTCAATTTTAAAGTCCAATTTGACTTTGAAATTTCAAGTTTATTTTTATATTCAGAATTTAACTTCCAATTTGAATCAAATTTCAAAGTTCAATTCAACTTTGAAATTTCAAATTCATTTTCAGGATTCAATTTCAAATTCAATTGAACATTTCAGATCAAATTTCAAAGCTCAATTTAACTTTGAAATTCCTGAATTCATCATCTGATTTAAAAAATTTCAGTTTTAAAATCAAGTTTTATTCTTTATTTTTCACTTTAGGTTCTCAAATCTTCCAGATCCTCTTCTAAATTCAGAATTCCAGTCTGAATTCAAGATTTATTTCTTTCTCTCTCAAAATTCCAAAATTCTAAGTCTTAAATCAGACTTTAAACCAAAACTTGGTATTCACTCTAAAAATTGATTTTTTTTCTAAACTCATCATCTTTTTCAAAAATCAATTTAGGATTTCTCAGATCCAATTCTGAATTTCATCTAGATTTCCAAAATCTAGATCCCTCTTCAAAATCTCATTTGGACCTTCAAAATCCAATTCCATTTCAAATTCAATCAGGATTTCTCAAAACCAAATCCATCTTCAGATCTCATCAAGATTTCCCAGAATCCAAATCCATCTTCTAATCCCATATAGGACTCCAGACTTCGAATCCAATTCCATTTAGGATTCCAAATTTTGAATTCAATCCCATCTTGGATTCCAAACTTCGGATCCGATTTCATTTAGGAATCCAGATTTCAGATTCAATTTTATCTTGGATTCTAGACTGTGGATCCAAATTCTATTTAGGATCTTAGATTTTGGATTCAAATCCATCCTAAAAATTCAGATTCTAAATCCATCTCTGTTTTCAAATTCCACCTAGATCCAAGATCCAATCTAATTTCAGACTTTAAATCCGGAATTCAATTCCATTTCAAAATTCTATCTCAATTTTGAATTCTAGATTCAAAATCAAATTCAAAGTTCATTCTGACTTTGAAAATTCATTTTTTCTTCAAAAATTCTATCTCAGTTTCAAATCTCTCAGTTTCTTCATTTCTTCAAATTCAATATTTATTTTCAAGTCTGTGATTATCCCAAAACTTAGAACTTCAAGTCTTTTTCCAGATCTATTTCAAAATTCTGAGTTAGATTCAAAATCTAACTTTTTCAAACCAATTTCAAATCTTTGAATCATTTCTTCACTCCATTATGAAATTTATTTTAGAATCACTTGGAAAATCCCAAAATTTCTAAATTATTTTCCCAAAAAAGCATACATCCTTGCATTCACACAAACATGATTCTTTGTGCATTTTAGACTTAGAATAAATTCTTAGACAATATTTAGGCAATGCAAAAAGGCATAAATTCGATCATTGGATCGATTACCCCTGATAAAGGCGCCAGGAATTGTCGAACCTCGTACCGACGAGCGAATCTCGTCTCTCCATTTTTGCGCAAATTTTCAAAATGGAGGCGAGTAATTTTCAAATCTCTTTTAAATTAAGGTCTAGTGAGACCTTCGCAAAAGAGTTCATCTCTCTCTTTTCTCTTTTCTCTTTTCTCTCTTCTCTCTTCTCTTCTGCCTTTTATTTCTCCTTCAAAAAGGGAAATAGAGGCTAGAAAGGCAAAGAGAAGGAATACGTGAGAAAAAAAATTTGCGATGATCACAGAAGTTGGCGATCGTGATGGGACTCGTCTTCGTTTGGTCAAATTTGTGCCTTTTGCTTTGCTTTGATGTTATCTAAGTCTTTATTCTACAAATGTCAGCTTCATTTCCATGCAAACCTTAGGAGCCTAGATTCTGTCCTAGCTGACATAATGCATATAGGATTTAAGTATGGTTTGGTAGGACCATATTGAGGAGAATTTCTTCATGCTCACTTAGACTTAGGTCTGAAATACAACTCTCCTCAATTCTAGGGATTGAATGCAAACAATGTATGCAAGTGTATGCTTCTCTTCATTTAAATTCTATCTCTTTAGGACTTGCATTAGAGCCATATGGATTTATTGCATGTTGAACATGTTTTCGAAAACATCCCTACCTATGTTGTCTCGGTCTTCACGTTGTTGGGCTATCTCACTAAACCATAGTTCAGGAGAAGGCCTCATAACTGGATCACTTATTTGGGTTAGCGCCCCCTACCACGTACCTAAGGGCCATAGTCTGAGGTATATTGGTAGGTGCTTAAGGATGTTGGGGAGCCATTACCTTAGAACCTGAGAAATATTTTATATGCCATGTACTTCGAGCTTCGACTTGAGTATATCGGCATACTTTGATTGGAATAAGATGATCTGAACCATAGAGTTAGGATTAAGGTCCTACAAGCCATTTTTTCAAATATTGCATTTAGAGTTAGCCTTAGGGAGTGCTGTTTGTGCATCCTTGTTTGTGCAACTATGATTATGTGATGTTTTCTTGTATTCTCCTATATATATCAACATTTTCAAAACCTTGGGTATATTATTCAAAATTTCTCCTTATTTTCAGAAACCCAGATGTATATTTTCTCTACCTACATTCTTTTATCTTTTAGATCAATTTTTCTCTAAAACCCTGGAAGTCCTTTTTTTTTAAATTCCCTCGATCTTTCAAAATTTTCAGGTTTGTATCTATTCTCATTTCTTCAATAGTCTATCCATAAGTCTTGCATTTTATCTAATTCTCCTTATTCTTCTTTGCCCCAGTATTATTCTGATGGCATTCAATTCCCTCGATGCGGGCTTTCCTAGAGATCATGTCTTCTATCAGATAAGGGATGGATCCTCAGATCATCGGGTTATCTAGACTCATTCCTTCTTACCTCGGTGGTATTATTCTTGGTTCGCCACCTTCTCGCGTATGTTCCCATACCACTTGGATGACTATGGATTGGAGATTTCATCGACAGTAGACAAGCAGATTATCAATGGAAGTCTGATTCAGGCTATGACAGAGTGATGGAATCCACGTATATGCACATTTTGGTTTCCATGGGGAGAGATGACTCTACTGATGGACGAATTCAATAACATTATGGGATTGCCCGAACTAGCTGGTCAGCCAGATGATCCTGTCAAGCAGCACTTCCTGATCAACATTAAGGGGGTAGATGTTCGAGAAGCATTGGCCAAAGCAACGGGGAGCAGATCTTAGCCTCACACTAAGATCAGTAGAAATCAGTTCATTAACCTGTTTGGACTCTATCGCAAGTATGGAGCTTACGAGGAGGTTGACACCTTGTCCCGAGTAGCGAAAGACAGAATTCAGCATGCCATGGTCTTATGCACAGTAGGATTAGCTTTCTTTCAGGATGGTCAGAATTTTGTTGATGTCAGAACTGTCCAGCTCTTTCGAAGATAAGGAAGCAAGCAGACCCATCATCTTTCAGTTTCCATGGCCACCTTAGCCTTTCTCTACTGAGGCTTAGCTCGCTTCGCTCTTGGAGTGACCATTTGTGAACACCCCAAATTTTCCAAAAAATCTAAAAATGTCTTTTTTGCCCCTGGCCCCATCTTCTTAAAAAATCAAAGCCAAATTTTGGTTATTCTTCAGATTTTCTGAATTGAATTCCATATTGATATATTCAAACTCGATTCCGGATCCAAACTCACTTTTCCTAACCCATTTTCTGAAGAAATTCTCCAAAAATAAACTCAAATCCTCAGTAAAGCCTTCTTTGGTAAATATTTGTGAAATTTTATAAATGGTCTAGAAATCCCATAAGTTTTTAGAGTTTTGTTTTCAAAAAATACAAAAAATAGAAAATTTCAAAGAAAAAGAGCAAAAAAATCAAAATCTCGAAAAGATAGGAAAATAAAAAAGAAAATACAAAAGTTCTTAAAAACCACCTTTTCTTATTTTGATAAAATCCATTTTTGAAAAGGCGCGATTTGGAAAAATAAATAAAATCGAAGGGGGTGTTGAAAAAGAAGAAGAAGAAAACCCTAAAGACGTGAGGATCTCTCTCTCTCTCTCTCTCTCTCTCTCTCTCTCTCTCTCTCTCGGAAGCCCTCTCGATCGCCATCCTCCATCACCAATAATCTCTTTCATATGCTTCCCCCCTCAACCATAGATCGCCAACCTCTCCTCCCTCCACCCTTCATCGCCAACCGACTACCTTCTCGAACCTCCTTCTCCCCCTTTAATAGAGGCACGCAGAGGACCCCATGGATCATCCGTTATGACCCCCGCACCCTTTCTCTTTCCTTCAGAAGATCCGCCTTCACCCTTCCCCTTTTTCCTTCGTCGATTATCACAGTCTCCAATCGGCCCCCAGCTCTCTCACTCTCTCTCATGTCAATCGGCCTCGAGCTTTTCTCTCTTTTGGATCGACTGAAAGAACTTCAGTCCTAACGAAAACAGACAAAGAGAGGTTGATCACCCTGAAGCATACGCAACCAAGGAGTCAGATCTATTCGGTGGTCAGAGGAGAGACTCCTCTCCCGCACAGCTTCGTTCGAGGTAAGAGTCACCCTTTCCCCTTCTAAGCGTGTCCCTCTAGTTTTTGAAAGGTTTCCCGTGTTTTCTTTTCTTCTCTTCACCTTTTCCATCTTACAATCTCTTAATCGGACAGTTTTCTGGAATTAGCTTCTTTCATTTTATATCAGATTTTTACAGTGATTTCCATTGTTGAAGCATTGGGTTTCCTATCAAATGAATAGGCATCATAAATGTCGGCCTCGATGAGTGTCGATTTGAGGTCGATACTCTATTTTGAAGCAATATGGGAGAATGGGATGTTTTGATGCAATAAGACATGCCTGATGGCTCTAAATATTCCCCTCTTATTCATTTGCACCCCATTTCTAATGTATTACACATCCTCTCCCTTTTTGCACTCCAGCAATGCACAATATGCAATATCGATATTGCCTAGTGGCATTATCAACTTGCATCCTGCAACGAAAATTAATTTCGCTGCTCTTCACTTTTTCTTCTTTTTTTTTTTTTACTTTATTAGTTTCATTTTTCTGTTCTTCTATAGATTATTGAATAATTGATGATTCTTTTCAACGTCTACTTGTGATTGTAGGAGATTGCTTTGTTAACTTGTTAGATTGTTTCTTTAATAGAAGATTTTCTTCTAGTTAAATTTATGTTTTCATCGGCATAAGGCCATCGCTCTTGCACCTCTGTTAAAGCATTCCGTTATCTAGTTTCATGTATTTACCTGTTATATTTTGGTTTCTAGCTTCATGTTCTCTATTTTTTTTGGAATTTTTTCAACCATGCGATCATTCTCATTCATTGGTTCACCTATTACATTATGTCATTTACATCAATAGAATGATCATCATGTTATCCCCTATAAATCACCAAGGCAACGCTATGGTAGAATCCCATGGAGTGTCAATCCATTAACCTATCTTATACTAACCAGGTTATATTTTCAAGTTGCATTTTCACCTGCATATCTTTTTTTTTTAGTTTTCACGTTACTGTGGCATCTGAATTTAATACCCAGCTGTAGAATTAATATGCCTCTGGGTTTGTCATAAATTTTACTTGTTTGGTTACCTGTAAGGATTTGCTTTAAATGGTATGTTCAATCACACGGGATCTGTGTGTCTTTTGAAGAAGGATTAAAAGGTTGTCAAGCTGACACTGTCAAACCTATTTAAGCAGACAGGAGGCTTAAGTTTCACACTTCTGTAATTCTTTTTCTGTTCAGTTTCTGCAAAATAATCTTTGAACTATGAGAATGGATGATGTCATATCAACAAAACCAAAAAAAAAATCACTGAGCAAAAGGCAGGGTTCCAGCTCCTTGAACCGAGTTATTGATAATTCCAACCCCAGGCTCTACTTCTTCTGCTATCAGTACATTATGCAATTATTCAGTCAAACATCAAGGGAAGGAAGGTCTACATTCAATTCTTTTCATATCAAGAACCGACAATAGTGGATCCTAATTCTGAACGTAAAATGGCGACTAGGTCAGTGTTTGGTTATAAGAAATTCTTTTATGGAACTTCGTGAAAATTTATCTGAAGATTTTATGGGCCTTCTGGTTTTACTGTTCAAAAAAAGAAATTCTGAATCTAAGTATCCAGAATTCCAGTCAGTTTGACGTATCCAGTGGAGTTCAGGATGATTGCTTCAACAACCACCTTTGCCAGTCTGTCAGCGGCTGATTTACGGCCAACCATTGATTAATTACATATCCAAATTTGAGACTGACACGCCTTTGGTTTTGCAGGGATAGCCTCACTGTCATACCCAACGTTCTCCCATCTGTATGCTGCCCAGCTGTTGAGTAACTCTGATAATCGGTGTCATCATCTTCCAATAAGGTATGTTTTATCAGATACCTTCGTATCTTATATGGATTAGCTTAATAGCCTGATCCACTGTTTGCATTTTATCGCTACATTGTCTCACTGTTTCCCTATACTGTCATACCCATTCGTGGTCTACTTCATGCCACCTGTTGCAACCTACAACAACATGCCCCTCCATATGTGGACCTCAAACTCCCCACCACTGTTGTACACTTTATTCATTTCCAGCAAATATCAAGCACCATTTGCACAGTATTTTAGTTTACCATCCTGTGGCGCTTACATCATAACAACATTTTTTGATTTATTATTCATTTCCTGTCGTGATTTCATATTGTCATTATGTTAGTTTACGATTCTCTGTTATAGTAATCCCCAACTGTTTAGTCTCAGCTATTAATAACTGTTAATTATAAATGGGTTGACTTAGTCGATCAGAAGTAGTTAGTGCATTTTACCTAGGTGTTTACTGTTAGTTCTTTTCCTTTACACTAGTGTTTAACATTGAGTACAGCCTTTACACTAGTGTTTAACATTGAGTACAGTAACACCTGTGTGTGGTTAATGAGTAGCTGTGTGTGTGTTCGATGGTAATCGTGTGGTCATTAGTGAAGTTTAGTCTAGGCTGTATTAGCATGTTGGCGGTTATTGTATGCATTAATAGTTGGGTCATGTTGGCATCTAAGTAGTAAGTTGTGTTAGCAGCCTGGGTTAGTACAGTGTAAGTTGGCAGAATGTAATAGCTTTTGTTAGTAGTCTTTGTAGTATACATTACCAATTCATTGTTATACGTACTATACAGAAGGAATGGACTGTGATAGGGAATGTATGATAGCAGTGAATGAACTTGCGGTAGTACTGAACATTGAGAGTTAGGATGTGCTAACCTCTTAGCTGTGACGGTGTGTTAGTAGATCTGAGTTAAACAATACATAAGTTGATAGTGTGTGAAGGGTATAGTGTGTTAGACAATAAAACAAATGTCATAGTCTGTGTTATTGTGTCAGCAATATGGATTGGTTTGTGTATTAGCACTATATGAGCTACCAGTCTGTTTCAGTAACCTGTTGGGTCAAGGGTGTTAGATAATGAATATATGTCAGTAATAAAGATCGGGTGAATTGTATTATATAGTTAGTAATAGCAGTTTATGTGCATTAGCCGTTTATATGAGTTAACCTACTATACACTGCTACTTGCACCAGTCATATTGTATCAGCACTTACACACTGGCCACATCCTCGCATTCCTGCACTTTACACCCTGCCTTGTGTATTTCAGCCTGTTAATTGGTTCATTCACTTGACAAATCGATTTATATTGTGTATTCTTTTTTTCATTCAGCCACATCCTTGATTTATATTTTTAATTAGTTCATTCATTGGATGCTTCTATGGGTGCTCATTCTGGCAACCTCGCTGCACCTGCAATATTTACTTCCCCTACAT
Source organism: Nuphar pumila (assembly GCF_984573655.1). Lineage (NCBI taxonomy): Eukaryota > Viridiplantae > Streptophyta > Magnoliopsida > Nymphaeales > Nymphaeaceae > Nuphar > Nuphar pumila. Next base: position 100,158,799 of record NC_143252.1, on the reverse strand, counting down.
CCTGTTAGGTATAGCATTTGTAACATATTGCATCCTCATTTAAGTAGTTGCAACCTTGAACTCATTTTTTCTTCTGTAACATCTTCATGACAGATGGAATTTCCATGGTGGTCTTGATATGATGACATAGATAGTGTAGGGTGCCAAATGATAAGCAGTGTGAATTGATATGTGCGTTTAAGTAACACAAGGTTAGCAGTGTGTGAGTGCACACCATTTTATCATAGTGCGTGAGGCAATGCATCATAGTTGTTCATTTCGCATTTAAAATCCGTGTTCAAAGTCTTATAAATAAACTCAATTGTGGGTTACATCTGTGTCTTTACTCATTATTATCCAATAATGGTTCTCAATACCCTGTTACTTTCATTGATTACTGATTTTTACAGTAAGTATTTTTTGTTTCTTATCAATATGTAGTGATTTGTATGTATATCTTACAGGGGGTTAAATATAGGTGTATGCATTTGGATATTGACATAATGTCTCTCATCTGCCTTATGCTAACTTACATTTTGCAGGAATTAGGCTATTTTCCTTCTTTGATTAAGAACGTGAATCTCAATTTTATTCTGGTAAACAGCTAGATATTAATGCAAACCTTACATTTTCAGTTCTAGATTAGAATGAATGAGCATTGTAAATATCATAAATGGCTTGTTTTCATGCTTTTTGCCTTTATTTTTCAAAATCTCACAATGGTGAACCACGAATGGCACGTGCACCATTTTATAAAAGGTAATTAATCCTAAGTTGATGATTTGCATCAATGGCCATAGTCAGGATGTGAACAAGACTTAGAATTTTCATCTTTTATGGAATAACATTGGATCCACACTAGATCCTTTTTCAAAAATCATCATATTTTCTTAAATATTTTCCTCTTTTACCAGAGTTTAGTTTAAAATTGATTCAATACATATATCAATGGCCATAGTCAGGATATATTGAGAGTTAATTTCATTTTAAACTCTATAAAAGCACCAAAAAAATGTATTTTATTCTTCACTTGAATTTAAATGTGGTTATTATATAATACATTCAATGACCATAGTCAGGGATGTATTATATCTTCAATCTCATTCTTAATTCATTTAAAGAATGAAATATGCTTTCAAAATCCAATTTCAAACTCTTTAGATTCATTCATCATATAGGATAAAATTGCATCATATTTTCAAAATTCTTTTCCAAAATCCAAGTGCTCTCAAATATCTCTCATCCATCTCTATTTCAATTCATTCTTCTATCTTATTTCAAAAATTTAAAATTTCAAAGTCCAATTTGACTTTGAGATTTCAAATTCAATCTTATATTCAAAATTTCATTTCCAAATTCAATTTCAAAGTTCAATTTAACTTTCAGATCTCTGATTCATCTTCAGACTTCAAATTCAAAATCTAATTTGACTTTGAAATTCATTTGTTTATCCAAAATTCAAATTCTAATTCAAATCAAACTTCAAAGTTCAGATTAACTTTGAAGTTTTTGATTCATCTTCTGATTCAAAATCAAGTTTATCTTCTTATCTTCAAATTCAAAGTTTGAAATTGATTCTGAATCTCAAAATTTAAATCTTCCTAAGTTTTAAATTCAATCTGGGTTTTCAAAACCCAGATCCATCTTTAAAAGTCTTATTTGGACTTTCAAAATCCAAATCCAAAGTTAGAACCCAATCTCCACTTTTGGATCTCAGACTTCAGATCTAAAATCCATTTTAAGATCCAGAATCCAACTCTATCTTGGATCTCAGATTTCAGATCCAAAATCCATTTTAGGATCCAGAATCCAATCCCATCTTGAATCTCAGACTTCAGATTCAAAATCCATTTTAGGATCCAGAGTCCAACTCCATCTTGGATCTCAGACTTTAGATCCAAATTCTATTTAGGATCCAGAATCCAAATTTCATATTTAATCCCAGATTTCAATTCCATTCCCAATTCTAGATTTCAAATCTAAATCTATCTTGATTTCCAGATTTCAAATCTAAATTCAGATCTCATCTGGACTTCTTAAATCCATTTCTATCTTTAAAATACCATTTAGATTTCTCAAATCCATCTTGAATTTAAACTCTAAATCTAGAAATTCAATATCACTTCAAATTTCATCTCCTTCCCTTAAATCCAGATCCAAAATTTAAATTCAAAGTCCATTTCTAGCTTTGAAATTTCATTTCTTTCTCTCCCATCTTCAAATCATTCTTTTCAAACTCAAGGAATTATTTTCCCAACTCTGATTATTTCAAAGACTTAGAACTTCAAATGTTTTTCCTGATCTATCTCAAGTTCTAAGTTAGATTCAACCATTCAGAAATCATTTCTTCACTCCATTATCAAGTTCCTCTCAGAAACACTTGAAAATTTTCAAATCACTTTTTCAAAAGAGCATACATTCTTGCATTGCACAAGCATGATTCTTTGTGCATTTTAGACTTAGAATAAATTCTTAGATAATATTTAGGCAAAGCAAAAAGGCATAAATTCGATCCTTGGTTTGATTACCCTTGGTAAAGGTGCCAGGAACGGTCGAACCTCATACCGACGAGCGAATCCCGTCTCCCAATTTTCCCGCAAATATTTCAAAACGGAGGCGAGTTATTTTCTTAAATATTTTCAAAATTAAGGTCAAGTGAGACCCCGCGAAAGAGTTCCTCTTCTCTTCTTTTCTTTTCTTTTCTCTTCTCTCTTTCTTTTTGCCTTTCATTTTCTCTCTTCAAAAAGAAGGAAATAGAGGTTGAAAAGGAAAAGAGAAGGAAAAGGGAGAATATTACGAGAGGAAAATTTTTGTGATGATCACAGTTTTGGCGATCGTGATGGGACAACCTTTCCTTACTGGACGGATTGCAAATTGGCAGGTCCTCTTGATGCAATATGACTTGGAGTATGTTTCTCAGAAGTCAGTCAAGGGTCAGTCCATCGCAGACCAGTTGGCAGATTTTCCATTGACAGAAGAGATCAAAGCGGAAGATGATTTTCCTGATGATCGCATCTGCAGCGTTCAAGAGTCCCCAGTTTGGACTCTATTTATTGATGGAGCCAGGAGCATGTCTGGTATAGGGATTGGGATCTTGTTGATCACTCTCGAAAAGGAGATGCTCCCTTATTCCCTCAAGCTCAACTTTCAATGTACTCACAACATGGCCGAGTATGAAGCTCTAATACAAGGCCTCAAGATTTTGCAAGACTTTGATGTCAAGAGAGTACACGCCTTCGGTGACTCATTACTTATCGTCAGTCAAGTCAATGTTGAATGGCAAGTCAAGGATTCAAAATTAATTCCTTATCAGAAGGTTGCCATAGCTCTCATAGGCAACTTTGAAGAATTTCAGTTCAACCATGTCAAGAGGGAGTACAATCATATAGCAGATGGCCTAGCCTGTCTGGGTTCCATTTTGTCTTTTAAAGACAAGGAATCCTGTCATTCCTTCGAGATCGGCAGGCTTGATCAACCTGCCTACATTTTAGTTGACCAAGTGAACCAAGCCACTCAGAAAGAGAAGCCTTGGTACCAAGACATTAAAAGCTTTTTTGAAACTGGTAAATTTCCATTAGAAATGCCAAGAAAGGAGCAGCACGCGATTCAGCGCATGTTAGCCCGTTATTTCATCCTTGCCAATACTCTTTACCGTCGCGGATTCAGTTCTTAGTATGCTAGATGCTTAGATAAAGATGAAGCCATGGAAGTTGTTTGAGAGGCACACGAGGGAATTTGTGGTGGCCACGTCGGCTACCAAACACTCATCAAGCAAATCATCTGGGCAGGGTATTACTGAAAGACCATGCAGCAGGATTGCCATCAATTTGTGAGGAAGTGCGTCAAATGTCAGATGCACACACCTTCCATTCATGCGCCAGCCGCATACTTGCAGTCCGTGGTCTTTCCTTGGCCCTTTTCGATGTGGGCTTTCAACGTGGTCGGCCCGATCACTCCTTCGGCTTCTAATGACCACAGATACTTCCTCGCGGCTACAGAATACTTCACCAAATGGGTCGAAGTTGTAACCCTGCAAACAGTAGAAGGCCGGCATGTGGTTTCGTTTATTCATAAGAATCTTCTTTGTTGCTTTGGCATCCCACATGATATTGTGTCAGACAATGACAGCCACTTCAAGAATGAGAGGATGAAGACCTTCTGCTCGAAGTTCAGAATTCACCACCACTTCTCAGCTCCTTACTATCTTCAGAGAAATGGCCAGCAGAGGCCACCAACAAGATTTTGATCCGCATTTTGGAAAGAACTGTGGAAACAGGCCGCGATTGGTACGAGAAGATGCACGATGCACTTTGGGCATACCGAACCACCATTCAGACCCCAACAAATGCTACTCCTTCAGAGCTCCTCTACGGGGCTGAGGTAGTATTACCTCTCCACGTTCAGAAGCCCGCACTCAAGTTTGCATTGCTCATTGAACTCCCGTTTGATCAGTATCAGTAGCAGAGGTTGGTACAACTTGATCTGTTAGATGAGAAAATGCTCAAGGCATCAAAGCACGCTCAGGCTTATCGTCAGAGAATAGCTTGGCACTACGCCAAATCAGTTATTGAGAGAAGATTCTGAGTCAATGATCTTGTGCTCAGATCGACAACTCATCTCAAGCATCGACCGAAGGGCAAATGGTCACCCAATTGGGAAGGCCCTTATGTGGTTAAGGAAGTGCTGCCTCGAAATTCCTATCTCCTGATCAATGCAGATGGAGTGGAACTGCCCGATCCTATTAATGCTTTACATTTGAAGAGATTTTACACTTGAATTGTCCATCATATCCTTTTGTACTCTTCAAAAGTCTCTCAATAAAGCAATAATCTTCTATTAAATTCTCACATTCTTCTCCCTGATACTGGGGCATTTTTATTTTCGATCTATACTTCCTTCATCATATGCAGGCAGGATCAGACAAACTCTTTTTCTAAAGAATCTTATTAGCTTTTCAGTTAATCTTGTTGTCTTTATTAATTGCATTCATTTCATTTTCCAATTTAATCAAATTTTCATCAATTTATTATTTTTATCAGTTTTTGTCAAGTTTTTATCAAATTTTCATCAATTTTATTAAATTTTATCAAATTTTGTTCTTTCACATAACCCTTTCAGGTTAAGGGATAAACCTGATGCCTCTTTCCCATGAGGTATTCTTTTATTCTTTTTTTTTCCCCTTTCAGGTTAAGGGATAAACCTGACCCTCGTTGTCCGAGGTGTACCCTTTCAGGTTAAGGGATAGACCTGACTCTCATTGTCCGGGGTGTTCCCATTCAGGATAAGGGATAATCCTGAAACCCCTCGTAGGAGCAATAACGCTACCTATGAGGATTCTTTTGTAAATACAAGTTTCGTCAATCTTCGTTGATTTTCTAAATTTATATCAAATTTCTCTTCATTTATTTTCCTTAAATTCTCTTCCTTCTCCCATTCAGGATAAGAGATAATCCTGATACCCCTCATAGGAGCACTAATGCTACCTGTGAGAATTCTTCTTCAAAATAAATTTCCAATAAATTTCTTTAAATTCTTCTCCATTTTTATAAATTTTATTCCTTTTCCCTCTCAGGTTAAGGGATAAACCTAAGTTATGTCTCATAAATTCCTCAATTCATATCATATTTTATTCTATACTCTTTTAGGATAAGAAAAAATCCTGAAGCTGTCATAAATAGATTCGGATCTTAGGCCATCTTGGGTCAAGGGTCTCAAATAAATCTCCCATCCTCTTCATTGTCATAATCTATTCATACATTTTGTCAATCCTTCTAAAATCCGATTCTTGGGTAGAAATTATTTTCTTCCCGTCTGAGTTCCGACTCAGGTTTTTGTTTTTGTTTTTGTTTTTGTTTTTGTTTTCCTTTTTGTTTTCAAGATATTGGTTCCGACTCGGGTTTTTCCTTTTATATGGCATCTGAAGTTTCGAGTTCCGACTCGGACTTCCTATCGGATTCGACATTCATGTTGGAACCAATCGTTCTGTTGAAGATTCGAGTTTTCAAACTCGGGTTTTCCTCTTTTTTTTATTATTTTAAAGATCCGGGTTCCGACTCGGGTTTTTCCTTTTTATATGGCATCTGAAGTTCCGAGTTCTGACTCGGACTTCCTTTTGGATCCAATACTCGTATTGGAACCAATTGCTACGTCGAGAATTCGAGTTTTCAAACTCGATTCTCATTCATCCTTTTTTTTTTGAAAAACCGGGTTCCGACTTGGGTTTTCTCTTTTGTATATTCTTATGTCTGAAGTTCCGGGTTCCAACTCGGACTTTCTTTTGGATCCAGTGCTCGTGTTGGAACCAATTTCTACATCGAGAATTCGAGTTCTCAAACTCGATTCTCAGTCATTCTTTTATTTTTGAAAAACCGGGTTCCGACTCGAATTTTTGCTTTTATATTCTTATTTTCTCGAGTTCCGACTCAAATTTTCCCTGTTAATCCAATGCTCGTGTTGGACCAAGTTTCTCCTTGCCTTCCCCTTTCAGGTTAAGGGACAAAACCTGAATACCCCTTCAGGATAAGGGATAATCCTGAAACATCAACAGTCATTCTTGCTTAATTCTCAAATATCTTCGAATGTCGGTCTCTTTCTCAACTCTCTGTTAGAAAACCCAGTGCTCGTACTGGTGCATTTTTTAAAATCTAGTGCTCGAACTGGTGTGCAATTTCGAAAACCAGTGCTCGTACTGGTATGCAGTTTTCAAAACCCAGTGCTCGTGCTGGTGTGCAATTTTGAAAGCCAGTGCTCATACTGGTATGCATTTTTTGAAACCCAATGCTCGTGCTGGTATGCATTTTCGAAAACCCAGTGCTCATACTGGTATGCATTTTCGAAAACTCAGTGCTCGTGCTGGCGTGCATTTTCGAAAACCCAGTGCTCGTACTGGTTTGCAATTTTCGAAACCCAATGCTCGTACTGTGACATTTTTTTGAAAATCTAGTGCTCGTGCAGGTACATGTTACCGTCGCAAAATTTTTCCCGTCTTCCCTTCCTTGCGGAAGAGAGAGGAAAATGCTTTTGTGATTCAAACTTGACCGGATTTTGGAAATTGTTTTGAAATAGTCGCCTCCATTTTAAAAATTGCGAGAAAATCCATGGGATGGGGCTCGACCTGTCGGTACGAGGTTCGACCGTTCCTGCCGCCTTTAACAGGGGTAATCGAACCAAGGACCAAAATTGTGCTTGACTTAGTAAAATTATCGAAATTATGTTCTATCCTAAATGCACAGAGAATTCAGGCATGTGCTATGAGATTTTTGGAGAATGTAAGTTGAAGAATATGATGTATGCTTAGAAAACATTTGGAGTTGAAAGATATTTCTCAGGGAAAGTCAATTTCTCAGGAAACTCAGATGAAAGGGGTTTTGAAATCATGAAAAAGTTCATAAAGCTGTGGGAAAATCATGAATGGATGAAAATTCTGAGAAAATGGAAAGAATTCTTGAGAAAAGGGTAAACATTTGAAGGGAAAATGTTTGTCAGGAAAAGCTTCAAGTTTTTTAAAGCTTTCTTTGGAAAATGATTGAAATTCATTGGAAAACCCGTTTGGGGAAGGAAAATTGAAACTTGAGAAACTAAAATCCTGAGAATCTTAGCCTTAAAATATCTAAAAATCAACTTTGATTCTTGAGAAAGATGAGAAATTCCTTTTTGAAAATCTTAAGAAAATAATATTTTTCAGGAGAAATCAAGGGAAAACTTTGATTTTGGAAATCCAACTTCGGAGATTTTTAGGAGTTTCTTGAGAAACTGATTTCCATGGAAAACTATGGAAAAACTTGACTTGGGAAAACCGATTTTGAAAAATTCTCAGAGTTTCTTGAGAAATCGATTTCTTGAGAATGATTTTTTTTTAAGAAAATCATGAGAAAACCAATGATTTCATGATGCGAATGATATGAGTGAATGAATGCACTTTGAAAAGATTTTCTGAGAAATTTGTTGGAAAAATGTGTATTAATTCAAAATAAATCCTTCACATATTCTGACCGTGGCCATGAACATGTTCAGAGTTTAATTGATTTATTGCACAATACTTTGCAAAATTGGAAATGTGATGTGCATTTTTAAGATAGCCTAAGAGTGTAGGCTCAATGTGACTGGTAGAAAGATGATGAATCTGAGTCTCGTCCATATTTCAACTAGGGCCGTAAATATGGACTTCACCGAGTTCATCAACTCCCTAAGAGTTGGTGCATGTGTCATTCGTGTACATCCATAGTGCTTTTTGGAATAGAATGCATGAATCACATAAACAGGATATTGCAGGAATTTAAACTATATGATATGCATCCTAGTCTAAGCAGAAAATTAAATCTCTTATTCTAAAATTTACATTATTACATCACTAAATAAAAGAAATAAAAGAAATTGCAGACTTCAGTTCCTTCTTTTGAATGTCTCTGCCAATCTTGAAATGGGGTTAGCTCAAATATGTGGGTTTTTCCAAGATTTTCCAATAATATTCTGAAATTATTGGACTTAGTCGGATATAAACCCTATTTTCATGCTTTCTTGATGTTTGAAATAATGCAAATGCAAGAAATTCAGTAAGAAATGTTTTTAAAACTCGAAATTGTGGTCAAAATGACTAAAATACCCCTAATATTAAAGTTATACCTTTAAAATCAGGGTTTTTGAAGGAAAACTTGGTAAAATTGAGATTTTAAAATTTGAATTGAACCAAATGATGGCAAAATGCAGTATGAGGCATGATGACATGCTTATAAACACATTCGGACTGTAAAATCAGAATTTGACATGCTACCCTTCATCAAAAATAACGAATTTCGCTTGTTTTTCGCTTGATTTGGGGTCCTACGGGGCCCTGCTTTGATGATACGGCTAAACCAAGCATCAAACGAATTCTAAATGCTGTCAAATTTGGTATGAAGCATCATCCTATCCTGATAAACAGCCTATAATACAAAAACTCACGAAATGACATGGTTTAGATACTAAAATTTAAAGAAAATCCTAAAATGGACGAATTTCACTTAATGACCCGAACCAAATATAACACTTAATGCAGTAATACAAGAATTCCACCATATAAACATTTGAGATTTTGCAGATTGTTAAATGACATAAAAATAAGCAATTTTGTCTTTTACAGCCTCGAGATTTGAACTACGGTGAGTTCGGTAACGAGAATTTGGTTTTGACGGAGGCAAAATCAATCTGATCCAATGTAAAATTGCATAAAAAATAGCATCCCACCATAGAAATTTCTAATATTTAACAGAGGAACTAAAGACACACACAGGAACAACTTTCATGTTGATGATTTTGGCATTTGATCAACAGGAACAGAGATAAAAATACAACTTTTCATGCCTAAATCAACAGAGCAGACGAATATCACAAAACAGAAGACTGACAAGAAAAATCTGAAACAGATACCAAAAGTTCTAAAAATCATAAGCGTTCATATGCAAACAGAGGACATCCCAAACATGACATTCATTTTTTACAGATTCGGATTTGAGGTCCTGCTTAACGCATCCATGACGAAAATTATCCTCTCCTTTCCCCAAAGGAGGCGACTAACAATATCAGTTCAATTAAGAACGACCATTGCTGGGAATAATATCAGTTCAATTAAGAACGATCATTGGTTCGCTGGGAACTATATCAGTTTAAGGGAGAACGACCATTGGTTCACTGGGAACAAATATCAGTTCAATTAAGAACGACCATTGCTGGGAATAATATCAGTTCAATTAAGAACGATCATCGGTTCGCTGGGAACTATATCAGTTCAATGAAGAACGACTATCAGTTCATTTGGGGGAACAATATCAGTTCGATTAAGAACGACTATCAGTTCACTAGGGAACAATATCAGTTCGATGAAGAACGACTATCAGTTCACTTGGGAACACTATCAGTTCAATGAAGAACAACTATCAGTTCACTTGGAATACTATCAGTTCAATGAAGAACGACTATCAGTTCAATGAAGAACGACTATCAGTTCAATGAAGAACGACTATAAGTTCACTTGGGAACACTATCAGTTCAATGAAGAACGACTATCAGTTCACTTGGGAACACTATCAGTTCAATGAAGAACAACTATCAGTTCACTTGGGAACAATATCAGTTCAATGAAGAACGACTATCAGTTCACTTGGAACACTATCAGTTCAATGAAGAACGATTATCAGTTCACTTGGAACACTATCAATTCAATGAAGAACAACTATTAGTTCACTTGGAACACTATCAGTTCCACGAAGAACGACTATCAGTTCACTTGAGAACACTATCAGTTCAATGAAGAACGACTATCAGTTCACTTGGGAACAATATCAGTTCAATGAAGAACGATTATCAGTTCACTTGGAACACTATCAGTTCAATGAAGAACAACTATTAGTTCACTTGAAACACTATCAGTTCCATGAAGAATGACTATCAGTTCAATTGGGAACACTATCAGTTCAATGAAGAACGAGAACCATTATAGAGAGTTGGATCGCTTCTATGAATGGTTTCAGGATTATCCTCTTATCCTGAACGGGGAATGGAAATTGGATGACCTGGCGGTCAAAATTGAGAATTTTGGTAATTAGAAATTGGGTGACCTGGAGGTCGAAATTGAAGAATTGAATGACCCGAGGGTCGAAATTGGAATTTGGTGGGCAAAATATCAAATTTGAGTAATTGACAGACCCTGAGGATTGAAATGACTTGGATTAACAAAGGAGAATAATGAGTTCGAGTCAGAGCTCGAATAAAATACAGAGATCACGAGTCGGAACCTGGATCAACAAAAGAAAATGAAGAGCTCGAATATGAGCTTGAATGAATAAAGAGATCTCGAGTCGGAACCCAAATCAACAAAAGAAAATGAAGAGCTCGAATCTGAGCTCGAATGAATAAAGAGATCTCGAGTCGGAACCCGGATCAACAAAAGAAAATGAAGAGCTCAAATGAAGTAAAGAGATCGCGAGTCGGAACTCGGATTAACAGAGAAAATGAAGAGCTCGGATCAGAGCTCGAATAAGATAAAGAGATCTCGAGTCGGAACTCGGATCAACAAAAGAAAAATATGGACCAACTTGAAAGTTGGAGTTTGAAGGAAAGGGAGCTTGGATCAGAATTCAGATCTTCAGAGGAGAACCCGGTTAGGGGATCAAAATTTTGGAAATTGTCAGTGCGGGAACTGGATTTTTGAAAAGAGGATTCTATTTGAAGAATTTTGAGAAGAAATCAACTGAGATTGTAAACTGAAGTCAGAGATTGATGATTAAGATGGGAAATCATTCATAGTCTCAAGATTTATCTCTTCTCTTGAATGGGAAGTGAATTGGGTGCATAATTAGTGCAAATGAAATGCACATGCACATGAAATGCAAATGAAGTGCAAATGAATATGATTGAATGCAAATTGATGCAAATGAATGCAAAATCAATGCAAATGGGTGTATATATGTGCAAAATGAGAGATTGGTTTATCCTGCCTGCATACAAGATGTTTTGAGGTAAAGATAAATTTTCAAAAAAAATGCCCCAGTGTGACTAGGGAGGGAAATTTTGAATAAAAGAAGGATAATTGATGAATAAGGCGACAAGCTTCTTGACTAAGAGACGTCCTCAAGATTATTCCTCACAAGAGAGACATTGTGAAAAGCAAGAAGAAGCAAATAAGATGGCGCCAAGCTATTAAAAAATTCAATGACTTTATTGATGCTTTAAAATCAAGGAAAGAGAATGGGATTACATTATTCTTTTGAAAAAGCAAGATGAGAAATGGGAAAGTGTCGGCATTGTCATCTTCTGGAATGATTGTGGAAAAAGCTTAGTCAGGATGACTAGTCCTCCTTTTCATCTTCAACAAGGAGCTTCTTGTCAATGCAGTCTTGAACAATGTTCTTAAGGACGAAGCAGTTTTTTGTATCGAGCCCTATTGCTCGATGAAACTTGCAAAACTGTTCTTTGAATCTGCCCATAATTGCTAGAGGATCAACGACTTTAGGCAATCAGACAATGTCTTTCGCAAGCATATACTCGAGGATACTCTCAAGTGTCTGATCCAGAGGGGTGAATTCTCGATCAGTTCTTCAGTCTTTGCACTTTGATTTTTCCTGATCTTTCTTTTGATGCTGAAGGCTGAATTGGAGAGGTTTATCACTGTTGATGTCCTTCCCTTTTTGCCTTTTGATTCTCTCCAAACTGTTGCCATGATCATTCTTGTTGCCTTTGCTATTATTGAAAGATTTAGCCGCAAAAGTGAAGTGAGCCTTCTTTTTGGCATCTTGACTGTTTCTTGCAATGGTAATGCCTTCATAGACCCCGTTCTCTATTTCCATCTCAAGCCATTCGGCTCGTTCAATGAGTTCAATGAAAGACTTGGATGGTGAGGTAGAAATTAATCCTATTAGAGGTTGCAAAAAATTATTGAGGATCAGCGATAGAGCATGCCTTTCTGATATAGGATCCCTCATTTTGTTGCAGGTCTCTCTCCATCTGCGAATGAAGTCTCTGGCCTTTTCATTTTCATTCTGCCTTAGATTGTAGAGATGACTCAATGTTGGGAGCGCTTCAGTATTGAACAAGAATCGTTCAACGAACAAATTCACAACTTTGTCGAACTCTTTCAGTTCTATAGGATTAATATGTTCCGCGTACCATTTGGCCGCGACTCCTTCCAGGCTGCGGGGAAAGCATAAGAACAATGCTCTATTGTCTCTCTTGAATCTAGAGCATTCAGCGAAGAACATGGCGAGATGTGCTTTCGGGTTGCCAGAACCATCAAACTTGATGAATTTACGAGGCAGGTTTTCCAGATTTTCATCCCCTTCTAAACTGTCATAAAAGTCCTCACTGGTAAAGACTTTCTTTCCCTTGTCGCGGGCTTGCAGATCTTTTACCACTCTAGTCAATTCTTTGAACTGCGCTTGAAGAGGATCTGTCATTGTTTGAACCTTTGGCTTGCGAGTGATTTCTGGAATGCTCTTGCATTCTTCCTCGGTATCATCTTCGTCTGAAGTATCTTGAACATTCCTCTCAGAGGACTTGGTTGATTTCTTGGCCACACGATCTCTAATTCTCTGACTGAATGGATTTTTGTCTGAGCTGGTGCCAGCCTGCTCACTCATCATCCTCTTCATCATTTTCTGAAACATTGCGTATATCTGAGGGTCGATACCGTCATCTTTTGGCTGCTCTTGGTCTTTGTCTGACCTTGGCGAATTCATCTCTCCTTCTGATGTTGATGAGTAGCTGATATGCTGCGATGATGTTTTCCTTCCGGACCTTGTCTGAACCATCAGATGTTGTGGATGCTCTCTGCAGGATAAAGTCTTGATTAGACTCTGAGGAAATTTTTGGATTGGGAAGAAAATTATATGGTGGACAATTGGAAGAATATCCCATTACTAGGGATAGAGTCGTCGCTGAAATTACGACAATTGTGTTGTCATTCTTTGCAGAAGAAATAAACAACGGAAAATGTGCCTTGCTACCTAGGCGAGGTTGTCAACCACGAGGAAAACACCATTTTTGAAGAAAAGAGATATCTTTTGGAAAAATAATCTGCAAACGCATTTTGAATAAGGAGAAGGCAAGTGGGTAAACGATTTCCACCACAATAATCAAGGTATGCATCAGGAAAATAAGATGAAGAATTTTGCAAATAGACAAAAAGATTGAAAATCCAATGAGAGAAAACATAAGATTTTTGAAAATTGCAGGCAGGATAAAAATGCAGCTGGAAATTCGAGATCCAGTGGAACGGGAGAATGGAAAAACACCTGGAGTTTTGAAAGAAATTGGATATTTGGAAAAGTCATCCAGGGTTTGAGAAAATAAAAGAAAAGATGAGAAATATGGGTATTTGAAAATATTTTTGGGAAAAATGTAAGAAAATAGAGGTAACATACAAACAATCACATCCTGCACAAACATTTATGCACATACAGCATTCTCTAAAAGGCTGACTCTAGATGCATCATTTTGAAAACAGCTGTAAGACCCTAATGCTAACTCTAGGTTCAGATCATCTTTGTCCAATCCAGTTATGCCGATATACCCGAATCGAAATCCGAGGTACGTGGCATATAATCTCAACTCCGGTTCTAAAGTAAGGTTTTCCAACATCCTTGAGCGCCTACCGATATACTTCAGACTGTGGCCCGCGGTACGTGGTAGGGGGGTGTTAACCCAAATAATTGGCCCAGTTGTGAGGCTCTGTCCCGAACTAGGGTTCTGGAAGAGAACCCAGCAACGTGAAGACCAGGTAATTGAGGTTTGAAAAAATGATCACATGCAAGAAATAGATGGCTCTAAAACCTAAAGAGATAGACTTTTGAAAATCTTTAGAGAAGCATACATTGTTTGTATTCAGATCCTAAATTGAGGAGAGTTGTGTTTAGACCTAAGTCTATGTGAGCATGAAAATGTTTCCTCAATATAGTCCTACCAAACCATGCCTAAGCTATATGCAGTCAATGTCAGCTAGGTCAGAATCTAGGCTCCTAGGTTCGCATGATATCAAAAGTAAAGGGCTGACATTTTGTGAACACAATTTTGATAATTGAACTAAGTCAAGCACAATTTTGATCAGATGAGGACAGGTCCCATCTCAGTCGCCAAACCTGTCATCGTCGCAAAATTTTTCCCGTCTTCCCTTCCTTGCGAAAGGGGGAGGAAAAATGCTTTCGCGATTCAAACTTGACTGGATTTTGGAAATTGTTTTGAAATACTCGCCTCCGTTTTGAAAATTGCAGAAAAATCCATGGGATGGGGCTCGACCTGTCGGTACGAGGTTCGACCGTTCCTGCCGCCTTTAACAGGGGTAATCGAACCAAGGACCAAAATTGTGCTTGACTTAGTAAAATTATCGAAATTATGTTTTATCCTAAATGCACAGAGAATTCAGGCATGTGCTATGAGATTTTTGGAGAATGTAAGTTGGAGAATATGATGTATGCTTAGAAAACATTTGGAGTTGAAAGATATTTCTCAGGGAAAGTCAATTTCTCAGGAAACTCAGATGAAAGGGGTTTTGAAATCACGAGAAAGTTCATAAAGGTGTGGGAAAATCATGAATGGATGAAAATCCTGAGAAAATGGAAAGAATTCTTGAGAAAAGGGTAAACATTTGAAGGGAAAATGCTTGTCAGGAAAAGCTTCAAGTTTTTTAAAGCTTTCTTTGGAAAATGATTGAAATTCATTGGAAAACCCTTTTGGGGAAGGAAAATTGAAACTTGGGAAACTGAAATCCTGAAAATCTTAGCCTTGAAACATCTGAAAAATCAACTTTGATTCTTGAGAAAGATGAGAAATTCCTTTTTGAAAATCTTAAGAAAATAATATTTTCAGGAGAAATCAAGGGAAAACTTTGATTTTGGAAATCCAACTTCGGAGATTTTTAGGAGTTTCTTGAGAAACTGATTTCCATGGAAAACTGTGGAAAAACTTGACTTGGGAAAACCGATTTTGAAAAATTCTCAGAGTTTCTTGAGAAATCGATTTCTTGAGAGTGAATTTTTTTTAAGAAAATCATGAGAAAACCAATGATTTCATGATACGAATGATATGAGTGAATGAATGCACTTTGAAAAGATTTTCTGAGAAATTTGTTGGAAAAATGTGTATTAATTCAAAATAAATCCTTCATATATTCTGACTGTGGCCATGAACATGTTAAGAGTTTAATGGATTTAATGCACAATACTTTGCAAAATTGGAAATATGATGTGCATTTTTAAGATAGCCTAAGAGTGTAGGCTCAATGTGACTGGTAGAAAGCTGATGAATCTGGATCTCGTCCATATTTTGACTATGGCCGTAAATATGGACTCCACCGAGTTCATCAACTCCCTAAGAGTTGGTGCACGTGTCATTCGTGTACATCCATAGTGCTTTTTGGAATAGAATGCATGAATCACATAAACAGGATATTGCAGGAATTTAAACTATATGATATGCATCCTAGTCTAAGCAGAAAATTAAATATCTTATTTCAAAATTTACATTATTACATCACTAAATAAATGAAATAAAAGAAATTGTAGACTTCAGTTCCTTCTTTTGAATGTCCCTGCCAATCTTGAAATGGGGTTAGCTCAAATATGTAGGTTTTTCCAAGATTTTCCAATAATATTATGAAATTATTGGACTTAGTCGGATATAAACCCTATTTTCATGCTTTCTTGATGTTTGAAATAATGCAAATGCAAGAAATTCAGTAAGAAATGTTTTTAAAACTCGAAATTGTGGTCGAAATGACCAAAATACCCCTAATATTAAAGTTATACCTTTAAAATCAGGGTTTTTGAAGGAAACTTGGTAAAATTGAGATTTTAAAATTTGAATTGAACCAAATGATGGCAAAATGCAGTATGAGGCATGATGGCATGATGACATGCTGATAAACACATTAGGACTGTAAAATCAGAATTTGACATGCTACCCTTCATCAAAAATAACGAATTTCGCTTGTTTTTCGCTTGATTCAGGGTCCTACGGGGCCCTGCTTTGATGATACGACTAAACCAAGCATCAAACGAATTCTAAATGCTGTCAAATTCGGTATGGAGCATCATCCTATCCTGATAAACAACCTAGAATGCAAAAACTCACGAAATGACATGGTTTAGATACTAAAATTTAAAGAAAATCCTAAAATGGACGAATTTCACCTATGGACCCGAACCAAATATAACACTTAATGCAGTAATATGAAAATTCCACCATAGAAACATCTGAGATTTTGCAGACTGTTAAATTACATAAAAATAAGCAATTTTGTTTTTTACAGCCTTAGGATTTGAACTACGGTGAGTTTGGTAATGGGAATTTGGTTCTGACAGAGGCAAAATCAATCTGATCCGATGTAAAATTGCATAAAAAATAGCATCCCCCATAGAAATTTCTGATATTTAACAAAAGAACTAAAGACACACACAGGAACAACTTTCATGTTTGTGATTTTGGCATTTGATCAACAGGAACAGAGATAAAAATACGACTTTTCATGACTAAATCAACAGAGCAGACGAATATCACAAAACAGGAGACTGACAAGAAAAATCCGAAACAGATACCAAAACTATTTTAAAAATCATAAGCTTTCAGATGCAAACAGAGGACATCTCAAACATGACATTCATTTTTTACAGATTCGGATTTGGAATAATACTCAAAGAGAAACCATCGACTTAAGTCGATCCAAAGTCTCAGAGACCCAAATCAGACTCTGACACGTGTCCTGAACTCTCGGATTTTTGTCAGATGTCACAAAAATTCAGAAAAATCTGAGACAATCATCTTAAATACTAGACATCATATCGAGTTCAGGACATGTTTCGGATCTAAAATCTGACCTCATATGAGATATATCTCGATTTTACAAGTCGGAAGTAAATTTTCAAAACGTATCCCGGGTAACAAAACCTGACCTACTATTTTGAACTTTTAACGCAGTAAACAATTTCAAATCATTCCTAATTTTGGCAGATTGTTAGGGACACTTAAGGGCGAATACTATGATTTTCTCAGAATTTTGAACAAAAAATAAATGCATGAAATGACGTGTGGACTGACTGACAAAAACAGAGAGTTACATAAATGAAGCTGAATGCATGGAATATTAAATAAATTCATTAAACATGATATTTAAATGAATAAAACGTAAATCTAACCTATTTTAATGCATGAATATGATGGAATGCCTGAAATCCATCCCTCGGATGAGCTCTTTCTTCAAACGACAACACAAATCAAATCATGATAAAATCGATTGGAATAGGGGCTTACCTTGTGTTCTCCTGCGGTTTTGGAACTCCCGAAATGAGCAGCTACCTTGATAATGGGTTCCAGAGGGGCGTGAATTCAGAGGAAAACAAAAAAAAAATTGGAATTATGAAGTTCAGTTCTCAAACAGGGCTCTCCTGAGCTGGGCGTGGGCTAGGGTATTTGTAGAAATTTTGGAGATTTTCAAAATTCAAACACAGTGAATCTAGACCTTCCATGAGGCGCCATCTCAGGGCATGCCATTTTGATTTTTGAGAAAATAAAAATGAGAATTTTGTGGGTGAGACACCTCAGCTGGGGATTTTTTTGGAAATTTTCAAAATGTAGCTTGATTTTCTCTGCAGGAGTCTCCCAAATGGCGCCACCTCAGAGGGTGCTACCTGGGGTTTGAAATTCAAAGTTTTCTTTTTGTAGGGAGCCCTCATGTGGCGCCACCTCATGGTGGGCTACTTTTATTTTAAATAAAATAAAAATAAAAAATGAAGCCAAGTGGGAGCTCTAGAATGGCGCACCTCAAAAGGGAGTTTGAGGTTTAAAGTTGGAAGCAGTAGGAGCATGCCACATGGTACCACCTCTGAGGAGTTTAAATATTCAAATTTATGCTTTTTCTGGAGAGAGCAGAGGCTGACATGTGGTGCCACCTCAAGGTGGCTCCATACTGCCATGTGGCAAGAGAACAAGAATAGAAGAAGCAGAATGCGCCACCTCAGAGGGGAGTTGTTTCTACTTTTTCTGATGCAGGGAGGTCTGGACATGTGGCAGTTCAGGATGGTTCTGCTTTTGACAAGTGTCAGCTGGCTGGAGGAGTCTTCTTAAATGGCGCCACCTCAGAGGTTGTATTTGAAATTCAAATGAGGCTGGCTTTGGAAGAATAGAGGGTGGCCATGTGGCGCCACCTCAGGGTGGCTCCTACAATGACATGTGGCAAGAGAGAGGAAAGGGAGGGAAAGGGACACGTGGCACCATCTCAAAAAATGAATTTAGGGAGGAGACTTCAGGATTTGCGCCACCTCAGCCTGGAGTTTGAATATTTGAACTGTTGCTTTTTCTGAAGAAAGCAGAGAGAGACACGTGTCCCTTGCTTTTTCTGAGAAGAGCAGAAGGTGACATGTGTCACTTGCTTTTTCTGAAAAAAGCAGGGAGTGACATGTGTCACTTGCTTTTTCTGAGAAGAGCAGAGAATGACACGTGTTTGCTGCAGGAGAAAATACCTCAGATGGCGCCACCTCAGAAGGAGACAACTCTACTTTTTCTGGACAAGGCAGCACATGACACGTGGCATCTCAAGGTGACCTTGGGATGACACATGGCACAGGGTGAAGATGGTGGACACTAACACGTGGCATGGAATGAAGAGGATGTCTAATGACATGTGGCTTCATCTTAAGGTGGCCCCACACTGACACATGTAGGAGGATGGAAGGAGATAGAAAATGACATGTGGCGCCACCCCTAGGTGAACCCCACGCTGACACATGGCAAGGCAATGGGAGGAGAGAGAAAAAGGTCCAGTGGCGCCAATCCAGGGACAAGGCTCCTATATTTTTGGGTTTTTCAAAATTCAGGTTTTTCAAAAGAAAAGCCTATGTGACACCACCTCAGTGTGGGTCCCACATTGCTTCTTTATTGAAATAAAGACAAGACAACAAAACCTCTTTTTTGGAATTTTCATAAAATTTTGGACTAATTGGCAAAACAAAATTTTTGAAAAAAGTTAGCCCCTGTATGGCGATTTTGTAAAAGGAAGATATTTGAAATTGTTGACAAAAGGGCAAAATCTGAGATAAGGCGGCTGAAATCCATATTAAAAACTATCCAGATCGTTTTCTTGAGAAAATATTTTGAAATTCAGAGTCCTGGGGGTAAAATGGGAAGAATTGACAATTTTGAAGACCCAGGGTTTTGAAAATCGATTTTGAAAAGAATTGAGATTCAAATCTGGATTGACAATTTTGAAATCGAGAGTTTTGGACCTCGAAATGACATGATGTGCAGTGCAGTGATATGAAATGCTCATGCAATGCTATGCAATGACATGTCTTATGAAATGTAATCTTGAATCAGGATTTGGAGATTCTCGTCTCCTGTCAGAAATAGAATTTTGAACATCTGAGCTAAAAATAGAGAAAAATTGAGAGTTGTAGATGCAATCTGGACTTTCTGCGAGGTCTGGGCTCAAAAAATGACCATTTTGCCCTTTGGCGATTTCAAAGGCTGGATGTTGATGCTTGGTGGAAATGTCGGAGAGGTGAATGAAAATTTGGGGTGTTTACAGTACATCTAGAGCTCGTGCTAGTGTTTGGCTGACTGATCAGTTAGCCCTCTAGGTTCAGTCTTTGTACTAACCAATCATCATAAATTCAAACTCTAAGTTCTCGATTTCGACCTTCGGGTCATCATTTTATAAAAAAAAAATCAATCATTTTTCTCTTGCGAAGGACCCTCTTCAGGGAGAGTTCGAGGGAGCTCGTTCCTTTCGCATGAAACCATCTTTCGTTCGCAAGAACCCTCTTCCAGGGAGAGTTTGAAGGGACTCATTTTTCTTCGCGAACAGTTTGCAAAACAACAACCAACTTTACACAAGAGAACCCTTTTTCAGGGAGAGCTTCGATGGAAGCTCGTTTCTTTTGTGGCCTCCGTTTTTCTCATCTTTGGCCAGCCCCTTCACAAAGGACCCTCTTCTAGGGAGAGTGTGATGGACTCGTTCCTCTGTGATACTTTCTCAACTTTGTTTTTCGGTCGCCTTTCCATAAGAGAAGCCTAGAGATAGAGAGTTTTGACGAAAACTTAATTTCTCTTCAAAAGTTTCATTTTGCAAACACCTCCTCTTTGGGGAAGAAAGGAGTATTTTCAACTTCCCATTCAGGTAAGAGTTAAGCCTGAGTCTCTCTTTTTGGGGAAAAAGAGAGGAGAATTTTGTCACGGACGTGTCAATCGGTATCAAGCGATTTCTCTTATCAAGGATTTCTAGAATACGTTGCCGATTTGCTATAAAAAATCATTGTTGATTTCAAAGCTTTTATCACATAAAAGAATTACCTCAAACTACCTTTAGCATTATTTCCAAAAGAGCAAGACTTCTGCGAAATAAGAACTGAATTCAAGCTTTTTTCTGTTGGTCAACCAAGAGGATGAAGAAAAATCTTCGATATGACCGGCAAAGGAAAAATTCAATGATGTTGAAAAGCCATAAGTGGATTGATATTGATCAATAGCTATGGCACATTCTTAAAGATCATTCTCTTGGCAGTAAGACAGTGGAAATATCCTGGGCAGTAAAAAGAGAACCTACCCAATCCATATATCCTCAGTCCTTCAAAGCTGCAATCAAATATCCGCAAAAGGGATCTCTCAATTGTCGTCAAGATGAAGATGAATTATGCAAGCTAGATCTCCAGGGCCAAAGAAGATTTGGATCATCTCCGAGATGAAGGAGTTTGTGAAGGATCCTTCCAGAGAAAGTTCAGATCACCGTCGAGATGAAGGCGAGTGTGATGAACCTACCGGCAACCCCTAAAAAATATTTGATTTTTTGCTATCATCTAGAGATCTTACCGAATAAACCAATGTCATCAAGCCTAATTCCTGAGAAAGAAAAAGAAGGATCGGAACATCTCCAAGATGAAGAAGTTTGTGACGTACCCTTCCCCGAAAAGAGAGAAAAGTCAGGACATCTCCAAAATGAAGGATGATGTAAAAAGCCCAAAAAAAGCTCCATGACTCAAAAGAGTGCAAATAAAAGATCATCATGGGAAATGCCCAGGATATCAAACTGCCCAAAACTGTCAGGAATCATCTTTATTTATGTGAAAATCTTTTATCAATATCTTCTCACTCAATTGCTTTGATGAAACTAAGAATGTTTCCTCTCTTTTCATATCAAGAAAATTGATATCTTCCTTGAAGAAACTCAACAACAACAAATTTGAATTTGATTCCTGATTCTACGGAGTTGGCCCAATTGGAGTTAATACTCTAGGTAGAAAGAGGTGACATTTTCATGCACAATTAAATCATTTTTTTAAAATCAACTACAATTTTTGACGTCTTATTGGCAATATTTTCTCATTATCCCAAAATGAAGTGTGAACTTGATGTTCGTTTTGACGTATCCTGATGTCATCCCTCCTTAGGACTGAAAAGTCTTTTCCTTTCGTTTGATCTGAGCGCTCTCAGATTTGCACGCTTCTCTGTGTTTCCCACTGTCTCGCCATAGACAGTTCCCGCTCAGGATAAGGGTTAAACCTGAACTTTTTGCAAAAGGTCTGTTATTGTCAAAAGCTATTTTCAGTCTCAGCAATGAGGCACCCAAGATCAACCCCTTTTCAAGCTTTAGGGACCCCCATTTTCATTCTTTTGTAAACCCCTCTCGGACTTGTTGTGCAAAGTCTAGAGGTCCCATCACAGTTTCCTCGCTCTTCGAGGATCCTATATCCATTCAGGCTAAGGATTAAACCTGTTACCTTGCCCTTCGAGGTATAACCCAAAACCTTCTGCGAGAGGTCGTATGTTTTTAGAAAGCTGATTTTTAGTCTCAGCAATGAGGCGCCCAAGATCAACCCCTTTTCAAGCTTTAGGGAGCCCCATTTTTATCCTTTTGTAAACCCCTCTCGGACTTGTTATGCAAAGTCTAGAGGTCCCATCACAGTTTCCTCGCTCCTCGAGGATCCTGTATCCATTCAGGCTAAGGATTAAACATGTTACCTCGCTTTTCGAGGTATAACCCAAAACCTTCTGCGAGAGGTCGTCTGTTTTTAGAAAGCTGATTTTTTAGTCTTAGCAATGAGGTGCCCAAGATCATCCCCTTTCGAAGCTTTAGGGAATCCCTTGTTTTTCTCTTCTCGTAAACCCCATTCGGATTTGTTTGTCCAAACTCTGAAGGTCCCATTATGGTTTCTTCATCTGAGGATTCCGTATGGTCGCCCTTTCAAGTTAAGAGATAAGTCTGAGCCTCGCTCAGCGAGGTACCTTCCGTTCACGTTAGGATTAAACTTGAACCCCGATCGACTAGATATCCTTTCTAGTCCCACCACGATTTCTTTATTTGAGGACTTTGTGTGATTCCCCCCCCCCCCCCCCGCCCCCCACTCAGGTCAAGGGTTAAACCTGAATTTCGCTTCGGCGGTGCATTTGTTGTCCCATCACGGTTTCCTCATTCAGGGATTCTGTATGGTCGTCCCTTTCAGGTTAAGGGTTAAGTCTGGATCTCACTCCATGAGATATCTTCCTTTTTCAGGTTTGGGTAAAAACCTGAACCTCGTTTCGACGAGGTAATCCTCCCGTTCCGTCATGGTTGTTCCCCACAAAGGAATCCATGTTCGGTACATCCATCCGGAAAAGGATCATGTTTGAAAATTTCATCTCACGAGGCATTTCTCTCAAAATGTTCCATCAAGGTCTGCTTATATTCCTTTCCCCATCCCAAATTATCCTGATATATCTTCGTCCCATCCAGGCTAAGGGCTAAACCTGATTCATTACAAAAGGCTGATCTTGTCTCATCCATGAGACTTGATCAAAATTCCTATCTTTTCACCATTTTTGGGATCTTGACCCGAAGTCCCATCATGATTTCCTCATTCCTATCATTCAGTCGTATCATTGTTGACGATTTCGTCCCCCAGAACCATTTAGGATAAGGTCTTAAGCCTGAAAAGCCACGTTCAAAATAAATCTTCCACACCCAGCTCATATCTGCTGACTGGGGCATTTTTCAAAAATTGGAGTGTTTCTTTGCCACTAAGCTCGGCTTTCAACCGGCTTAGTAGCAAAGCGGGGCATCTGTGAACACCCCAAATTTTTCAAAATGTTGTAAATATCCCCTTTTTGCCCCTGATTCCATTTTCTGGGTAATTGAGTCAGTTTTAAATCTAAAATTCCATTGTATTTCTCAAATTTTACTAAAATTAAATTCATTTTACATATCTTACTCAATTTTGGATCCGGATCCAGATAAAAGATCCAAATCTGAGCTTCGCCATCCAATTTTAAATAAAATCTCAAAACTACTAAAATAACCTTTGAAAAAGCTCAGACAAGTTCATCCGGTATCTGCTTGGATCCATCGGGTTATATTCCTCAATTCTAGGTTTTAAACTCGAATGTCTTCTCAAAACCTCGGTCCAAACCCATTCTTTTGAAGAAATTTCCCCAAGATAAAAACCTGATTTTTCAGGGAAACCCTTTCTTTTGTGAAATATTTTGAAATTTTGTAAAAATTAGTTTAATTTCCTTAGTTTTAGAGCTTTTGTCTTTAAAAATACAAAAAAATATAGAAAATTTTGAAAAAAACAAAAAAAAATGAAATGAATGAAATTATATAAAAGAAAGAAAAACAGTTTTAGAACCTCCTTGAAAACACCTCTTTTCCAAAAACCCTTTTTGAAAATCAAGTTTTATGGAAAGCACCTTTTAGCGAATTTTTTGTAAAAATCTTGAAAGTAAAGGGGGCACGTTGCAAAACCCGCCTTTTAGGGTTTTTCTTCTAACGAAGAAGACATCGCCTTCTCCTGGGCTCATGGCAAAAACTTTCCAGGCCTTCCCCTCATCTGCCCTCCATCTCTAACAAACCTACACCACACGCCTTCTTCTCCCGTCAATCCCCAACAGACCTTCCTCCACCCTCCGATCGATGTCGTCAACCCCTCAGCCATCAATCCCCAACTGCATCGCACATTCCAGAAGCCCCTCTCCCTCTATAAAGAGGATACGCAAAAGGAGGAGGGGCATCCATGATTTAGTTGACCATCCTACACCAAGGCTACACATCTCTGTTGGGCCTGAGGCCATCATCGATTGCAATCCGACCCTCGCTATACCATCTTCTCCCCTTCTGCTGGTCCATTTTCTTTTTCAACACCTGTAGAGCAACGCCCTGCTCTCCTTCTACATTGCCTCTGGTAAAGAAGCATCGTCCAACAAAGGGGTAACCCTCAGCAAGGGTGCTTTCCTCCAGAGTTCCCACAAGAACTAGAAGTTTGTTCGCATCCACGACGAAAAGACCTCCAGGATATAATAGAAGCTTTAGTTCCCTCTTTCGCAACCTCTGCAAGAATAAGGTGAGTCATCGCCTCTCCTCTTCTTTTTATAATTTTTTTTTTCTTTTCTTTTCTCATTACGCACTGATGGTGGCATTGGGTTGCTTATTAGCAATATCCATCCACCTCTGTGCAAGAGCAATGGAGTATCCATTCCGACATTACCCTTACATGTTTATCAAGTTTTCTCTAACTTTTCGATCGAATATTTGTCCATACTTGATTTTCTAATTTCCCTCTTATTTAGTTGATTTCCTGTTTATGCTTTTAGTTGTTTCATGGTTAGTCTGATGCCCAACTCATGGTGAATTCCTACTTTATTTTTAATTTTAGATTCGTATTCTTGTTAACCTATCGATTTTTGATAGTCATATGGAGTTTACCTACTTGATTCACATCGGATCCCTTATTTTCAAAGGGGTGGCATCGTGCGAGTGTGTCTAGAACTCATTTATGATACTCCCCTTTATTCCCCATTTTAGTTACGTTTTAATCGTTCTGTTAATAGCATTTCATGATATTTCAATCATTTTAGTTCATTAAGCGTCTGTCTGATATTATATATGTTCTGCTACAGTATGAATTCTCTATCGTTTCGTTGGCTTTCTATATCCTCATATTTTAGATTTTCCAATGTGCATCCACCCATAATGAATCATTGCACAAGTATGTTCAATTCTTGTTCATTATCGCGTGCCATTTGTTTTCTTCCGTTTGTTGATAAACCTGGTCATGCTATTTTATGATTATTCATCCTTGTCATATATCATCCATTACTGTCTGTCTAGTGCTGTCATAATGCCCTGGGTACATAACCTTTGTCTTGATGTGGAAGGTGTCGTGGAGATGATGGGTTGTTTTCCTAAGTGTCTGGTTCCCTTCTGGTTAGGATGCCCACAGCCCAAATACGTTAAGCCGGCTACTGACCCTTCAGAAGGAAATTTCCCTCTTCCACTTCATCCCATCAAGCCTCGTGTCATGCCTAAATACATCACGAAATTGGATTGGTTCCAGCGCTGTATTAAGCATGAGTGCCCTCACTATGCGCGTGTTTCTTGAAGTTACCTTGTTGGACCTACTGCTCCTGTAGCCTTCAGCTACAACCATCCACCATAGTCAGAATTTAGCTGACGAATGTCCATAATCCCACCTTCATTTGCATTTTACTTTCACATGGATCTCCATCATTACTGATGGCTCACCTCCATCACACTTGCACACATCATGTCTTAGCAATACTCCATTTACAGTTTTATATGTGGTGTACATGTTTGTTAAAAATCTGTCATGACCTGTCGGCTAATGTGATGAGGTTAAGGAATTGAAAGAAGAAGACGAAAGGCAAACTTAATACCCACAGAACGGTATTTGTTAGTAAACCTCCTTGATTCACTTGCGTTAAAAGACAATCGAAATAGGGGCTTGATCTCAAAGTGGCTGATATATATGGAGTGTTAACTAAATATATGGTGCTGTTAAAAAAAAAAAAAACTAATCCCAATTGCTGATGGTGACGTTATCAAGAGAGTCATCACACCATCAATTGTTAGCATTGCAGCCACGACTTCATCTTCAGTCATTTGCTTCTATCATTTGAATTTGGCACCTTTCAGTAACCATTCACCTATTGCATGGTACATTATCTGCACATTAGGTTAGATTAACACTTACAATTTATCTGCATTTCACCATTGTTGCCTACATTCATTTTCTTTTTCTTTTTTATAGCAATCTCATCTATGCTCTGTACGTGCATGTCAATATCACCTTTGTATATATGTACTTACTATCCCATTTCATTACACGAAACCCACACCATTAGTCATAATTCTTGTTTTATGTTGCAGAACATCCACATTTTGTAGGTATTGTATATAATTTTTGGCATGTGCATTCGGTTCAGCTGTGCATTTTTCTTTTTTTTTCTTCTTCTTTTTCACCATACATATCTGCCACAGTCATTTTGCATGCAGGTCGTGGCCTGTTTTAAGTCATCTATGAGATATATTGTATTTTCTTTCAGGTTTTTGAGTTAGTTATCAAGATCAGGTGGTTTTGAATAAAAGGGAAAAATAGCTCAACTCTCGTTGGGGTATCAAAGAGGTAGAAAATCCTCCAAATTCGTTAACATAGACGCATCCATAGGTAAGGTGACTTCCTTGAGAGAACTCCATTTGTAGATGCAGTTCTGTTGAGAGGGCCACTCGAGATATCTCTGACAAAGGTTTTGTCTTGACAACTTCCCAGGCATTAATTGATACGCTCAAAATCATCAAGGAATGGGTCCTTTTATGCAGAGACAAGTGTATATATGCGTTAAATCATGAATGTTGCTCTATATGAAATTGACCTTCTAAAGAATATTTTTGGTTCCTTTCACATAGACATCACCGACTGACTGTTAACACTGATTACAGGTACGGCTTCGTCATTGCTAACAATATGATCATGGTGTCAATCTTTCAGAAGAGAAAAGGTGTGCCTCAAACTCAAAACCTTGTGATAGCATTACGGTTATAGCAGCGTGAAGCATCTATAGAATTTTATAGCATTTGGTTCCCTGCGACACGTGCCATTCTATCACCTGTTACCAACTTTTTTTTTTTATTATTATGGTCACTTTCATTGAGTGTCATGATAATCAAAAGTTACTGAAGTGCAAGCAATTTCTCTTAAATTGAGGCCATAGACATTGGCCATCTTGGAGCAGTCATAGCTGCCTAAGGCGGTATTTCAAGAACTCGATTCAAGAAACACTTCTGTAAGCAGTGGCAGTCGGCGTTTGTCCCTGTTATCTTCCTTTTCCCTCATGTTTTTCTTTTTTTGTCTTTGTTGTTCTACTGTCTCCCATTTGTTCGTGTTAAAAAAAAAAGAAGCATCACTCGTGTTTAGCAATAATCTAGCATACAGTGTCTTTTATGCGGACCCTTTGCAACAAAAAGCTAGAGAAACACACACACTTCAGTTTGTGCCAGGGATGATGCTCATGAAATTTGAATCTAGACAGCTCCTTCAGGAGATTTTTGAAATCATCATGATACCTTGATTTGTGAAGATTGTTCGGATAATTACTTGAATATCTGTATTAGTTATTTATGAGGGATCTCCTGTTCATTTTCGCTATGATTATCTACCTATTTCCGTTTGATTCATGCTACTCACAGCATCACTTAAGCACTTCATAATCTTCACTCTCATTTACTGCATGTCCATAGCTATACTAAACACTGATGTGATTCCTATTTTGGCACCTCTTAGCATAACCTAGCCCAGCCGTGACCCTCCTGTGTGTCATACGACTGTGTCTCCATCATCGTTATTTACCTACAGCACAGTGGCTCAAATGCCAGCATGTGTTTTAGTATTTTCCTTCCCCTATCCGATAAGCCTCCTAGTCATAAAACATTAGGAACATGTTCAGGTCTGACTTATACTTCCATGACTTCAAGCATATTGAAGGTTCAGCCCTGTTGCTACATATGTTGCCATCGGCATCTAGGCCTGGATTCTTCTGTGCTGCAGCCAAATTCTCGGCGAAGTCCTCATGCTACCAGGCGTCACTGCATGATGATTCAAACACAGTCGTCTCAATCATTCATTTTGATCTGTATTGACTAGGTCTGTGCATGTGTCTGTATATTCCCAATAATGTCTCCCCTTTTGAACCACATTCATAAATGATGGTGGTATTCCTAATTAACATCATGTATTCACATTATAGGTCACTGGTCTCATTCTACGAAATCTGCATGATTCATACTCATCCTGGTTCAACTTCATAGTAGCTTATAGTTATTCATAGCAGTCTGGTGAGGTATAGCTTCCCCTTCTGCTTCTACAACAGTGCCAAACATTATCACTTCTTTACATCCACAGTAATTCCATAGCCTGTTTTGGCTCCTAGTTCTCATAGCAGTCTGATGAATTGTTGTACAATCATATGTCCACCTCCTTTAATACCACCAACTGCCTTTCTGCTTATCTTTGCAACATAGGCGCAACATCCTACATTCTTACTTCATCCCTCACTCTTGCTTCCATCCAGCCATATCATATGTATGCTGCCATCTCCCTTGGTAACATAGCTATCCTTGCATGACGTTTTCAGCTGCACTACAGCCACTGCATAGTGCCCGTATTTCCACCATCGCACCCTACTTTGCAACACATGACCACCATCAAGTTGCAAATCTGAGTATTCTCTGCTAGATATACCAAACAACATATCATTTCATCCCCTTTGCATAATGACCACTGATATATATCATCCATTAGCTATAAATTCCTCTATTAGGTGACTCCTTTAACCATTACACTTGTATTTGTAAGTCAAAAACTCATTTTAGGTTCATCATCATTCCAAGATATTATGTTTAAAGATGCCATATATGATCCCAGCATGAAGTTTGCATTCCACCTTGTGTTCCCCATCAATGCAAAATATAGACATAATTGTTTCATCGATCGTCTCTTAAATTCAACATGATGTCTCTTATAAATTGCTTTATCTATGTATCTTCCATCTTGTGCTAACATTGTTGCAGGAAATATGTGGAACATGTCATCACTTGGATTTGTATTTTCAAATTTAAGTGTTGTAATAAGTTAGATCTTAAATGAGAATTTACATTTCCTGTCTTAGATAGAATGGATGAGCATTGTAAATGCCATAAATTGCTTGTTTTCATGCTTTTCTCCTTTATTTTCAAAAATCTCACAAATGGAGAGACACGAATGGCATGTGCACCATTTCATAAGAGGTAATTAATCCTAAGTTGATGATTTACATCAATGGCCATAGTCATAATGTAAACAAAACTTAGGATTTTTATCTTTTATAAAATAACATTGGATCCGCACTGGATCCTCTTAAAAAATCATCATATTTTCAAATATTTCCTTCTTTTATTAGAGTTTAACTTAAAATTAGCTCAAAATATATACCAATGGCCATAGTCAGGGTATATTGAGAGTTAATTTCATTTTAAACTCTATAAAAGCACAAAATATGTTTTATTCTTCACCTGAATTTAAATATAGATCATTATATGATACATTCAATGACCATAGTCAGGAGTGTATTATATCATTAATCTTATTTACATTCATTTAAAGAATGAAATATGGTTTTCAAATTCAATTTCGAAAATTATTTAAATTCATTCATCATTTAGGGTAGAACCGCATCATATTTTCAAAATTTCTTTTCAAAATCCGAGTAATCTTGAATATCTTTCTTCAATTTCTATCATCAATTCTATCTCATTTTCAAAATCCGATTTCAAAGTCCAATTTGACTTTGAAATTTCAAATTCATTTTAAATCAAACTCAAAGTTCAATTTAAATTTGAAATTTCTGATTCATCTTCTGATTCCAAATTCAAACTTCAAATTCAAGGTGTAATTTGACTTTGAAACTCATTTGTATATTCAAGATTCAATTTCTAAATTTTATTTTCCAAGTTTTAATCCAAACTTGGAAGTTCTTGATTCACCTTCTGAATTTAAACTCCAAAAATCCATTTTAGGATCCAGAACCCAATTCTACTTTGGATCTCAGAATTCAAATCCAAATCCAATTTAGGATACAGAACTCAGTTCTACTTTGGATCTTAGACTTCAGATCCAAATCCATTTTAGGATCTAGAACCCAGTTCCACTTTGGATCTCAGACTTTAGATCCAAATTCCATTTAGGATCTAGAGTCCAACTCCACTTTTGGATCTCAGACTTCAGATCCAATTCTATTTTTAGGATCCGGAATCCAATTCCATTCTCAATTTTAGATTTCAAATCCAATTTCAGATCTCACCTGAACTTCTTAAATCCATCTCTATTTTAAATACCATTTGGATTTCTCAAGTCCATTCTGATTTCAAATTTGAAATTCAAATTCTATTTCAAATACTCATTTCCTTTCCTAAATCCAAGTTTAAAGATCCGAATTCAAAATCCATTTCTGACTTTGAAACTTCAGTTCCTTTCATTTCAAGTTTCAAACCATTCTTTCTTAAAATCAAGATTTATTCTTCCAACTCTGATTATTTCAAAAGACTTAGAACTTCTCTGATTTATCCCAAGTTCTAAGTTAGATTCAATCATTTCTTCACTCCATTATCAAGATTATCTCAGAACACTTGGAGATTTCCAAAATCATTTTTTTTCAAAAGAGCATACATCACTGCATTGCACAAGCATGATTCTTTGTGCATTTAGACTTACGATAAATTCTTAGATAATATTTAGGCAAAGCAAAAGGCATAAATTCGATCCTTGGTTCGATTACCCCTGGTAAAGGCACCAGGAATAGTCGAACCTTATACCGATGAACGAATCCCGTCTCTCCATTTTCCCCCAATTTTTCAAAACGGAGGCAAGTTATTTTCTAAATATTTTCAAATCAAGGTCAAGTGAAACCCCACAAAAGAGTTCCTCTCTTCTTTTCTTTCTTTTACTTTTCTCCCTTCAAAAAGGAGGAAAATAGAAGTTAGAAAATGAAAAGAGAAAGAAGAGAGAGAAAGATACAAGAGAGGAAAAATTTTGCGATGATCACAATTTTGGTGACCGTGATGGGACATATCGCAGGAACCACGGTCGCCAAGCAACATGCCAGAATTCAACCTGCAGTCGGATCAGTGGTCGGGGGTATACCATGTCACTAAATATACCTGGGACTCCTTTGTTTTTCTGTCTGTATTTCTTGGGCCAAATGTATCATCTGAATATCAAGAGTGGTGGCAAACTGTCTGCCCACCCTCTCTTTGTCTTTGAATGTTAAAAATATCAATAAAAATTACTTTTTGGCCAAAAATTTATTTCTTGTATTTTGTTTTATAGCACAAATGGTCACAATTTTTGTGACGACCTCATCCCGTTAAATGGGACATTTTTCCCACATTTCTTTAATATATTTTATCATGGTTGACGACCTCGCCTAGGTAACAAGACACATTTCTCTGTTATCATCAAATGGTAACACAATTATCACAAATCTTGTGATGACCCAATCCTGGGTAATGGGATAATCTCTTGAAATTGTCTGCCAAAATCCTTCATTCTTTTTCCTTAAAAAGTTATGATTTTCAAAAAGCTTCTCCATACTCTAACCATTCCCATGTTCTACAGAAAAACTTTGGCATCTGAAGATGGTTCAGACAAGGGCCGGTAAGCAGGCTGCTCAGCGGCACAGTGACGGCGAACCAAAAGAGACGAATTCTCCCAGATTATCCAAGAAGCATGATTCAGGGGATGAGAGCGACGTTGATCCGGCCATGTACCGGGTCTTTCAAAAAATGATGACCAAGATGATGGCCAAGCAGGCTAAGGCCAGTCCCAAGAAGGCGGCTTCTAAGAGAAAAGTTAAGAAAAAGCCCATGAAAAAGCCTGTCAAGATCAGCAAACAGAAGGTACAACATGACAGTACTTCTGAGGATTCCAGGTCAGCAGAAGAAGTCTTCGAAGAAGAAGAAGAGCTGATTTACATCCTGAAGCATATGCGGCAATCCAAGAGGCCAGTGTCAGTAAACAAACCCAAGTACGGGGCCCCCGCAGAGGATTCAATCCAGGCACTGACCAAAATAGTCAAAGACCTGCAAATTCGAGACAAAGGGAAAAGGTCATACACCAGACAAGATTTCTACCTCGGTCTAGATGGGGACAACATCTTGGAAGACCTCCCCCGAAAATTTATTAAGTTCGATGGGTCCGGCAACCCAAAGGCCCATCTCGTAATGTTCTTCGCCGAATGCGCCAGATTCAGTGAAGACAATCGGGCCCTCTTCTTATGCTTTCCTCGCAGCTTAGAAGGCGTAGCAGCAAAATGGTACACAGAGCATATCAACCTCGTCGAGTTGCAAAATTTTGATAAAGTTGTTAATTTGTTCGTGGAATGGTTCATGTTCAATACTGAGGCACTGCCAACCCTCAATCACCTGTATAACCTTAAACAAGGAGATAAGGAAAAGGCCGTAGACTTTATTAAGAGGTGGAGAGATACCTACAACAAGATGAGAACCCCTATTTCAGAGGAGCACACACTCCAAGTTATCCTGAACAATTTTTCTCAGCCTCTTAGAAGCCTCATTTCCACTTACCCATCAAAATCATTCATAGAGCTTATCGAACGAGCTGAGTGGCTCGAGATGGGAATGGACAATGGAAATTATGAGGGCATCACTCTCGTCAAGGGCAATCAAGACCTCAAGAAGAAGGTAAATTATACCTTTTCAGCTAACTCTGGGGGCAGTGGCAGCAAAGATAATAAGACCAAGCAGATAGGTCAGCAAAAGGAACCCTTCAAGCAGAATGACAACCCAGTTCCTGCCAAGCAAAAGGAGAAGATAAAACGTGAAGGTTTGGGTTATGACCGCCAATTCACTGCTCTGGAACAGTCCCTCGAGCAAGTTCTGGAGTACATGTTAAGCAAAGATATGATTAAACTTCTGAGAGTTACTGATCCTCTGGTTTCCTTGGGCAAATGGAAGGACAAGTTTTGCAAGTTTCACCAAGCAGTGGGGCACGACACAGAGCACTGCTTCGTCCTAAAGAACATCATTCAGGATTGCATTGATAAAAATCTTTTGATAGAGGACGAAGAAGAAGAAGAATCCGCTGTCCTAACCAAGCCTTTCCCGGACCACTCCAAGAACTAATGATGCTGAAGTTTCTCTGTTTTCTCCTTTTTTTTAGTAGTCATCTTGTAGGGGCAAGTCAGCCCCAGTCTTCTGTGATCTCTTTTTTATCACTTGTAAATATCCAAGTTTTGCTCTCAGTCGTTACTTTTCAATGAAACGTCAATTTCCTTCTTCAATGTTCAATTCTTATTTCTTTTGCCATATTGGGGCATCTTTTGTTGTTAAAATTATATTTTAAAAAAAATATATTCTTTTGTCATTCTTTTCAGGATGAGGGGTAATCCCGACATCTTCCATGAGAGAAATGATATTACCTATGACGGTTTTTCAAAATGATAAAAATCTGAAGAATTTATGCAAAATCTTCATAATAATCACCAAAAGTTTAAAATTTTGGTCCAACCTTTTTTTCAAAATCAACCAGCATGTTGATCAGTTTCAAACCATTATTTTCAAAATTTAACCCTCATGATGATCTCTCCTCAAAATCAACCCTCGAGTTGATTCTTCTTTAAAGATCAGCTCTCGTGTTGACCATTCTTCAAAATCAACCTCACAGTTGATCCTCTTTCCAAAAATAA
This sequence comes from Nuphar pumila, assembly GCF_984573655.1. Classification (NCBI taxonomy): domain Eukaryota; kingdom Viridiplantae; phylum Streptophyta; class Magnoliopsida; order Nymphaeales; family Nymphaeaceae; genus Nuphar; species Nuphar pumila. The sequence continues at coordinate 100,124,800 of NC_143252.1, read as the reverse complement.
TTTTCTCATAAACATTCTCATCTCATTTTAAAGATCCCACATGCAGGCAGGATCAAACAAATTCTTTTTCTCAATCAACTCTTTTTCATTTGTCAATTTTTATCAGTCTTATCAATTTTTATTCATCTTTATCAATTTTGACAAATTTTATTGATTTTTCATTGATTTTATCAATTCTTATTTCAAGTACCCTTTCAGGTTAAGGGATAAACCTGATGCCTCTTTCCCATGAGGTACTCCTTTTCCCTTCTAAATTTCCCACTCAGGTTAAGGGACAAACCTAAATTTCCCGGTCAGGTTAAGGGATAAACCTGAAACTCGTCCCGCGAGATCCTCCTTCCTCCAGGATCAGGGACAATCCTGAAGTCCTTCATCATCTTCCAAGTATCTTCAATTTTTCTACCAAATTTTACCATCTTTGTCAATCTCTGTCAATTCTTTATTTTCGATTCTTTATCAATTTTGTTGATTCTTTATCATTTGTTAGCAATTCTTTTAATTCTCTATCAACCTTTTATTAAATTTTGTCGAATTTGTCAATTTTTTTCTCTTTTCAGGTTAAAGGATAAACCTGAATCATCTTCCATAATTTCTTTAATTTTCATCAAATTCTTAGTTTTCTTTTATCTTTTCCTTTTAAGATTCAGGTTCTGACTCGGGTCTTCCTTTTATCTTCTTACCTTTTGAAGTTTCGAGTTCCGACTCGGGCTTCCCTTTGGTTCTGATTGGACCAATGGTTTTCTTTTATCTTTTCCTTTTAAGATTCGGGTTTCGACTCGGGTCTTCCTTTTATCTTCTTTTCTTTTGAAGTTTCGAGTTCCGACTCGGGCTTCCCTTTGGTTTTGATTGGACCAATCATTTTCTTTTATCTTTTCCTTTTAAGATTCGGGTTCCGACTCGGGTCTTCCTTTTATCTTCTTTTCTTTTGAAGTTTCGAGTTCCGACTCGGGCTTCCCTTTGGTTTTGATTGGACCAATCATTTTCTTTTATCTTTTCCTTTTAAGATTCGGGTTCCGACTTGGGTCTTCCTTTTATCTTCTTTCCTTTTGAAGTTTCGAGTTCCGACTCGGGCTTCCCTTTGGTTCTGATTGGACCAATCATTTTCTTTTATCTTTTCCTTTTAAGATTCGGGTTCTGACTCGGGTCTTCCTTTTTATCTTTCATTTGAAATTCTGAGTTCCGACTCGGACTTCCTTTTGGATCCAATGCTCGTGTTGGAACCAATCGTTGCATCGAAAATTTGAGTTTTCCAACTCGATTCTCTCGTTTATCTTTTATCTTGAAAATTTTGGTTCCGACTCGGGTTTTCCCCTTTTATATATTCCATCTTCCTTTTAAATATCCGAGCTTTAACTCAGATTCCTATCTCCTTCATCAAAATTCCAATCTTTACATTGGCCCTTCCAAAATTCCAATTTCATAAATTGGTCCTTCAAAATTTCAGTTTTTACTGGTCCTTCAAAATTCCAATGTTTTCATTGGTCCTTCCAAATTCCAATTCCATGAATTGGTCCTTCAAAATTCCAATTGGTCCTTCAAAATCCCAATTGGTCCTTCCAAAATTCCAATTTCATAAATTGGTCCTTCAAAATTCCAGTTTTACACTGGTCCTTCAAAATTCCAATGTTTACATTGGTCCTTCAAAATTCCAGTTTTACACTGGTCCTTTAAAATTCCAATGTTTACATTGGTCCTTCCAAATTACCAATTTCTCAAAATTGGTCCTTCAAAATTCCAATATTTATATTGGTCCTTCAAAATTCCAGTTTTACACTGGTCCTTCCAAAATTCCAATTTCATAAATTGGTCCTTCAAAATTCCAGTTTTACACTAGTCCTTCAAAATTCCAATTGGTCCTTCATCAAAATTCCAATGTTTGCATTGGTCCTTCCAAATTCCAATTTCTCAGATTGGTGCTTCAAAATTCCAGTTTTACACTGGAACTTCCAAATTCCAATGTTTACACTGGTCCTTCCAATCCAATTGTCACAAATTGGTCCTTCAAAATTCCAGTTTTACGCTGGTCCTTCAAAATTCCAATGTTTACATTGGTCCTTCCAAATTCCAATTTTCTCAAATTGGTCCTTCAAAATTTCAATGTTTACATTGGTCCTTCCAAAATTCCAATTTCATAAATTGGTCCTTCAAAATTCCAGTTTTACACTGGTCCTTCAAAATTCCAATGTTTACATTGGTCCTTCAAAATTTCAATTTTCTCAAATTTGTCCTTCAAATTCCAGTTTCTGCACTGGTCCTTCAAAATCCCAATGTTTACATTGGTCCTTCCAAATTCCAATTGCTCAAATTGGTCCTTCAAAATTTCAGTTTTACACTGGTCCTTCAAATTCATTTACCTAGATCCTTTACCAAAATCTTCTCTTACCAAAAACTCCTTTACCAAGATCCCTCTCAAATTCCAGTTTAACACTGGTCCTTTAGCAAATTCTTCTACTGTTATCATCGCAAAATTTTTAACTTTTTGCGAGTCAAACTGACCTTTGAAAAAGATTTTGAAAATAACTCGCCTCCGTTTAAAATGCGGGATAATTCCGAAGAATGGGACTCGCCTGTCGGTACGAGGTTCAACCGTTCCTGGCACCTTTACCAGGGGTAATTAAACCAAGGATCAATCTTATACTCTACTCTATTAAATTTTTCTAAACCATATTCTAATTCCTAAATGCACAAAGAATCAGGCATGTGTTATGAATTTTTGAAAATGATTATTTGAAAACATGATGTTTGCTTTAAAGATTGGAAAATATTTGGAAAATAAACTCTTTGAAAATCATGAATCATGATTGAGATACTGTTTTTAAGAAAATGAAAATCGATTTCTAAAGAAATATAAGGATTTTGTGAAAATCGATTTTGAGAAATGTGAAATAGCTTTGGAAAACTTGATTCCTTTGAATTCAAACTTTAAAATTGAAAATATAACTTAGAAAATCAAATTTGGAACTTGGGAAATACATGAAATATCATTGGCAAATCCATATTTTGATAAAATCGATTTTTGAATAAGACAGGAAAATTTGAGAAAACTGATTTTTCTGAATTGAAATTGGAATTTGTAAATGCATGAATTGAATGAATATGAATTTGAAATACTTGATTTTGAGGAATTGAGAAAATCTTTTTTGTATTTTTGAGAAATGCAGTGCATTTTGAAGTTAGCCTAAGAGTGTAGGCTGAATGTGGCCAATACGAAAATTACAAATCTGGGTATCATTCGTATTCTGACTATGGCTATAAATACAAATTCCACCAAGTTTGTCAACTCCATAAGAGCTATTACACGTGCCATTTGTGTAGACCATAGTGAATTTATGAAAATATGCATGAATGATACATTCATCAGACATTTAATATTTGCAGAATTAAACTATATGCAATGCAATCTTAGTCTAAGCTGAAATTTAAATTCTTATTCCAAATTTAATTTAATTTACATCACTATTGAATTTAAATACAAGAAATTAAAGTCTTCAATGCACCTGCCAAACTAGAAAACTTGGTTAGTGAATATATGTTGGCTTTTCTAGGTTTATCTAGTAATATCTAGAAATTACTAGATTTTGCTAGATATAAGCCTTTTCCATGATTCCCTTAAATCAAAATTGACAAAATATGAAATAAAATTGAATAAATATGAAAATGGAATTTGAAATTTCGAAATTGGGGTAAAAATGACCAAAATACCCCTAATAACAAGACTATGGCCTTGAAATTAGGGTTTTTAGAAAGATATTTGGTAAAATGCAAGTTTTGAAGTTCAAATGAAAATAAATCAAACTAAATATGATATGACATGCTTAAAAATGTGAAAATTAGGGTTTAGAATTTCTAAATTGAGGTCAAATGACCAAATTACCTCTGATAGCAAGACTATGGCCTTGAAATCAGGGTTTTTCAGAAAACATTTTGGTAAAACTTAGGTTTTATGCACTAAATGAAGTCAAATAAGCATCAAATTAAACCTAAAGCATCCTAATATGATTATGAACATGATTAAACCCTAAAAATACATGCTTATGCACGAAAATCCAAGAATATCACAAAAACTATGATTTTGGCAGTATTTCAAGATTCTTCGGGTACCCTGTTTTGCAATTTGCTTAATTCAGCCATTAATCAGATTCTAAAATTCATCAAATTTGGTACCTGCACTTGTTATAACCCTAATGTCGGATTGGAATTATAAAAATAATTTTTTGACATTGAATTAATCCGAAAATTGCATTAAGTCCTTAAAATATACTATTTTTGACCTAGTTCACCAGCCGGTCTCCGTCTAGGACCCAAACCAGGGGTCAATCCTCCATGGAAATCTTTGAATTTTTACAGAGGCAAATTAGACAAGATAACAGAACTTTTACTTTTTACAGATCTGAAAAATCAGTTCGGACCAGGGAGATCCCCTTCCGTCAATCCGGACTTGAATATTGCAAACCAAACATGAGTTAAAACAGACACTGCAGATTAAAAATTCTGGGATAAATATCCGTACTATTCCAAAATATCGGAGATTTTAGCAGTGAACATAGATTAGAAAAATAACAATACTCACCTTTTACAGATCATGAATTGGATCTGTATTTTGGGATTTATGAATAACACAAGTCTGATTAGGGTTTTGGTAAACCCTAACGAGTTTTAAATTGAAAATCCGATTCTCTGACGGAGACAAAATACTAAACAGTGGTAAAAAATTCCCAAAATTTTACAGTAGATAGATATAATCAATGTAAATCCATGGCACTTTACAGATCTAAAATCGGACATTGAATGAAAAAACCCACACAAGTGCAAGTTACCTTTTTTATTTTAACAATGATTTTAAAGTTTTAAAAACCCGACTTGATGTCTGATTTTTCTGACTGGGTTTCCGAGGTCCAAAGACTCTGAGTTTTCTACAGTAGTTCATTTACATATGCATGTATCACATATAAAAAATTCAGAAATAAACAGTAAGTATTTCAATCCGAAATAACATTATCTTTACTGTTCTAAACCTAAAACACACAGAAATCTAAGAAAATTAAGAAACCATGCATTAACTAATGAAAATCAATAAACTAAACCATAAAACAGTAAATAAAAATTATTTCTATGCTGTAAAACGTAAAACAAACATGAATAAATAGAGAAATAAATAAAAATTTGGGAATCAATGGCTGGAATTTAATATTACCTTTAAAAGCATGGATTTAACCCATTAAAAGGGTAAATCACATGATTTATTGGTTAATAATGTAAAAGAACATGCTAAAATTGATTCTAATGGATTAAAATCCCTGTAAAACACACAAAACAGTGTTAGATCACCTTCTTGGACCATTCTTGATGGTTCTTGAGGTGGAACCATGGTTGAATCTTCATAAGGAGTGGCGTCCAAGGCTAGATCTAGGTTTTAAAGCATTAAAAACATTAATTAAAATATGAAAAAGTGAAGAGATTAATACCTTGGTGTTGCAGCAATGGAGGAAGGGCTGGAGAGGAGAGAGAAGCTCCAAGAACTTGAAAAGAGAATCCCCTAAAATCGTCCCCCATGTGTCCCTTTTATAATATAAAAAAATTAGGTTTAAAATGACCAATTTTAAAAAATTTGGACTCTAAAGGGGGGGGGGGGGGGGCGATTTTTTGGGTGTAGTTACTATCCTACCCCTAGCCTAAATTATCCTAACTAATGCCTAATTAACCCCTAGACTATCCTAGAAAATCCTCAAATGTGTTGCCAAGTGGCATTTTCCACATTTGGGTTTTTAAAGCTCTTTAAAACCCTTTAAAAACCTTTAAAAACATTAGTTTTAGAAACTAAACTTCAAAATGAGTTTTCAAAAATGATTTTTTTGACTCTTATAAACCCCTAACACTAACCAAGACACTGACTAACCTTAGTCTATCCCTGACTTACTCGAATATGGCGCCACCCCGAGTGGGCCCTACTTGAGTTTTTCAAAAAAGATGATTTTAAAGCTTGAAATTGAAAGCATTTTCAAAAGATTTTTGAAAGAAAATTTGAAATTGAAAATTTTGAAATAGCATAGGGTTCTAACTGGGTCAGAACTCCTCTAGATATGGTGCCAACTGAGTGGGCTCACATCGAATTTTAAAATTTTTGGAATAAACACTGAAAATCACTTTAAAAATGGGTTAAAATCAATAACTGAAATTCAAGATTTTTGAAAATAGGGTCTCAAGCGAACTGGAACTCCGAGGTAGAGTCCTGAACTCTTAGGACTCTGAGATTTTGAAATTTAAAATGGTCTACCATATTTTCCTCAATATTTTCCTCCAAAAATCCAAAAATTTTCCTCAAAATTTGATCCTGTCTTTGCCCTGCAGAGAGCCTTCTTTAAATTTTATTCTCTCTTCCCAGTTACACTGGGGCATCTTTTGAAAATTTGTTTTCAAACATTCTGTATGCAGGCATGATAAACCAATCTCTCATTTTGCATGTATATGCACCCACTTGCATTAATTTTGCATTCACATTTTCATATGTATTTGCATTTCATTCTACATCCATTTTTTCCCCTTCAGGTTAAGGGATAAACCTGAATCATTTTCCATGATTTTCTAATTTTTATTCATATCCCCGTTCAGGATAAGGGGTTAATCCTGAAAATCAGACCACATACATCTAAATATGATGGTCTTTTTCATTGCAAGTCAAATAATCCAGTCCTCGAACTGGCCATTCTCAAAACTTTCAATCCAGTTCCCGCACTGACCATTTGCAAAATTTTGATCCCCTAACCGGGTTTTCATCTGAAGATCTGAATTCCGATCCAAGTTCCTTTTCTTTCAAACTCCAACTTTCAAGTTGGCCCATATTTTCTTTTGTTGATCCGGGTTTCGACTCGAGATCTCTTTATTTACTCGAGCCCTTACTCGAGATCTTTATTTTCTTTTGTTGATCCGGGTTCCAACTTGTGATCACTTTACCTTACTCGAGCCCTGACTCGAGCTCTTCATTTTTCTCTGTTGATCCAGGTTCCGACTCGTGATCTCTTTACCTTATTCGAGCTCTAACTCGAGCTCTTCATTTTTCTCTGTTGATCCGAGTTTCGACTTGTGAGCTCTCTACTTTATTTGAGCTCTAACTTGAGCTCTTCATTTTTCTTTTGTTGATCCGGGTTCCAACTCGAGATCTCTTTATCTACTCGAGCCCTAACTCGAGCTCTTTATTTTCTTTTGTTGATCCGAGTTCTGACTCGAGATCTCTTTATTTGTTCACGCTCTGACCCGAGCTCTTTATTTTCCTTTGTTGATCCGGGTTCCGACTCGTGATCTCTTTACTTTATTCGAGCTCTGACTTGAGCCATTCATTCTTCTGCATTGATCCAAGGGTCAGTCGATTTCTCAAATTTGATATTTTGCCAACCAATTCCAATTCAAATCCTCGGGTCATTCAATTCTTCAATTTCGACCTCCGGGTCACCCAATTTTCAATTCTCAAATTACCAAAATTCTCAATTTCGACTGCCAGGTCATCCAATTTTCATCCCCCGTTCAGGACAAGGGGATAATCCTGAAACCATTCATAGAAGCGATCCAACTCTCTATAATGGTCCTCGTTCTTCATTGAACTGATAGCGTTCCAAGCGAACTGATAGTGTTTCAAGTGAACTGATAGTTGTTCTTCATCAAACTGATAGTGTTCCAAGTGAACTGATAGTCCTTCTTCATCGAACTGATAGTGTTCCAAGTGAACTGATAGTCGTTCTTCAGCGAACTGATAGTGTTTCAAGTGAACTGATAGTCGTTCTTCATCGAACTGATAGTGTTCCAAGTGAACTGATAGTCATTCTTCATCGAACTGATAGTGTTCCAAGTGAACTGATAGTCGTTCTTCATCGAACTGATAGTGTTCCAAGTGAACTGATAGTCATTCTTCAACAAACTGATAGTGTTCCAAGTGAACTGATAGTCGTTCTCCATCAAACTGATAGTGTTCCAAGTGAACTGATAGTCGTTCTTCATCGAACTGATAGTGTTCCAAGTGAACTAATAGTTGTTCTTCAGCGAACTGATAGTGTTCCAAGTGAACTGATAGTCGTTCTCCATCAAACTGATAGTGTTCCAAGTGAATTGATAGTCGTTCTTCATTGAACTGATAGTCGTTCTTTATTGAACTGATAGTGTTCCAAATGAACTGATAGTCGTTCTTAATTGAACTGATATAGTTTCCAACGAACCGATGATTGTTCTTAATTGAACTGATATTATAACCAACAATGGTCGTTCTTAATTGAACTGATATTGTTCCCAGTGAACTGATAGTCGTCTTCTTTGGAAAGGAGATGAGAATTTTTGTCACGGATGTGTTGAGCCGGACCTCAAATGCCCTCTTTCACTAAGGATTTCAAGAAAACTTTGTCAATTTGTCAATTAAGTTATTTGTTGATTTCAGAATCTTTATTACATGAATCTTTACCTCGGTTTACCTTTAGCATTACTTCCAAAATAGTGAAGCTTTTGCGAAAAGAGATTCAAAATTCAAATTCTTTTTATTGGCCAACCAATAAGATGAAGGATAAATCCTCGATATGGCCAGAAAAGAAGATTCAATGTTATTGAAAAGCCATAGATGATTGATATTGATCACAGTCAATGGCACATCTTTAAAGATTATTCCTGTAAAATGAGACAGTGAAAGTATCCTGAGTGCTAGAAAAGAGAGCATTTATCCAAGCATTGTCTCCTCAAAATTACCTAAGCTGCAATTAAATATTTGCAAAAGGGATCTCTCACTTGTCGTCAAAATGAAGGCGAATTAAGCGAGTAGACCCCTGGGGCCAAAGAAGATTTGAAACATCTCCAAGATGAAGAAGTTTGTGACGGATCCTTCTAGAGAAAGTCCAAAGCACTGTCGAGATGAAGGCAGATGCAATGAACCTACCGACAATCCCTAAAAGATATTTAATTTCAGCTATCCTTCAAAGATCTCTAATCCATAAGCCAATACTGTCAAAGAAGGATCGAAACATCTCTAAGTTGAAGGAGCTTGTGACGTACCCTCCAAAAAGAGAGCAAGAGAGGAAAAAGAAAGAGAGAAAAAAGTCAGAACATCTCCCAAATGAAGGAGAATGTAGCAAAAACCCAAGAGAGCCAAAATAGTGCAGAAAGATTATCATGAGAGAAGCTTCCAAGATATCAAACTGCCACATTTGTCAAGAATCTTCTTTAAATTCGTGAAATTCTATTATCAATATCCTTTCATCAATTGCTGTCATAATATTAAATTCTCTCTTTCCTGTTCATATCAAGGAAATTGATAACTTCTTTGAAGAAGGTCAATCGCAAGCAATTTGGATTCAAAATCTTGATTCTATGAAGTCAATCTTGTTTGGAGGTAATACTTCAGGTAGAAAAGAAGGAATATTTTCACAACAATGAGCATCATTTCAATTACTTTGAATCAACAATAAATTTGCAACATTTTGACAATATTTTCTAGCTATCCTGACGTTAAGTGAGAGCTTGATGTCCATATTGATACATCTTGACCCCTTCGAGAGATTTTCCTTTGTCATCTTTCACATTGTTGAAAGATTAGCCTTCTCACTGAAAGGATAGCCTTTAGCGTCTTTCGCTTTGTCAAGAGACTCACCTTCGCCTTTCTAAAAGGATCGCCTTACTCGTCTTTCGCTTTGTCGAGAGATTCGCCTTCTCCTTTCTAAAAAGGATCACCTTATGCATCTTTCGCTTTGTCGAGAGACTCGCCTTCGCCTTTCTAAAAGGATCACCTTACTCGTCTTTCGCTTTGTCGAGAGATTCGCCTTCTCCTTTCTAAAAGTATCGCCTTACTCGTCTTTTGCTTTGTCGAGAGATTCACCTTCTTCTTTCTAAAAAGGATTGCCTTATTTGTCTTTCGCTTTATCGAGAGACACACATTCTCCTTTCTAAAAGGATGGCCTTACTCGTCTTTCGCTTTGTCGAGAGATTCGCCTTCTCCTTTCTAAAAGGGATCGCCTTATTTGTCTTTCGCTTTATAGAGAGACACGCCTTGTTCCTTTAGATTACCTTTATCATCTTTCGCGTTGTCGAAAGAATCACCTTACTCCTTTGGATCGCCTTGTCATCTTTCACGTTGTCGAAAGAATCGCCTTGCTCCTTTGGATTGCCTTTTGTCATCTTTCGCGTTGTCGAAAAAATCACCTTGTTCCTTTGGAGTACCTTTGTCATCTTTTGCGTTGTCGAAAGAATCGCCTTATTCCTTTGGATTACCTTTGCGATCTTTCGCGTTGTCGAAAGAGTCGTCTTACTCCTTACCTTATTCATATTTCACACTGATGAAAATTTCACTAGATCATCTTGATCATCTTCCAAGATTGCCTCTTACAATTCTATTTCCATCGCCTCGTTCATCTTCAAGAAAAGTTGTCTTATTCACCTTCCAATATTCCATTTTCCACCCGATCAGGATAAGGGTACAAACCTGAGCCTCATTCAAAGAGGTATTCTATTTTGCCGCCCGATCAGGATAAGGGTACAAACCTGAGCCTCACTCAAAGAGGTATTCCATTTTCTGCCCGATCAGGATAAGGGTACAAACCTGAGTCTCAATTTATGAGATATTTCATTCCCCAATCAGGTCAAGGGTTAAAACCTGAGCTTCATTCCATGCGAGGTATTTCTGTCCCATCCAGGATAAGGGCAAAAACCTGAATTTCACTCTCACAGAGTGAATCTTTCCTCTTCATTCTTCATTTCATATCTACCATGATCACCGGGCTAATTTCTCCACACTCAGTCAGATCCTTCTAACTGAGGCATTTTATATAGCCCAAATTTGGTGTGCTTTTCTTTGCCACTAAGCTCGGCCACAAGTCGGCTTAGTAGCAAAGAGGGGCATCTGTAAACACCCCAAATTTTCATTCACCTCTCCAACATTTCCACCAAGCATCATCATCCAGCCTTTGAAATCGCCGAAGGGCAAAATGGTCATTCTCTAAGCCCGGACCTTACAGAAGTCTAAATTGCATCTGCAACTCTCAAAATTTCTCTATTTTAGCTCAGATGTTCAAAATTCTACTCTTAACAGGAGACAGGAATCTCCAAATCCTGGTTCAGGATTGCATTTCATAAGACATGGCATTGCATATCATTGCATGAACATTTCATATCACCGCACTGCACAACATGTCATTTCGAGGTCCAGAACTCTCGATTTTAAAATTTTCAATCCAGATTCAAATTTCAACTCTTTTCAAAATTGATTCAAAACCCTGGGTCTTCAAAATTACCAATTCTTCCCATTTTACCCCCAAGACTCTGAATTTCAAAATATTTCCTCAGAAAAATGATCTAGATAGTTTTCAATATGGATTTCAGCCGCTTCATCTCTGATTTTACCCTTTTGTCAGCTATTTCAACTATTATTCTTTTACAAAATCGCCCTACAGGGGCAAACTCTTTTCAAAATTTATGTTTTGCCAATTAGTCTAGATTTTATGAAAATTCCAAAAAGAGGTTTACTGTCTTGTCCTGACTTCAATAAAGAAACAATCTGGGACCCACACTCAGGTGGTGTCACATAGGCTTTTCTTTTGAAAAACCTGAATTTTGAGAAACCCAAAAATATAGGAGCCTTGTCTTTGGATTGGCGCCACTTGTCTTTTCTCTATCCTCCCATTTACCTGCCACGTGTCAGTGTGGGGCCACTTTAAGATGGTTCCACATGTCATTAGCTACCTCTTTATTTTATGCCATGTGTCAGTGTCCACCATCTTCACCCTGTGCCATGTGTCATTCCAAGGTCATCCTGAGATGCCACGTGTCATGTGTTGCCTTGTCCAGAAAAAGTAGAGTTGTCTCCTTCTAAGGTGGCGCCATTTGAGAAGGCTTCTCCAGACAACTGACATTTGTCTGCCGCATGTCCAGACCTCCTTGCATCAGAAAAAGTAGAAAAAAACCCCTCTGAGGTGGCGCATTCTGCTTCTTCCATTCCTGTTCTCCTGCCACATGGTAGTGTGGAGCCACCCTGAGGTGGCGCCACATGTCAGCCTTTCCTTTCTTGCAGAAAAGTAGAATTTGAATTCCTCTGAGGTGGCACAGTCTGCTTCTTCCACTCTTGTCCTTCTGCCACGTGTCAAGAGCTTCCAGAGGTGGTGCCACATGGCATGCTCCTACTGTTCAAACTTTACACCTCAAACCTCCTTTTGAGGTGGCGCCATTCCAGAGCCCCACTTGGCTTCATTTCTTTTATTTATTTTATATTTTTTTAATAAAAATAGCCCCTGAGGTGGTGCCATTTGAGAAGCTTCAGAAAATTAGGAATTTGAATTTCAAACTCCAAGAGAGCACCCTCTGAGGTGGCGCAATCTGGGAGCCTCCTGCAGAGAAAATCAAGCAGACCCAAACTTTGAAAATTTTCAAATTCTGCTGAGGTGTTGATCATGCATATAATTCAGGGTTATTTTATATAAAAAATATGCATGATTTTATAAACTAATGTTTCAAAAACCCAATTTTATGATAGTTTTCGAGTAAATGTGCTAAAATGATTTAAAAATAGAAAATGCATGAAAAATAGTTTTATTTTACATTTTTATGCATATTTTAGTTTTTGTTATAGTCATAGTAGTTTTAGTTTTAGTTTTCAATAAAAATAATAATAAAAATAAAAATAAAAATAAAATAAAAATTAGAGTTAAAAATAGAGTTAGATATATTTTGAAATGAGGTTAGTGTAAATAATTTTTTTAGAGTAGTTAGTTAATTTGAGGTTTTTAGTAAATAGTTTGTTTTTTTTAATACTCTTTTAAATAGTTTTTTTTTTTTTTTTAAAACAAACCATTGCACGATTTGTGTTTTGTTTGAAAATTGAAAAAACTAAAAAAATTATATATATAATAACAAACCGGTTTTAACCGGTTTGATTTCTTTGAAAAAAAAAAACCGAAAAAAAATAATAAAACCGGCTTGAACCGGTTTGCATTTTTTTTCAAACCGGTTCCAGCCGGTTTTGTGTTTTTAAAAACCCCAAAAAAACGCAAGTTCAGGTGTCTCCCCATTTACGCCAAACCCTCCCTTTCCTCCTCTGGTTCTTCTCTTTTCCCATTTCTCCATTGCCGGATTTCCCTTTTCCCGTTCTTTTCCCTCTCTTTTCTCTCTTTTCCCTTGCCTTTCCCTTCTCCTTCATTCTCTTCTTCCTCAGTCCGGTGGAGATGCTCAGTCCGGCGGCGGCGTGAGTGGTGGAGGCCACCTCTTCCCCGATTACCTCTGTTCACGGTAAGTTTTCTTCTTCAGTTCTTCTTCTTCTTCTTCTTCTTCTTCCTCTGATTCCTCATCTGCATCATCTTCTTCTTTTATTAATTCTATGTAAAACAGAATAAAAAAAAAAACAAGAGAAAAAAAAAGAAAAAGAAAAAGAAAAATATAAATCAAATTAGGTATTAAACATTTGTTTTCCTATTTATTGTATTAAGCATCTACAAATCTGTTCAACCGATTCTGTCCTTCTGCATTTGTTTCAAAAATAAAAACTCTCGATCATTGTTGTTTCTAATTTTTTTTTAGTTGTTTATTCGATTGATTCCTTCGTAATTCTGTTTACTATAATCTTTTCTGTTTGATAGTTCGTTATTTCCCTGTTTTGATTTTCTGATTTATTGATTTTTCTTTAGTTTTCTGTGTGTGTCTGAATTCCCGATTCATTAGTTTTCTTTCATCTTGTAATTTTGATTTTCTGTGTGTAGTTAATAATTCTAAATGTTTTGATCTTTGATTTTCTGATTTTTATGTTTACTTTGATTCATTAGTTGTTTTGATTTGATTTCTTGTTTTTTTTAAATCATGTTCTCATCTTTAGCATAAATCTGTTTTTCATTTTATTTCTTGTTTACTGTCATTTTTTTAATTTCTGTTTTCAATTATGAGTGTTCATGTTTTCAGTTCAGCAATGTCTTGTTGCTTTCATTCCACGCATGAATTCTTATTTTGTTTCCATTTCTTTTACTTACTTGTTCATTTATTTTGTGTTTGCTTAATTTCGTAGTTTTTTTAATTTCTGGTTTGTTCAGTTAAATTTTTCCTGTTGTTAACATTCATGTCATGTTTTTCATTTCCTGTTTTTAAACAATTCAATTCCTGTTTTTCTGTTTTGTCATCTTCCTGTTTTTCAATACATTCATATAGCTTAGTTTTCATATTCAAGTTCTTGTTCTTTTTACATTCCGATGTTTTGATTTTTCTTCATTTCCTGTTTACAACTCAAATCCTGTTTTCATCATTTCAATTCTAGATAATATTTTTTTTCTCATTTTCCAGCTATCAACATTCATTTTAACTCCTTGATTTCTTGTAATCCTGTGTTGGTTTACATTACAATTTCAAATTTTCTTTATTTTACAAGTCCATTTCCTGCTTTTAATTTTTCCTTCATTTTCCTATTTTTGTTAAGTAAACTGTTAGTTAAGTGCTTGTAATCAGTTAGTTAGATTTCTTTCATATTTCTAGCATGTAATTAGTATTTTTTAGTATAGTTTTACTTCTATCTCTGGTACTGCTCGTGTTCATTTGAATTGTGCAGGATAGCACAGAACTGGAGTGGAAGCGATTACGTGACACGAAGTACGAAGAATAAAGCTTCTTTTTGCTTTTATTTTTAGAATTAGGAATTTGATTGGATTTGTAAATATTGCACTTTACGCCCTCTGCGAAGGGTATTCATTTGTTGTAATAGTTAGTTGTTTTTACTTTTCTTGAACATTTTACATTTCAAATAATTTGGCAATAAAGATTAGTTTAGATTTGTGTACTTGAATACGAAATATTCCCGTTCCTTGAGTTCGACCCGGTTTCATCCACTAGTGAGAACCAGTTTTTATTATTTGATGTCTGGTTTTCACATGTTTTTCATATAAAAATCTTTTCAAAATTACAACGATTTAAAAAAAGACATCAAATTTTTGGCGCCGTTGCCTGGGAACGGCGTAATATTAGTATTCGCTTTATTGCCTAGTGTTTGTGTGCATTTAGGTTTAGAACCACGTATGTGCATATCTTAGAGACGAACTTACTTTTCTGCACAGCCCACCTACTAGGACCCCCTTAGAGGTGACTGTGTACGATTGGTACCGTACACATAGATTTCATATTTCTTATGCATAATCTCTGTTATGTGTAACTGCGTGGTATTTGTTGTTTTTAGTTCACTTGCTTTGTGGTTTGCGTGGTTTGGCCGCTTAGTGCGTTAGTTAGGTAGAAAACCCAAAGTTAGGACGTGTGCTACACCGGTCTACTCCAAGGTGTACGCAATGGTTGACGATCATCAATTGATCCGTCCTTTGAGGGAGTACTTCATGCCAAATACGTATACTCCCGCCTCCTGCATCACGAGACCTGATGTAGGAGCGAGCCATTTTGAGATTAAGGCCAGTGTGATTCAAATGTTACCTTCATTTTATGGCCTTAGCAATGAGGACCCATATCGTCATCTCGACGAATTCCTTGAGATTTGCTCGACTGTGCGAATCAATAACTTTGGAGATGATGCTATGAGGTTAACTTTGTTTCCGTTCTCTCTCAAAGATAAAGCCAAACACTGGTTAAAATCTCTTGAGACGGTTCGTATTACTACTTGGGAAGGAATGCAAAGAGAATTTTAAAAAAAATATTTCCCAATTGGCAAAACGAATCAGTTTCGTAAAGCTATAACCAGTTTTTCTCAAATTGAGGGAGAACAATTTCACGAGTCTTGGGAGAGATTGAAAGATCTTCTCCGCAAGTGTCCCCATCACCAGGTGCCTCGTTGGCAGTTGGTGCAGTATTTTTATGACGGGCTTACTGAAAAGCATCATCAAATGGTTGATTCGTCTTATGGGGGCACTTTTATGCTCAAGAGTGAGGACGAGGCGTGGTCTCTATTTGAGACCTTGAGTGAAAACACGATGCATCATACCTTGTCTTTACGGCTCGATAGGACTACATCCCTGTCTAGTGGTCCTCGGAAAATAGGGATTTCCGAAGTTGGGTCTGAGTTAGAATTGCGTACCAAGGTTGACCAGTTGACAAGGAAGTTAGATCAATTCTTAGCCAATTCTTCGAGAAATCCAATAGAAAGAGTGTGCGAGCTATGTGCTAGCCCTGCACACTGTGTTGTGGATTGTCCGGCAGCGCCATTATATCCTGAATTCGTTCAAAAGCAGGTGAATGCTGCCCAAGGTTTCGCTAGACCCATGCCTGATTCATTTACACCATCATATACCCCAGGTTGGCGAAACCAATCCATTCCCCTATCCCATCAGCCCTCCCAGACACAGTATAGACCCAGTAACCCTTCACAAGGTTACTCGCATCCCATTTTTCCACAGGTTCATCCTCCAGCCCAACCTGCTTATACTCAACCCCATTCACACGAGCCTTCATTTAGTCAATCCTTCCAAGATAGGATATTACAAGTTTTGAGCTCCCATACGCAGTCAATAGCCAAGCTAGAGACTCAAATTGGACAATTGGTTGAGACTTTCACTAGGCAAAGCAAGGGGAACCTTCATAGTCAGTCTGTTGTCTCAAAGGGAGAGGATTCCATGTCATTTGACTTGCAACCCACTGATTCACATCATGAGCAAATCAAAACTGTTACATCCCTTCAGTATGGGAAGGCGTGTCACTTTACTTAGGAATCGACTCATGAACCTCATATCATTTCTACTGACGAGTCGATCTCCATGATACCTCAACAGAAGGGGCCTTACTCACAGCATGCATTATCATCATATAAAGCCCCATTTTCTCAGCCTGTAGGATCACCAATTGTTTTTACTAAGCAAAAGGTGCAGATGCAGAAGGTGCTTGACCAAGTCAAGCCTGATCATATTCACCACTTGTCTGAAGTTGCATTCATTGATAGTCGGTCGGTCCTAGACTCTCGATTCTTGACCAGTCTCTCAGATGAGACTAATCTCTGTTCTTCACGTTGAGAGAGTTATGATCCTACAGTTAGAGGTAGACGGGATGGAAACACAGTGCGTAGTGTCACAAATGACACTCTTTTCTTTATAGAGCCTCATTGAGCGATACTTCATGTCCAGTGATCTCATGGACGATGAAGGATTTTTTCAGGGATCCGTCTGGCTGGGGAAGTGAAACTTAGCGCTTTATGGGAGGCAACCCATATCTTGTATAGTATTAGATTTGCTTAGAATTTATAGATTTTATTTTGTTTTTACTTTTTAGTTTTCTTTATGAGTTTT
The DNA here is from genome assembly GCF_984573655.1 of Nuphar pumila. Classification (NCBI taxonomy): domain Eukaryota; kingdom Viridiplantae; phylum Streptophyta; class Magnoliopsida; order Nymphaeales; family Nymphaeaceae; genus Nuphar; species Nuphar pumila. Next base: position 100,107,593 of record NC_143252.1, on the reverse strand, counting down.
TCATGTTCTTTTTGTTTCATTTATGAGTTTCATGTATACATTGCATTCATTACATTCATAGAACGTGTATTTTTAATTCATGTCAGGTTATTCTACTCTTTTCCCTCATTTAATTCTCTCATGTGCATTCACTTAGTTTCATATAAGCATGGGGGAGTGTCACTGGGACAGTGTCATTCAAGCATGGGGGAGGGTGTAGTTTGCACACCTTGATATTTTTGTTTACGTTCTTGCACATGTTTACACATCTCTCATGAAAAGTAGATTTTTAAAGAAAGAGTTTGAACTTATATGAATGTTATTTCAAATCTGATGTTTTTAGAGGATTTTTAAGCCCCACAAAATTTTTTTCTGACATAGATATAAAAATTATGGTTGTTTATGTGGATTTCAAAGAAATGATGATATATACATGTTAGAATTTATTTTGAATCATAAATATGAATATGCACAGTTCTATTTTTTTTTTTTTTTGAAAAACTAAGCAAATAAACAAAAGCGTAAAAATGAGCTCAAAAGAAAAAAAAAATATAGCATGCGTTAGGTTGTTTGGATAATTCCACAATCCTTAGTAGATGGAACTTAGATGTAAGTTGAAACTTTTAATTCCATTTTCGAAAAGGAGAGTGGAAAACTTCGTGATCCTAAGTAGCTGAGAACAGATACAAGTTGAAATGTTTGACTCTCATGTTATAAGGGTGAATAAAGGAAGTCACTTTTATGTCTTAGTTGATATCTTTTAGTATGCATTGAAAAAGTATAGAAGGTATTGACATTGCACAAGGCATAAAAGCAGACCACACGCAAGCTATAAGAGAAGAATAAGTACGCAAAAAGAAAAAGCGTGAAAAAATGAAAAAATCGAGAAAAGAGTTGAAAAAGAGAGAAAAGTTCAGTGCTTAGAAGTGTGATTGAGAAAACCTGTGTTGAAAACATATGAGTGAGGATAAGTAAATAATAACTTGTTTTTATTGGATTTTCTAAAAATAAAACATAAATAATTGTGATATTTAGAAAAATGAAAGAAATTCTTTTTTTGTGGTGGTATATAAAAGACTCTAATTATATTTTGATTTTGAAATAATATGAAATATTTGTGAAAACAAAGTCTTTAATTACCTACTGCTTATGAGGATGTGTAATATTATGCATACATGACAGAGATGTTTGTGGGTAGCGTCACTGCAAACCCTCACGAGACCTTACTCGTCCACTGGGGTAACCCAGGGGTTGAAAGGGCTTGTTGCATGAGCTAAATGCAACCGTGATTCCTACGAAAGTGAGTTAGTTAATAGTTTGATTTCGTGCATTTGTCTAGTTTGCTCGAGGACTAGCAAAACATAAGCATGGGGGTATTTGATCATGCATATAATTCAGGGTTATTTTATATAAAAAATATGCATGATTTTATAAAATAATGTTTCAAAAACCCAATTTTATGATAGTTTTCAGGTAAATGTGCTAAAATGATTTAAAAATAGAAAATACATGAAAAATAGTTTTATTTTACATTTTAATGCATATTTTAGTTTTTGTTATAGTCATAGTAGTTTTAGTTTTAGTTTTCAATAAAAATAATAATAAAAATAAAAATAAAAATAAAAATAAAATAAAAATTAGAGTTAAAAATAGAGTTAGATATATTTTGAAATGAGGTTAGTGTAAATAAATTTTTTAGAGTAGTTAGTTAGTTTGAGGTTTTTAGTAAATAGTTTGTTTTTTTTTAATACTCTTTTAAATAGTTTTTTTTTTTTTTTAAAACAAACCATTGCACGGTTTGTGTTTTGTTTGAAAATTGAAAAAACTAAAAAAATTATATATATAATAACAAATCGGTTTTAACCGGTTTGATTTCTTTGAAAAAAAAAAACCGAAAAAAAATAATAAAACCGGCTTGAACCGGTTTGCATTTTTTTTCAAACCGGTTCCAGCCGGTTTTGTGTTTTTAAAAACCCCAAAAAAACGCAAGTTCAGGTGTCTCCCCATTTACGCCAAACCCTCCCTTTACCCCTCTGGTTCTTCTCTTTTCCCATTTCTCCATTGTCAGATTTCCCTTTTCCCGTTCTTTTCCCTCTCTTTTCTCTCTTTTCCCTTGCCTTTCCCTTCTCCCTTATTCTCTTCTTCCTCAGTCCGGTGGAGATGCTTAGTCCGGCGGCGGCGTGAGTGGTGGAGGCCACCTCTTCCCCAATTACCTCTGTTCACGGTAAGTTTTCTTCTTCAGTTCTTCTTCTTCTTCTTCTTCTTCTTCTTCTTCTTCTTCTTCCTCTGATTCCTCATCTGCATCATCTTCTTCTTCTATTAATTCTATGTAAAACAGAATAAAAAAAAAACAAGAGAAATAAAAGGAAAAATATAAATCAAATTAGGTATTAAGCATTTGTTTTCCTATTTATTGTATTAAGCATCTGCAAATCTGTTCAACCGATTCTGTCCTTCTGCATTTGTTTCAAAAATAAAAATTCTCGATCATTGTTGTTTCTAAATTTTTTTTAGTTGTTTATTCGATTGATTCCTTCGTAATTCTGTTTACTATAATCTTTTCTGTTTGATAGTTTGTTATTTCCCTGTTTTGATTTTCTGATTTATTGATTTTTCTTTAGTTTTCTGTGTGTGTCTGAATTCCCGATTCATTAGTTTTCTTTCATCTTGTAATTTTGATTTTCTGTGTGTAGTTAATAATTCTGAATGTTTTGATCTTTGATTTTCTGATTTTTATGTTTACTTTGATTCATTAGTTGTTTTGATTTGATTTCTTGTTTTTTTTAAATCTTGTTCTCATCTTTAGCATAAATCTGTTTTTCATTTTATTTCTTGTTTACTGTCATGTTTTTAATTTCTGTTTTCAATTACGAGTGTTCATGTTTTCAGTTCAGCAATGTCTTGTTTCTTTCATTCCACGCATGAATTCTTATTTTGTTTCCATTTCTTTTACTTACTTGTTCATTTATTTTGTGTTTGCTTAATTCCGTAGTTTTTTTAATTTCTGGTTTGTTCAGTTAAATTTTTCCTGTTGTTAACATTCATGTCTTATTTTTCATTTCCTGTTTTTAAACAATTCAATTCCTGTTTTTCTGTTTTGTCATCTTCCTGTTTTTCAATACATTCATATAGCTTAGTTTTCATATTCAAGTTCTTGTTCTTTTTACATTCCGATGTTTTGATTTTTCTTCATTTCCTGTTTACAACTCAAATCCTGTTTTCATCATTTCAATTCTAGATAATATTTTTTTTCTCATTTTCCAGCTATCAACATTCATTTTAACTCCTTGATTTCTTGTAATCCTGTGTTGCTTTACATTACAATTTCAAATTTTCTTTATTTTACAAGTCCATTTCCTGCTTTTAATTTTTCCTTCATTTTCCTATTTTTGTTAAGTAAACTGTTAGTTAAGTGCTTGTAATCAGTTAGTTAGATTTCTTTCATATTTCTAGCATGTAATTAGTATTTTTTAGTATAGTTTTACTTCTATCTCTGGTACTGCTCGTGTTCATTTGAATTGTGCAGGATAGCACAAAACTGGAGCGGAAGCGATTATGTGACACGAAGTACGAAGAATAAAGCTTCTTTTTGCTTTTATTTTTAGAATTAGGAATTTGATTGGGTTTGTAAATATTGCACTTTACGCCCTCTGCGAAGGGTATTCATTTGTTGTAATAGTTAGTTGTTTTTACTTTTCTTGAACATTTTACATTTCAAATAATTTGGCAATAAAGATTAGTTTAGATTTGTGTACTTGAATACGAAATATTCCCGTTCCCTGAGTTCGACCCGGTCTCATCCACTAGTGAGAACCGGTTTTTATTATTTGATGTCTGGTTTTCACATGTTTTTCATATAAAAATCTTTTCAAAATTACAACGATTTAAAAGAAGACATCAGGTGTCTCACCCACAAATTTTCCCATTTTATTTTCTCAAAAATCAAAATAGCACCCCCTGAGATGGCGCCACATGGAGGGCTCAGATTGAGCCTGTTTGAAATTCAAAATTTTCAGAAAAATTCTATAAAAACAAGGCTCCACGCCTAGCCTAGGGGAGCTTCTTTTTGGACTTTGAAATTCAACCTAGCTTTTCTTCAGAACCTGATTTTTGAACTTTGGAATTCACACCCCCCTTGAGCTCAGTGGAGAAGATGAAGTGAAGTGCCTACATTGCTCGCACTGTGGCCAATTCGATTCAAGGGTGGGTCGATCTTGGGGAATCATCCGAAGCCCGGATCGAAGGACGAACGAAGCCCTTGGTAGCAGTCCCTTTCAAGAGTTTCAAAGCTGCGTAACGAAGCAAGGTGCACCTCTTTTCCTCTTGATTTCATATCATGATTTGATTCAGGTGTCGTTTGAAGAAAGAGCTCATCCAAGGAATGGATTGAGCTATTCTCATAAAATGACAAATATAAAATTATATAATCATACTTCCTTGATGATTTTTAGCATTCATGCATTTAGCTAGATTTAATTTGTATTTTATTTCATTAATTTAGCATGCTTCATGAGTTATATAGGATTAATTTAGCATTTATTTCAATTCTGCTCAGTTTCAGTAGTTCTCTGTTTTTGTCAGTCAGTCCACACGTTATTTATTGCATTTAATTTTCATTAAAAATTCTAAAAAAATCATGGAATGCGCCCTTAGGTGTTCCTAAAAATGTGCCAAAAATTCGGAGAGATTTGAATTCGTTTACTGTGGTAAACGTTCAAAAAGGTGAGTCGGGTTTTATTACCCGAGATGCGTTTTAAAATGTCTTTTCCGACTTGTAAAATCGAGATCTCCCTCATGGGAGATCCGATTTTCGATCAAAAAGATGTTCTGAACTCGGGAGGATGTATAGTGTTTAACCTGATTTTCTCAGATTTTTCTGATTTTTTTTTAATGTCTGGCGAAAATCCGAGAGTTCGGGACACGTGTCAGAGCCTGATTTGGGCCTCTAAGACTTTGGATCAACTTAGGTCGATGGGTTATCTTTGGGTATTGCTTCAAATCCAAATCTGTAAAAAGTGAATGTTATGTACAAGATGTACTCTGTTTTCATATGAAAGCTGGTGATTTTTAGAACAGTTGTGATATCTGTTTTGGATTTTTCTTGTCAGTCTTCCATTTTGTCACATTTGTATGTTCTGTTGCTTCAAGCATGAAAAGTTATATTTTTATCTGTGTTTCTGTTGATCAAATGCCAAAGTCATGAACATTAAAGTTGTCCCTGTAGGTGTCGTGAGTATCTCTGTTAAATATCATAAATTTCCATGTCTGTTTTCTATTTATTTAGTATTTTACGTTAGATTAGGTCGATTTTACCTCCATCAGAACCAAATCCCCATTACCGAACTCACCATAGTTCAAATCCCAAGGCTGTAAAAACTAAAAGTGTTTCGTTTCGGGTCCTTTAGCAGTATGCAAACTATCAAAAGTTTTCATGATGTAAATCTTGCATTATCATATTAAGCATTGCATTTGGTTCGGGTTCATAGGCGAAATCCACCCTTTTTAGGACTTTCTTTAAATTTTATCATTCAAATCATATCATTTCATAATTTTTAGCATTCTAGGATGTCTATCAGAGTAGGTAGATGCTTCATACCGAATTTGGTGTGATTTAAAATTCATTTGAGGCTTGATTTAGCCATATCATCAAAATAGGGCCCCACGGGACCCAAATCCAAGCGAAAAACAAGCGAAATTCGTTATTTTGGATAAATTGCAAAATGTCAAATTCTGATTTTACAGTCCTAATGTGTTTAGCAGTATGTCATCATATCTCATTATGCATTTCATCATCATTTGATTCAATTTGAATTTTGAAATATCAATTTTACCAAATTTTCCTTCAAAAAACACTGATTTTAAAGGTATAACTTTATAATTAGGGGTATTTTGGTCATTTTGACCACCATTTCGAATTTCAAACTATTTTCTACTGAATTTCCTGAATTTACACCATTTTAAATATCAAGGAAGCATGGGGATAGGGTTTATATCTAATTAAATCCAATAATTTCATAATATTATTGGAAAATCTTGGAAAAACCCACATATTTGAGCTAACCCTATTTCAAGTTTGGCAAGGACATTCAAATGAAGGGGCTGAAGTCTGCAATTTCTTTTATTTCATTTATTTAGTGATGTAATAATGTAAATTTTGGAATAAGAGATTTAATTTTCTGCTTAAACTAGGATGCATATCATATAGTTTAAATTCATGTAATATCCTATTTCTATGATTCATGCATTTTATTTCAAAAGCACTATGGATGTTCACGAATGGCACGTGCACCAACTCTTAGGGAGTCGATGAACTCGGTGGAATCCATATTTACGGCCCTAGTCGGAATATGGACGAGACCCAGATCCATCATCTTTCTACTAGTCACATTGAGCCTACACTCTTAGGCTATCTTAAAATGCACATCATATTTCTAATATTTTCAAAGTATTGTGCATTAAATCAATTAAACTCTGAACATATTCATGGCCACAGTCAGGACATGTGAAGGATTTATTTTGACTTAATACACATTTTCCAACAAATTTCTTAGAAAATCTTTCAAAAGTGCATTCATTCACTTATATCATTTGCATCATGAAATCATTGGTTTTCTCAAGATTTTCTCAAGAAAATTTCATTCTCAAGAAAATTTCATTCTCAAGAAATCGATTTCTCAAGAAACTCTGAAGATTTTCCAAAAATCGGTTTTCCCAAGTCAAGTTTTCACAGTTTCCATGGAAACCAGTTTCTCAAGAGACTTCTAAAATCTCCAAAGTTGGATTTCCAAAATCCAAGTTTCCTTCGTTTTTTCTTTGGAAAAGGTTATTTTATCAAGATTTTCAAAAGGAGTTTCCCAATCTTTCTCAAGAATCAAAAATCAATTTTCAAGGGTAAGATTCCCAGGATTTCAATTTCCCAAGTTTCAGTTTTCCTTCTCTAATGAGTTTTGCTATAAATTTTCCATCATTTTCCTAAGAAAATTCTCAAAGTCTGAGTTTTTCTGAGAAGTGTCTCCCTTTCCAAGGTTCACCTTTTCTCAAGAATCACTTCTATTTTCTCAGGATTTTCAAAATATTCATGATTTTCCCACAACTTAATGAACTTTCTCGTGATTTCAAAACCCCTTTCCATCTGAGTTTTCCTGAGAAATTGGCTTTCACCTTTTTTTCCTGAGAAATGTTTTTCAACTCCAAAGTTTTTCCAAGCATACATCATAGTTTTTCAACTTATATTTTACAAAGTCTCATAGCACATGCCTGAATTCTCTGTGTATTTAGGATAGAACACGATTTTGATGATTTAACTAAGTCAAGCACAATTTTGGTCCTTGGTTCGATTACCTCTGTTAAAGGCGGCAGGAATGGTCGAACCTCGTACCGACAGGTCGAGCCCCATCCCATGGATTTTCCCGCAATTTTCAAAACGGAGGCGAGTATTTCAAAACAATTTCCAAAATCCGGTCAAGTTTGAAGCGCGAAAGCATTTCCCTCTCTCTCTTTCGCAAGGAAGGGAAGACGGGAAAAATTTTGCGACGAGAACACCAACGAGTGTTGGATCTTTTCAAATACATGACCAACAAAAGTTGGAACCTTTAAAATACATGACCAACGAGTGTTGGATCTTTTGAAATACATGACCAGCAAAAGCTGGAACCTTTGAAATACATGACCAGCAAAAGCTGAAACCTTTTGTAATACCTTACCAGCCAAGGCTAGAACCTTTGAAATATATGACCAACGAGTGTTGGATGTTTTGGAATACATGACCAGCAAAAGCTGGAACCTTTGAAATACATCAAATTTGGAAGTTCAAGTCAGAATTTGATTTGTAGAAGGAAAACTTTGATCAGAAGGTTGAATTCAGGAAGCTACCGGTGCGAGGACCGGATTTTGAAAATGAGCTCAATATATGATTGAGGAGTTTGAGAAATAACCTAGTACGAGGACTGGGTTGTGAAGATGAGCTAGAAAAATGAATTTTAGAAAGTAAAGATTCTTGGTGAAAATTCTGAATGCATGGACCTTCATTTTTCAACTGTATGTGGTCTGCTTTCAGGATTTATCCCCTTATCCTGGATGGGGAAGAAAGGAAAGAAATACCTCGTCAGCAAGAGGCGTCAGGTTTATCCTTTAACCTGAAGGGGAGTAAATGGAATTTGAAGAATGATAGAAATCGATGAAAGATTTATAGAAATTGATAAAATTTTAAGAAAAGATGAATGAAAGTTCTGAATTTTGATAGGCCATCATAGTTACTCGTATGTGGCCTGGTTTTTCAGGATTAACCCTCTTATCCTGAATGGGGAAAATAATAAAAAGAATACCTTATTAAAAGGAGGCATCAGGTTTATCCCTTAATCTGAAAGGGTATTTTTTAAAGATGGATAAAAATTCAATAGAAAAATTGACAAAAAGATTTAAAACTTGACAAAAATTGGCAATAGTGTACGAAAGTTTGATTAAATTAAGAAATAAACCAGATGAACGAAATTAAAAAAGATCACAAGATCAATTGAAAATTAGTAGAATTTGAGAAAAGAATCTTTATGTCTAATCCTGCCTGCATATGATGAAGGAAGACAATTATAAATCAAAATAAAATGCCCCAGTATTCTGGAAAAGAATGCAAGAATTGATAGAGGATCATTATTTTATTGAAATGGCTCTTTAAATAGTACAAAAAGGCTTTAGAATGAACATTTCAGGTATAAAACTTCTTTAGATGCAGAGCATTGATGAGATCTGGCATTTCCACTCCATCTGCGTTGATCAAACGATATGAATTGCGAAGTAATGCTTCTTTAACCACATAAGGGCCTTCCCAATTGGGTGACCACTTGCCCCGCGGTCGATGTTTGAGATGAGCTGTCGATCTGAGCACCAAATCGTTAACTTGAAATTTTCTCTCAATGACAGACTTGGCATAGTGTCGAGCTATCCTTTGACGATAAGCTTGAGCATGCTCTGCTGCCTTGAGCCTCTTCTCATCCAGTAGATCCAGTTGCACCAATCTTTGCTGCTGATACTGATCAAGTGGCAATTCTATAAGGGAGGCAAATTTAAGAGCGGGCTTCTGGACATGGAGAGGCACTACTACTTCAGTTCCGTAAACAAGTTCTGAAGGAGTAGCATTGGTCGGAGTCCGAATGGTGGTTCGGTATGCCCAAAGTGCATCATGAATTTTCTCATGCCAATCTCGACCTGTTTTCTCAGTCCTTTCTAAAATACGGATCATAATTTTATTGGTGGCGTCTGCTTGGCCATTCCCTTGAGGATAATAGGGAGCTGACAAATGATGACAAACTTTGAATTTAGATTAAAATGTTTTCATCCTCTCATTTTTTAAATGGCTTGCATTGTCTGAGACAATGTCATGTGGTATGCCAAAGCGACAAAGAATGTTCTTGTGAATGAAAGAAACCACATGGCGGCCTTCTATTGTGCGTAGAGTAACAGCTTCAACCCATTTGGTGAAATACTCTGTCGCAGCCAGAAAGTACTTATGGCCATTGGAGGCAGAAGGAGTAATTGGGCCTACGACGTCAAAAGCCCACATAGAAAATGGCCAAGGAGAAACAACTAATTGTAAATACGTGGCCGACGCGTGAATGGAAGGTGCATGCATTTGGCACTTGACGCACTTCTTCATAAATCTATGACAGTCTTGTTGAATGGTATTCCAGTAGTACCCTTCTCGGACGATCTGCTTGACGAGAGTTTGATAGCCAGCATGACCACCACAAATTCCTTCATATGCCTCTTGGATAATTTTCATAACTTCTTCTTTGTCTAAACATCTTGTATATTCAGAACTGAACCCACGGCGGTAGAGGACATTGGCAAGAATGAAATAACGGGTAGACATGTGTTGAATTGCACGCTGCTCCCTTTTTGGCATTTTTTGTGGAAATTCATCAGTTTCAATGAAATTTTTGATATTTTGATACCAAGGCTTTTCTTTCTGATCGACCTGGTTTACTTGCATGGTTGAAATGAAAGCAGGTTGCTCAAGTCTGTCAACTTCAAAAGAACGACATGATTCACTGCCTTTGAATGATAAAATGGAGCCCAAGCTAGCTAAGCCATCATCTATCTGATTATGCTCTCTTCTGATGTGATTGAGCTGAAATTCTTCAAAGTTATCCACAAGAGCTAGGACGATCTTCTGATACGGGATCAATTTTGAATCTTTCATCTGCCATTCAGTGTTAACTTGACTGATAACAAGTAATGAATTGCCAAAGGCATGCACTCTCTTGACATTGAAATTTTGCCGGATTTTGAGGCCTTGTATTAGAGCTTCATACTCGGCCATATTATGAGTGCATTGGAAACCAAGCTTAAGAGAATAAGGGATCATTTCTTTTTCTGGAGTGATTAACAAGACTCCAATCCCTATGCCATACATATTTTTAGAGCCATTGAAGAATAGATTCCAAACTGGAGGCTGTTGGACATTGCAGATGTGCTCATCAGGAAAATCATCCTCTGCTTTTATTTCTTCTATCAAAAGAAAATCTGCCAACTGATCTGCGATCGCTTGGCCTTTAATCGACTTTTGAGAAACATACTCTAGGTCATATTGCATTAGAAGGACCTGCCACTTTGCAATCCGACCGGTGAGAAATGGTTGCTCAAGAATGTATCTGAGAGGATTAAGCTTTGATAGAAATTTGATTTCAGATGCCAACAAATAATGTCTTAATTTTTGGCACATCCAAACCAAAGCTAGACAAGTTTTCTCCATCTGAGAATACTTCTTTTCATAATAAATGAAAGTTTTGCTCACATAGTAGATGGCATGCTCTATCAGGCTGCGTTCTTCATACTGTGCAAGAAATCTACCATAGGCGTTCTGATTGATGGAAATATACAATAAGAGAGGCTTTCCTAACTTTGGCAGCTTCAAAACTGGTGGATTAAGGAGATACTGCTTGATGCGCTCAAACGAGAGTTGACATTACGATCCCCATTCAAATTTTACTTATTTTCTTAGCAAATAGTTGAAAGGTTCACATCTCATAGCCAAATTGGAGATGAATCTGCGAATAGACTGAATATGCCCTTGAAGGCTTCACAATTCCCTGAGATTAGTTGGAGGTGGCATATCAATAATTGCCCTTGCTTTAGCCGGATCGACCTCTATTCCTTTCTTGCTGATTATGAAGCCAAGCAATTTGCCGGACTCTACTCCAAAAACACATTTCTCAGGATTAAGTTTCAACTTATAGAGAATGAGTCTTTCAAAAACTTGACCAAGAGCATCAAGGTGGTCCGCTTCTTCTTTAGACTTAACCAGAATGTCATCCATATATGCATCCATATTTTTGTGCATTTGGTCATGGAAAATAACTGCCATTACTCTTTGATGGGTTGTCTCGGCATTTTTGAGCCCAAATGGCATTACAGTATAGCAGAAGGTTCCCCATGGTATAGTAAATGAAGTCTTTGACTGATCGCGAACGACCAGCTTGATCTGATTATAGCCTGAATATCCATCCATGAAAGAAAACATGGCATGACCCGCTGTGCTATCAATCAACAGATCAATGTTGGGGAGTGAATAATCATCCATAAGGTAGCCTTATTGAGATCGCTGAAATCAATGCAAATCTGAACTTTTCCATTTTTTTTAGGAATTGCCATGATATTTGCCAACCAATCTGGGTAATCAATGGCTCAGATGAAGCCTGCTTTTAACAAATCTTCAAGTCCTTCCTTAACTTGTTGCTCAACTCGAGGGTCTAACTTCCTCAGTTTCTGCTTGATTGGTCTAGAATTTGATTTCAACTTGAGTCGATGCTCAACCAGCTTGGGATCCAACCTTGTCATATCTTTATAAGTCCAGGCGAATACTTCTTGATGTTGTTCAATGAATTGGACGAGTCTTGCTTTTTCAACTGCATTTAGACCCGAACCAATTTTGAGGATTTTCGGATCATCTTCCGAACCAATGTTGATATCCTCAGTTGGATCTTGAACTAAAGATGATGGTTCATCCTGCTTCTGAATGTGAGCAAATTCTAGCAATTCTTGGATAGTCGAATCAAATTCTGCTAGCTCTTCGGTCTGCTCTGCTGCCTGGCTGACCTCTGCTTTGACTTTTGTCTTAGGTATCCTTGCCAATTTTGAATATTTAGGATTGATAATGAATTTCTTCATCGATTCAGGAGTTATGATCCTGAAAACGCCAAGAAAGGCTTTTAAGAAAAAGTATAAGCCAACAACAAGCTTTCTGTACAAAGCAGAAAATAATGGCACAAACAAAATATAAAAAAAAATGATAGATGCCCAAATATGAAGAGAAGATTAACTTTTCATTGATTGGAAGTAAAATATTTACAAGATTTGACAAAAAGATGGGACTGTGTTGTCCCTACAAGATTGACAGAAAAGACAGACAAGCAGGAAAACTAAGGCATCATCTTCTCATTTGTTTCCTCTGAAAAATATTGTTTTCTTGCTAGAATCTTGGCCGGTGAACCCCAACCCTGAACTGTCTGAATGCTGAACGGGAATGATAGGCTCAACTATATCGTCCTCATTTTTCCCCATGCCTCAGAATGGCTGGTATCCATGTTTTATCAGCAGATCAAATCCTTTTCTGGCTTTGGAAAATTAAGGAAATAAGGGATGATCTTTGAAGGAGGTGTAGTTGATACGTCCTCCTAATTTGAAGAAACAGGGTCCTTGCCATTGGACCATGGCTGCGACATTTTCTTCTTCCATGACATCTTTCAGCTTCAGCATTTCTAAGCTTTCGCTGAGGTTGATTTCATCAGCTTCTCCGATACTTGGAATATCTGCTGTAAATGTTGGACGGGGAATCATAGGCTGTGACAGCCTCTCTTCGGGATCTTCTCTCAGAATAGTGGTAATTATTCCTCCCTTGGACCATTTTATGCACTGGTGGAGGGTTGATGGAATGGAATTATCATTGTGGATCCATGTTCGTCCCAATAGAAGATTATAAGTGGGTGGCACATTGATGACATGGAACAAGACTGTGTGCACCGAATAGTTAATGAAGATTTCAAGAAAGATCTTGCCCTTTGCAGTATGTCCGTGATTGTCGAAGCCATAGATTGTAATAGGATCAGGCACATATTCTTCTTCTTTTAATCCCAAGGCCTTTGTTGTCATCTCTGAGCAAATATTGAGGTCGCTGCCTCCATCGACAAGTACATGCGGAACAGTCATGCCCCTGGTCCTTACCACGATATACAATACATTGTTATGGAAGGAATGAGGCTTTGGCAAGTCCTTATCGAAAAAGGTGATAGGCGCATTGGTCATTGCTTGATTCACTATTTGTGCCATATCATCTGGCGTGGTTCCTGGGTTCACCTTAATCTTCCTCAACAAATCATCTAGCATTTCTTGATGCTTGGGGGAATCATGAGTCAATTAAAAAATAGAGATGTTAGAGAGTGCCGAGATCGGCTTTTGGAGACTATTGGCTCGCTCTTCGGCTGTTTTAGAGGTTTTTGCTTCCTCTGCGAAGGCTTCCTTTTTAAGGAATCTTTTTGGGAAAACTTGAGTTTTTCCGCTCTCAACTGATGCATTCATTTGGTTTTAAAATGAGAAGATGTTCATTTTCTGGGATGTAGGTTGGTCCCGATGTAGAACCATTACCTGATGCTGGAGACTTATGTCTTTCTCGGAGCATGGATGTATATGGCTTTGTGGAAGAAATGGGTGTTCTGAAATGGTTGATGCAGAATGGTTTGGGAATGGAGCTGATAAAATTTCTATTTTTCATTCCTCTTCATCTTCTACGAGGATGCTTTTGTTAATGCAGTCCTAGATCAAATGTTTCAGGATGAAGCAATGCTCTATATCATGCCCCATTGCCCTGTGGAATTTACAGAACTGCTCTTTAAACTTGCCCATGATCACGGGTGGATCTGTAACTTTGGGAAGTTTCACCATTCCGTGGGACAATAGGTATTCCAAGACCTTTTCCAAAGGCTGGTCCAAAGGAGTAAATTTTCGATCCTTACTCCAATTGATATGTTTGGGCTTTTCTTGAAGATCCCCTTTTTGTTGAGGACCGCTTAAAAGAGGCTTATCATTGTTCTTGAAGAACTTTCCTTTTCTTCCTCTATTATGTTCAGGCTTTGTGCCACTGTTGTTGCCGTTCTTGCTGCTACTGCCCTGATTATCCCTGGGAGTGTCAGTTGAGTATGTGAAATGTGTCTTCTTTTTCGGATCCTGGACATTCTTTGCCAGAGTGACGCCTTCATACATTCCATTCTCTACTCCCATTTCGAGTCATTCTGCTCGTTCTGTTAGTTCAATGAATGATTTGGATGGGTATGAAAAAATGAGGCTTTTCAGAGGCTGTGAGAAGTTGTTGAGGATAATTTGGAGGGCATGCTCCTCAGAGATGAGATTCCTTATCTTGTTACAAATACCTCTCCATTTATGGATGAAATCTCTGGCTCTCTCATTGGGTTCTTGTTTGAGGTTATATAAGTGATTGAGTGTGGGCAGGGCTTCTGTATTGAACAAGAATCACTCAATGAACATATTAACCACCCTGTCAAAATCCCTCAATTCAATGGGATTGACATGCTCGGCATGTTGAGAAATTCGGTTTTGATGTCACATAATATGATACACTGTCTCATTTGATTTTATATGATATGATAATATGTTCTCTTGAAATAATGTTATATTATGACTGAATATGTTTTGCCATAAATCTAACGAGTATTTGATGCAAGGATATCTCACCCAATAAGGATGGAGACTTCCTGTTCAAGTACAACAATGGTGCAATCATACTCCTTGAAGAAAAAGCTTGATGAGCCATGCTTTCCTAAAGTTCAAATGAAGAGATCGGCTACCTCAAGATGAAGATTTTTCTCTTCTTTAGAGTCATATGTAACAGAACCTTCAGGAACTTGCATATTGCATATTACATACTCATTCATAATCACTATATCATAAAAGTATACGATAGTTTCAAAAAGCTCCTTTTTGAAAACTAATAATTGTACCTTCTTACAACCCTTCATGAAAAAGATACTTTGTCATATAATAATTGTACCTTATACTATATACAAGACAACATAAAAAAAAAAAGGAATGTAGGAAAAAGACAAAAACATAACATCGACTACATGGAGAAAAACAAATATAATATGTTTTTGAAAAGACTTTAGTTTCCCTCTGATGATGCATGAAATGCACATCATGTAAACAAGTTTTTCATGCGTTTTGTATCAAGTTTAAGGTTTTAAACCCATGTTTAGATGTGTTTTGATAGTAAGGGGATATGGTTCGAATTTCAGAAAAATCGGAGTTAAAATGAGAGAGTTATGGCTATTTCAGTGTTTGGGCACGGATTTCGAGGTGGATCGGATCCATATCCGACCCAATTAGGTCAATTGGACCTTGGATCAACTCTTAGAAAGCCCAAAACCCAACCCACACACCTATCCATACTCATTTCAAAAAGTTTTTCTAAAAACCCCCCAGAAAGTGGCGCCTAGCAATATTTTATTTTTTAACACTCTTTCTGAAAAATGTCAAAACTATAAATAGTTTTTTTTCAAGAACCCTAGGCGTCTTTGGCTGTGTTTGGACGCCCCCTACAGTGACTCTACAGCAGCAGCTCCTTCCTCTCCATCTTCCCCAAGTGTTGGCCATTGAAGATCGACCTATGCTTGATTTTCAAGCATATTTTCAAGCTTTCTTTGGTTTCTTTTCATTTCTTTCTTATTCCTTGCTGTCTTTTCACCATTTTTCTGTACTTTTGCAGGTGTAGCAGAGGTGGAGACCATTAACCTTGGGCGGGAGTGCGCAACACACCACCAAGGTGAGCCGGCCCTACCTCCATCCGGCTTTCTACACCCTCCGATCGCGAATCGGCTCACATTCCATCACCGGTGGATCTCCAACGTGTAGCAGCTGCAATAGGTGCCGTTTTTGGTGAAGTACAGCATCCTTGAACTGTAGAAGACGTCTACCTCCAGCCACGGTCCGCTCTTCTTCATCCCCCCGGTCGTCGGATCTTCCAAAAGGTAGGTCTTCTTCTTCCTTCTCTTCTAGATAAAACCGATTTGTGTGTGTGGTTTTTGTTTTGTTATTTTCTGTATGTTTCTTGTTTTTCTTTTTATTTCAACCTTAGAATAGCATTCGTGCATAGGCCAGCACGTTAGCTTAGGTTTATTTATTTGATTGATTCATTGGAATCGAGTTTTTATTGATTTTTCATCTTTTTTATAAAAATCGGCTAGATCTTCATCTAGCCGATTCTTCAAGTTTGTCATAAGTGTTCTTGATATTGTTTTACAGAAAATCCAATAAAAAAAGTGTTCATTTTGATTTACTTTATTCGGTTTTTGTGTGGGTTGTATTTGGTTTTAATTAAAAAAAAAATAAATCCAAAATCGACTAGACTTATTCTAGCCGATTCTTGATTTTTACAAAAATATTTTTCTGTTTTGATATTTTTGTTTTGTCCAGCATGTGTATTGTGTTGTTTTGCTGAAAATCCTATTCCAAAAAGTTTATTTTAATTCATTTTGATTGTGGGTGCTGCTTGTCTTGTTTTGATTGTATTTTTGAAAAAGAAAAAAAATTTCGGCTAGAGATATTCTAGCCGATCTTTGTATTTTTGTTAAATGTTTGTGTTGATGTTGGTGAATCGTGTAGTTGCTGTGTGTTTTAGGTGTTAACAGCAGTATATAGTTGTGTTAGTCATTTCATTGTTTTAGGATTGATGTAATTAGTTGTTTTAATCAATTTTTCGTTTTTGTGTTTTGAGTCTATTGTTGAAAATTATAAAAATCAAGTTTTCTTTTTTTTTCATGTTTTTAATTCCAGCATAGTGCTGTTCTTGTTAGCCTTGGTGTAATTAGGAGTCCTTTGTATTATTCTCTAATTTAGTTTTATCAAATTAGTGGTTATTTAGTTTTATTGCTTTTTGTTAATTTATAATTTTAGTTTTTTTTATTTTCGTGTGGTTCTTCTTCTTCCCCAAGGTGGGGCGGCAGCCATTAGAGCTCCCCTGGAGCTCTTGGTCGATTTTTTTTAGCAAGTCTTAATGGTCATTAGTTGAGTTAGGAAGGTGTCTAGGTTCAATGTATTAGGTCTTTCTTTTTTTTAGCCGTTTTTAGGGTTGCATTTAGGTAAGTTTTGGAATTAGGTTAGCATTAACTCCTAGGAAAT